>NC_059336.1:122831665-124282915 GCF_018350155.1 Leopardus geoffroyi
GGCATACATCATTTTTCCATTTAAAACCCATCAAAGTCCCATGAATTAGATAAAATTGTCCCTTTTAACCCCCACGCCCCCCTCCTCCCCACACACAGGGAAATCAAGGATATGAAGTTGAAGTTAAGTATTCCAAAATTACACAATTTTTGGGTGGTGAGGACAAGATTTCAATACAGTTTCCCTGATTTTGAAGTCCAGACTCGGGACTTTGTCCTGCACCAAACTAGCAAAGCAATTACTATGCTTTATCATTTCAGGTTCCCACCCATTTCTTCAGCAAATGTCCAGGAAGCTCTTCGTATGTTCAAAAGGAGAATCTTTCCTTTCAGAATCTTGAGTGAGTGAGAAGCTGGGTAGTGATGTTCACTCTCCGTGTCAATGACCAGGTATGTTGCCAGTATGCTAATATTCCATTTGAGGAATCTCCTGTTTTAACACAATCTTCATAGGATTTAGGGGATTTCCACCAAGACTAAGACTCTTTTTTACTTAGAGGCACATTATACAACACACCAAAATCACTATAACCTCCTGCTCCCCTACAAAATCAAAGGCATTTTTTGCACACTTTATAACGGGAACGTGCTTTTTTCCCTTTCAGGTCTAGAGTCCCAAATCACAGGGCAGTGGTGGTTGAAATTACTTGGACATGAATTTAAGGTATAAAGTACCATCTGTTTTAAGCAGTTAGGATAAAGATAATGTGAGAGACAGTTTCCAAGATAGATGGTTATTGGAAAACAACATTTGGTTGAGGAATTGCTAAAACAGCACAGTCGGGTCATTTCCAGTCCATCCAGTGTTCTGTGACAGAAGGAGAACAAAATGGTGTGACAACAGAAGTGGTGCCACTTTCCTGCCCGTGGTTTAGCTCTGGAGATTGGTGTGTTGTATTACATCAAGAGAGCACATCACAAGGCATTCACAGGCCTACTCTGTGAGTCATCATCAAACAAGACCCAGCACTAGTCAGAAATGCAGCCATCTGCCTTCTGATGCCCTGAGCCCCTATCCCCCAATGGCACGAAATCAGTTTCTAAGGTGTTGATACTGGACTTCAGTTATGGAGCTTCTACATTTTATTAGACAGTGTCCCCAAACATCTTTGGCAGACAATCAAATAATGGAAGGTACCCAGTGTCCTAATTCGGATCTGAGCCATGTTAACCTCCCATCCCTCTGTATTTGTGCATTCTCCTTTCAGCCATTTTTACTGTTGCCTTTTTCAGAATTATAGAGATGTGTGAAGGTCTTATTTTCTTGTTTGTTTGCTCCTCTTAAGTTCATCCTCTCTGGTATTAAATGTGTGTGATTCTCTCTCTGAATTCCCCAGCATTGGCTGACCTCTGTTTAAAATACAGAGACCCAAAGTGAAAATGCCCCTGCAGATCCAAAACATCAGTCATGCAGAGGCTTTGTTTTCTTTCGCCTTGGTTAGAGGAGAGCTTTTTGTCCACAGCCCAAGTGATTCCTGCACGTCTGTTCTCATCTCCTCTTGGCAATGTCTTTATGATGAAGCGTCCACTTTCACCAAACCCTCGTGGTCCCTGCTGCTCTGCTTCCCATTAACCATGTGTGTTTCTGCTTGTTTGTCTCCAGATGTATTCGTTAGCATTTTTCCAGTTGAATCTCATCCTGCTATTTCTTGCTCATATTGCTAACCTCTCCAGGGGCCCATATGCTTCCACAGCTCTTGTGCCAAAATCACAGAGCATCTTAATACAAACCTTCCTTCAATGTCTTCACACCAGCCAAAACCACAGGCTCAATGGACTGCCAGTCTGATTTACAACAGGCTCTGCTGCAGCATAATAGGACAGTCACCAGGTTTGGCACTGAATCATAACCATGCTATTTCCTAGTTATGCAACCTTAGGCAAGGTGGTTCCACCCTTGAGCCTCAGTTTCCTCATGTCCATTCTATAAATGGTAACTGTCTTGCATAGTCAGAATGTGAGATGATGGTTGCTAAGTATTTCCTACGTTCCTTGGCACAGTGGGAGGCACCTCTGTCTCCAGGGATAGCAGAAAAGAACTGAGATTGTTGGTAAACACCCAAGGAAAAGACTATGCCACACTTAGACAAAACTGGGGCATTAGTGAAATGACTGTCTTTAAAAAGTAAACTGTGAAGGCAAATTGGTAAAAAAAAATGATGAGCACAGAAAATTGGCATTTGGGGCAATGTTGTTCTCCTAAATCATTTGATATTTGTTTCTTGTGGACAGGCTTCTAGTTCTCTAAACACACTGTGCTTGTCCACACCTGCATGTCTAAATAGCATTATCTTTCTATACAATGCCTGTCCTTTCCCATTATGTCTTCCCACCTAACTTTTCTTCAGCCTTCAAGAGTCAGGCCAGGCATCCCCTCCTGCAGGAAGCTGCCTTAACCTCCCCAGGCTGAATTAAACACTTATGTCTGTGCTTCCACACCAGCCTCTGCAAATCTCTCAAAGCACAAATCACATTACTGTGATTTGGGCTGCACTGTCTATCCCTGCTCTTGTCTGTAAACTCTGCAAAGCAAGGGCTACCTTCCACTTTTGTCTGTACTCCAGAGCCAGAACTATTTGAGATACTAAATGAACACTGATGAAGGCATGTGCTAATGAATGAGTGAATTAATGCACCCACGCATGCATGTATGAATAGTAATGAAAAAAAATTCCATCACTTTCATTCAACTTCGGCTAGTTGCAATCTGGAACAATGATTTTCAGACTTTTTCTTAGGTTAAGAGAAAAAATAAGCTCCATTGAAATGTCTTGCATAATAGCTATCCACTCTACTGCCATCAAAAACAGCACTTACTATGCCCTCTTCCTACTGCCACGGACCGAGGAAACCAGATTATTCTTCCTCTGTTTTTTGAGTGTTTAATAAGAACAGATCAGAAATTGAGGAAGCTAAGCAGCAAAACTGGATCTGCTTGCTGTAGTCATATACAAAAGGGATTTCAGTTGATTAGTACGAGGAGGAGCTCAGAATGGACTCACAGCTCTAGGAGGGTACAGAAGATCTTTCTACATTTGGATATACAATGTTAAGCTCATTTTTCTTCAAGAATCTGTCTAATATCTAACCCTTTCCTTGGAATATTCTTTCCCAAATCATCTCAGGGTTAAGAGTGGGCTTCTTTGGCCATCCTTTATAGTGTGGCTCCCCATGTCTCCACTGTCTACAATAGCATCAAAGTTTATTTTTTCCCATCATTTATAACCTTATAAACTTACTTTGTTTACTTATTTGTTTACTTGCCTACGTCTTTTGCCATTACTCTGCCTCCCTTATCCCAAGACTCTAGGTCCCATGAGAACAGGGATCTTTTTTGACTTAATAAATACTGCAGAAGTATTTGAAGATTTACTAATTTATTTCTCATGCTGTAACATTTTCCTTCTTCTTTTGCTTATTCATTAAATAGTTAACAAGAACTGACTGTGTGCCAAGCTCTAATATACTGTGTGTGTGTGTGTGTGGGGGGGGTGATGTGGTTAATTTGAGGGAAATTAATTTAGAGGGTTTAAAATGGAAAAGGGCCATCTTTGAAAAACAGCTATCTCTGATATTGGAAGGTAGTGCAGTAACATAAAGTATGCATGAGAATTATGTATTTTCCAGATATCCTTATTTTTCTACATATGGGGATACAAGAAGGAAAGACAAATATTAACTATCATTTCTATCCAACATAATTCCTGACTTAGAGATGAGAGGTTGCTTACACAATCCATGCACCTATGGTCCAGGCTACGCTTAATCCCTGGGCACATATTTAACCTGAACTGGAAAATGAGCTCATGGAGAAGAACAGAATCTCAAGCTATGGATTCTTAACACCCTTAAACTTGCAGGTCTGGGATTATTGAGTAATAAGAAACTAATAGTCATTTACCACAATTGACAGTTTTTGCTCTTTTAAATTACGTGAATCTAGAATGTAACCATGGATAAAATAGGAAATCAAGCACTAATTATCCATCTCATAGGTGATTTCCAAGAAGGTTTTTTTTTTTTTTTCCCTCTGGAGCTTTGGAAAAATACAAAGGAAATTTTGAAGCCAGTAGCTTGAGGAAGACATAGTATTCTCTTGGAATGGAATCTCAAGGCAGGAGGCCATAAATATGAATGAAGAATATAAGAATCAGAATGAATGCACTTGAACTTGGATGATGTTCCATTGTTAGAAGCTACTTAAACATCTGAGAGGTGGAACACAAAAAGTGACAATCAGGTGCTATCCAAATCAGGCAATGCCATCAGAGCTCTAGCCAAGTAAGGAAAAGTGTCCTTCACTTCTGGTGGTCTCAATACAGAGAAGTGAATTTGTGGCCCTGGTGTGGAAGACAGCATCAGTAATAACCATAATGAGTTACATACACAATTTAGCACATACATTTTAAGTATTTCATTTATTTTTCTATGTATTCATACTTACATATACCACACACACACACACACACGCTTAAAAGAAAAAGTAACCACGCCTTAAGGAGACTCTTTGTAAAAGACAATGCACCTAACATTATTTATAAGCTTTCTAGAGTTTTGAAACAGGTACCAGATATAAGGCCAGCCAAAGTGGTGAAGAAATTTCAATGCCAAATTATTTTATCTATCAATGTCGCTCAATTTCTCCCTTTCTCACCATGGTATAGCCATGATGAGATCATTTCTGGGAGGGACATATCCAGAAGCAGAGGAATGCTGCAACTCAGAGACTCTACATTTGTAGCTGCCAAGACAGGGCATTGCCAAATCCCTAGATTTCGGCAACTGTATATCCATATGGGAAACCAGGAGGTCTTATCCCCATATGGAATAGAGGGTGCTGGACAATGGTAAAAGTTTACCCTCAACCAGTCTTTCCTATGTTTTCCTAGCTGCTGACTACTTCCTCCTACTATACTTGGTCCACCATTCCTTGCCACTCTCCTCAGACTGGCCCCTAATGTTTAATTCTTAAGCCAGAACCTTAATGGGGCATAAAACCATGGATAGAGGAAAGAATTTTTTTGTAGAAAACAAGAGGAAAGACCAGTGACTGCACTTTACAAAGAACTTCATTCACTAAGCTGACACACCAAGTGCCTATTTTGTGTTAGGGACCATGGCAGTCTCAAGTGTTGCATAGGCCCTGACCTTCAGGACTCAGTCTAGGGAGGGATATAGAAAAATTCTTGGCCAACTATAATGAAATGTGACTATATTGGTGTTAAACCTGTCTCTGAACTACTCATGCAAAATACTCTATATACACCCAGATTTCTTGACTTCCCTCCCACCCTCCATGCAGAATGTATTAAAACAATCTCCCAGGATGGGACCTAGAATTCTGTATTAAAAACACAAAACCTGTTTCAGGTGATTCTGATGGCCTAGTTCACAAACTTCCTTTGGGAAACACCTCTCTGATAGATGTATGCATGATGGATGGTAGATAAACAAAGAAGAGGAGTTTCTCAGTCTCTTGCTTCCTTAAAGGTTCTCCTTCAACATCTTTGACTTTATAGGATTCACACTCCCTATGCTTAGAGAAATTGTTTTACTTTTATTTGCTAGTTTTGTCAACTACTGTATTAGTAACAGAATGCCTCAGAAGGGTGGTTCCTTTGTTGTGTACTATTAAAAAAAATATACTATATGCTACATGTCTGTAGAAAAATCTCCAACTTTTATGTACTATAGATTTCAGCTCATGTTTTGAGCTTAATAGCAATGTGCTTTAACACCTGGTCTGTGATGTATTTTGGAATGCATTCAGGAGCCTGCTACTTCCTATGCATAATTTAAAAATATAGGCACCATGTGTCGTTTAATGGAGGAGAAACCACCAACTGCAAACTGACCTTGCTTGCTCTTCCATTCAAGTGCTCTGCTAAGTTAATTGTCACTAAGAACAAAATAACATTTTATGAGAGACCATTCCCTGCCATCAACCCTAAAGGCCCAATCTCATCCTCTGCTAATTGACTTGACCAAGACCTTTTTGATGAATACATCATGTAAAACTGGCAAGAAATTTTCTGTCTGAAGCTCTGTTGACTCTCAAATTGAAAATTTCAGCAGAAAGATATTGATGGTGTCATATATGCATGTGTGTGTGTGTGTATACAACAAAAATTGAGAAGCATTTTATATAGGTAGAGTCAAAGCTGCATTTAAAAATCTGAATACTTAGGGGGCGCCTGGGTGGCTTAGTCAGTTGGGCGTCCAACTTCAGCTCAGGTCATGATCTCGCGGTCTGTGGGTTCGAGCCCCACGTTGGGCTCTGTGCTGATGGCTCAGAGCCTGGATCCTGTTTCAGATTCCGTGTCTCCCTCTCTCTCTGCCCTTCCCCTGTTCATGCTCTGTCTCTCTCTGTCTCAAAAATAAATAAATGTTAAAAAATTAAAAAAAAATCTGAATACTTTGGTTTGTACTTCTTTGCACTTCCTTTGGAGACAGCCCATGATCTAGGTGGAGCCCTGTTTTTCCATCTCAAATGTAAGTATAGCTGCATTCATATACTTCAAAGAAATTTTGAGAGAATTAATAGGAAAAGTAAAATGACCTCAGATCTTCTGATTCTGACACCATTATCACCATCAGAACACTGTAATTTGCTCCACCTAACAGTTTAGAAATTGTGAGTCTGGCCATGTGGGCATCAATCCGTTTCTCTTAAGACATTAATTACTTCTACAGTTCAAGTCATGATAAAGTCTCTGAAGGGGTAAAGTTTATGTCCTACTTCTTTCTTGTTTTTTTTTTTCTCTATATAAAAGAGAGCCTATATCTGCTTAGTAAGTATGTAACATCCACTTAGTAAATCTTGCTGAGTATTGTTTGCTTGGTTATGGTCTTATAGTTCAAAGCCTTAACTTTATTTATTTATTTATTTATTTATTTATTTATTTAATCTTTATTTATTTTTGAGAGAGAGAGAGAGCAAGCGGGGGAGGAACAGAGAGAGAGGGAGATACAGAATCCAAAGCAGGCTCCAGGCTCCAAGCTGTCAACACAGAGCCTGACACAGGGCTCGAACTCACAAACTGTGAGATCATGACCTGAGCCTAAGTTGGATGCTTAACTGACTGAGCCACCCAGGTGCCCCCAAAGCCTTAACTTTAAAAGGTGCCATTCCAGAGTTCTCAAAGTCTACCATCATGCAACACCTTACCGCTCCAGGAAACCTCAGATGGAAGAAGATGTGCCAAAATAGTATTACTATAGTAATAGTATAAATATACTATCCTATAAATAGTAGTAGTATTTATTGACTATTTACCAGGCATTGTACCCAAAGTCCAGTTGTTAATTGTCCCCAATTTTACATATGAGGAAAATGGAACATAATAGTAACTGTGACTTGCCCAAGGTAAAATTGAAAACTCAGGAAATCGAATGCCAGAACTGCCATCCTAATCACTATGCTCTTTGTGGTGCAGGTACCACCTGCATGTTACCCACTCACCTCTTCAGTACTTCCCAAGCCCACTTAAATAGTGTAGTTCTGAGTTAATTAGTTTTATCTATTGACTTTCACAGGATATTTCAAATGAGCAATGTGATTAGTGAATAAACCACTATTGTACAAAATAGGGACAGATAACCCTTTATGTATTCATAAAATGTCTTTCTGGAGCCTTTCTTAGGCTTCAGATAACATCATAAAAACTAATATTTTCATTCAAACTGATATAATTTAGAGTAAAATGCAAAGAAATGCCAATGGAGCACTTGGAATGGCAATGGAATGGCAATGGAGCAATGGAATGGCATTGTTCATGGTGAGAACTAAGAACATACCATGAGTTCCATTCATCATTTAGTGCAAACTAAGCTTTGCAGAAGCCACTGGGTTTAGACTGAGCTCCCTTTGCTTAACACTCTGTGGCTGAATATGCTGATGCTCCAAGTTAACCAGGCTGCAACGATGCTGCTGTCATGTTTATTGAATGTAAGTTACTGTAAATAGCAAGATGCACCATTGTGTTATGTACCATTAAGAAGAAAAAACATACAGTTGTTAACTATATGATGACACACAGCAAATGCAAGATGAATTTAATTTCAGACAGGTTAAAATGTGAAAATATGCATCTAGGAATTAACTAAATGTGATTAATTTCAGTTGTCCTGTGAAATTACTAGCCTTTAACTCTTATCTTAGAGGAGAAATAATTCAACTTCAACGTTTATTTATTTTTGGGACAGAGAGAGACAGAGCATGAACGGGGGAGGGGCAGAGAGAGAGGGAGACACAGAATCGGAAACAGGCTCCAGGCTCTGAGCCATCAGCCCAGAGCCTGATGCGGGGCTCGAACTCACGGACCGCGAGATCGTGACCTGGCTGAAGTCGGACGCTTAACTGACTGCGCCTCCCAGGCGCCCCCTAATTCAACTTCAGTGTATAGAGTCGTGGTTAAGAAAATGAACTTGGGATTGGGACTTCACAGGTTAGAATTCTTACTACCTCACATAAACTGTGTGATATTAGATAGCTTACTTTCTGTTTATTTGCATCATTTATAAGTAGCAATGAATAATATTATCTACCTCATGGCGTTGTGAAGATGACATTGAGTAATTCACATAAAATTGTTTTAGCACATAATAAGTTTGGTTGGTGTAAATTAGGTATTGGGTATTTGTATTTTACAATAAGACATGAAAATAGTGAGAAAGATAATGAGTATTTTCTTCAAAGGTAGAAAATCACCAAAATCTTAGAAGTTCCTCCTGTCAAAAGTAACTCTTCATTTTTCCACTGCTTGAACATGAGCTTGGCCTTATGAATTTCCTTGACCAATGGGAAACTGGCAAACAGAGTACAAGCAGAAACTTAGAAAGTGTTATTTTTTACTATTATGTGAATGAATTACTGGATGATGAGAGACATGGAAGCATCACCCCAGTTGATACAGCTAACAATCAGACACATGTGCCCATATCCACAGCTTGCCAAATGCCAGAAATGTGTGTGAGGCCATCCAAGACAAAGGACCCCTCAGCTGACCAGTTGTCTGACCAAACAAATAAGAAAGCTCAGGAAAGTATAGCAGGAGTACTGCCCAGTGGAGCCCAGCCCACATTGCTGACCCACATAATTGTCAGCAATTACTAATTGCTATTTTAAGCCACTAAGTGTTAGAATGGTTGTTTTGTAGTAAACCTAACCAATACAGCCACAGAGACAACTGTTTCCCTGTGGCTGTTTTTTACTGTTTCTTTTTATCAACATGAAAAAAAAAAAAAAAAAAACAAGTCCTATTGGCCTTATTTTATCTAATTTTTATTATTAAATAAATAGTAGAAACAGATTTCAATTCCTTTCGGGTTATAATTTTTAATTTTGAAGCATTTTCAAGAGTAAAGAGATATTTCACATGGGGGTATACAGTAGTTTCTCCACATTTCTGTTTTTCAATTTTATGAGAAAACAAAAACATGGAGTATTTAGGGCCACATCGTATTGACAATTCACAACTTAAATATTTGTTTGGAAGCCTGCTTGTTTAAAAATTTTTAAAGCCATAACAGGCAATTTAAGCCTGGCCACAATTAAAAATAAATTCACAGGAGAACCCTGGCATGCAGGAACAATGCAAAATCCCCAATAGTGTCAAAAGAACAGCAAAACGAATGTGCTATGAACCCAGACCCCAAAAGAAGTGTGTTTAAAATGCTAACAGTAAGCTCTCAGAAGACACTACCCTTCTGGCACCAACTTAAACAGCTCAATCTTTCCTTACCCTTGAGATGTCAAATCAGTCTTTTCCGAAGGTTCTGGAATTCCATGGAGGACTGAAGAATTGTATGCTCCCCTTTTAGGCAGGCCAGCCTTAGTGAGGTTACTAGATGATGCTCATTAAAAACATTTTTTAAAAGAGTTTTAAAACCCACTGGCCTCACAATAAATAGGACTGAACAACCACAAAGCAGCAATATTATGTCCGATTTGCTGTGTGTTTGCTAGTGAAAAAAGTTCTATGAGATTCATTTTAGAAAATGTATGTCAGCATTTGCAGCATGTTATTAATGCAGAAAACTATTGCCTGAATTTGGAAACAGCTTCGGAAGTATTTGCCTTGGTGTCAGTTTTATCTCCTATAGAATTTATGGCAATGTTCATTTTATTTTGCAAGATAAAACACATTGATGTGGAATTATTCTTATAATTGTAGAATTATTATCATCAAATTATTAGTAGTAGATATAGTAATACTAGGATCATGTAAAATTATTTTGTAAATAGGACTTGTTTTCTCCACTAGAGAGTTACTGTGGAGAGTCAAAGCTGTGCCTAATATACTTTAGACTCCCCTCGCCTTCCCTATCCCATGACTTTTGGTACCATCCTTGGACTGTTGCAGGTGCAGAGTAAAGCTCTTTCTGGCAGACACGTTTGTTAATATATTTGCATATGTGTTTTTCCAGCATATGTATCATCTTTTTCCATCTTCATGGCCGGCACAGTGCTGAGCATAAAGAAGGTGCTTAATATAATAGACCAGCTTTAAAGACAACACATTCTCTGAGGATGATAATACCAGCTAAGGGATGATTTTTTTTTAAATTCTGCACATTATAGATTTTCACGTATGTACTGAATCACAAAGAAAACCTCCTTCTGGCACCAATGACTTAATTAGAAATTATTAATACTTCTTTAAAGAAAAAACTAATTTGAAGAACTCTGGAAAAAGTAGGAGACACAAGTAAGGAATTCTCTCACAATTCTTTTTGCCTTCTCACCTTGCCAAATGAAAAGTAGAAAGGAATTTTCAGACCTATGCTTTATGATTGTTGAATAATTAAGGAAAGGCAAATCTGAAAATCTGTGGGATTCTTCCAAGAAATCTCTCTACTAGTCTATGAACCATTTCACTACTTGTTTTCTTTGTTTTTGATTTCTTACCACTGCAAAGGAAGATGCGCCTTCACATCTGCACCAAAAAATAGGTTAGTGATAAGACAGTTTCCATCATACTCGTACATGTTTTTGTAATATGTGATTAAATATTTATATACCCATCTCTTCTACCCATCACTGAGTTATTCTAGTATATATACTTCTACCTTTTATCTTTCATGACTGGCATAGTACCAGGAGCATAATGCCTCAGTTATCTATTGCTGCATAATAAAACACCCCAAATTTAGTAGCTTAAAATAATAGCAGTTTCTTTTTTCTTGTGATTCTGTGAGTTGATGGGCAGTCCTCTGCATCCCATTTGGAGCTGAGCTGTGGCTGGAAAGTTCAAGACAGCTTCATTCACGTTTGTCAAGCAGTGTTGGCCATTGGCCGGGTAGCTCAGTTCTCCTCCACATGGTCTCTCTTTTTCCATTAGTGTAGACCAGCTTCCCTAATGTATGGTGACTAGATTCCAAGAGAATAAAGCTCAGGCTGCCAGGCTTCTTTGCATTGGGCCCAGAGCTGGCACAGTGTCCCATCTGCTGCATTCTGTTAGTCAAAGAAAGTCACAAAGCCAGACCAGATTCAAGTGGGAATGAAACAGAGCCCATCTCTGGAAGGGAGGAGGGGCAAACCAGGTGCTGAATGGAAAGAACTGTTGGTGGTCATCTCTGAAGGCAATCTAAATTTTTAGATTCTGATAAATATCTGTTGAATGAATAACCAAGCAATCAGAAAACCCAGTCAGGTTGACAACCAGAATTGAGAAGCATCAAATACTAGACAGAGAATATACATATTTTTTTTCTTCCTTTTTCCCTTTGCTCTCTATCCTCTCTCTCTCTCTCTCTCTCTCTCTCTCTCTCTCTCTCTCTATCTCTATCTCTCTTTTTCTTTCATTCACAAGCTTTGAATAATGAATCTGCATTTGCCGGAAAAAGAATGAAGTGACTGGCATTTCTATGCAAGAACTAAGATAATGAACTTACATGATGGATTTGAAGAATAGCAAGTAAGTGGATATGCCTGATGAAATCATATGTTTGCAGAGGAGTGGTGGGGAATGAAACTGAAAATGTGTGAGGAGCTTGTATATTACAGGAGGAGATTAGCATCTGTTCTTTAAGCAATGTAGAGTTGAAGAATTAGAAGTAGGATACCATCATGAACATCATGGTGAATTTTTCCAGTATGGGTCTAAAATGGATCGTATGGACTCTAGTGAAAACAAAAGTCATGTCTACCTTATTTTTTGCTGGGTCCTCTATTCTTACAACTCTGCCATACTTTACCAACCATATGCCAGGTAATGGGAAATTAACTTAAGAATAAGTTTGAATACTTGATTGTTAAGTGAATGAAGGTATTATGTGCCATATCGTTCAGAAAACTAAGTATGAAGGAGCTTGTGCATAAGATTTTTTGTCATTAGCTGGAGCCCTAGGTGATGAACTTTGCATGCAGGCTTTGAAATCCATGATGAAGGTGAATCTATCAAAGGGATATCTTGTTCAATGAATCCTTTCACAAGGCAAATTCTGCATAGATCACATCATTTAATTAATTTTATACTCAAGACATATTCTAAAGAAATATTTTAATGACTCATGTAATTAAATGTAAGTTGCCTCTATTATTTTAACTCATTATTTTAACTATATCATAAGTATTTTATTTTTGGCATTTTACTCGTTTGCCATATCTCTTTGAATTTTGGACTACCTGGAATAAAGACTCTCTTTATATACTTTGCTTACATCATGTTTTTATTGGTCTGGAGGGAATGATGGCTGGCATTCAAATTCTTTTAGTTACAAAGTGCTTTTGTGTACATAATATTGATACCCACTGCAACTATATGAGATGGGATGTTTAGGTATTAGAATCCCTTGTACAAATCCAAAGGAAAAAAACGGTGACATTTTGATTGTTTAAGCAACTGCTGGTTGAGAACTATGCATTTATTCTGATTTTGGAGAAACTACTCCTAATGAACCATATAAGTAGAACCAAATAGAAGATGGATTCAATGAAATTTGGAAGAGTCCTGAATTACTTCTTGTATCTGACATCTGGGTTCTCTGCTCCATGACCTGTGGCTTCCCAATTTCATATTTCTCAGTAATTGCTTACTTAATGCCTCAAGCTAAATATCTCCTGGGTGACCAAGACCAAGAGCAGCAAGAAGTACATATTTCCCCTTAAGGTCACTTGACCAGTAGGGCCACAGGCCAAGTCCAAATTTACATCATTCTGTAATATACAGGAATGCCTGGTGACCATGCTTCAGCATGTACAGGGCTCCAGAGACAAGCCTATGGCTTTGCCTTCAGGATCTCAGCCTTTGGACTCAAGTTGGAGAGCATACTATGGATTTTTTAAAGGTGGTGCATATGAATTTGGAGCCCATTATTCTATAAGCCGAAAACAAATTCCACTGAGTACTAGAAAAAAAAAAGTAAATTTAGAACAGATTTCTTTATAGACTGTCGCTTACCCTGATCAATAGAATGGCTATACTTAAGGAAGTGGTGGTAAGAAGGTAAAATGATGATTCCTTCAAAAATTCTCTCTTCTCAAAAGGGAGTGCTTTGTAAATGAAAAATAAAAAGGTGCCTTCCTGAGTTTCTTCAAGGATGTAGGGAAAGAATTAGCTCCATGGGCCCTTCCTATTATCATTCTTGTTTAGATCCCCTTTCCCTTCCTCTCCTTACTCTAGTGTGTTCACTTTCACGTTGCCCTACATTGTACTTTTATTTTAATCATATGGATGGACCCAGGATGTTTTTTGGTTCAATGTATTCAGATACAAATTCGTTATGGAGATACCGTTGGGTAGCATTGGAATGTATTAATCCTGGTATTAACCTGTCTCCCTTCCATCTTTCTAGTATCAAGAATTATATTGTGAATAAGTTCATGATCACCTTTCTAAAGATGTTACTTGGGAGGTTGATCAAGTTACTTGTAGATGTGCAAGAATTCAATGTTGTGGTTTCAGTGTCCTAGTACTTGCCATCTAGATGTGAATTTGTAGGCTCCCACACACACATAATCTCGAACCCACACATACACACCCCGTTGCAAACTGGTCACTACTCAGCTTGATTTCTCATTCACATCTAATGTTATGCGATGTCAGTGTAAATTGTTTATTTCCACTCTTCAGGTGTCCACTGGGAGATATTTTCCCTTACATTTCAAGCTTCTTACCCCATTCCCTCACTTACCCCTTTCTAGAAAAAAAAATGAGTGTATTCTAATTAACCCTATACACAGCAGAAACTAACTAAGGACGTGAAACCAGATGCTCCCCTTTTTCTCTTTGGGATATGCTTGCCTGCAGAGAGCTTATGCTTTGGTCTGCCCTTGGGCATATGGTGTGCTGACCAGCAGGTGACACCCATGGTTTCCTAGCAGTGCTTTCAATGTGGTAAGTAATTTAAATTCAAGGCTGTGGTATCACCAAGTCCACCTAGTTGATAGGTTTAAATCCATATTCTCCAAGCTCGCCTTTGAGATCCATACATGTGATGTGCTCATCTTTATCTTCCTGATTCATTTCTCATTCAGTGTGATCAGAATTGGGATAGAGAGGCAAAGGTGCAATTGATTAGTCCCCTTGAACTTCAACATCTATGACTGAATTTTTCCTCTATAACTTGTTGTCAGGCTCCTCTGAATGCCCTTGTATGTGATGAGAATGATCTCGTTATATCTTCTTTTGCTTCAGCTAGTAAGCTCATATTAATTCTCTCCATGGAAATAGAAAGAAAAGTACTTTGCCTAAGACATGCATGATGGTGAATAATACAACCATAACTGCTGACAACTACGAACAGGGAAGTGGAAGCCTAGAGGCATGCAATTTGGAATTTCCCTGTGAGTGACTATATTTTTCTTGGATGAAGGAGAGGTAGCAGCATAGAGTGTAATCATTTTAATTTTTTTTATTTTTTTCTTTTGTCAACGGAATCTCTTTGTTTGAAGTCTTATTTTAGTCCAATATGTAGTAGAGATAAAAATGATGCCACCATAGATAAAGTGGGGTGAAAGTCTAAAGTTAGATACTACCTCCTCTTGCATTATGACACTTCCATGATACCCTTAGAACATATGGCTGGAACTCATTTTTAAGACCAGAGGAGAAAGATCACTGCACTGGACGTCAAGCACATGAGAATTTATGTCCATAAACACCTTAATGAACAAAGGACATTTCAACCAGTCCATTTATTTTCTCATCTCCTGTTGGAGACAACTGGTCCCTTAAATGCCTCTGGCTTGTAGAATTAAAGATAATATTTTTAAAAGCAGAAGATGACCCAATTTCTAAATTCCTGTGGTATCACATTTCAACATTCCATTCTTTAATTTTCTACAGTATCTAGAGTAGTACACCTGGCACAGAGCTGATAGTCAATGAATGTTTGATGACTGAATGAGTGAATGAATGAGTAAATAGAAAAAGTTGATAGCTGTCCTTAGGAGCAGCAGAGTGCAGGAACCAAGCATGCAATGTGTAATAAAGAATCTCATTCAGAAAGTTCTCTGTTGACTTTTCAAAGATCAGAAATCTATGGACCTAAAATTGCCTTCTCCATTTTCAAAGGTAAATTTTGACAGAGAAATCCCTGTCTGTTGAAATATGCTTCTCACCTGCTGAAAACACCTGTTCCTGATACATTTGGCTTCTTTATCCTGCCAAGGCATTGTGAAGAGACCACCCACAGGCTTCCAGAGCCAAAAATAAAAGAAAATAACATTGTTTCATTTAGGTGGCAAGTCTGCTTCTTGATGAGAAAGAATCTTTTTCACGTGTATCTAGGTTTCTAATTTCAACCACCTTTTTTTCTTTTCCTCTAGAAAATAAATACCAGGTCTTAAAAAAAAATTGTCTTCTCACTCCCATCCCTATCACCTTGCGCCTCTAAACCATAACTATTGACTCCAAAGGAAGGCTGTCTGTGAGTGAGAGATTAACCTAGTATCATTCTTTTTATATCTGTGGCTCCCGAAATGTGTGCCAAAGTGTTCCAGAGCACTGTAGCAAAATCACAGGGGCATTTAGGATAATTTGAAACACAGCCTTTGTTGGACATTGCCCAAACTACTACCTCAAAATAATTCACAGTTTCCATGTTAGGTTAAGTGACTTTCCCTTAGATGATGTCATATCTTTACGTGACTAGGCTTCAAGAGATTGCTATAAAAAGAAGGTTCACATTCAGGCTTCATCTCTTCTAGGAGTTATAGCAGGGATTAAGCATAAATGACTCTTTCTCATGAACTGGTGAGCTAGTGTTTCCCATGTGACATCTAGTTCCTGTCATTCATAATCATGGGAAAGAAAAATTTGAAGAGAAGGCTTACTAGGGAAAGACATGATATTCAGATGTCTAGAAATCAGAGCGTGTGTGCCACAACCCTACTCCTGAAGGAAGAGGCTAGATGTAAAATATAAAGTAAAAAATTGTGCAGAACAAGGTTCGAATCCTCAGTGAACAATAGTGCTTCAGAAGTCCCTGGGAAAATGCAACACAGAGATCAGAAAAGGACACAAAACACAATGTGCCTCCCACAGGGTGGGTTTTGAGAGGAGCAAGCTGCTGTTTGGCATCTCAGTGGCTTGCAGGTTTGCAAGCTGGGCAGGAAAACAGAGGGCACCATGGAGGGTACCTCTCTCCATGTTGTCGAGGAAGAAATCCCTCAGTTTGTAAACAGTGAACATCATCAGGAAAGCAGAGTCAGAGTCAGGAAAGCAGCAGAAACATATTAGGAACATATAAGAGACACCACCTGGGGAATCCCAGAAATGCCTGAGAAGACTTCATGGGGGGGGGGGGGATGGTTATACATCAGCAAGTTAAGGTGATATGTATGTTAATATGAGCACAATTATGTCCACAAACTGCTGGATATGGAATGTTTTTCTTTTCACAAATTCCCATTCTCAATGGAACTTAGTTGTTCCTCTGTTGTGCCTTATCTTTTTCCTGTTATCTGTACGGGATATACAAGCAACACTTGAATAAGGCCGTTTCACGTCAGTGTCCATATGCCTGTCTTCTTGACTATACTGTAAGCTCTTTGAGGGCAGGCACCATGATCTTTCCTGTGTTTTTGCTCACTGAATACAGTACTAGGAAAAAGAGTAGATGCTCATTAATGCTAATTAACTAGAACTGAACTGCCTCTGCCACCTTAGAGAGGACTGGATGACTGAAGTATTATTTTCTAATTTGCAACTAAGAGACAACTAGCAAGCTTCCTCATAATCAAAGAAGTGATAACTATCAAAGCACTATTAATCAAAATGTGTTTTATTTCCTACCAGGCTTTACTCATTAGGAAAATGAAGGAGGGGATTTATGTGCAGGCATAAATCAAAGTTTGTGATGCTAAAAGTATTGCAATGCTAAAGCCAGACAAATGACCCCCAGTTTAAAAGAAACAACATTTAAACCTCTCTGTACATAGCATTCTTTCCAAGAACACTCAAGATTTCTGTAACTGTCTAAATGTTGGAACAAAATTTAATATTGAAGAAGAGAGATGTGTGTACACATTGAAGCATTGTTTGTATCTTTTCTATGTAATTCCAAAATTATTTGGGTTTTCTTCTTCATCATGTTATTGAAGTGTCCCTACAGTTTATACACATCAATAATAGAACTAGGAATTGTGTTGGAAATAAAAATAAATAAAAATTGGTTTCTTACTATTGATGGTTATGAATAATGAATATTCTTCTTGTTGACTAAAACTTAACCATATTACAGAAAGGAGCTAAGGCATCATAATATGGAAAATAGGCAAAAATATGCCCATGCCTGGGAACTAGGTGTGAGTCTCAGTGATCAATAGATGCCATGAATGTATTGTCTGTGATGGTGAATATAGTCCTGCCTTTGGTTTTGCAACTAGATCTAAAAAGGTTACTGGTTTAAACATCCCTCCCTTGAGGCAGAAATGAGGGCACTCAATTGAAATGTAGGGAGAAACCCTGATATGGAATGCATGATCTTTAACTGGGCTCCAGTTTTTGGATTCTTGCCCTATAAAACAGAAAGGAAATGAGAATGTTGCAGATGCCTTGGGTAGCATAGATAATCCTCAAGAATCTATTTGAAGACTTCAACTCCACTAAAGTGTCCTTTAATACTCCCAGATGTCCTGCAAGGGCTCATGAGTTTCATACTAGTTCCATTTAAGGATGTACATGAGCTCCAGCCTAGTAACTATATTTTTTACGATGCCACTTACACCAGTTTCTCTTTATATACCTAACTCATTTCATTCTGACAAACATCCTATGAAATCAGTATTATTATCACCATTTTCCCATGAGGAATATGAGCTTCAGAAATGTAAGAAATATCTCCAGTCCTTCATATGGTTAAATGGCATAGCTGTATCTTAAGCCACATATCAAGGAATGACATTGATTCACTACTAATTATATTGCAACAGTCTCCACAGAAACAGAATATGGCTTGTAATTCAACTAATTTAAGTCATCAATGAAGGATGATAGAATCCTTTCCAGATGGATTTCCAACTTTCTGTGCTAATTTCTAGAATTCATATTTTCTACATAGATTCTGTCTCTGAGCTAGACAAACATGTATTCTCTTATTTCAAGAATTTCTAGGTCTGAGGGGAGGAAACATTTCTAAGTTCCCAGCTACAAAAAATCATGAGTATATAAAGAGACATCTACACAATGATATGAGAGGTTCAAAAAAAGGAGAGATTAGCTCTGAGTTAGAGTATCTATTAATTTTACTTGAACTGGTCAGAGGACTTGGATGGAACAAGAGACTTTGACAAGTAGAGATGGAAATGCTGAATCTTATAGACAAAAGGGCAGCATAAACAAAGGTGTGAAAGCAGGGAGTGAAGACTGTTTCAGCATAGGATATTTTAGGTAAAGACTTGGGATAGGGTATATAGAAAGAGAGATGGAAGAAAAGATTAGACTCTTCACAAAACAAGTTGTTTGATATAATTTCTCCTTTCCATTTAACCTATTCTGGGAATTTCTAACATTAAAATTTAATTACCATACTTGAGTAAGACGTTGATCAGAAGGGAGTGTATCTAGATGTAAAACATGTTTTATATGTGTAGAGAGATGAATATCCAGCATATTAAAGATAATAAATAAACACTTCTTAAATGACTGAATAATCAAACTATTAATGGCTATCTAGAATTCGTGTGAATTTTCAAAATCACCGATATTTTATTGTATAGGTAGTATGAATTAAATTTTAATGAGTTTTAATTTAAAGTGGTTCCAAATGTGAATTTTTTCCATAATAAATTATGTTCTAATTATTACCAGAGTAGTTCATATTTGGTAATGGCTGGCATTGCTGTTGGGTAGTCCATTAAATCATGAAGTGATTGATTTTCTTTTCCTTTTCTACTTTCAAGGGGATTATTTCTACCAAATATAATTGCCCTTTAGTGAACAGTGTTAGTTTGATGTACTGTGAACTTCCTTGGGGATGATCAGCCTCTGTGAATAGTAGCATTAATCTAGTACAGAAACATTAGTGGCTTGTAAGGATTAATTCTATTTTAAGAACCTTCTACGAACCTTGAGTGTACACATGCTCCATAATAACTTGTTCCCAATTTCTCAACTGTCACATCTTTAATTTGGTTATTCACATTGTTTCTTCACAGTTGTTGATTCAAAAATCTGCTATACATTCTTTACATAATATTTTCAACCACCCCTGTCTTTCTGAGAATGAAAAATAGATGACAAGAATGCCATTGGTGTTTAAAGCACATACATCAAAGGTAGAATGGGTCTTTCGATCTTCCTTTCTATTGCAGCAAATAAATAGCCCAGGTTTTTCCTGATTAAGTTCTGTCTCCTCTATGTTGTCAGCAGAAATTTGTGTTTAAATTTTAAATTCAGATTTCTAAAACAATTATCACTTCACCTGGGCTTTCCAACAAGTTAATCAGTGGTTGAACTGAGATCATCATCAGCTCATCAAGCAATTGCACAGAGTATCTGCTAATTCAGTTCCAGTCAATTAATCCCCAATGGAATGAAGCTGTGGCAGATGGAGATGGAGGGAGTCTCTTCCATCCAACTCATCATTGGTCCTAAGTCATCAAGAAACCAGTGAGCTTTCTTCCTGGAACTTACACTTGATGCACAAAGGCCATATCATTTTCCTACTTAGCATGATGGATTATAAGATTCTCAGGGAAAATATTTGCATTGTGTAATGATCATAGGCAGGAAATGTTTTTCTTTATAGAAGGCTATTCAACGGCTAACTTGAGATGACTGTCTATTTCTGGCAGGAGAACTAAAAATATATAAGTAAAAGGGGAGCATGGTCTAATATTATGCTTTGGATTAATTCTAATTGATCCCAGAGAATTTAGAACCTAAGTCTGGAGAGGTTAACATATGAAGTAAAGCTCCTTAAAAATAAATGACTTTTCTATTGACAGTTTGATGGCTATGACATCCCTGGGCATAATAGCCTTTTTATCCAGAAAGATCCCCAAATTGAATGTGAGGATGGAGATGAGATTTAGCTTATTATCTTTTGTTGCATTTCAGTTCTTGTGGGTGATAGTATTGTTTACTAGCACACCAGAGTGGCTCTAAACACTTAATAGAGTATACATGTCATTTGGACATAGGAAAGCTTACTTTATAAGCACCCACTGGTAAATGTTCTCTGGCTGAAGGCCAACATAGGTTAATATGAACTTGGTAAATTAATGAACCATTTACTCTTTTTAAAAAGTATTTGTGTTCTGAAGTAAATCTTATATTGGGAAGGCTGTATAGCTTTTGAGGTAGGGGCATCCACAGTTTGAGAAATTGAGGCAAATGAGCATGCCAATGTGTCACTGTGGTTGAATTCAATCATTCACTTTTTCACATATACAACTATTCAATAATTTTGATCGAACATATTTCATGAGGATAATGTTGTGAAAAAAACATAAGTTTGAATGATAGAATTCCTTTATGCAAGAAGGTTTAAGGCCATCATTCAAAGAACTGTGATGATTGCTTTAATATTAAAGGGGGGGAAAGAGGAATAAAGAATTTAAGCTCCAGCAAATAAAGCACCATGTCATATTCTCAGCCACTTCCTTGGCTAACATAGGGTCAGGCTTACATCAGACACTTGCCCAAAAGCTCAAGGATGATGGTAATGCCAGGGTCGTGAGTTTGGGCTTTTCTATGCAGGGATCCCATGCTTCTGATAGTGAAGCAGAAGGAGAACTAGGATGCTTCAGGATAATAATGCTCTGGTTTTAGTTGATAAATGCTTTCTTAACAGGAGTAAGGTTGGGGTGGGGGGTAAATGCCCAGTAGTTAATTTGAAGGACTATAAATCTTTGGAGCAAGCCAGAAGACTGGTGTAACTTTGCGTACATTGTTAATTTCTAAGTCTTGTTTTTTTATTGTCCTGGAAGGACATTTTGAAAGTTAACAGACATCATGCAGAATTCTCTAAGTGATTCAACTTTTTTAAAGGCAAATCTGTTGAAAAAAACTATCTGATTAATATTCTGCTTTGTAACTTACATAATCCATATTCAATTGCTTAATGAGTTTTTGATTGTCACAGTGTTCCCTGTATGTACTTGAAGGTGAATTGAAAACAAAAGTAGTGGAAAACTATAGTGAATATCCAAATACTATAGAAAAGCCATTCAATAAGTAATCAATATTTTATATATTTAATGTATTTGAGATATATATTTCCATTTTATTAAAAGAATATCAAGCTTGAAGTAGGATTCAAGAAAAAGTATATAACATGGGCTTTAAAGATTATATGCTTACATAAACTTCCAGAACAAGACTGAGAAGAAACAATGCATTGCATTGATTGTATATTTATAGTTATAAGTAATATAGTAGAGATTTTCTCCCAAATCCCTAACATACTAACATAACTTTAAAAACTATTATTCCATTTTTAGATGATTCACAGGCATGGTCAATCTGTCATGACAAAAAAGTCAAGAATCCTCCAATGGAGCATTCATAACCTTACTGCACATACCCATATTTATTGAAAACATTATATTATGATTCAATATTTTCATGTTTTTACTTCTTATTAGACCTTTGAGTCTTATCATTCTATTTTTGTAGATTCAATTCCTTACATAGGTGCTATAAAAGCAATGGATATTTATTTGATAAGTTATTGGATATTAATAGCATATTATTTTACAGAACTTACTTTATTGTTCTGGTTATTACTTTAAAGAAAAATACTAGAAAATTAGAACATTTCATTAGGTTGAACAACAGCTAGGCCAGAATACAAAGTTAATTTTGTCTACCATTCCCTAGCATTAAAATAAGCAAATATTGGACTCCACCAAATATCTACTAGGAATTTATTTTTTAATGACTTGTTCTGGAAAAAAAAGATGTATTCAAAATTCATATGTACTATAAAAGCCATTCTGAGATGGCAGACAACTTTCTTTTTTAAATATGTCCAGACCCTGTGGTGTATTCCTACATTATGATGAAGAATAGAGAATTGTATACTTACACAAAGTATATACTTGGACAAGAACAACCTTGCGGGGGGCGGGGGAGGGGAGTGTTTCTATGAGTATGACATGATAATAAGATGTCCCTATAACTAGTCAGGAAAAGAAGTCTGACTTTTATTTTCATAGCTGAATGTAAACTTTGCCATCTGGTCATCTTATTGGTCGAAGACAAAGATATCTATAGCTCAGCGTAGGATATTGAATTGAAATATGATGATTCATATTGATTCAATATGATATTGAAATCTTGACTATACAGTTATTGAGTTTCCCATTATTTTTTAGAATACTTAGTTATACTATTTTAAATATTATTTTATTGTAAATTACCTCAAATCATCTTGAAAATATTCACAGTATGTATTATGTCCATACAGTGCTCGTATCTGTTTATGTGACAAGACAATATGTATTTATAATGATACCTAGATATGCAATTTTTTGTATGAAATTTTGCATGAAATTTTGACACTTCAGGAAACTTTCTTGAAATGAAAGAGATACAGTGGATCTTGAAACATGATTAGGATTTGGATACACACATATTTATTCAGAATTTTCTGTGAGATTGACTGGATCCTCTCTCACTCATGGCAGACCAAAATGGTCTGGATGACTGTTTAGTGGAGGTATAATGAAGTAGCTTGTTAATTAACCCAAATGTTTAAAATATGGTCAAAAAGGAGAAATAATCATTTTACGTAAAGTAACTAGAATTTGGAATTTAATTCTTCTTTGGTATTATTTTTTCATAGTTCCTTTTACATTTGCTATCTAAGACTTTATCTTAAGGTTTTTTTTCTGACCCTAATTGATAGGTCAATTATGTGCCATACAATTCCCATTTATTTAAGATTATTTATTAAAGAAGATGATGTTTGTAATATGGTATACAACTAATTTACTCTGATTCCTACTTGAGGACTTCTCTTGCTATCTTAGTAGCTTTTACTGAACCCAGAGAGAATTGTTAGCTCAGTGATTGCCAGGTCTTAATTAATTACAAACTGCTTTGCATTACCTGTGACCTATGGATTTATGGTTAGAGAGAAAGCATCTTGCAAAGGATCTTTGGGGCAGATACTTAAGAAGGTATGGAAATAGAACTCTGTCTCTCTGTTTTGCTTTTGTAAAGAGTGAGTCTTGTCAATGAAATTATGTCTGTGTGTTAGAAAGGAAGATTTATTCTCGGCTTCTCATATTATCATATGGAAAGTCTTCAGTTAGACTGACTTTTCTGGTTTTTCTCTGCACACTTCCCAGCGCCCCACCTTTCCCTACAAGAGGAGGAGTATGTTATCAGAATTTGATGAATTTGAAAGGATAAATTCACCATGCTTAGCTCAGCCCATTCCTTTCTCTTCTTTTGGATTTTTTGCTATAGATGATATGTTATGATCATCCTGGTAAGGGACTCTTTGGCAATACAGAGTGCTGAATTCTGGAGAAATAAGTTAGTTTTTGATAAATCCTTTAGAGTTAGGATTGGCCTGTTTGCTGTGCATGCTAAACTGATATTCTTTATATTCATTTATGAGAAAGGCACACAAGGGACTTGGTATTATTGAACCAATGCAACTTACATGTTCTTGAAAGAATATTTTTCTAGTTTTGCCAGTAAGGGATGAGTAAGTCCATTTAATATAAAGACTGTGAGTATTAACAAGCTCTTTTATTGGCAGACCTAAAGTTATATTGTAGAATTTTTTTTTCCTTACATTAATGCAATTGGTATTTTCATCTCCATTTTTCTGTCTTGTATGTTGCACAGTTGGTTCCAATCTCAGGAGAGAAAAGGACAATCCTTACCAACCCTATAAAGCCCCAGCCATATTCTATGCAATAAGAAAAAATAATGTTAGACAGGGAACAATTTTAATACTTTCTATAAAATGTATTTCAAGTATGAACATAAACAAATTAGGGGTAATTTCTACAAGATCAATAATTCTGGCTCATTTACAATAGTTGTAAAAAAATTCCACTGTAATTAACCTCTACAGTGAGTTTCCTTTGAGACAATTTATCTTTGATCAAAGTTAAGTGTATCTAGGAATTTCTTTTGATATGGATCACAGATATTCTAAGAACCTGTGGTATATTATTATTCTCAGCTTTTCCTGCCATTCTCTATCACATTTGTCATTGTAGGGCCCTTCCCTATAGCAGAAATGTAAACCACCTCCCATTGAGTTCATCCTGGCCCTCTAACTTGTTTTGCCAATGGAATCCAGCTGAAGTAAAGTAGGCCCCATCTGAGAAGCTTAAAGAGCCGTCCCTCAATTCCATCTTTGCTTCTTTCCCATGCCATGAGCATGCATGTCCCAGATGTAGGCAGTCCGCTACTTTAGCCTGGATCCCACACAATAAAGGTGAGAAATAACCCCTTGTCCTCACACACCTTTGAGACTAGAAGTTGTTTGTTGACATGACACAGCCTAGCACATGTGGGTGATACAGATTCAACAGTAACCATTTACACACATATTTCCTCTCTTTTGTCATTCTTGTCTATGTCCTTGATCACAATTTGTAAAAAAAAAAAAAAAAAAAAAAAAAAAAAAAAAAAAATTCCTTGTCCTTTGTCTCCTCCCTTTTTATTCCTTCTTTAAATTTCTGGTTTTCTGCTCATTTGTGTCTGTTTGTTGGTTTAACCTTCTCAACTGCTTCTTTTTTTTTAAAGCCTCTGTCATAAATCTGGTCATATCCAGAGCTAAGGAAAAAAAATCAATTTTCCTAAATTGACTCATCTGGGTGGGGTTTATATCCAACTTATTTTATTTTTGAAAAGGTCTATGAGAAACTTTTGACAGTGAGCATTTTGAAAAATCTTACTTATAAACATTCTTTGGTCTCTTAGCATTGTCATGCCATGGAAAAGAAGGAGGACATGCATAAGATTTATATAGCTGACAGAGATTTCTATGTACTGTGTGCACTACATTTATATTTTCAGCTTAAATCATTGAGTGATTATTTTCTGAAAGAATTTCGTCTTTCTTGGGGGAGGTTGAAAATCATGTCTACTCGATGATTTATTAAGTGAATAAGTAAGTGAAAATGAACAGACTGGTACTGATTTTTACCATAGGCAGCAAATTATGAATAATGATTCTTCCATGCTTGAACTCCTTTGCAGTGATTCTGCAAATAATTCTAGTTTTCTCAGGTTGTTTCAGCCAAATGGATTTGCATAGGCAAGAGAGGCTGAAAGATAGCAGGTTAGGCTTGAAGCACTATGTCGGGGGGCACGTTAGAATTTTATTAGAAATATGGGCTTTTCTGCCATTAGGTGCCCTGCGTTCATCACTGTCATATACTGTAAGTAAAGGGAAGATTAGAAAACATTTAGGATAGTATAGCAAATAAACAAATATATGGGTTAAAGAACTTTTATAATCTACCTTAGAACACCAAAGGTCTTATAATTAAACTGAAGAGATATAGGAAATCTGTGGACTCTGTCACTGCCTACATTTATAAATACTGTTGACTGGCATTCCTTGAGAGGAAAACTGCTTCTATTTTCCAAGGTAGCATTTTTAATATATTAGACTGAACCAAACGCCATTTCCTTTTTTTAGGTCAAAAGCAATTGAAATTTGGCAATATCAGACTGTCCAAGCAAATAACTTAAAATTTGCTATCCAAGTACACTCTATGACAAAGTGTCCATTTCTCAATGTGTACATTTGAATTCATATACAAAATGTGCATTTATAGATTTATAAGTATAACTGTCAATTTCTATTTTATTGTATATATTTTATACCATAAATATCTTGTTCCTAAATAACAGACTCTCTAAATTATGGGGTTTTTAATATACCATAATTTATTAAATTGTCTTAATATGGAAGATGTACTTTGCTTTATTAATTTTGGTGGTGTTGTTGTTGATAGTTGTAGTAGACTGAATTTTGTTTGCTTTTGCTTTAATAGGTTATAGTAAAATACCCCTCCCCCAATATATATCATACATATGTTGCATGTTTTGTTTTGTTTTGTTTTTTTTTTACAAATATGTCTATGGTTTCTTTATATTGTACCCTTTTGTTTTCCTAAAATACGAACTTAAAATAGGATTGCAAGTAGTTTATTAATCATCTTTAATTGTGCTTCCGTTACATAATTATATTATCTTTATCTTCATATGTCAATGCATGTACAAACATTATCTAACTTGCTAAAGTATGAATTTGCTGCCTTTCTATTGAAATCTAATGTTCTGGGGGTAAATTATCTGTTGATATTTTTGGGTCATTTATTCTAGTGCAGGCTTTCATTTTTTTCCATGGCTTAATAATTTTCTCACAGTTACATACGGAGATGTTTGATAAATGTGAGAAGGCGGGGAGAAAGGGAAGTCAATGTGCAAGGACAAGCAAAGGTGACCCAGAGAGAACGTGCCTGGGAAGGAGGAGGAAATCTGTCAGAGTAGTGCACATGTAATATGAGGCCTCATCAATGCAGAGTCCAAGCAAAGTGTGGAGATGTGTCTGATCTCTTCCTGTCCCTTGAACTCCCATCCCCTGGACCTGCCACTTCCTGATTTTGTATAGTTGTAAGGAGAAGGTTGCATTAGAAAGGCAAAAGACAATTTCATTATGCTACAAACATCTTCTAAAAGATACCAAATTAGGAATAGGCAATAGGCAGGAATGTGGTTACTTTTATTGAAGTGTGTGATGGCAGGATGTGTGGCCTGGAGGCACTGACAGGAGTTCAAGAGGGGACCTGACCTAAGCTGGATGAAAGCAAAGGTAGTAAGTGCTGCAGAGGCATGACATAGCCTCTAGCAAGGTTTCTGGTGTATCTGAGTCTCTTGAAATCCCATGTGAGGATACCTATGGGGACCCTAAATGGAAAAAAAATGAGATTCTGGTCTTCTCTGAATATACTTGACATTTTAAGCTGTTCACATTTCTTATTTGTAAGGAGTCTGATTGAAAAGGACAATTATTTTCTGGCATTTAGAGAAATTTTGAAATATTCTTCCTTTATGTTTTATGTTCTCATCCAGGAGATTTAAAAGTTCTTTTATTTAAATGTTTAAAACAGCTTTAAAAACTTAGTATTTTTGTCTTTTCTTAATAATTTAAACGTTTTATGATTCAATATGTCACCCACGTAGAAAGTTTATAAAGTGAATGTGTAAAGTTTTAAGAATAATAAGATGATTACTCAGGTAGTCAAAACCCAGTTTAATAAAAAGAATATCACCAGACTTAGAGACTGTCAGAGTGGTCCCCAGTGTGGATACCACACTATCCCCCAGGGAACCACTGTTCTGGATTCTGTATTCATCACCCTCACACTTTTATTGAAGATAGTCCACCTTCTGTTTATGCACTCTTCAACAATGTATATGGTAGGAATCCTATTTTGATTTGTCTCTTTGTCGCTACTTTAGTTTTTCATCCATGTGATTACAAGTCCCTGAGTAGTTGTAGCATATTTCATATTTTTATTGTTGTAAGGATATTCTAGAATTTTTTTTTTACTTTTTATCATAGACAGTTGGGTCTTCCCATTTTTTCACCTTTATGAAAACTGCTGATGTGAATGTTCCTGTCTGTGTGCCATGCTGCATGTGGCTATGAAGTTAGCTGGTGTGTGTTTATACCTGGACGTGGAATGCCAGGGTATGCACGTGATCAACTTTGCCGGTGGATTAAACCATTTCCTAAAGCGGTTTTGTCAATGGACAAAACCACAGCAAGAAGTGGATGAGTTTGTTTTGCTTCAGAATTTCTCCAACAACTGGTACAGTTTGACTCTAATGCTTGCCAGGGAGAGTGTAGAATGGTACCTCATTTTGTTTTCTACTATATAACATGTTTTTCATTTAAATTTTCTCATTGGCAGTAAGGTAGACTATTTTCACATGTTTATAGATCATTTTTGTTTTCTCTCCTCTTCTTGCCTTTACGCATGTTTCTGGGGGAAGGTTGAGCTTTTTTTTTGTTGCCTGGAGGAAGTCTATTTAACATGAGTTTTAATAATTTGTCTCTTATATGAGGCACAAGTATCTTGCCCACTGTAAAGCTTCCCATTTACTCACTGTGTGATAACAGAACTTCATGGATCTTTGATATTTTCTGTCAACCTTCAGACTTTTTGCATGTTGCTTAAGAAATTTTTCTATCATGAGATCATGAAAAATTTGTCTCTGTTGTTTTCCTAAAAGTTTAATAATGTCTTATTTTTCCTGTTAAGTTTTTAATCCACTCAAAATTGGTTTTTGTGGGGTGTGAGGGAGGGATAGAAAGTAATTATTTTGCATGGATAAGCAATTATTTAAGCACACTTAGATAGTTGGTTCTTTCTCCAATGATCTGAAGGGCCAGCTCAGTTGTAAATAATATTTGCATATATGCATGAATTGTAATGAATCTGTTTTATAATAAATCTTGCTAACTGTTAAGGCAAGTTATCCCATCTTGTTCTCTTCTAAGACCACCTCACTCTTTTTAATCTTTGGTGTTTTCACATAAATTTTAGAATCCCTCTGTCATTTCCATGACTGGTTCTATACAGATTTAGTTTGGAATTTATTTGAAGTTAAAAGTGTATAGAGAATATTTACATCCTCGAATATTCAGTCTTCTTGTCTTACAATATATCACTTGATTTAGGTACTTTTTAATACCTTGAAAAGAGTTTGTAATTAATTCCTTGAAGAATTGATACAACTTCTCCTGTTACTTCTACATATGTTTTATTTTATCTTGCCTTTGTAAATAGCATTCTTGATCCTTTTAGTGCTCAAAGTCCTCCTGAAGCTTTACCTTCGTTCTATTTCCCATCCAAAATTTACCACTATCTTTGCTTGTAATAATATATATTAGTTTTGACAATTTTTGAACAATTTTTGAATCATACTCATACTGTACACTCTTTCATGTCTGGCTTCTTTTGTTCAATAGTATACTGCTGATAGTAAGATTAATACTAAATGATGAATAAGTATAAATATTTTTCCATTCTAGCAATATATTCATCTTTACTGATAGACATTTGATTTGTTTCTTGTTTCATGTGTTAGGAAAGATAACACGTACAATATTACATACCTACAATAAACATACCTATACATAATTTCTGATGCACATATATATGCATTCCTGTTGGGTTTATACAGATAAGTGAAAGTATGATATCATAGTCTATGCATATGTTCAGCTTTTATAGATATTATCAGTTTTTCAAAGTGGTTAAAAATTTTTAAAAACATCCTTCCATAGTAATATATGAGTGTTGACGTTTCCCATTATTTCTCCCTCCTAGTGTGATAGGCTTTTTTAATTTTAATTGTGTTTTTTCTGGTAAGTGCCTAGTAGTTGTCTCTCATTATAGTTTTAGCGTGTATTTCTCTGATGTCTAATGAGGTTGAACACTGTTTTATGTCTATTGGCCATTTAATTTTTTCTCTTGCAAGATGTCTGATTATGTCTTTTGACCTTTTTAAAAAACACAAATTGGATTTGCAGCCATTTTCTAATTCACATGTATGAGAATTTTTCATACATATTTGATATGTTTTTTATCGTATGCAATTTAAATACTATGTCCCACTTGTTGGTTTGTCTTTCACATTGTTGATGGTATCTGTTGATGAACTGAAGTTCTTTTTTTTTTTTAATTTTGAGAGAGAGAGACAGAAAGACAGACAGACAGATAACACAAGCAGGGAAAGGACTGAGAGAGAGGGGGACAGAGGATCCAAAGCAGGCTCCATGCTCACAGCAGAGAGACGAATGTGGGGCTTGAGCTCACAGACTGAGATCATGACCTGAGCAGAAGACAGATGCTTAACCAACTGAGCCACCCAAGTGTCCCAGTGAACAGAAGTTCTTAATTTTAATTTTGTTTCTTCACATATTTCCTCTTTACCATTGTCTTCTAGAAGTTCTGACAAACATTCCTTATATTTTCTTATTCTGAACATAATGTTTTTCATATCAGCTTTATCAAGTTGCATCGTATATAACTTCATCATATGTGTTTTTCATTTTACTAATTCTCTCTTCAGCTATACAAAATCACAGTTTTTCCTTTGTCTTTTCTTTTTTGTATTTTTGACTTCTTGGTGAAGATTCTCCCTCTACATCTAACCTCAAAGACTAGACATAATATTTCCTTTCTCTTTCCTTATGTATAGTAGGTTTCGATTTTGTTTACACTTGTAATATAGGAGTGTCTGAAGAACCCAGATTTATGTGAGACTTTCCTGATAGACACTCAATATTGGATGCCCTTGAGACTTACTTTCTATCCCAGAAATTTGTGTAGCTATAAATTCAAAAGCTCAAGATCTCCAGGGGTTGTTAAAAATATGAAGGGTAAAATCTCTTTTGGGATACAACTTACGAACCAAAGTTCTGACTTTCACTTTGATTTTGTATTTGGCCTCTACAGGTATCTTCAATTTCTCTAGAACAGCAATGTGTTATTAATGATTTATTTTATTTTAATCAGCATTTTTATTTTATTTTTCTTTTAATTTGCAGTAAGAAAGAACATATAGGCTGTCTGGTCTACTAGACAGCTAGAAAGAGAAGTCTAGTTATCTAATAACAAAAACTTATGCACATCAAAATAAGTGTATCACATGCTTTATTTTGAGAAAGAATTTTTGTGTTTGTTTTATCCATTGCTTTAGTACAAGAGAGTTACTGAGGATTTGTCTTGTTTTCAAGTGAATTATCCTACAAAGTATAGTGTGTTTAATGGATTTTTTTACATTTATTTTTAACTATAATGTTATAAGCATTATTTTTCCAATTTTAATAGCATTTTCATACAATAATACCTGTAATATTAAAAATTTAACCAATTATGTTTTATCAACTTAAATGTTGGTTTTTATTTAGGTACTTTTGCATTATTTTTATATAAGGTCTAATAATATTTACATATTGTTTGTTTATTTGATTAGAATACTTGTTTAATTTTGTAAAGCTTTATTTTGTATCTTCTGTAGGGATGCCTTGGTTTTTCTCCCTATTAACATCCCTCAATGAGCCCTATTTAGAAGGTTATTTCTAGAGCACACAAATATACACTGATGGTTCTTAAAATAAAGCAAGTGAGATCTCAATGGCCAAATGTGGAACAATTTTAACAGCAAAATAAATGCAGTAGCACTAGATTGTTACCCAAAATATAAAATAAATACCCATGAGTCCATATTGACATAAATAAATGCTTGAATAAACTTATAAATGGAGGAGAAGAGACAAATCTCCCATACAGAAGAATTCTAAATAAATTAAAAGGATACTCTCTTTGAGAGTGAGCCTAACTCCCCACCCTTTAAATTTAGGCTTTGGATAGTGACTTCCTTCCAAAGAGCAGAGTGTGGAAAGGGGAAAGAGAGTAACTTTGCAGTTCAGAAACCTGACAAACATTGCTTCAAGAAATAGATGTTCAAGGTCAACAATTAACCATTATAAATCATGTTGATACAATGTACCCTTGATATGATGTGGAGACAATGACATTTTACCTCTATTATGTTCCTCCCTAAGACCCATAACCTCAGTCTCACCAGAAGAAAAACATCACACAAATACCAATAGTGAGGCATCCCACAATATATCTCACCAGCTTTCCTCAAAACTGTCAAGGTCATCAAAAACAAGGAAACTTTGAGAAACGTTCATAATGAGGAGCCTAAAAAGACATGAAAACTGAAAATAATGTGGATGGAATCCTAGAACACAAAAAGGACAATATGTAAAAATTAAGGAAATCTGAATAAACTATGGACTTTAGTTAATAATAATGTGCCACAATTGGTTCATTAATTGTAATGAATGTGACCTGCTTGTGGAAGATGTTAATTGTGGATGTGGGACATATGCAGACCATCTGCATTACCTTCTTAATTTTTCTCTAAATCTAAAACCATTCAAACAAGAAATTCTATTGATAAAAATAAGTAAAGCCAGGGAAATGTGTAAAGCTGATGTACTTTCAGGGAACTTGGTGTCAATTCAATTCTGAATATTTTTTGATCTGGTTATATTACCATTCAATGTACTTTACGTCTTGAATGCGGTGAAACTCCTAAATTATCAATGATTGCCTACAAGTTACCCTGGAACCATTGCATCAAAATGAGTGAGCGTTGTCCAATTTGTAGTACAAGTGAACATATTTTTTTAAAAAAGAAGGTAGGTAATTGAAATAATAATTATCCATCATCATTTATTATAGCCTGTGATGGGAGCTAGTGCTCTAACCTAGTATACTTAGCAGAAACATGAACTTTTATAAATATTGAATGATAATTAATCAAATTGAAATACTTTGCTCCAAGACATAAACCTTAATTCTTTAGAAAATTAATTGAATTTAAAGTAATATTTTTATAGGTTTGGGTAACTATTCATTAATACCAGGGGACATTTACAATTACATAACTTTAAGAACATTTAATAGAAATACAGACTCACAGAACTAAAAGAGAGATCATCTGTTCTAGTCTCTCATTTACTCTACTGGAGAGAGGGACCAAATGACCTGGCCAAAATTGTTGTATTGTTTGTCACAGAGCACTTGGAATTTATTTCAGTTTGCTGCTGAAGCTTAGAAGTTGGAGCCAAGAGATTTGGATTTGGGCCCTGAATGTGTCCCTCATGGCCTGTGTGAAAATAGCCTGATTCTTTAACTTTTGTGTTTGTAAGTATTTTCCTTGTTAAGGAATGAGGATAAGGATGATGATATAGTAAAAATTCTCCAAGTATTTCATAATGCTGTTTAAGGTTTCAATGGCATCATGTACTGGAAGGAAAATTTAAAACTCTAAAGCAAAATAGAATTTGTTAATATTGTTTTTATTTTTTATCAAATTTTATCTACTATCTCTCACCTCTGATTTTCCCATTCTAGATGGATAAATTAGTAACCAAGCCAGGAAGCCCAGTCTTACAGAGCTGTTAAAATTTATTTTATATATATTTAGATATGGATAGATTGTACAATTTTCCCTTAATTTCTATGTGTCTTTCTCTCTCTCTCACTCCCTCTCCCTCCTTTCCTCCCCCTCTCCCTCCCCATCTCCCAGTCTCCTCCTCTCCTCTCCTCTCGTCTCCTCTCCTCTCCTCTCCTCTTCTCCCTTCCTCCCTATCATAGCTTCTTGGGTACTTTAATTTGGTTTGCTAGGCTTTATAGTCCTAAGAGTAGGAGAGAGTGTTCCTCTGCAGTCTTAGATTATCTTCACCCTTTTTCCTTATAGTTACTCTTTCTTCCAGTGGCTTCTGCAATAATACACTTTCCTGATTTTCCTTCCACTTCTTTGAATAGTCCTTTGCGGCCTTTCCTTCCTCCTGTGCCTTAGACAAAAATGTTAACTCTGAGTTCTATATTTAGCATCCTTATCTTTTCATTACACATGTTTTTCCTGGATAACTCCATTTAACTTCCATGACCCCAAGTAGACATCAATGAACTTCCTATTTCTGTCTCTAGCTCAGATCATTCTCTTGAGTTTCAGACTTACAAAGCTAACTACCTACAGATACTTTTCCCAGAATATTTAAGAGTCACATAGAATTCAGAATATACAAAGATAAAGTCATGGTGCCATACTCCCTCTAATTAATTTCCATAACCTTCCACTCAGCTCTCAACTCGTATCGATCTATTGTACAATTCAGAATTCTGGAAGTTATCTGTAACATTGTCTTCTCTTAACATTCTCATTTCTATTTGTGAAAAACATTCTATTGAGTTTATTTCCCAAATAATTATTAAATATGTCTCATTTTACACATTTTCACTTTCTCTGTTTTGGCTAAGGTTTCCATGGTCTCTCCCCTGTACCTTCACAATAGTGTCTTAGCTCAGGTGCCTGAGATTCAGGTGACTAACTCCTCCACATAATTCACATGTCCCTAGGTTTCTAAATTACATGTATGCTATGTGACTTCCCTGCTTAAAACTGTTTGGTGGTTCCCTGTTTATAACATACAAATTAAAGAACAAGTTTCCTGGAAAGCAATCAAGGATATTCATTCAAAAAAGATCTGAAAATCTTTCCAACCTCATCTTTCTCAGTTCCCCACATTCTATGTTTAACTTCCCAACTGAAATGCCTTTTAATAAGTGTTCACTTTATGTGGGGTGTGTTATATGTAGTTAATCTACTGTGTTCAAGATCCAAGTCAAATGTTATTTCTTACAATTTCTTCAGACAAAGTATAGCAGTCTACATCTCTAACAGTTTTTCATGGCAATTAAATTAGTTTTTATGTATATACTTTCACTGCTAGGCTATAATGTACCATATTATGCTACAAAGTAAAATAGTCATCCACTCCTGGGTATTCACTTGATAAAGTTAAGTTCCAAGTATAAAGCAGTAGAAGATTCCATTTAGTATATATCACATGAATGATTCCAATGTAATTAATAACTATATAAATTGGTGGAAACTGGTATTTTTATAATACAAGTTATTATATATAATATGATCAATATAATATGATCAACTGTCATTACTTGTCAACACGGAAGTAAAGGGATCAGTCAGTATAGGAATCCTTGGCCCAATCCCTTCCAATAAAAAGGACTCTTTAATTTGATAATTCATTGAAATATTCTGTTCTAGCAACATTTATTTAAATGTTGCTGATACATTTTTCCTATGATGTATTCTCAGGAAAACTTCTGGTCACTAGTGTTACCACAAGAAAGTTGTTGTTAAGGTTGGGTCTGCTAATGAACTCTGTAAACACATTCAGCATCTGGCAGACATTCCAAGGTGAAAGCCAAGCAGATGGCTAATTTAATATAATCTAAGTGACTTTGGATCAGATAAAGCAATTGAATTAACAGCACTTTAACTCCGCATACATCAGTTCCCAGCCATTCCTACCATTTCATTCCAATAGGCACTTCTTCAGGATGAAAATCAATGCTAATTGAAAGCTCATATGGTGATGTTTATGCCTGTAAAATGTGTGGTTAAATAGCATATTAAAAACATGTGGGCATGAATATTAGGATTGGGAAATGGGTTTAATACAGAATAAATCATAATGCCCTTAGAGTTGCTTTATGGATTTTAAATCACAAATTGTATTTTACCCATTGTGCCTACTGTATTAATCTCAATTTCATTCAGACTCTTTCCATTAGATCCACTGGGATTTATGGTTGATTCATAGTGACTTTCAACTTGTTGTCCTGTGGGGTAGGAGTGTGTGTGTGTGTGTGTGTGTGTGTGTGTGTGTGTGTGTTGAGAGAGAGAGAGTGATTTTAATTTGTTATTCCATACTTTGTTCTTAATACTTGCACTTGGCAAATTATATTTTAACCTTATTTTATAAAGAGAGATTCATGTGCAACACAAAGTTGTAAACAATTAGTCTCAAGTCACTTGGCCAGGAGGTAGCAGAGTAAGCCCTCAACTGTTGACTTTCCACTGTAGTGGAAGAACATGGATATAATAGTTAGAAAGACTAGGGTTCAAATTCTGGTTCTGTAACTAACCAACTGGGTAACAGACTAGAACTGTGCCTATTGAGAGGACTGCATGGCATGATGCCTATAATTCACAGTATACAGTATGTCAGGTACTTCATTAATATGTATCATTATTGTCAATATTGTCTCACCATTATCACATTTAGCATGACAGCCATCCTTTAATCAGTGTATTCAATAAGCATTCATTTACTCTTTGCAGAGAGCTATGCTAAGCACTAGTAATAGAAACATAATATAAAGGAGGAGAGATAACAGAATGAAGTGGGCTTTGAAGCCAACATGCCTGGGTACAGATTCCAGCATCACTACTTACTGGTTCTGTGCCCTTGATCAAGGAACTTACACTCCCCCTGCTTTAGTCCTTCCATGTAAATATGGAACTAGTACCAGTACTTACTCCATAGGTTATTGCTTTAGCATATTAATACATGTCTAGAGCTTTGAACATTGGAATACAGTAAGCATTGTAGGAATGTTAGGAAACCACTAAAATGTAGGCTGCATGAGGAAGGAGGTTATTTTGCTATTCTGTTTACTCCTTTAGAAAATTACAAATATTTGTTTAATAAATGAAAAGTAAATTACATTTTTTCAAGGGACATGCAGTCTAGTGAAGGCTTTTAGAATCACACAGATCACAATCAAAGTATCTTTTTTTGTGTGTATGCTAAATAGAGTTATGCTTACACATGACTCCTGCCCTCTTAGAGGGATTTGTGAGAAGCAAGAAAAACATTAATGAAATATGTGTGATGACTTCACAATTAATTATTGTGCTGGAGGCATAGACTTTTGTCTTTGGATAATTCAATGAGGAAAAAAAAGAGGGTTCTGCCTTACAGAGTCTGATGAAACCTAACTGATGCCATGATCTTTCCAGGCAACATGGCCATGGGTGACACCATTTTACACTCACAGTGCAAATGAGTATAGTTGATTTAAAATAGCGCCTCCCTCTGCATTTCCCAGCACCCTCTACTTCAGCACATCTTCTCTTGTCACTGATGTCTCACATCAAAATTAGCAAAAGGACATATCGTAAGGAAATATAGGAGAGCACCTACACGTAATGACCTCAGCTATCAATTCACAGGTAATTTTATTACTTTCTTGTAGGACCTTGACATCTTGTGATATGCATTACTCAACTGAGCATTAATGTTTACATGGAAATTTTCCAAGATGAGGAACTGTTAACCATTTAACTACTGATAATACTTTGACCACGTATACACACACATGCATGCAAACAGGATGGTCACAGTAGAACTTGGCTGTCCCATATACCCCACTAGCATGTAAGCTGTGAGAAAGACTACTTTCCATTTTCACCTGGAAATTCCAGATTAATGCAAATGGCTGAATCTTGTACTTTCTTCTCCTTGTGTTTCTCTGGGTCTGTCCAAGGAAGCACAGGGAGTAGTCTCTTCATTTATACCTAGATGTGGTATGTGCTCTTGCTGCTGCCTTCTCTCCTATAACTCTCCCTCACTGTAGCCATCTGTCTGCAGAGGCTTATTGTGCCCTCTGGTAAGTCACCCATGTGATGATCTCACTCCTGACTTCTAAGGCCTTTGGTTTATCTGCTTTATTTAACAAATTTCTGTCTAATGGGGAATAGGCCCTCCACAAATCTCTTGTTCTGAAGAATGGATCTCAGGCACAGTTCATGGCCTCTAGGTGATACAGTATTTTGTTCTTTATAATACAAGCCTCTCTTTTTTCCAAACTTTGGTAGTTACTCTCAGGGTCTTGTTTAAATTTGGGTCGTACCAACTGCTTAATTCCTTTTCTACGTCTTTCCAAACTCCAGTTGAAAACAAATTTCAAAGTTTTTTCCTCCACAGTAACTCCATAACCATGAAAAGCAAGGAATGTGACAGGACACCTGTGTTAATGCTACAGGCTATTTTATGGGAGACATAAATGACTAAGAGGCAACACAGTAGCTAAGTCCATGGTACAGTATACAGAGACGTGTTACTGTAATCACAAATAAAAGATAATGTACCACATCACTGCATGCTAAACTTACCCATTGAAAACCACTATTTCAAAAAAGAAAGGAAGGAAGGAAGGAAGGAAGGAAGGAAGGAAGGAAGGAAACAAGGAAACAAGTTGGGAAAGTGAATGCAAGTCAAGGGGTTTGAACCATCCACAGCAGGAGCTTGGTTTTAAGTTGAATGTTCAATTTAGCTCATCCCAATTTTGTTTGAGCATTTCCTTTTATAAGCATCCACAGAGTGAAAGATATACTATCATGTATGAAAAAATGAGTAAGAAAATAGTGTGAGCAAGTAACAATGTGCATGAGTCATGTGACTGAATCTAGTTTTGGATCCTGTTTAGGTTGAGTCTACAACTTCCCCTTGCCTGTCACTTGACATGTCCTAAAAACCTCAGCATCGTCTTATCCCTCCCTACTTCTCCCAGCCCATCCTCCACAAGTTGTTTACACCAACTTTCTCAGTTCTGCCCATACTGGCCTTCGTTTCATTTCTCAAATATGTGATGCTCGTTCCCATCCCACAGCCTTAACGCATGCTGTTCTTTTCATATCTGAGCGCCATCATTGTTTCCTTGGGGAAATGCTGCAAGACCCACTGGCTACACCACATCCCCTTATCAAATGCTCTCATAGCACTAACACATCTCAGCTGTTGTACAAGTCACTTTTGCCATTTTATATTTATTTTGCATTAATGTGATTAATATTTCTGTCTACCTGTAGCCCGTAAGGTTCATCAAAGCAGGGACTCCATCTGTTTTGCTCACAATCTGTTCCTTCAGCCCTGACTCAAGTATCTGACACATAGTAGGCCTCAATGAATATTTGTTGAGCAAATTACTGATTGAGATTTTTTCTCTTCTTTTTCTTCTTCATTTTTTTAATATTTTTGAACTTTGGCTAACCACTTTCATGTCCTAGCACCTGTATGTTTTCATGTACTTCTGTTATTACTTTGAGTTTTATTTTCTGGTTTAAAGTATTGATAGTCTTAGAAGCTATAATTTTGCAAATTCCTTAATGAGAATGGAGAGGATCTTGATGAACAAAGAAAGGATGACAGATTTTGTAAGGAGGTTTAGAATTAATGGTCTATGATAACAGGAATGAGAAATGGTCATATAGTGAGCAAGGAGGGGAGAGAGAGGAAGAGAGAGAGAGAAGGAGAAAGGGAGAAAGTCCACAATCCAGGGGGCTGTAACTGCTGCTATGAGCCCTAGGAGGAATGGATATAAGTATTTGGGATTGAATAAACTTGTTCTTGGCCCCAAACTTAAGGTACCTGTCACTGCAGCTGGCCATGATGAATTAAGTGGAACCTTTGCTAAACAGGCCACCCTGCATATTAAACTTCTCAAATGCACTAACAAAGCACTTTTGGAAGTATTCTAACTAGGTCAGCAATACATTTGCCATATATCACACGAATAATTCTAATGTAATTCATAAGTATCTGGGCTTATGGAAATTGATGTTTTCTGTAAATATTGGAGTGTGAACAACTCTCACTGCCAGTCAAAACAGAATTAAATTTCAGGCTGGGCTATATCAAGGGAAATAATAGAGATTCATAGATTATAGGGTGAGAGGGGTCAAGTGCTATGTATTATCTGACATAAACAGAAACTTTCAGACTTATAGCTTTTTTTTTCATGGAGTTATAGACAATCTGCTTTTCCTTTGAACTATGTTCCTGAAGGCACCTCAGTGAGATTTTCTGGAGTAAACGATTCTATTGCCTGCTTGAGCTTATTTGAAAAGATTCATCCTAATGCATCCTCTGAGCTTCTCTTTCAAATCACAGTTCATTGCCTCTGCTTGGCCCCTTGACTGCCTTGATTAACTTTTCCAGACTTATATCACTATGATCTCTTCAGAAGCTACAATAACTTTAATAGGAAATCATCCAAAAATTTTCACTGAAATGTTAACAGTGGTTAACTCAGGATAGCAACATTACACACACGTACGCATATCTATTTTCCAAACTTTCTGCAATTAGTATGCATTGATTTTATAATGTGTCACTCAATTATTTATTCAGCCAATATTGATTGAGTGCCTACTGTGTACCTTCAGTCTTCTAGCTGATAGAGATACAGAGGAAGTAATGATTGAAATAAATCACCAGAGTGTCATGTGGGAAGGTGTCAGTAAGAACCATGCTGACTCCTGCCATTACATTCCACACAGTATCTTTCAGAACCAAAAGAGCAGAGTCTGTGGCAAGAGTTTCTGGTCTGAAACTTGGGAAAGGAATGGTTTAGCTGAGAGGAGAGGAAGCTCTACTTTTTAGTCAATATAAAGTCCTGAGTTTTTATTTCAGAGTCAAGTTAAAATTACTTCCTGAAGGTGAACTAATTTTCTCTTTTATGTTTTTAAAGTTTCCTGTGGGGTGAAGCATTTAGTGACCTAATTCTTGGCAAGACTTTGTAATCTGGAGGGATGAAATTAAAAGAAAGGATGTATGCTCAGGAAAGAAAGGAAGAAATAGTAACAAAAAAAAAAGATGCTGGATCACACAGACTCCTGCTTAAGAAAAACAACAACAAAAATATCTGTTAACTTGCCACTATGTTGATTTTGTGTCCAACTGTTTTTTGGGGAGCTGTTGATATAAAATGGTTTGATAAAAGTATTTGAATTTATTATCCCAGATTCTCTAAATATCTAATAGGCAAGAATGAGATCTTTTAAATACTATATTTAATTAAATATTTATTTGGTGTCAACCGTGTGCTCATCAATAGACAAAATGCCTACCTGCCCATAGAAACTATTCCATTGTTTAAATTTTTTTATATGTGACAGGTAGCTAAGGCATAACATATAGACGTCAGCTGCCATTCTCATGGCTTGCCCCAGGCATCTGTCACTTCAAGAAGCATTGAGAGGAGACCTGGATTCCCAGCCCAGAGCTTCAGAAGGACCATATGGCTTCCGGAAGTTTGTCATAGATGATTCTCTTGCTGACCCTATCCTTGATGGACAGCTCTGGGCTTTGAGCTGCCTGACTCAATAGTTGAGCTCTGCTTTATGCCATAGGACCTTTCCTATGACTTATCTTGGGTTAGCCTGGTCCTTGGAAGGATGCCACCCTCCCACACACACATTCAGTTCTTGAATTCCCTGGACATGTTCTTTTGGCTATGTCAGGAAGTGGGACACATCTTGGGATCCCTGTGTATGCTTTTTGTCAACCATAGCTAGTCACTGTGGCTCATATCCAGGCTCTGACCTATCATGGATGGGCAACAGAGAGAAACTGAAGAATATGTAGGAAGACTCTTATTAGGTGTGCATCTCTACTTTTTTTTTTACATCTCACCCTTTTCTTGATACACTCAACACAATGGAATTTATCATCACAGAAGTCAGATGAGCATGCAAGTATAGGTCCCACCTTGAGATCTTTTTCTCTGGGTCTTATTTCTAAACAGGGCAGCTTCCTCACTGGTGGTCCAAACCTATACTAGGCACATTCTACCCACTGTGTTAAAAAAAGAAACAAAAGAAAACAACAAGGAAGCAAAAAGCCACTTGTTAAGGTAGACTTCTGCCTCTTCTGATATATTCTTCATACTCAGGGAAAGCAGTCTTTTAAAAGTGCAACCAAGATTATGGCAATAACCATTTTTCTCCTTAAATCTTCATTTTTAGGATTTTTAAGGGACTTCCCATTGCCCTCAGAATAAAATCTTCATTAAGACCTGGGAATCTTCTAACTTTCCAGTTTCATTGTGTGCCCTCTGCTTTTTGCATTCTTGGCTTCGTCCACATGAGTTTTCCCTTAGGATCCCTAAAGCTGCCACTTGATTTATAGCTTCTCTGTGTTTTTGCACATATGATTCAGTTTGCCTAGAGAGAACCCTCTCCCTGAGACTCATTGCCCAGCCCCCAGCACAGGTTCATGTCTCAGCTTACACACCATTTCCTGTCTCCAAGGCCATGCTAAGTCTTCATGGCCTACATGCCCATGCAACCCAGCACATCACCCACAAATAGCCCAGGATGCTAACCAGCCTTGCCCAATGTTGATATTTCTTGATGGTTTATGAATTCAGTGAAGAAAATAACTCTTTCTTTTTATCTACATATTTGACAAGAAATAATTATGGGTTGAATGAATTAAAAGCCTTGATTTTTCTCGTGTTCTTGAGTCTTTATCTTTCTGAGAAAGAAAACAAACACAAACATCTGTAATGTATGGTCTACCTGTCAGGAAGAAATTTTGGTTATGGACCTAAAGCATGTATTTACATTACGGACTGAACTATGTAACTTTTAGTACCATCTTTGTGGCATTTTTGTTTTGTTTTGTTTTGTCTTCTAAATGGCTTCATCTCCAGTTAATATCACAGAGGTTAGAAGGGAGGTATGATTTACGAAATGGAATTCTGTTTCGTGCATTCTTCCCCAGAAAACTTAATTCATACTGGCCCTTAAATATTTGACAAATACCACTAGCCATTAACACTGTAAACTAAAACAAATAATAATAATAAAAATAAAAACACTAAAATTCACAGGTTTTTGCAAGGGACTTATGATCCTTCCCACTTAGGACACAAAGGCAATGAAAAAGTACTTCATCAGCAATTTACCATTAAATGTCTTACAACTTTCCCAGATTTTCTCTCTCTGAGCAATCAGGAGTATAATTGAACATAATGAGGTGTTGAAAGCTTCTTCAAAGTAATACAGAACAAGATTAACTATTCAGTTATACTTTATACACCTAGAATATCACTCTTGTTGTTTCATAACCTCATCTTACAGAAGATTGTTTTCACTGTTTTTGAACTCTTTATTAGTTTACTACCCCATCATCACTGTCTGTCATTCCACCAGAAGACTAAAGTATAGGACAATTTATCCTTCACGTTGCAACAACAATATACATTATCATGATGTGAAAAATAACAGTCCAACAATCACATATTTATATCATTTTCATACAAAACATAGAATAACTATGACAAATATTTTCACTGTATATATCGAAGCAACGTCAGCCAGTGCTACAGGAGACATAAAATCGCATAAAGCAGAAATAGTAATTTAAAAACATAGCAGGCTGGGTTATTTATTATGGGGGAAAATATGTCCTTTATGACTCACTAGTTTCTGGGTCATTGCTGACTGACAGTCCAGGATGGTTTGTGTATTTAGCATAATGACCCAGAGTCATCTAATCAATTTGAGTTATTTTTATATCCTCAGGTTCAGGAGTCAGAGAATTGTGTCATGCATTTTTTAAAGATTTCAAGCTTAGAATTGAGGTATAAAAGTTTATTATGGATACTTTGTGCAGTCAATAAACAACATGATTTCAGTGGTAAAATTCAGCTGGTTTGACTCAGAAGCCCTGACATGAGGAGCTGCTCCCCTGGGAGCTCCCGGCATCCTGCAAACACTTGTCAGATTCCACTGTAATTGGTTGTACATCTGTCTTCTCAATTAGGCTCTTAGCCCCAAAGAGGAAGAATTGAATTTTCTTCTATATAACACACAGCACCTGGAGCATAGTAGGCAATCCATAAGTGTTTCCTGAAGGAAGGATACCCACTTGGAACAGTCTCTGTCAGTCTGCATTGGCTGATTGGACAGAGGCCAAAAACTCTGAACTTCCAGTTTCTTCAAATCTAGTCTGGAATGGAAATTCCCCTCCTTTTGTATCAAATGTGGGCATGTTTGTAGTTAGGTCAATATGTACATGAAGCATTGATAATCATTCAGAAATTCAGATGGTTAAGGAAAATGAGCCAAAACAGAGAAAGGATTACAGAAAGTCTTTTCATTGTATTGCTAGACATTATCTAACAGCCCTGCCCAGGAATTACCCAATCCTCTTGTTTTGTATATTCCCTGTTTGACCTGCTATTTACCATCACTTAAAATGATAGTTTGCAACTTTGCAAAGGTACAAGTTACCCTGAAGAAAATGGACAGCAATGTAATGGATTCCAATCTTCTAGCAACGGGAATTAATTTTGTGTGCAAATTGCAAATGGTTCTTGACCAAAGATTACAGAATTAGATGCTCTTGATGAAGTTTAACTAGTTTTACACCTGAACTGGCAATCTTTCTAAACCATTTTTTTTTCTTTTTAGCCACTATAAATATCTCCATATCTCAATACTTTTAAACCAGCTTCAGTATCCTGGTGATTTCTTCATCAGTAAGCTCAACAGTCTTTGACATGTGCTCACTTTACATTTGCATATAATTTATTGTTTTAGCTTTTGAAAATTATGCTTTGACAATGTAAAATTCATATATAGTTGGTATAATCATGTTTTCAAAGTATTGAAAAACACAGAAATGACCATCCAGACCCCCCCCCCACCATAAATATTGGTTTGAGAAGCCAAATATGTGTGTGTGTGGTTAATCTATAGAGCACATGTTGGATTTTGCAATTAATTAATTTTTTTTTTTTTTTTTTTTTTTTTTACAAAAAACAAGGTGGATCAAGTGAAGAAAATAGATTTTGACAATGAGGATGCCAGTGGGAAAGTGATACATTTGTCAACACAGAGTTCAGGAAACAAAAATACCAGTAGGCCAGGAAATATGCCAGTAAGAGAGCCATGGGCAAATGTGAGGTATTGGGTGGGAAACTGACATTGTTAAGGCAATCTACTCCCAGTATCCCTGGAGTGTAAAACTTTAATAATAATAATAATAATAATAACAACAACAACAACAATAATAACAACAATAACAACAACAACATAATTATATAGGCATTTTTCTATGAAATATTTGGTCAAAACTCCACCTTAAAATAGGTTATTTGGGAGGAAATTCAGGGACTAGTTAAAAAATAGCAATGCCAGTTAAAGAATGACATTTTTGAATATATATATATATTTTGCAGGTTTTTAAAAAAAGTAAGTCATGGGTCTTTTCCTCAACAATGTGGAGTTTATTGGGAATTCAAGGCATAGCAAAACAAAACAGAAGAAGAGAGAGGAGAAAGTAGCTAGGGATATCAATGGTGGGAGGGGAAGCAGACTATGGGATAGCTACTTCTTGAATAACAGATAGTTGTGGCCATTCCTAAATCTTTCTTGACATTTGTCATCAATCATCAGTTTAGGGAAATTCTTATGAACAGAAAAACTACCCGAGTAGTAGATTAATATCATTTTATTAGGAAATGGGACCCTTTCAATAGAGGTGTCCATCTGGACTCCTGAATTGGACCATCAATCTCGTGTCACAATGCTTGTTTCAGATATGCCTGTGGGCAGTGCCTGCTTGTCTAGATATCTCAGGGAGGAAGCTGGGGAACAAGACTTTATGCAGCTCTGTTCTTCATTCCTCCTCTCAGCCTTCTGAGAGAAGGGGTAGATCATGCAAGACCAGCCTTTACTGCTTTCTTTAGATCTCTGAATTTGCTACATTTTCCTTTATTGCACAAATACCCTTAAAACAAAATTTTGTTGGGGAGGGGTTATGAAAAAAAAAATGCAGTCTCCTCCAGCCCTGTTATTGGGAATATTTAAAGTGCTTTTTAAATTTCTCCCCTATAATAGGGTGCCGGGGTGTCTCAGTCAGTTAAGCTTCCACTCTTGATTTCAGCCTAGGTCATGATCTCATGGTTTGTGAGCCCTGCATTAGGCCCCACACTGAAACTAGAGAAATAGTTGTGTTTTTTTTTTTTTAATTTTTCCTATTCATTTAATGTTCTTTCATAAATATTCTCCTTGTAATTATATGTTCATAATTATTTTATATTGCTGCATAAGATTTAGTGGGTATGCTTCACTTAGATCTTTATCTAGTTGTAGGCATTTATTTAAATATTAGTTTACTGTTTTAAATAATTCTGCCTTAAATATATTTGTGAATGTCTCTGTTTTCATCATATGAATGACTATAAACCCTAATTCCTAAAATAAATATTTTTAATATCTTAACTACTCTAAAATCAGGGTATTATAATCTATGTGTATTTAACATGGTTATTAAATATTATTAACAAGCTGTATTAAATTGGTGGCATATCCTAGAATCATTATTAGTTTGGAATCGAAAAGTTTAAGTGTTTCCTTAGTGTAAATTCCTAAATTGGTGATAATAATCATATTGGAAGATATAAATGTGATAAAAATTAACTACTGTAATATCAAATATACAAAACAAAAAAATTCAAATGTTCAGTAATGTATATATACAAACACACTTAACAAACCAGAATATCAATAAATTACAAAATTTATAAACATTAGGTTTATACAAGTTGTATTTTTTTTTTTTTATTTTAGAGAGAGAGAGAGAGTGGGAGTGGGGGAGAGGGGCAGAGGGAGAAAGAGAGATAATCTCAAGTAGTACCCATGCTCAATGTGGAGCCAGACACAGGGCTCCACCTACAACCCTGGGATCATGACCTGATCTGAAATCAAGAGTGAGGCATTCAACTACTGGGCCACCTAGGTGCTCCTAGATTTATAGAAGTTGTAAATGCCATTGCCACTTACAATCGAAATACAAAAATAGATATTAAGAATGAAAATAGAAACAAAAGTAGGAAGACCTATCACAAGTAATTTTATAAAATATATTTTAAAATATATTTTAAGAATATATTTATTTTTAAATAAACATATTTTATGTATGTATGTATTTATTTATTAAATGTCACATTTAGCCAGACAAATCAAGAACAAAAATCAGGAAGTTACAAATAACATTCAGAAATAGTGGGGAAAAAAAGACAAATACTAACAGATATACAAAATTGCACCTGTATCTATGCCTTACACAAATAATTTAGAAAATCTAGATCAAATACAAATTTCCAGAAAGAAATATGTTAATAAAGATTACTGAGAAAACACACAGAAAATAAAGAACACATAAAAAAATTAAACAGACTTTTAATCCATATGAAATTTTGAGAAGGTTGTTAAAGAGCCATCTCTAGTCAAAATCGAAGGGCTCAGATATTTTTCCAAGTAAATTACATTAAATATTTAAACACCAATTTTTATACATTGAGAAAAAATATATATATATTTAAATGTCATTTTTAAAATGTCATTTTAAGAAAATGAAAAATAAGCATGTACTAAAAACTATAAACCAATTAGTTTAGAAATGCCAATGCAACTGTAGGCCAATTCATTTAGGAATGGCTGTGCAAAGTCCAAATAAAATAAATATTAGTAATTAAACCTGAAGTAAATTTAAAATACATTGCTTTTTGATTCAGTACATTACTAGAGCACTTACTATGTGTGAATTACGGTTCAAAAACTATAGATAGGAAGCAGACACATAGTAGACAAAGTCTTTGGAGAGCTCACACTCCTAGGGAGAAATAGACAGTAGCCAAATAAAGAAGTTTACCAATCACTTAGAGATTTTTGACCTATGATGTAGAGTAACTATAAAGAAAGATGAGATAGAAAGTATTTGGGGCTGTCACTTCGGATAAGGTGGCAGTGGATGTCTAAGTAGATGACACTTATCCTCCAGAGTTTCATTCCAGAGTAAAATTCTTTGATAAAAGTCAACATTCATGTCTTGTAATAAGTGTTAGCAAATAGAGGTCAATGTATACTTCCTTGACTCTCTCTCATCTTCTTCCTCCTCTCTCTTTCTTTCACCACCTCTATAAAAACAACACTTCCCCCACCTAACAAAATAAACAATATAAGTAATCCCATTAAACCAAGAAGATAAAGGACTCATTATTAGTAGTGTTATTTAAATGTGTTCTGGTAATACTAACAAATGTAATTAGATGAAGCTACAATGTAACATATACAAATGCTGCTAAAAAGGTAAAGTTGTCATATTTGTATATTGCATATTATATGGTTATTTATGAAGCAACTCCAAGAAAATGAGCTTAAAAAGTTAGAAATAATAAGGTAATGCAGCAAAACAGGTGAAAACAAAAAATCAATTTAAAACAATCGGTAGCTTACCAATGTATATTGTATGATAAAACTTAATTACATAGATAGTATAATAAACGGGAAAAAAAATCTCTCCACAGTAAAAATAAAACCAACTTACTAGAGATATATTTATCAAAAATAAATAGGTTTTTAATTAAATAAATCTTAAAAATTCTTCTGATATAAAAGAATAATAAAAGGAACCAACAATATTGGAGAACTCAAGAAAGTAGAGATAGTAATTAAAACAAAATACATAAGTAAATTCAAAGTGATCCATTCAAAATGCCAACAGTGCATTTCTAATATAATAACATGATATGGAGAGTTCAAGGAAGCAAATGAAAATGAAAACATGACAACCCAAATCCTTTGGAATGCAGCAAAGGGAATCCTAAGAGGAAAGTACATTGCAATTCAGGCCTATCTCAAGAAGCAAGAAAGGTCTCAAATATACAATCTAACCTTACACCTAAAGGAGCTAGAAAAGGAGCAGCAAATAAAGTCCAAAGCCAGCAGAAGAAGGGAAATAATATATATTAGAGCAGGAATAAATGATATAGAAACAAAAACCACTAGAACAGATCAATGAAACTAAAAACTGGTTTTTTGAAAGAGTAAACAAAATTGATAAACCCCTAGTCAGACTTATCAAAAAGAAAAGAGAAAGGACCTAAATAGATAAAATAACAAATGAAAGAGGAGAGAACACAACCAACACCACAGAAATACAAACAATTATAAAAGAATACTATGTAAAATTATATGCCAACTATCTGGACACTCTGGAAGAAATGGACAAATTCCTAGATACTCTCACATTACCAAAACTTAAAAAGGAAGAAATAGAAAATTTGAACAGACCATAATGAGAAAAGAAATTGAATCAGTTATCAAAATTCTCCCAATAAATAAGAATCCTGGGCCAGATGGCTTGTCAGGGGAATTCTACCAGGCATTTAAAGAAGAGTTAACACCTATTTTTCTCAAACTGTTCCCCCCAAAAAGGAAGAAAAGCTTCTAAAGTCATTCTATGAAGCCAGCATTATCTTGATTCCAAAACCAGACAAAGACCCTACTAAAAAGGTGAATTACAGACCAATGATGAACATGGATGCAAATATTCTCAACAAGATACTAGCCAATCAAATTCAACAGCACATTAAAAGAATTCTTCACCATGATCAAGTGGGATTTATTCCTGGGCTGCAGGGCTGTTTCAATATTCTCAAATCAGTCAGTGTGATACACCACATTAATAAACGAGAGGATAAGAACCATATGATCCTTTCAACAGATGCAGAAAGAACATTTAACAAAATACAGCACCTTTCTTGATAAAAACCCTCAAGAAAGAAGGGAGAGAAGGAACATTCCTCAACATCATAAAAGCCATGTATGAAAAGCCCACAACTAATATCATCCTTAATGGAGAAAACTGAGAGTTTCCCCTCTAAGGTCAGGAACAAGACAGGGATGTCCACTCTCACCACTGTTGTTCAACATAGTACTGGAAGTCCTAGCCTCAGAAAGCAGACAACAAAAAGAAACAAAAGGCATCCAAAATGGTAAAGAAGAAGTCAAACTCGGGGCACCTGGGTGGCTCAGTAGGTTGAGTGTCCTACTTTGGCTCAGGTAATGATCTCACAGATTGTGAGTTCGAGCCCCACATCAGGCTCTGTGCTAACAGCTTGGAGCCTGGAGCCTGCTTAGGATTGTGTGTCTCCCTCTCTCTCTGCCCCTAACCCACTCACATTCTGTCTCTGTCTCTCCCCAAAATAAATAAACATTAAAAAATAAAAGAAGTCAAACTCATCACAATTGGCATGATACTCCATATGGAAAACTCAAAAGAATGGGTAGAACTGATGCAGCAAAGGTGCAGGATATAAAATCAACATACAAAAATTGATTTCATGTCTATACGCCAATAATGAAGCAGCAGAAAGAGAAATCAAGGAATTGATACCACTTGAAATTGTACCAAAATCCAGAAGATATCTACAGATAAACCTAACCAAAAAGGTAAAGATCTATATACACTGAAAACTATAGAAAACTTATGAAAGAAAGTGAAGAAGACAGAAAGAAATGGAAAAACATTCCGTGCTCATTTGAAGAACAAATATTGTTAAAATGTCTCTACTACCCAAAGCAATATATACATTCAATGCAATCCCTATCAAAGTAACACCAACATTCTTCACAGAGCTAAAACAAACAATCCTAAAATTAGTATAGAACTAGAAAAGACCACAAATAGACAAAGTAATGTTAAAAAGAAAACCAAAGCTGGAGGCATCACAATTCCAGACTTTAAGCTGTATTACAAAGCTATAATCATCAAAACAGTATGGTACGGGCACAAAAACAGACAGATCAGTGGAACAGAATAGAGAATCCAGAAATGGACCCACAAATGTATGGCCAACTAATCTTCGACAAAGTAGGAAAGAGTATCCAATGGAAAAAAGACCACCTCTTCAGCAAATGGTACTGGGAAAACTGGATAGCGACATGCAGAAGAATGAACCTGGAGCACTTCTTATACCATACTCAAAAATAAATTGAAAATGGATAAAAGACCTAAATCTGAGACAGGAAGCCATCAAAATCCTAGAGGAGAAAACAGACAACAACATTTTGACCTTGGCTGCATCAACTTCTTACTTGATATGTCTCCAGAGGCAAGGGAAATAAAAGCAAAAATGAACTATTGGGACCTCATTAAGATAAAAACCTGCACAGTGAAGGAAACAGTCAGCAAACCTGAAAGGTAACTGATGAAACGGGAGAAGATATTTGCAAATGACATATTGGGTAAAGGTATCCAAAATCTATAAAGAGCTTATAGAACTCAACACCCAAAATACAATTAATCCAATGAAGAAATGGACAAAAGACATTAATAGACACTTTTCCAAAGAAGACATACAGATGGCTAACAGCCACATGAAAAGATGCTCTGTGTTATTCATCATCAGGGAAATACAGATCAAAACCACAATGAGGGACTACTTCACACCTGTCAGAATGGCTAAAATTAACTCAGGAAACAACAGATGTTGTAAAGATGTGGAGAAAGAGGAACACTTTTGCACTGTTGGTGGGAATGCAAACTGCTGCAGCTACTCTGGAAAACAGTATGGAGTTTCCTCAGAAAATTAAAAATAGAACTACCCTATGACCAAGCAATTGTACTACAAGGTATTTATCAAAAGGATACAAAAATGCTGATCCAAAGGGGCACATACACCCCGACATGATCAACAATGGCCAAATTATGGGAAGAGCCAAAATGTCCATGAACTGATGAAGGGTAAAGAAGATGTGTATATATATATACATACACACACAATGGAGTATTACTTGGCAGTTGAAAAAAATGAAACCTTGCCATTTGCAACTACATGGATGGAACCAGAGTGTATTATGCTGAGCAAAAATAAGTCAGTAAGAGAAAGAGAAATATCATATGATTTTACTCATGTGTAATTTAAGAAGCACAACAGGTGAACGTAGGGGAAGTGAAAGCAAAATAAGATAAAAAGAGACAGGAAGTCAAACCATACTAAAGGTTGCTGGAGGAAAGCTGGGTGAGGGATGATCTAAATGGGTGTTGGGCATTAAGGAGGTCACTTGAGATGAGCACTGGGTGTCATAAGTAAGAGAGGAATCACTGGGTTCTACCCCTGAAACCAATACTACACTGTATGTTAACTAACTTGAATTTAAGTAAGTAAGTAAGTAAGTAAATAAGAAAGTTCTTCTGGAGGAATAAAAGTTCATGGCAAAAATTTTTAAGTGTATTGTAAAGTTTACTGTGACTTTACAATACATTTTGATGCATTGCCGCATTAGTCTCCCCACCCTCCACTTCCCATTTCACATCTTTCCGGATTTGTCCTGGTTAGCCTCACATACTTCTCCTTATTCTAGATGCACTTCAGTATCAGGTTCTTGGTACTAGACCAGATACTCAAATCGTTGAGCAGGAATTAGCCCCCATTCACAGTCTGTACCAATTTAATGTATGTTAAAATTTGTATTACAGGTAAGTCAATAGCAATGTTAACCTAATTCATGCTATAGGGATAACTGGCTAAATATTTCTAAAACCTAAAAAGTAAATAAACATAGATGATCATGACAAAAGCAATTGAAACTATATGAAATACTTAAGTGTAAAGAAGTAAACTCTAAAGTATTAGAAGGAAATGCAGGTGCATTATTTGTAAAAATATGTATTTTTTTACTGTGGAAGACCTTTCTAAACATAACATATAACCAGAAATTACAAAAGAAGAATAAAATGTTTCCTTGTCCTAAATAAATATCAGAGTGCTCAAAAAGATCCTAACTGAAGTTAAAAGACTAACAGTAAATTGATAACAACCATTTGTAATTCATGATAGAAAATGGCTAATTTTCTTCACACAAATTTGTCTAATGGATGCTTTGACAAAGTACTTCAAAGAAAAACAAGTGACCAGCAAGTAGATAAACACATACAAAACTTCAGTATTGATTGAAGAAATAAAAATGAAAATTAAATATTAATTTGACCTATTATCCCGACTCACCTTCTCCCTGCTTTTTAAAAAGTATTACAAGAGCATTTGTGTACCAAGGCAAAGCAAAACAAGAAATAGCACATGCTGCTGGTGTGTTTCTGTGCAGAAAGGATTAATAGAGCCGAACTGATGCTTAGAAAGGCCTGCTTGTAAAGGGGGCAGCTGGGAACTTGAATTTCCACAGGGTTTCCACTTTTTCCTAATAGAGGACAGTGACTCACTGGGCCTGTACTGTTTATACAATAATATGGCTTCTGCTGAACACTTGCTTTCTTTCTGGAATTTTGATAAATGCCAGATAGAAGGTGCCTACATGAGCAGCCTCCAATGAAGACCTTGGGCATTGCATCTCTAATGCACTGGGGAGAGACATCACACACATATTGTTCGTTGCCTTTTCATTGCTGGAGGAAGAGTGTTCGGTGTGGCCCCTCATGAGATGGAGAGTATCTAGGGAAGTCTACCTGGGGATTCCTCCAGATTCTGTTGACTATTTTACCCTTATGATCTAGCTGTGTGCCCCTACTATGTCACTGTAATACATCCCAGCCATGAGTAAAATTGTATGCTGAGTCTTTTGAGGCCTTCTAGTGACTCTCTGAACATGGACTTCAGTTTCCCATTTGTGCATCCTTAATGGAAAGTGTTTGGCAAGTACTGTCAAATATGCATCATCTTTGTCTCAGTAATTCCAATCAAATATACACTTTCATAGGTGAAACCCTTGGGAATACAGGGTAGGGTAAATTCAGCCACGAGAGCATGTTGTGTTAAATATGGTGGTCCTGCAACTGTAATTGAAAGTATATCCATGTAGACATGACTCTTGATTCCAAGTGCCAGATTTGTTTTCCAGGAGGGTTGCGTCTTAATGTACACAGATGCTACACTTATTACCATGTTAGCTTTTCATAACCTTTCCTTCATTGGCTTTCATCATATATGTGTTTCTGCCTTAACAAAAATGTAAGATTCTTTATTTAAATGTATATTTCTTTTCTGAGTTGCATATTTTTTTATTTGTTGCAATTTGATTTTTCTGAGTTGCCTAATTCTGTCCTGTGTCTATAAAATTTTTTACCAGTTTATTAGATGCAGTACATATTTTTTTCTGAGTGTTTTCTATTTATGTTTATATAAGTGCTTCTAAAAGTGTTAAAATTTATTTCCAATTATAAAAACAAATATTTGAGCACTACATATCAATATTTTCCTTATAAATTTTAATTATTGAAAAATTTTAGATTAGCAATTTAAATGATATAAAAATTATGACATTTATGTGTTTGCATATAACTCGCATTAGTTTAGAGACTTTTTTCTGTAGTTTACTTTTCACTTTTAAAATATCTAAATATATCTAATTTGATATACTACATATTATTTTCCTATCTATATGTGTTTTGATGCCTGTCACAAATTTAAGCATCATATATAGTCTATGAACTTTCTGCAAATCCATTGGGAGGAATATGTATACATGTATATATATAGAGGGAGAGATAAATACATAATACATACTATGTATAATATATCACATATGATATATATGTATATTTTTTTATTCTGCACTCTTAATTACAGTTTCTTAATGATTTTTTAAAAATGTTTTAATATTTATTTTATTTTTGAGAGATAGAATGTGAGCAGGGGAGGGGCAGAGAGGGAGACACAGAATCCGAAGCAGACTCCAGGCTCTGAGCTGTCAGCACAGAGCCTGATGTGGGGCTCGAACTCACAAACCATGAGATCATGACCTGAGCTGAAGTTGGACGCTTAACTGACTGACCCACCCAGGTGCCCCTGCTTAATGATTTTTAATTTAAATTTTTTTCATCTAAAGTGATCTGTGCATATTATGGACTAATTAAAAATAAAGAAAAAGGCATTAAGTATCATCCTTAATCTAACAGTTGAGAGTTAATCATTAGTCATACTTAGCGTATATCATCTAGAATGTTTCCTATTCTAATATGTACTCATACCATATATAATGATTTTTACCCTGTTGTTCATTGGTTTGTTCTGCTTGATAATCCACCGTAACCTATTTCCATGTTATTATTTTTCCATTACCTAACCTTTAATTGCTAAATAGATTTCCATAAAAAGATTTGGCATGATTATTTAACCACTTTCATGTTTAGGAAACATATGTTGTTTTCAATTTTTTATCAACTGCGATCAGATGACTATTCTTGCAAATTAATATTTTCACACATGCTTAATCACTTCCTTAGGATAAATTCCTAGTTGCAGAATTGTTGGATCAAATGTTATGATCATTATAATAATCTTTGATACATATCATAATATGGCCTCCCAAAAAGATTTTACATTTTGCAATCCTACCAGCAATGTATGTGGGGCAAGATACATGTTTGTCTATATATTTGTCAATATTAGATATTAAGATACCAGCTCGTCTTTTAGAGGAAAGCAGTGTTTCCTCATTAATTAGCATATTTACTATGTGTGAAATTTTCATATGTGTATCGGCTATTTATGTTTTTTACTTTTAAAGTTTTGGGTTGGTTATGACAACTCATCAGGATATTCATTTTTTTGATTTATACTTTTAAATTTTTTTAAGTTTATTTATTTGAGGGGGGAGGGGCAGACAGAGGTGGGGAGAGAGACTCCCAAGCTAGCTCCACACTGTCAGTGCAGAGCCCAACGTGGGGCTTGAATTCACAAACCGTGAGATCATGACCTGAGGGGAGGGCAAGAGTTGGATGATTAACTGACTGAGCCACCCAGGTGCCATTGTAAAAAATTTATAATAGTTATGAAATTGGCTTATTTTTCTTTTAGATGCCAGTACATGAATCAATAAGGAATAAAACAGACCCCTTCATGGCTGGTCGAATAATAGAATTAAATATCTATTTCTCTATTGCCTGTGTATGGTAGAAATGTGGCAAAATTAGGCTTATCTTTAACTTTGCACTCTTGAAGCTTAGTGATTCTTATTTCATTTCAGTCTCCATTGTGTGTGTGTTCTTTTGTTTTGTTTTGTTTTTGTCTTTTTCAGTTGTGTTCTCTGTGTAATTGATCCTGATACTGTTTCCTAGATGTGATATTAGTTTTTTGGAGACAGCTTAAAATTGTTTTTCATTTGGGCTCAGACTAAAAAAAAAAAAAAATCCATTCATTTATTTGTTGCTGACTTTGCTTATTTGATCTTCACTCTAGCTTTCTGATCTCTCAATGAGCCAATAAAAACATGTTTCTTCAAGAAAAGAACTTTTCATTAGTCAGCTTACATTTAGTTATTGTGCAATGAAAACAATCCCAGAGTCTCAATGGCTTTCACGCAGTAAAGGTTTATTTCTCACCCATGCTGATAAATACCGTGGATTAGTTGCAGCTCTATTCCATGTTACCTTTACTAAGGGTTCAGGCTGTCAGGACAACCTCTAAGACATCGCCAGTCTCCTTCCAGATGGAAAAGAGTGCATGGCAAGTCATGCATTGGATTTTAAAGCTTCTTCCTGGAGGTGAAGCACATTATTCAATTCACAGTTCATTGGGCAAAGAAGTTATATGGCTAGACCTGATGTTAAAGGAGCCAGAAAATATAATTCTCCTCCCAGAAAGATACAGCAAATAATTTGAACAGAAAATAATATCACCTTCTCTGTTCAAGTAGTTTGCTAATATTTGGCTCTAGAATTATAAAGCCATGCCAGTGTAAAGCCCCTTATGCATTAATTAGTTTAAGAAGTTTGACCCCAATGCATCCCTAAGTGATGTAAAGCAAGGGCCTGCAAACTTTTCTGTAAAGAGCCAGATGATAAATATTTTTTATTTTTGTGGCCCATACAGTCTGTTGCAACACTTAGAAATTCTCAAATCTGCTGATATAGCCAGGAAGGAGCCATAGTTATTGCAGAAACAAATATGTCTATGCTTTAATAAACCTTTATTCCAAAAAATTAGGTCACAGGCTGGATTTGTCTTGATGATCATTATTTGTCAATCCCTCAGGTAAACCAGTTCTTATCTGGTTAGAGTAGAAATTTAGAACATCTTGTTGGATTCTAGAGTTTTATCTGTTCTTACTGACAGATAGAAACTGTGAAATTTTGTTTATGGTAGGTCCCACTCTAGTTTAAGGCAGGCTTTTATTTTATTTTATTTTATTTTATTTTATTTATTTTTTAACGTTTATTTATTTTTGAGACAGAGAGAGACAGAGCATGAACGGGGGAGGGGCACAGAGAGAGGGAGACACAGAATCGGAAGCAGGCTCCAGGCTCTGAGCTCGAACTCACGGACCGCGAGATCGTGACCTGAGCTGAAGTCAGACGCCCAACCAACTGAACCACCCAGGCACCCCGATTTTATTTTATTTTATTTATTTTTTTATTTTTTCTAATTTATTTATTTTGAGAGAGAGAGCACAAGTTGGGAAGGGGCAGAGAGAGGTGAGAGAGAAAATCCCAAGCAGGCTCTGTGCTGTCAATGTAGAGTCAGACAAGGGGCTCTATCTCATGAACTGCGAAATTATGACCTAACCTGAAACCAAGAGTCAGACACTTGACCAAATGAGCCACCCAAACATTCTAAATAGCTGTTGATTCTCTGAGAAATATTCCAAAGTACAGAGACATAATTTGAAACATCATTTTCAATATACGTGCTTTCTTAAAACAGGCTTAGAAAGGAAAGCTCTATGAAATTTGCTTGACCGATGGGAACATGCAGAGAACTTGGAAAATATTGTAAGGGATATGAGTTAAGAAAAGGATGAGAAATCCTGATTTAATTGTTATAATAGAAATAAAGAGAATAGTTTCTTGGAAAGGATAGTCATTTCACTATCTTATTGGAAAAGGCACATTACTACTTAACATCTAAATAGATACAATATAGATATAATCACAATATAGCCATGCAGTGTGTGTGTGTGCATAGACACACACATGCACACACACACACACATATAGTTCATAATATATATAATGAAACTATAGTCACAAAAACAATGAAAGCATAAAATCTAGAAAAGGATGGCCATTTCTATGTCTTTTAAACCTTCAGAGTTATTGTAGGTAACCATAAAAATAGAACTGTCTAATAGAGTTGAAAAATTAAAACATTATCATTCTATTGGATTGAGACTTGCTGAAAATATTTAACAAAATTATATTGCTCAATTTTGTTTTTAGAATCAGTACAAAGATTTCAAATTTCTTTCCCCAAAAATGCAGGCTTAAGTACAAAGAAATGTTAATTGATTCATTGAACTTTTGAAGCAACTATTTAACATTTTCAATAAAAAGAAGCCTACCTCTAATCCCAGGTGGTAGATTTACTAAAGACATACATTATAATTATGCTTCTGTTTTCATTTTCTCCTAATAACAGAGACTGGGAAAGCTTGCTTTCTACATCTGGATTCCAAACCATCATTCAGACAAAGCTTCATTAAACCCCACCAAACACTAAAGGTCACTGTGGTTTCATATGTTTGTGTTGTAGCAACCAAATGTTGCAAAAACTCTATCAGCACCCAGCAAAATTCTGAAATACCAGAAAATGGCAAGAATAAGATGAGGACATAGGTGATAAGTTCATCTGTTCAACAAATAGAAAGACAGATGAATAGAATATAGTTCTTTTCCTCAAGGAAATCATTCTGTATAGAAGACTAAAACTAAATTGACAATTAGGATATTTCATGTAAATGCAAAGTTGATTTCCATTAAATAGCTGGGCTGAGCTGACCCAGAAAGTCTTCTTTCCTATTTCAAATATATAGAAGTGCCATTTAAAATATAACTGCAAATGTAAATATTTGGCTGAGTTCAAGATACAAACAGAGATTTAAAAAACAAAACAAAACAAAACAAACAAACCTCCAAATACAAAGGGAATTCAAAATTGGAGCAGTGAATGGAACCTGTAGCCCAGGACACACAGGCCTTACTGGCTGCATGGGACTCTGCTACCCACTGGAAGAGCAGAGGCCATACTGGGCATTAGAAATGAGCTACAGATAAAACCAGGATTCATAAAGTTTGATCCATTCATAAAATGGCAACTATTCAAATTCTTAACAATCTAGGAAAATAGCACAAAAATTTGTAGCCTGCTTGAGGGCATGGACAGAAAAAATGACCTGAGAAAAATTATAAACTTGGGGCCTTTCCCCTTCTATGAAGTCTAAACTCACACTCCACAGTCCACACCACCAGCTGTTAAGGGAAAATACCTATTAGGGGCAAATATTTCTGAAGAGATATTTTTACAATCTAGGAAAAAATAGAACTTCCACTGAATGTGGTTTCTTGTGAGGATGATTTTATTTTAAAAATTACAAACCACACATGAAATAAAATATTGAGCAGGAGTCAGCAAGCACACCAAATAGAAGAGAACTGGGGATAACAAACTAACTTAAAGTATTTAAAATGAGTGGATTTTGAAATTTTCAGGCAGACAAAGGAAATAATAAATACTGTAACAACATTAAATTATGATATAGGAAAAGGCAACATTGAAAGGAAACAAATACATAGTCTAAAAAACAAAATACACAAATTTTAACATTAAAAAAAATCCCTCTTTGGATCAAGTGATAAGTAGATTGGATATAGTTGAAGAGTGAATATATTAATTGGAAGACAGAGGGTAGGAAATCATCTGGGATCATATGGACTGATAATTGCATAGAAAAGAGATTTTAGGGGATATAAAGGGCAAAATAGAGTCTAAATGTTCCAAATGAAAGAGTATACAGAATAAGAGAGAGGTAATACTGTACTGAGAAATGTCCATATTGATGAATGCCTGAATTTTCAGATTTTTAAACTTTCTAAGTCTTAAATTGCATAAGTACATATCCACACTTGGCTGAATTATAGTGAAATCACACAACAATAAACGTAAAAAAATAGACTTCCTGAAAGAGAAGTTCAATTACTTCTTATAAAGAGTTACCAAATATACTTACAACAAATATTTCACTAACTATGTCAAATCCAGAACACTGTGAAATATACCTTCATGCTTCAAAGGAAAAATAACTGATTACCTAGAGTTTCAACCCAAGCTAAACTTTCTTTAAGAATGAGGGTGAAGGGGTACCTGAGTGGCTCAGTTAGTTTAGCATCCAACTCTTGATTTTGGCTGAAGTCATGATCCCAGAGTCATGGGATCAAGCCCCACATTGGGCTCTGTACTGAGCTCAAAGCCTGCTTGGAACTGTGTCTCTTCCTCTCTCTCTGCCTATTGCCCACCTTTCTCTCTCAAAAGTAGTATACAAAAATGTAGACGGGGGGGAGAATGAGGGTGAAATAAGGGAATTTCCTAGCAAAGATTGAGGGAATTTCCTTCAGGCAGATTGATAATAACAACTAAGGATATGTGTCAGCAAGAAGGATATTGAAGCCAAAGGAAAGAGTAGGATGAAAGAAACATCAAATAGGGATCTATATAAATAACCATTGGCAGTAAATAATAGGAATGACTCATCTGGAAAGTAAAGAAACTAGTAGATCTGAGACACCAAACAATAATAGGAAAGGAGAAAGTTAGGAAGATTCTTCTGTAAGGATTCTAAAGTTCTTATAAACAAAGGAGGCTAGAGAGGTGGATTAACTTTTCACTATTCTGAGTATTTATGTTAAATGTTAAGGGTAGTGACTAAAACAAAAGAAAGAGTATGTACACCTTTCCAACAGGTAGAGGACACAAAAATGAATAAAACATGAGGGTATTATATTAGGTAAAATAAGTCAGAACGAGAAAGACACATGATTTCATTCATATGTAGAATCTAAAGCAAGCAAACAAACAAAAATACAAAACGAATTAAACAAATATAAAGCAGAATCAGACTTATAAATACAGAGAACAAATTGATGGTTGCCAGAGGGGAGGATAGTGGGCAGATGGGCAAAATGGGTGAAGGGGAGTGGAAGGTACAGGCTTCCAGTTATGGAATAAGGCAGGGGAATAAAAGGCACAACATAAGAAATATAGTCAACAATATTGTAATGGTAGCTACACTTGTGGGGGCATAGCATAATGTATAAACTTGTGGAATCACTAAGTTGTATACCTGAGACTAATGTAACATTGTGTGTCAACTATACTTCAATTTATTTATTTTTTTGTTTTTTGGTTTTTTTTTTAATTTTTTTTAACATTTACTTATTTTTGAGACAGAGAGAGAGCATGAACAGGGGAGGGTCAGAGAAAGAGGGAGACACAGAATCTGAAACAGGCTCCAGGCTCTGGGCTGTCAGCATAGAGCCCGACGCGGGGCTCCAACCCACGGACCGCGAGATCATGACCTGAGCTGAAGTCGGGTGCTTAACCGATTGAGCCACCCAGGTGCCCCAACTATACTTCAATTTAAAAACAAAACAAAACAATAACAGCAAACCAAACACTTGGCCAATCCAATAAAGGGCAGAAAATCAGAAAAACATAGTGAACGGTTAAAGGAAGACATACAATAAAATAATATGAACAGCCATAATATAGCTAATGTACAATAGAATATAATTATTAAGCTCACCTGTTTTATCAGGATCTAAAGAATTGGAAAAATAAAATAAATTCAGCCATGTGCTAGTCAAAAGAGCTATGCATACAGTAAAACTAACTTGGAAAGATTATTATAAAATGATGAAAATAAGAACATGTACTATTAGATGAGTTCAAATATGTTCATTACATTACTGTTTGAAATAAAAATTTCTGTGAAGTGTTGTGTTTCAGTGGGGGAACTGATAAATATTTATATGCAGTTTATTTTTTTTTAATTTTTATTTTCCCATTTATTTCCCATTGGTTTTTCTAACCAATTATTCCTTGTACACACGGATATAATTATTTATAGGTTTTTATTTTGCAATCATTTATATGCTAAAACCTTGTTAATCATCTAATCTATACATAATTGTACATTAGCTTCTTTTTCCCAGTGATGGAAAAAAATAATTTTATCGTACTACAATGGCTAGACATTCAGAGAAATACTAAATCACATGGTGAGTGCTAGTATATGTTTTGCTCCTGGGCTCAATGAGAATTCTTAATACTTCACTACAAGTAATTTTTATCTTGTTAGGGTAGGTTCTTATTTCTTATTTTATATAGGTTTTTTTTTGTTAGGTGAAGAATTTTATTAAAATTCATCATATCTAATGAGATGGTCAGATAGATTTTCCTTTTTTGCCCTATCAATAAGAATATTATTAATCGTTCCTTATTATCAACCATTCTTTCATTTTTAGAATAAACACTAATTTGCTATAAAGCAAATGCTATAAAGCATTTTTTTGTTATAGCGATTATTTTGGTTGGTATTCCATTTTGAATTATTGGATCTATGTTTTTAAGTAAGATTATTCTGTATTTTTGTTGAAAACTGTATTTTTTTTTCCTTGAAAAACAATTCTCTAACATCTCTCAGGTCAGTTAAATCAGGAACAGGTTTGTTAGGTTCTCATTCCCTTAACATTTAACATTTATGCTTAACACAGTTCTGGGCACACAGCAGAAAATCAGTAAATATTTGTTGAGTAAATATGAAAATCTGACTTTTATCAGCAGCATCTGCTTGAACTAAGTTTTTTAAAACGCTTTATTCTCTCCAGCCTTTCCTTTTCTAGGTTCTTCAGTGGCCAGGTAATTGTCAAACATCTCTTATCCTGAAGAAAATCACACTAAATTCTTTAGGACTTATTTAGAAATCTCTCTAAAGAGTCCCCTTTATTGTGATTTTTAAAATAATAATTAAGGAGATGTTAATCTGTTAAATGACTCCTGGTTATTCCTGTTTGCGTTTGGAGATGAAAGGAAGAGTAAAATTTTATTGACATGTTTCTTGTTTCTAAGAAGCACTTAGATAGTAACTGTCTTAATTCTCTGTAAATGGCAATAACCTCTAAGTCAGTATTATATTGGATCATAGGGAATAAGAAGACATAAATTGATCACCTTTTTCAGGCAATTTAATTCTGTGGCTTCCTGACCTGTCTAGGCAGAGTACTGTGGGGCAGGGAGGGTGCTCTGAGATAGTCTGATGAATATGTACTTCCAGATCTTCCTCTGACTTATGATACAATGTTGGTTCAAACTGTTTGCGTGGAGCTCCTGGAAAATTTATCAGCACCTTGACGAGTGATTACTCTTGGCCAACAAGAGCAGAGCCTGGCTTGGCTTTCTTCTAATATTCCGTGTGGCATTGTCCCTTTTCTCTCCCTATTCCTCCTCACCATAGCATGACCACTGTCTTTGACTCGTGCAGATATTTTTGCCGTTATGTGAAAATTTTTGAACCAGAAAATAGGAGTTACTAAATCACTCTAAACTTTAGCTTCTCCAGTTATAAACTGTAAGTGAAAATCCCTAACTCAGTAGGTTGCTGTAGGAGTAAGAGTGTTCAGTCTTATGAAGAATGCCCTATAGCTCCTAGCATACAGTAGGGTCTAAAAAGAGATGAATGCTTGTTTACCCACCAGTGTCTTAGGGTTATATAATTCTTTAAACTTTGTCTCCCTTTCCTTCTTTATTTGTAATAAGTAATACAAAAATTCCCATATTGTATGTTTGGAAAGGCAGTCTTGTGTGTTCAGTCTTTCAGCCCCACTTAGCTAAGAATGAACCTGGGGCCTGACACAGTTCATTAGCAAGAGACAACGGGCCTCCACAGCCTATACTGGGCTTATCACATTGTGTGGGACTATCTTCCCTGTTTCATACTCAGTTTATACTCCTTTGTTCTGTTTATGTGTGTGTCATTAAACACCTGGCCAGCCCCATTACTATATCTGTCTTCTGTGGGGAGGGGAGGAGATCATTCTGAGGTACAAGAGGGTAGCATGCAAGCCAATGGCCCTGTGTTGGCTTCCAGGAGTGCCTGCTGGCCATTGGGTCCAACACCCACCACTAAAGCTGAGCTTTCCTTGTCCCCTCTCCATGTGAGCAAAGCATCGCTCCATTCAGTATTTGACTGCACAGTTTTCCTTGACGTCTCCACTACCAATGTGCAGTGGACAGAAGTGTGTACTCCTTGTGTTACTCCTGGTGGTAAGCAACAGATGCCACTTGCTCAACAGTTCATAACAATTCCAGAGAATTGCTATAAATATAGAATAAGATGTGGAAGTCTTGTTACTAGTCCCCACTTTTTCCTCTTCTATCTTACCCAGAGGTAACCATTGTTAAAGACTTAGTGTACATAACACAAGTCTTTTTTAACGATTTTGATTTTAATGTGTATATATGTATATGTGCACATGTATGGTATCATTAAATAATCACATGTCTTTTGTGACTTAGTTTTTCTTAATATATTTTTAAATATCTTATTGTTCTTTCTTTATAAAGCTGCATAGAATACCATGGTATGGATATATTATAATCATTTTTCCTCTATCCTTTGAGGAATTTTTAATTTTGCCCTCTTAATTTTGAAAAATATAGCCAAATTTTCTTCCAAGGCAATTATATAAATTTACACTTTTTCCAATGATGTATATACATGTCCATTTTGTGAATGAACAAATAATTTATTTACTTAGTATAATGCCCTTCCTATTCATCCAGGTTGCCATAAATTACAGGAATTCCTTCTTTTTACATTTACATTTACAATAATATCCCACTGTTTACATGTATATACCACATTGTTTTTATCCATTCATCTGTCAAAGGACATTTAGGTTGTTTCCATATCTTGGCTATTGAGAATAATGTTGAAAGGAACATGGGTGTGCCGATATCTCTTCAAGATAATGATTTTAATTCCTTCAGATATATACCCAGGTGGGATTGCTGGATCATATGGTAGTTCAATTTTTAATTTTGAGGAACAGCCACACTGTTTTCCATAACGGCTGTGCCATTTTACATTCCCATTAACAGTGTCTAAGAGTTTCCTTTTATGCACATCCTTGCCAACATTTGTCTTTTTGATAATAGTCATCCTAACAGATTTGCATTTTAAAAGGATGCTCTCCTGCAGTGTGAGGAATCTAGAGGTATAAGAATGGAAGTATAAAGTTTTTGTTTTCCTCAAAGAGATGACCAGTTCTCTAAAAAAAATATTAAACTACCTTTCTCTCACAAAGTTAATGAAGTAAAATGTTATTAGATCTGAAGCTGATTCTATTGATATGCTTCTTCATTTCTATTAGTATGTAGGACTATTTCAGTTACCATATGGTTTGAATTAGGCCAAGTTTTACCTCATTATTCTCTTTATACTTCTTTACTATTGTGCATTCTCTTTATCAGTTGTAGAATCACCAGGAAAACACGTATTTTCAAAACTTGTTGGTTTTATTTATAAATGAGTACAGAAGAAATTTACATATTTGCGATTTTGAGTCTAACGAGGACTCTCTAGGTCTTTTTTAAATGTCTCTGAGAGTGACAGAGAGCATGAGTAGGGGAAAGGCAGAGAGAGAGAGAGAGAGGGAATCCCAAGCAGACTCTATACTGTCAGCGCAGAACACAACATGGGGCTTGAACTTCCTAACCATGAGATCAAGACCTGAGCTGAAATCAAAAGTGGGATGCTTAACCAACTGAGCCACCCAGGCACCCCAGTCTATATCACTTTTAACGGAGATCTAGTATACTTCTTGTTAATGTGTTCTTAGGGATTAAATGGCTTTTTGGAGCATTTGTGAATGGATTTTTAAAATTACACTTTTAAAATTTTTACCAGGCTAAATGTTCAAATGTCTTGTGCAAATTTTATCTTGTATTCAGATGCTTAATTCTCTTGCATTATTTTTAATAGTTTGTTGGTCAATTCTTTAGAATTTTCAATGTAAATAATTTGAATTTCCTTTAATGAGTAACTATTTTGAATATTATTTACCAATATTTTACTTCCATTTATTTTATTTTAACATATTTGTTAGGACCCTCAATAAAATGTTAACAATTGTTAAAAAGAGAGTTGACCTGGAACATCTTAAGATGCCTTCATCACTAATATAGTGAGAAACATGTTTTATAATCAAAGGCATTTCTAAGTTGTAATTTAGGGAATACTTACCATTTTTTTTCATTTAATCTTTCTAATACTAATGACACTGTACCCTTAGTGTAACACTTTTTGTATGAGCAAACTGAGGCCCAGAATAAATAAGCAACTTGCCTAGGGCGCATAATAGATAATGGAATGCAGAACTTAGAGGGCTGAACTCAGAGTGGTAATACTTGGAAAATCATTTCAGATTAAGAAAGTTTTCTTCTCGGGGCGCCTGGGTGGCGCAGTCGGTTAAGCGTCCGACTTCAGCCAGGTCACGATCTCGCGGTCCGTGAGTTCGAGCCCCGCGTCGGGCTCTGGGCTGATGGCTCAGAGCCTGGAGCCTGTTTCTGATTCTGTGTCTCCCTCTCTCTCTGCCCCTCCCCCGTTCATGCTCTGTCTCTCTCTGTCCCAAAAATAAATAAACTTTAAAAAAAAAAAAAAAAGAAAGTTTTCTTCTCTTAGTGTACTGAGGGTTTTATCAAGTATGAATGTTGAGTTCTATCAACACTCTACTGAGATAATAATATAGTTGTTCACCTTTAATCTTTTAATGCACTGAATTACATTAATAGATTTCCTGATGTTAATCCATTCATGCATTGCATTCCTGGGATACACCCTCACTGGTAATGACATACTGGTGTATTTGATTTGCTAATATTTTGTCTATGATATTTCATCTAAATTTATAATTGAAATTGACATTTTTATTTCATTTTACTAGCCAACATAAATATTAGGATTAGGCTATGCTTTTAAAATAAAGTAGAAAGATTTCCATGTTTTCTAATAATAAAATAGTAATATTAATCATCAAAAACAGCTAAAATTTTGGGGACTATGTTAAAGATTTGCAGGTATAGCCTCACTGAATTCTTACAATGAGCCCTATGGAACAATAATATAATTACCCACTTATTAAGAGATAACAACAGCTAGGATGTTGAGTAACTTGAGAAAAGCCACACAATTAGAAAAAATTAATGTGTGTTGATTAGAACAACTGAGTTTTTATGTCTATAATGTCTGTATTTCTACTTCATGCTTTCAAATGGTAGCTTAGCTGATTAAAGAATTTAAACTTGACAGTTTCTCCCTCAACACATTGAGATTTCCTGTAGTAGGACCTACTATGCTGATGGTAAGTCAGTCTGGTGTCAATTTGACTGTTGGCCTTCAAAAATCTATTTTCTCTCTCTCAAAGCTACTAAATGCTTCTACTTATCAGTGACTTATTTACAATTTATACAATAGGCCTGTGTGTGTGGACTGGGGTGGGTACTTGGGTGGTTTAATCAGAGGAGTTGGTATTTAGTTTTTTCATTTATTCATATAACAAATATTTATCGGACACCCTGTGTTCCAGGTACTGTTCTAGCTGTGGGGCATACATTAATGAATAAATAAGAGAAAATCCTGCCCTCATTGAGCTTATTGTCTAATCTGTGGAGTTAGACAAAGGATAAAATAAATAAGTAAATTATGGAGCATGTTATACAGTGATAACTCTATGAGAGAAAATAAGGCAGGAAGGGTGATGTGGAAATTCAGGTTTTGGAGTGGAAATTTTAATAGACATGGTCTTCACTGGGAAGGTGGTATTTGAGAGAGTGAGCAATGTGTATATGATGTAGGGAAGAGGGTTCCATGTAGAAAGAATAGCAAATGCAAAGGCTATGTTGTAGAAGTGTACCTAGCATGCTTGAATGACAGAAGAGGCCACTATGGTTATAGAGAAGTGAATAAGTGGGATAGAGGTAGGAGATACAATCAGAGAGATATCATCGGTCTAATGGTGTAGAACTTTCTAGGCCATTTAAAGAGGTCTCTATTTTAATCTGTGCAAGATGGCCAGCCAATAGCACTTTTAGCAGAAGAGTTTCTCAACTGGCTTTATGTTTTCACAGGATCATCCTGACTACCCTGTTGTAAATAAGTTATAAAAGGGCAAGAGTAGAAACAGGGAAAACAGTTAACAAGTTATTGAGTTATTTTAATGATTTTAAGAGCATAGAACAGGTGGTAGCAGTGGAGGTTATCAGAAGTAGTAAGATTCTGTACATATTTTGAAGGTAGAGCCAAGTGATTTTGCAGATGGATTAGATGTGGGTTGAAAGAAGAAAGGAGAAATCGAGGAAATTTTTGATATTAGTCACTGTAGTCTTTGAGATGCCATATGGGGTCTAGATGAGATTTTGGGAGAAGAAGCCTTGAGAGGAAATAACAAGAGATCAGTTTGGGATCTATCACATTTGTGATGGTTATTAGATCTCCACATAGAGTAGGCAGTTGGAAATCTGAGCCTGCAGTTCAAGAGATAAGTCTGTACTAAGATACAATCCCTAGACTGTCCAACTTATACATGGTATTTAAATCCAGACACTTGATAAAAACTCTAAGAGAGAGACTGGATATAAACAGAGAAGAGAGTAGAAGGAAGGGAATATTTAAAATGTCAAAAAACAAAGATTGAGACCCCTGGCACTCCAACACAAATGGTTGAAAGATTAACAATTTCCTTCAGCAAAGGAGGCTGAAAAGGGTGAGTCAATAGGTTAGGAGGAAACTTAGAAGTGTGTGATATCTGAGAAATTAATTGAAATCATTTCAGAAGCATAACTCAAGTGCTACTAATATATCAAAACTTATACTGGAGTTTTAGGGAAGGTCTAGTCTGAATTGGTTTAAGAGAGTTGGAAGGACAGGTCTAGCAGATATTAAAATAGACATATAGACAGTGGTTTCAAGGACTTTTGCTGTAAAATAAAGAAGAAATACCTACTGTCAGCTGGAGGTAGAATTGAAGACAGCAGTGAGTATTCTTTTTAAGACAGGAGAAATGAAAAGAACAATTTCATATGTTGATGGAAATAAATCCAGTAAAGATGGGGAAGCTGTCGATACAGAAAAGATAGGAGAAAGTGCTGGTGTGATGTCCTTGATTACCCCTTGAGGGCCTGAGAGCTAGTACACAGGAGGAAGGCTTGATCTCAGCCAGAAGCATGGGGGGAGTTCATTTGTAGTTGCAGGAAAGAAGGCAGCACATATGGCTGCAGATGTTGGTGAATGCATATGTGACAACTTGTGAGAGTTCTTTTCTGATTGCTTCAGGTTTTCAATGAAGCAAGGAAAAAGGGTCACTAAGTAAGATTAAAGATGGTGAAGGAGGTATTGCAGGTTTGACAAAACAGAAAATGACTAAAGTAACCACCTAGGAGACTGAGTTAATGCACTAGAGAAATGTATTATGATTAGTATTCATATATAAAGAGCTCTTCCAGATGAACAAGAAATAGATGAACATGCTGATAAAAATATGAGAAATAATGTATATCTATGATTCACACACATATTTGTAAATACATATGGCTAATAATCAGAGGAAGTAATCATTAAATTCAATCTTGATATAAGTAGGGAAAACCAACAGATTGGTTGGTGTCACTGAGGAACACTCTTTCTAGAGAGCAATGTGTAAAAGAAATTGTTAGTTTCAACAATATGCCTATCCTTTCACTTGCATTAAGGAATTTTTCCTCCAAGGAAATAATTGATTATGCTTGAAAACTTTTAATTATATATTGTTCATCTCTACTATTTCTGAACATTGGGGGGAAAGTAAATGTTGGAAGAAGGAAAGTGGATAAGTAAATTGCTGTGAAAGGCAATTAAATTATATTCAACCAGTAAAATGTCATTAATTGTAGATGAATATTTAATTAAAAAGTTTATGAGACATATAAATGAATTCATGATGCTAATTATGGTTGTGTCTTCTTTTGAAAATGTAATGCATATATTTATATTATGAAGAAATGAGATTATTCGCTGTATATAATTTTGGCATTGGTCTGTGTCTATTCATTAGTTTAACATCATGAAAGTTTGTCCTGGTTTTTTGTTGGTCATGATAACTTCCAAATCAGTGATTCCACTGCCATCTTTCTGGGAAGCTCAATTCACTGATTGTTTCCGCTAGATCTGTGGCCTGATCTGATTTTCATTCTAGAAAGATTATTCAAATACCACAAATGGTGTGGTTTGGACAGAGATAAATTGGACACACAGACTTAGAGCCCTCTTTAGGAATCCCTGTGGGAGGTGATAAGGATCAGGGATGTGAGCAGTGGGGACAGAGAATAGGGAAAAGTGTGGAGCTTCCAGACAGGGTGTATGAAGGGGAAATCCCCTGATATTCACATAGAAAACCACATACCAAGAAGAACATCCCGGGAAATCTACAAACGCAGGCATAAGCATGAAGCAGAACCAATTTCTTTGGTACTAAAAAAGCCAATCTCTGCTTGTACCCAAGCTTTACTATTACAATTTAAAATTATAGGATTATTTTTGTCTTCAGTTACTCTGTCTGTGTTTAATTATACACCACTGAGATGATAGCAGCTATTTTGAGGACACTGTACCTTTTCAGGCTCTGTATCCCCTCTCCATGTGATACTGGAGTTAAAAAGAGGAAGGCTAAATAGAAGAGGCGCAGGTGGTTGTGTTTATGGGCTTCAGGGAGATATGATTACCTCACTCGGCTGATTGCTACCTGAAGGAAGTCAGATTACAATTAAGACTGTCAGGTAAAGCACACAATTAAAGTTCATTGCAAATGCTGTCGACAAACTAGTATTAGCTGGGAAATGCACTCTGGCAAACAGATGTACCCTGGAAAATAGAAAGGGAATGTTTCCTTCTAGAACAAATCTACTTTATCAAATCTGACAACTTTCACTTGAGCTCTGGGTCCTGCGCTAAAAAGAGCTTCTCGTTTGATTTAAGCAATTGGCACGTAACATGCAGGTTGGAAATGAGTTGACTCATTAACTTATTTTGCTTAGTAGAAAAGGTGAAGGTGAGAGAAAACATGCTTGCATCACCACATTTTGTTCTCTGCCTTCCAGATTTGCTTTAGATTTAGCAATATTGCATTCTATGTTTATTAAGAGGTGAGGTTGTAGTTCTAGAACTGGAATATTCTTATCACAAAATGTCAGGAAAAAAATCATACGGATCTGTTTTTAGAATTGGTTTTTAGTCATTCTAATGGTGTGACTGTACGTGGCCCATGTGTTATCAATCTCTTTAAGTATCTACTTGCATTTATATGACACTAATAAGGAAGAGTTCCCATAGACAAATAGCAATTCTGCTATTTGATTTTACTTCATAAGTAACTGTATATATCATTTCCTCTTAATAAAGTGGAGTATTCCCTCAGCTCACACACATCACAGACATTACTGCTAATGGAAGTTATGCATGGGATTGAGTAGAAACTACAGCTGCTACTCCCAAGCTTCCACTCTGTGTTTTCCTCTACTAATGATATCTTTCATCTGGTCAGTAATGGAGGCAGTTGATCTGGGGAATGGATATCACAGAGAAATTCTAATCCAGGGGAAGCTTAGAAGTTTGCTTTTTTCCATAACACTGGGAGCATATGGTCTAGATTAGACCTCTTTTTATGACAGAAACTGCTTCACCAACAGCAGAACTGAGGCAAAACACCAGATTAGAAAAAATAGTAAGGAAACACAAAGTATTCTGGTTTAGGATGAGAAGACTTCTAGGATTCAGCCATCATCTTCTCTTTCTCACGGCACATCACTCCCTTGGGAAAATTAACGCCTCCAAGTTCCTTTCAATTACTTTATCTGTTAACTAGATTTAGGATTAAATGAGATAACATGTATAAAGCTTGAGGTAAGCCCGCAAAGAATGCTGGTTTTCATTCTCCTTTCCTCAGAATCTTTGGTGTCCAGAGTGCACAACCATTGGTCCCATGCCATTTTAGCCTGTCCCAAGCTCACTCCTTCTAGAAGTCCCCTTCAACTACCAACATAAACTTAGAATAGCCAGTACACAACCTGAGTCGTGTCCAGCTCTGCTACTGATTGCTAGTGGCAGTAACCCAGTGTGTTCTGAGGAATTCAGAAAGTGCACTGACCTTCTACTACATTCCTTCTAGTACATGTTTTTAATTGAAGTATCAATTACATGCAATAAGGTATGAAAAATGCATAAAGTTTAAAAGAACAGTTTGATATATTTTGATGTATTTCTAGGTAAGTGTCCATTCCTGTAATCATCACCTCACTTTAACAAACTTTATTTTCACTTCTTTTAGTAAAATTTCCAAGAGCACCTCAGCCTCCATTTCCTTCAGTATATAAGAACATTACATTCCTACCTGCTCTCTCTTGAGGTGCTTTGAAGTTATTGTTGTCCTTCTTAACCAAGATGCTCCAGGCTTTTAGGCTTGTTACCTGACAGGGAAGCAGGGCTGCAGAAATGAAAAGACAAAACAAAACAAAACAAACAACAACAACAACAAAAACGCTTCCTAATCACTAAGCGTTTGTATAGCAGTAGCGAAGACATTGTGAAACACTCCAAAACATGAGAGATGCCATCTGATTGTAATTTATTTATGGCAGTGAGGTCAAGGGAAAATATAGTGAAACTAACATTTAATCAGTGCCTATTCTGGGCCAAGGATTATGCTAGGTGGTTTACAGAGTTGTAGCCTTTAATCTTCCAAGCATTCTCTGTGGAAAGCCACACTTAATACTCTCCAGAATCTCCATCATTTTCTCACTCTTTTTTTCTAAACACCTTTGTAGTGATTATCTTGCCACAAGGTTATCCTTTGTAGGTATTGCCTTGTCCCCAGCCTCCGTTTCTATTTCTCCTTCCCTCTCTCATTCTCAGTCTCTCTCTCACTCCCTCTCTCTTTTTCTCTCCTGGTCTTTACCCCTCTTTCTGGCCCTTCATTTAGACTTACCTTCTTCCTTTGATATTCATGAGCATCCTTTCTTGATTTCTTGCTTTAATCTCTCTCCTCTCTGCTGTACACTGATAGTTCAGATTGATGAAAATCCATTTGTAATTGGTTCCTGAGAACACTAGTCCTCTATATTGGGTGTTAGGCCATCTCATAAACTGTCTTCTTCAGTCATCTTCCACTGGCACAGAGAGACTCAGAAGTTCCAAAAATGACAGCTATCTCCTAGAAGGGAGCATATGCTACTTCACAAATTTGGCTACTGGTATTAGTTGAGTCATTTCCCACCGTTTTTAGAAGAGTTATTTCTTCACTTGATTCCAGCCCCCACCCGTCTTTTTTTTTTAACAGTTGTAGGCATCCTTCATCATTCTGAGCCAATATCCATATTAATCTCTTATGTTAATTACTGTAATTCTTTAACATCCTGTTCAAAGCAATTTAAAACAATGAAATAGCATCTTACTTGAATAGAATTACTAATGTTTCTCAGGAGCTTTTCCATTTGATTCTCACCCTACACTGTGAAGTAGGCAGTTTGGGCATTATTATTTTCATGTTTCTGAATATGAAGGAAAGGGACACGATAGGATGTTATGGGTCACTTATCTCACCCTGCAATTGTCTCTATGTTGTGTTTTGCAGTTTCTATGTCCTCCACTACAAGATAAACTTAAGACCCAGGACCACATATGTGTAGTTCACTTTTTTATTTGCATGTTTATCCCCTACAAAGCCCTGAGAAATCAGTAGTGGGCTGTGGATCGGAACCTGGAGCTCCAGTCCAAAACTGTGTCATATCGAGGAGCTGGTGTGCTGTTACTGCCCATACGTGAGGCCTCAGTTTCTATTTCCCTTAGTCTGAATTTATCCCTTGTGACCTGCAAGCCCTTTGTCCATGTGCGGCTTTTCCAAATGGTAGCTGTCTCTTCTTCAATAATACTCCTAGGGCTGTTGATACTTCACCTGTCTTGCTGCTGAGACCCTTAGACATTCCATCTCTGAATCAGATTTTTTTAAACTAATCTTCATAAGCCCAGGGAAACCCAGTACTCTGTGGCCAGAACATGGCCCATGAGGCAGGGCCATATCAAAGTAATTGTCACTGGATTAAATTCATCCATAATGTCAGTAAGTTTTATAATATTCCAGAATTTCCAACGTCTGCAATTATTAGGCATCTATGAAACAAATCAGCACTTTGAAGAGCCCCATTTTTGCATGGTGTTCAGCTAAAATAGTCCTGTTATCAAATAGGTCGACAGCCATTGGCTTTAGGCTAAAACTCAGGCTTCCCACCAGAGTGGACTTAGCAGAGCATTGCACACAACTCCAGTTAAACTCAGATTTGCAATATGATGGTAAAATGAAACTCAGTTATTAGACTGAAGTTTTTGATGAACAATCATTTTGAAAGAATAAAGCACCTGTGTTGATTTTCAACACTGGAAGTCCCTCTGCCCCTCCCCTCTGGACATACAGGCTCTGGACTCCTAGAGGTGGTTTTCAATATTGGTTTTATTATCACCATTGCATCATGGACTTGTCAACCCACCCAAGTAAATACTTGGTACTGAGAAAACTAGGAATTCAAAATTTTTAATGTGTTTTATGTGCTTTAATTAAAAAAAATAGGTGGAGAAGGAGAAAGTTATGGAATCTATGTTTAGTTAAATTTGAGTTTAGCTCTAGGTTTGGGGTCTCTGACTAGCCCCTTCACATGCTGAATATCTCACCCACTTGTACCACTGGTTTGGGTTCAGGCAGAGGTCCATGGGAACCTTGGTTCTTCTGATTGCTGGCTGCGTAAACTTGTTTCTGTTTCTCATTCTTTCTGAATCTTTGTTTTCTTGTCTATGAAACAGGGATAGGCCTTCCCCCCCACCCCCATCCTACTCTGAGGATTAATTGAAACAATGTGTATGTGGCACCTGTACACTGCTCCCACAGAATAAAACATAGTAAAGGCATTAGTTACTTTTTGTTCTTGTTGGTGCTACTACTATTATTCATGTATTTATTGCCTCATTCAACAAATATTTGTTGTTCCATCTTTCAAGATGCTATGAATATAGATACAAATAGTAACTAATTAGTGGCTTTACTATGCTCATGCTCTGCAGGACACACAGATAAGGAAATCCTGCAGTTTTAGTTCAGTGAGCTAAGGGTCACAATGGAGAAGATAGAACCTTTAGCTGCCATGTCCCCATAACATTGTGCTTACTGCAGGAAGGAAACTTTTCCCTCCATTTAGCACTGTGCCAGGAACACAGAGTGGTTGCTTTCACCTGCACCTGTTCAGCCCAAGGTGTATTTGAACTGCAGCAGCAGGGGGCTGGCAATGGAGCCTCCACAAATTTTCTGCTGGGCACAGGGTCAGGTTTTCCTCTCAGAACTGAAATTTTCTCTCTTTACCTACCTCTGAACCAGTTGTGAAGAAGCAAGAGTCCTCTGGGAAATTTGCATCAGTACCCTCATGGTGTCCATCTCAGGAACAAGGAGAAACTGGAAACCCAAAGGTCTTCTAGGAACGTGGGTACAGTTCTTTTATCCCTGTAGATACATCCAAGCCTAACCATAACCCTTTTAAGAAACTGAAAGGAGAACGTTATTTGCCTTAGATGAGATGGTTAATTTGGGACAGAGCCAAGACTAGGAACTGCCTCCTGAATCCTACTATACAGCTCCTTCTATCTGCTAAATCCGTCAGAGCAGTGTAAGAGAGTAGCACTGTGGATGAGGAATCGTGAAAATCAGTATTGTAGAAACTCTTTTTTAAAAAATAATGTTTATTTATTTTTGAGAGAGAGACAGAGTGCAAGCAGGGGACGGTCAGAGAGAGATAGGGGACACAGAATCCAAAGCAGGCTCCAGGCTCTGAGCTGTCAGCATAGAGCCCGATGTGGGGCTCAAACTCCTGAACCACAAGATCACGACCTGAGCTGAAGTCAGATGCTCAACCGACTGAGCCACCCAGGCACACTTCATTGCAACTCTTAATAAGAGCATCTAACTACTACCAAGCGCCTATTTTGTAGCAGGTATTGTTTAAAGATTTTGGATAGTCCTAGTTTATTTGGGCCTTGGAACAACACTAATACCTGGATCCTTTTATTCCTATTTTATAAATAAAGTCATAGAGCTATTGAGTAGTTGTCCAAAAACACATAGTAGTAGCTGGCAGGGGAAGACTTTGAGCAGCCTGATTCTCTGATTGCATCTCTGTGCTATCCTCCCTTGATATCATATTCTCATGGCCACCCCCAGCCCAAACTTGTGCTGGGCATACCAGGTTCAGGAGCAGCAGTATAACAACTGATCACGGGGTTTAATCATCACTTCTGTAGAAGGAAGGTATTACAGATTAAAATCAGAGCAGAGTCCTGTAAGACCTTGGGTTATAAGAGCTGGTCTTCAAAAACATCAGCCCTTCTGTTAAAAATAAGGAAATGGCTGTAAGCCTTGATTGGTGAGCTGGTTAGACCCTGATTGCTTTCATTCTTTCAGGCATTTACTCAGTATATACTGAGTGTGTCCTATGAAGCAGACACTGTCCAATGTTCTGGGAGATTGAGAGGACTAGACATATGCTGGGACAGTGAGGAAAGGATAATCTTGTAAGAACTATAGGGTCTTGCCTTTCCAAAATGTAGGGAATCCTGATATCTGCACTTGCCCCCACTTACACTTTTTTTTTTCCTGAAATGCACACCTTTCTCTTCCAGAAAATTCCAATTTGTCCTTCAAGTCCGAAAGAAAATATTACCCTGACATTTTAGTTTTCCCTTTATTTATGGGAAAATTATTCACCACTGTCTCTGTGTTCTCAAAGCATTTTCTATGTACAGATCTTATGGCACCTGTTGCATTGTATTATAATGATGCATTTACCACCCCTCCCTATATCATGGCTGAAACCTTATATTGTCATCATCGTATCTCTAATACCCAGTATAGAGCTTGAGTCATAATAGATACTTAGTGAATGTTTGGATTCTATGTGTTTATCCTGCCATCTATTTATTTCTTATTATTCTCATTATTCCTTTTTTGTCTCCTGGGTTCTAACAGTAGATACCATGATGTCAGGGTCAACGTTTGCTCCTTGTTTTTTGTTACTCATACTAACTGCAGTGCTGGGAAGATGGTACACATGCTCTGTCCCCAAGAGGTGGGTAGGGGCTGATGTGTATCTTTTCAAGTTTAATTTCTCAGATTCTTAGGTCTTTAGAAAGTGGTAGTACTATTATGCCCTCAGCTTGGTTCAAAGCTTGTATCAACAAAGGTACCAGTGGAAATCGCATACTACAGAGAGTATTCTGACATCCACTCTTAGAGACTATGTGTCTGTGCTCATTTGCATATTCTCAGGTAGTTCTGTGTCCTCGGAGGTCTCTTGACACCTGCTCTTATTGTTCTATCTCTAGATGAACCATTCTTGAGATACCAAGATTAGTAAGGATATAATGTTCATTCATTCTCCTCTATTATATTCTATCCCGTTCTATTCTATAAAAACAATTTCTTCAGTACCTGCTAAATGCCTGGCACTATCCTACATGCTTGCAATGCATCAGTGAACAAAATGATCAAAAATTGCCAACCACATAGAATTTACATAGTGAGGGGACACACACTAAATACTACGTGGAATATATAGATATGTTTTATAAGGTATTAGAAAAGGGAGCAGGATAACGAGACAGGAAAGAGTTCAGGGAGAGCTACCAAGGTGAGGCAATAACAATTTTAATTCTAGTAGTTAGGGTGGGTCTCCTTGCAAAGGTAACATTTGAGCAAAGACTTGAAGGAGGTGAGGGGTTTAGCCCATGCCCATCTGGGAGGGGGGGATATTCAAAAGAGAAGAAACTGTTCGTGAAAGGTGATGATCTATCGATCTATTGATCTATCTTCCAACGGCATAACCGATTTTTATACTTGTGTGCCTGCCCCTGTTGCTCCCTCAGATTTATCCAATACTGAAATGTAAGTTAAATTAACAGATTTGAAATGGTAGAGTCTGTCACCATTGATAGTAAAACCTCACAAGGATGGATACTACATCCATAGATGAGGCATAGTCCACTTGATGGTTACAGATTTAAACACATAAGAAGTCAGACATTGTCACAGTCATTAACACATTCCGGCCTCAGGGAAAGAGGTTTCTGTGCAGAGATCTGCTCAGACTTGCCACCTTCCACCTGCCTTGGGCAAAAGCCCTTTAGACCCCAGATGTGTGAGGGAACAGGGAGGTCAAAGGGCAGGTGCTTTTGCTGCTGGGTCCCTGAGCCTGATCTATTCCTTTCACCACGCATGAGGGAGCCTGATCTCAGTTCAGATTGAGTTTCACAGTAGGAGACAGTACTGCCAGAGCTTCCCAAAAGGATTCAGTTGCCCTTGTCTTGTACATTCTTGTGTCTGTGTGTACTCTGCTTGCCATGTCTCTGAGTCTTTGCCCATATTGTGGGGGTGAGTTGGGGGAGAGGTGCCAGGGTTATATCAATGAACAAGTACAATTTCTGTCCACAGTGAGTTGAAAAGATACTAGGAAAATAAGAATCAGTCATATAAAAACAGTCAACAACTGAGATTCCAAATAAAGTTTTCTATAAGTCATGGATGTAAGAGCTCAGAAAAGAAAGAAATTCCCATGGACCTAAGGCACCAAGAAGGGCTTCCTGGAGGAGGTGAGGATCTGAATAACATATGGAGGGTATGAGGCTGGTGAAAGAAGACCCCTCCAGGTTAGATGAAGTGACTGGCAGGGTAAGAACTATGTGAGAATTAGAGACTGGCAAGGAAAGAAGATGGTACGTACACATTTTTAAGTTTATTTATTTATTTTGAGAGAGAGAGAGAGAAAGAGTATGCACACATGAGCAGGGGAAGGGCAGAGAGGGGGAAAGAGAGAGAATCCCAAGAAGACTCCACACTGCCACTGCAGAGCCTGAAGTAGGGCTCAAACTCACAAACTGTGACATCATGACCTGAGCCAAAATCAGGAGTCAGATGCTTAATGGACTGAGCCACCCAGGCACTCCTATGAGATCATTTTAAAAGCCTCCAGAGTGCCTAACAGGTCTCCTGGTTCCGTTTTGCTTCTCCTGTGCAACTGACTGTTGTAATTGCAAGAATTACTAACAAAAACCGAGGTGCAATCTGGTGACAGAGATTAGAATTTGTCTTCAGAGGACCTGGTTATGTCCTGGCACCATCAGTTCAACACCAGCTAACAGTCAGGACCTGGAATTCAGTTTCTTTGCTTGTGAAATTAGGATTACTTACAGAATTTTCAGAGTCAGTTGAAACAATTGTCATGGATTCCTTGTAAAGTGTAAATGAGGCACATGTGCCCACTCCGAATCATTGACATCATCTTGGGTTGTTGCCTTCCAGAAGCTTCTAACTTAACCTTGAAACAGCTGATAATTGGATAAAGCAAATAAACAACAACAAAAATATAAACAAGATCAAGTATGAAGAGAGAATGAAACCAGATTAAATTGACAATAGCTTATTTGCAAAGCTTGGGGAGGCTTTTTGCCTATGGTTCAGTTTCTAAACAACTGTTCTGTTTTCCACCAGTAAACTTCAAGCTATCCTCATGGCTCTGCTCATATGTCTGCAGCAGAAAACTGGCTGTCTGTGGCCCACCTCTGCATGGCCTCTGGAAAGCAGGGAATAGTTAGGGTTGCCATAAAATTAATCATCTAACCAGGGCCATTTTTGAGAGTGAAAGAGAATATTAGTAACCAGATTATTCTAGGAAAACTGGGTTATTTGGTCACTTGTCAAACAGTTCCTTTGCTTTGATGGGTGTAGTAATCTCAGAGGCTCTGTGACACATCCCAAAAATACAGAGGATTCTGGTTACGGAATTGTTGCTAGTGGTCATAACTACCGATACCCTGGCTCTGATAAAGCCATCTCTGGGGAGAGACAGGGAAGGCACATGGTGTATTCCAAGGGTAGGGCTATAATCAAATACCTCTCTGCTTAGTTTTCGTGAACAGGTGAAGACCCAAGGACTTCTAAGATAATCCTCTGGGTGGTTTATATTTTCAGTCTATGGTGCGTTTGGTTGGTGATCCCTATGTGTACTTTGTGCTATGTAAAGACTTTCTGCTTCATTGGCATGTAAACTTCCTTTGAATTTTGTGGATTACCACCTTCTTTTTTTTTAAGTTTATTTATTTATTTTGAGATGGAGAAAGAGAGAGTGCAAGCAGGGAGGGGCAAAGAGAGAGGGAGAGAGGTGATATCAAGTAGGCTTCCATGCACACTCAGCACAGAATCCAAGGCAGGGTTCAATCTCAGAGTTTGTGAGATCATGACCTGAGCTGAAATCAAGAGCTGGATGCTTGTTAACCCATTGAGCCAACCAGGTGCCCCTCCACTTTGTTAATCTACCTCCAATCATGTTCATGGAATCACTGTGTGAGATTAAAAAAAAAAAGGAAAATGGATTTGTATCCATTTTAAAAGTAGAGAAGCTGGAGTTTCTCAAGTTCACACAAATATTCAGATTCTTGTTAGCAGTCATGACTTCCAAATGCCATCTCCCCCTTGAAGACTCCTTCATCTATAGCAATAACTTGTTTTTGTTTGTTTGTTTGTTTGTTATTTTGTTTTTTGTTTTGTTTTGTTTTTGGAGATCTATTACACATTGGCTATGCCTTCCTTTTGATGCTTAATGTTTGCTATTGTGAATTCTCCTAGATAATTAACCTCTAGAGGGCAGAGACCATCTGTAAATTAGCTTGTACTAACTCACTCTGCCTACCTCAGTGTTTGGTATTTGTTTAACGAGTATGTGTTGACAAGCATTGTGCCTGTAATTGCTTCAGTCTCACTGCTGTGATAATACTCCAAGCTCTGAGGTCTCTTTGGAGAGAAGGCTCTGCAGAGCTGAAGAATGTCAAGAACCTTATGCAGAATAGTAGATGTAGATTTAGACAGGAAGAGTTGCCAAATGCTAATACTGTTGAACGAATAATTAGCTAAAACTCATAAGAGTGGATGGATGTGTAACTTCTTCTGTCGTAGACTCTAAGTCTAAAGTTCTCTTTTGGCCAGCAAAAGAGCAGATGCAGGATTAAAGCAAGAGATGACTAATGTCCGGGAAAAGGCAAGAGCCCCGAATAGGGGTCCTTGCCCCATTTTTATTAGGATCAGAAGGCTTACAAACATGGCGATGGATGTGCACAAAGGGACAATGAATCTGTGAACATTAACTTGTGGATGTGCGGGAAAGGAGTCTTGAGGATATTTGTGGTTAGGGGTTTGGGTTAATACAAAACAAAATCTGAGCGCTGGGTAGTTGGGAGGAAGGTTTTACAGTGGACGTGAGGCAGCACCTCTGTTTATCTTACCTTAGGGGATGAGATAGATGGGGGAAGTAACCTCAGGGTTGACAAGGCATCATTTCTTTTGTTAACCATCTCTGCTCTGAGCTGCTTTGCCTGCAGCGCAGTGGTCCATAGTCCAGTTCACCAATTTACCTAACCTGGCCCTATCCTCCTGTGAAAACAGCTTTTCTGCCATAGTACTAAATTGGGGTGTTTTCACCCTGAATATCTAATCTTGTTTATTTCATATACCTATGTATTAGGCAATTTTGTGCCATTTTTATTTCAGGCCTTTGTCTCTCCCTTTCTTTTGGGGGCTCTGCACCCCTCTCTATTTTGGGGTGCCTTTGTACCTCCCTATTCCTGGCACCTTTGTGCCTCCCTATTCTCAGGGTGTCTTTGAACCCCCCTATTCTTGGGGTGCCAGTCTGGTTTACCCAAACTTGGGCATGAGCACTCTATGACTTTGTATTTCTTCATGCCTTGGTAACCCTTTGGTGTAAGCCCGGGGGGATTCCTAAGCTTATCGCCCACATTCTTCTGTCATAATGCTAAGAAAAACTCCTGGTATGCAGGAGGCACTTAATCAGTGTTTTTGAATGAATGAATGGATAAATTCCACAGCAAGAGAAGAGAAATGAAACGCTGTGCAGTTTACAGTCATGTCTGCTGTATCCACTTATTGAGGGTCAGTTCTCTCTGCACTGGAAGGTACCCTGACTAAGACAGGATGATAATTTAGTCGGGATGATAGGAGAAGGTAAAACCAGGTGACCAGTGAGGTTCCCTCTAGACATGAACATGTATGATTTAGGTACAATTTTTGTTTTCAATTTTTGGCTTTTACAACTTCGTCTTGTGAAGACAACCAAAATAGTTTGACTCAGAGACATTTCCCAGAGATTTTGCATTTTCTGTAACCTCCCAATTCATCTTGTTGCTTATATTATGCTCTCAGACCTGGAGTGTAACTACTGAACCATGATGTGTGGGAACAGATGAGAACACTGTCAGTGGAGGCAAGATGGATTGGACTTTTTCTCTTCTGATAAGTCTTTGTCCTCCCCAACACTACTTTCTTGGAGTGGTGGGAGAGGCATAATATTTTGGTGCTACCAGTAGTCTTCCAGATCATTTGTGAATTAATGACAAATATAGAAAAACTATCATACATGAACAAAATTTGATACACTAGATTAGAGGAAAGATACATGATTTACCCCTTTCTATTTCATCCTTATTAAAACTATTGTGACTAATCCCAATGTCTGAGGGCTTGTGTTCTTCAAAGGCAAACGTTAACACAATTACTTCAATGGGAGAGAGAAGAGAGAATCATGCTCCATGTCTCCCCATTCAAAACAGGAGTCCAGAACTGAGACCAGAATGAAACGTTAGCAGCCTCCCTCCAAGTTTACTCACTTTAGGATTGTACCTTTGTGTTATTGCTATTATTGTCATCTTAATCACATGCCAACATGATCCAGAGTTTCTCTTCCTGCTATACACTGGATAGTCCTTCAACTTGAAGCACCTGCCTCATTCTTTAGAACTAAAGATCATGTCAAAATGTGAAAACCACAAGTATGTGAGGAGTAATATCTGAAGGCAGTGTCTGTTGTAAATAATCATTTCCATAAACCTAAATTACTCAGGTCTGTAAAAGAACAGAACCTCGGACTCTTTGTCAAATTATAAACATGTCATTGACTCAGAGTGGATGTTGCAGTGGAGATTCTGGGAGCAGCCTAAGAGTACCAGAGAGTTGGATGGGAGCTTGGGTAAGGGAGGAGGGGTAAGAAGTAGGACAGAAGGTGTTTCTTTTTATCTTGGCCAAGTCTGTATCATTTCTCCATCCGGGGTTCACCACCACTAATAGGAAATCTGTCCCCATCAGGGAAGAGCAGAGATTTCTGGAGTTCAGTAGTCACGGAGATTATAACTTCTGTTCACTAAGACAGTCTTCATTTCTCCAACCTCTGTAAAAATCCAGCAAGTTTTACCCCTGGTTGCATTTTCTTTTATTCACTTTGTCTTCCTGATATAATACATTTTTTTAAATGTGTTTATTGTAACTTTAATGGGCTTGCAGAGAGAAAGGAGATAAACAACAGTAAAATAAAAGTTATTATTTAAGCTTTCTCATTTTGAATATATTCCTCTCAGTGTCTAGGTAAAGATTAACAAGTTAAAGTATTTATCATGGTGTTCGCACATAGTTAATACTCAAATTATATCATCACCATAATTATTATCCCCATTACTGGTATAGACCTTATATTGTGTATTCATTGTGTCTCTGATTTCTACCCTGTGGCCTCATACCTTTGTGCCCTGATTCTATAGGCAGTTCTTCTATTGGATCATAATTCTTACTTCTAAATCCTGGTTTACCCTTGGAATTTATGTTTTGGCTTTCCCCTTTTAAAACACTAATACCTAATCATTGACAATTCTCCCAGGTTCCTGGAACCCATTCCTGGAACCAGTGCACTGGTTCCCACTTGCTTGGGAGTAGATGCTTTTTCCAAAGAGCCTAACAATCCAATGTAAAGAAAGATTTGAGCAAATAAATAGCAATGAATCCCAATGCAAACTCTACAAAAAATCACGCGTGTATTATAGTGAAAATCCAGAGAAGGTAGCAATTAACCATATGGACAATTTATCCTAGAGAAGATTATTTCTTGAATTGTTAGAAAGTGTCTTTCCCTAAGGTTTTCTTTGTTTTTAACCCCACAGTCTAATTTTTTTCTAAATTCTCCTATCTAATTTCCTGACATACTATCTCTTACTGCCCACCTCTCCCTGTTAACACTGTCCTTTTCCCAGGGCTGACCTTCATAACATGCCTAGAGCATGGTACTATTTGCCACATGAGATTGTTTATAATTATCATTCCCTAGTCTCACATATCCTGCATACTGCTGTCAGGTTAAGCAAACTTCAGTACTCTCTTGATCATCATACCCTATGATCAGAGAGATAGAATTTTCCCAATACCACTTACATGAAAGAGACTTCTAATATCTTCCTTACTTGAATTGCTCTGATTTGCTACCAAATATCCATTCTTGTATTCATTTATTAATTTTTTTAATAAGCCAGGTAGTTAGCAGTCAACATATATGTAATAGTTGGCTTCTCATGAGAGAAGCACTGTAACCAGAATTTTGGCACCCTTGGCCGTATAGCTCCCTCCCTCCCTCCCTCCTCTTTCTGGCTCTCTCCTTTTCTCCCTCTCTCTGTCTCTCTCTTTTGTGTGCTTATTTTTCTCTCTTCCTCTGTGTGTCTGTCTATCTCTTTATCTCTCTCTGGTGGATGTGCATCCTTTCCATCCAGCCACACACACTGCTCAGACACTGACATCCATATCTAGGTGTTTCCTGGTCTCTTCTGGCTGGCACAAAGGCAGTAAGTAAGCAGGTGGGTGTGTGAAATATGATGAGCCAAAGATTCATTCCTTTATTTTCTTCTAACTGCTTCAGCCTTCATAAAATCCAGTCCTATAGGTTATTGATTTTCACAAAAAGAAGAAAAACGAGTGGGGGTGGAAAATTATGATGTTATGTCCTAAATGAATTTTTCACAGAAAAAGAAGAAGAAGAAGAAAAACAACAACTATTCTCCGTCTTGGGCAGTTGGTCAGAAATGAGGTTTGGGGTATGGAATAGGAAAGGCAGGAGTGCGTCTGTCCCCAGGGGCGAACAGCATTGATCTCTTGGGTGATTGCCCTGACTACCTCTGAAGCTGAGAATTAGGTTCAATATGTTAGTGCTAACATTTAAGTCCTTTCAAATCTCCAGGGGCAGAATCTGCTTTCTCTCCCTCTACCTCATTTATGGTTAGGTGAAATCTGACTTAACCCTTTAGCTTCCAGCTTTGTACAGAAATCTAGTCTTCAGGAAACCCATGAAAGCATTGATGAGATGTCTTAACTATTGTTTCACAAGCAATGTTGAAAATTAAGATAAATAAAGCCAAATCTCTACCTCTATAATAGTTTACTTTCTAGAAAAGATAGCAGTAATAGACCCATTCCTTTTGCTCATCATCTATGAATGAATAGATCATCTATGAATCATTCACCCGCATGGTGTTGCAAAAAAAGTAGTCATACATCAGAATTACTTATAGAACTTTTAAAATGTGCATTTGCAGATAGATGCAGCCTCAGGTCTGCAATCTGCATCTCTGAGGGTGAGCCCTGGGAATCTGTATTTTAAGTTTCTTATAGTTTACATTAATTAGCTAATAGATGTAAAAGGACAAATGCAATGCAAAGGGATGGTGCACCAAACTCCATGGATAAAACTGCTACAGATCAAAAATTTTAAGCTGCTTTGCCTAATTTCATGAATATGGCACCAAAGAAAGAACATAATAAAAGTTTGAACTACAGACTTCTAGCAGCATAAAGATGTCCCGAAAAGCATGTCTAATGATCTATTGATCCGTGTTATGAGATCTGGGGTCAGGCACGGGGTAAGGAAGAGGTGGAAAACAGTCCTGTGGAAAAATTGCTCAACATTCCTCAGTCATCAGAGAGGGAGGCTTAAGAAGGAAAGCTGCCAGCTATTTCTATCATTTAAAATGCAGCCTGTTCTCTTAGGAGGAAATCTGGTGAGGAAGGGTGTTGAACAGAGATTTTGTAAGCTAAAGGACTTTGATTTGAGCCACACCAAGCTAGTGAATATAGGAACCTGGGTAATACGTGCCCTTGAGGCAAAAGATAAATTAGATTTGGCCTGAGGATGTTTGGAACAACAAGGTCATGTAGAGGCTGATAAATACACCAAATTGCTCCCCTCCAGCCTTCTGCACAGGATGTTCCAGCAGTAGCCAGAGTCACTCAGGAAAGAATAATTTCAAGAGGAATAATTGGAAATACGCCAAGAGGAAACCTATGAATGAAAAACAGTAAGCCATATTTTAGTCAAGTTAATGAATTCCAAGGAAAAAAGAATCACAAGTCATTGACACAGTGATACGTAGGGTGGGAACATCAAACTTCTGTATAGTGAACAAAGGTGTCAAGGGAACAAATCATCAATCTCCATATCCATAAAGTAGAAGGGGAATTAATTTATTCATTCATGAATTTATTCAACTACTATTAATTGAATAAGTACTATGTGCCAGTCACTACTGGAGGATTTGGGGATATAGTGCTTCACCACAGAGACAGATCCCAGCTCTCAGAGAGCCAATATTCTGATGGAGGGAAGAAGCAATATAAAAAATAAGCAAGAAAAAGTGTTTTGGAGTCAGAATAACCTGGTTTCAAATCTCAGCTGTGCCACTTACCATCTGTATTGTACTTAACCTTGTTGCAACTGTTTTCTTCTCTGCAAAATTGATAGGAATGCCAACCTTGAAAGGTTGTGATGAGGATACGAGAAAATTTGTGCTGCCGAATAGTATCTGGAATATAATGAGCATTTTATAAATATGTGCTGAATGAAAAATTGGCAACATGCAGGAGTCAGTTAAAAGGGAGAGGATGAAATTCAAAGCACAGTAGAAGAATGTACTCCTCAAGAAGTAGGAAAATGATTGATACACACACACACACACACGTATGTATTAATGTATCTATGAAAGAGACTCACAAAGAGACAGAGAGAAGCAGAGAAAGAAGACACATGGTTGAAGATATACGTGAGGTGATTTGGTGAGTTTGGAACAAGGAGAAGATGAGGAAGCCTTATCTAGTGGTTTCTATTTCCTCTATAATACAGAAGGTAAGAGAGGAAGAGCTGAGATGTTCACAGAGGGTAATGATGTTGAGGAGGAGAGTAGCTGTGTAAAAGAATTAAGAATAGAATGGCATCGTGTATTGGGGCACCTGGGTGGCTCAGTTGGTTAAGCATCTGACTTTGGCTCAGGTCATGATCGCACGGCTCGTGAGTTCGAGCCTTGCATCAGGCTTTGTGCTGACAAGCTCCCTCTCTCTCAAAAATAAACATTAAAAAAATGGCATAGTGTATTGAACAGAGTGACCATCGCTTTTATAGGTTCAGAATCTTAATTTCATCATCATATGGGAAGATTTCTCTTTCAGAGATCTCTGTAAGAAGTTGTTGGAGACATAATTAACCTAAGTACCTATTAATATGTAGTGAGAAAAATGTTGGTCACAGAAGAGTTAGAACTCATGGGCTTAACCAACTTCTTACAATCTGAAGGCCTATGTGGGAAGTCAGATTGCAATCATGGGACTATCATAGTGTCTTACAGAATCTCAGAACATAGTCTCTAAGAGAGCTTGGGGAATACTTTGCATTTCTAGGGAAGGTTTTGTCAGTGGGACTCAAACATGCCCCCCCCCCCCCACCTCACCTAAGTGGACACTAGCAGCATTGATCTCTCTGACTGCCCTTCTCCCAAGTTTTCATAGGACCAACACTCCTTCTGGCCAAAATAGTCTTTCCTAGATATGTTAATATATTCATTTACTCTAAGTAGATTTTAATTGGCCTGGAAACCTTTTTCTTTAAAGCAGATTTGCATATCTCTATTTTATTAATTATCTATTGATTTATTATTTAACTTACAATCAAGTGCTGCAGGAAGAGTTTTACTATTTTTCCAAAGTACTGAGATGACAGAGCACCACTTTTCCTGAGTCTCAGGCAGAAGACAGATTTTAAGAAATTTCTCCAGGGAGAATTCCTGGGCTGCATGATTAATAATTAGGAAAAAGAAAAGGGGGCACAAAACCTTCCAAAAATTCTGTAATATCTTAGTGTTTGGAAATCCCAAGTTGAAGTAAGCAAGGCGAAAGCCAATGGCAAGTTAAGGCTGTCTTCATTGAGAAAGACTAACTCTTCTGTTTAATGCTTCTGTGGTTAAGATTTAGCCTATTACCTAAATAGGCTTCTGCCACCACCTGCCAATCTGTAATGCAGTATCCTTTATCACTTTCTCTCTAGTAATAATTCTGAAGTTTTCCTGATGGCATGATTAAGGGCTTTTTCCATCCAAGGTTTGAGGGTAGGATTTTTGGTTCCCTAGATGCACCGGTTTCTCAGCGTTATTTCCCTATTTATTAACCTTCATTCTTCCTTTAATTTTCAGGTCATAATGTAATGAATAATCTATACGGTTATCACTAGTGATGCACAAGAATGCAGTTGGGAGTAATCGGTGCTAAGCATGCTAATGGAGATAGAAACTTACTCTACATAATCCTAGGTACCAGTAATTGTTCAATCCCACCAACCCCCATAGATACTCCCACAAAAGAGAAGAGAATCCAGAGGCACCTCTCCATTACAACTTCAGGAGGTCATCTATGGATCCTGGCTTCCTTAGAGAGCTATGCTCCAATTTAAGAAGAATTACCTTAAAATACCAGAGAAGATAATTTTCTATTTGAAATTATATGTCCCAGATGTGGCTAATAATCATGTGTATAATTAAAAGAGAAGCTCTGACTCACAACTAGATCCTCCCCAGACCTTAACTCCTAGTAACACATGCTGTTTGCATGATGATCATGGGATTTCTAAAAGAAATGACACCCAGGACTTTTGCTCACTTTTTCATTTCTTCCTTCCTTCCTACTTTTCTTTCTTTCTTTCTTTCTTTCTTTCTTTCTTTCTTTCTTTCTTTCTTTCTTTCTTTCTTTCTCTCTCTCTCTCTCTCTTTCCTCTTCTCCTTCTTAACTACTTGCACAAGCCCTTCTTTCCTTCTCTTCTTCCTCTAGAAAGTGTCTCCCTCTGTATCCATCATGGTTCATGGGTAAAGTGAGTGTAAGGAAGCCTGATTCATACTTTAGGATGATGAACTCCCCCCAGATTATCACCAGAGAGCTGCTGATCAAGCAAAACCAAACCTTTGCTAGGATTTACTGCATTAAGGAAGAACACCATCTTGACAGAATCTCAGCAATGCCTGAACTGAGGAAACCAGAATTTGAATATTTATAGGGCTTTGGGATCTGAATTTAAGTTTATGTTTAAGTCACATCTTTAAAGGTGGGAATTTGTTGGAACTGGGTACAATTTGTAAGGTAATTGGTTAGAATGGCAGATGCAGTAGAGTGAAGGTCTTGAAGTGAGTCTTGATAAGTAAGCTGTGGTTAATAAGTAAGCTGTTTCCTAGCTGTCTCTTATACGCTGATTGTGGGAAGCTCCTAAAGCATGCTGTGAAATTATTTATTAAGTTATAGCTTATCTTTTCTGGGCAAAGCTTTCTTGGAACAAACGACTAAATTATTTTTAGGTCAGAGGTCTACAGTCTTATCTAAGTCATACTAATATAGATGGTCTCAATTCTCAATTCTTATGAACTGGTTGAAAATTCAAGGCATCCCAGACAACACATGATGGGTCTTTGAGGGTTGGATATAACTCACCAGTTCAGAAGGAAATATCTTTCAGAAAAGGTGACAATAAATCCTGATGAAACTTAACTTGGGCTAGAATGTGTCTAATGAGGGTAGAGTATTTCCACTGGAGTTAATTATATCAGGAAGGATTTGGAGGTGACAATTATGTTCATGTATTCATGGAATTCTGATGTGATTTATCTATGTGAAGCAGAGGTTAAATTTGGGGAGCTATGCTAAATAAGGTTGAGTCATGATAAATCATTTTATGAAGGGCTCAGAATTCTAGATAAATTGGTTTGAATTGGTTAAGATTAGCATGGAGGAATTTGAATCAAGGGCTTCCTTGCAGTCTTTTTGGCCATTTGAGATCTGGGGGCAATTTTAAAGAGGAGGTCAATCTGCCAACACTTACTGAAGATTTTAATATGCACAGGAAACCAATGAGTCCAGTAAGAAATAGATAATATAATACCCCAAACCTCCTACAAACATGTATTTTTTTTATAATTTAGGTAAAATTCACATATTACAAAATTATAATTTTAATGACTTTAAGATGTATAATTCAGTGGCATTTATTATACTTCCAATGTTTTGAAGCCATCATCTCTGTCTAGTTTCAAAATATTTCATCATTTCATAAGGAAACTTCCCTTTCCAATCTCCCCTTCCCTCAGCTCCTGGCAGCCACTCCTCCCTGCTTTCTCTCTCCATCAATTTGTCTTTTCTGAAAATCGCATATAAATGGTATAATACAACATATGACTTTTGTGTCTGTTTTTTTTTCCTTTAGCATAATGTTTTCATGTGTGTTGTACATATCAGTACTGCATTTTCTTTTAGAGATGAATAATATTCCATTGTATAGATATACCGCTTTTGTTTATCCACTCATCAGTTGATGGACATTTGGGTTATTTCTACCTTGTGCTATATTGAATAGTGAGATATGAAAACTTGTGAAAATATACTTTTCCCCAAGAATTCTACAGTTAGTGAAAACTGCACCCCTTCATAAGTTTAGGATATTTCTAACTTAATATTATAATCATCTACATCAATTAACAAAGAACTAAATGAATGTGTCATCAGGATATACACAAGAAAAATTAAGATGCACCTACCAATTTAACCTTGGTCTTAGCAGGTCCTCTCCTGTTCTTCCCTGGAGAGTTCTTGGAATCTTTTTATTATTAACATCTACTTTTAAACACTGAATAATCTACACATATTAATTTTTGGTACTTTCTTGTCCACAGAAGATTATCAAAATTATGAAAGCCTTACATGTCAACTAGGGAAAACATGAAAAAAAACATTCAATAGTATAATTAACAGATTATCAAAAAGTGACTCTGTTAACTAATGGTAGGTTAGAATTTACATTTAATACAGAATGGTGCAAAGTTGAGATTTGCCTCACTTACCGAGATCTGACCCTGGATCAATGATGGTGAATGGGAGCATTCAGAAGAAAATGATCTGAATCTATTCTGAGAGAACCATTGGAACTGATGGAAGGTTTGAAGCTTGAGAGTAATATGATAAGAGTGATAGTTTGGAAGATAACTAATAAGGCAGCGGGATAGATTCATGAATCAATTCTTATGAAGCATTTAAAAGACTACCTGGCAGGGGTGCCTGGGTGGCTCAGTAGGTTGAGTGTTGACCATTGATTTTGTCTCAAGTTATGAGCCCCACATTGGGCTGTATGTGGAGCCTGATTAAGATATTCTCTCTGTCTCTCTCTCTCTCTCTGTCTCTCTCTCTCTCTCTCTCCCTCTCTCTCCCACACTCTACTCCTCTCCCTTGCTCATACTCTCTCTTTCCTTATAAAAAAAGACTAATAGAAATAATAATGATAATAATAATAATAATAATAATATTGATAATTTGGAGAAGGAAGATAGTTCGGAGGTAGGGAGAACAATCAGGAGGCCATGTCAATAACACAAAGGTACTGGTGCTTGCCCGAGGGTGTAGGTAACAAGGAAAAGTTAACCAAGTTCCCAAAGCAAAGTAAATTAGTGAGTCAGATAAAACACACAACCTTTTCTTTGCTTACCACAGCATCTGTTAGCCTTAGGTATGGTTATTCAACTTGTGACAAAGAAGCAGCAAGGGCTTCTTAGAAATGCAGAATCTCAGGCTCCATCCCAGATGTTCACTGAATCTGAATCAGTGTTTTAATAACTTAGCTAGATGATTCTATGTCTCTAATTAATGAAGGACCTATTTTCAAATTCAAATGGCTCCTGGGTGGAAAATGTATTTTTCTTTATAGAAAGTTCATTGGCCTTATTCGTCTGGGCTCTTGGATGCACATGGCCACAAGCCTTGACGTTTCCCAACTTCAGAAAAGATAACCTCCTCATTCCATCTTTTTTTTTTTTATTAATACGAGCATTTAAAATACAAATTACATGAGGCGCCTGGGTGGCGCAGTCGGTTAAGTGTCCGACTTCAGCCAGGTCACGATCTCGCGGTCCGGGAGTTCGAGCCCCGCATCGGGCTCTGGGCTGATGGCTCAGAGCCTGGAGCCTGTTTCCGATTCTGTGTCTCCCTCTCTCTCTGCCCCTCCCCCGTTCATGCTCTGTCTCTCTCTGTCCCAAAAAATAAATAAACGTTGAAAAAAAAATTTTTTTTAAAAATAAAAAAAAATAAAATACAAATTACAACTTTACTTAATATCCTTCAAACTCTAAACTTCTTGTACCTATTTAGTCATTTATTCTAATTTTTTAATCATTCAGAACAGTTTCCAGACAGATCAGTTGTTCAATGTTTTCACTCTCAAGCCTTTTTGAGAATTTGGCAAAATCTATGGAGTTCCTTCACAGAAAAATGCACATAAACACATGCAAGCATTTCTCCCCCACACAACTTACTTTTGCATTGTAAATGTATTTCCTTCACATGTTATTAACTGTAAAAATCTTCATAAATATTATGCCTCTTGTTTTTCATGCAAAAATAAATATACCTACTTCCTGGAAAGGAGTGAATAAACCCAAACCATACAAAATAAACAGAATATAAAACATTTTATTACTGAGAAATAAATTCCAATGAGATGCCAACTTTGACATTCAACTGATTCTAACTTTTTGTTTTGATTCCAACAAGTGCTGAAAGCTCTTGACGTACAAAGGTAAGGATAAGCAGAGAGTATCAGAGTTCCCATGGCTCACATTGCAGATGAAAGTAGGCTCTCATCAAGAACAAGAGAATTCTTTAAAACCCTTCAGGTTGAATCTATGTCCCAGTATTTTCGTTTCTTTGTCCTCGAGTCAATTGGGCAATCTTAGGCAAAGTCTGCATCATGGATATTATCTTGAGCATGAGGCAGGTTATGAATTTATTACCTCTCTGAATCTACCTAAATTTTGAAATTATTGAACAGAACCAACCTCTAAAAAGAAATTCTATAGTTTCTTTTAAGGTATAACAGATGTCCAATTCTTGAAAAATGTGTGTGTGCACACATGCACACAAAGACTTTTCTCCTCTTGGCTGTAGCCAATGGAAGACATTTTGTAAATATTTGAAGTTTTATAGCAGCACAATCTTTTCTTCTAGAGTGGAAACTTACTTTATCCAAGAAAGGACATAGTTTTGTTTTGGTGTTTGCTTTCCACTCCTCTTCACCAGTGGGGGTCATAACAATGATTTCTAGGTTATGTATTGAAATTTTTGCTTTATCGGTAAGATCAAATACATGTAGCAAGTAAGTAAACAAATAAAAAAATTCTTCCCAAATTGCCTTAAGGAATGGATTTTTTCTCTTTCACAAAAAACAAAAGAAACAAAAAACCCCCACAAAACAGAGAGAGACAAACAGACACAGACAGAGACAAAGTTTATTTAAGTGTTTTAACAATTCCCCTGGTAAGCCAAATGATTTCTGTACAATAGTGATAGTAATTTCTGTATACATTTGACTTTAATTTCTTGAAAGTTGTCTTAAACAGTGATGTTTCAAGGTCTAAGGCTGGTAAAGATAACAGTTTGCATGGCAATAAGCCAAGATTTCTTTAAATAAAACTATGCGGCTCTAGAAAGCAGTGAATAACAGTAACTTTTATTGGTCAAAACACCAAAATCATATATGTTTTACACAGAAATTATTGCCTTTCCTGAAAATATGTGGCCATCTAGGGTATCCTGTCCTGATAAAGAAGAATCCACTTGGTAGGAAGTAATGTAACATGGTATTCCACAGGCCACTAGAGGAAGTCAGGAAGAGCCTGCTCTTTCTTAACTCAGAATTAAGAGCCTCCTTCTGCACCTATGAACTATCACATCCCCCATAATACCCTCTGTGTCCTCCTATTCACCCCATTTCCAAACTTCTCCCTTGTTGAATGAATGAATAAGAGGGTTTATTTGCTATTTTGTTTGGTTCCTTTTTTTAAAATGTTTATTTTATTTATCTTGAGAGAGAGAGAGACAGAGAGAGAGAGAAAGAGAGAGAGGGAGGGATTGGGGGAAGGGGAGAGAGAGGGAGAGAGATAATCCCACGCAGACTCCACGGTCTCAGCACAGCGTCTGACCTCGGTCTCAATCTCATGAACCACAAGATCATGACCTGAGCTAAAATCAAGAGCCAGATGCTTAATAGAGCCAGGTGCCCCTATTTTGTTTGGTTCCTTTATCTCACATTTTAATAACTCAAATTTGAGGGGCGCCTGGGTGTTTCAGTCGGTTAAGCCTCCGACATTGGCCCAGGTCATGATCTTGCTGTCTGTGAGTTCGAGCCCCATGTCGGTCTCTGTGCTGACAGCTCAGAGCCTGGAGTCTGCTTTAGATGCTGTCTCACTGTCTCTCTCTGCCCCTCCTGAGCTCACAATCTGTTCTGTCTCTGAAAAATGAATAAACGTTAAAAAGATAAAATTAAAAAAAAAAACATTCAAATTTGACCTTGAGATTTGAAGAAATAAATTACCTTAAGTTTACATATAGGTGAGGCTGTGTCTCTTGTCAAAATAGTAATATAAGAGTCACACTAAAGCAACTTTGTGAAATGAAGAAAGGAGAGAAAAAGGAAGGTCACATGGAGCTGTCATTTACCACCTTGAAAAATCTAGGAAGACAAAGTATAAGATATGAGAATTCTTTGTTGAGTTCTTGGGTATCCTTATAATAATAGCAGCTGCTACAACCTATTCCTTGTGGAGTAATAAGATTTTGTATTCATGGAATTTTCCTTGTCAAAGAAACCTTTACTCACTATCAGTCACTGTGAATCTCTAACGTGGTTGCTAACAGAAAGTCATCCATGATTTTTTGATTCTATTTAATTTATTTTATTGTACGTTTTGTGTGGTTATCCTATGCCAGAAACTGCACTAATCAAGGAACAAACATTAATACTTATGAAAATTATCGACATAGGTATCTCTGCTTCATAAATGAAGAAAATGGAGTTCAGAAAAATTAAGTAGTAGGGGCACCTGGTGGCTCAGTCAGGTAAGCAACCAACTCTTAGTTTCAGCGCAGGTCATGATTTCACATTTCATGGGTCCCAGCCCTGTGTCAGGCTCTGCACTGACAGTGTGGAGCCTGCTTGAAATTCTCTCTCTCCCTCTCCCTCTCCCCCTCCCCTGCTCTCTCTCTCTCTCAAAATAAATGGATAAACATTTTTTAAAAAGAAAAAAAAAAAGAAAAATCAAGTAGTATACAGGGAGAACTAGAATTGCGTTCTAGATTTATCTTACTTCGTAAACATCAGTTCTAACTGCTGCGCTGCACTCTCCGATGAAATCATCTGTATGCATCTGGCAGAAAAAACCCAGGAGCTAGTTGCCTACACCAGAGACATCTGTAGTTTAATTCAATATGTTTTTGAAAAAAAAAAATCTCTACGGTCATTCCAAAATATATGTGCTCCCTAAGATATCCTTGGACTTTTAAGTATCGTTTAAAACCGGAGCAGACTTGCAGCCATTCATAGGAGAGTTGCCCATGTGAGAAGCCACTAAGTCACACATCACTGCCTGTGATTCAAAATATCTGTCAGTGACTTTCAGTTCGGAGTTACAACTGTTTGTTTTCCTTGTACATAGTATGTTATTGTGTATGATTCCTCCCTCCTGGTTGACAATTGCAGAAACCTCTCAGTAAGCCTCACTTCTAGCTAGCTGCTCTGGAGGTAAGGGTCATTTATGAGATCCTCCAGAGCACTTTCCCCCAAACTGAATGTCATGAATGCCACATAGTCTCTATTTTAAGCCAGATGCATGACTCATATATGGTGCCCATTTATCCAGTTTTGGGGGTTGACAAAAAATAATTCTATGTACATTTTACTAAGCACTCTCTATATATTTAAAAACAGCCATTGTAAGTGCCAAAATACCACTATCCTGCACACTTCACAAAACAGTCCAGGCTCTGTGTGGGTTTCTGCTCTGTAGGACTGGTTATCCAAATAATGCCCTCTTACTGTTCCATGGCAGAAATCAAATAGTCTGAAAGTAATTTTAGAAAATGAATCTTCTTATACAGAGGGAAATTCACTTCCCCTCTTATAGCATAAATATCTCATTAAAGGACATGTCTTGTGCCAAATTGAGATAATCCAGGGGAAAAACTGTGTCAACCAAAAGAGGCTTCCTTCTGTGTTTAGTTTCAAGCCTTCCTGACAAGGAGACTCAGGTAGTACAATTCTCCTGGAGTACATATTTGATATGTTTATTTTCTAACCTGAATCACAGAAACTTGCCTTGATGAAGGATTTTTTTTTTCCAAAGGGTTTGCCTGTCAAAACTGTTTTACCACTTTATAATTTTTCATTGCTTCAATAAGTTCCTCATGCCCCGTAGGGAAAGTCCATCCAAGCCTGTTTGCTGACGTCAAAGACTTCAATTCAAATGTCCCCTTTTGTCCGCAGGAAAAATAATGGATGTGGGGTGCCAGGGCTACATCCAGGCATTAAGTCTGTTTACCAAAGACGGTCATTATTCTGTAATTCTCTCTGCTAATTTTGTGTGGGAACAAAGCCTTTTGGCTCCCTGATGCTAATGAGCTTAGGGCATTTCTCTTGTTTCAGGTCCAAGGCAGGGATTTTTCTTATTTTCCTTTTCTGTCACCTTCAGGTGAGCTAATCAGCAATGAGCAGCCACTGCTTTTGGAGCCAGAGAGTTTTCAGCGTCCCTCCTTCATGCTTCCATCTTCAGCCAGGTCCCTTTTCTTTCCCAAGTCATTTTTGGCTCATATATCCTTTGTGTTTGGCCTCCCATGTGGATGCCTGATAGCTTTCCTCCTGGAAACCGCTCTGTGGGGATTTCTTTTTGTTTTCTGAACATGACTTTTAATTACACTTGGATTATTTGGCCATCAGCTGCTATGTAAAGCCTGAGTTACTGCCATCTAACAACATTAGGGTAGAGAGTGGCTACTGGCCAAAAAAGTGGCCTTTGCTCTTTACTCTGAAATGGGCCATCTGTAGAAAAACAGGGGCTGTGGTGACAATCCCTTATACACCTGATCCAAACTCTACACATAGTAGTATGATTCCTACCCTCTAGGCTTGACAAGGAAAGACTTTAAAATATTAAAATTCTTTAGTATGTTCTTACTCCTCACTATACCATTTACAATTTTCAAACATTTCAATGGGAAATATGGACCTGTGGTTGTAAATGGCATCTTATATTCTGGACACATTTGATGAATGGAGAAATTGTGCTATACTCATTGACATCTGGGTACAGTATGGCCTTAAACGAGTCTCCCAAATTGATTATGTGATTTCACCGATTATGTGATTGCACCGATGTGCAATAGAAGCTTGCCCCAATCATCTGAGAAGAGTCTTTGAATTTTCATGTCTTCTTAGAGTTCTTACATTCTAGTACAGTAGCTTGGTAACAAGAGACATTTAAAAAACATTTGCTAACAAATCAATGATAAAGTTCATTAAGGGCAGTGCAAGATTAAGAATGTTTGTAGGAAACTCACTTTTTAAGTTTAGGATCAGTCTTCAGAAGATACTTCTTTTTAAAATGAATGTTATAGTCTAGAAACCTTTACGATAGATTTTTCACTGCATCTCTCATTTGGAGCAACTAAGAGTGGTCTTGTTCCTTGGTAGACAATTACAAAAGAAATTATCAAACTATCAAAAATCCGTCATTTCATGTAGTTTTTAAAATTATAGTCTAAACATATTTTATTTGACAAGACATATTTTGTTTTTGTTGCTGTTGTTGTTGTTTTTCAAATACCTCTCCATCATTTAGAACCAGGTCTTAACGCGTCACTTGTTTCATAGAAACATTTATTTCTAGTTCCTATTAAAACAAATTGTATAAGAGGAAAAATATATGTCAATGTAGCCAGATTTTAAAAATCCCTTAGCATGCATTTTGTAAGTTTAACATAAATTTTTATCCATTCAATTGTATAAGATGAGAATTTATTTCTCTGGTAGTTCAAAAGACACTTCAGGGCCCCTTAGGAAATCCATACTCACCAAACAAAAGCAGTACAGTGTCACATTCCTGGAACAGATAACACATATAACAAGGAGAAGTAAAGGCAAATACATTTCTTTGATTTCCCTGTGGACACTTCTGGTCATGGTATTTAAAAGGAGCAACCCAATGGAAAATGTTTTTCTTGCAAAACTCAAATATCTAATACTAACATTTACCTGGACCTGGATTCACCTTAGCAAGCTGTAACTGACTGATCTTATAAACTTGAAACATACCCAATAAGTTCAAGGTGACGTCTGTCTGCACACTCCTTCCCTCTCTGTCTCTCTAGGTAGTCTATGTCAAGATCTTTTGTTATGTGAAAACTAACATGCCAAAGAACAAAGAGAATTGTTCCCTTAGCACTAGTATTTTGGCTAGGACAGAAAAGAGACTTTACATTAAATTTTTAAAATATCCATTTGATCACTGGCATTAATACAACTAAAATGGGGTTGAACTTGTCATTAGAACTCTTTCATGCATGATGAACTAAGCTGCTCTTTTATTGCTAGTTCATTCTACAAACTAGCATTGAGTGCCCACCACATATTAGGACCTAGGGGCAAAAACAGCAACAACAACAACAAAAACAAAAACAGAAAAACACGCAAAAAAAGATAAAATATATTCTCTGCTCTCAAGGTGTACACTGTCTGCTGAGGGGAACAAACACAAATATTTTTGAAACATTGTGAAAACGAATAGATAGCTGTATGTTGAAAGCACCACAGGAATGGAGAGAATAGCCTAAATGCAATGAAACCAGATGTCAATATCAATCAAGACTGATTTTCTAATTATTTTCTAAAAAGTAAAAAAAAAAAAAAAAAAAAAAAACACGTTCCTTTTAATTCAAAGAAATTTCAAAGGAAACTAAGAAGAATAAGTCATGTGCAATTCGCTCATATGCAGTGGGGAGGGGAGGGGAATGGTCAAAGAAGCAGAGAAAAGAGACAAAAACCTGAAACCACATGACCGTGGTGTTACTGGAGCACAAACTGTATACTATTAAGTTCTGAAAGATGTTGCTAGATAGATAGGGCCAGCAGTGGAGAGTTTTGTACATTTAGCACTATAAATGTTATCGTGAAGGTGATTTAGAGGAAGGAAAAGCCTTCAAGGAGAGGGTGAATAATAAGATTTGTGTTTTAGGATTAATTTTTCAGTGGTTATCATATGTTTTCACTCATATGTGGATCCTGAGAAACTTAACAGAAGACCATGGAGGAGGGGAAGGGGAGGAAAAAAAAAAGTTACTGACAGAGAAGAAGGCAAAAAATAAGAGACTCTTAAATACTGAGAACAAACTGAGGGTTGAGGGGGGTAGAGGAGAGGGAAAAGTGGGTGATGGGCATCGAGGAGGGCGCCTGTTGGGATGAGCACTGGGTGTTGTATGGAAACCAATTTGACAATGAATTACATTTAATATAAAAAGATTTTCAGTGTTTATGAGGAGGGTGGTTTGGCTGGTGCAACAAGATTAGGGCAGGTGAGGACATTTAGAAGGTCCCCAAATCCAGGCATGATAAAGAGGGTAGACCTAAACTAGAGTCAAGTAGAGAGAAGAAGAGAGGAAATGAAGGGCTATTTAGAAATCAAAACCAACAGAAAATGGTGCTTTGATAAAGGCATAAAGGAAAAGGCAGAGGGAAGTTTTAGTCTCCTGTGTCTAGCTTGAGAACTGAATAGATCTCAGTGATACGAATATAGCATCGAGTGTTTATTAAAGTCAGGTGCCTCATTTTTATACCTCTGTCCAAACAACTGGGATGTAGTAGGTGAAATACTTTATTAAAAGGTGATAGTGAGGCTAGACCTTCAAAGGTGAATCTGGCATTCATTGATGGAGACTAGAAATTATTTAGACTGCTGTAATTAAACCAGGTAAACAAGAGATTAGAACCTATGAGTAGTCGTGGTGAGAGAAGATTGGAGTGCTGATATTGAAGAAAGACCCCCATCATGGCAACTGATTTGTAATCTACAGATAAGAAAGTGGTTTGTTGTTTATTTAGGTTTTCATTATTTTTCCCAATCAGCAGGGTCAAGACATTGTGAGAGAAGTAGTTTAGGGAAGCTATCTTGTGCAGTGTCTAATATGGGAGGGCTGGGGAGGATGGAGGCAGAACACTCAGAAGGCTGCTGTCAAGCAATAAAAATATGATACATTGAGACAGTGGGACAATGGGAGCTTAAATATGGGGGGAAGTAATAGAAATAGGAATGATGGGCAGGCAGAGTTTGTGTAAGAACTTGTGCCACTTGTTTCACAATTGAAATTGAATTGATTTCTTAGAGAGAGACAGTCAGACAGAGTCTGAGAGAGAGAGAGAGTGAGAGAGAGATTTCTTCTATTTCTTCTATTTTGGTGGTGTTGTGCAGTCTTTAGCAATTCCATCATGAGGCCCAAGGGTGAACCATATGTTAAGTACATTCATACAACAGAAACACGGATTGCTCTCTGGCAGCCATGACTGGCTACCCAGGTTTGCAAGATGCTTGAACAGTCTTAACAGGACATCACCTAGAAGATGCAGAGCTAGCCAAAATACCTTTCTATACCAGTTTCATCTTTCCACCCTAGTTGTTTTAATTGTGAAAACAATACTATACATACCAATAAGGGGGTTTTGAAGTAGAAAAGCAATGCTTCCAAATTTTACTTCCCTTATGAAAAGTATTATCTTTCACATTACCTTCCAGTTATTTTTTTCTGTTCAAATACATATTTTTGCAAAGTTCCATATGTACTATACATAAAATTCTTCTCCTATTTTCCCACTGATATGTGTATTCTACAGATTGCCATTTCTATCATCTGCATATCATTGAATCACATATCTACATTGTAATGTTTGTAGCCATTTTTTCACTGAAGAAGTGTTTCAGTTGCACACTAAAATGCCTGCATCATAGGCCATGAAACACGTCATAAACATCTTTCTGTACGTACAGCCCTTTTTTTCTTTTTCCTTTTTAGGACATCGATCCAATAGAAATAAAATGCAAAACAGAAAAGTGAGCCACACTCATAACTTTAAATTTGCTAAGAGCCACATTACAAAGGTAAAAAGAGAAAAGTGATGTTAACTCTAATAATATATTTATATTTTATTTGATCCAATACCTTAAAAGCATTTCATTTCTACATACGATCAAATTAAAGTTATTACGGCGATATCTTACATTCTTTTTTTAAAAATTGTCTTCAGACTCTAGTGTGTATATCACTTACATATGGTAGCACATCTCAGTCAGACTAGGCAAATATCAAGCACTCAATAAGGCTTATGGGTACTGTGTTATAACAGAATGGGTTTAACATATTCCCTAAAGAGAAATTCATAGTCACGGGACTACCAGTTCAAAAGCCGAACAATTTCAAGACTTTGCTTCATACAGTAATTCCCATACTTAAGCTGTATGCTTATTTTAATTAGCTAATTAATTCAATACTTCCTATATATCGATCCTGAGCCAGATGTTACAGAAAAAGTCCTATAACATAAAATATTGCCATTCAACCCCAATATGAAATCACATGGAGAGGAAGGTTGAGATGTCATAGCTTTACTTCAGAATCGAACACAACCCAGTGTTATGTTGTAAAAGTAAAATAAAAACATAAATAAACTGATAAATTTTAACATTTGGTCACATTTATAAACAAAAAGTATGGAGAAATGTATTCAGCATTGTTTAAAGTTTCTTATAAAAATTTATCCTTTTAATAATTAACTTAGATGGTATGATCAAAATCAAAAGAAGAAAAGGAAACAAAGTCTACACAAACATAATCAGAGAAAAACTGTTCAGATAATTCCAGTCCACCCCAAACAAAACAGGTATCTTCCTCCTACCCCTATAGACGGCTGATGTCTATAATTCCCTAAGCAGCAAATAGGGCTTTGCCCAGGTAGATGTATTCAAACCGCACATATCTTGGGCTGTTCCACTCCATAGGTGTGAATTGCCAATCCTATCATAGCAGCTTCCACTCGCATTTTCGGCTGTAATTGTTCCATTCTTGCAGTACTTATGCTACGAGGGCAACAGCATCAACAAACAGAAGCATTTGCAGTTTCTCTCCATCTACTGGGAAGCCGCCTTCCTAATCAATTCTCCTCAGCAAATGCTCCAGGACAGTGGAAAATTCCTTGGGCGAGAGATAATACCACCCAAGGGAAAATGCATTTATAATTGATGTGGTAAAAAGCTGTCAGACAGACATAGGTTTTCTCAACCATTTTTGTAAACACTGTTAGCAGCACTTCCTACAACCACAGAAGTCTACAATCTCTCTAGGTAGAAACCTCTGGGTAGAAAATTGTCTGCAGCGGGGAAAAGCCCACGTGCCATATCTTGTGTTTCTGCCTATCACAGTACCTGCCCCCATCAACCCCGCACCAAACTGAATAATTACTATAGATACTCATGGCTTATGCTTACCTAACCGTGCATTGTGTAAAATATGTTTTTAAGTGAAATGCTTGATTTACTGTTGAGTACATTGTCAAGGATGGGGAAGAAAGGGGAAGAGAAATATAGAAAGGCGCTCTATCCAAAATTGAAGTTTCCTTCTTAAATGGTTTTAGAAGGTATCAAGAAAAGGACATGGTTTGCCATATTTTTGGATTACAAAAGATTTCAGAGATCTGTGTGTTACATAAAGCCAGGTATATTCTGCAATTGGCAGCTGTTTCTAGAGATCACGAGTTTAAGTTATTTTAGCCATCAGATGTGAAAATCCCAACTGTATGCATTCTTACCTCACTTGTGTCTGCTTTCAGGGAACCTTAAAAAAGAAAACAAATAAATTTCATTATATCTGCATAATCTCCAAAGTCAGTCAAAATAACAGACATATTACAGAACTAGGAAAAGCTTAAGTAGAATTCAAGGTGGTTTTCACCTTTCCAAGGACATTGAATTTTGAATTGTGTAATTCTGCACCTGTGAGTACAATAATTGAAAAAACACACATGTGATATTAAGAGTCATATTTGAGTTTGAATCCTGGTTTTGCAGTCATGTTTTGATTCTGAGAAAAATAATTTGATCAGTCTGATCCTCCACACTGATAAATGAGACTAATAAATATCTATTTATTTTGTTTAATTTTTTATGTTTATTTATTTTTGAGAGTGAGAGAAAGAGAGACCATGAGAGGGGAAGGAGCAGAGAGAGAGGGAGACACAGAATCTGAAGCAGGCTCCAGGCTCTGAGCTGTCAGCACAGAGCCCGATGCAAGGCTTGAACCCATGAACCATGAAATCATGACCTGAGCCAAAGTCAGACACTTAACTGACTGAGCCACCCATGTGCCCCATTAATAATATCTACCTTTAAAGGGTGTGGAGAAAGTTAACAGCGATTTGTAGGTAAAGTCTCACACACATAGTAGGTATATAGTACACAGTGGCATTAAAACACTATTAAATTTATGGTTAATTTCTGGCTAATTTATTGTAGGATTTGAGTTGAGTATGCTATCAGCTCCATGGACTTCATGGGAGTTTCCTTTTCAAAGTTCCTTTTTGGATTAAAGTTTAATCTTTCTGTTGGTTTTAGTTCAGACAAAGGACTGGCTTCAGTGTTTGATGTGTCCAGTTGGGATTTTGATTTTATACTATAGTTCTTCATTATTCACTTGCCCCATGTTTTTAATTGTGTAGTATTTTTAGTTTATCATAAATCCATGCCTATCCATCTCTCCTGTTTAAATGCAAAACAAACAATAGTAGAACCTGGAAGAAGGTCATATGAAAACCATGGCCAAATGCAATGCTCTCCTTTTTCATGGGTAACTCTGCCCATATCCTTTCTGAAATTGGTCTGATGATATTTAGCTTCTGGAAAAAAGAAACCTTTGCTTGTGGTTTCAGCCAATAAGAAGAAATTGAAAGCCTAAACTAGTATTAAAACCAGTTATCTGGCTAAATTTGGAGACCTAGAGACAGCATTAGATAGTCCTAAGAGCACACATTATGGGGCCAGACATCCCAGGTTTGAATCCCAATGAGGCTACTCACTAGTTGCATGATCTTGAGCAAGTAACTTAATATCATCATCCCTCGATTTCCTTACTTATAAAGGTTGGTGTCTAGGCAGTAAGATATATACTCGAAAGGGATAATTTAAGAGAGTTTCAGTAGAGGAATATTTACAAAGTTGTGAACAATCATAAGGAAAACTTATAAGGGATAGTAGTGTACCCTGACAATGAAAGAATCTCACCCTTCCTAGACCTGAAGGGGCCAGGCAGAGAATTGCTAATGGAATGTTACGGGAGTTATTGTTGTTGGAGTAGACCAGCAATGGAGGTTGTGGGCTTGACAGAGAAAATTACCTATTGTAAGAATGCAGCCTGGCATAGAGAAAACTGATGGAGTAAAAGTACTGACTGTCCTCTCCTCCTACCCTTTCACATCTGGTATCTCTCACTGCCTGGATTTAAGAACAAACCAGAGTTCAAGGAGCCTAAAGCAGGATGAAGAATGGAGGAGACTGGATGTAGAGTGTCTAGAGGAGAATATTCATTGGAGTAATAGTATCTATTTCATATTTTCTTTATAAAAATGAAATGAGTTAATATCTATAAAACACCAAGAATTGTACTCAATGGGAAGTAAGCATTATATAAGGGATTATTTATTTATTTATTTTTTAGCAAAAACATTTACTATTGGGACACCTGGGTGACTCAGTCGATTAAGCTTCCGACACTTGATTTTGGCTCAGGTCATGATCTCATGGTCGTGAGATTTAGCCCCGTGTTGGGCTCTGCATTGGATGAAGAGCCTGCTTAAGATTTTCTCTTTCCCTCTCCTACTTCTCCCCTGCTCACTTGCTCTCTCTGTCTCAGAAAGAGAGAAAGAAAGAAAGAAAGAAAGAAAGAAAGAAAGAAAGAAAGAAAGAGAAATTAAAAAAATTGCTATTAAGTTTACTATTACCAATATCTTCGTAAGTGATCAGATCTAAAGAGAGCGCAAGATTCTATGAGCATAGGATTGTCTCATCTTTAGAAAAATGTAAAATACTTATGATGAAATTTAGGAACAAGATGCTAGTCTTCAAAATACCAGAATGTGTCAGTAGACTTCAAGGAGGAATAGGGTGCATATTAGTCCACATATTTCAGTCAGGATTACATTGACTATTTTAGCTTGATTTTTCTTTGTTTAATGGCAAATACTCACCTCAGAAGATTAAACTACAGTCAGGAAGGGTGGAAGAAAAATAGGATAGAAATGTAGAAATTGGCCTGACTGAGTGCCTCAGGTTAAAAGAAGAGCAGAGTCCTGGAGGAGATTGGTCAAGTTTGATTAACATGGCATTAGCAAGAGTTTTGAGTATAAGCTGATACCTATAGTAATGAATAATGAATTAGTTTTATTGGGTAGCTACTTGTATGCAGGCAATGTGGGTCAAGCATATATCAATACTCCAAACACAATCCCAGATCTTCAGGTGTCTTATTTTGTTGGGTAGCAAACACAGAAAACTAACCATGCTAGTAAGTCATGATAAGGCTCTAAATTAGTGTTAATAAGAATAAATGCAAAAGGATTCTGGCAGCTGAAGGGTCTCCAGAGTAATGGGGTTAAAGGCTTAATGGAAGAATAGAAAATATATTTTTGAGCAGGGCTTTGGTTATAGGATGGTCTTTTTAGGCAGAAAAGAGATAGAAAGGAAATTTATGGCAATGATGGAATTGAAAGGTAGAGGTTTGCTATTTGTGGAGACTGAAAAAATATGCACAAAGGAGTACATATTGCAGGGCAAGACAAATTAGACCAGTCCAACAGGAACAACTGGAAAGAAGACATGAGGGGTATGATGTAATATTTTTAGTACAGAGCCAAGAATTTTGTCACGTCCTATTTTCTGTTCAGCTAAAGCCATAGCTCAAGGAGTTGATATCCCTTTTAGCTTTTAGATGCGTATACAAACACATTAGTTCTGGACTACCTATATCTAAATCAATGACTAGCACAGAGAAATCCATGCATGCTAACTGGTTCATATATACTCTGTATTTTCTGACTTGTTGTTTGGAATTTATTGATCCTTCTCAACTTTCTATCTACTCTGTGATAGACAGAGAAGTCAATGTAACTATATTAGAATTGATCTTGTATTCAAAAAGCTAACCTCGAGCCAATACTAATGGATTGGGGATATAGAACTGAAGCTGGACATGAATGCCTGTCAGTCCTGCATTGGGAATGACATTGTTTGGAGTGATGAAGTACAAGACAAGAGAAGGCTGCAGTCTTATAGTCAGTCTGCTCAGTTAATACACATGACACTTAGAACCTATGAGGTAAATAAACATGGGTGAGTGCTTATGACATGTGTCTCTCCTGCTAGGGTTTGGAGACATTTCAATTAATAATATGAAGCAGCAAAGCAAAACATTCCAGTGTCATTCTTTCCAGTGGAAGATGGTGTCAAACCTGCTACCTTATTGTACTTAGAAGTCATATGAGACGGAATAGCTCATAATGAGATAGATACAGACATTGAAGAAATTATCACAAGACAAACATCCTGGTAGAAAAATGAGAGGGAAAAAAGTAGGCATCACAAAACAGAAAATCTGAATGGGATATAAACATAGTAAAAACTGCTTAACATCATTAATAACCAGGGAATACAAATTTAAGCGCATTGTGTTACCGTTTTATAGCCATAGAATAAATAAAAAAATGAAGTCTGAGAATTCCAAGTGTTGGCAAGGTTTTGAAGTGACAAGAACCATCATATACTGGCAAAGGAGGTGTAATTAGTACAACTGTTTTGAAAAGCAGTGTGTTATTACCAAACACAATTGAAGATGGGTGAATCCTATAACCCATAAATTTGATATCTGGACATATAGCCTAAAAGAACAGGGATTATGTACAAAAAAGTACATTGCAAGAATTTTCTGAAAAATAAAATATTAGAAGCAATAAAATAGATAAATCAATTTTAGTATATTCATATATCATAATAAATACACAGCAGTAAAACTGAGTGTGCTATACCTACATAAATTAAAATAGATGGATCTCAAAAATACAATGTCTATTGAGAAAATAGTCATAGGGCCCCTGGGTGGCTCAGTCAGTTAAGTGTCTGACTTTGGCTCAAGTCATGATCTTGCAGTTCATGAGTTCAAGCCCTGCATCAAGCTTCGTGCCTGGAGCCTGCTTCGGATTCTGTGTCTCCCTCTCTCTCTTCCCCTCATCTGCTCATGCTCTGTCTTACTCTCTCTCTCAAAAGTGAATAAACATGAAAAAAAAAAAAGAAAAAAAAAAGAAAAAGAAGTCATAAAGAAATTTAAGAGTGCGTTTCCACTTACTGTTATAATGAACTGAACTAAACAGTAACGCTGTTTGGGGATAGATTAATTAATATGTGATAAAACTATTTTTAAAAAGCAATGGGATGATTAATACAAAACTCAAAGTAGTGGGAGAAAGGAAAGAGAGGCAATCATTAAGGGGCATACTTGTAGTTTATTAAGTTCTGCCAATGTATTATATCTAAAGTTGGACAGTAGGTAAATGATGTTTCTTTTCATACTAAAATGTAAATGCATTCTCTCTCTCTCTCTCTTTCTCTACACATGCATGCATACATATATACATACAAATAAGTGTATATGCAGATGTAAATACATGTACTCATTTTTCTATGGAAGATATATTTAATGATAGAAAGTCTCTTTTTCTTACATTCACCACCTTCATCTGGACAATAACCAGTTTGGGCTAAGTTTTTACCCACTTGAGGAGATGTACTTGCTTTTTTCCCATTGGTGTAAATTGTCCACTTTCCACACAGAACAAACTGGAAAACAAGTTTTGTCTCTAGTTCTATTCTCTTCTCTTCATCACATAAAATCTTTCTGGTGTTTGAACTCACTTCAATCAGACTTTTGTCCCTGTATCTGCACTGAATTTTTTCCCTTAATACCAGTCATGTCCATTAGGAGCATAGGTCATTATTTCTTAGTTCTGGTATTATTTGATATATCTATTTTAGTCAGTAGATTGATTACCTCATCTTTCTTGAAACACTTCACCTGACCTGTGGACACCTCTCAGTAATCCTCCTAATTTTCTGCTGTATATTTTCAATCTCCTTGGTGAATTCCTCTTCAATTTGCAACTTCTTTTTTTTTTTTTAAGTTTATTTATTTATTTTGAGAGTGAAAGAGTGTGAGTGCATGTGTGCATGCAATTTGGGGATGGGCAGAAAGAAAGGAGAGAGAGAATCCCAAGCAGGCTCTGCATTATTAGCAACCATGAGATCATGACCTGAGCTGAAATCAAGAGTTGGATGCTTAACTGACTGAGCCATCCAGGCACCCCTGGATTGTACCATTGTTTTAAATAACCATCTACATAGGCTCTAAAGTCTTCTTTCCAGCCCAGAATTTTAAGGAACTCCAGACTTATAATGAAGTACGTACTCACTGTATCCACTTTTCAATGCCATCCCCACCCCCAGTGTGTTCTTCCTCCTGGGTCTCTGTCAGGACATGGTATCAGGACATTTAATCTTAACTGCAAATTAGACATTCCTTGACTCCTTTTTCTCATTCTCCCACATGCAATCCATCCTGTTGGCCTTAACTTCAAAATCTATCCCCAAGCTGTTAATTTTTTTGCCATGTCCATAGCTACCACCACAGTTCAAGCTTTCACATCTCTTACCTGGACTCTTGCAATAGTCTGTTGTGTCCCTACTTCTGTACTTTCCTCCTTCTGTCTTTTTTTCACAAAGGAGCTAGAATGAACCCTCTAGAAGATAAATGATATCAGTTTTCTACAGAAAACCTTCTTAAGGCTTTCCTTCATATTTTGGTAAAAATTTAAGGTCCTTAACTTTAACTCAATGCTCCTGTATTTGACCCACTATCTAACTCTCCAGCCTCATCAACCACTCTCTCTACCTCACTCTCCTCTAGATTTATTGGTGTTTTCTCTTCACCCATTGCAGGAAACATAATCCTACATTAATATTTTGTACTTGCTAATCCTTCTGCTTTTAATAATCTTACCCCAGCTATTTGCAGGACCATCTTCCTCTCTTAGGTCTGGTTTCTTTCTAAATGTGAGGAAAGCCTAAATAATGTGTCTTTCCTTGACCACCTTATTTAAAAACTGCCTATGAATCTGTCTTCTCACTCTGCTTAATTTTTCTTCATGGAATTTGCCATTTCTTGACGTAACACTAACTTCATTTTTTGTTTGTTTCTTATTATCCATGTCTCCTTCAAGAGTAAAAACTTCATGGAGACAGAGACTATTTTTGTTCACTGCAAAAGTATGTTTTCATAAGTATGTTTTCATACTTAGAATGGTGCTTACCATATCATAGACACTCAATAAATATTTAATTGAACAAATGAATCTCTGGAAGAAGTACATATATAGTTTGAAATTTGGTTCCCAATTTGTATTATCATTTATTTTCCCTCTCAATCTTTCTCAGAGGGGGCTCCTCAGTTGCTCATAATCTCCAGGTAAATTTAATATATTCTTGGTAAATATTAGTGGACAAATCTCTGGATAAACAATTCTAATAAATTAACTTTTAAGGGCCATTTTCCATTGTTGAAATCATATTTGTTTCCTCTTTTAAATGTCTTGTAGTCTTAAATGTGGACTAAGTTAGTGATACCAATTTGATTAGGACAAACTGAGTGGATCCTGACTCATCACTTATCACATGAATGGGGTTATGTGGCCCTCTCTCACAGTCACTATGAGAGTGTGCTAGGCTTACACACTCTCACTTACAATATAAGCTTGGGCTCCACTGTGACCTATCTCTGACCCAAGATTACACATCATGCTGACTTTTTGTCCCATATTATTTTGATGATTAATGATTTGATACAGGGTAGATGTAAACTATTTTTCCATTAGCTTTTTGATAGTTTATTTGAAATGGTTTCACATCTTGTTGAGATTTTGGCAAGTCAACCCATTGCTGACTCTTTTAGAGTATTATCTCATAGAGCTAATAAAATGATTCAACAAAGTTAAAATGTCACAAAGGAAAGCTCGTTTTCCACAAGCTTATTTAATAAGAACAATTAAAGCACTGAATATTGTAATGAATTTAAAACATATAAAATCACATTTAATTGACTGACAGCCTCTAGAAGAAACCAACATTTCTGATTTCCCTGGGATTAATCTTCCTTTCATTCAGTTACTAGGGTCTTTGTTGGAACTGCTTGATGCTATGCCTGTTGACTGAATCTCTCCTCCTTAATCCTCATGGCCCTTTATTTTATTCTGGTAATGAAGGACCTCTGCAATCTTGCTAAATGACTCTTCTCAAGATTTATCTGCTTTTGGGGCACCTGGGTGGCGCAGTCAGTTGAGCATCCGACTTCAGCCAGGTCACGATCTCGCCGTCTGTGAGTTCGAGCCCCACGTCAGGCTCTGGGCTGATGGCTCAGAGCCTGGAGCCTGTTTCCGATTCTGTGTCTCCCTCTCTCTCTGCCCCTCCCCCGTTCATGCTCTGTCTCTCTCTGTCCCAAAAATAAATAAACGTTGAAAAAAAAAAAAATTTTTAAAAGATTTATCTGCTTTTATCTTCTGCACAGATCCTTTGGTTCCACTTAAGTGATCCCACTGTCTTCTACACAAAGATTGCTTAGTTTCTTTTTTTTTTTTTTTTTAATTTTTTTTTTTCAACGTTTATTTATTTTTGGGACAGAGAGAGACAGAGCATGAACGGGGGAGGGGCAGAGAGAGAGGGAGACACAGAATCGGAAACAGGCTCCAGGCTCTGAGCCATCAGCCCAGAGCCTGACGCGGGGCTCAAACTCACGGACCGCGAGATCGTGACCTGGCTGAAGTCGGACGCTTAACCGACTGCGCCACCCAGGCGCCCCGCTTAGTTTCTTTTTTAAAGTTTTCATTAATGATATCTCCAACTGATCTGGCTATATCTTGCTTATCCTTTTCATATATATATATATATATATATATATATATATATATATATGAATACACACACACACACATACATTAGCCTGCAATTTAAGGTAAATCTAAATGAGGCCTCCTCCATGGAAACTTGCCTCTCCTCATTGGGAAGGAATTCCTTCATTCCCTGAAATCCTACAGCCTGTTTATGTGAGCACCTATATATTTGACAGCTGATCAAACACCTTATTACTTTGTAATGTTAATTCTCTCTCCACACACAAGTGTATGTATATCCTTGTGTGTATAAACTCCTAGAAGACATTCAAATTTTCTTGTTAACAAGGGCTTTTAATTCCACAAAGTATTCGTACAATTCATCTTCCTAGGTATTTGAACATTTTTCAGCTTTGCAACATGCCTTTGCAACTTAAGTGACTGTTGTCTGCATTTCACTTTAGAGAGGTAAGGTATTCCCAGCATATTGTTCCTCATTACTTTTGTGGTCTTTGGGGGCTGATGAAGAGGCCCTACACTTGCTACATGCAGCTCTTTATGACTTTGATGCATCCAGGATGGGGCTCCATTAACTCCAGAAGCTCCCAATTCTCTTGGTGCCAAGAGAAAATGGCATGACACCACTCCTTTGTTCCTTGCATATAAGCCAAAATAGTTAGAGAGGATGAAAACAGGAAGTCTAGGGCTGATTAGCTATCTAGCATTATTAAAAACAAAACAAAACAAAACAAAAAGACAAGTTGTGGCAATCCCCAAGAGGAATTGCTACAGAAAAAAATGGCGTCAGTGGATTATCCAACAAGCTGGAGAATTCCAGCTCTGATTAATAACACAGTTCCTAGGACACATCTGCTTCCCTCACATCTGTCAGGATTCTGGGTTCACAAAGCATTTTTCCATGATATCAAATTCCCTCACAGCAGACTTATGAGGAAGAAAAAGTAGAAATTGTCCCAATTTTTATATTGTCTCTATCAAACAATGTTTTCTGATTCAAAAATCTCTTTTTGCAGCAGAAATGGGACTCTCCCCCCCCCCCCCTTTGAAACCCTTCCTTATGAAGTCTTACAAGCCAGGAGTATAGCCATTGTGGCTTCTGAAAGCCTTCAACTGATTGGCTTGCTTCTTAGACCCTCTCCTGCTGTGTGCTTCTTTTCAGCACCAAATAAGTGTCAGACAATTAGAGATGGGACTGGAGATGTGTAAATTGTACTGTCGCCAGCAACAAATTAGTAATTTCGTGATAATACACTGTCCTTGTAACATGGCTAGAGTTAGCACAGTTACCTGCCTCTATTTGTGCTAAAAGGCCATGGGTAAGATTGATGAAGATCCTGTGTGGTAATTCATTTTCCTTCTTGACACTCTCCCCTCACCACTCCCTCCCAAGAAATGAGACATTATCCAGCCCCTGAGCATTGAACAAAGCCTCTACCTGGCCTTCCCAAACTCCCAGTGCTTTCCTTGTAGTCATTACCTGGAAGGCATCGCACCACCTTTGTTGAACAGGTGCAGGAAAGAAAGCCTGTCACTCAGTGAAGAGAATAAACTTCCCACACCTCTTGATCTAGCCTTTTATTCTGTGATCAGGGCCTTAATGGGAGCTGATAGTGGCTCAAAACTCTCAGTTACCTCTTTAAATTGAAAGCTTATAAATATGAATGGAAGATATTCTGGCCTTTGTCCTTCTTTAATAGGTAGATATGGGAATAATTCCTCCACAGAGTTGCTGTTTCCAGGTCTTGACACTTCCCAGCCTTGACATTTCTACAGGAGGAGTTTCTGCATTTCTGAAAAGTCCTCCCATGGATGGATAGCTGCCTGCTCACTTGCCTGTTATCACTCTGATTGCTCTTCTAAGGATCAAGAGAACAGAAGTTGAACAATTTGCTCTAAAAAGTCCCAGTTAAACTATGCCTGGTGGCATAGTCTTTGGTCTTTCTCCACAGTTTCTGGCTCACAGCTCCCAAACCCTTGGAATTTCCAAACTGTTAAGAGCAATAAAGGAATCTTTTGTTGTGTTAGTGAAGGTGGGTTTTTGATTTTGCCCTAGGCAGGGAGTGTAGGGGGCTAGTTGTAGGGAGGAAATCCTGAGATTAGGAGGTTGGAAGTTTCTTTTTTTTTTTAATTTTATTTAAAATTTTTAATGTTTATTTTTTGAGAGAGAGAGTGCGAGTGGAGGAGGCACACACACAGAGAGGGGGACACACAGAATCTGAAGCAGCTCCAGGCTTTGAGATGTCAGCACAGAGCATGACATGGGGCTTGAACTCACTAGCCGTGAGATCATGACCTGAGCTGAAGTGAGAGGCTTAACCAACTGAGCCACTCAGGTGCCCCTCTTTTATTTATTTTATTTTATTTTATTTTATTTTATTTATTATTATTATTATTATTATTATTATTATTATTATTATTTTAATTTACATCCAAATTAGCATACAGTGCAATAATGATTTCAAAAGTAGAATCCAGTGATTCATCACCTACATGTAACACCTAGTTCTCATCCCAACAAGTGCCCTCCTCAGTGCCTCCTGCCCACTTGACCCATCCCTCCACTTTTCAGTCCCATACCCTACCTCCAGACCTCTAGAGCAGGGAAGGGGGCTGGAGGCTAAATCAGCCAATGGCCAAAGACTTAGTTAATCATGACTATGCAGTGAAGCCTCCATAAAACCAAAAAAAAAGAGAGGTTTCAGAGAGCTTCCATGTTGGTGAACACATGGAGATTCAGGGAGAAAGGCATGTCTGGAAAGAGTATGGAAGCTCTGTGCTCTTCCCCATATCTTGCCCTATATATCTCTTCATGTGGCTATTGATTCATAGCCTTTTTCACGTCCTTTAATAAATGGGCAAACATTAGTAACTGTTTCCCTGAATTCTGTAAGCCATTATAGCAAATTAATGGAACATAAGACGGAGGTTAGAACCTCTAATCTGTAGCTGGTGGGTCAGAAGCACAGGTAATGACCTGGTCTTGCAACTGGCATCCAGAGAATGGGGTAGATGATGGGCACTCTTACAGGACTGAACCCTTAACGTGTAGAATCTGATGCTATCTCCAGGTAGATAATGTCAGACTTAAGTTGAATTCTTGGACACCCACCTGATGTCTGAGAATTAATTGTGAGTGTGGTTGGTGGGAGGGATGGCCCTCACATTGGAATTGAGTCTGGGAACCCTAATAGAGCCATCAACATACTATTTGTTACCTAGATATGATTTTCTGTACTTTTGTGGCAATGATTTATCTCATAATCAGGATAAACTTACCACAAACCAATTTCACTACAACCCATGGAAAAGTAAAGGTTCAAGAATAGCCAAGGGAAGTTTAAGTAGGAAAAGAGAGTGAATCTTTCTTTTTTCAAAAATAGGATATTCTATAATTATAGTAATGTGTGGTAATAATGTGGTGGTAACTAATACATAAGTGGAAGGGAAGAGAGAGTCAAGAGACTGAACCACGTATCTATAGGGAAATGGAGTATGATTGACATAGTTACAAATCAGTGGGGAAGAGAACTGATAAAATAACAAGCTATGAACTAAGTAGAACTGGGAAGGAAGCCCCAGTCTCACATTCTTAATTCAAAACTCATAGCAGATATCATAACCAAGAATATATTTTTTTCTCCTCCTTCCTTCCTTCCTTCGTTTCCTCCCTGCCTCCTTCCCTCCCTCAACTTCCTTCTTTTCTTCATTTTTTTCTCTTTTTCTATTTCTTTTCTGTTTCTCTCTTTTTCTGTATTTCTCTCCTCTGTATCATATATATGTGTATATGCATGTATGTATGTACCTATCATCCACATGAAGAAATTTAGAGAGCATAATGTTGAAGAAAGTAAGCAAGTTATAAAATAATATTTAAAATATGTACTAAATGTATATATTTCACACATACTCCAGGGGCACCTGGGTGGCTCAGTCAGTTATATGTCTGACTTTGGCTCAGGTCATGATCTCACATTTCATGAGTTGGAGCCCCTCGTTGGGCTCTGGGCTGATAACTTGGAGTCTGGAACCTGCTTCAGATTCTGTGTCTCCCTCTCTCTCTGCCTCTCCCCTGCTTATGCTGTCTCTCTCTCTCAATAAATAAAAATTAAAAAAAACATACTCCAAAAACTCTTGATATGTAATTAATAATGTGTGTGCTTATGTCTGGAAAGGTAAAGCAGACAGCAAAAAAATATTAAGCAAAACAAGCAATATACCAACAGGAAAGATGCCCATATAATTCATAATAGTGTGCAACTCTAGGGAGTCAGGGCAGAGAATGGAGCAACGGATGTGGGACGAAGGATGATACTTATTCCTTAGAAAAAGGTTATAGTTGATGTGACAAAAAGTTAATAGTTTCTCTTCTGAGCCCTGGGTACATGACATATATAATAGGTATTTTTCTCTATTTCAATAAAGAGGAAAAAAAATGTCTCTGCTGACCTACCTTCTTACTAGAATATACATTCTGAATGTTGTCCTCTAATTGGCAGAGCTGGGTTTGTATGCACATACACACACATGTGCACACACAGACATACAGACACACACACACCACCAGCCAGATTTGGAAGTATATTAAAAGCCCATAGAATTCAGAGAAAATTCTGTTTTACTCTTAACTTTCCTTGTCGCTCCCTCTTCAGAAAGAACAGAGAAGTAACTCCCTGGGAGGAAAGTGAAGTGGCAGTCATATATATTTCTCCTCTACTTGTTTTTTAGTCTCTAATAAACCTTTGATAAATTCTACCCCATCTCAGCTATGCTGATGAGGACAAAGCAAGGGATTTAGATTTGTTTTACACTGAAGAGGAAAGGAGAGCAAGGGACCAAGATTGATGAAAACAGTGGGTGTGAGTGCATGTGGGTGTGGCTCTGTGTGTGTGTGTGTGTGTGTGTGTGGCAGTGGGGTGGTGATGGTGGTGAACTAATGACTAATGAGAGTGCTCGGGGGAGGAAGACTTGGTTGGCAAGCAGCAAGAATCCTCTGGATTTTTCCTACAGCTTCTTCATCTGTTCAAGCCATGAACCTTTATGGCTTTAAACAAAGCCAGAGCCATTAGCCCAATGGCTCTCAAGTGTTTGGTGGTGTTTATGTTATTCACGGAAGGGGTTCATCAGATGAAGTTGAAAGACTAGTTATCAGAATTTTTGGTAAATGGTAAATGGTAATGATAAACAGAGGGCAACATAGTAGGGAAAATAAAAGTCGTTGTTGCTGGGTGTCTGGGAGAGAAAAGGGGGAAACAAATCTATCTTCCTGGGTATGTGTGACGTAAAGTGCCAGTGTTCTAGAGACCAATTTCACTGACTTTCCCAACTTTAGCGAAACCATTCATTTTCCTCTTAAATAAGAACCATTGTCATTTTCTGCGTTGCAGGATAATTAACTAACATGGATAAAGAGCTATTGAAATGTTGAGTGTCATTACCCTGGTGATTCATTTTTTGCAGTGGCTGTAGAACATGATTGGCAAAGTTTGTGAGTCATAGTGAGGAAAGTTTCCAGAGTAGTAAAGCCCTAGATTTTTAACTGTGCAGAACTCAGGGTGCAGGGCACAGATAAAACTTAAGGATGACAAGTTTGAAACTTCTGTCACCTTGTCTGAGGCATTAAGCTGCCAGGGGAGGGGTGCTGAAAATTCAAAGTGCTTCCTCAAATCTGTTGTTACCCCCATTAATGAAGCAGCTTCAGATCTAACCATCAGTGAATGATCTATCTCTAAGCCTTTTTTTCCCCAATAGGCATGTTGTGAATCGTTTGACCATAAAAAATGAAATTTAGATATTAATACTCTATTATTATGTATTAACTATAGAAGTTAGCACTCATTTATTTAGTGGTATTTAATATAAACTATGGAAAATGAAGGTCAGTGGTCTCAACCTTCAAATAATTTTGCTTGTACAGAAGAAACTGTTTCTCCTAAAACAGAAAAGGACAATAGTGGCACAGTTTAATCAAGCATTTATATTTGATTTGAAAAAAGAATGATGCCTGTGTTTTAATATGGATGCACAGCACCAGGGAAGGCTTCAAGGAGAATGGACAATGCCTAGATACAGGTCAGGAGAGAAAAAGCGGTAGTGCCTTTCAGAAAGAGAAACTCCTATGATATAACATAAACAGTGAAAGCTTCCTTTCCCTTCATTTTCTTTATTTTCACCACTCACGTTATTTTAGGAACTGCGGGGAATATGTAGCTGGATCATAAATGCTGTTCAAAGATCATATGGTTAATGTTGCAATTTTTTAAATATAGAAATGGCTTCAGGCTGGCTCTAATTGAGCAGTCGCTGTAAAACATACTAAACCACAAAGAACTTATGCAGAGAAGGATTTTTTAATTTATTTGTATGGCCTCTTTGGAGTGGAGGCGGAGGCATTAACAACTTAGAATGGCATTTTTTTTGTAAAATCAACATAAATATGGGCAGTTGGATTAGAGGATTAATGGCGCCCTCGTTGCCTGATCTTTCTTTTTTCTTAATACTCTTTTCAGACAGCATATTGTCCATAAGGGTTTCTGATTATCTTCCTCGTTATGCTTAGTGAGAACTTTGAAAAACTCTGAAATTGGACTCAGTAGGTGTTAAAAAAGTTTATTAAATGCTGATGGGAACCTGTCTAATTCTGGAGATTTTCCAGTTCTAAGGAAATTGCCTTATTTGCAGCATTTCCATTCCATTGTTAACTGATTGTGTTTGTAACTTTTAAGTATATGTCACTTGATAAGAAAAAAAAATCAGAAAGACAAGTTATGACAAAGAATTATTACTGCCTTTCTCCATTGCTGTCTTATTCCTTTGTTTGTGCATGTGCTATTTACCAGAGGACTGGACTCCTTTATAGGTCTCTGGATTAGTCATTAACACCTTCATGTGGGGGCGAGATACACAGGCATCCTGTGGGGAAGATAACGAGTTTGGGATTTTATTGCAATGACTGCATTCCAGTTCCCAATTTTTTTCTATAGGTCACTCATATTGCAAGTAATTCTTGAGCAAACCATTCCCCATCTGTTCAGATCTTGTTATAACAAAATCAGCCATGACAGATTATGGTACATAAAACAGAATAAACTTTGCCCAGCTGGACGTACACAGTAAGGAGAGGAAGGATATACAGGGCCCTCTGGCTACAGAAAACGGCAATCAAGAGAACACTCTCCATCAGGAAGAGTGAAAGGTGTGAAAATGTTATGAGGAGAAAAATGTAGGGTTGCCTCTTTGGAAAACCACTTCTCACAGCTGATTAATGTAAACAGGAAAATTAGAGATTTTTCTTCTTTTAAATTTTATTTTACTGTGGCATGAATGCTTCATGTGAGAAATACTCTCTTAATAAATTTTTAACTGTGTAATATATAATTGTTGACTAAAGGCACAATGTTGTACAGTAAGTAGATCTCTAGCTCTATTCATCCTGACTATTGAAACTTTATGCCTATTAATTAATAACTGCCCATTTTCTCCTCCTGTCCCAGCCTCTGGCAACCCACCATTCCATTCTTTGATTCTTTGATTTTGACCTTTTTAGACCCCTCATATTTAAGTGGAATCAGGCAGTATTTGCTTTTTTGTGACTGGCTTATTTCACTTAACATAATGTCCTCAAGACTTATCCATGTTGTCCCATAAGATGGGATTTCCTCCTTCTTCTAAGGCTGGATATTATTTCCATTGTACGTGTACACCACATTTCCTTTATCCATTCATCTGTGGATGGGCATTTATTTAGGTTATTTCCATAGTTATTTCTATATCTTAGCTATTAAACATAATGCTACAATGAACATTGGAATGTTAGTATTTCTTTAAGATCTTGATTTTAATTCTTTTGGATAAATAACCAGAAGTGAGATTGTTGGATCATATAGTAGTCCTAGTTTCAATTTTTGAGGAACCTCTCTACTGTTTTGTGTAGTGGCTTCACTGTTTCACATTCCTACTAACGATGTGTAAGGGTTCCAATTTCTCTACATTCTTACTTAGGCTTCTTGCTTTTATTTTGTGATCATTGCTTTGTCTTCATATGCATGTCCCCAGGTACAGCCACCTGATGTTTTACCTCAAAATTGTGTTCACATAAAAAATATGGGTATATCCCATTTCAGGGGATACATAGTAGGCAATGTACCATCACTAAGAGTAACTGAGGGGGAAAAAATCCCTCGGTATGAGTTGAAAAATCTCTCTAATGTATTCTGATGAAAAGGCCATTTTGTTCATGAATGTTCTAGGAATACCAGAGATACCTCTGAAGACCTGCTTTCAACTTTATGACAACCATGGGTTCACTTTCACAGGGACCGTTCTGGAGAGCAGGGCTTGTTTATAATAATTTGCTGTGAATTTTCACCTTTGTGGTAAAGGAACAGCATGAGTTACGAAAGTCAAACTACGGGTGACATTTCTGATGTCCATGTGATTGAGGAAATTGGTGGGCAGCCACCCATAGGCCTCCCATTTCTCCCAAATGCCCTTTTCCAGAGATAATCTGTAGTATCTGATTGGTGGCAGTGTGAGAGAACCATGACTACAATCCAGTCCTAAATTAGTGGGGTTGTTGTTTTTTTGTTTTTGTTTTTTGTGTTTTTTTGTTTTGTTTTGTTTGTTTTGTTTTTGTTTTTTTGGTGTTTTTTTTTGTTTGTTTTTTTGCATTGCTTTGGAAAGAAAAGCTGGAGGTCCACTTTTCTTTCTTTTCTCACGTGGGCAGACTGTTGTTGATTCAAAGACCTTCTTTGGAGAAATACACTGACCAACTCCCTTCTCCATTGCCCAAACTTTCCTACATCTATCACCAGGTTCACTCTTTAGTGTTTTGCAGAACAAATCAAGTCAACAGCTGGTTAAATCATAAAACAAAAGAACAAATAAATCCAACTTGCAAATGTCAACTAGGTGCTCTGGCCTCTCCTTTTCTACTTTCCTTTCTTCAACTCACTGTCAGTTTTAAAGACAGGAAAGGCCCATTGCTTGCTATTATGTTTTCATAGCTCTAGGGGTTATTGCTATGTGGTCATTATGCAGTTCTTTGAAATGATCTAGAATATTTCTTTTGAGAGGTATGTTATGCGTGATCAATAAGACAGGCTTTCAGGATTCCATTCAAATGAAGATGGGCTATATAACATTCTCTAATACATTTGATATGTACATTATTTTTACAACATAATATTCATATACATCTCATGAACAGAAATGTTCATGTATAGTGTACATTTGCATGTATACTTATTTATTTATTTGAATTTTCCTTTTTAATTATTGCTGCTGATCTTAGTACATTTATCTAATGGCATTAAAATGTTTTACAATATAAATATTTATGCATTTCTTATGAATAATTATTACTTTTAGTATTTATTTAGTATGTTTTTTTTCTGCTTTGTTTATAATTTTTAGAAAATAAATGTTTTATTGTTATGATGTCAAATCTATTCATCCTTTATTTTTTCTTTGAAAATGTAGTCAAATTTATTATGAAAATATATGATCAGAAATGTGTGATATTTATTTGTTTATTTTTATTAAGTTTTTAGATTTTGATTGCACTGCTGCATTAGTTTCAGGTAGACAATATAGTGATTCAACAGTTCTATCCATTATTCAGTGCTCATCATGATAAGTGTACTCTTTAATTCCCATTACCTATTTCACCCATTCCTTTAATATTGTCAAACTTAGATTGATCTGCCCCATCCAAATATATTTTTTGATGTTTGCATACATTTTCTGTATTTTTTATAGTTAAAAACTAATCCAAATATCAATTTGGAATTATTTGTGTTGATACATTATATGAGATTTTACATAAAGTTTGATGGCTTACTCAAATAACCAAACAATTTTCTAATGTCATTTAATAAATTATCCTTCTCTTTTCCAATGATTTATAATTTCTTCTCTAGGAATATGAAATTCTTAGATAAACTAAGGCATACACAGAAGTACACTATTCTGACCCACTAACTCTTCAGTAAATATTTATTCATGGATAGATTAATACATAGGAATTTCTGGAGTAATATATTTCCATCTATTTCCAAAATTATTTTCTAGTTATTATGATTTGGACTATGTTTTAATATCTGAAAGGAGAAGTTTCTCATGATAATAACTTTGTAAAATTGTTTATACTAGTGACCACTGGCTATTCATTCAGGGAAACATGAGAATCACTTTAAGATTAATGTTAAATTGCTACTGGGATTTTGACTTATATTAAGCTTAAACCTATTAGTTAGCACTTTTTTCCCCAAAATGTTGTTTTGCACAACACTATGTCATAGGTAAATAAGGTGCTATCAAAGACATGTATTCATTAAGTCTTGGTTAAACAAAGCTATATTTACTGTAGATTTACTTATGGCAAATGACCTGAGAACTACCGATGGTTGAATTTCCATATGGAAATTTCCATTTTCCAGTAAAGAAAAAAAGTAGCATTTCCCAAACTTCTTTGTCACAAAATGTGTACATATGTGCATGGATTTGTCTGTATGTATATTTTGTCCACATTGACATATTCTAAATCAGTGTCCTAAGCATTCACATTTGGAAACACTGCCATAAATAAAGTTGAAAATAAATGTCATCTTTACAACATCCAGACTTCTTAGTTCAGGGTGTAATAGTTCTTCATTTGCTTCCTTTTATTTTTTAAATGTCTTAACCAAGTTTTCTTTTATGCTTAGTTCCTGTAAGTTTCCTTTACATTTTTCAAATATATTATTTGAATTTGTTATTATAGATAATTTTTCTAATGTATTTTCCAAACAAGTGTTGCTAGTATATAGAAATATTTTTAAATTAATTTTGTATTCAGTCATTTTATTTAACTCTCTCATTAATTTAATTTTATTTTTTATTTAAGTCTTATTAATTCTAATGGATTTTCAGCTGCTAGTCCAAAGTTTTCTCAATAGAAAGCTATAATATGTACACATAATTATTATTTTATTAATTTCCTTTATTTTATATTTTTGCTTTAAATAAGAATTCCAAGATTATATCATAATACTGCTGAAGCAGTATAGGGTAATAGAGGTGGAATAGAAGCACAAAGTAAACATTTAATAAATATTAACTATTAGTTTACTTCTGTTTTAATAGATGCATTTTTAGTCTTTCACTATTTTATTATTATGGTTTTTATTTTTTAATTTGAAGCACATAACTGAGTTTGTTGTATGTATCATTCAGAATTTTGTACAGGTACTTTATTCTTATATTTTTCAGAGGCATTATTTTCCCCCAGTCAAAATACTCTGTAGAATTTATTAGACTAAGTGACTTTTTAGTGTCTAGAGATACAGCAATAAAAAAAAAGTTAAAATCCATACTGTAAAGAAGCATATATTCTGATGGAAGAAAAGTATACAAATAAAATTAAAAACTCAAATTTAAAGAACACGATATAGATTGGTTAGGATAATGACATTCACAATATATCTAACCAGATTTCAGAGGTGACAGTAGGGAAGGGGTACTATTCAAAATGACAATGGCTGAGAAAAATTCCATAAATATTGAGATATATCAAAGCAATTTAATAAACTCTAAAAAGATTAATGTTCTTGAAATGGTTGTTTCAACATTCTTGCCTGCTGAAACCAATATTTAAATTATCTGTTAGTCTGCTTCCATTATGTGTCTTTTGTCTTGATTTTCAGATATACTTTCCTGGCTCTTCATGTTTCATGACTTTTTATGATACCAACAACCACAAGAGACTGTGAATAATGCAACTTTCCCCCAGAGAGTGTCACCTTGTGCTCTGTTAGACATAGAGGATGAGCAACTAATCATCACAGCCAGGGATTAGAATGTTCCATGTTGTGCTTCAGTATTAGTAACAGTACCCACCTTGGATTCATTTGTTTCTAGAATGTGCCATCCTTGGGGTTTTTGAATTTAGCAGATTCACTTCTGCCTGCTAGAGTTTTAATCCTAGCTCTTTAATTTCTTTCCCAAAGGCTTCAGAAGAGACGAACACAGTTTGAGTCCTTTTGGTTGAAATTTATTTTCAAAACACTAAGAGACCACAAGAGATTTCTTGCTGCCTTTTAGAAGCTTCTGGTCTAGCTGCCTAAACTCCAGTGCTACCCAGAACTTAGCAAATGCTCTGTAGGGGAAACCGGCTGCGTTCTGGGGGCCCCATAACATTCTAGTCTGTTTCATCATCCTGTCCAAATGTTAAAAACCTCCCACCTATTTTCTCTCTCCTTCAGTAGAATCCTTCTGCCCAGGTCAAGTCTTATCATTGGTCAATATCTAGAATGTACAAATGCCTTCAGGACAGAATAATGGGCAGTGAATGTTAACTCACCCAAAATCCCACTCTTTCCTTCCTGGAATTTTAATCTATCTAGTCTTCATTACTTTCAAAACCCTCTTATGTCTTTTAAAATATAGTATTTTTATGTTAACTATTTTCTAGGTGTTACAAACATTGCTGACTTGATGTGATTTACTGCATTCTATCCAAAAAGAATGGTTGAAAAGAAACCACACCTAGACACATCATACTGAAATAACATCAGATCAGGAATGCTAAATGGAAACAGAGATGGAAGAAGGGCTTGTGTCTACTGATTTGCCCTGAATCTAATTGGGGCATATCTAAATGTTAAATGCATAGATACCCAACTTCTTGAAAAGCTATTAAAAGTTAATTGGCATAGAACAATTATAATGAGAGTTTATGCACAAGTGTTCAAATAGAAAAAGAAAACTAGATACTGAAGGATAAGGAATTTTAGAAAACAACATACATAAAAACATTAGGAAAAATTATCAACAAGTAATAGGCTCCAAAAACTTCACTGGGTTTCACTGGATTGATTAATCTTCCAACCATGGAAGAACCTGGAATAAGAAAGTTGTGACCTCATGTCTCAAGGAACTGAACAACTGACAGGTGACTGAAGCAGGGTTAGTTGTCAGAACAGGTGTTAAAAGCATGAGGCATGTTTCTAGTACTGTTGCATAGATCAGAGTGGATTCAAAAATACAACTGACTTAATCTTGAAATTTCTGAGTCCCTTAGCTGAAATTCTGCAAAGTCAAATTCTCTTGTCTGAAGGTATGATTATTCTCAGAGCCTGAGACAGACCTGAGAGGAAAAACATGGACCTGGGCACCAGGCTTTGCTTTTCTTCCTAACTCTGCCTTGATGTGCTTTCCTACAACTTACCTTTGATCAGTCGTCTTTTGACCCTTATCTGTCACTTGTCTTATTACTTACCAGTGTGTTTTAAAGTGTTACAACTTAGAAAGAAACCAACTCTGAATAGCATTTCCCTTGGTCAAAAACTTTATCTGGCAAAGAGAAAAGACTGTAAAGATCAAAATAAATGGAAATCAATACAATGAAGACATTAAAATTCCAGCCCATTTGCCACTGTCACCTGCACAGGGTGGACGGCCTGGTAGCGAAGAGGAAGCAAGAGTTGTTGAAAACAAGTTAGAAACAATGAAGTTTGCTAAGTCACAGGTCCTCTACGAACTTGAATGATCCCTGCTATAGCCATTTGGCACTTTCTCAATGCTTGACATTATTATTGTATGGTGTCTTACCAGAACTGGGATTGACTTAGATGTCCCACCACCCTCTCATGCCCCTGCAGAAGTGGAGAGTGAGGGAAAACCTCCTGAGTTCTCTCATAGACACGGACAAGTCAGAGCACTGAGAAGCAGCCAGAGAGGGACAAGCAGGGCCCCAAGAAAATAGCATGACAGTTTTTTTAGAAAGTATGGGTAGGATTAAGTGACTGAAAACCAAGAATAACTGGACATTCTTTTGGTGGTAAATGCAAAAGAATTGATTAATCTGCCAAAATGTGACTATCTTAGGGGAGGGTTGGGAACACTGAAATAAGACAGGGTTCTTTGAGAGTGAAGGTGCCAAATATTTCCTGGATTATTGCTAGGAAACATTTACTATACTAATCTTTGAATGTGCAACTTATAGCCAGAAGTACAAAGTGTCCACCCTTTATGGTGTCAGAACAGTTCTCAACTGGTATTCTTCTTCAATAGAAAACCAAACCATTTGATTCATTCCTCCAGGTAAACTGACCCTGCAGCCAGAAACCCTCCACTAAACTTAGAAGTACACTGACAGATGTAAATAGCCTAATAGTCAACAGGCCAACTCCACAACACCTACCACCATCAAAAATATTTGTTCCAGATCGCAGACTGGATGTCCACCAGCCAAATGCTAACAAAAAATGTTTTGTTTGTGACACATCTTTGATTTATGTTATTATAAATTAGTTACAATTATTTAAATACTAGAATATTTCACAAGTACAGTATTTCTACTTTAAAAGCTTAGATGTTTTGGAAGTATTGGGAATATTGGGGCCCACATTTTACATAGCAACAATTAGGTGGAGGTTGCTTACTTTACATAGGGCATGTGCTATACATTGTTTTCCTCTTATATTCAGCTCATAACTTCTTTATTCATTCATTTTCCTGGGTGGTTCTAATCAGAAATTTCCAACAAGGAAAACACTGATTTATAAAGTTGATTTGTATCAGGAAGTTCATATTGATAGTGTCATAAAACCTTTAGAGGTAAATAGAATTTCCATAGTACCAAGCACTCATCACTAATTAAGAAATTGCTGTCTTTTCAGTTTTGTTTTGTTTTGTCTTACTTTCTCTGTAGTTCAGTTTATTCAACAGAGAAAAGCAATGGATACAGATCAGTTTCCTCATCTATAAGATGAGGTCATAACTCAGAAGATGTTGTATAATTAAATAAAGTAATGCACATACCATTTTTGGAGTAGTTACTATAATATCATAAATGTAAAATAATATTCTTTGTGTGTCTGTTAACTTTGTTCCATAAAAAAACTGCCTCAAAACTCAGGGGATTAAGACCACCATTTACTTAACACAGTTATTTTGGTTGGATGCTTACTTTACCTGGTCTGGGGTAGTTCAGTTCATCTTTCCTGGGTTTGCTTATGCTCCTACCATCAGCTGTCAGGTCACAAAATCACATCATGGCTTGGCTGGTGGCTAGAAGATCTAGGGCAGCCTCACATATACAGCTATTAACAGGCCAATAGTGCAATGGGTGACTGGGAAATAAGTCTTTCATCATCTAAGAGGCCAGCCGAGACTGCTTCACATACAGTTTGAGGTTTCCAAGACCAGCAAGCCATTTACAAGTCTCTGATGGCTCTGATGGTTCCATTAACCAAAGGATATCACATAGCAAGCAAAGACTCAATGATTAGAGAAACTCATGTCACCTCTTGATAGGAGTTGCTGCAGACTTAGTTTACAAAGGGACACACACGGATGGAGAGAATTTGTGGCCATTTTTGCAATCTACTGTTATTGCTTTTGTAGCCAGTTGTTGTTGTTGTTATCTAAATAAGAATACATGAACACCCGGCTATTTGACTTCCCTGGGTCACTTCTCTCATTGGCTCTCCATTACCATTAGGAAAAAAAGCCCTATAAAGGCTTTATGCTAACATCAAGGATCCTTTGGGATTTGACTTTGTGTACCTCTCTAGCCTCATCCTCTCTCCATATACTGCATGGGTTCCACTCGTTCTGAACGGATGTCCCAAAATAGTATACTTTAAAAACTGTGTACCTTTTATATATCACCTGCTAGTTAATAACCACCTGAGAAACTCCATTAGATCTCAAAATTCTGCTCACACTTTAACTCCTCCATAAAAGCTTTCCTGACCTCCTTTCTCGCCCACAGAGTAAGTTTCTCCTGGTTTACCAATACCTTTATTATACTTTAATGAAAATGCCTCCATAACTGCAAATCTTTTGTAACTGTAGGCATGGATCTCATCTTCTCTATCTCTGAGGTTGTATCACTTGGCAAAATGTCTAGATCTAGCAGGTTCTCCATGAATGTTTAGGGAATGAAGAAACAAATAACAGAGTGGCATAAAATTACATGTCCTTAAATGTCCTCTAGAAACCGGGTTGATGAAACCACCATTATGCATCCTACAGTTTGGGAGAGAGCCCTAAATATCCAGGTAGTATTTGTGTGACCAGATTTCCTTGGCCTCAGATAACCTGCTCTTTACTCTTCCAAATGTATTTCATCACAAAGGAAACTCTCTCCTTTCACTTTCAGTGAAAATAAATGCTTTGTCTCAAGTAGACCATTCCCTGCTATGAACTGATGGGATAGGGTCAAGCATTTTCCAGATCCTGAAACTAAGTTTTGTGCGCAAGTGCATAAATGCTGTTAGTAATGTATCTGGAGAATAGAATGTAGCCAGTCTGTGCCAGGGGACAGACTGCTCTGTGAGAACGATTTATGATCTGTCAGGTGGGAACTTTTATGGTGCTGTGCTAAGAGACAAAGAAATTTTAGGAGCTGCTAAAAGCAACACAAAATATGCTTTCAAGCTTAATGAGGAGAGGCGATAAAATCGGGTTGGCATGTATGGCTGGCTCCATGTGTTAGAGAAAAGCTGAAATGTTCTTAGTGTTACATATTTTGATTTTGCTAAATTTGTTTTGGGCAGAATGGATATTTATGTCCCTGCACAATGAGCAGCAATTTCAATGTCTATCAATATAATAGAGTTTTATTTGAAAATTGTACCCCACAAACAGTTTTTATGTGAGTTTGTCATAATTTTTTTCCACACAAAAGCTTTTTTTTAAAAGGAAAAGTAGATAATAAATCCACTTTTCATTGTCTTGGCTAAAGAAAATAGCCATACACTGGCTGAATATCATTTTTATTTCAATTATTGAAAAACATCCCATAGGAATGGGTTTAAGTGGGTAAAGTGTTCAGATTGGCAATATATCTAAACTTTTTTTTTTCTACAGTCTGTTGATCTAACCATTAACCAATAAAGAATTTCTAGAATAGAATAAACTTCAGAATGGGCAGTAGTTACAGACAGACTCAAGCAGAGCACAATCATAAAACTTAGAAGAGCCCTGTTAAGAACATTTTAATCTAAACCAAGAGGCCAAAGCAGCTTACATGATAGACCAAGGTTCAAATAGCTCAAATATATCTCAAGCATAAGGAATCAACTCTTTCCACACTTTAGGAATGTTTTTTTGTGTTTTAATTAAATGTTGACAAAGCTGTGTTTCTAGTTATTCTAATTAGACTGCAGAAAATACTCTCAACTTCACTATAAACTTGTGGAAGAAATGACTTATTCAGTAGAATTTACTTCAACATCATTGCAATGTTGAAGGCACCCAAATCAGCCATACTTCATACTTGATACTATAATACCACAGGTACACATAGAAAATTTTATTGATTAATTTAGGAAGCAATGAAAAGAAAAACAGTAACTTACAAAAATTATCTATCTTGTTTTTTATGACAAAAAGAAGAGACATGATTAACATTTTCCAGATCTTCATCTTATATACATATACATACACACACACATATAGTGTTTAAATATGAATATGAATTGTTATATTTATCCATTTATATACCCATCTGAAAAAGCACATACTTGTGTGTTTAAATTGTCCTGCAATACTGCATGCTGGTGTTTGAACTGTAGGGTGACTGTTAAACGGCTACCTCAATCCCAAACCAGGAATCCTGGTTGTCCCCTTGAGTCAAAAAGTCTTCAAGTGTAAGTAGTCTTGTTTCATCAGCTGGAGACTATCCAAATGGCCCAGATGGAAATGCTTCAACTCTTTGGATTAATGGGTTGCAGAGATTTTGATTCAGTATACATGCAGTGTTGTGGGGGAGTACAAAAATTTGCACTTGTTACATTATCACAGGTGAAACTGAACTGTGGTCTACAAGTACTTTGAGAATCATTGCTCTAAGCTTGAAATAGTTTTTGCTAACTTGAGGAAGCATACTGGGTCCTGGATCAGAGGTTTTCCCTGTAACCTGATGAATTATTGCGCATTTAGAACAAGTGGGACAATAATATCCTTTACAGAATAACTGGCATAGATAGGTAAATAAGGGAGAGAGAAAGAGAGAGTGAGAAAGAGAGAGGAAGCCATCATAGGGCCTAAACACCTGTGTTTGAATCCTACCCCCCCCACCCCGCACACACATATTAGCTCTGTGACCTTGGGCAAATAAATGAATCTCCTTGAATTGCAAATTTCTTGACACCATAGAGCTAATAATAATACTTACCTTATAAGATTGTTTTGCTGATTACATTAATTGACAGAGAAAGAGCCAAAAAGAGAAGAATGCTTAGAAGAGTGTCTGTCACATAATAAATTCATAGTTCAGAGCTTCTTTGACTTATGATGAAGCTGTGTCCAAAGAAACTCCTCCTAAACTGAAAATATAAGTTGAATGTGCATTTCACACACCTAACCTATCAAACATCATTGTAGCTTAGCCTTGTCTACCTCACATGTACTCAGAACACTTTCATTAGCCTATAGTTGGGCCAAATCATCTAACACAAAGCCTATTTTATACTAAAGTGTTATCTCATGTAATTTATTGAAGACTGTACTAAAAATGAAGAACAGAATGTATGGGTGCAGAAGGGTTGTTAGTGTGTTGATTGTTCACCCTCAGGATCACGTGACTGACTGGGTACTTTGCTCACTGACTCTGCCCAGCTTCACAAGAGAGCCTTATCCCACATACCACCAGCTCAGGAAAAAGATCCAAATTTAAAAATTGAAGTATTATTTCTACCAAATGCATATTGCTTTCACACCATTGTAGAGTTGAAAAACTGTTAAATACAACCATTGTAAGTCAGGGACAATTTGTGATGTAGAAATTAACCAAATTGAGGTATAAATGTAGGGAGAAGTACTAGAAGTGTTCTATTGAACTCCTTTATTTTTGTGGAGAATGAATTTACTTAAAAAGGAAGAAAGAAGGCATGACCTGAAAAGGAAACAATATGCAAGGGAGAGGATTGGAGAAAGTCATAAAGGATTTACCATCATGCAAGGTTGAGTATCTTCATCCTTTTTTATTTTCTCCTTTGGAAATCCATGGGTAGACACTTTTTCTTTAGAAAGCATACTCAAGGGAGCACCCCTTGAATGTCTGGCAATTATTTTCCTGTGGACGTGGTCGGTCTTGTAGAGAGTTGAAGTAATTGAGAGATGGAGCTATAGTGTGTGTATTTTTTACAGACTGTGATCCTGACTCTGACATCTAGCTCTGGTTATATCAAATAGTAGAAGAAAGGGATTATGAACTGAAATTCAACAAAAGCAATATAGATGTGTTTCTCCTCACTGAGGAAGATTCTCTCCCTCAGATTATATAGGGATATGCTTTGAAAAATGAATTGGCAGATACAAAAGAATTTGCACTTAAAAAGCAGACAGTATATTGTGTTTTAAACAATCTTTCACTGTAACAATATTTATTCTAAAACAACAAAAATATTTAATGTGCTGCAGTAGCAGAAATAAAATCATCCATTTTCTAATACTGAGAGATTATACAATTGATAACATTTTGGAATGTGTCAGGTCTTTTGAAAAACTTCACTATATAGCCATCTATGAGGATTATACTGGATATTTGACTTGTATCCCATTTTGTTCATAAAACATGGTCTCATGACTGAGTTCCTGTATCTTTAAAATTAGTTGAAAACCTAATTTGTATTGATGTCCTCTAATGGAGATGGAAGTACTATGCTTTTGGAAAAGTATATTGTTTCTAATTCTTCTTTACTACAAATAATTATTTGTGTAATAAATTTTTCTAGAAATGTGATTCCAACATATTTATCAAGTAATTATATAAGGGAAAGTTCATTTTTCTTCACCTTTACTGATCCTGAGTATAGATGATTTTTTTAAATTAATAAATCAGTTAGTTAAATAAAAAAAGACTCCTCATTACTCTTTTGTTCTAAATCCATTGTTTTCTAGAGAAGTAAACCTAGTTTTAACCAATTGAGGATATAGAATTTGGAAATGAAAATTTGATGCCAACTTTTATGATCTGCCTTGGATTCTTGACTTCTTTCCCTGCTGGTTGGGATTAAAAATGAGCCTGTCACCATCTGTCTGTGTCTGCCCCATTTCTGTTTCTCGGAGTCATGCATGGGTGCAATCACACAGACACCCCTTGATTCCACACATAATCAAGAGGAAAATTTAAAACCCCAGGAAAAAAGCTTTCCACAGAACAGGAATTGCGTCCTCGATCTTTACATGCTAGAAACAGTCTTCAATTTTCTCCATGGAGATCTGTTTTATGTGTTATTTTGGTTTGCTTCTAACCCTGTTTTCTACTGCAAAAAGGCAATTTCTATTACTGGACTCTTGATTCGATGTGCAGTTAAATGCTACATCACAGCTGAGTTTTGATATTTCACAGTGGATGGGAAAAGTATTAACAAAGTTTGTGTTTTCCTCCTCATGTAATAACCACTAATTCACGGGAGTTAGGGGTTTTGGTGAGTTGACTCTGCACTTCCATAACAGAAGATGTTCTACCTTTTTCATCAGAATTTCACCCAAATATAGTGTTTGTCTGAAAACCCTCTGGTTTGACTATTTGACAGAATGTCAATCTCTCAGTTATTTAACACAAGTGTTTCAAACTTCTGACCCCCCTTGGACAGTGAAAGGCCCCCCAAAAAGCCTCAAGGACAATGGTCAATTCCTGGTTTGGTCTGTTCTTAACAAACTTTGCATTTCACCATGTGGTGATGCAGTGGCTACCATTTCTGCTCTCTGTGTTACTATTTCTTACCTAATAATAATAATAATAATAATAATGTACAGGGGCCAGGAAAATCCACTGATACCTACAAATTTGCCTCAAAACTGTCAGTGGAAGAATTCAATTTCTGAAAACTATCAGGGTTCCTTCCTGGTCAAGGAGCTTCAGTTTATATGCTCAAATTTTGAAGTACTAAGTGACCTTAAATATGAATAGATATTCTGAGTGATACAAATCAGTGAAATATATGGGCAATTAGTGGGGACCCAGGAGCAGAGAGTGAACCCCAAAAATGAGAAATCACGGCAACTTGGTGGCTTGGCTGACCATGCAACTTTAGCTCAGGTCATGATCTCATGGTTCGTGAGTTCAAGCCCCACATTGGGCTTGCTGCTGTCAGCACAGAGCCTGCTTTGGAACCTCTGTCCCCCACTCTATCTGCCCCTCACTCATTCATGTGTGTGTGGGAGGGGGATGGGTGCATATGTATGTGGGTACACTCTCTCTCAAAAATAAATAAACATTAAAAAATGAAAAATAAAAATCTTGGAAAAGTATAGAGATAGAGGAGCAAGGGCCATTCCTAAGGGAAATGCTTTTATTGTTGTTGTTTTGTTTGTTTTTTAGTATTTTCTCACTGACTTCTCTGTGTCTCTATTCTCCAAAACTACACCAAATTCCTCAAGGACAGTTTGAATACTGATAGATTTTAATTGTAAATCCAGGTCCACCAATTATTAGCTGTGTGACATCAGCAAATATATTTAACCTTTTTTCTTTTAATCTCAGTTTCTCCATGGGTTAAAAAATATACCATAAGGGGAGGGGCCAAGATGGCAGAGCAACATGGGAGTTTTTGGCCTCTCTCATCCCTGAAACACAGCTAGATCAGCACCAAACAATTTTGCACACCTAGAAAATTGATCTAAGTATTAACACAACAATTTGCATAACTTGAGCCACAGAACTCAGCATGTATGTGGTGCAGAGAAGTGAGCTGGGGAAGAGAGAAGCTGCAGAGGGTAGGGAGAGCTTGTGGAGAGAGGACAGTGTCAGAGGGAATACAGGAAAAGGACTCCCCCCGAAAGCAGCTGGAGAGAAAGAGAAAGAGTGTAAACACCCATAAAGGACTGAACAAGAAAGGGAGAAAGGAGAAAGGAAAAGGTTTAAATACCATAGGACTCTAGGAAACTCTGCAGCTTGATACCTGGTGGAGCTTTGGTGGGAAGGACAAATCCCCAGGAGCAGTGAGGTCCTTGGGATCATCCAGCAACATGAGGAGAGGTGGTTCCCCTGCTGAGAGGACATTTGGTAGAGGCTGTGTGACCTCCCTACAGGGAAAGGTCCCAGTGGACCCCGGAGAACAGCCATGTTTGCTGGTGTTGGAACAAGGATGTTAGGGGGTGGTGAAGCCTGGTGCCAGATGTGTGTTATGATTTACCATAATCCCTGAAATGCTGCACTACATGATCACATGAACTTTTTTGGGGTGGACTGGCACCCAACTGGTCTGTGGACATCTGTGGCAGTACAGTCTTGCAGATTTTCCCAGGAACAGGCCGGCCCCCAGTCATTGCTCAGCAAGACCCTCTCCCAGAGGATTGGAGCAAGTCCAAGACACAGGGCCCTCACAAGTGAGGGGTCTGGAAACACAGCCCCATCTGAGATAAAATTCAGGAGGGAGATGCCACCTGGTAGGCTGACGGCTTGGTCATGGGTGGCGTAGAAGCAGGGGGTGGGCAGAAGCAGGAGAGAAAGTTGGGGAGAGCACAGAGTTCTGATGCTAAAGATTGGGTAGCTGGGTGATGTCATTTTCACCTTTCCTGCTAATACACACACACACACACACACACACACACACGTGTGCATGCCCCACAAGGATCCACTTCGGTAAGCTAAGCAGCGCCATCTAGTGGAGAATTGAGCCATTAAATCAAACCCTGCCCATCTGTGCCAACCAAGCTCTAGAGGAATACCACAAGTCTCTCCACCTGCTTGGTTTATGGACTATAAAGTGCTTTATAGTTTGACTTCTATGGGAAACTGGATCTAATTTCATTCATATTCCATTCTGTTCACTGGTCCATCTATTCAATTTTTTTCTTTTTCTTTTCTGTTCTTATTCTTCAAAATAGAGAAAACAATTATTTTTATCTTCTGTTTTTTTTTTAATATTTTCTTTAATTTTTTCTACTATATTTTTTGTAAAACTTTTTGCTCCATTTTACTTTCATCATTTCACTTTATTCTATTTCATTGTATTCACTTTTTTATATTTTCAAAAGTTTCCCTAAATTTTTTCTTTTTTTGTTTTTCATTTCTTTTCTGTTTTCTCCATTTTATCAAGGCTCTTTAAACAGCCAGCCAAAACACAAGTATGATCTATCATCTTTTATTTAATTTTTTCATGTTATTTTTAATTTTTTAATTTTAATTTTTAATTTTATTAATTACTTTTCTTCCTCCAAAATGATGAAACAAAGGCATTCACCCGAAAAGAAGGAACAAGAATAAATGAAAACCAGGGACTTAATCAACACAGATATAAGCAAGATGTCTGAACCAGAATTTAGAATCATGATAATTAGAATACTAGCTGGGGTTGAAAAAAGCATATAATCCCTTTCTGCATAGATAAAAGATGTAAGATATAGTCAGGACAAAATTTAAAATGCTATAACTGAGATGCAATCTCAAATGGATGCCACGGTAGTAAGGATGGATGGAAAGTGAATCAGCAATATAGAAGACAAAATTATGGAGAATTAATGAAGCAGAAGAAAACAGGGAAACTAAGGCAAAAGATCACGATATCAGAATTAGAGAACGCAGTGACTCATTAAAAAGGAATAACATCTGAATTATAGTGGTCCCAGAAGGTGAAGAGAGAGAAAAAGGGGTAGAAGGTTTATGTGAGCAAATCAAAGTGGAAAACCTTCCTAACCTGGAGAAAGACAGACGTTAAAATCCAGGAAGCACAGAGAACCCCATTCGGTTCAACAAAAACCAACCATCAATAGGGCATATCATAGTCAAATTCACAAAATACTCAGGCAAGGAAAAAAAATCATGAAAGCAGCAAGGGAAAAAAAAAGTCCTTAATCTACAAGGGAAGATAGATCAGGTTCTCAGCAGACCTATCCACAGAAACCTGGCAGTCCAGAAAGGAGTGACAGGATATATTCAATGTGCTTAATTAGAAATATATGCAGCCAAGAATTCTTTATCCAGCAAGGCTGTTGTTCAAAATAGAAGGAGAGATAAAGAGTTTCCCAGACAAACAAAAACTAAACCAGCCCTGCAAGAAATTTTAAGGGGAACTCTGTAAGGGGAGAAAAGACAAAACAAAGCAAAAATCACCAAAAGCAACGAAGACTAAAAAGGACCAGAGAACACCACAAGAATCTCCAACTCTACAGGCAACATAATGGCAGTAAATTCATATCTTTCATTACTCACCCTAAATGTCAATAGACTAAACGCTCCAATAAAAGGATATAGGGTAACAGAATGCATATGAAAGCAAGATCCATTTATGCTCTTTGCAAGAGACATATCTTTTAACCTAAATACACCTTCAAATTGAAAGTAAGGGGATGGAGGACCATCTATTATGCTAATGGTCGCCAAAAGAAAGCAGGAGTAGCCATACCTATTTCAGACAATCTAGATTTTAAAATAAAGACTGTAACAATAGATGAAGCAGGGAATTATATCATAATTAAGCGTCTATTCACCAAAAAGACCTAACAAGTGTAAATATTTATGCCCCCAACGTGAAAGAACCAAAATATATAAATCACTTAATCACAAACATAAAGAAACTCATTGACAATAATATCATAATAGTAGGGGACTTCAACATCCCACTTACAACAATGGACAGATCATCTAAGCAGAAAATCAACAAGGAAACGATGGTTTTGAATGACACACTAGATTGGATAGACTTAACAAATATATTCAGAACATTTCATCCTAAAGCAGTGGAATGCACATTCTTCTTGAGTTCACATGGAACATTCTCCAGAATAGATCACATACGGGTCACAAATCAGTCCCCAACAAGTACAAAAAGATCAAGATCATACCATGCATATTTTCAGACCACAACACTATGAAACTTGAAATGAACCACAAGAAAAAATTTGGAAAGACAACAAATACATGAAGACTAAAGAACATCCTACTAAAGAATGAATGGGTTAACCAAATTAAAGAGAAAATTAAACAGTAAATGGAAATCAATAAAAATGATAAAACCACAGCCCAAAACCTCTGGGACACAGCAAAGGCGGTCATAAGAGGGAAGTATATAGCAACCCAGGCCTTCCTAAAGAAGGAAGAAAGGTCTCAGATACACAACCTAACCTTACACCTTAAAGAGATGGAAAAAGAACAGCAAATAAAACCCCAAACTAGTAGAATATGGGACATAATAAAGATTAAAGCAGAAATCCATGCTATCAAAAAAAAAAAAAAAAAAAAAGGCAGAACAGATCAATGAAACCAGGAGCTAGTTCTTTGAAAGAATTAACAAATCAATAAACCCCTAGCCAGTTTGATCAAAAAGAAAAAGGAAAGGAGCCAAATAAATAAAATCAAGAATGAAAGAGGAGATATCACAACCAACACTGCAGAAATACAAACAATAAGAGAATATTATGCACAATTGTATGGCAATCTGCAAAAGATGGAAAGATTCCTAGAAACATATAAACTACCAAAAGTGAAACAAGAAGAAATAGAAAATTTGAACAGACCCTTAGCCAGTAAAGAAATTGAATTAGTAATCAAAAATCTTCCAAAAAAACAGAGCCTAGGGCCAGATGGTTTTCCAGGGGGAATTCTACAAAGCATTTAAAGAAGAGTTAACATCTATTCTTTTGAAGATATTCCAAGAGATAGAAAAGGAAGAAAAACTTACAAAGTCATTCTATCAGACCAACACTACCTTGATTCCAAACCAGACACACTCCACTAAGAAGGAGAACTACAGACCAATTTCCCTGATAAACACAGATGCAGAAATCCTCAGCAAGATACTACCCAACAGGATCCAACAATACATTAAAAGAATTATTCACCACAACCAAGTGGGTTTTATACCTGGGATGCAGGGCTGGTTCAATATCTTCAAATAAATCAATGTGATACATCACATTAATAAAAGACAAGAACCACATGATCCTCTCAATAGATGCAGAGAAAGCTTTTACAAATACAGCATGCTTTCTTGATAAAAACCCTCAAGAAAGTAGGGATAGAAGGATCATATCTCAAGATCATTAAAACCATATATGAAAGACATACTGCTAATACCATCCTCAATGGGGAAAAACTGAGAACTTCCCCCTAAGGTTAGAAACATGACAGTGATGTCCCCTCTCACCACTCAACATATTAATGGAAGTCCTAGCCTCAGCAATCAGGCAACACAAGGGAATAAAAGGCATCCAAATCAGCAAAGAGGTATTTAAACTTTCACTCCTTGCAGATAACATGGTACTCTATATGGAAAACCCAAGGGCGCCTGGGTGGCTCAGTTGGTTAAGCGTCTGACTTTGGCTCAGGTCAAGATCTCATGGTTCATGAGTTCAAGCCCCATGTTGGGCTCTCTGCTGACAGCTCCAAGCCTGGAGCCAGCTTCAGATTCTGTGTCTCCCTCTCTCTTTCTCTCTCTCTGCCCCTCCCCTGCTTGCATTCTATCTCTCCATGTCTCTAAAAAAAGGAATAAACATTAAAAAAAAATTTAAAAAAGGAAAACCCAAATGATTCCACCAAAAAACTTCTAAAACTGATCCATGAATTCAGCAAAGTCACAGGATACAACATCAATGCACAGAAATTGATTGCATTTCTATACACCAATAATGAAGCAACAGAAAGTGAAATCAAAGAATCACTTCCATTTACAATTGCACCCAAAACCATAAAATACTTAGGAATAAAGTAACCAAAGAGGTAAAAAATCTGTACACTGAAAATTATAGAAAGGTTATGAAAGAAATTGAAGACACAAAAAAATGGACAAATATTCCATGCTCATGGATTGGAAGAACAAATATTGTTAAAATGTTGCTACTACCCAAAACGATCTACATATTCAATGCAATCCCTATCAAAATAACACCAATACTCTTCACAGAGCTAGGACAAACAATCCTAAAATCTGTATGGAACCAGAAAAGACCCCATATAGCCAAAGAAATCCTGAAAAGAAAACCAAAGTCCATCACAATCCCGGACTTCAAGATGCATTACAAAGCTGTAATCATCAAGACAATATGGTACTGGCACAAAAACAGACACTTAGATCAATGTAACAGATGGAGAACCCAGAAATGGACCCACAAATGTATGGCCAACTGATCTTTGACAAAGCAGGAAAGAATATCCAATGGAATAAAGATAGTATCTTCAGCAAATGTGTTGAGAAAACTGGACAACGACATGCAGAAAAAAATGAACCTGGACCACTTTCTTACACCATGCACAAAAATAAACTCAAAAAGGATTAAAGACCTAAATGTAAGACAGGAAGCCATCAAAATCCTAGGGGAGAAATCAGCCAAAAACCTCTTTGATCTTGCCTGCAGCAACTTCTTACTAACACATCTCCAGAGGCAAGGGAAACACAAGAAAAAATGAACTATTGGAACTTCAAGATAAAAACCTTCTACACAGTGAAGGAAACAATCAGCAAAACTGAAAGGTAACTGACGGAATGGAAGAAGATATTTGCAAATGACATATCCCATAAAGGGTTAGTATCCATAATATATAAAGAACTTATCAAACTCAACACCCAAAATACAATTAATCCAGTGAAGAAATGGGCAAAAGATATGAATAGACACTTTTCCAAAGAAGACATCCAGATGGCCAACAGACACATGAAAAACTCAATATCACTCATCATCAGGGAAATACAAATTAAAAGAACAATGAGATACCACCTCACACCACTCAGAATGGCTAAAATTAACAACTCAGGAAACAACAGATGTTGGTGAGGATGCAGAGAAAGAGGATCTCTTTTGCACTGCCGGTGGAAATGCAAACTGGTGCAGCCACTCTTGAAAACATTATGGAGGTTCCTCAAAAAATTAAAAATAGAACTACTCTATGACCCAGCAATTGCAGCACTAGGTATTTATCCAAGGGATACAGGTGTGATATTCTGAAGGGACACATGCACCCCAATGTTTATAGCAGCATTATCAACAATAGTCAAAGTATGGAAAGAGTCCAAATATCTATCGAAGATGAACGGATAAAGAAGATGTGGCGCATATATATATATATATATATATTCATACACAAACACACTATGGAGTATTACTTGGCAATCAAAAAGAATGGAATCTTGCCATTTGTAACAACATGGATAGAACTAGAGGGTATTATGCTAAGTGAAATTAGTCAGTTAGAGAAAGACTCATACCATATAACTTCACTCCTATGTGGAATTTAAGACACAAAACAGATGAACATAAGGGAAGGGAAGGAAAACTAATGTAAAACAGGGACAGGGACAAAACATAAGAGACTCTTAAATATAGAGAACAAACTGAGTATTGCTGGGTGGGTTGTGGTTGGGGGTGGGCTAAATGGGTAAGGAGCATTAAAGAAGACACTTGTTGGGATAAACATTGGGTGATATATATATAGTGGATTCTACTCCTGAAATCATTATTGCACTATATGCTAAATAACTTGGATAGAAAAAAAAAGAGAAGAAAAGAAAAAAAAGAAAAGAAAAGAAAAAAAAGAAAAGAAAAGGAAGAAAGAGAAGGAAGGAAGGAAGGAAGGAAGGAAGGAAGGAAGGAAAGTAAGTCATGAGATGTTGGTTTTTTAAAGGGATGTTAAAGATTGTAAAAAAAAAAGTTGTAGCTCAGAAAAAGAAGCAAAATAAATTTAAAAACTTGAAAAATAACATTGTTATGGGGTATTAAATATAATAATACATACAAATGCCTACCATATAACTTGGAACTTAATGAGCATTAATACATGGTAGCTGTTTTTAAATACTATTCTTTTGAATCTCTTCAACATCAAAATTAGGTTGGCCGTAACTATTTATTTATTTATTTATTTATTTATTTATTTATTTTTGAATTGAGCTGGAGTATTTTAATATATTTTATTAATTTATGTATCCTTTCAAATACCCAAGCATTCATATTTGAAAGGTTTGTTTGAAATATGTCATAAAAACAGAAATGATAGGAGGAAGGAAAACAAGTCATGTTTTGAAAACAGTGGTTGGCACACAGTAGGCAGTAGACAAATATTTGTTAAGAGAATAAACATATGTGCATATTCCAAGCTGCTCAGCTCAGTAGAGGAAATTATGTGCTTTAATCATGGGTCTCCAGTATGTTGTAGAAGTGAGGAATGCAAGGGATTTCAAGGTACCAGATATGTGCTAGAAGGTTCAGTCAGCTAAATTCAGAGCACCTAACACATTATAAGTTTGTTTTAGTAAAAAAATTTGTCTCTCTAAAGGGGAACCTTAAACCAATTTCTGTTTCTAACAAGGAAGATTTATGTATGAAAATCCAAAGTATCTTGGAAGAGAGCATAATGTCCAAAATTTATGATAGCTGGGAAAAAAGGACTAGACTTTAGGAATCTAAGATGTTGAAAACCAAGAAAAAAAATTCATAACTCAAGTTTTTAAATGGAGAGGTGATTCAGTCTTGTATGGGATATCTCAAAAATGAATTCTGAGTTGGGGCACCTGGGTGGCTCAGTTTGGTTAAGTGTCCAACTTTGGCTTAGGTCATGGTCTCATGATTCGTGAGTTCAAGCCTGGCATCAGGCTCCACACTGACAGTGACAGCCTCTTTGGGATTCTCTCTCTTCCTTTCTCTCTCTGCCCTCCCCCCACTCATTCTCTCTCTCTCTCTCTCTCTCTCTCTCTCTCTCTCTGTCTCTCTCTCTCTCTCTCTATCTCTCTCTCTCTCACAAAATATCTAAACTTTAAAAACATGAATTCTGAGTCTACAGTGGTAAATGCTTTAGATGAGCAATACAATGAAGATTCTTTATAATCCCTATGAAGATGCCAAGGAGCTCACAGACTGAGTCAGATTTTGAAAGGTGCATTAAGAAATGGTGTGAGAAAGGTACCCAGCAAAGATAAACCTAATATGGTGATGAGAATTCTATGAAGAATGACAGTGGCATTAAAGGAACTGAAAGTTTTAAACAATTTCAAACCTCCTTATTCTAAACAACATGCCTAGTTACTTTTTCAAGAAACAAAGATAACCTAGTAAGGGAAAGCTATGCTACCTGGGAATGATGTGCAAATTCTTTTTTATCCTTAATAAGTTAACTTTTAATAGTTGCCTGGATTTCCCAACATTTGACTTAATTTCTTGGTTCATTCTGATCCAGCTACCATTCTCACCCCTCCATTGGCACTGTCTCATTTACAAACATTAATTAAAAAGAAAAAAAATCAGTTCTCAAGTTGCTTCTCCTTGCATCTTTACCTGTCTTATGGTTTCTCCTCTGTCTTCTGTGCCAATTCTTCCTTCTTTAGCAAGCCTTAAGATGTTGGCATTTTTCAGTACTCTGTCCTTGGCCCTCTGTCTTTCCATTCCATATTTTCTCTTGCAACAAACTTTTCACAACAATACCATTCATGTCAATGTTTTTATATCCTCATTGCAATATAGGTCTACTTCTTACATTCAGATTTGCAACTCAGTTTTCTCCTCTGATCTGCTGACTTGGCAACTCCATTCAAATACAACAAATTCTACAGGTCCAAATTCTGCAGGTCAGTGGGACTCATGACCTTCTCATAATCTTTTTTTTCTTTTATAGTTTATTTACTTTTTGAGAAAGAAAAAACAAGTGGAGGAGGGGCAGATGGAGAGGAAGAGAGGGAATCCCAAGTAGGCTCCACACTGTCAGTGCAGAGCCCAATGTGGGGCTCAAATCATGAACTGTGAGATCATGACCTGAGCCAAAATCAAGACACTTACCCAACTGAGCCACCCAGGCAACTCTTCCATGATCTTTTTAATGGCTGAAGCTTATTCTCTTTCTTTGTTCACAACCATCTATCTACTTACTCATGCAAACTAAAAACATTTGAGTTATACTTTAACACTCACAGTGGTTATCGCCAGATATTTCCCTTCTGAATATGTCTTAACTAAGTCTAAGTCTCCTCATATCACTGATCACCCTATTCCCAAAATATCATCTCTCACTCTTAATTTAGGCAGAGCCTAAAAAAATCTGCATTATGTCTTTATAGTTGAATAACTTGAAGACATTGCTTCCAGGGTTGTTACTGAACCACTGATGCCATTCTGTCTCATGACTCTTTTTATGCAATCTATTCTTTCCCTGCTCTGGGAGCTTTGGACATCTTCTATTCATTATTGGTGTTTTTGAAGTTTCATAACAAAATACCTTTGGGTCAGATTTCTATTTGCAAGGAATTCAATGATTCCTTTTAATTCAAATATGACTTTCAGATATGGGATAATTTCTTAAATTATTTTGTACATAATGCTCTTTGGTCAATATAGTCTAACCAAAGACAATCAGCACATATCTGTAATTGTAAAAGGTGTTGAAGAATGCTCACCATGATTAACCATAGTGCAGCCAAAGAATAGAGTGTTAGAAAGGACTAAATTATAGGGTTTGGTCTTGTAGTGAGAAAGTCTTGGGAAGGTCAAATAAAGTTAGCTGTGCTCTAGAGTGGGTGCTATCAGAAGTAGGGATGGTTATTTGGAATATCCTAGTGATTCTCATCTCAGATGAAGCCTGGATCAAATGGAATTGATGAAAAAGAAGCAATTAATCACATTAGTTAGGAAAGGAGGTTATTTGCGTATTTGGGGGGTTTTAGACAATGTTCTCATTTCTGTCTGTACTCATAATGCTTATGGAGTAGTCTTGTCTCTGCCTTGCCCCATAATAGTCAGAGAGTAGTCTTCTCTGATGTTAAGTTTTAGTGCAATTATTTATGTTCAACAGGAGAGCAACAATGCTTAGCCATCGTTGCGTGCTGGATCACCTCTTCCCAGTACTGCAGTCCAACTCTCAGCTGCTTTTCTCATGTTCACTTCTATTTTTTTCTTCTTTGTGGAATTTGTATTGTTTGGTTGTTGAACAAGGTGGGTTATCCCTTTAATTATCTTTCACTTTTGTTTTGTCTTTGCTGCTTTCCATCTTTGTCTATTTTGTTTTCTTTCTGGGAGATTTCCTAAATTTAACTTGCATCTTTTCCAGTGAATTTAATCTTTAAGAGCTCTTTGTGGCTCTCCAGACATTTCTTTTCATGGCATTCTGTTCTTGTTCATGCACGGAATACCTTATTTTATTGCTGTAAAGAAAGGAGAATTTAAAGAAGGTTGTGGCTTTGTTTTGCTTTATTTTTGTTTCTTTTTGCTCTAAGTTTTTATCTCTCTACATTTTTTGTATTTATTCATACACCCTTTACTGTAGTGCATTCTTCCCCCCTTCTATTTATTCTTATTTCTCCTTTCATATTTAGCAGTGAAACACTCAAAAGCTCTATGTGCAAGAGTGTCCTTCATATTAGTGGACTTCACTGTAGGGTGACACAGTTGGTCTGTTTTACTGGAGCACCTATAACTGTTCCTATCTATAAGTCATTATTTAGTTAGTTAAGTTAGTTATTTAATTTTGTCTGAATATAGACATCATATCTGTCTGGGAGTCTAAATCTGACTGGTAGGGATTAAGGGGAAGCAAGTCAGGTTAGAAAACTTCAGGTTTCAGTTTCATTATGTACATTTTTTATTGTTTTCCCTTTTGAATACAGCACCCTCGCCCTGTGCTGGTCCAAGTGTTCCTAAGTCCACATCTTAGAAAGGGTAGGAGTAATTGCCATTTTTACATGGTCGGTGAGATGGGGGAGTTTCTTAGAAAATCTGACTTCTTCTAATATAGACTTTCAGCCAATTCTCCTGAACTTCAATTGGACCTCATTTTTAGAAATTACTGCATCTCTAATGTGTGTTTTTTCTGGGGTTCTCTGGCATACATTCATATTCCCTTGATTCCTATTATTCTCATTGCTAGTTTATATATTTATTCTCTGGGTATGTTATATGAGTTACTACTTGTTCATCTGTTCTCCACTTTCTAATTTTTTTGTTATTTCTTAATTTTCCTTTGCTTTATCACTGAGGATTTAAGAGTTACCCAAAGAAATCAAGGGAGCTCAAACCTCCATGTTTAACTAGAAGTTTCATTTCCTACTTTAGAAATCCAAAAAAAAATTAGATTCTGAAAGTTGAGATGGCTATGGCGTAGACACTGAGCTAGAATCTACAATGAGATATTAAAAATAAAAGATACACAATTATTATATATTACATAATTATAATTACATATAATATAATATATATTCACATATATAAAATGGGCAATGAAGAGTAATGTAGGAAATAAAAATGATCATGATTTGATAATCCCATAATCAGATGACTTAATGTTGATTTAATCTTAATATTAGACACAATATCCAAAAACATATATTAAAGCAATAGGGCAAATCAAAATATTGCATTTATTGGAATGAAAATATAATACAGAACTTCGGTCAAAAAAGAAAGGTAATGGAATCCATAGATTATAATTATTCTGTCTTGGCTCAATCAAAGAAAATTTTAATAAAGATTTTTAAAGTTTGTTAGTATTCTAATGAACCTGTCATCTTTCTTTGTGTTTGCCCTGGATATGTGTCTTATTTGAGCAAGTGACCTTGTACCATGGAGCTCCACATTTCCCACAGCACTTAGCACAGAGCCAACCATGTAAAATATCCTCACAAAGACTTATTAAATTAATTTTCTTAAATCCCTTCTGGACTGCCCATTTGCCTTCATTAATTATGTTAGATGGACAGGAGATGACCTCTACTTGCTGTCATGATTCTTTGAACAATAAAATTTTTGAGGGGAAGAGATAAACTAGGAGTGTTAGAACATGTTCATCTTACATTCTTTATCAAGCATGGACTTCTCTACCTCCCTCCTGCAAGCACATATACGTATTCATGTTCTCCTCACACACTGTCTCTCATAATTATTTCTAGCTGCAAAAGAATGGATTTGGAATGAGAATGGAGATATGCCTTTTCTTTTGTCTTTTCAGCTGGCAAAACACAAATAAATATTAGTCTTAACTATTATAATGCAAAATACAAATATGTCATGTCAAACTATTTTTTAAATGATAGATTTTCACTTTTTAATTACACCAAGTTTTTCTTTTGAGATTTAAGAGATTTTAGGCTTTATGAGCATTAATACCTTTGTGATTGTGATTTGCTTGCCCCTAATTAAAAAGAATCAGCAGTATAGTTGGGAGAGAATATTGATGCACCAGGAAAACATATGAAAAATGTAGCTACTTATTTTTTTTCCTTTTGTTTCAAAGATCAAAAATCTAGCACGTGGCAGAAATGAGGCAAATCTGTTATGATGGGATAATTGTGACTGTAGCCTCTGTTCCATCATTCATTAACAATAGGATAAATATGAATCCTGGATTTTGCTAATCTGATGGTCTTGGCTCTCTTCTGGTAAACAGTATAAATTATTTCCAGAAGAGCCATGGAGAAAAATGTGAGACATTATTGCAGAATCCAACACACTCATAAAACTTAGAAAATTTCTGTCTGGCCCAGGAGACACTAACTACCTATGTGTCTTCAGGAGCCTAGGGGAAGACATCAGACAGGCTCTCTCACACTCAGTACCCTCATCCACAGTTCAGGTTGCACCTGGATGAAAGAGAGTCTGCCAGCATTTCTTTAGCAGGCTTCTGGCTGTCAAAACAAACTAAAGCCTCATGGGGATGCTCACACTTGCCTGCTGAGGAGAAAACACTGTGTTAAGTGTTTTACACACATTATCCTATTATATCCTTACAAAGCCTTTTGAGTAGAGTCTCCATTAAACAAATGAGATTGTTAATACCGTATGTCTTTTAAATGGAAAGGCTGGGATTTGAGCCGGTTGCTTGGTACCAAAGCCTGCAATGCAATATACCACTTCCCAGAACTGGTCTGTTGTTAACATGAGCCTTTGGACTCTCCTCATTCCTTCCCATTCCTTTGACGTTTGAGATTAACTGGTGAATGAATTAAGGTATTGCAAGAGATGTAAAGAAAGTCTTTCTAGCCCACTGTTTTGTGAATAATGGTGTTGTTACATGATAATATTGGCAGTTAATTAAAATATTATTAATGCTGCAGTGCAGGCTTCACAAAGGCAGGATGTCTATCTGTGTAGTTCACTGTTGTATCTCAAGTTCCTAGAAGAGTGTTTGACAAAAAGAAGGAACCCAAGAAGTAACTATGGATGAATGAATTTTCCAGGTTGAGATGACTTCCAATGCCAACTTCAGACTGCTCACCATTATTTTTGTTTTGTTGCAGAAAAGAAAGGTTACACTTTGGAGAAATAAATGAACCTTTTAGAATTCACTGAGAAAAAAAAATAATAGAAGTTCCTACAAGCCACAACTAAATAGATATAAAGTCTCCAGCTGCTCTTTCAGAGTGGTTCACCACTGGTTATAAACTATAGGCATTTCTGCTTCCAATCCACTAAAAGCATTCATTTTTCTTCAGAATAAGTTTTAGTCCATTAATCACACCCCTACCAGCAATGGTTGGTGCACACATGGTAGGAAAAAAAGGTTGCCTTGGTCGAAAAAACCAGAATGTTAACTCTGCCCAAAGAACAACTTCTTCTCAGAGAGGTTGTTTGCTTGCTTGATTGTTCCTAATTAATTTCTCTCCAGTAAGGATGAAATTCAAAGAGATATCTGACTTGCATGGGATTCCAGTAGCTTTGCTTGTGTATGTGCATTTAAAATCAAGAGAGAGGAGGACATTTTTTTTTTAATGATGGAAAGGCATAAAGGGAGAGGAAAGATATTTACACAAGAAAAACAGAGCAATGGGGCGCCTGGGTGGCTCAGTCGGTTGGGCGTCGGACTTCCGCATGATCTCACAGTCGGTGAGTTTGGGCCCCGCATCGGGCTCTGTGCTGACAGTTCAGAACCTAGAGCCTGCTTTGGATTCTGTGTCTCCCTCTCTCTCTGCACCTCCTCTGCTCATGCTCTGTCTCTCTCTGTCCCAAAAATAAGTAAAAACATTAAAAAAAAAGAAAAACAGAGAACAGGATACAGAAGACAGGAAGCATTAGGGTTGACAAGAAAGAGAATTCCATTACACTTCAAAGAAAATGAACCTGAAAGTTGACTATTAGGATATGAGGAAAAATATTATATTCATTGAGAAAAACAATGTTGTACACAAATGAGTTTGGCCATATATTTGATTATCCACATCTGAATTGCACAGCCATCTACCATCACCAGGTCACAACTGACACCCCCAAAGATATGATATCTAGGAAGAAATAAACAAAAGCAAATATCAAAAATTCAATTGTGTTAACTACCTGATTTATATTTTTTCACAAAGATCCCTATTTATTTGTGTGAAAAAGAGACTGTTCACTACTGCATGGTGTTATTGTAGCAAAGAAAAGATTGCAGACTTTTCTTCTTACTATAGCATCCAGGCTTTGCAATAAAATAGGTAGTTTGATCATTTATATAATCATTATTTTTAAGGGAGCAATTCAATCCCCAAATTAAAGAGCTGATGTATGTAAACAGATAGGATGCTCCCTTAACACTCTCATTGAGAAGTTACTTTTTAATTGCTTTGCTTATAATTTCAACTTCAAAGCCAGTAATAGCTTTCGAATTAATAGCTCATAGCCCATTTGATACACTGATATTTAATTAATGAGTTCATAACTCAAGCGGCACATTGCCTTTCTGACAGATCCTTCAGGTTGTTAGATTCCATATTGCTGACTGTGGTCCGCTATCCATTCTTAGAGAGGTCATTTTACCTGTCTAGTCCTTTCCACCTGATGGTGAAAAAGAATGGGCTCAATCAGAAGGAAAGGTGCCCCTTTCCTCCTCTGTGAAATAGCTAAGCTTTGTTAAGTTTTGGGGGATGGGTGGAATTTTGTATTGTTTTTTCTTTCAACTTCAGGATATTCTACACTGATGTTTTCCCCAATACCACTAACAAAATAATTGTACCTCTATAGGGTTTGGAAATGGGGAAGTGGAAGAATGAGTCCACACCCCTGCTGCTTTTTTTAAGAAACCTTCCCAAACCAACACATAGCCCACCATGTTTTTCCTCCCCAGGACTCTTCTAGTCACTTTGCAGGAGTTGACAAGCAGTGATATTGGAGTTAAAAATGGTTTTACATTTTTCAAGAATTATAACCAAAAGAAGAGACAGAGAAAAAGATAGAAAATTATGAAAATTATGCAAGCCTTTTACAGAAAATGTTTGCTGACCCCTGAAGGGTAATTTACACTTACCATCAGCTTCTAGAATTGAAGTCCTTTTTCATTGGGCATGGCTTGCCAATTTTTCTCTCCAATTCACAAAACACATTTTCTCTGGGTGTTGATGACACAATGAGGCCCCTCCACAAAGGACACCCCTACTACTAGCAGGCTAGTCCTGCTGAGGAAGCAGACAGCCACTCGCTGGTCTACCTGGCATTCATCATCCCTCTGTTTAGGTGAATTAGCACCATCTAGTATTGTGGCCTCTCACAGGGTTTCCAAGTAAAATAAAAGTCTCTAGTATTGGATCTCGCTCTACAAAATTCCTCCCGAATGTCTTCAGTTATGACTACTGGCATTGGGACCACCATTTGAAATCAGCATTGTTGACTTTAAAATTTTGACTTTTCAGAAGTCTCTATTAATGAGCAGTGACTCTGGGAACATTTGCATTTACACTTGTAGATGGCCCAGGTCACCCACTAGGGGTTGGTTGGTTGCCAGCTGAAACCAACCAAGAGTTGGTTGCCAGCTCTCTGCCAGGGCCAGAGAGAGTATGACACAGGACAAGTGCTGAGAGAGGGACAAAGGAGCACAGCCTGTTTCCCTTGCTGAGAATTAATTTATCCAGCACCTTTCCGGGAGCAAGTCTTCCCAGGAGAAAGGAAAGAAGAAAAACGAAGGAATAAAGGAAAAGAAGCAAACACAGGTATATCTACTTGAAGTTTAACCAAGGGCTGGCCCAGCCAGAACATTATAGATTGCCATGAAGTTAAAAGTAATTAATGATAATTGAAATAGCTGTGAGTTATTAGTAGTATTTGGATTATTAAGATAAAGATAATTATAATAAAATTAGGTACTACAAATAGTGATTGCATTAATGATTTTAACTTTAATGATCGTGTTAAAAGTGTGCTAGAAATAGATTTTCTATAAATGGACTAATAATAATAATGATAATAATGATAGCTACCACTTATGGAGTGCTTACCATGCATCAGGAACTAGGCTATGTTCTGCATATGCATTATCTTAACTGATTAAAGATGTGTTGATGATGTGGATTAATGAGAAGAGGGACCCTCTATGAGTTTTGTGGGAGTGTATGTCTAGAAAGTTAGAGGAGAGAATTAGCTGAAAAAAAATTCATTAGCATTCTACATATGAGGACTTTCCATTGTAACAATAGTGCTTCTGAGGTGCATCTTCTTAAGAACAGTGAAGAGAGAATATCTGAGATCAACTCTGAGCACTCTCCATGGACTGCTCTGTAGGAGGCTTATTTCCACACGCATGAAGAGGAGACCTGTGCAACACAAGCAACCTGGACAGGAGCTCTTACTCAGAACTTCCCACCAAAACTACAGCAAAAGGCGTCTCAGCATTGTCCTTAGTCTGGCATATTTACATCTGTTATCAGCTTCTGAAAATGTTGAGCGTGTGTGCAAATAGAGTTCAGGTACATGCAATTATATATAAAAGTTTATGATAAATAAACATGATACAAAACTGGAATATCCTTTATATAATGATTATTTTTGATCTTGCCTCTAAAGATATTACATCAAAAAAAGAGATGAACAAACAATAATAAAAAGTATTATTTTGTGTATGTTTAGAATGTATAAAGTACCCAACAAGCATTTGGTGAATACTATAGCATTTGAGTGAGTTGGTAATATGATCTCCACTTCTTTTTTTTTTTTTTTTTTCAACGTTTATTTATTTTTGGGACAGAGAGAGACAGAGCATGAACGGGGGAGGGGCAGAGAGAGAGGGAGACACAGAATCGGAAACAGGCTCCAGGCTCTGAGCCATCAGCCCAGAGCCCGACTCGGGGCTCGGACTCACGGACCGCGAGATCGTGACCTGGCTGAAGTCGGATGCTTAACCGACTGCGCCACCCAGGCGCCCCTATGATCTCCACTTCTAAGGAACTCAAGCTTAAAAAAAGTTTCTGAATCCACCCCCATGTCACACAGACAATATGTAGTATAGCCAAGACTTAGGGGCTTATTTGTAGGATCTTTTAGCCATTAAGCTATCAATTGTTCAGTCTGGTGGTTTGATATAGTGTGTGCGTGAGTGTGTGTGTGTGTGTGTGTGTGTGTGTACAAGTGTGTGTGCCTTTGCATTAGGAGCCCAGGAGGATAGGGGCAACCCTTCTCACAGCACTAAGAAGCGTTATGCATTTAATTAGCACATGCTTAGATGATGTTGATAACTTGTAGTATTTTCCTCTTTCCTGCTCTGAGATACCTATCACCATGGATCAGCATCCTTCATCTTTGTACTACTGGAAACTAGCCATAAGGTGTTCTAGGAAAGGAAAATCATTCATCTGTTATCATTTTCTCTCTCTACTTTTGTTTTCTCTTTTTGTATGTGAACACAGCTAGCTGCTCTAGAATTTTGAAGACTCCAAAGCCCTCCTGTCTATTGAATTAAAATCCTTCCCCTCCATTTAGTCTGTGAACTAGCGTCTTTTTCTAATCGAAAGCCTTAGAAAAAGCTAATGGATAAAGAAGTGTTTATGTAACTGTAGAACCACTACTTATTTTTTTAAGCCACTCAGGTTTTGTTCAACACACCAGGGTTGGGAATTGGTAAAAACTCTTAAAGTCATTATATACATTAATGCAAAGCCTAACCTTTAAAACAAAGAGGAGTTTTTTTTTCTTGAACCCTCTGGAGGTAATTTTCAAAATGCCCTTGTCCCTCTACATAGATGCATTTTGTAAGCATGAGACTCCTTCATTGACACAAAATCAGGTCAGGATGGCTCATTGTGTGGACACATTGGTTTGAACACAGTCACACTGGAGCCCAAATGAGGTTCCAAGCAAAAATCACCGGAAACTTCCAATACTTATGATCTTTTGCAATGTGTAGTACCTTTTCTTTTTCTTTCTTTCTCTCTCTTTTTTTTTTTTTTTTTTGGTTTATGGGATGGTAGCTTGCAGTTGGCAAAGCAAATCAGAGGAACACCCAAAGTTAAATGTGTGAATAAAATACAAGAAAAACATAGTAATGACTAATAAGATGTAAATGCCAAGAAATTTTCTTGTCTTTTAAATTAGACATCTGTGCCCTATTTTTACATGCTCATCACCATAAGCGCTTTAGCATGTTTTCCCCAATCTGTCAGCACAGACATATTCAGAAGGCCTTGGAGCTTTAACACCTTCGCTGCTACAGAAATGCCCTGGCAGCCACTCTCACAGAACATCTGCGGAAAGCAAGAGATGTGTGATGCGGGATCCGCCCTGGAGCGCTTTGTTAAGAGGAGCTGGCACAGAGCCTCTTCTCTAATGAAAGAAAGAACTGTGTTTCTGGGCCGCGTCTGCAGGAACATGGGCTTCAGGGACACCACATCTCCCCGACAGGCCTCCTTGTCATATGGATTCACCAGTTCAGAACTTGGCCTTGTGTCTGCGCAGGAGGAGGCGAACAGATGAAGGGCCGTCTCAAAACTGAGCCACCTCAAGCCCACACATGTTCACTCGGCTTGCGCAAGAGAGGCACTTGTTCTAGAGTGCTCACACCTGACTAGAAGAGATGACTGCATTTGGCTTGGTAACACCGGGAAGATGAGAGCCGGGGACCAAGGTGCTGCGTTACCCACCAGGGAGAGGGCCTAATTTGAAAGCAGAGTGTCTTTAGAAGACCTCCAGATCTCTCTGACACTTCCAAAGATATCAATCAGTTCACCTGTCAGATACCTCAGAACCTAACTCTCTCTACGAAACCCTGGAAAAATTTGTCTGTGAATAGTGTGAAATGGGCTTAAAAATCAAATCCCTTGGTGTGGGAAAAGAAATGGCACACACACAATGAATTAGAAATGTCTGCTGGATTGTTCTAGAGAGCAAGATAAGGGCATCAACTGGCTGAAAGGTTGTATGAAGAGTGAGGAGGAGAACAGATGCAGAAACCTCAAAAAAGAAAAAAAAAAAAAAACAAAGTTGGGAGCCCGGGTGGCTCAGTTAGTTGAGCATCTGACTTCAGCTCAGAGCATGATCTCACGGTTTGTGGTTCGAGCCCCACAGCCAGCTCTGTACTGACAGATTGGAGCCTAGAGCCTGCTTAAGATTCTTTCTCTCTCTCTCTCTTCCCTCCTTGCCCTTTCTCTCTCTCTCTCTCAAAATACATACACATTTTAAAAATTCTTAAAAAACTGAATAAACATTAAAAGAAAAAAGACAAAGTCAAGGACACCAAAACCTATTTGTTGCTACATTATTAAAACTCAAGGCCAAATGCACATTCTCCTTTAAAATGTACCTGTTCCTTTGTTGAGCATTTCACATTTTATTCACTGACATTTTAATTTACCTGACAGTCCTATTAAGTTCTTTCCATTTTGTAGATGAAGAAACTAAGGTTCAGAAAACATAGGTGATTGGCACAAAGATAGCTAAGAGAGATGTGTGGATTAGTGTAAAGAAAATGGAATTTGGAATCAGACAGGCCTGAGGTGTGAATCCCAGGTTCAGAAATGATTAGCATTTAATCTCGAACAAGGTGCTTCAGCTCTCTGTGCTTCCATTTCTGAATCTGTGCTCTAGGGTTGAGAATATCCTCTTGTGACGCTAAAAGGTTAAATTACTTTCCCAAGTTTACACAACTGGCGAGGAGTCCGCACATAAAACACGAACTACAATTCTCATCCCATGGCAAGTGGTGAATAAATGCTTGCTACTATTAGAAGTGGCAGAGCCCAGATTTAAATCTCTCAGGTTTATGTGTTTTATGTTCTGTCACCTGTTATACTATCATACTCACAAAGGATGATTGCACAGGAACAAGGAACATTTTGCCATTTATGCTTTTTTTTTCTTGGCACAGTTGTGGCCAATGACAATGTCAAGCTATGTCCAGGGAAAATTATTTGTATTGATCATCACCCTCTGTTTAGGAGATAAAAGCAATTTCTGGAAATGAATCTCAGCATAATTTAGAATAAGGAAGCATTTCCATAAGCACAAGATTAGTCTGGTGATTGTGCTTTCTGGAGCACCTCATTCCCTCACCCTCTCATGAAGCTTTCCCTCAGCCCAGCCCATTGATTTCAGCTTCTTCTGAGTTCTTATAGCACTTAATGTCTTTGATACAAATGTTCATTCATTTATTCTTTCAAAAATATTTATTGAGGTTCTGTTTTGTGTCAGGCATCATTTGAAGTGATGAAGATAGAGCAGTGAACAAAATAGACAAGACTTCTCCTTTTATGGACCCTGCATTCTGGTTTGTGGGTGGAGGCCAACAAACACATGACTAGTAAGCAGATAGTGTATTAGTTTCCTATGGCTTGTGTAACAAATGACCACACTCTAGATAGCTTGACACAACAGAAATGTATTCTATCACACTTCTGAACACCAGAAATCTGGAATCAATATCGCTGGGATGAAATCAAAGTATTAGCAGGCCACAATCCCTACAGATTCTCTAAGGGAAATTACATTCTTTGCCTTTTCCAGCTGCTGGTGACTGCTGACATTTTTTGGCTTATGGCCCCTCAGTCTCTGCCTTCTCCTGTGTGCATGTTTGTGTGTGTGTTTGTGTGTGTATGTATGTGCGTGTGTATGCATTTCCCCAGAGGGAGAGAAGGGCCAAGAAAACCTCTTAAGAAACTTAACTAAGGAAGTCTTTTCTCACTACTCTTTGCTTGACAACCTCTTGCTTCTTTTCTGAGAAAAAACTCAAAATACTTCGTCTCTGATCTTCTATCCATTCTCATTTCCACACTAACCCTGAACCAATATCTCTCTTTCCTTTTTTATCCCACTATTTAGTTCTCTGTCACCAGAAGCCCAAAGTCAGTCCCCTGAGATTGAGACTTTAATCTTATCCTTATTTTCTTGCTCTCTGGAATATTCTAGAATATGCATATATAACCTCCTCTTTGAAACATTTTCTTTTTCAGATTTTGGTAGTGCTACGTCCTGGTTTACTTCTTCCTACCACACTGCCAACAACTTCAAATTTCATGTGCTTAACTCTCTGACATGCTAGGCTTCTAAATATTGTGCTAGGCCTACTAGCTTTTGAAAAGTCTCTTCTTGTCAAACTATCCTGACTATTTGAGTAACTATATCCCATTCTACAAGTGCATCTATACCCCATAAGCTGAAACAGCTGTGGAAGACCACTAGTTGTCCTTCCACAAATCTCTTTGCTCCAGTCTCCCCAGTGGTAGGGTTTTAGCTGGGCTGAATTTCTCAGACTCCCCTAGAGTTAGGTGGAGACAAATAAGCAAGTTGCATCAATGAAATGTGAAAGAGGGAATCAGTGGAACATTCATTTCATTTTTTAAGGCAATTTCTTCTTCACATTTTTCCCCTTTCTACTGGTTTGGGAATGGCTCCAACTAGAGAGGCCAGCATAGACCCAGAAAGGGGAGCCATATGTTGAAGTTTGAGAGAGTATCCTCTGTAGATCTTTTCCAAGATGTCTTTTAAAATTTTTGAGTCTTCCTTCCTCCCAGTACTTTTACTTTCAACTCTGCACTGTAAAGATGATTCAGAGAACTGACCTTATTCACTGGACTTGTTTTGGCTGCAAACATTTGTAGAAAGAAAAATGTGTTTGGGAATTTAGGCACAACCTATGCCCAAGATGTTAGTAGCCAATGATGACATTTAAGTCCCAGCTTGAAATAAACATTGAAGCAAAATGTCTACTCCTAAAGGAATGTTCTTTTGCAAGATAATACTGATGGTGTAATCAAGATAGACTTTACCTAAAATTATATATATATATTTTTTGGGTCTTTCCCTTTTCCTGTCCTGCCTCACCTGTTCACTGCAAATTTCTCTGGAAATATTTCCTTAATAAAGCACTTACATCCATATTCAATCTGAGTGTGTGCTTCTGTGCAACCTGATTTAAAACACTGCCTGTATCCTTACTCAGTATCTTAGCTCCTCTCCTACTCAATCATACAACAAATAGCAAGTCAAAGAGGAATTCCTCTATATAAAAATGAATACACACACAGATCATCATCATGGAAACGGTAAGAACTACAGGGAACTTAGGACACCCAAACCTTAAGACACCCAAGATATAGACTCTCAGTGTTAGATACAAGAAAAATAAACCTGAACCTTAGTGAAATCAAGAATAATATCCTACCACCAATCTTGGTATGAATAGAAGTTTTTAAAAAAATTAGGAGACACTAACAAAATCCCATGTGCGTATGGGTTTGCAGTCAGAATTTGTGCTATGCAGGTAGACTTAAAATTTAAGAAAGAGAATTTAGCTTAAAGAAATCCTGAGCTAGTAGTGTTCTTAGTTGCCTGAAATAAGAAAACACAAATACCCTCTGGAGAAAAGGACTATTGAGATAAGCCTGAAAGAATTCCCACAGAAAAACTTCTAAGGAATTTGAATTAACTGTCAAAATTAACCTGATAATTAAAGAAAAAAAAATTATCATGAGGGGGAACCAACATAAATACAGATCACAAAGAAACTCCTAATTTTTTAGGTATTTTAAAAGCCAGATATTGAATATAAAAAAAGTGTTGTATGTATTTTAAGAAATAAAAAAAAAAAGTGAAAGGCATTAATGAAAAGGAAGCTATGAAACTTTCTGCCATGATCTGATAGTGTCCCCAAGATTCACAGGTTAAAACCTTAACACCCAACATGATGGTATTAGAGGGTGGGACCTTCAGAAGATGATTAGATTATGAGAATGGAGCCAATTAAATGAGATTAGAGTACTTATAAAAGAGACTCCACACATTTCCCTACTCTTTCTGCCATGTGAAGATACACCAAGAAGTCTGCAAGCTGGAAGAGGGCCACTGCCCATCCTCGCTGGCATTGTGGTTTTGGACTTCCAATGTCTAAAACTGTGAAACATAAGCTACCCCACCTATGGTATTTTTTCATAGCAGCCTGAATGGACTAAGACAGAAACTAAGTTGAAAATAATCAATCAGACATTCTAGAAATAAAATATGAAATATTCAGAAAGGACAGAAGAAACAATTATGGCCTGAAATACAGAGCTATAAAAACTATCCAAAATACAACACACAGAAACAAAGACATGGCGAATGTGAGAGAAAAAGGGAAATTGAAGCTGGAATATAGAGATCTAACATTTGTTTAACTGGAGTTCTGGAAGAGAGGATAAATAATAGCTGAAATATTTTCCATTAATCATAAATCCTCAGATTAAGTAAGCCCTATGAATTTAGGCAGGTTAAGAAAAGTCATTACACCTGTACTTAAAAATAATACAATGGAAGTACACTGAAGGCAAAAAAAAAAAAAAAAAAAAAGAAGAAGAAGAAGAAGAAAAGAAACAGGGTGCCTGAATACAGTGGAATGTCATCAGTACGTTGAGAGAAGATAACTGTTAATCTTGAATTTCATACCCAGCAAAATTATTTTTAAGTAACTATTAAACTTGAGTTCTGTACCCAGAAAATGTAGATAATCAAGAGCAAGGGAAATTTAAAATATTTTTCTCATCATAAACAGTATATTCCCCTGCACATACACTGTCATAGCATTCACTAAAGGAAATTTTCATGAAGGTAACATGAAAGAACTAATGGAAAGAGAAAAAATAAGCAAAGAAAATGGTGAATGTAAAACTATGTAAAACAACTATTTCCTATGAAAACAGTAATTCTGTCTTATGGGGTTAAAATAAGTTTAAAAAAATAAAAACAATGGCATAGAAGTTGAAAAGTGAGTGATTGGTAATATAAATATCTTTTCAGAGTTTGAGAGTACATTAAAAAGAAGGTTGTTTTTCTTATTTTAATAAGAAAAAGTTGACATCCCTTGGGTACCAATCAAAGAAAATAGAACATGCAAATTTCAAATTGGTACAGAGGAAAACAAAATGAGAAATACAATAAAAATGTAGGCCAAAAATAGAGGAAAATAAATAGAAAAGTTTGTACAAATAAAAGTATTGAAATGGTTTTAAAATGAATATAAATTTATTAGAAATAAATATAATAAAATAATAAAAAATAAAAAATAAAAAAATAAAAAAATAAAAATAATATAAACTGATCAAATACTCCAGCTGAAAGATAAAGATTGTTAAGTTGGATATAAACAAAAACTCAAATATAACTGTATCCCACTTACAAGTGATGCATCTAAAATATATTAAGGCAAATAACATACATGAAAGGTCACTATACACTAATGAAATATTCAATTTACCGAGAATGTACAGTAATACCCCACTTATGCAATCTAACACTGACTAAATATATAAACCATCATACTGGGAGAGTTAGATACCATTCTTTCAGTAATTCATAAATTACATAGGCAAAATAGGTGAATAATTTTATGGTAGAATTGAATTGCAAAATTAGCTACATTGATCCAATTAATATTCATGGAATGTTGCACCCAAGAAATGATTAATACATATTATTATCAAGTACTCAGAGAACATTTATGAAAATTAATTACATATTGGAACATGAAACAAATTTAAAGACACATTTAAAAAACTGGTTTTATACAGACCATATTCTGTGATCCTAATGAATGTTAGAACTGAACAATAAAAATGTCACTAGAAACATTCTTATTTTTTACAAATTAAAAATCTAATGTCTTAACATACATTAGAGAAGAATTCATTATGGGGTCACATGAGTGGCTCAGTTGGTTAAGTATCTGACTTGATTTTAGCTCAGGTCATGATCTCACAGTCATGAAATTGAGCCCCCTGTTTGGGTTACTTGCTGACAACATGGACCCTGCTTGGGATTCTCTCTCCCTCTGTCTTTGCCCCTCCCCTGCTCATGTGTTTTCTTTTTCTCTCTCTCTCAAAATAAATAAGCATTTAAAAAAATAAAATAATAAAATAATATGCTTAGAACTAAATGATGCTTCTGCCATATATCAAAATTGTTGAAATAGTTATAGTGGAACTTGGATGGAAATTTGCAGATATAAATATTAAAAGAAAAAAATCTGAAAGAATGAATAAGTATCCAAATTGAGATTTTTTCTTGCCTTGGGAGTGGAGGGATAAAAGTGAGAGAAAGAGTCAACAGCAAAATAAAACAAAAAGAAAAATCATAAAGACAAGAGCAGAAGAGCATGATAAACTTATAGCAAGATTTATCAAGAATAAAAGCAAATGCTCAAAAAATTGATATTCGGATATTAAGGAGACATAACCACAGTTAGTACAGAGATTAAAAAATTAGTGAATGGTCATGATGAAGAGCTTTACGCTAATACTTTGAAAACTTGTGAAATGGACAAATGTCTAAGAAAACATAACTTATCAAATCTATCTCAATAAGAAATAGAAAATGGAACGGTTCTACAACCATGAAAAAAATGATCAGTGGATAAAATTCTTTTCATAGAAAAGCATCTTACAAAATGCCCTATGGCATATTGTATCAAACATTGAAAGAATGAGTAAATCAAATGTTACAAAATTAATACAGAAGGAGTAGTAGTGCTCTGGAATGCATTTTATGAAGTTCACATAATCCTGATTCCAAAACCTAAGAAAGATGACAGGCCTAGAAATATATTAGCTAAATTCAAATGTGAATATAGATGCAAACACTTTAATTAAAATATTGATAAACTATCTGTAATGAATAAAAGAACATAATAGATAATGACTGCTTAGGATTTTCTCAGAAATATGATGTTGGAACTCTAGATTTAGATTTGCCATTTAGATTTAATATCTGGATTAGTATTTAGATTAGGAAATATATTGAAATAATCCACCCTATTAAAGTATAAAAGCCATACATTAAGTCAGTAATTTCATGAATAGCATTAGAAAAAATTTAAAATCTATTCATAATGGGAAAAATATTATCAAAACAAAAATAAAAGGAATAAAACAATCTTCCTTAACATAATAAAGGATATAATTAAATCCCTAAACAAATATTCTTAATGGAGAAATATTGAAAGCAATTTCTTCAAGATCAGGACAAAGAAGAGAGTACACATTATCCCCACTTCTAGTTCATGTTATATTGGTAATTCTAGCCATGCCTATAAAGCATAATAAAATTTTTAACGAAAGAATGAATTAATTAACTGATAAGGCTTGAAGTGAAATAATCAAAATTATATATTTGCAGATGATTTTATTATCTATGAAAAATCTAATATAGAAATAGAATTATTAAAACTATTTATTATGGTTGCTATATATAGTCAATGTAAAAAATCAGTTGGCATTTTATAGAACACAAATAAATATGTAAGATGAATTAAGTGCTGTATTTTGATAAATCACTAACAAATAAAAATATTTTGAAATAATTGTAATCAAAGAGTTTCAAGACACCTATGAAAAATGTAAATTTACATCAAATTATGTTAAAGAAAAGCTAATTAAATAGTGAGATCATGTTTATGGATAAAATTACTCAATATCCATAAGATGTCAATTCTTCCCCTATAAGTGATCTATAATCCAGCACAATTACAATCAAAATTCCATGTCATTATTTTGTTGATTGTGATAAGCTGAATCTTAAATTTATGGAAGAATGGAAGGCACAAATTAGTAGAATCTTCCAAATAAGGAAAAGAAGGGGGTATTTTATATATTTTGAATTAATGGCAGCTGTTACTATTTTTAAGAGACATATCTCCTGTATTGCTTATTCACAAAAATTCAGAAAAACATGATTCTGGAAGGAGGGCACCAAGTACAAGCCTTTTGTCTAGACTACTCAGCAGGTTTTATGGGAAGGAAACTTTGCTTTTTATAGAGCAGCAGACACCAAATACTGCCATTACGTTGTCTACTTATGAGTTAATTGTGCACTTGTTAGAAGACCATAGTCAGTAACAGGCCAGAAAATTGTGCTCTAGAAGAATAACAATGAAAAAAATCTAGAATAAAAAAAAAAAAAAAAAAGGTTCTCAGGCCTTTAGAGTCAGGATGAATTATGCTACCAACATTCTTGGTTCTCCAGCTTCCAAAGGGCAGACTGTGAGATTTCTTGGCCTCCATAACCATGTGAGTCATGTCCTATAATAAATTTCCTTTAATATATTTGTCTATATATCCTATTAGTTTTGTTTTTCTGGAGAAATCTAACACATCCAAAAGATAGTATATATTGGTATATGTTCTGTGGTCACTTGAAAACAATTTGTATTCCAGTATTGTCAGGTAGAGTGTTGTATAAATATTGATTAGATCTTTTTGGTTGATGGCATGTTGAGTTCTATATTGTTGCTGATTTTCTGTCTCATTGTTTTATTAATGTTGACAGAGGTATGTTCAAATCTCCAACTCTAATTGTAGATTTGTCTATTTCTCCTTTTAATATTATCAGGTTTTGTTTCACATATTTTGCAGCTTTTTTGTTTTGTACATTCACATTTAGGATTGCCAAGTCTTTTTTGTGGTTGATTTTTTTTTTACATTTTTATCATTGTATAATTTCTCCCTCTATCCATGATAATTTACTTTGCTCTAAATTCTACTTTATCTGATAATAATATAGCCACTCCTGCTTTCCCTTGATTAATGTTTGCATGACACATCATTTACCATCTTTTTACTTTCAACCTGCCAATGTGGTTGTTATAGTTGAAGTAAGTTTCTTTGTAGGTAGTATATTGGGTTTCATTATGTTTTTTTATAATTCACTTTGCTAATCTCTGTCTTTAATTGGTATGTTTAGGCAATTTATATTTAATGTAATTATTGATCCATAAGGACTTAAGTTTGCTGTTTTAATTTTATTTCCATTTTTCCTCTCTGTTTTTGTTCTTTTTTTTTCTGTCTTCCAATGGGTTATTTGAACTTTTTTTCTAAATTCCATTTTGATTTCCTCACTGTTTTTTACTGTATCTCTTTCTATAGCCTGTATAGTGGTTGCTCTGGGTATTACATTATATATACATAACTTACACAGTCTAAATTTTTGTTGGCTCCCTCTGGTGTTTCCAAATTATTGGTTTCTCTGGTTCCATGTCTGGGCTATATTAATGAAAGGAAAAACCAGGAAATTTACTACTGCTTTGAATCTTGAGGTGTCTAAGCAGTCTGCTTTCTTTACTCCACCTTTTCAGGTTTTGTTATGTTTGTTTTATATATGATGTTCATAGTGTGTACCTTTTGACCACCCTCACCCATTTTGCCCCTTCCATTTTTAAGGCAGCAAATATAGCACTCTGACCTCTGCTTCTAGTTTTGCATTTTTTTCTCAGACTCTTACTCCCCTGCCTCCCTCTTTCACTTACAGGAATTATTTTCATTACATTGGCCTCTCCCAGATAATCCAGAATAATCTTCCCATCTCAAGATGAGCAGTTAATCACAGCTCTAAAATATTATTTGCTATGAGAAGGTAACATATTTACAAGTACTGGAAATTAAGATATGGACCTCTTTAGAAAGTTATTTTTCAGCATATCACTAAAAGCTTTATTTGGAAGAGCTTTCTCCTCTCACTTTTAAGCCATAAATATATTTAATATAGTTTTGAATCAAGTAAATTTGGGATTTTTCTTGGCCAAACAACTAAAATTTTTGTTGTTGTTGTTGTTGTTTAATAAAAAAACAGATGTAGCAAAATCCTTTCTATGCTAATGCCAATGGCTTAGTGTCTTCTTATGATGGGTCCTTTAAAAGGGAATATTAAATGCATAATTTCCTGGAGATATACAGGGGTTTTTTTGTTTGTTTGTTTTTGTTTTTACTTGTAAGATTTATTTTTGTGCAAAATCCATTAAAATTTCTTTCTTCTTTTGTCAAACATCATGGAGATGACTATATGTACTGGTTATGTAGTAGTATATTACACGTATCTAGAACACAACCCACTTTCTTGACATGTGTCCAACATGTTATGAAGTCTTTTGCTCTGATAAATGCTCCAAATGACTAGTTTGCCACCTTACCTGAAAAAAAGTCTCATTTATTACAAATGGGCATAACGAGTTACAGAATTCTACATTGATCTCAAGAAATCAGAGATCTTGACATATACTTACCACAAAGGTGACAAAAACATATTTGTTAATTTGTCCATTTGTCATTTATTAACAGTTATCAGGCATTCACCATATTCCATGATGAAAAGTAGGTATGTAGTGTGCACGGCTTTGGAAAAATATGGGTCTTGCCCCTCAGGATCAGAGTTTAGTAGAAACAGAGTGGGAAGACAAGGAATAGACCCAGCCTATTTGGAAAAGAGGATGAGAGGAGACTCAGAAAGGCTTCCAAGAGTTGGTCTTATTCTTAACGAAAGAATAGAAGTGAGATGCTGGCTAAGAGAATAGTTATAAAGGGAGAAGTTGGCCAAGTGATTATTTAGCGAACAGAAGAGAAGAGGAAAATCATTCCAAAGACAGATGGCATAGGAAAAGGCAAGAAATTTCAGAGGTAAGTTCTGAAGAGCTCTAAGAGATTTAATAATTTGGAGTGGGGATGTGAGGCAAGGAGTGGCAGGAGATGAGCCTGAAGAAGTATTTAGGGCTAGATCAGGGAAAATAATATCTTAATTACTATCTTCCCTATAGAAAACACAGAATCATTAAAGCTTTTTTGAGCTTTCCAAACAGCGCATTACTCTTCCTTGAGACAATTAGACCTGAGGTTAGTGATCCAAAGGGCTCAGTTTACCCAACATAGTTTATGTTTATAACCACTGTCCCAGCATAATCATTATTAGTGCCCACTTTCCTTCTCAAAAGTGTCCTGGTTTGACTTATAAATTATATAATAACATTTAGACAATTGCATTATTAACTAAAGAAACACAAAAGCATTACACAATTAATGGTGTGTCTCATTTTATTCCTTTTTATAATCCCTGCCATCTGAGACTGAAACTCTGAAAACAAAGTTGGATTGATCTTTAGTGAAGGAAGTTGGACAACTCACTATACCTCCCTACCCACAGATTCTTCATTTGGGGAGTAGCTATAATAATACTCATCTTATGGTATTATTTTAAGAATTAAAAGAATAAGCATACATAAAACATTTATAGCAGTGTTTGGCATAAAATAAGCACTATATACCATGTTATATTATTGCTAAGTGGTTTGCTTATCCTAAATTCTCAACTCTTGATTTTAGATGTGTAATACCTAGATAGTCCATGAGGTGTCAGCTCCTGCAGAAGGTCACAACTTTCCCTGCTAAAACTGGTAACAACATTGCCATCAAATACCATTACACTTGACCCATATCCTCCAGTGTCATTTCTCCCACTAATATGTGGGGTCCCCAAAGGCAGGGAAAAATCTACTTTTTACTCAAACTTACATCCTTAGAGCCCTACACAACAGTGCCTGGAAAATAGCAGATGCTAAATGGATGTTTTTGAAAGAAGTAAAGAATGAATGAGTTGATTCTATTCTTTTTTGTGATAGAAGGAGTTTCTTAGAGGATTATCTGTAACCTGGGTTCTCTGTGTTTTTTTTCTGATGTGCTAAACTATCTGAATGATACCTCATATCACTTTTAGTAAATTGCCTTAGGCCAGTGATCTCAATCAGGAACTATTTTGCCACCCACGGGACATTTGGCAATGTCTGGAGACAGTTTTGGTTGTCACATTTGGAGGAGTGTTACTGGCATCTAGTGGGTATAAGTCAGGGATGCTGCTTAGCATCCTACAATGTACAAGGCAGCTTCCAAAGAATTATCTGGCCCCAAATGTCAATATGCTGAGCTTGAGAAACCTTGATAGGTCTATGGATATAGCACATAATTTGCATGACCTTACCACATCTTTTTGATACAGCTCTGATATAAGTTTAATATCATTGCCCCACTTTAAACCCAAATGATATTTCTGCTTGTTTGTTTGTTTGCCTGAGGAATTTATTTCCCAAAGTCTAAGAAACTTGTTTAGCCCAAAATTATGTGTCCTGGGCAACCTGGAAGTGGGAGGAAATTAGCAGTCTTAGAGGAGAGTGTTAAACAATGTGGGATAGAAGTTGGAGGATAAATGACTTAGCATCCAAATATTTCATAAGGAAATTTTTTACCTCCTTCTTAATGGTTGTTCAGATGCTTCCCTGTGGGATTGAGACTCAGTTGCCCCAAGTGGTAACCTGCATACTTCACTGGCTTTTTCTCCTTTCTACTCTTGCACTCCTTGCTCCATCATTCCCACTCCCAGATAAACTACTTGTACTCAAGTCCCTGTCTTGGCTCTGCTTTTGGATGAACCCAAAGATAGGCAATAGATCTTCCTTTAAAATACAAGTAACCATTCCCAGAAGTAATAGGGCAGGGATATGAAAATTTAGCTATTCCAAATCTGCTGTTTGATATACTGGAAATATAACAGTGACATGAAAGAGTCAAACTGTAGGGTTACTGTGGGTCAATTTCAGTGATGTCAGTCATTTATCTGACTAAGGAATAAGAAACGAAGGTTCATGTGCCCCGAGTACAGAGGCACTGCTAGAATAATTACTAATTTAGAATTGGTATCTGCCATTCTTGCATACTCCTTATCTTACTTTCCTTTGACCTGAGTAGAGTGTGAGATATGGGGCAAAGAAAAAGACCCAGCTATTATAATAATCAGGGGAAAGAGGAGATGAGAAAATCGGTATTCATTTACAGTATTTTCTACTGTGCAGATGTCATAGATGCTCTTTGAATCACTGCACAAATTTATAGACTCTGTCATTCAGTGGAGAGCATAAATGAAACCCTATTGAAGGCATTATATTGTGACAAAGGACACAGAGAAATGAAGAAGACATATAAGTCCTCTAGAGCAAGACAGAATCCACATGTGAAGTCTCATAGTATAAATTTATGCATAATTTTCCTAAAGGTTGGTAAGAGTTGCCTTAGCAGGTAGAGTTAGCTGGGGACCTTGCAATATTGTGATCCTGACATCCAAAAGCTTTCAGGGTTCAATGCAATCAGTCATATGAGTGCCTACCTACAATATTATTCTGCCTAGAATTCTTCATGCATTATATATAGGTTAAAAGAGGTTGCCATAAATAGTAGGTTCATAGAAAGGACAGATTGAACGTTTGAACTCTTTGCAAAAGAAAAAACAAGTGAGAGAGACAGAGAGACCATTTTTCACTTTCTTCCTGGACTCCCCATCACCCTTCTAATGCAGGAGACTGCAGAAGCAACATTAGTTCAACATTAAAATCCAATAAGCCTTTTTCTTGATTCTAGTCTGACAGGTCTCCTGCATGGCATAGAAGCCACAAGGCTGAATGAACGGGTTTCTAAACAAATTTGGGTCAGATGTTGCTTTTGCTTGACTTACTTAAGATTGATTGGTAATTAAGTGATTTAAAATTGGTATTTTCCTAGTGGAACAAACTTGGGGCAGGGCTTTTCAGGTTTTTTGAGACCTTCAGAGGATTGGGAGTAAAAAAAAAAAATAAAAGTAAAGAGAAATAGATGTTTTTGAAGAGTCTTGGTGTTAAAAGAAGAATGGGATGTGGTTTACCTTTCTGAACATATCTGAAGCATGGGGCAGATACATTTAATGATGGAAAATCACTCCATCATTGGAATTATTGGAGGTAATAAGTGACTTCTCTTCTGAAAAATGAAGAAAAATAAATGTGCATCCACCCTCTCCCTCAATCAAAATCAGTGATTTATGGACCGGCCATCCTATGTGGGATTGAATTGACTCTCTGGTGGCCTAGATAATGTTTGGTGAGTGCCTAGATAATGTTTGATAAGTGCAGAGGCTGAAGTAAGGGAAAATGGAGCCTGGGAAGAAGCCTAAGTGGGAGTCCTGGGTGGGCAGGTCATCTCAAGGTGAGACTAAATAGATTGTGGAGAAGATTATTCAGAACTCAATAGAGTATTACTAAGCATTACTAAAAATCGCAGTTAAAGTAACCCCTTTTGCACACCTGTGAAAATGTAGAAATTTGTGCATAACTAGCTTGTATTAAATATAATGGAAATTATAAATGTTACAAAATATGTGTTTACTTGTTTATCTCAACCCTGAACATATGCACTCTGATAATTCTACTGTATCTATTCCAAGATGACAGGTGTTATTTAATTTTATTTCTCTAGAATCTGATGCAAACTTCTATAGAACTTGGTGTAAGCTTACATCTTCAAAATATGTAGGTCCAATCAGAAGACATTGTTGTCGTTGTTCAGGGGGAGCAAGGGTATAGAGAGTTTTATTTGGTTTTATATTTTGAGGTTCCTGGATACATCAAAAGTATTTCTAATGCATACATTAATTTAATGAATGTTTCTGGAAAATAAATAGATGTAAGATGCTGAAACAAGACAACCCATCAATCAGACAGGAATCCTGTCTTTAAAAAGCTTATATATTCTATAGGTAATAAGATGATACTGACTCTGTAAAGTGAAACATTATAGGGTGAAAAAGTACAAATTATTTATTAGTTGGATTAAGTAGATACTTTTAAATGGAAGAAGCATCAGGGAAAGCACTGGGAAATAGACAAAATTTGAGCTGAAATTGGAGGGTTGGTGGGATTTGAATTGGTAGGGATTGGACGTACTGTGTGAAGAGTTGGAAATAAGAGCGTATATGCAGGGAAGAGTAGGGATAGGTACACAAAGCATCAGGTGACTAGGTGCAATGTACAGACTGTGGAGGAAAATAAAAGAATAAGGTGGAAGAGATTGTCTATGGTTTAGATGGTCAAGGGCCTTAAGTGGCAGTTTGAGAGCCTGAAGCTTTGTGCAGTAATCAAGGGAGACTTACTGAGGATTGATGAACTGAGTTATGCCCAAGATAGATTAATTTGGTAATGGGATTTAAGATGGATTCAACTAGGGATATTGGAGTTAGGCAGTCTGAACTGCATTGAAAGTGTGTCAGAAGAGAGGTACAATGAGCTGGAAGCACTGGCTCGGGAGTGGAGGAGAAAGATGAGAGAGCAGTTGTTTCAGACATGCTGGATGCAAGTGCCACAACCAAGTGCTTCAATGAAGATGACCTAATTTTCAGATACTGTGAATACCCATCATTATGCCAAAGATACTATATGTAATGACACTTGTCAAAAAGTGAGTTTCTTAATTTCACTAAGCTCTATGTTATCCTTAAGAATTACTTTCATGCTCTAAACAAGTATTTTTCGGGGCGACTGGGTGGCGCAGTCGGTTAAGCGTCCGACTTCAGCCAGGTCACGATCTCGCGGTCCGTGAGTTTGAGCCCCGCGTCAGGCTCTGGGCTGATGGCTCAGAGCCTGGAGCCTGTTTCTGATTCTGTGTCTCCCTCTCTCTCTGCCCCTCCCCCGTTCATGCTCTGTCTCTCTCTGTCCCAAAAATAAATAAACGTTGAAAAAAAAAAATTTAAACAAGTATTTTTCAACCTGGGCTATACATTTAAATCTACTGAGGTGTTCTTAAAACTGAGAAAGCCTGGAGAACCACCCCATACTTACTTGAGATGGGGCCAGGAATCTGTATCTGCAATGTTCCAGAGCCCATCAAGATGTGTATCCCAGCAGAATTGGACAATAATGCTCACTTTGTAAGTTTCCACTCCCATGTGGAAAGCAGTCCTATATTATGTGCTGCCTGGGTCTGCAGAAAGGGGCAGTAATTAATGCAATCACAGATACTTAAGTTGGGTGATTCATAGAACATTTTTAAATTTTATGAGATCCTTAAAATAGTGTATGGCTATGCATTTTGAGAGGTTTATTTTCCCCTTTCTTTACTAGTTGGTAACTAGCATTATTCTTGAAAATTCATTCTTGAGTGCTTATTTTTGACTTATTATTTAAATCCTCACTATCATTTGATTAGTTGGATTTAGAAAATGCTTCTGAGTGTCCGTCTGAAGCTGGTTTTTTGGCTTCCAGTGTGTTTATTGAAAAGTGTTTTAAGAAGAGGAGCAGAGAGCACTCTGAAAAAGGCTGTCATACTATGTGAATTGCAACTGTGCCTAAAAATATTAAATTTGAAATACAACCTAAAAAATCATTTATCTTGAAGTAAAGTTCAACAAAGAATCTATAATCAACCACTTTTATATTTCTGTGATATGTAGCCTATTTAATTTTGAGGGAGAGAGGGAGAGAGAGAGAGAGAGAGAGAGAGAGAGAGAGAGAGAATCCCAAGCAGGCTTGGCACTATCAGAGGGGAGCCCAATGTGAGGTTCAAACCCATAAGCCACAAAATCATGACCTGAGCCAAAGTGAAACGCTTAACCAAGTCACCCAGGCACCCCTCAAATTCTTTTCCCAGTTTGTGGCTCATCTTTTTCCTTTATATGTTTTCAATGAGAATTAAAAAGAGAGCTTTGTGTAGTCATCTGATGTGAGACAGGACAGGTTTCAGAATTGAGATAGCAAAATAGATTTATGTCAGGAGAGAAGCAGGCCCTGACCACTTTGTTTGAACCCTGAACCAAAGTATGCCTAAATGTCATCCTTGAAATATTCAGATTCTAGTAGATTCCATTTATTTGTTTATTTATTTATTTATTTATTTATTTACTTATTTATTTATTCATTCATTCATTTATTGAGACTGTTTGCACATGTGAGTGGGAAAGGGGCAGAAGGGGAAGAAGAGAAAGAATCTTAGGCAGGCTCTGTGCTGAGTGAAGAGCCTGATGTGGGGCTGGATCTCATGACCTGAGTCTAGATGAAGAGTCAGAGGCTTAACCCACTCTTCCCCCAACCCAGATGCCCCTCCATTTTTTTATTACCGCCCATTCAGTTTAGGTTTTCTCTTAATTGCAGCTTATATTGTTATAATGGACAGTGATATCTATTAGCTAGGATTTTACTTACAGTGTTACATGTCACCAAGTTCAAATTACTATACAGTTGTTAAATAAAAACCCAACTAACTTTTATTTGTCTCATTTCAAGATCTGGTGATTTTTCTCTCACAGTCCCTCAGGATTCTTCATTATTTTTCCAAGCATGTTTCTTACTTGCCTTGAATGTAGGCAACTCTTGAATGTAGGTCTTTGTGAGCCAGAACAAACTTCCCCCTTAGGGATTCTGAGAGGTAAAAAAAAAAAAAAAAAAAAAAATGCATTTCATATTTCTGCTCTGAAGGACGTTTTCTTCAAGATGAATTGGTAACCTTCAAATATTGGATGACTGACTTTTCCAGCCTAATTTAGAAAAGAATGACTTCAAATCCCATGAAAAAGACATCGCCTACCAAAAGACCCCTCTGGTGGGCCAGTCTCTCCCCTTGGACTCTGGATCTCAATCCTCCTCGCCTTGTCAAGGGCTTTGTTCCTTCATTTGTTTCATCTCTTCTATCCCAGTAGTCTCTGCTCTATTGTTTTCTTATTTCTATAAACAAAGAAACATGCTTTAGAATCTCTCATTAAGAAAAAAACAAAACCTAACAAGCAAAACAAAACAAAGTGCCTTTTCTCCTTATGTCCCTCTGGCTATATTCCCATTTCTTTGCTCTCCTTTTAGAGCAATATTTTTCAAAACAGTTCCTATGAGCAATGTTTCCAGGTCCTTCCCTGTCAGTCAAGTCCTTATCACTCCACTGAAAGTGTTCTTTTCCATGGCCATTTTTCTGTCCTTGTCCAACCAACCTCTTCAGTTTCTCCTTGATAAAGGATGTTCCTCTCTTGGCTCATATGACACCATGCCCTCTCCCTGGCTTTCATTTGATTATTTTAATTGACTCATTTTTCCTCTTTTATTACTTGCCTAATAGAGGAATGCCTCACAGAATAATACAGAGCCCTTAATTATCTCCACTTATACCCCTAAGATGATCCATTTCTCACCATATGTTGACCAGTATCTGCATGAAATTCTTATCTCCAGCTGAGATTTCTCCATTACACTAGAAGTACAGGTTACAAACTTGTCTATTAAATGTCTACACTTGGATGTTTCAAGACCATTTTAAATTTAACACAAGCAAAACTTATTTTGAAACTTTTCCAGAAAGTACTTTCTCCCTTATTCTTCCTCATCTGTTTTAAGAGTGCCATTATACTTAAATGGCCAAAATTTGTGGCCAAATCATAAACCTGAAATAACATCCTTGATTCTTCTCTTTACCTCATTCGCAAAATCAAATTTATTGACAATTCATGAGTGTCTCCACAAAATATACCTTGAACTTGCCCTTTCCTCTTGACAATTACTCTTATGATCATATTTTCAGAAACAATCATATCTCAAGACAGTTTCTATAGCTTCCTAATTGGTCTTTCACATTTACTCCACCATGTTTCATTTTCTTCATAACGACCAGACTGGTATTTTTTTCCAACATAAGTAAAACCATATCATTTCCCAGTTTGAAAGCTGTCAGTGACCCCCCCACTCATTTTAGAAGAAAATTGAAACTCCTTTTCTTGGTCCACTTGGCCCTGCTTGCCTGGTCTCTCCTTTTTTTACCTCATGGTAGTCTCTCCCTCTTCTGGTCATGTCCTTTATGACTTCAGAGACTTTGCATTTTCCAGATGCTTTGCCTGGATTCTAGTGCCATCTTGCCATACTTCATTCTTACAAGGCTGGCTCTTTCTCATCTTTCAGGTTTCATCAAAACCCACAACCACTTCATCTCAATTAGTTCACCTGAACACTTGATTTTTCTATCACCCTATTTCCTTTTTTTAAAAATTAAAAAAAAAAATATTTTTGAGAGGGGGTGAAACAGAGAAAGGGAGACAGAGTATCTGAAACAAGCTCTACACTGACAGCAGAGAGCCCAATGCAGGATTCAAATTCACAGACTGTGAGATCATGACCTGAGCCAAAGTTGGATGCTTAACCCACCGAACCACCAAGGTGCCCCTCACCCTACTTTCCTATGTTAATTATAACGCTTGCCACAAATATAGAATTATTAATACGCTTGCCTAGTGCATTGTAGATACTTAATAAATATTTGTTGAATGAATTAATGGCAATGATTTACTAGAATTAAAAAGAAAAGAGGTATATATGTAAATTATCAGTTTCACACTGGCATGGATTTCTTCACAAAGCTGTCATTTCTTTCCATGGGACTATTTACCCAGTTTCTAGATCATAACCTGGAGGGGTATTGTAAGGTGCTTGCCTGTATTTTGTAAGAGGTTGGACAAAAAAGTTAAAGTTCAGATGAACTAACCAAATACTACATAACCAAAATACTAACAAAAATGTTTGAATGACAAAATCCTATTGCTCAAAAAGTAAATAAGCAAGCAAAGGAAGGAAATAAGGAAAATTTTACTTGACAATAATTTTTACACCTGTTGTGAACCTGCCAAATTTCATTTGGTTCTCTGGAAACCAGCTGGTACTAAGGTAGTCCCAGAGCCAGGTGCCACAAGCCAGGGACAATGGATTGGTATCCCCCAGTCAAGAGCTAACTGGCAACTACATAAATTAAGGTACATCTCCTTAAACTGTCCTATTCTTTCAACATTTTCCCTTAGAAATGTTTGCTAATATATTTCAGATTCTGGCTGCAATTTTCTTGACATACGGCTCTTATTTAAGCCATTTGTACATAGTTTTTCTTTTTAATTTGCTCCAATTCCTCCATCAAGAAAATGAACCTCAAAATTATAAAACATGATGATCCGATAAGAGAAAGTTAAAGTGTTTATGAGCTCTTGAGGTTATTTTGGGTCTGCATCTGCAGTCAGTCTAGAAATGTGTATAGTTACAAGCTAGTTTAAAGAAATTTGGAAGGTAGTCAAAAATGTTCCATGAATCACCAAACTTGAATTCTCATTTTATTAAACACAGTGACACTCACCTTAATAAATGGCCAAATGTGCCACCATGGATCCATGATGCCATTCACACCTTTATGAGTAAACACAAATATGGAGAATTGCCATACAGGAATAATGAGAACTCATTACAAAAAATCAAACAAGGCCATTCTTAGCCATACAATGTATTGATATAAAACAAGTAAAAGACTCGTGGCTAGGGCAAATTAGACACATACAATAGCAGAGCAAAATAAATATTCAAAGTTGTTGTTCATTGTACCAGGAAGTTCCAAGTTTGTGTGCTAAGTTATTTATTCTAGTGCTTTAAGCCAAGCCCCAGATAATGAGCAGCTAAAGGAATATGACTTATTCATATTTACATCAGAGATACATGACAAAGCTCTTTGGCATACGGTAGCAGTTTTTGGAATTAAAGAAACATTAGTTGTCAAACCCTCATTTTTTGATAAATAATAAAATTTTACAGTTACTACTTTTAGCTTGAATGATAATGGCTATCATTTGTGCTATTTGTTTGGTTTTAGATTGCGTCCTTTTAGAAAGAGGCTATATGAAATTCTGGAAAGCAGTGAGCAGATCCTTTTGACGGATCCTTTGACAGATCCTTTTCTTACCCTAAATGTACTAGTCTTGCAATACTAGTCTTTACTTCTCTGTTTGTTTGCTTTAGGAATTGATAGTATGATAAGAAAAAAAATACAGTACACATAAAGGTAAACATAGATCTGTTTTAATAAATATTATTGTAAATGTCAGACAAAGGAAAATGGCTTATCTCAAGAAATTTCTGATGATAAAGCTTTAAGAAGATTTTAAACTTCTAACTAATCTGAAATTTAGAAATGTCTTTTACTCATATTAACCTCATAAATCACATTAGAGATCAGGGTAATAAGAATGAACAAAACCATCCCTAATTTTGATATATTGCCTAGGGATGTGGATAGGTATATATTAGATAGGAAGAAGAAATAACAGTCACAATGAAGCTGTTTGAGGTTTTTTGCGTTTTTCTTTAAATTTTTTACGCTTATTTATTTATTTTTGAGAGAGAGAGAGAGAGAGAGAGAGAGAGAGAGACAGAGCACAAGCGGGGGATGGGCAGAGAGAGAGAGGGAGACACAGAATTGAAAGACAGGCTCCAGGCTCTGAGCTGTCAGCACAGAGCCCGACGCAGGGCTCAAACTCACAAACCGCGAGATCATGACCTGAGCCGAAGTCGGATGCTCAACCCATGCGCCCCAGTTTTTTGTGGTTTTCTTAAGAGATAGTGTGAGCTGGGAAGAGGAACAGAGGAGAGGGAGAGAGAGAATCTTAAGTAGGATCCACACCCAACATGGAGCCACTTGCAGGGCTGGACTAGAGTTCAATATCACGACTGTGAGATCATGACCTGAGCTGAAATAAAGTCAGATGCTTAACCAAGTGAGCCACCCAAGTGCCCCTGAAGCTGTTTGTAAATAAAGCATAGATGTACATCAAGAAATAAAACAACAACATAGTGATTTTTATGGATGCTAACAAGGCAAATTCCTGTTCGAAGATAAACTGCTGCTTGGGGACTAGACCTGGTCTATGTGTGGTATTTTTTTTTAATTATTATTTTGCTTTTTACTTTTTCTATATTGGGACAATAGTCTCTCTGTCCATGCTTATCACTGTAATGAAGGAAGATTAGAAGGCTTCTAAACTTAAGAAGGGAGTTGGGAGAAATTTGTTATTTAGATCAGGGAGATATAATCAGATTTAAATTATTGAGTAATAGATAAAGCTGAAATTTTCTGTGAGGCATTGCAAATTATCACCAGGTGTTTCTGCTTTTAAAGTTAGTCTAGATTTTATCTTAAATGTGATATGCAAATAATGGTAGGGATTTATTATTATTAGCATTAACATAATAGAGATATTGGTGCAGACTAATTTAAATGCATGCTATTTAATGACCTTACAGATATTTCTGCTCATTAGAAACCTAACTGCCCCCAACCAGCACGAACAGTGTCTGTCTTCACCCAGTGGCAATGAATGGAACAATTAACACAGTTCTGAAAATGACATGGATTTTAGGAAGGTGATTTTATTCAAGAAAGCATAAAAAATGTCTGTCATTATAAACAATGCTTTGATTAAGGAATTTGTTGTATTTGTATCATTTAAAAACGAAGATTTAAAATCATCAACTCATTAGAAACATTTTGTTTACAACAGAAAGTATTATAGCTAGCAGCTTATAAGGAAGAGGTCATGAGAAACTACTGTGAGTTCTAAATGATATGTCACTGCACCCTCTGTGCATCTAATACAGCATACAAGTTCTGCCCAGGTATGGGTTTAGCATGTGTCTTGGCCTCATCCTCATGGATTCTTATCCAACAGTTCCAGGCAAAACCTGGACATTTACACAAGTGCTCAATAGGCTTCTGGTTTTGGTTCTTGAAGGAAAACGTATTGAGAAGCATAGATTTAAAATACCCTCCTCACCAGCAAAGACCTGGAAGGCGCCTCCATAAGATGTTTCTCATGCTCTGCTGAATTTCCCCCCTTTCCCACATGTTCATCTTTACGCTCTTTGCAGATCTTTGCAGATCACCTTCACAAGTAAACACTTCTTCCCAGTGCTATCTGTCCTTTCCAGTAATATTGCTTCAGCACATCAAACTATACACATTTTATTTTGTATTGCTCCTAACTAATTTATAAGGGAATGGAACTCCTTTTTTTTTCTTTTTATGTATTTTTTTAAGTTGGTGTAAAAGATCCCATGTAGTATACTTGATGCACCCTATACATATTTATATGTATATATTATAATGTATATATTGAAATGAATACATAAAAACAACTCATCATCTGGGCTGTCTCTGTATAAACATGGCTCTGGCGGGGCTCCTGAGTGGCTCAGTCTGTTGGGTGACCGACTTTGGCTCAGGTCATGATCTCGCGGTTTGCGAGTTCGAGCCGAGCCCTGCGTCCTGCTCTGTGCTGACAGGTCTGAGCCTGGAGCCTGCTTGGGACTCTGCGTCTCCCTCTCTTTCTGCCCCTCCCCTGCTCATGTTCTGTCTCCTTCTGTCTCTCAATAACAAATAAATGTTAAAAAAATTTTTAAATATGGCTCTGGCTTTAAAAGAATGTGAAACACATGGAAAACATCATTTTGTAGGACCTGTGTTCTTCCTCTCTGTGCCCTACTTCATCATCATTTTGCATTCTCTGCATAATTTTTAGGAACATAAATTTTTGGCAGATATCCTGGTTTATAACTTAAGTAACAAGTGTCTGAGAGTCCAGAGTCATTAGTATCTATTGTGTAAATCTATATTTAGTATCATAAAATCTAATGGAATCCCAAATTACTGATCATAAGAAATAGCTGATTTTTAAACACTGAGAGTAAAACATCATGCTAAGTGCTTTAATTATTTTTTCCTTGAAACGGATGGTTTTATTATATCTGACACTGTTAAGAAAAATGAATTCTTTGGGGAACTAAAATCTGAAAGAGCTGCACATTTTAAGTGCTTTCTCTTTGGGTGAAGATTTATTTTATTTTAATGTGGGACCACTTAGTGAGTGAGGAGGTTGTAAAAGACTTTTGTGTGCACATTAAAATTTTACATGCTCTGTGTTCTTAATATTTTACAATGTATGTCATTATATATTTCCTGAAGAAGCAGAGGATCCCTCAGCATAGAATTAATAGTACTTAAAATTGCCATTTCTGTGTACCTACTATGTGACAAACACTCATAAGCCTGCTTTATGTAATATATTTGGAAGGGTACAATGGATTATGGCTTTTCTTGGTAGGTGGTTTTCATATTGAACAGGAGACAAAAGTTTGAATAGACCTAAATGGCACCTGCTTGAGATCTTTCATTACTACTCTTTAAGAGGATATACTTGTATACATTTGATTTTAAGAATTATCTGTGATCATGAGAAATAGGCTTGATTGAACATGTATAATGACCATGGGACATAAATTTTGAAATTGGAACTGCTTTGAAAAATCTGGGGAGAGTGGTCATTACAAATGGCAGACTGGAATTTTCTGTTGAGGGTAAGAAGCTTTGTGCCTATGTAATCCCATGTGCATTCTTGGCTCCAAAGATGTCGTCTCTTCAGCTAGAAACACTTAGGCAAAACTAAAAATGATGTTAGTCGGTAGGGAATGTAATCTTAACCTGGTTTAAAGAAACTTTTCTGAGGGAGACCTTCTTGTCATGGAAATACATGGCAAGCCGAGTGAAAGTCAGTTTGAGATCAGATTTCATACTTAATGTAATAGATGATATTGTATTTCCACATTTCCTTGTGGATCCAGGTCAGAAGATCCATTTTTAAGTACATCAAATATGATCTATTTTGCAATAATTTATCTTGCATTCAAAATGTATTTGGCTTTATCGTGTATTGCTTGAGCTAATATAATCCCAAGATGCAGCCTCTCTCAAAACTTCACCTACACATTTCTTTCCCAGTTTGAAAACAAAAGAGTTTCTGCTCCACAATTTCCTCTTTTCGTGTTACTCAAAATGAGTAACTATTGCCAGTAGCTACAGAAAAAAAAAATAAAAAGACTTGGATGAAAGATTATGTTTGCAAAAATGTGACTAAGTTAAAAGAATTCATGCCGAATTGTACATAGCTATTAAAGGCATATTCCGGTAGAGCATTAAATTCTAGGAAAAAGGATTTTCTGTAGAAATTATGTATTTTGGAATAAAAGCTTAGATTCAAATACTGTTCTTGCACTCATAGCTGGAAATCTTGGGAAGTTCTACTTCTCTGAGGTTCAATTTCCTCATTTGTGGTATTTATAAAGTATAATTATATCTACCTCAAGTAGTTGCTATAGATGTAAAATGTGTCAAGAGATTTAAGCGTATACTCCAGTGTCTGGCACACAGTAGCAACCTCAGATGTGTTAGTTTGCGTTTCTGCAGCTTGGATTGAGAGACTTACCGGTACTGGCATTGAGAAAAAAACACAAAGTCAACATTTAATCAAATATACACAATATACCTCTGTGCTTTAAAGCTTTCACAAGTGTGTATAATCAGTTAAAGAGAGCAGCACAGTAACAAGTCATACAACAGATGAATCTCATACAGTGCATTTTCATCATATCATCATAATCATACTGTAAATTCCCTTCACCCCTTCCTTTACCATTTGTGTGTGTGTGTGTGTGTGTGTGTGTGTGTGTGTTTCATGGCAGCAGCAAAACTGAACAGTGGGGGACATCTTCATTAGAATAATGGAATTCAGAAGGATTTTTTAAAGAAACATACACGTGTTTTAAATGTGTGTGTGTGTATATATGTATATATACACACACACACATATATATATACATATTTTTTAAAGAGACTGTGGTTGATTATGTTTGAGAAAGTTATTGAAGAAATATTATATGATATTTAATAATATAATCTATCTATACATCTACCCACCTGTCTTTGATTCTCTGTTGGGATCTAAATCTCCAATTTTGTGGTGCCAAATCAAAATATTTATATATTGTAGAAATACCAGGCAAGACATTTTTCAGAAAAACACATACCCAGAATGAGTAAAAGACCTGACACTGTGGGAACTGAAATACAGAACTGACTTCAGGAATTTCCCTATTGTCCAGAGATCATGTAGAGTGTGGGATGGTACTGAAGATGAGTTCAGTATGCTGAAAAGGTGTAGTGTCTTTTTTTTTTTAATGTTTGTTTATTTTGAGAGAGAAAGAGAGAGACAGAGTGAGAGTGGGGGAGGGACAGAGAGGGAGACAGAATCTGAAGCAAGCTACAAGCTCCGAGCTCTCAGTACAGAGCCCAACGTGGGGTTCAAACTCACAAATTGTGAGATCATGACCTGAGCTGAAGTCAGATGCTTAACCCCCAAAAGGTGTAGAGTTTTAATCTCTATCTACACATAGGGAATAGGATTCTTGTTTCCTACCAAACATGAGATGCCTTTGGCTTCTATTTCTTGATTAGCATTGAAAATTGGACCAGATCATCTCTTTGTGGTTCTGATTTTCCATAGATCCTTTGGCTCTGGATTTTTTTGTCTGTTTTACTCAGAAATTGTGCTCATGATTTTGAGCATAGACATTTCACTATTTAAATTTTTAAAATATATTTTATCTATCCTATCTATGTGTCTTGAATGGAGGGTTAGATTTTATATTGCTTACTATTTCCACTTTCTAATTTTCCTTTTTTTATTTTAAAAGACAAAATTCCTGAGCCATTATTAATGTGTATTATTTCCTAGTTATAAATATGTGCTAGTTATAAAAATTAAAACATTTGTGAATTACATTTTCTTAACATCTTTCCTAGAAAATAAGATACTTTGAATGGCATTAAAATGTCGTGCTGTGATGCCAGCAATAATCTTTCAACCAAATAATGCAAAGACATTTAAAAAGCAATTGTATATTAACTATTTTCGCCAATTCTTTTAATCAATCTGGGCACGTTTTGAATTTGTTCCGATGGTCACTGATGCCTCATATTCCATTATTCAGGCCAATTTTGTCGCAATATTGACTGACAAATTACACATTTTGATATGTTATTAATATTTACAGAGCACCCATCCCAGGTTTATCACTAATGTCACCTTGAGTGGAAGAATGATGTTCAAACATTATTTAAATTTATGGCAATGAGCAAAAGCAATTATTATTATTATTTTTAGTTTAGAAATTGATGCAAAGAGTTCATCTCAAATGGCTATTGCATAGAATATTCATAAACCTGGATTGCTGTCATATTTTTCTATGAAGAAAAGGAGTTTAAGAAAACTAGTAACCACCACCACAGTTAAAGCAGGAGCCCTATGAGAAAATACTACTCATTCTCATCTTTCTCTTTTGTAAATAAACTTGTATCCCCAAGATTCTTAAAAGACTGAGGGAGAGGAACATTGTTTTCTAAGTTGTCCCAAACCTGGGGACATAGTGTCAGGGGATGGCCCTCTTTGCAGAAAGTCAAAGAGGAGACGGAGGAGGGGACAAGAGCTTTTCAGTAAGCAACAACAACTGAAATTCAGCAGCTGGTCTTCTCTTCAAGATGACCCCAACACAAAGAGAAAAATAAAACATGGCCCTCTTTCTTCTTTCTGAGAATTTCAGCTGCACATATGACCATGCAGCTAAGGACTGTATTTCACAAACTCCACTGCAGATAAGTGTGGCCATATAATTAAAATTTGGTCCATGTAAAATGAGAGCAAGTGCTTCATTTTGACGAAGTCGTGTCCTTAAAAAGGAAAAGTATGTCCCTCCTTACAATTTTTCCCTTCTTGCTGGGAGTGTGCTTTCATGATGACCACCACTGGATCTGTCATCCTGGACTATGAGATAGAAGTTTTCAGGTCCACAGAAAAACACGATAGAAATAGCTTGGGTCTCTTACAACACAAGAGCCATGGCACCAGCCTTGTTGTGACAACCTGGACTTTTATATTAGAGATAATGAGATATCCTATCTTGTTTGAGCCGCTGTATTTTAGTGCCACTATGTTATAGTACCTTAACCTGTATCCTAATTAATATGCATCGCAGACTAGGATAACCTGCAACAGTTAATACCAGCTATAAAACTTATATAAAGCACTTGAAATCAATGACAAAAGATATCCCACTGTTGAAAAACGTACAAATATGACAAACAGGCAATTCATAGAAAAGGAACCCTGAAAAGCAACTACATGTATGAAAAGTCATTCAACATCCTTAATAGCAGGGATTGTAAATTAAAACAACAGTGATGGTTTTCTGGTAGTCAAATTTTCAATCAATACAATTTTTGACAATAGCACATTTTTTGGAAAGGAAATTGGTACTTTCACAAATTGGGGGAGTGTAAATTGTTGCAACCACTTTGGAGAGCAATTTTGTACTATCTAGTAATATTAAAAATGTTCATGTTCCATGTCTCAGTAATTTCCATTTTTGGATAAGTGCGTCCCCTACTGCCTGGTTTATAGTATCAAACTAAATCGGTATCTTAAATGCCAATTAATATCTTAAATGCCAATTAGACATAAACATATAATACAATATGATCTACTTATAGTATGGATTAGACCAAACTCACACACATACACACACATACATCACAAAACCATGAAACTGAGGGATAAAAGCAAGCTGATAGGGATCAATGGGTATAACACTACTTTTTGCAAGTGTTTAAGCACAGACATAAAATAGGCCACATTATATGTATCATAAAGGCCAGTAAGATCTTAAATCTGTGGTATTTGTTGCCTCTAAAAAGGAGCATAGGTAATGGAACTGGCTGTGAAATGAAAGACAAAACTACCCCTAAAGATTTACTTTTAATTAAATACATGACAATTTAAAAAAAAGACAAAATGTAAACAGCCACCAATTTAAGGTGTTGGAAACATGAGTGTTTGTTATAGTATTATTCCTAGTTTTCTTGTGTTTTCCCCCTAAATAGCACTGAAAGATGTTGATGAATATTACAAACCTATTGTTAGAGGCTCCCACATGTTATTTTGGAAAATTATATTTATCATTTTGATTAACATAAAAAGTATAGGCACTGTTCTGTGAGATTTATATACACTGAAGTAGAAAGAATTATCTAGAACCACGTGATTCAAAGTTCTAAATACTCATAAGTTCTAGTTTTTGCCTTCATTCCCAAAGGAGACCTAACTTTGGACATGTGAACAAACTCAGACATTCTGAAATATTTTCTATATTCTTTAGCTTTCTTCACTGGAGATTTTAGCATTACTTTTAAAATTTGACTTCCTCCTAGAAGTAGAAAGGGTACTCTCTGACTACCCAGTATAAAAAGACACAGTGATCTACTGAAATGATTTCTCATGCAAAGAGAGAGAGCCTTCAAAATTATGTTTTGTATAAGAAATGCCTTCAGAACAGCTAATTTCAAAGTGGTGATTAAAGACATCTTGGATATGTGTATGTGTGATTATTAGGTTGTAAAAAAACAAAAACAAACAAACAAACAAAACTTGGGGAAGTTCTCAGCATATAGGACATTTACACTTCTTTTAGGGACCCAAAGCAGACACCCAGGAATACTTAGAGCATAAAGTAGCACCAGGTGTTAACCTCAGGTGAGCACTCCAAGTCAGGAGGGGTAGGAAATGGAGACCTCAGCTAGGATTCAAGAAGTGAGCTGGAGAGGAGGCAGAACAGAACTCTCCAAAGATAAGAGAACTGCCTGTTATATTAAGGAGATTCAGAGGAGAAACCAAGGAGGTAAGAGAGGATGTGTATCAAAGAAGAGTGAGGGTCAAGTTTGTTTGTGTAAAGTTGGCTCTGGTCCCTCAAGGTCATGAAAGCCAGGTTAAAACTGGAGTTCAGTCCAAGATCAAGAACCCTGGAGATCTCCAAGCTTGGGAGTGAAGACAGTCACACTGGGGGCTTGGGGGCCAAACTGAAAACCCTCAGTGACTGGTGACTATTTCCCAGTTAGAACCAGAAACTTCTGGTTAAAGGATAAATTTAAGAACCAACAGCCATAAAAGTCTAGCAAGAATTCCTCAGAAAGAGACCAAGTCCAAGGAAAGCAGATTCAGTAAACATCCCTTGCTGCTTTGAATATCAATTCAACATGTTATTTTTCTTTTCCTGACAATGGATGTGGCTAAAGAGAAAAAGTTGTACATGTAGACCTTCTGCTACCTGCCAGACAGAAGCACGTGCCATTTCTATTCTATTCTGCAACAACACAAGTGAGCACTGTTATTGCTGTGTAACAGATGAAGCTAAGACACAGAGACTTCGAGCCATGTCTCAAGGTCACACAGTGAACACGTGTTCAAGCCTGGATTAAAACTCGGGTTCAGAAGGCTTTGAATTCTGTGTTCTTTCAATTGCCACTGACTTCCAAAATCCAAGTGCTATAACACCAAATACCACAGCTAAAATAGAATTCCAGCCACCAATTCTGGTCTCCAGCTCCTTGTGTTAGCCACTTGAGAGACTGCTCCGGCTCTTTTTTGTGAAGAAAGCCTCAAAACAGTGATTTAGAAGATGAAATGGGCAGTCCTTAGTGGGGGGGGGGGGGGGGCGGGACGGGGGGAAGCACAATTTGACCAAAGACAAGCGTGACTGTATCTGGAAATAAATGCTCTGCTTCACTACCTCCTGACTCTGTGGATATTCCCCCGGGAGCACACAGGGGACTATTACATGCAGTACTTAGATTATCAGTAAGTGCTGGGTACAGCTCTGTGGTGGGCGTCTCTCTGAGTTGCTGAAGCAAGAGATAAGCTTGAGGCTCATTCAATTGTGAAATTGGTTAAAGGGGAGAAAACAAATATCACCCCCCTTCCAAGCCATACACACACATACATACTCAATGCCAACCATTCTTAGGAAAAAGTGATTCTCCTGATATTGAAATTAACTATTTTGTTACTGCCAGGGGCTTCTCCCTGTGTTTGTTTGAGAAGTGCATGAATAACTTTTGGGGAGATCAACACACTCCTAAAATTAAATGGTTACTGGAGAGCCAAAGTAAAAAGAAATTACATATTCAGATTCTGAATAAGCTCAGTAGTTTAGGTAATCGTAATATACTGATGTTTATTTCATAATTTTGACAATGGATCGTGGTTGTGAAAGATGTTAACGTTAAAACAAATAACTGAGGTAATTTGGACAAGTGAGGTATACCTTTTTTTAAAAAAAATTTAAATTTATTTTTGAGAGAGAGATCGGGGGAGGGCAGGGGAGGGGCAGAGAGAGGGAGATAGAGGATTGGAAGAAGGCTCCATGAGATCATGACCTGAGCCAAAGTCAGATGCTCAACCGACTCAGTCACCCAGGTGCCCCAACATTTCTTGAGATAGCCTTCTTATAGACGCCAGGGTCCCTAAACTTATGTTTGGAAGACATGCTTTTTATACCTGGAGGGCTAAAGCTTGGGCTAGATCTGATGCACTATTTATCCAGGAAGTCTCCATACATTTCCACTTGTTTCCTAACATAGGAACTCATGCTATGGGAAAGTGTTGCTCCAGAAGCGCAAGAGAATCCAGTTCAATGTACTGATGCCCCAGCTGCTTCCTGAACGTACCCAGGCCTTTGGCATTGGCCTGCTGACCTTATTGTCAGGAAACTTACATATATATATGTAAAATATATATAATACATATAAAATATGTATGCTATATATATACTTTTATATTACATCATATTATATTATATTATATTATATTATATTATATTATATTATATCATATATGCCCTTTTTCTAAAATGTTCTCAAGCTTTCCTGAATGGGCTAACATCCACAATTTCACACTAGTTTCCTGCGGTTAAGTCTGCATATTACTTTCTAGATAATTGACTTTTTCTTTGTTAGAGTTACTATTTGAGTTTCTCTGTTTTTAAGAGAAGAACTAGTTAAAGAGTTTCTGAAGGAAGAAGAGGATTTTAATGAGGATGAAGTAACTCTGGGCTCAATAGGGCTTTTTAAGCATATCTATATATCTTAATCTCCTCAAACAATGGGCATTAGAAAGAGGACCGTAGATTTTGGAACAGTCTGGAACAGTCCTGATTTCTTTTTTTATGTGTTTTTGTTTGTTTTTAAGTTTATTCATTTATTTTGAGAGAGAGAGAGAGAGAGACGGGAAGGGGCAGAAAGAGAGGGAGAGAGAATTTCAAGCAGATTCCACTCAGCACAGAGCCCAACGTGGGGCTTGATCCCATGAACTATAAGATCATAACCTGAGCCAAAACCAAGAGTCAGACGCTTAATGAACTGAGCCACCCAGGCTCCCCAACAGTCCTGATTTCTACCCATTACCCCAGTGCCCTATTTCACCCACAAAAGAGTGCACCTTACAGCGCATAATGCGCTGTAATTGGGGTGATTAGCCAAATTGCCACCTAATTAGATAGAAACAGCACCTCTTCATTTTGCGATGAGGAAACAGTGGTCCAATAGGATTAAGATTTACATGAGGCCACCCAGATATCTTAGTACTCAAACCAGGTCTTAGAACCATCTCCGTACTTGGCTAGGTCTATTAATAGCGAATGACGGAAATCAGCTTTTAGGTGGACATTTTGTGAAAACCCAAGCATGGGCTGTTCATCTTGGCTGGACACTCAACCAAGAAATCCAGAGGGCCCCTGGATCAAACCTGAAGGTGCTCTTTATGCGATTCATGGCACCAGGGAAGCATTTCAATTAGTGACGTCACAGAAGCCTCTGAATTAGAAGCACTTGCCATATGCTAACTTACTCTTGGTGCTTATAAACTATTTTAATAATATAAATTATATTTATCTTACAAGAGACTTTATTACACGGGAGTAGGGGGAGCTAGCTATTCATAAAAGTGAATTAATTGGGAACTGCTTCCTCAAAAGCAGCTGTATTTGCAGCGACAGAACACCTCTTCCCCTCCGTTCTCTTCGGCTGCCAGGGATAGGAGTTGAGGAGCATAATGCGCTGTAAGTGTTCACAGACACGAGGCAATCTAGTCCTAGGGCTGGATGGGTTCCAGTTCTTACGAACTATCCACAGCAAAGCTGCAGCGTTAAATATGACAAAACTCCTCCACACACAGCAGCCGTGATAGCAGAGGGGCCCTTCGCAGCCGACCTTTAGATGAACTTAATTACAACCAGCAAGAGAAAAATGCTAGGCCTTTTAGACAACATAATGGAGTTGTTCTAATTTGTTTACCAGTGGTGCCCAGCAAGGCCCTTCTCCCCACAGAAGGCTTTGGTGTGCAGAATTGAATCCAGGCAACCGCATTTTAGAGAATCTGGCAGATTAGGCTGTGAGGTGTGCATATTACAAATGGAACAAGAGTTCTGGAAGACAAATCCCTTTTGCCCTGTGCTGTCACTTGGGGGGTTATCGCCTAAGTGGATGTTCTGAATTCATTCAGTACTACTTAGGAAACCATTTAAATCATCGATGGCAACAGGCAACAAAAGTTTCCGATTATTAGGGTCTTGTAGGCATTCTGAGTGACAGTTAAGTAATTTTCAAGCTCACAGAATCGACATGTCTTACTTAACAACTCAGATTTTTTTTTCTTTTTAAACTAGAAGAGAAGGGTAGAAATTTTTTTTTTCTGTTTCATATCTGCTGGTCTAAAATCAACTTCTAATATAATTTATACATTAATGAAGAAGCAAGTGATTGGAAAATCTAAAACTATTTGTAAAATTCCTAGACTCTATTTCCCCTTTTTTCTCTTCTAAGGTTATGTCACACAGACCCACACATGCCTGCACACGCATGTACACACACACTGTATACCAAAGCACTCTGGCTGCACGTGAAAGATGAATATCAGGGTATACTTTATGTTTTTTTCTTTGTTCCCATTGCCGCCTGGCTGAGGAAGAGTGCACCATTGTCCCTGTAAAGTGTACTGATATTATAGTGGAAGCTTGGTGACTGAATGCAGAGATAAATGCTTTCCAGCCAGCAAATGGCAGAAGGTTTAAAGTGTCCCACTTTACATATTTTGGAAGCAAGAGCAAGAGTACAGACAGAGCCTTTTGTGCTGGCGAATTCTGGCTGCTTTGATGGTTGGGTTTGGCCACCTGTACTCTAGGGTAGAGTTACTTGAAATGTCTGTAGTGAAAACTTCTTTGTTGGTTTTAATTTTCATTTCTTCCTGCAGTGATAAAATAGAAAACGAGTTGCAAGGGAAAGATGACTTCAAAATTATCACAAGTAAAATAAAATGCAAAATGCAAGTCCGATATTTCAGTTATTATTATATTCAACAGACATTAAAATTACTTTGCCAGATTGCTATAGAAGTTTTTAAATGTTTACTCTCAATTTATGTGTTTATTGAATCACAAACTGACATCTTTGCACAGACCACAATTTGAGTAGCAGTGCTCTAAGGCATACTGAGTTTAATATTCTCATCTTCTTTCCGTGCTTTAGACCAGGGGTTGGCAAACTTTTTCTGACAAGGTCCAGATAGTAAATAGCACTGGCTTTACAGGCCATATGGTCTCTGTAGCAACTACTCAACCCTGCAACTGTAGCATGAAAGCAGCCATAGACAGTATGTCAAAAAATGAGCATGGCTGTGTTCCAATAAAACTTTATTTACAAAAGCAGGCTACCGGCCAGATTTGGCCTATGGTCTGTAGTTCGCTGACCCCTGCTTTAGATCATCTGAACTATATTTCCACATGTCCTAAATATTTTATTTGTGTTTTCAAGAGATTTTTTTACAACAGGGTACTCACAGCTGTTGCTGTACATTTTAAACACACATTTTGCTTTGGTTTTCACACCTTTGGGAAATGCTACCAATAAAAAGAAGTTATAATATTTTAAGGATTCAAATATTCTGGAGGGGAAAAAAAACACCATGACCAAATAGCAGAGAAAGAACCCCAAACCAGAATCTATATAGATGTAACTTTTCTTGCCTAAAGCAGCTTGGAATTTTCAGTATTAACTGGTGTGGGCAAGGCTGGGGGGTGACGGGGGGGGGAGCAGGTCTTTGATTCTTCCTTGCAGACTCAGCACAAATAGCACAACCTCTTTCTTTCTGGTACTTCAGATATTTCTAAGTGGAACATTCTATGTGGGAGGGATTGTAGCCCTCTGTGGAACCTTCCTGTGTCCCCTAGAAAGTGGCAAACATTACTTCCCCCACAAACTCCTACCACCTATCAATTTGAGCAGGACTATCTTTTATATGTTCTTTTATTCTCATAGGCTGTGAGCTCTTGGGCATAGATTCAAGTCTCTCCGAAAGCTCTTTATTATTCCTAGTGTTGAGCATATAACCGGAAATACACGCAGAGCTTGTATACATACATATATATATACACTTAATACATAACATTAAATATTATACAATTTATATTATATAATATAAAACTACATATATCTTATAATTTTGTAATATATAAAATTACAAAATATAAAATATAACATAGTAATTTATATAATACACATATATAAAACATAGATCATATATATGTATATATACACATCTGTGTGTATGCGTATGTGTAATTTTATGTGTCTTTAATATGTGAAGAGAATAGCTTGAAGTGAATCACCCCCAGGATAGTTGCAAAATGCAACTGAGATTATATCCAAGGAAGTGTTTGTAATCTATGAGTAATTATGCAAATATACTGCTGGGATAGCCTTTCCTTTGTTAGTTCAGTTCTGAATTCTTCTTCCCTCCCTTCCTTCCACTTTTGTATTATTTTCTAAAGAAGAATTTTGGTCTGAGACTCTTTACTATCTGTGATGGCCCCTTATCCCATAGAGCACCTATCCTATGATGTATTCTAATATTCAGGACTGCTCCCAACTTTCCCTTCAAGATATAAATCCCACTCCTCCTTCAGATGCCCTAGCACCTTTAACATTTTCTCCAAATTCACCCAACTTTCGCCTGTTAAAAAAAAAAATCTCTGTTTAGGTGATTCCTCCAGCTGCCATGATCTTGCAAATGTCTATGGCTGAAGGTGTCACCTGTGCCTCAAGTGTCTCAGAATCACCTCCTCTGTGACTTTTCCCTGGACCTTACAGTTGAAAGATTTTCTCACAATTTCTTTCATAGTTTTTCTGTCTCCCTCTTAAAGAGCCCAGCACTTTCCACAATGTGAAACTGTGGGATGTGCATACACTACTCCCTGTATAAGACTATGAGCAGTGTGAGGCCAGCGACCTTACTTTGTTCACCCTGCAACCTCATTAGTTCTGATCACTTAGTATGTTTTGCCTAACTGAAGGAAGAGAAGAATGTCAACTTTTAAAAGTTTATTTATTTATTTTGAAAGAGAGAGAGAGAGAGAGAGAGAGAACGAGGAGGGGAGAAGCAGAGGGAGAGAGGCAGACACAGAATCCAAAGCGGACTCTGCACGGACAGCAGAGATCCCAATGCAGGGCTCGAACTCACAAACCATGAGATCATGACTTGAGCTGAAGTCAGATGCTTAACTGACTAAGCCACCCAGAGGCTCCAAAAAAATGTCAAATTTGAAATTAGAGGTATTAAAAGTCCTGTCAAAAATTTCTCCTCTCTTTCCTTCTCACCTGTGCCTTCAATTCCCTGCCACCCTAGTAAGTCAGCTTTACCTCCTGCTATAAATGTTCTGTTGTCTGAATGGATTGGTCCCTTTGCTGAGGTGGTGGCTTCACGGCATCTTTCTCTGAATCCAGCAGGGACTCTGGCCAGTTAGCCTTTGGGAAGATCTGAAGATTTTGGGAAGGTTTGTGCATTTGTAAAAACCAACCCAATTCAGATGAATGTGCTCTGGTCTGTGTTTCTGACCCACAGTTTTGCCTACCTCCATTCCTAATCTAGGAAACGTAACCAGTTGAGTTTTTTAAAAATACTTTTTGAGTCCTTTTGATGCCTCTGTCTATGCAGTATCATTCACTTCCAGGAAACACTGTCTGAAGTCCTGTGTTTAATTCTTACTGTGGCCCAAAGAGTGAATGGGTAGGTAAGGACTGGTCTGATAGTTCTGCCACAACATAGCTAATGAAACACAGCAGTCACCTTGTATTGTGTTGGGGAGTCTGTGGCGTCTCTTGAGGACAAGTGCTTCTGTTTTTTGGACCCCCAAACTACCTGAACAAATTCTGAGCACACATAGGGAGGCTTGGTGTTTATTCAGTCTCACCTTGCCATCTCTGGAACTAAGCCAAGGTCAGCTCACCTCCAAGAAAGCATCTCAACTCAACAATCTGGGATTTTGTTTAGGGGCAGAATAGTAAAACAGGATGCTAAGGAAATGAGTCTTATTAAATAGTACACAAATTCTCAGATTGATTAGACAATATTCCTTCTTGGAATTTCTTGATGACAGTGGCTTTGTAGGAAATAAGTGAGGTGTATCCACAAAAATGTCTATTAATTTCTCGCATTGTACATGTTAGAATAGGCTAGTTTGGGATACTGAAAAAAAGTCAGTTGTTTAGACATTATTATTACTCTCTAGTTTTTATTACTTATGGACCAGGTATGTCAATAAGAAGAGTTATCTATGTATATGTATGTATGAATCAGTGGCATTGTTGCCAACCCCTGGGGACTTTTACTTTTAGAAACTGAGGTTTGCAATGTGGAGGGAGGGGGCAGACAGTCTGAGAAGTTGAGAACTGAGGAGGAGTACCTGCTAATAACTCTGTCCTTTTGGAAAATGTGAAGTCTAGAAGAAAAAGAAAGAGCAAGGGTGGGCTGAATCTGAGAAGAGAACAGATGGGCCATGGTTGTGCCTGCCAGAGGCATGGGCAGAAAGAAATGAAAAACTCTTCCTGTTCTCCTTCCCCTCTAAACAGAGAATGTGTATACCGGAGATTCTCGTGGGTTGGGGCAGATGGGATGCTTAGAGGAAAATGTCTGCCAGTGCCTTTCTCAGAAGAAGAGGAGACAATCCCGAGCCTCACTTCCTCAGAAACCACAGACTGGCCTCTGGTCTGTATCTTGGCAAGGAAAACCTATCAGGAAAGGAGGCTATTAAAGGTCTGCAAACATAGCAGATAGCATGTCCCATTCTCTAAGAATTATTCCTGATTTGGAAAGATGTATCTGCTTCAATGCTTTACTACAGTAACACACTATAGTTTTCACTCCTGAATGCTGCAGCCCTGCCTCACAAGTCTGGTCTCCATTCCTGATACACTAGCACCACTGTGAACTTAGACATGCAAATTATTGGGCACCACCAGACTCACTGAATCAGAAACATCAGGGGGCAGAGTTCAGGAATGTGATGATCTGGGTGCAGACTGAAGAGGCTGAGGGTTGAAAACCACTGTAATAGTTTAGGAATGGGAGCTCTCAGTGAAAATCTTGGATCACTCCTTTACTGGCATTGTGACTTTGGGCATATTTCTCACACTCTCTGAAGCCTATATGTCAGGGTTGTTGAGAGAATCAAATGGGATGACCCATGTGTCAATGCTTAAGCAACTGAAAGGCTAAAAAGACAAAAACAAAAACAATAAAACCCCACCAAAACTCCAAGCAGATATCTGTTTGTAAGAGAGAGACAGACAGAGTGACAGACAGACATTCCAGAGCAATTACTCAAGTCTCTTCAGAAGGGAAAAGCAATAATCTATTTGCTCCTCCAATTTACTCAGCCTCCCTTGCAGTTAGCTTGAGGCCTGGTAACTGGTAACTAGTTCTAGGGGATGGCCTGTGAGAAGTGATGTGTGTCACTATCAGCCAGAGGCATTGGGACCAGAGTCCTTCCTCCATCCTTTTGTTCTCCTGCCACGAAGCATGCTTCCTGTCCTACCAGACTCTGTGAGCCAGGAATAAATCTTTGTTGTGTTCAGCTACTGAGATTCCAGGAGTGATATGTTGTGGCAGCTTGCATAAATTATCCGGGTCAGCAGTGTAGAAGGAAAAGCAATGAGAAAGAGTAAGATTGACAGTGAGATGTCAGATAGAGGGTGAAGCTGGTTCAAAGACAGAGAATGATATTGTCTTCTGATGATAGGAAGCAGACAATGGGCCGTGTCTTTATTTCCATAAGTCCTGGGAAAAACACAGAAATCTCTAAAAGACTAACACCAAAAGGAGGACAGATAAATTTCTAGAGCACTATTGTCTAATCAATGGCTTCTGAACATGACCAATTCAGACAGGTCTTCTCATTCTTTGGTTGTAGAGTGAGAAGGGGATGGGGTGGCTTGAGCTGGCTTCCCATAAACACCTACAGATTCTATCGTTAAAAGCAAACACTATGCCAAGCCTCCTAATGGATTTCCTGCCTGCATTTGTATATTACCAACACATTCTCTGTAATGTTTTTCTTTCCTCTTGAAAAATAAATATGTCAGAAATCCATTTATGATCTAGTTTCCTTTCATTTCCTCTTCAAGTTCCATCTTTTGACATTTCTCTGAATTCCTTCTTATTTTAAGTTTCAGTCATAGTGGATGGACCACTGGTGTTTCACAGAATGCATCCTGCTCTTTCTAATATTACTGTATATATCCTCCTGCAAAGTTTTACTTTTAAGGAGCCAGATTCTGATATTGCTTCTGTCAGGAAGTCTTCTCTGATTCCCTAATCTGAAGTAGATTGTTTCCTTTATGTGATTTTTCAAGGTATGTATTTAATGCACCTCCATGGAGAAGGATTTAGAATGACAGCTTCTCGTATACTTAAGGATGGAAAGTTCAGGTCAGTTGGAGGAAAATTACTATTTGGAAATCTCTTGATGGACACTTTTATTTACAACAACACAAGTCATGTAGATGACTGTTGTCCTGGACATAAGAAGCCAAAGACATCTTCATTGGTTAGAAACTGCAGTTTGCAAAACTTGTATCTCTGAGGAAGACATGGATTAATCTATACACAGACGTCAAGAATCTTTTTCTCCTTATTTTTGTGTTTCTATCTGGGAGTTTTATTATTATTATTATTATTATTATTATTATTATTATTAAAGGATCAGAATTTATTTTTATTTATTTTTAATTTTTTTAAGGTTTATTTATTTTTGAGAGACACAGAGAGACAGATCATGAGCAGAATTTATTTTAATTGAGGTATGCTGATAATTTTGTTTAGTCTTTAAGTTTCTGACTATGTATTTATGATTAGATTAAATTATATTTTTTCTATGTATAGAATTTTAGATTGACAGACATTTTTTCCAGAACATTAAAAAAATTATTTAATTGTCTTCTGTCTTCCATAATTTCTGTTGAGATATTAGTTGTAACTTTGAAGATACTCATCTCTCCAAATTTTGCTATTTCAGGATTGTTTTCTTTTCTGTAAATTTCAACAGTTTATTTGTGTACTGGTGTGATTTTCTTTGTGTTTATTCTGCTTGGGGTGTGCAGAGCTTCATGAAACATCATGATATGGTGTACTGATGTCTTTATCAATTGTCCACTGAACATTTCTTATTTCTTTAAGCATTGCTTCTTTCCCTTCTCTCCACACTCCTTATCTGTGATTCCAATTACACAGACTTTTGTTGTTTTCATGGAAAAGTTGTAGGTGACTTGAATGATATTATCTTTCTCAACTGAATGTTCACCTTTTTTCTGCTATGCAGATAGAGTGAGAACCTATTCTTATAAATTCTTAGAGAATTAACTGAGTTGACTTGAGGCAGGGCTACATTTTAGATGAGTCTTTTTCTACTTCTGATTCATTGCCTCTCCCAGGGCTAAGGGCCTGTGGTGTTCATTGGGGCCTTTTCCCCTAATGGGTCCTGAACTCTAGTCCTTGGTCCCTCAGCACCAAAGACTGCCAGATAATCCTCTCCACTTTTTGGACTTTTTCTTTTTTCCTTATGTTATTCATTTCTTTCAATGTGCAACTTAAGAATTCAGCAAATATCTCATTGTAGCACTTGATGATATTATCTCCTTTTTCATGAAGATTTTAGCTACTTAAGTCTCTAGGTTTTCATTTTCAATGTTTTTCATTTTGTTTTTTTTTTTCTCACTAATTTCTTGAAAGTTCCAATTCAATTCATTTTTCTCTATCTTTTAGCATAAGATTCTTTGCTTGGGTCCTTTGTAGATTCTCAGCCTCTTGCCTAGCATCCAGAATCCGCAAAGGTCCCAAGGTGAAAAGCAGCTACAGAATGTTGGCTCACTTCTTGGAAGTTTCCTTTCCTATTGGATCTTGTTCTCTCAATTCTTGGATGCCACAGAAAGCTTGTAATGTCTTCCAACAGATTTATTTTCCTATTTTATTTGTTTTTCCTAGTTGTTTCTGGTGATGATATTATTTAGCCACAAACTAGGTACCCTTCATCTCCCATCTTACCTGAAACAGGCAATGCCCTCCTCAATGTCTTGCAGTTTTTCTGTTTATTAGTGAACTTATGCACCAGATTATATACTTGATCCCAAATGGATATCACAGTCTATGTATTATGCATTCTTATCATTTCCATGTTTATGTATTTTCTGTTTCTTATTAACTTTCAGAAAAAAAAAAATATATATATATATATATATATATATATATATCTTAGATGTTAATTCTGTCAGTAAGAAACATTTCAAACAGCCAGTCATAAGCTGTCACCTTTCTGCTTATAACATGATATCTTCCAATGAACAGAAATTCTTTTTTTTTTAATACAGGGAATTCCATTATTTTTTTTCCTCTTTTTTATTACTAAAGAAATTCCTCCCTACTCTAAAAGCTGCATTTGGTATCCTCCTATGTTCTCTATTGTTAAGATCATTATTTTACATTTCCCATTTACAAAGGATTCAGGCAATAGGGAATAGCTAACAAAAACTCTGAGACTCAGATCTTCGTTTCCAATATTATTCTCCAAAAACAAATCAAGTCTCCTTGGAGAGATGGCTGATTCTATGACTAGGACCATACATATACAAAATAAGCTTGGAATATCTTAGTGTCATAATATAAGGAAATGCACACACACACACACACACACACACACGCACAAAGATGGATGACAGTATCATTTTCATCAGAAACAATGCAAGTAAGAGAGAATGGGGGAAAATATTTACAGTATTGAAAGAAAAAACTGCCATCCTAGATTTTATACCCATTGAAAATATATTTTCAAAAATTGGCATGAAATAAAGATTTCTTCATAAATACAAAGAGAAAATATTTATCGGCAGCACACCTCTACAATAAGAAATGTTAAAAAAGGTCCCTGAGGCAGAGAACAATGACACAAGAAGGATATATGGGTACCCCAATGATACAAAAAACTAGAAGATTCAATGTAGTAAAGATATAGGCAACTATATAATATTCTTTTTTGTTATTTAAGGGCACATAGGTGGCTCAGTCAGTTAAACATCCACCTGTTGATTTTGTCTCAGGTCATGATCTCATGGTTTGTGGGATTGAGCCCTGCATCAGGCTCTGTGCTGACAGTCTGGGGCCTGTTTGAGTATCCCCCACTTGCATGTGTGCATGCTCTCTCTCTCTCTCAAAATAAACAAACATTTAAAAACAAGACTTTTATTATTTAAAGATTTTAAAAGATAATTGCTTAGACAAAAATAAATAGCAGTGTAGTGGGGATTTATCATATATTTACACGGAAAAGTTATGGCAACACTATCCTAAAGGCTGGGAGGGACAGAATGAAAGTATAGTATTATAATATTCTTATATGTGAAATAGCATAACAGCAGTTGAAAGTAGATTGTGATAAAGATACATACTATATACTCCATAACAACCACTAAAATAACAAAACGAAGAAATATAGCTGATATGCCAGCAAAGGGTATTAAATGGAGTAAATCAAAGATCTATTAACATAAAATAAAACAGGAAAAGAAGAAAATGGAATAAAAATTGGAAAAATTGAAAACAAACAGCAAAATGGCAGAGATGAACCTAACTCATGAATTACCACATTACATATAAGTGGTATAACCACCCCAAATGAAAGGCAGCATTTTTTACTTTTTATTAAAACAATACAAGACTTAGCTCTATGCTACATGCAAATAAAATATTTTAAAAATATAACCACTGAGAAGCAAAAAGTAAAAGGAAAGAAAAGATATACTTTGCACACATGAATCAAAACAAAGTTGTCATAGCTAAATTAATATCAAAGTAAAATTCACAGAAAAGAATATTACCTTGGGTTAAAAATGTCATTTCATACTATAAAGGAGTCAATTAAAAGGATATAACATTCCTAAAAGTTTATGTGTTAATAGTAGATATGTGGCAAAAACTAGTGTAAGTACAAGAAGAAAGTGATAAAACCAAATTATACCTGGAGATCTGAATAACTCTCTCTCTCCATAATTGATAAAACCAGCAGATACAAAATCATAAAAGCCATGAAAGACTTGAACAACAGTATCTACCAACTTACCTATTGACATTTATACAGTACTCCAACCAAAAACAGAATACACATTCTTTTCAAGAGCACATGAAAATATGTACAATAATAGACCCATTCCAGGCCATAAAAAATGCCTCAATAAATTTAAAAAGATTCAAGTCATATCAAGTATGTTCTTTTTCTTTTATTTTTTTTTGAAGTTTATTTATTTTTGAGAGAGACAGAGACAGAATACGAGTGGATTGGGGCAGAGAGAGAGGGAGGCACAGAATCTGAAGCAGGCTGCAGGCTCCAAGCTGTCAGCACAGAGCCTGACGTGGGGCTGGAACTCAACAGCTATGAGATCATGACCTGAACCGAAGTCAGACACTCAACTGACTGAGCCACCCAGGCACCCCCATACCAAGTATGTTCTTATGCCACAATGGATTTAAATTAGAAATCAATAACAGAGAACTCTGGAAAATCTCCAGGTATTTGAAAACTATATAAAACAGTTCTAAGTAATCCAGGAACCAAGGGAGAAGAGGGCAATTAGAACATATTTTTAACTGAAAGAAACAAAAAAAACAATATATCAAAAATTGCAGGATGTCATTAAAGCAGTATTTGGTGGGAAATTTATAGCACAAAGGCCTATGTTAGAAAAGATGAATGATTTTAAATCAATGACCTCAGCTTCTACTTTATGAAGCTAAGTAAGAAGAGCAAATTAAACGCAGAGTAAGCAGAATAAAGGAAATAATAAAGACAGAGTTGAATTCACTGAAAAATTAAAAAGAAAGGAAAAAAGGAGACAACAAAGTAAATCAAAGTCTGGTCCTCTCAGAAGATCAATAATCTTGATAAAACTTCAGACAGGTTAATAAAGAAAAGAGAGAAGAGACAAATTACCAATATCAGGAATGACAGTTGATGTCTCTACATATCCTAAGAGATATTAAGAAGATAATATGAGAATATTATAAACAAATTTGTCAATAAATTTGGCAACTTAGATGAAATCAACAACTTCTTTGAAAGACCTAAACTATCAAAGCTCACTCAGAGATGAAATAGATAATCTGAAAATACCTGTCATCTATTAAATAAATACAATTTATACTTAAAACCTTTCTGTAAAGAAAACTCCAAGCCCAGATGTTTTCACTTGTAAATCCTACCAAGTAATTAATAAAGAAATGAAATCAATTATACGCAAAAGTGGTCTAGAAATTGAAAAAATGAGAATATTCCTAACTCAGTATATGAAACCAGAATTATTCTGATGCCAAAGCTAGTCAAAGATGTAAAAATAATAACAACAAACACTTTAGTGCAAGATCCCTCATAAATATTGATTTAAAATTTTTATTAAATCATATCCAACAGTATATAAAAAAATAATAGATTATGATCTGTTCTGGGGTTTATCCCAGAAATATAATATTAATTTAGTACTAAAGGCCCATTAATGTAATGTAACATATTGACAAACAAAGAAGAGAATATATGATCATAAATAGATGTGGAAAAGCATTTGATAAAATTCAACATCCATTCCTAATAAAACTCTCAGCAAATTAGGAATAGCAGAAAACATCCCCAAACTGAGAAAAGGAATTGATGAATAACCTATAGCTAATATCAGACTCCATGTAATCAAAACTGGTACAGCCACTTTTGAAGACAGTTTGGTAGTTTCTTATAAAAGTAAACATAGTCTTACTATAAGATCCAGCCATCATATTCCTTGATATTAGCCCAAATGAGTTTAAAGCTTATATCCACACAAAACCTGCACAGGGATGTTTATAGCAGCTTTATCTTATAATTGCAAAAACATGGAAACAACCAAGATATCTTTCAGTAGGTGAATGGAGAAATAAACTGTGGTACATCCATACGATGGAATATTACTCAGCTCTAAACAATGTCAATGATGTAGCAATGAAATGATGGAGGAAAACTAAATGCATCTTACTAAGCAAAAGAACCCAATCTGAAAAGGCTGCATATTGTATGTGTGATTCTAACTATACAACACTCTGCAAAAGGCAAAACTATGGAGATATTAAAAAGATCAGGGGTTGCTGGGTTTTGAAGGAGGGGGAGATGAATACGCAGAGCACAGAGGATTTTTTGGGCAGTGAAAATGCTCTATATGATACCATAGTAGTGGATCCATGTCATACATTTGTCTAAACTCATAGAATATATAACACCAAGAGTGAACACACACACACAAAATAAATATATAGTTATTTCATCAAACAAATGCTTTGTAGGACAAACCTTGGGGAAATCTTAAGGGAATGAATTCAGTCTATAAATTGTTTTTCTGATCGTTTGTGAAGTGTCTTGCAGCTGAATAATCCTGAGAATCATTCAGAAGATGGAAAATCTTAAAGAAGGGCATGGTTGCTTATTTTTTAAAATGAATGTTAGGAAATAACAGCGGGCAATAAAAATAATGTAGTGATATGTAAAAATGGCATGCAGCCTAACTTAGTCACCAAGCCACCCTGCTCACACAAGATTCATTAGTCTCAACATCAGTTTTGCTATTGAGTACTTTTATAGAAATGCATGCAGTGTAATGGAAATGTACCTGTACCTTATTATACAAGTCTTCTGAATATAAATAATGCAGGAGGCCTGTTCTTTGCAAAAAAAGATGTTGTGTTAGAAAATGAAAACTGTAAACAGATTTCTAGTGAAAGGTATTGTATATGCTCCAGACAGCATCAAGCTTTAATGCCTGTGCTAGTTTTAAGTACGATGTGCACACACACTCATAGCACGCACACACACACACACACACACACACACACACACACACTTTAGTGGATTTTGATTTGGTTTTGTTTTCTTTTTTTTTCCCTTTTTTTTTCTTTTCTATTCCTCAGTGAATCTGTACAGAATCTGTAATGTGAGTTTTCTTTGTTCATGATATTATATACAAGGTCCCCCTGAAAATTAATAAGGATGTCTCCAACTCACAGCCCTATTTGCATACTTCTCCCCTACCAGTTAGCTTTTGATTTTCCTCTGTATCTCTTTATCTTTGGGTTATAGCTGAATGGTTCCTCTGCCAAATTCTGAATCAGCCTTTCACATGGATCCCACATAATATTTTTCTTCAATTCTGGGCTACGTATTTGGGGTATTTATTCCTATTAGTTTCATGTGATTATTTTATAGTTCTTTTCCTCTAACAGATAAAATATGTAAGTGTCAAAATAATTGGATAAGGCACTGCTAATGGTTTAACAAAAACAGAATTCTATAATGATAATTAGGATTATACCCAAGAGCTTTAAAGCTACAGCCCAACCAACCTTTTAAGAGTATAATATTAAGCCAGATCTAATTTAATAGAGTGTAGGATTAATAAATATTGGTCTCTTTTCTTCCTTGCTACTGGGACAGTCTCTGAGAAGATCTCAGTGAGAGGAACACTTATCTGCCCCTCAAGTCCTTAGATAACTGAAGTCTTTGATGCCTGGGCAAACAGACCTGCTGAGGATGGGTTTCCAACATTTTCTCTTCTTGGAATAACTCCTGTTTCCCAAGAAGGTTTTATTATACATCATTAGTTAGTGGTGTTTACAGGATATTATTTAGTAACTCATGACGTTGACATTGGGATTAGCAGTTCTTGTTAACCAGTAAAAGGTACATCATTCCCCCTGGAGAACATATATTCAGCTCTTAAAAAATCATGGCCTCTGGCCTCTCCAAGATTCTGAAAATTCTCTCCTCCCCATGAAATCTCAACCTTCTTTTATAATGTCAAAGACAGCCTATGGTGGGCAATATGCACATACTTGTCTTTCTAGTCAGAAGAATAAGAAAGCTCACATACTTTACTCTCTTAGATTAAATCACCTTGGATGCCAGTGCAAAGGCAATGGAGAGCCATTAAGAAAGCTATAATCAAAACGTTGAATTGTCGCAACAGGTAAATGGAAAAAAAAAAAGTAAAATATTTCCATTTTAAAGCTCCTACTGGACAGAAGAAGAGTGGTGAAGGGAACAAGATACTTTTGTACAGGATAGCCCTCGCAGGTCAATAAGTACAGAAGTGCCATCTGCACTCAGTGTAAACCAAGACAGCTGCCCTGCTTTGTGCGAATTGAGCACCTGTGTGAAGTACCATCTCTGCCATGGTTTTGAGCAGCTGAACAAATTTGGTGGCAGTTAAGAAAACTTTTATCTCCCTCTAGGTGGATTTTTACTTTCCTGTCTCAGAAAATAAAAGGTTTGCCTTTGGAAGTGGGATCTGTATTTGACGCAATAGTTACAATTTGTATGATCAGGAAGAGTGAGCCATCGTATCTGTACTTCACACTAATGGGGAGATATCACAGGGGCCAGACTGGGACTCAACGCCTATCCCAGCTTGTTCTTGAGCTGTCCTCCCCCTTCCTATGTGTGCTGTGCTGTTATTATAGTATGAATTACTTGTGCTTTGGAAAACATACTGAAGCAAATCAGTACATAGATTTTCTCAGTGAGAACAGAATTGGATGGATTTTAAAGTCAGATAAGCCCACTCAGATAAACAACTTGGGTTTTTCAAAAAGGAGGAGGGATTCACATTGTTAAGGTAGAAATAAGAAACACCCTCCAGGCTGGTAATGGATTCCAGACAGGGGAATAAGACAGGAGCTGGAGTACGTCCACCACACAATTCATGTGAAAGGCATTTCATGCTGACTTTTTGTCCCCTTTGGACTAGAAGGTAGTCATATGCAACATGCAGCTTTTACTTTGTAATATTCCTTAATACATTGCAAATTCCTTTTGTTACCCAAACTCCTAAGTAAATCCCATATTTCCATAGAAAACTGTCATAATATTATTGGGGAGAATTAAACACTGGGCACTTAAAGAGAGTACAGCCTGCCCCATATTCTCCTTGCTTGACTTTGAAGCCTGTAAAGAAGGAGTAACATCGTATTGAGGAAGACTGTGGTATAGAAGCTCTAGGTAGTACCAATATTAGTAACTCCAAAAAGCTGGGCAAAGTGTGAATTCAGAAGCTCACAACAGAGATGAGAAACAGCACAGGGACACAATTCAGGGGCTGAATTTGAAATTCCCTCTTTCATAAACACCTCACAGGAGATTTTACTTTTACCACCAAGATTACATTTTCCTATACACCTAAAAACTTGACAGCAATGTTTAGCCCTTTATTAAATCTTTTACGATATGATGAACTCATATCATGGCCTTCGAGGAACACTGAGATATGCAAGGTGATTTTTCCCCTTTAAAATGTCTCGAGACTACGGTGCTTTTGGGACCTGCTTTGATTTCCTCTGTTGACTTTATTGTATCAGCCCTCAGATTCACTTCTTTCCAAATAGTAGGCCCTACAAATGTATTCCTTTCTATCTAATCTATTGGTTCTAATCAGGTATGAACAAGAAGGCAAGTACAGTAAACTAGGATAAGAGGAAAAGATATTGTAAATAGTGCCTGAATGAATTGTTTATGAGTAAAAAGCAAATCAGGATTTAGGTTAGATGTCAGCTACTCTAGGCAGAGACCTCCCTGGAGGTATTCCTTGGGGCTCACATAGTGCTCCCTACATGGTCTCCCCGCATCTCACAGTGCACTGTGCCCGCGTGTTTTCTTGATAATGTCTCCCTAGACTGTATGTTCCTTGAATTCCAGGACTGGGTCTATTTCAGTGATTATTTAACCCCATCACATATCAAAAAAACCTGGCCGAGAGTAGGATTTTAAAGATGCTTTTAATCCAAAAAAAAAAAAAAAAAAAAGAATGGAACATATACAGCATTTAAGAAATTATGTCCTCCAGCTCACTCCTCCCTCCATCCCCTATGTCCATAAGCACCCACCCCCTCTAAACACACACAAATTACTTAAACTAGGGTTTTCAACTCTTCCCATCAGAATCACTGAGAGCACTCTACAAAATTCTCATGTCTGGGCCCTACCAAGAGCAGCAATTCAATAACCCCTCTGTGGATGTGTCCTATGCATACTTTTATGTATGAATATATGTATTTGTTAATGTTTGAATGCTATGAGGTAATTAAAATGTGTAGCCAGAATTGAGAATTACCGAGTTAGACTTTTTGGTTTTACTTGTTTCCATGCTTATCACCAAGTATTTTGTAAGTACTATTTTCATCATTTTGTTTCTTTTCTCAGTTTATTCGAATATATTTACTATTTTCTTTTGAATAATGAATGTAAATAGCATACTTAAACTATTTTTTCATGTTTGATGATTTTTTAGGTGCCATTAAGTACGAATGAAAATGTGGTTGAATATATAATTATTGGGTACAAACATTTTTCTCTTCAGTAATTTATGGAAGTCCTACTGACTTCCAGCCTTTACTGGCACCAAGGAGAAATACAATCTATCAGGCTACATCTCCATAAGTTACTCCTTCAGCTTCGTAAATATAGTATCCTGTTGCATATCTTTGCAAATAGGAATTAGATAATTTCTAAACTTTTTTGGTAGAATAACTTTGCTTCTGTTTTAACTCTTTGCAGAGGTAGCATTTGAATTCTTTCTTCATGTTCTTTGAAACTCTCGAATGTTTTTATGTGTCAGCAATTTTTCTCTCAGATGGGACTATTTGTCCAAAATTGGGATTAAGCATGGGTTCTGTCAGAAGTTTTGTAAGTTTCCATTCAATCTCTTCAGCCTCAGTGAAGGGGCAGATGCTTAAACCAGCTAAACCTTTATATATATATATATATATATATATATATATATATATATATATATATAAATATGAGTTCCAGGTGCTCATTGAGTTGAGGAAATAAGCTTCAGCTGTGGGCTGCCTGACCAGCAAATCACTGCTGGGCCAGAGATTGTTTCCCCGGGTAGCAGCGAGACTAAGTCGTTATTTCAGAAGCTGCCTACAGTCTGCACCTGTGGCCTCAGGAGAAGCTGGGATTCATGGGAGCATACTGCTCTTTTGTTTGAAAGCACCTCCGTGGACATTTTGCCAGGCAGCCCGGTTTCTCTTGGTGGGAAAGACTACAATAAAAGGAGGTGAGTAGGTCTGTGCAGCAAAGTAACAGGAGCTAGAGTCATTTTCTGGAGGACCAAAAGGAGGCAAAAGAAAAAGAATGGGCTCAGGAGGAAGAAGGGGTCTTGGTCTGCCTGGAAATCTAGGGAATTGCATAGAGTTATGCCTGATATTTAATTTTAATTGTTTGCTGCTATTTTCTGTGCTTTAGAAGTCTTCAGTCAGACCCAAATCTTCAGAAAAATGCATTACAAACAATAGGCTTGTGTCACTGGTGTCTTAAGGAATGTGGAAGGAAGGACTGTGTCTGGGGTTAGAGTGGCCATTCAGAGGGCTTGTGGAGTAAGAGCTGAGCAAACAAAGTTTGCTGCCCTCTGCCCCAAGGTATCTTTGAAATATTGGGACAGATCCTGGGCTTTCTACAGGGCAGTAAAAAGAGACTGGAGTCATTTTTATTTCCATTAAAGAGCACATTCTGGAAGAATAGGAGACAAAAGATTATGCCTGCTTTTAGAAGTGGAAATGAGCCAGCTCTTGAACTTTTCTGAGTACTCCAAACAACTACCATTACGCTCCTGTTTCAGGATGTGGTTAGGGCCAGGAGTAAGTGGGGGCTGTCTTCAGTCACTAAATCCTAGGACTCAAGACTCAGACTGTATTTCAACTGATAATCCCCAAATCCCTGTGTGCTTTAGCTCTGGCCATCCTGATTTAGGTGGTGCATGAACGATCCCTCTGGGGGCTCCATCCACTCACCCCAGATGGACCTTTGTATTCAGATATTTAAGTTTTACAATGTTCTTTATAAAGTTCTACCTGCTGTAAGTTGTTATACATCTCATAGGAATTTCTTGTCTTTTCTATGGACGACTCTTCCATAGCAATAATTTTATGCTTTTTTTAATACTCTTGTGACTCTGAGAAGACAGCTGGATAACCCAGTGTGTCTCTTGTATATTTAGTTCACTTCATGTTTTCATGGGGGATATTTTAAAACTCTTTATATTTGTATAAACAAATGACTTTCTTAAATGTAAATAGGAAATATAACTGTTGTGCTATTTAATTAGCTCATCATGCCTAGTGCCTTGGAATAGAAATGAGAAATTTTAAGGTACTGATGAATTTATTCCAGGGGGAGATTGGTGAATGTATTTGTTTCTTATTGCTGTTCTAAGAATTACTACAAACTTAGCATGTTATCTTACTGCTCTGGAAGTCAGAAATCTAAGATGGGTCAGCAGGGCTGTGTTCCTTCTCCAGGTTTGAGGGGAGAAGCCATTGCCTTGCCTTTTCCAGCCTCAAAGGCTTCCTACATTCCTTAACTTGTAGCCCCTCCCTCCATCTTCAAAGACAGTGCCCCAGCATTTTAAAGTCTCTGTGTCTATTTTTAAGTCTGTGTTTCATTGGTCCATACTTTTATCATCACATCTCCTCTGACTGTGACCTCCCTGCTCCCCCACCATAAGTCCCCTTAATGATTACATTGTGCCCTTCTGTATAATACAGGATACTCTTCTCAGCTCAGTAGCTTTAACTTAATCACATCTACAAAGTCCCTTTCACCCTCTAGGGTAACATAATTACAGACTCTAGGGTTTGGGTGTGAACAACTTTGTGGGGGGGGGGGCATTATTCTGTCACTACAGTGAATTAAAACCTCATGACCTGAATGCAGATGTTAGGACAACTGTTGAGACTTGCAGTGAGTGGAGAATCCTACTTCAGTATTAAATTGCTGGCCCTAAAAACTGCTCCACAGAACAAACACCAGTCTTAGAGAGCCAGCTGACACCATGGAATATGGATAGCTAGAGTTGCCCCAAACGAAAACCTCAGAAGATAAGGAATCATTTCATCAAAAACACTGTGCTTGCTCTTACCTCCAGCCTCCAAAGATCCAACATTTTCTACATAGAAAATTTTACCATATCCTTATTTTTCTACTCATCCTTCACATCTTAAAGTTAATTAATGTTGAAGCACTGTCAGATGGAGTTTTGCAGGCCTGATGATTTTGGACAACACTTTGTATGTTAGTACCTCGTAGTCTCTGGAGTTGCTCGCTGAGTAATTTTAGATGACTAATAACCTCATAATTAGATAAATAATTGATATGGTTCAATTATCTGCTGCTTTACAACTTTATTAATATTCGTATTTGAGCTGTAGATGCCTCTCTGCCCTTTACCTGCCGGAGAGAAAACCTAATCCTCCACGGACTCAAGGATATGTGTTGGAGAACCCTTGCTATAGTCCAGGATATGTAAATTAGCCATCTTGTTCCCAAGCATTAGCAGCTGTTGTTTTAATTATTAATGAGATGGTCAGTATTTGCTGTAGGAGAAAGAGAAACCAAGTAAATAGGTTTGGTGTTCATGTCATTTAAAATCAATTTATTATTCAAGAATTCTTAACCAAAGTAGCTGGGTTGCCCAGAAGGTAGCCAGAAGTATGCTGGCTTTGGTGGTTTGTTTGTTATCTCTAGGTCATGCGTGGGGTTGTGTTATTGGATTCTTCTTGGGGGTTGGCCTGTTATAAGCTATTCTGTAGTTAATAAGCTGTAATTAATAATTCAGTGAAATATTATCAGTTGAAATAATAAATGTCAGTATTATGAAAATGCAAAGGATATTTTTTTATTATTGCCTATCATTAACTGGAAAAGTATTATACAGGAGCACCTGGGTGGCTCAGTTGGTTAAGTGTCCAACTTCAGCTTATGAAGCTGAAGGTCATGATCTTGTGGCCTGTGAGTTTGAGCCCTGCGTCGGGCTCTGTGCTGACAGCTCAGAGCCTGAACCCTGCTTCAGATTATATGTCTCCTTCTCTCTCTGCTTCTCCTCCACTCATGCTCTCTCAACAATGAATAAATGTTTTTTTTTAAAAAAAGTATAATACAGGTGTTCTGTTTCGAAGGGACACATGTACCCTCATGTTTATGGCAGCACTATCAACAATAGCTAAAGTATGGAAAGAGCCCAAATGTCCATCAATGGACGAATGGATAAAGAAGATATGGTGTGTGTATTACATGCACACACACACACACACACACACACACACAGAATGGAATATTCCTTGGCAATAAAAAAAATGAAATCTTGCCATTTGCAACTACGTGGATAGAACTGGAGTGTTTTATGCTAAGTGAAATTAGTCAGAGAAAGACAAAAATCATATAACTTCACTCATATGAGGACTTTAAGAGACAAAACAGATGAACATAAGGGAAGAGAAACAAAAATAATATAAAAACAGGGAGGGGGCAAAACAGAAGAGACACATAAATATGGAGAACAAACTGAGGGTTGCTGGAGGGGTTTTGGGAGGGGGGATTGGCTAAATGGGTAAGGGGCACTAAGGTATCTACTCCTGAAATCATTGTTGCACTATATGCTAACTAATTTGGATGTAAATTTTTAAAAAATAAAAATTTTTTAAAAAGTATGATAGAAATGTTAAGTTATGGACAATTGTATACATAACTGGATTAAGTACTAGAAAACAGTAAGAGAGAAATGGGTAAAAGGGGTGAAACGTTCAAACTTCTATTTATAAAGTAAGTAAGTCCTGGAGATGTAATATAGCATGGTGACTATAGTTTGCAATACTGTATTGTATATTTGAAAGATACTAAGATCTTAAAAATTCTCATCACAAGAAATTGTAACCACATGTGGTGATGCCAACTAATTGTGGTAATCATTTCACAATATATGCATATATCAAATCATTATGTTATATACCTAAAACTAATACAATGTTATATGCCAACTGTATGTCAATAAAAAAAATTAGCATATCTCAGCTGAAAAGGGGAAAAACAGTAAACAAAATATCTGCTAATTTCTCTTAAAGGCACTATCTTAGAACTTCATTTCATCAACCATAATTTTTATATCTTTAGAATTGTTATCTATATGATACATCACAATCTTATTTTAAAGGAGAAAACACAATTTCTATTTTTTCTGGCTTACCCTGTAAGGGTCTATGTATGTGCTTGATAGCTACACTCAAATTATCTTTTTCTGTGACATAACATGATACATATTTAATTTTAAAAGAAATTTATAAAGTAACACAAGCAAAAAAAGAAAATCATTGGTACTGTATTACAGAAGATTTGAGAAAGAAATCAGCATTTTCTTTGAATATTTCTTAATTAGCTTCACAGTCTTAGCCAGAAGTATATAAGAAATTAAGTATTTATTGATTCAACTTATATTAGTTCAGAAAGATCTAACTACATGATTAGTGATTTAGATTTTGGAGCTCCAAGTGGTAGATAGACTTTATTTCTCTAGAACCTTAAACTGTTTTTAGGCAGATGTTTTCAAGTGATCAAGATACATGCGATAGTTCTATATATACCAGTATAAGTTTTGTGGTATCCATGACTTCTTTATGCTTTACATGAGTTGGTGACTATGTTAGCTTGTGAGAATTTGAAATTAAACTAAAAAAATAAATGATCAGAAGTAGGAGATATATACAATGTCCAGATTGTCTGGAGAGGAAGGATTAACATGGAGAAAATTTTCATCTGCAGTTATCATGGACTCTTATTTACTGCTGAAGATGATGAAGATGGTATTCCTTGAATTTGACATTGAATTAAGATGATAGAGCAAAACGAAGTATGTTATTTTTATGTCTGAATGTTTGCTGTTGATGTCGGTTTGAAAAATAAGTGTGGAGAAGATCAATATTCCCTGATAAGAAACAAGTTGGTCTGTACAGGGAGACATGGACATGCTCAAGGTGGGCTTGTTAACAAAGGCTACTCATCAGAAAGCTGTGATGCTCCATTGGCTGGAGACATTTAAGATCATTTGGAGCAAAGATTCTCCCTGACTACTCCTTCTGGTGCTATTTTAACTTTTAATCAATCAGCTGATTCCTGATTAGTCAGAAACTTGAACTCTTTACAACCATGAGAATGAAGCTGAATAATCGGTGGTCAGTGACTATGTTAGATGAAAGGCTTAATAATCTTAGGCAAGGAGGTGAGGCAGAGACCAGCTGAATCTAGCTATGACAGCTGATTGCTCAGTGCAGAATGTAACCATTGAACCTACCACCTTGCTGGAGGTGGGTAGAAGCAGAATCTACCAAGAATACATGAAACCTCACATGTAGAAAGTCTGGACTCCCTGCTTCCTATTCTTAGGATATTTAGGCATTTTCCTTATTCTCACCTATAGGAAGACCTAACACATTGAAAGTTTTCATCTTTTTAAGTGGATTAAAAATCAAGTCATCGGGGGTCACCTCTGTGGCTCAGTCGTTTGAGTGCCTGACTCTTGATTTTGGCTCAGGTTATGATCCCAGGGTTTTAGGATTGACCCCTGTGTTGGGCTCTGGGCTCTGCACTGAGTGTGAAGCCTGCTTGAGGTTCTCTCTCTCTTTCTCTCTCTCTCTCTCTGTCTCTCTCTGTCTCTCTCTGTCTCCCTTTCCTTCCCCCTCTCTGTCTCCCTCCTCCCCCCAACCGAACATCTCCCCTGCTCCTGATTGCTCTCTAAAATAAAAAATAATAATAAAAAGCAAGTTATCAGAAGATGTAAATGTGGCTCTAGATCATTCTCTTCTGGCAAGGAGAGATTATATCTTATAGAAGTGGAAACCAGTAGTTATCACCAGTAATCTCAAGTAGGAGGAAGGGATAAGGACATGTAGGAGAGGTGCTGTGCTGGACACAAGGTGGCCACTCCAGCTTGTCTTCACTGCCTCACTGTCCAGGCTTCTCTGCACAGGCAGGTCCCATTCCAGTGACCTTTCATGTAGGCTGTGTATTTAACACTTGGAAAAGGCCTTAATCTCCCCAGTCTTTCTGAAAGTAAAAAGAACAATCCCCCTTTCATTCTTAAAGGAGTTAGTTGTGATGATTAATTAAGGTGATGCTTTAAAACACTTTGTGGTCAGAATTGGGCAGCTGAGACATTACATGTCTTTAAGTTGATTTCATGTAATGCAATAAGAACCATCATGCTTCTTTTTCCTCAAGGAAGTAATTTTAAAACTGTCCAAATCCAGTATGGATTGCATATTCAATGAGCAAAAATTATTAGAAATCCAGGACTAATCCTGTCCTAGAAATGTGTCATTCTTGCTGGCAAAATGGGAAGTGTGAAACTCTCCTTCCCACCAGCATAAACTGGGGAAGAGAAATGCATCTGTGAAGTCATAAACTGCTATTTCAAAGTTTAAATGAAATCTTTTAGAACACAAAAGGAGGCCTTGAACTAAGTTTGAGTTGGATGCTGTAGAGAACTGAACTGAATAGCTTTGCTTACAAAAATGAAAGTACTTTTTTTTTTTGTTTCTGTCTTTTCTTTGTTTTTAGAGGGGATGGAGAAGAGAGAGCCAGTAGGGGGAAAAGGGATAGGGGGGAGAGGAGAGACTGAGAAAGTCACTTAGCTGTGTGGGGAAAAAAATGCTCATGAGGACAGGAGAGACATTCATTGTCCCATGTGAAGTCTTTGGAGTTAAATGCAAGCCTGCTTTGTCTCCTCCAGGCAGAATGAGTTCCCTGCCCTATAGAAATAAATTTTATTGTGCATATGCACATGCATGACAGCATGGGGCTTGGTGGCTAGGGTAAGCAATAGATCAGTAGGTAGATAGGTAATAGATAAATACTCGTGAAAAGTGCTATGAAGATCTACTCATGGAATTTTAGTAGCTACTATCAGACGGTACCCTTTCCATACTGGGTGGTTTGGATAGGCCTGCCTGAGAATGAAGGGGTCAGGTCTACAAAGCACTAAGGTAATGGAGTTTGGGATGAGAAAAAAGCAAGCCTAAAGGTCCCAAGGTAGCTAAAGAAGACCTTGTGTTTATGGAGAAGTAGGGGATCAGTATGAAGACAGGAAATAGACTCAAGGAGAGAGTATACCAAAATGATGTGTAATTTTTTTTTAAATATTATGTGTTTAGAATTTAAAAAATCACTCTGACTATGTGGAAAATAGGTTGGAGAGGGGAAGATCAACACTACTGATGTCAAGATTAATCCTTCATTAGAATCTTTCATTAGAAAGTCAACATTCAGGTGTCTAGGAGTACATATCTTCATTAATCATAGAGGAAGCATTTAATCCATTTCTTCAATGAATGATCAAATAAAAGGACAAATGAAAAGATAAACACTATATAAACAATTATTTAGCTTGACAGTGGTTTCCAAACCAAAACAAATTTACAGTGTGCTTTCTCATAAAAATCTAAAATAGGTTTATGGCAGGTAGAAATTATGACTAGGAGATCATATTAATAGGAGCAGCCCTCATGATGAACTGTTAGAATTAATGGAGATAGTCATCTCTGATTTTGTTTTAAGTGGGACGATCTCTGTTAAACAGTATGGATTGTGCCACTTGAATAAAATTGTAGTTTTAGGAATAACTTATTTGTAAATTTGGGGGGTCTTCAATGCTAATCTCAAATGCAAAACAAATCTGAATCACAGTCCCAGAGAGGTTAAAGATTCCAGTGTGTAATGCTCTATTTTGTCATTGTGTCATCTGGAATTGTTTTATGCATTTCAGTGCAAAGTAAAAATGTATAGGATCATCACTTAGTGATAAACTGTAGACTTCTAGACAAACATTTTAACTGATTTACATCTGTTTTTCCTCTAGGATAGCTACAGTATTTGATATACCTATTTCCAACTTATCAGTGATAGCTGGGGGAACACTTCTTTAGCTGTATGCAAATTGACCACGAAATGCACAAAGCCAGGCTATATGCCCATGGAGTAAGATCTGTTATGAATATCAGCTGTAGAAATACTGAGCTGTTCATCAAACAAGGGTCACACCAAAGACCTTAAGAGTAATTGATTGTCCAAGTCACATGGTAGAGTCAAGACATATACTTAAAAGAGCACTGAGCACTCCTGGGATGTTCAATAATTGATCAAAAGTAGCATTATGAGAGATGAATCAGAAATCAATCATTACTTCATTGCTTGTATATATAGAGACAGCTCCACTTAAAATATTTGTCTTGCAAAATTTCTGAGAGAGGAAAAATATATAATTTAACTAAGATGGTAGTTGACAAGCTAAAAGGAGATAAAAACCAAGAAAAAATATGTCCTTGTATTTGTGAGAAACAGGATTTAAACCATCTTATTTTGGGTTATTACTATATTTTTAGGCTTTCACCTCCTACCTTGTAAGAAAAGGGGAAAATGTAAGAATAGATAAATCTAATTTCCCAGTGATCCATATGAAGGTAGGAAAATATGTAAGGTTACTGAGGAATAGGGCATTTGTATAAAAAGCTTTGACTGGTTTGAGGAAAATTTGAGTCTCCATTCCTACTCTCTGTCAAGGGATCAGTAACACCCTCAGGAGCCTGACAGATAAATCTGAGCTCTGAGTTCCATTATTATTCCTGCTTGATGTTGTGCAAGATACTTAACTTTTACATCAGTTTCCTTATGTATAAAATATCTCAATCACTATCTTCAGAATTAATAAAAGGATTAACTGAGTAATGTGCTCCTAGTATTTACCCAGTAGCTATGTAAGTGTTCAAAATGGCATTAAATAGTTATAATAATACCAGTAACAATAACCACATTTCCTTGCTTTGATAAAGGTAAGAATGAATAATTACAGAAAAAAAGGTGAACAAGAAAGTAGTAGAAGAAAGCATAAATGTGTCAGAACAATACTGCATGCAAAATATTGTTTGGAGATATTTATGGGTGAAATCAGGACTTTGCAATATAAGGTATGTTATTGGCTTTGAACTTTATAGTTTAATCTTTAGGTTATAGTATCTCAGGGTGGGATTTTGACAGGATGAAGAATGAGCAACAGGGAGGAATAAGAAATGGGGACTGAAGGAACGATGGGTTTCCTCTTTAAGGAAGGAAATAAGTAAGTTTCATATATACAAGAGATTGTTGTATTACATTAAAGAGAAGCAAGTGGATCTGGGTATTATCACTGTTGAAGTTTAAGAATATATATCTATAAAGCAGTGTGTGTTGGTGGAGTAGCTGACTGTTTGGATTGGACCTCTCAACCTCTGTTTCACTTTCCTTACATTTAGAAGGTTTGGAGAGGTAAAAATAAATTTCCCAGATTCTTGCAGCTAAGGTTCTAGGTATCATTAGCTTCTACCAATGAAATATACTCACGTGAGATTAGGACAACAGACTCATCTCTCTGTTTATGATGGCTGACACGTAAACTCTACTAGACATAAGTGTCTGCACGGGATTCATTTGCCATCAGCTTTATGGGTGGTGACAGTTGTGGTGGCAACAGCAGCACTACAGAAGCAGATATTTCCTGCTCCTGGGTCTGTGTCATGAAGGTGTCACCTTGAAAAGCAGATTTAGTAGTAGCCCCTTGACTTTAGCTTTCTAGCCTTTTAAGTGATTTCTACATTAAACCCAATTTTGCTTGAAAAACCTAGAATGATTTTGTTTTCCTGCACTAAACCTGTGTTGTTTAGGAATTTCTTTTGAAAGAGCTACAGTAAAACATCTTGAACAAACAACTCAAGACCAAGATATATTCCACAGCTCTAAGTGAATCAGAACATCAGAACCCCATCTTAGGAGCCTAACATTAAAGGAGAATGCAGAAGATTAAAAAATAAAGTTGTTTGATGAGTGGACAGATGGGAGTTCTTTAAGAAAATAAGAGAGAATTAATAGGAAAAGGAAATTATTTGAGATGTAACTTGCTTCTAAAAATACACGTGACTTTTACAAATAATTAACAACTAGATGAAAAAAGGTTAATAGAGAATGAATTGTAGAGAGAAAATTAGAGTGATTTTTCAAGTCCTTTACTGTGTACCAGGCATTGTACTAAATGATCTTCAAGCATTTCATTTCAACCTCATAACAACTACTAAGTGCCATTATTATTATTGCCATTTTGCCAATGCAGAAACTAAAGTTCCCAGGTGTTAGGTACTGTAGTATTTAACACATGTGATAGACCTTGGATTAGAACTCCAAAGGTTTACCTTTAGATCCTGTATCATTAATGACTACCTTATGTTGCCTGTCAATGATATGTAGGACATATTTTCTGAACAGACAACTAGAGAACATGCCAGCTAGAAGAGAACCTGAAATTTGATTTGTCCAGTGGTTCTTACCGGTGGCAATTTTGCACCTGAGGGACATTTGGGAATGTCTGGAGATATTTTTTATTGTCATGATTGAGGGAAGGAGCTGTGTTAGCTGACATTTAGTGAGTAGACGTCAGAGATGCTACTATATATTCTACGTTGTGCAGAATATTGTCCACAACAAAGAACTATCTGATTGAAAATGTCAATAGTGTCAAGATTGAGAAGCCTGGGTTAGCCAAACATTCCCCAAATGGTTTCATGGAACTTCTGTATATGAGGAAAAACAGCTTTGTGGTTTAAAAAAATGAATTTTGTGACATGCTATATAGTCTATTCCCTTTTTGAGTAATCTCTATGAGGATTATATTTTAAATCTTATTTTAACATAGAATTTAAAATTCTGAAAAGTCCTGCAGCAGCAAAGACACCTGTTTACCTTTTACTCCACAGAGAGATTCATAGTTAGGATTACAGATGGTGGTGTTCACACAAGTCATATGTGACTTATCCAAATTATTGGTAGAAAGAGCCAAAATTAAATGATATTCTCTTGACATCAACTCTAGATGCCGTGAATTTTTTTTCCGGCCAAGTATATATACCCCTTAACTTAGAGATGAATATCTGGGCACCTGGTAGCTCAGTAGGTTCTGACTCTGGCTCAGGTCATGATCTTGTGGTTCATGAGTTTGAGCCCCGCATTGTGCTCTGTGCTGACAGCTCAGAGCCTGGAGCCTGCTTCACAGATTCTGTGTCTCCCTCTCTCTCTGTCCCTCCCCTGCTCATACTCTGTCTCCCTGTCTCTCAAAAATAAATAAAAAATTAAAATAGTTGAATATCTAAATCAAAACTTATCCAATAAAATGTAATAAACCACAGATTATAAATCCTATTTCATCCAATTAGCAGAAATCAAATAACTTCTGTATACAAAGTTTTATTGTCTCTACCAACACATTCCTCCCAGTTGAAGTCAGAGAAAGGATAGAAATGACTATGCACCTAGACAGAGGCTTTATCCATTAATAGTCCATCTTTTACCACTGGGTATAACAAACAGAGTTGGTCTTATAAGCAGGATGGAGGGCTAATGGCAGGTGATAGCCTATAAGGCTGTTTCTGTTTATAAGATTCCTCTCTGGTTATTAAGCTATATGCCTGCCTCAGCCTTTGTTTTCTTTGGAAAACTGACTATACACACCATCTTAGTTCCTTCTTTACATACTGCCACTGTCCAACATTGTATGTTGGACATACAATGTCCTCATGTTCCCTTGCAGGATCCTTAGAAAAGTAGAGAATAACACAAAGCTATTTAGCAGTGTTTTTCTTGAATTGAAAGGCACAGATAAACCATTTTTCCATGAAGTCTAAAAATAACCCATCAGGAAGAACAAAAGCATTGGAATGGTATTTCTCACCATGTTCCAGATTGAATTGGAAGAGAAGTGTCTTCCATGCCAATTCCTGACCAACTCCTTTTCTGCATATCCTAATGGATGGCTTGGCATACCTACGGGTTCCTTCAGACTTGGGCACAAGTGCTTTTTCCTTTGTCATAATGAGATTTAATCAAGCAAAGCCAAAACCATTGCTGCAAGTTAAACACTCCCCAGGGAGGGGGAGCCAATGACTGGGGGAGTAATGAACCTCTATTTAACTTTCAGATTTTGTTAATAACAGTTTGACTTATACTGGTTGGAGCTAATTAGTTGCTGCAGCTTCTCCATTAGTGGCTTATAAAATGGGCCTTACCTTGTGCATGTTAAGCAATTTTCTCAGTGTGGGTCATTTTAGAGAAAACAGAAGGAAACTAAGTGTCTTAAACATGCATGATTATTGCATTTTGTTGTGGTTTCCTTTTATGTGGAGTTTCACAAATGCTTACAGATCCAATTCTGACAACTTCAGAAGCATGTAGTAAGATTAAATAAGTTGGGTTTATTTGGGGACCACCCCAGTTAGTTGTGAGGCATTAAAGAATGAATTTTATATGTATCTCATAGAAGCTAAGCCAGACATGATATAAATTCTGTTTTGGTAGCAGTATTGAAAGTAGGATGCTGTTGATATTAAATAATAAGTTGAGGAGAAGTTAAGATGGTAGAACAGCATGGAGACCCTGGTCTTGTCTCATCCCTGAAATGCAGCTAGATCAGGACCAAACTATTGTGAACACTTAGGAAATTGAGTTGAGGATTAACACAATGATAGGCATAACTTGAGCCACAGAACTCAGCAGGGACATGGTACAAAGAGGTGAACTGAGGGAGAGAAAAGCCGCAGAGGGTAGGGAGCTGTTTTTGCAGAGAGAAGACAGAGAGAAAGGGCATCGGGATTGATGCAAGAAAGCACTCTCCTGAAAATAGCCAAAGAGAAAGAGTGAAAATACTCGCAGGAGACTCAACAAGAAATCTGTTCCCCAGAACCATTGACAGGAAGAAAGGAGAGTGTTTCAATACCACCAGGGTTCTATAAACAGTCACTGGAGTGCCTTGTCTGAAGTTTCAGAGCTCAGTGCATTGCAGTGTTCTGGTGAAGAAGCACAGCGAATTTCCAGGAGCAGGCAGGGGGGTTTGGGGGGTCCATATGCCATGTAGGAAGAAGGAGTTCTCCTACTTGGAGTCATTTGGTAGAGGCCATATGGCCTTCCCACAGGCAAAGGTCCCAGCAGACCCTGGAGAGCAGCCACACTTGCTGGTATTGAGACAAAGATGCCAGAGTGTGGTGAAACCTAGTGATGGCTGTGTGTTATGGTTTTCCATAATCTCTGGGCCTCTGCCACTGAGTGATCACACAAATGTTTTCTGGGGTAAGCTGGCACCCAGCCATTGCTCAGTGAGACCTTCCCCCAGAGTGTTGGTGCAGGTTCAAGCCATAGGGGTCTCTGAAGTATCGGGTTTTGAAACACAACTCCATCTGAGAGGAAGGTGCTGTCTGGCAGGCAGACAGCTTGGATGTGAACTGGATAAAATGGACAAAGACCTGAGACAAAGAAGGGGCATTTGATAGGGTCCTGTGCCAGAGACTAAGGAGATGGATGAACCCATTTCCTCCTCTCCCTCATTTGTGCCATACTGACCCACCCCAGTAAGTTATGCAGCACCACCTAGTGGAAAATGAAACTGTTACAACAAGACTTGCCCAACTGGGCACTCCAAGTACATCTCCTAGAAGACCAGCACAAGCCTCTCTACCTGCTTAGTGTACGGACTATGGAGGGCTTCATAGTTTGAGTTGTACGGGAAACTGGATGTAACTTCACTCAGGTTTTATTCTGTTTGCTGTTTCACTTATTTGTCCATTTTCTTTGCTTCTGGTTTTCCTTAAATTGTATTCTTTTTTCCTCATCTTTCTTGGATACAGAAAGAGAAAATTTTGTTTTTATTTTTGTTTTTTTTTTAGTTTTTTATTTAATTTTTTTATTCTATTTTGTTTGATTTAATTTTGCATTATATATTTTTTTAATTTTTCTTTTTTTTCTTTTCTTTCCTTTTTCTCTCTATTCTATCAAGCTTCTTTCAATAAGCAGACCAAAGCACACCTAGGATCTAGCTTACTTTATTTGAATTTTTGTTTTGTTTTTAATTTTTAATTATAATTTATTTATTATTTTTTTCTTCCTCCAAAATGACAAAATGAAGGGATTCACCCCAAAAAAAAAGCTCAGGAAGAAATTATAGCTAGGGGTTTAATCAACACAGATACAAGCAAGATGTCTGAACCAGAATTTAGAACCATGATAATAAGAATACTAGCTGGTGTTGAAAAAAAGCATAGAATCCCTTTCCGTGGAGATAAAAGAAGTAAAATATAGTCAGGTCGAAATTAAAAATGCTATAATTTAGATGCCAATCTTGAATGGATGCCACAACAGCAAGGATAGACAAAGCAGAGCAGTGAATCAGTGATATAGAAGAAAAAAATTATGGAGAATAATGCATAAAAAAGAGGGAAACAAAGTCAAGAAATCACGATAAAAGACTTGGAGAACTCAGTGAGTTATTAATAAGGAATAATATCCTAATCATAGAAGTCCCAAAACACGAAGAGAGAGAAAAAGGGGCAGAAGGTTTATGTGAGCAAATTATAGTGGAAAACTTTCCTAATCTGGGGAAGACACAGACATCAAAATCCAGGAAGCACAGAGAATTCCTATTAGACTCAACAAAAACTGACCATCATCAAGGCATATCATAGTCAAATTCACAAAATACACAAAGAATTCTTAAAGCAGCAAGGTAAAAACAAAAACAAAATGTCCTTAGCCAATAAAGGAAGACACATCAGGTTTGCAACAGACCTATCCACAGGCCAGAAAGGAGTGGCAGGATATATTCAACATGCTGAATTGGAAAAATATACAGCCAAGAATTCTTTATCCAGCAAGGCTGTCATTCAAAATAGAAGGCAAGATAAAGAGTTTCCCAGACAAAAATCTAAAGGAGTTCATAACCACTAACCAGTACTGCAAGACATTTTAAGGGGGACACTTTGAGTGGAGAAAAGACCTATAAAACAAAAACGAACAAAAGCAACAAAGACTAGAAAGGACCAGAGAACATTACCAGAAACACCAACTCTGTAGGCAACACAATGGCACTAAATTCATATCTTTCAGTATTTACTCTAAATGTCAATGGACTAAATGCTCCAATCAAAAGACATAGGGTATCAGAATGGATAAAAAAACCAAGACCCATCTCTATGGTGCTCACAAGAGACTTATTTTATTTATGAAATTTATTGTCAAATTGGTTTCCATACAACACTCACTGCTCATCCCAACAGGTGCCCTCCTTAATGCCCATCACCCACCCTCCCCTTCCTCCTACCCCCCATCAACCCTCAGTTTATTCTTAGGTTTTAATGGTCTCTTATGGTTTGGCTCTCTCCTCTCTAACTTTTTTTTCCTTCCCCTCCCCATGGTCTTCTGTTAAAAAAAAATAGATCAACCCTATGACCCGGCAATAGCACTTCTAGGAATTTACTCAAGGAATACAGGAGTGCTGATGCATAGGGACACTTATACCCCAATGTTTATAGCAGCACTTTCAACAATAGCCAAATTATGGAAAGGGCCTAAATGTCCATCAACTGATGAATGGATAAAAAAAAATTGTGGTTTATATACACAATGGACTACTACTTGGCAATGAGAAAGAATTAAATATGGCCTTTTGTAGCAACGTGGATGGAACTGGAGAATGTTATGCTAAGAGACTCATTTTAGACCTAAAGACACCTGCAAATTGAAAGTAGGAGTTTGGAGAACCATCTATCATGCTATAATGGTCACCAAAAGAAAGGTGGAGTAGCCATACTTACATCAGACAAACTAGATTTTAAAATAAAGACTATACCAAGAGATGAAGAAGGGCATTACATCATAATTAAGGGGTCTGTCCACCAAGAAGAGGTAACGATTGTAAATATTTATGCCCCCAACATGAAAACCCCCAAATATATAAATAAATTAATCACAAACATAAACTCATTGATAATAATACCATAATAGTATGGGACTTCAAACTTTTTCTTGTGGCTGACTTCATAGTTTTATGGTCTGAAAATATGCAAAGTATGATCTCTATTTTTTGCATTTGTTGAGGGCTAATTTGTTGAGGGCTAATCAATATGTGATCTATTCTGGAGTATATTCCACATGCACTTGAGAAGAGTGTGTATTCTGCTACTTTAGGATGGAAGTTTCTGAATATCTGTTAAGTCTACCTGGTCCAATGTGCCATTCAAATCCATTGTTTCCCTGTTGATTTTCTGCTTACATGATCTGTCCATTCCTGTAAGTGAAATTGAATTAATAATAAAAAAATATCCCAGTAAGAATCCAGGGCTGAATGGCTTTTCAAGGGAATTCTACCAAACATTTAAAGAAAAGTTAAGACCTATTTTCTGAAGCTGTCCCAAAAAATAGAAATGGAAGGAAAACTTCCAAACTCATTCTATGAAGCCAGCATTACCTTGATTCCAAAACCAGACAAGACCCCACTAACAAGAAGAACTACAGACCATTTTCCTGATGAACATGGATGGAAAAATTCTCAACAAGATGATAACAAACCAGATCCAACAATACATTAACATAATTATTCACCATGATCTAGTGGGATTTATTCTTGGGATGCAGAGTTGGTTCAATATCCACAAATCAATCGATGTTATATATCATGTTATAGAGGATAAGAACGACATGATCTTCTCAATAGATTCAGAAAAAGAATTTGGCAAAATACAGCATCCTTCTTTGATAAAAACCTTTAAGAAAGTAGGGATAGAAGGATCATTATATAAAGATTATAAAGGTCATATATGAAAGACCCACTGATAATATCCTCAATGGGGAAAAACTGAAGCTTCCCCCCTAAGGTCAGGAACATGACAATAACCACTGTTATTCAACATAGTGTTGGAAGTCCTAGCCTTAGCAATCAGACAACACAAAGAAATAAAAGGTGTCCAAGTTGGCAAGGAGGAAGTCAAATTCTCACTCTTTGCAGACGATATGATACTCTATGTGGAAAACCCAACAGACTCCATGAAGAAATTGCTAGAACTGATCCATGAATTAAGCAAAGTCACAGGATATAAAATCAATGTACAGAAGTTGGTTGCATTTCTATACACCAATAATGAAGCAGCAGAAAGAGAAATCAAGGAATCAATCCCATTTACAATTGCACCAAAAACCATAAAATACCTAAGAATAAACCTAACCAAAGAGGTTAAAAAATCTATACACTGAAAATTAGAGAAAGCTTATGAAAGAAATTGAAGACACAAAAAATGGGAAAACCTTCCATATTCATGGATTGAAAGAACAAATATTGTTGGGTAGATGTCGATACTACCCAAAGCAATCTACATATTCAATGCAATCCCTATCAAAATAACACCAATACTCTTCACAGAGCTAGAATAAGCAATCCTAAAATTTGTATGGATCAGAAAAGACCCCAGATAGACAAAGCAATCCTGAAAAAGTAAACCAAATCTGGAGGCATCACAATTCCAGACATCAAGCTGCATTACAACATTGTAATCATCGAGATAGTATGGTACTGGGACAAAATCACATAGATCTATAGAACGGAAAAGAGACCCCAGAAATGGACCAAAAAAATGTATGGCCAACTAATCTTTGACAAAGCAGGAAAGAATATCCAATAGAAAGAAGACAGTCTCTTCAGCAAATACTATTGGGAAAACTGGACAGCAACATGTAGAAGAATGAACCTGGCCCACTTTCTTACACCATGCACAAAATAAACTCAAAATGGATGAAAGACCTAAATGTAAGACAGGAAGCCATCAAAATCCTAGAGGAGAAAACAGGCAACAACCTCTCCGACCTCAGCTGTAGCAACTTCTTACTTGACATGTCTCCAGAGGCAAGGGAAGCAAAAGCAAAAATGAACTATCGAGACCTCATCAAGATAAAAAAGCTTCTGCATAGTGAAGGAAATGATCAGCAAATCTAAAAGGCAACCAATGGAATGGGAGGAGATATCTGCAAATAACATATCAGACAAAGGGTTTGTATTCAATATCTATAAAGAACTTATGAAGGTCAACACCTAAAAAACAAATTATCCAGTGAAGAAATGGGCAAAAGACATAAACACTCTTCCAAAGAAAACCTCCAGATGACCAACACACACATGAAAAAATGCTCAACATCACTCATCATGGAATTACAAATCAAAACTACAATGAGATACAACTTCACACCTTTCAGAATGGCTAACATTAACAACTCAAGCAACAACAGATGTTGGTGAGGATGTGGAGAAAAAGGAACCCTTTAGCACTGTTGGTGGGAAGGCAAACTGGTGCATCCACTCCTGAAAACTATATGGAGATTCCTCATAAAATTAAAAATAGAACTACCCTACAACCCAGCACTTTCATTTCTAGATATTTATCCAAAGCATACATGAGTACTGATTCGAAGGCACATGCACCCCAGTGTTTATAGCAGCACTATTAACAAAAGTAGAAGTATGGAAAGAGCCCAATGTCCACCCACTGATGAATGGATAAAGATGTGGTATATATAATAATATACAATGGAATATTACTCAAAAATAATGAAATGTTGCCATTTGCTACACTGTGGATGGAACTAGAGTGTATTATGCTAAGCGAAAGAAGTCAGTCAGAGAAAGACAAATATCATGTGACTTCACTCATATGTGGAATTTAAGATACAAAATAGATGAATATCAGGGAAGGGAAGCAAAAATATAAAAACAGAGAGACAAACCATAAGAGACTCTTAAATACAGAGAACAAACTGAGGGCTGCTGACAGGGTGTTGGGTAGGGGAATGGGCTAAATAGGTGATGAGCATTAAGAAGGGCACTTGTTGGGAAGAGTTCTGGGTGTTATATTGTAAGTGATGAATCACTATACTCTTGAAATCATTATTACACTATATGTTAACTAACTTGGATTTAAATTTAAAAATTAAAAAATAAAAATAGAAAAAAAACTAGGTAAAACAAAAAAAGTAAGTTGAAGCTGCTCCATAGAATGAAAGGTATTCACTATGTTGTTAGGCTTATGATGTTTGACATTGGTCCCAAAGCAGACTGTTTCCACTGTTCATATTGTCTCCCAGAATTGTATTCTCAAATAAAACCAGGGAAAGAGCTTGATTACAACACAGCATTTAAAAAACACTGAAAAAGCGATCACATAATATCAGGGCAAGGGGCAAGGAAACCATGGTCATGACCCCAGGCCCTCCTGATTTTAGAAGATGTTTATGGTAGTTGTGGAACGTGCCTTGAGACCAGGGTATTTTAAATCCAATTATGATATTCTAAACCTCAATATCACTGTATTGTAAACTGAATTTGGAGGTGGATGCCATACAAACTAGGAGTGGAGGCCAGAAGGGAGCAGAATGATGCTATGGATCCTGGAGTATAGGTGTGTTTCCCTCAGCCCAGTCTCTCCTTTTAGCCCAGGCTGATCTTGAAATCTCCTTAGATCTCTGGTCCGATGTTTTGTGTTTATATGGTCCTTACCACGTATCTTAATTTTCTGTGTCTTTCTTCTCAATTTCTAAAGATTTAGAATCTGGTCTTTATGGTATTTGGGGTTCTATAATTAATAGAATTAACATGCTATTAGGATATATTTTGCTAGATAGCTTGATTTCCTAATAGGAAGGGCTCTTGGCTATTTTAAGTCCTGGGCATCTGATGGAACAAGACAAAATTGAGGAAGGAATAGTGGGAAGGGACTTGTGTTGGTCTTGATTTAGAAGGAGCAAAATTAGATTCACAATGCCATCTACTAAGCCTAGTAATATACCAACATAAATAGCATAAGCAGGCAAAGTTAAGTAAGCTGGGTCCTGATGTTGAGTACTTTCCTACTGCATCCATTCTTAAAGTCTATAAAACCGTCATTTTTACAGGTGTCACATCTTAAAATCCAAAATGTGATATATTCAACTATATTACAAATGTTAAATTAAGCAAGATATACCCATGGGTTGTAACCTCTCCATCTCTGGTGCCAGAATGTAGATGTTCTTAACAAACAGAATGAAAAACTAATTTGTTGACATACATAATGCGATGCACTTTTATTTCTGGTTGCTCATTTAACATTAATGAAATGGGTTAATCCTTCAAGTGACACTGAAATCCCTCTGTGTGGCCATCAGTGTATCTGATAGTTAACAATCCAATGCTTACCCATCTAATGAGTGACGTGCCCGGGAAAGTAGTCCTTAGTCCTCAGGGAAGATGATGCCTACACACTGTTTTTGGGCACTGAGGATGCAAAACCTATATTCTAAAGAGACACATGAATACTTTTTATGGGTATTGAAGGGTTTGTATAACATATACAAATGCTCCGGTGGCTACTATTAATCACACTAAAGTCTACTGTTCAAGTAGAAAGTTTTGGATCCCCGAGTAATAGAAATATGTCTTCATTTACATAGTACTACCCTCTATTCTGTCTCTATGGGTGCCAGAGGTGGACCATTAAGGTCTCTTTAGAGTCAACTGAAAAGTATGTACTCTATTTGGGTGCCCCTAGCACTGGGATATTAGTATAGTTCAAGATTTTATAACCTAATCCTACATTGCCCTCAGGACCAGAAGAGGCCCACTGCTGGGAAAGGTCCTGGTATTCATAAAGTTTTAATACTCTCTACTATTGAATCTTTACCTCTTAAGGATTTATTTATTAAAACCAGCCCTGATTGATTTAGGTCTAATTATGGTAAATAAATGAAGAGATGAGGTCAGGGTACATAATTTTTAGAATTATTTCATTAACCTGGTAGTTTATTAATTATAGAATTAATATATGCCTTTGGGCAAAATAATCCACTCAGAAAAGAAAAATAAAAAATACAAATTAAAAGTTTCCTCCCCCCACTCAAAAAACTTAGTCTTTCACTCCCAAGAGACAACTAGTGTTAACAGCTTTTTGGTTTTCTTTTGATGTGGCTATCTTTTCTCTTTAAGCAGTGAACTCCTAGATCTGTTCTGTACCTATCATCAATACATAGAATTTTTGAAATGACGATGAAAATTGGAGATGCATAATATTTAACCATTTAACCATTAAACACCTACCTTTCCCAAGTTTACTGCCTGTTAGAACACATGTATAAATGTGTGAGCAAGTATTTCATTTCTCTTTTGACTTATATTAATTCAAATAATAGGTTTATTTCTTGCATCAAATTTAGAATGAATCTGTTGCTCTTCACTTAATGAAAGATGTGGAAATAGGGTACTTACTGTTCTTTACTAACAATCCCATTAATCCTTTTCCTTTTTTTTAGACATTTTGTTATTTTACATCAAGGGTTATAACATCACATTATCTTTTGTGTCTATAATTGAATTTTGTATTGTGTTTGTGGTTTGTTTTTAAAACATGATAGGGGCGCCTGGGTGGCGCAGTCGGTTAAGCGTCCGACTTCAGCCAGGTCACGATCTCGCGGTCCGTGAGTTCGAGCCCCGCGTCGGGCTCTGGGCTGATGGCTCAGAGCCTGGAGCCTGTTTCCGATTCTGTGTCTCCCTCTCTCTGACCCTCCGCCGTTCATGCTCTGTCTCTCTCTGTCCCAAAAATAAATAAACGTTGAAAAAAAAAATAAATAAATAAAAAAAAAAACATGATATCAGTATAAAACTCCAAGCACAATTCACTACAGAACGAATAGAATGAGTGTATCTTTAGTAAGAGAGGAAAATATAATCTCATGTCATTAAAAGTTACTGCTTAAAGAAGAATCTATCTAGTGTCAATAATTCATGAACTTCCATGTGTAGATATGGTTCTGTACTATCTTTCTTTTAAGCATGTAAACAGAATTGTTTTACATTTGTTCCTAATATGTCATTGACTGTTAATGGTTTGACTGGATCTACACATCTATGGAAAATGTTTTTCATCAAAATTTTGAAAATGTAATTTTTCTGTAGACCAGTATTCCTAAAATGAAGTCTAACAGTCTGGAATAAGTAACTTGTTTTACTTTTAAGAAAACTTATAATGTTCTCTTTATCCTTGTAGTTGTAAAAAATCATGAATGAATGTCCATTTATGGTATTTTTGACGTTAATTTTTTCCTTTCCCAAATTTTTACTTAAATTCCAATTAGTTAACACAGAATGTAATATTAGTTCAGAGTAAAATTTAGTGATTTATCATTTACATATAACACCCAGTGCTTATTACAGGTGCCCTCCTTAATCCCCGTCATCCATCTAGACCATCCCCTGCCCACCTCCCTCCATCAACCCTGTTTTTTTCTCTATAGTTAAGAGTCTATTTTCTGGTTTGCCCCTCCCTCTCTGTCTCTTTTGCCATTAATTCTATTTCAGATCACCTAGACATTTAATATTTGATAATGTTTTCCCTTAGATCCATTGTTTCTCTTATTATTTGCTCCTTTCCATTATTTCTGCTTTTTCATTCTGGAACTCTTATTGGAAATAAGTTGAAAACCTGTAACTAATTTCTCACATATTTACTTTGCATTATCCAATTTCTTTGTTCTTTGTTTCTCTATATTTTGGACGTTTATTTCAACTATATTTTCAGATAATCATCTTTTTTATTTGTGTCCATTTTGTTATTCAAATGATCTACTCTTTAAAAAACTTAAGCAACCTACCAAGTATATATTGTGTAATTAATATATGCCACATTATATAATTATTTTATAAATATGATGTATATGGACATATACATTTTTAGTCACAGAGTAATCCATCTAAAACAATCCTGTTTTATGAGTACATTTTTAAAATTTTGTGACTGTTTACTGGCTTGTGTGTTTTTCTCAGGCAGGGGTCCTTCTTTATTCTTTCCTTGTTGGCATTCTCTTTCAAATTTATTTATTTTTTCTTCTTAAATGCTTAACAATTTTGAGATGTCTTTGAATATCTGTGAACAAAGAATTATGTTAGAAGAAGATTATAAAGGAAAATGCAATCATGGTGGGTGCCCATCCCCTGCCTAAGCTGGGAGGGTTTATATTTTTTTAACAGAAATCCTATATGAAGTGAAATAATGAGACTTTTCTTTCTTGTCCTGCAGTTTTTCTTTGCTATTAGCAAAAGTAGGAATTTCTAACTAGACAATTGCATCATCACTGGAAGTGCAATATACAAAATTGATGGCTCTTTCCAGGAAAAAGAAATCTCATTTTGATACAAAATCCAAGTCTGTCAATGTTATTTTTAGTTTGGAATAGTTGTAACTCATAAAATATCAGATAAAAATAAGGAATTATACTTCATGGTTGATATTATTTTCGTGTGCTTCATGTTCAGAAATGTTGTCAATATGTTTGGGTATCTAATCCCACTGATATGAACATTCTGTGAAAAGGCACATTTGTCTAGGTCTGGGTGTACAGCACTAAATCGAGTCATTTATTCATTTATTTGACTAGTATTTGCCCCATCTCTGCTATGTACCAGGCATGTCACTGCAATCTGGGTTTATAGTAGTGAACAAAGTACAGTGGCTCTCTTTCCATGGTGGATGAGTAAGATAGAAAACACACATACAACCGGTAAGTTACAGATGTAATATATGAAGGGAAATTATAAGGTTTTAAGAGAAAGTAAATGAATATGAGTTATCAAATATTATCCTTTAAAGAAGTGGTATTTAAACTCAATAAAATTAGGAGAAGAGAAGGGCCTCTGATAAAGTGTGGTCATGTGGACATTTCGGAAAGATGAAAATGGCAGATAAGAAAACCTGGTGTAGGAATAGACAGATATACATCATGGGATTGCTCAAAGGGCAATGTCATTTGGAGAGAAGAAAATTTTGCAAGGCAAGTTTAGAGAGCAAGAGAGAGGCCGCAACATGAAGGACTTTGTCCTAAGGAAAATTAAAAGTTACTGGATATTTTATTTTATTTTATTTTATTTTATTTTGTTTATTTATTGAGAGAGAGAGAGGGAAGGGAGAGCATAGGCAGATGAGGGGCAGAGAGGGAGAGAGAAAATGCCAAGCAGGATCCACGCTGTCTGTGCAGAGCTCCACACAGGGCTCGATCCCAGGAACTGTGAGATCATGACCAAGAGTCAGATGCTTAACTGACTGAGCTAGCCAGGCACCCCTGGATTATTTTAAATGTGTGAGTAGAGTGATCATATTTGCAATTTAAAAAAGAATTTATTTCATTGTGGATGATGAATAATAAATGGAATATAATTGAGAGTCCAGAAATAAACCTACATGTCTGTGATAAATTGCTTTTCAACAAGGGTACAAAATACTTCATTGGAGAAACAATGTTATTTTTTTCATCCAAGGATTTGGGTAACTTTTATCCATATTTAATCCAGATGTCATGCTATACTCAAAGATTAACTCAAAGTGGGTCAAACCTAAATGTAAGAGATACAACCGCAGAAGTCTTAAAAGTAAACATAAGCCTGTGACATTGAATTAGGCTATAATTTCTCAGATATGACACCAAAAACCTGTCACCAAAGGAAAAAAATTAGGGAAATTGGATTTCATCAACATTAAAAACTTTTTTTAAGTTTATTTATTTATTTTGAGACAGGAGGGAAGGGGCAGAGAGAGACGGAGGGAGAGAGAATCCCAAGCAGGCTCTGCCCTGTAAGAACAGAACCTGATATGGGTCTCAAATTCATGAACTGTGAGATTATGACTTGAGCCAAAACCAAGAGTCAGACACTTAATCAACTAAGCCACTCCAGCAACCCAACATTAAAAACTTTTTAATGTCAAAAGGTACTATCAAGGAAGGGAAAAAACAAACCACAAAATAAGATAAAATATTTGCAAATCATGACTGATTAAGGTCCAGTATTCAAATATAAAAAGAGTTCTTATAGCTCAACAATAAAAGACAATCCAATTTAAAATATGAGCAAAGGATTTGAACAGATTTTTCTTCAAAGGAGACAGACAACCAATAAGCAAGCACAGGGAAAGGACATCATTAATCATTAGGGAAATTCAGATCAAAACCATAGTAAGTCACTGCTTTATACCCATAGGATGGCTGTAATCAATGGATGAAAAATGGCAAGTCTTGGTAAGGATATAGTGAAATTGGAAGGTTTATGCGATGCTGGTGGCAATAAAAAAAATGGTCCAGCCACATTGGAAAGTTTCTTCAAAAATTTAAACAGAGGGGCACCTGGGTGGCTCGGTCAGTTAAGCGTCCGACTGTTGGTTTTGGTTCAAGTCATTATCTCATGGTTTGTGGGTCCGAGACCCACATCAGGTTCGAACATATTTATAAAACACAAATTGCTTGAGATTCTCTCTCTCCTTCTCTCTGCACCTCCCCTGCTTGATCACTCTCTCTCCAAATAAACACATAAACATTAAAAAAATTAAACAGAATTAATGTATGACCCAGCAGTTCCACTACTGTGTATGTATGTGTGTGTATACATACATATATATATGCGTATATACGTATATATATATATGTGAGTGTGTGTGTATGTATATATATACATATATGTGTATGTGTATGTATATATACATATATATACATATATATACATATATGTGTATATGTGTATATACATATACACATATATGTATATATATACACATATACACATATATGTATATATATATTCAAAAGAATTGAAAACCTACTCCCAACACAAAGCTTGTACAGAGATGTTCATAAGTAGCATTATTCATAAGTCAAAATATGAAAACAACCCAAATGTTCATCAATTGGTGAATGGATAAACAAAATATGGCATATCCATACATACATGATTCCATTTCCATGAAACGTCCAGACTAGGCAAATCCATAGATATGGAAAGTAGGTTCGTGGTTGCAGGGGCTGGGGGAAGGGAAGAATGAGGAGCGGCTGATAATGAACATAGGGTTCCTTTTGAGGTCATGAAAATATTTTGGAATTTGTTACACAAACTTGTGAATATACCAAAACTTTCTGATTTGTATACTTTAAGAGAGTGGATTTTGGATGTATGTGTATTTATTTCCTAGGGATGTCCCAACCAATAACCCCAACTTGAAACCACAGAAATGTATTCTTTCTCAGCTCTGGGGGCTGAGTCCAAAATCAAAATGCTGGCAGGGGCATACATTCTCTGAAGTCTCTGGGCAAGAATCCTCCCCAGCCTTTTCTGGCTTCTGGTGGGCCTGGCTGTTTTTCTAGATTCTAATCCCTGCTACCTCCTCCCTTGTGTGTCCGTGTGTCCACTCTCCTTCCTTCCTATTATAAAGGTATTGGTTACTGGATTTAAGGCCTTCCCTCAGTCCTACCTTATTTTATTCTGAGACACTATTTAAATCTGTCCAATTTCCATATAAAGTCACAATCTTGAGGTTTGAGTGGACATGAATTTAGGGGGGACTCAATTCAATCCTCTATGGTATGTAAATTACATCTCCAGTTTTTAAACGCATAGATATTAGGGACTACAAAATAGTTAAAAATCAAATACCTAGTTCAGGTCCTGCAGTTTTGTCAAAGCCTTCCTTAATTATTCAAGATGAGGAAACAGGCTCTGTTAAATTTCATATTCTCAGTGCCATAAACAAGGAACCAAAAAATACTTGTATTTAGGCAATAATGATCAAGTGAGTGACTGTACTGGCCAGAAATGTGAACAAAATAGACTAAATCCCAGCAATTATGGAGCTTATAGTCTTAACCATGTCTTAAACCAAAAAGCAACGTAATGGTGGTTAAAAGATTACTATGTTTTTCTTTCAGTGTAACATTTTATGTTACAGGTTATGTAGTTATATGGGTATTCCTTCAGTTATATGGTCTTTTCCTGTGGTGTATATATAAAACCATTATTTGAGCACCGTTGTGCCAGGCATTGTATCAAGCCTGTGTTCACTTAATTTCCTAACAACAATCTTATAAAATGCGTACCTCATATTATCTTAAAATTCTGGATTAAAAAATAAAAGATACTATATGTAGCTAAACAACTCTCTTGCGGTCATGCAACCGTAGAGTTTCAGAATTTATTTTCTGACGTGGATTTCAACTTGATGCATCTTTATTGTTCACCGACAACATGCAAGTTTTTATCTGATTGCACAGTAATTAATTGTCCTAAAGGAAAATGTGTTTTTTTTTTTTTTTTTCTGCTAGCACATAGTCTCCTTTTAACATGACACATTTCAGGATCTAATTGTGTTGAATTGCCATTTGGTCATGCTTTTCACATTGCAATTCACTCTTTAATGTGTTTTCATTTGATTCCCACAGCAAGGCTGAAACAGTGTTTAATAGGAATTATTATCCCCATTTTACAAATGAAGAAAAGGTTCGTGTAGAGGTTACTTGGCTAGCCCATGGGCTTACATTTACTAGGAAGCTGACTCAATTGGCTTTAAGTCCAGTTATATCATCCACAATATTATGTCCATCTACGTCTCTAATGTTTCATTAAGGCTGTGAATAATTCATACAAGTAAACTTTATTAATAATGATTTCCCCACTCTGTCAGATAATGAAACACTATAAAGTTCTCTACTTTTATCTCACAGGAATTGTTCCACTCTGAGCTGTCCTCACAAATTTCATTGTCCGTCATTACAATGCTGCCCTAGATCTCAGGGGAGAGAAACTTCCCATTCCTTCAACAACCCAAGGATAAAAGGGACTAGAGGATACAATGCCCAAACAATTATAAATGGAGACCTAAGGTATCCTGATTGGACACACACTAAAAGGGGGTGACAGACTTAATGTGTTAGGAAAACGGAGACAAGAATTGAATTTATTTCATGCCATTCTGCTTCGGCTCTGAATAGAGTCAAAGCTAAGATGTCAGAGTTGGCTGTAAGAAAGAGGAGGCTGGTGAGCTGGCATGTAAAATTAGGGAAAAGGAAGAGATCCTTGTAAGCATGAAATTTACAACTCTAAAGGGTTCAATGGAGCTCCCTCCCCTGGGCAATTAATGAAGGTTCCTCACAAACACGCATTGGCAGATGGGTGGCTCTGAACCCAGCCTTTCCTGAGACTGATCAATAATTGTAGCAACTTCAGCTGATCTGGGAGTAGGGGGCCCTGGGAAGAGTAACAATAGAAAGCGTGGATTTCTGAGACATAATTTCAGAGCAAATTCAGCAGTTTAAAATGCATGGTTCGAAAGAGTCTCAGAGGAAATGGCCTTTCACTAATGGGAGATTGTGAAAAGCAAGTAAGCAGAGCTGAGGTTTTGAAATATTTACCTTGAGGGTAAGACTCGAAAAGTCCCCATCTGACTATAAGACGTTTGGGGCTGGACTTTAAAGCCCCCTGGGCAGCTTTAAGTTTCCCCTAAGGTGGAGGCAGTCTTCCCAGGCTATCAAAACATCTTTGGTTTCACTAATAAAAAATAATGATTTTCTAAGTTTTCCTTTTCAGTGTCTGTTTAATTGCCTAGGAACACACTGTACCCCAGGGCTCCACCCACTGGGGGTAGGGTCTTATTTTCATACATCATAAAAATCTGTTTAATTTTCCATTTCACTCATAGAATTTTTCAATAGATTTTAATTATCTTAGCAGACTCCTAAGTATCGACATTATCTCAAAAATACGATTTTGCCTTAAAAATAATCAAACATAAATTTCTACAAGCTGTACTTGTTAATTTATTAAAAGAGAACCTTCAGGTTGGGTTTTTGAGTTTGTCCAAAAATCTCACCATACATTTCCCCAATCCTTGCGTGTACATACACCTTCGGAGGGTTGATCACCCACCGAATTGTTCTCAGCGAGGCGCTGAGAGCCTGGTGAGCAATTAAGCTTGTACTAAGTAAATGAATGAGTGAAGCAAGGTCCCATTTGATCTACCAAGATTTTCAAAGATGTGGCTTTCAGGAAGGCTTTGAATTCCGTTAATGCGCTCAAGACACCAAACATTACACCATCAGGAGAAATCATATCTTTGATTTTCAAAACACATCGTCTCATTGTGAAATCTATAGCGTTTAAGGTCCTAATTGGGTACACAAGGTAGATACTTCACAAATTTCAAAATGATTCTGAAAGTCAGATGGCTTTGACCACATGTTACTGATAGGAACCTGAAGCCCAGAGAGGGAAGAGAATTCCCTGGGTTCATCCAGCCAGAAGGTAGCTGAGCCCGTATAGATGTCCACTTCTTCCTTCTGTGATACTCTAAAGCCTCAGTTCTTTGCAGCAGGCTGGGCTCTCTCTCCCTCAATTACCATTTTATGATGCTCGGAGAAATATCTCGTTATTTGTTTCTATATTTTGGATTCCAGGATAAATGTGTTACCATATCAAAGCCAAATTCCCACTGCTGTTATTCCCCATAGCCTCTTCACAAAACAATGAGCTGAACATGCCATCCTAGCCCCTTTCTCTCACTTTTGTATTCTAGCAGCTGGAAGAATCCGTGTTCGGTCTCCTTGTAAACATGAGAAAACTCTGCCCTTTCATTTGGACAGTGCCTCAGAACAAGTGATTTTTGTGACAGGGTTTATGATTTTGGTCTGGTGAATGAATAAAATTGCAGACTTACAGGATTTGGCCGTTCTTCCGTCTTAAATGTAAAATGTTTCCAAAGCCGGTGTTCCTGCCTCACAAATGATAGTCGAAGTGTGCAGCCCTGTGATACCAAAGCTTAATGTGGCCAGACCTTGAACTTTCTGTCTCCATCTGACTTTCTAACATTCAGCGGCTAGAATACAAAACGGTCTGCTGAGGCTCTGCCTCCCGGGTGTCGGCAAGAGCAAATGCTGAAGGTCTTTCAACTCAGTGGGCTTCACACAAACTATACCCCAGAGAGAAAATCTAAGCAGTGCTTCCGGCAGGTGCATGATGTGGTTCAGAAGCAGCAAACATTTGATGCACGAGCAGGAGGCACTAAAATAGAGGCTGGGGAAGAAAGGAGGGATCAAGCAGTGATGGGAGCAGTGTTGCGTCTGAGTTCCAACGTTCGTGCTGCTTCGCCAGCCGTCTCTTCCCCGCGCTTTCAGGTTCAAAACGGATCAGAGGGAGCAGGTGAGGCAGAGGGCGCAGTGTGGAGCAAACCGATCCCAAAACATCCTGGAGAAGGAAGGAGGCATTGCTCCTTCCAAGGAGGGGAGAAAGAGACTTGCCTCCCACAAAGCAAGAGCTTTCCGGGACCTTGTGATTAGCTCAAAGGGCACAAGGCATTAAGTGGGTATTTTCTGATTTCCTTTGCAGAGCAGTGGAAGAAATGGGTGGTGGTGGTGTCGCTGCTGCTGTGTTTTTTCCCCTCCAGCTTCATCATCTTTTCCCTTCTTTCTTAACACACACACACACACACACACACACACACACACACACACACACACATCTTGTTGTTCTGAAATAAGCTTGACAGATTTTGTAACAAAAGGTTTTGAACACACCGTGCAGGTAAAATTTAGCCTGTGTGTTGCTCTCTAACTGATTTTGTTAAGTGACTGCTAAGACTGGGGCGGTTTTCAGGGGGGATGAATTTCATGGATTTAGGGACCGTCTGGTGGTATGTGTTTGCTCACCACAGGACCTTGGGCATCCTTTTTGAAACAAAAGCCTTCTATGTGAATACCTGGTGATCAGAAACCTTTTATTATCTGCCTGTTTCATCACCCCGTAATGCAGACTGTGGCAGGAATCTAGGGATTCAAGTGGCAAACAGCACAGGACCCATGGCAATGAAAACAGAACTCCATGAAGTCAACAAGCATTCAGGTGTACTGTGAGCCCTGCTTAGCTCTCAGGGAGCAGTTGGAAATACAAAAATGGACTTAGCATGGTGTTTATTCTTGTTGGCTACCTCTTCTAGACAGATTCCTTTCATTTTGTGTAATTTGTTTATATAGTGATATTAGTCCCCAAACATAACTCCTTGAAGGAAAAGTCAGATTGGGCCAAATAAACTAACTGCAAGGCAGCGTGAACACTTTTGATACTTGTTAATACAGATCTTCCCGAAGGTTGTGTATCAGGTGGGCTAAAGTTGCTAGCTGTATCGATCCTCTCGGTCCGTGTGGAGGCTGCGACAAGCCTTGAGGCTGCCATAGCCCCTGGGCTTGTCACCCTTGGCTTCAAACAGTCTCATCAAATTGCCACAGTGTGCTGTACAAATATTAGCATATTCTGAGTATACGATGTCATTAAGGCCTACGCTACCTTCTAAACTCTAGACATTTGATGTCAACAGACATACAAAAAGAATAAACAAGATAGTGGGAGCCTTTTCTAGTTCCGCAAGACTGGATTCATACTGCTCAAGAGGCAAATTTTGTCAAAAATTGTCCTGAAACTTTATCTAGATAATTTCTACATGTGGGAGTCAATAGTTGCAGCCCTTTTGCAACTTAATTTTTCCCCCACAAAAGATTACCTGTTTGAGAATTATTGATAAGATGCGTGTAGATGATTGATCCATTTGAAGCACTGCAAGTTATACAACTGACTGTGTCTCTCCATTTTATTTCACTCCGATGGTCATTTAGACTCACAATTTTCACTGTAAGTGATGATGGTGCTATGAATATCTGTATGCAGATATGGTGGAGATACTTCAGGGAAATGGTTCATGGGTGGGGGGTACACTCTCCTCCTAGGATGTGTTTGAAATTGCATGTGTGAGGCTTGTTCCTTGTGATGGCTGGAGGACACTCCTGGCAAACGATCCTAGGGGGCCAGGTACACTTTGCATTCTTCAGTAAATATCTAGCATAATAAAGAATTAGCCATCCAAAACAGCAATATTTCCCCTGTGGATAAACAACGTACTAGGTCGGATGCTTAGAAGTGAGATCGCTGGATGCACTGTATTTAGTAGATTCCTGCTCAACGTCCATCTCAAACAGCTCCTTTCCCCCCTGACCTATAGCAAAACATGGGAAGCGAGAAGCCCCCTTCTACCTGCAGCTGTAGATTCACGTTAGCTTTCCCAGGCAGGTGTTCACATGGAGACTTGGAAGGGAAAGAGCAAGGTGAAGGTGGCCTGCTCTGCTGACAAGCAGGCACAGACAGAGGCCTTTTAGTTATTTATCTTTCCCACGGCAGGTGCTGTCCCACTGTCAAGAGCCAGCATACAGGGAACATTCTTTTTTTTTTTTTTTTTTTTTTTTTTTTTTGCCTGTGAACCAGCAGATGTGTTGTGGCTCTGGAGATGACAGTTGTGGTGACAGCTTCCTGACCCTGGCGTAACAGCTATGTGGGGGTACGTTCTGTCCTGGTTCCCAGGCCCCTCGTTGTGGCGGGGATATCAGTGTCCCAGGTGTGGTGGAGACAGGGTTGCTGTGCACTCATTCCCAAAGGCCCCTGCGTGGGGCTATTCCTTCAGCCTTTCTGAGAATTTTAGATGCCCCTACACTCCTGTTTTGAATTGCTTTCTGCTTCAGATATCTAGATTCGTTTTCCTCACATTCGGCTGAACCATGGCTGAAGCACCAGGTTTTAGGAATTAGATGTCTTTGTTTTTTTACTAGATTTTGCCATGTTGGTCTTTCAGAATATTGGATCCATTTACACCACCCCATGTATGAATTCCTGTTTCCCCACACCCTCAATAACATTTGAGATGGCCAGTTGTCAGATTATTACTGCTTCTCCTCCTCTTTCTCATTTTTATCATTATTGTTTCTCCATCCGAAAATTGTACAGGAGCAAACAGGCGTCTCCATTTAAATGCCCTCATTATTTGTGAATCGAACAGTTTTTCATGTTTATTGTTTGCTTTCCTTTTTTTGATAATGCCTGATGATCTCTCAATCTATTGTGCTATTGACTTGTTTATAATTTTCTATATCAATATGTAGACGTTCATTGTATCCCTGCCATGCCCAGTCATAGGCTGGAAGCAGCTCAAGGAGCACGATCTTAGGACAACTCAGCAGTGGGTTCCAAGGCTCAACAGTGCAGGCCCTCGTCAGTCCCCACTCTGTGTGGTGAGAGGTCAGTGAAGCACATTCTGTGGCTACCACACTGCTCCCTGCACTGGTCAGAACTGCCTCTTCACACCAGTTTTAGGAGCAGCTCCTCTGCGTGTTCCCCGTCCTCCTTTCCTGAGGAGAAAAGAACAGGGTTAATGGGTTAGACTAGAGGCCCCATTGCTACAAATGATCCCTAACTGTAATGACATTTCACTCCCCATTCTAAAACCCTTCTGTCCTCAAGTACCCATCCCAGCAAGTCTTGGTGGCTCACCTGGTGGAGTGATCATTCCCACCTGGTGGTGTGACTCAAACCTTCACTTCTGAAGAGTCCAAAGCTTCGATAGCCTTTCTCTTTTTGGTTCTGGATTCCTGCACAGACCCATGTACACTTCAATGCATAAGGGGAGTACCAGGAGGTGACCAAGTTCCATGGGTACCTCTCCTGGATTCCACAGGTATTTCTCCTTGCCCCCACATTGTGTAGAAAGAGCCATATCTTGTCCTGATGATCAAGGCCAATTACTCCTGCTAATAAAGCCTATTTTATTTATTTTGAGATAGTGTGTGGGGGGGGGGAGGGGGAGGGACAGAGAGAGAAAGAAAGAATCCCAAGTAGGCTCCATGCTGTCAGCTCAGAGCCTGACACGGGGCTCCATCTCATGAACCATGAGATCATGACCTGAGCTGAAACCAAGAGTCGGACGCTTAATCAACTGAGCCACCGAGGTGCCCCACTCCTGCTAATATAGTGACTCTTATTGCCTGCTTTTCCCTGGTCATAGAGTCCAAAGTTCCCTAGTAGCAGGTATCACTTACAGTTCAGTAGGATTCTTAGCTGTGTCCCTTAGCAAGAATGTACACCTTTGGGGACCAGGATCTACAAACCTGAAGAGCCTAGAGTTATAGGAACAGAAATCATAAGGCCCCCCAATGAATCATTGGTAGTGATGGTAAGTGGAGCCACCCTTGCTTCCACCCCGTGGTTTCTGAACACGCGTATCCTTCCTAGTGGGGACAAACCATTATATAGAGAGACATTTAATAAATGCATTGTGCTATGAAGAGTCATACTTACTCCTTTCAGACTGTGTCCTCTAGGCTGGCATTTCATTGCACTTGTAGGACATTATTCTTGTGTTCTGTAAAAGGCCAGAACCCTCCTGATGGCATAGTGTATGATATAACCAGTGAATCTCACTCCAGCACCTTCTTCACTTCCACCACTGAACATCAGTTTCCTGGTCTGAAGATATATGTAGAGAAGTTCATGCCTATGGATCAGGCATTCTCTAAACTCCCAGATAGTGGTGTTGGCTATGCCTTTTGCCTTGTGGGCAGGAAAGGAATGCCCAAACTCCCAATTTATTTCTTATCCCTGTGAGGTTGAACAGATGGTCTTTTCAGTATAGAAGGAACACAGTGTAGTCAACTTGCCACAGAGTAGCCAGTTTATCTCCTCAAGTAATGGTGTCATTTTGGGTATTCAGTGTTGGTCTCTGTTACTGCTAAATTAGGAATTCAGAGATATCAATAGATCTGCCTTGGTAAGTGGGAGTCTGTGTTATTGGGCCCATTTATAGCCTCTGGCTCTGTCACTATGACCACTCCATTCATGTGCTCAACATACCAGTTGTGGATGGCTGATAACAAACGATGGCTAAAGATAACTAGCTCAGTCACATTGTCTACTTGGTTGTTCTGTGCCTTTCCTGTGGTTTATGTTCTCCTATGGGAGTTAACAAAATAATTATATTTTGTTCCTGCTTCTGTATGACCTCCACTGCCTCTCTCTGGAAGATGTCTCCAGTATTCCAGTTCTTTTCCTCCAAGGACCTTGACTGTCACTTTGAGTCATTTATCCTTCCACAAAAAATAGGTAGATTAACTGCTCATACTTTAGCCCATTTTGGAAATTATCACTCTTGACTATATTTCTGGACCACCCCTGAATATAGATCTGCAGCCATTGCTTTCTCGGATTGTACCCACACACCAACATGACCTATTTCCAAACCACAACCAGTCACTTCCTTTCTCCTTCAGCTGATTGCATAGAAATCCCCCTATGGTCATTGGTACAAGTTGATGGAGAGGCACTTATGTGACTCTACAGGTAACACAAGGTTTGGACTACATGTTCATGAATGTAACTTGTGCCTTCTGGCCCTGCTCAGGTTCATTCCCAAATGTAAATTCCCATTGTATTATGGACAATTACTGCCAGACCTATAGGACCTTATGTCTTGGTTTACCTGACAGAACCCAGCTTATAATGGGAAATTCCAAAGGCATTGTCACTTCATGTCCCATGTGCAAGTGGTCCATCAGTAAGATGCCAAAATATATTTCTTTTTTATTATTTTTGTTTCGGGGGGGGGGGGGAGGAGCAGAGGGGGAGAGAGAGAGAATCTTCAGCAAGCTCTACACTAAGCACAGAGCCTGACATGGGGCTTGATCCCACAACCCTGGGATCATGACCTGAGCCAAAATTAAGAGTTGGACGCTCAACTAACTGAGCTACCCAGGCACCCCAAAAGATATTTATTTCATAAAGGGCTTATAATTCTCTCTTGTAAATAATGTGGCCTCAGAATCCCAGGGGCCTACATGTGATTCTGCACTAGAGCTTGCCATAAACTCCATACTACATCCTTTCTCATTACAGACACTTCTAACAACACAGTGTTTACTGGTTTGTGTGGCCCAAGTGGTAGCACTGATCACTCTATGGTTTGGACCTGCTGCAATGTGTTTCCTTCTTTGGGGGAAGATGCAGGATGCAGCAATTTGCCTTTTACTTTGAAAGGAAAATGGGTGATGGGCATTAAGGAGGGCACCTGTTGGGATGAGCACTTGGTGTTATATATAAGAGATGAATCACTGGATTCTACTCCTGAAGCCAAAACCACACTGTATGTTAACTAACTTGAGGATATGTGTGTATATGTGTGTGTGTGTGTGTGTGTGTGTGTGTTTAATGTATTTTAAAAAAAAGAAAGAAATATTATGGCACTCCCCTCACACTAGATTCCCCCACATTCCACTGAAGTATCCAGCCCCTGAATCTTAGTAGGGTTTATTTTCCCTTCTCTGGGATGCATTTCTTTTACTAAGGCCTGGAGAAGACTAGCCACTTCTTTCTCATCTTGCCAACTTAACATGATACTGTTGTTATAGTGGAACATAGCAGTATTCTTGGAGATGTCCAGGTGGCCCGGATCTCTTAGGATTCCTGACATAGGATGAGAGACTTAACATAGTTCTGAGTCATAATCGTGAATAAACATTGTTCTGTCCTATATGAATGCAAGCTATTTCTGATCTTGTTTTCTAATTTGAATGGAAAAGACCACATTTGCCAAATCAATGGCTACATACCATGTACTTGAGACCTTATTAATCTGTTGTAACAATAAGACCTTTCGTGCTACAGCTGCAAATGGGCCTAGTGCTTGATTAAGTCTGTCATAGAATACAGTCATTCCCCAGGATCCATCCAGTTCCTGAAGGAGTCAGATTGTTGAATTAAATAAAGATATGAGAGGGACCACCACCCTTGAATCTTTTAGGTATCTAAAGATTGAACTCCTTTCTGCCATCCCCTCCAGAATATAATATTATTTAAAAAATATTGTATTGATGTGAAATTCACAAAACACAAAATTCATCATTTAAAAATGAACAACTAAGTTGCATTTAGCACTTGTTACTGAATGTTAGTGTTGTACTGAATGTTTAGAATGTTATGCAATCATCACCCCCGTCTAGTTCTAGAACATTTCCATCACTCCAAGGTAAAACCCCTTACATATTTTTCCGAAGTTTTTATTTAAATTCTAGTTAACATATCATGTAATAGTGATGTCAGGGGTAGAGTTTAGTGATTCATCACTTACATGCAATACCCAATATTCATCACAATAGGTTCACCTCCTTAATACCCATTACACACCTAGCCCATCCTCCATGCACCTTCCCTCCAGCAACCCTCAGTTTGTTCTCTATGGTTTCACTCCATATCCCCTTCCCTCCAGCTTGTGACAAGCAGTAATCTGTGTTCTTTCTCCATGGCTTTATCTATAATGAATATTTAATACAAATAGAATTGTACAATATGTGACCTTATGTGTTGAGGGTTCATCCATGTATGTATCAGTACTTTATTTCTCTTTATGGCTGATAATATTCCATTGTGTGTATATAACACAATTTCTTTATCCATTCCTCCATTGGTAAACATTCCGCCATTTGTGAACATTGGTTGTTTTCACCTTTTACCTTCACTATTGTGAATAGTGCTGCTATGAACATGCATATATTTGTACTTATTTGAGTGCCTGTTTTCAATTCTGAGTATATACCTAGGAGTAGAATTGTAGGGGTCATATGGTAATTCTTTCTTCAACTTTTTGAGGAGACAACAAACTCTTTTCAACAAGAGTCAAACTGTTTTGCATTCCCACCAGCAATGTACAAGGGTTTAATTTTCTTCACTTCCTCCAATTGCCAATACTTGTTAGTTTCCATTTTTCTGATTCCAGCCTTCCTAGTGGGTATAAAATGATATCTCAAGGTGGTTTTGATTTACATCTTCATAATGACTAGTGATGTTGAGTATCTTTTCATACGTTTACTGAGCCTTTGTATATCATATTTGGTGAAATGTCAATTTTAGTACTCAGCCCTTTTTTTAATTTGGTTGTCTCTATTGTTGAGTTGAAGGAGTGCTTTATATATTCTGGATACTAGACCTTCATCAGATATATGATTTGCCAATATTTTCTCCCATTCTAAAAGTTGTCTTTTCACTTTCTGGATGTTTTCTGATGCTCAAACTTTGTTTTTATTTTATTGAGGTCTTATTTATCTATTTATTTACTTTTTGTGCATACTATTTGTGTCATAGCTAACCAGATCATTACTATTTTTGTGATAACTTCACTCATCATAATGACTTTCACATAACAGTCCTGTCCTGTGTTTCTACAAACTTAATTTAAAAATGGGTTTTGTTCTGTCCTAATATGGCATGGACTCAATCTAGTGATCATTACCACTTGGAATGTCATTTAAATGACTTTCTTTATTCTTTAATTGTAAAAGTGATATGGGTACTTTGGCTCATCCACATATTTCTAAGTCTAAGAGTTTTTCAAAGGGAAAATTGAAAGTTTCAAAGGTGTCCAGTTTACTAGAAGTTTTAATTTTTGGGCTAGAAATAGATTTAAGGTCTCATATCACAACTTTTACCAATGCAGGATTCTCTTTGATTCTGTTCCTCATGGATGACGATTACCCTTGAATTCTCCCAGTGACCAGAAGACTGGTGCATCAGAAGGGTCATGTTGCATTGTTGAGCAGAATTAATTGCTCAAAACTTTTTAGAAACATGATATAAACTCTAACATATTTCAACTTTATCCCATTTGACCTATTTTTATTATCTACAGTTACACAATATGTTATTCTTTTTTTTTGATAGTGCTTCAGATGTGTAAAGCTGTATAATGTTTTTCCTATGTATCCAAGCGAAACAGTTACCATACCAATAGCTTTTTTCTCATTTCTAATTTGAATTCTAGATATTTCATCCTCCAGATCACCCTCCTCTAACAGAACTTCATCTTGTCGATGTTCTTCAAGAGTAGGAGTCAGAATAACACAAAATGCTCAACTACGATCAAAGGCAAGAGATGTAATTATTTGTACATCATGATTTTATTAATGAAACTCTGGTTGCTAACTTCCTTATTAGTAAGCCTAATTTAAATCAGGCCCCTTTCATGTTCTGTCATTGATTTTTGCCCTAGTGACAATAACAACCCCCAAGGAGAGCTCCATGTCTGTGCATGTGAATTAAGGTGGTATTCTTCCATTCTGAAGTATATTATATTATCAGGGTTTCCAGGACCACACAGGAAGGCTCACAATATTTTACAAGGAAAATGTACTATTTTAACGTCAGACTGCATGAAACATATTGTATCTTGTCCCAAAATGGAACCTATTTGTGTGTCAGTTTCTGATTGATTCTTTTAGAATATATTAGCTTATGCCCAGTCTGCATCTACCAAGAGAATAAATTGTCACTACTCATAGTCTTATATCTTCCTCTATCCAGACTTTGTAGTAGTAGTAGTAGTGGATTGTGTGTGTGTGTGTTGTGTGTGTGTGTGTGTGTGTGTGTGTGTGTTAGAGAGAGAGAGAGAGAGAGAGAGAGAGAGAGAGATTGTGTTAATGTGTAGAGAATAATATAATTCCTACATGTGGTTACAAACAGCAGTAAAATGAGACTACATGGAATTTCATTCAATTATGCATCAACATTTTTTTGGTTCCTATCTAACTATATTTCCTTAAAAAACTAAGTGATTATGCTTTTTTCCATTTTTAAAAATATGGCAAAATATGCAAACATAAAATTTGTCATCTTAACCATTTTTAAGTGTGCAATTCAGTGTATTAAATACATGCATAGTGTGCTACCATCATCACCATCCATCTGTAGAACTCTCTTCATCTTGTAAAGTTACAGTTCCATTCCCATTAAAAATAAACCCCCTTTCTCCTTTCTTCCCAGTCCCTGGGAAACACCATTCTACATTATTCTGTCTCTGTGATTTGCCTGCTGTAATTACTTCATACAAGTGGAATCCTACTATATTTGCTGTGTGCGTGTATGGGAGAGAGAGAGACACTTGCTTGTTTAACTTAGCATAATGTTCTCAAAGTTCATCTATGTTGTGGCATATCTCAGAGTTTCCTTCCTTTTTAAGGCTAAGTAACATTTCCTTGTATGTAAACACTGCATTTCACTTATCTATTCATCTGTCAATAGAAACTTGTAGCCATTGCAAATAATGCTGCTATAAACATAAGTGTACAAATCCTATTTTTAATTTTTTGGAGTATATACTTAGAAATGGAATTGCTGGATCATATGGTAATTATATTTTTAATTTTTTGAGGAACTGTCATACTATGTTTCCTATAGCAACTGCACCATTTTACATTCCCGTTAATAGTATACAAGGGTTCTATATTCTTTCCGTGTCTTCACCACCACTTGTTTTTTCTTCTGTATTTTTTTTTGACAGTAGACATCCTAATGGATGTGGGATGGTATATTATTGTAGTTTTCATTTGCATTTCCTTAATTATTAGTGAGATAAGTGATTTTTTTTTTTTTTTTTTTGCTTATTTCAGATGAGGCTTGAGGCTTAATAGGTGTGATGTTTGTCAAAGACATAACCGGTAGTGTTGTTAAAATGTGAACTCATATGTAGTAAAGGAAAAAGTTGGCAGTCACTACCATGATCCTTTGGTCAGCTTTGGTGGATTAATATTCCAGGAATTCTCGGTTGCAGGAACAATTGTTTCTGGTTTCTGTCCTTATCTACATAAGACTTGAAGGGACTTACTCCAATCTTTGGTGAGAATATTCAGAATGAATCAGCATTTGAGTAATGTATATCATTATCAGTATAAAATAATAAAGAATAGAGAGAAAATCAGCTTAGGGCAGTGTTAAAGCTAATTTTCTGTGTGGGTGTGACAAGAAGCAGAGGGAGTTCTTCCTGTGTGATATATCAAGGTGATAATGTGCCCCATTAGGACAATTTGTTTTATATTTCTTAAAATAGATATGACTGAGAAAATGACAGATGGAGGTCAGGAAAAAATTCATGAAGTCCTTCACCTTATATTCATAAATCAATGACTTGGTCCCAGAGAGTTGGCTAAAAATATATTTCTCTTTCAGATGAAGGAGATTAGGTTGTGAAAAGAAGAATGTGTTGACTGGAATGACTGAGAACATCACCTCTGTCATTAGCACTATACTCTAGCATTATGCAAAATACAAGAAACATGATTTTTTTTCTTTCACTTGTACCTTTCCAGTAATACACATTCCTTATCCCTCCCCTCTCTCTCTCTCTCTCTCTCTCTCACACACACACACACACACACACATATGGATTTCCGTTTTGTAGATGAAACCACACATTAATAATCACATAAATAATGTGGGTTCAGTTAAATATTTGGTCCCTGGCAGGGAAATAGTTAAGGAAGAAATAATTTAAATGAATTTGCACCAAGTATTTTCATGGGGGAAGAATTAGAAAAATATACTCAGAAGAGATTATGTTGAAACAATACTAATGCCTGAAAAAATAGACTTTAGATGTTTTTCACTCTTAGAAGCCAATACCAGCATCAACTCCCAAAAGAGATCAGTATGTGAAATGACAATCGTGGGTTGAGAATGAAATCTTTAAAGTTCAATGTGAAATACTGATTTTTTAAAAATAATTCCTTTTGAAATATCTGTAATCTTTTAAACTTATAATCAGGTACAACCTAAACTATAATGAAGGTACTTAACATGTCAGGAAACAAGGAGAAAGAGTCAAATGGCAAGGTAGCATTATGAATTTCTAGTGAGATTGGCACTCTTCTATTTTTTTATTGCATTCCATAAGCGTCACAGAAAAAAAAATCCTTTAAAGAAATACATTCTACAGCTTATCACTCATGTCGGAGAAAACTCGTTTAATGCTTTTGTTGGCCATGATACTGAAAATAAGTCTTGATTGAAGCAAGCACAGTCATATATTGAAGTACACAAATAGACGCATTTGCTTGGTTTATTCTGCAGCCTTGCTGCAAGAATGCAAATGAGCTTTTCCAAGCCCAGTTTCAAGCTGTCAAGTGACAAAGGGGGAGGGGGGGGAGGGGAGCAGGAAAAAAAAAATCAATTGAGTTAACCTGGCACAGAAGTCTACAGATTAATTATGTTTTAAAAAACTGAAAACAATGTGTTTTTTTGTTGGCAACTTGAAAGACTGGTGCCTGAAATGCTCTTTAATATTATGTAAACAAATGGAGCTTAATCAATTGCAGACACAGCAGTCACCATACCTGTAAAAGGTATGGAGCAAGGTTGTTACTTTCCTTTCAAATAAATGAATACAGCACAGAAGACAGGAATTCTTACCCATCTGCCAGCACAATTTATATATTGCTTACAGGATGGTGACAGATTGGCATTGTGACTTCAAATGCCAAGTAGGTATCAATACACTTATTTTTTCTACTGGGATTCCAGAATCCTAGGGATTCAAGGGCAGTTAAGTGGCAGATTCTCATTTTTCCCTAGCATTTTGTACTAGAGACATGACCTCTGAGTGATGCACAGCATGCTACCATCATTGTATGGGTGTAAAACGTCCTCGTTACTAATTTTGGTTCACTTGGATGGATGAAGCCTGATTTAGTACCCCATGGTTATTCAGCCATCAATTTAGTAAATCAAACACTTACATTACTTTAGTTCTTGACCCAACCCTGACTTAAATATTGGGAAATTTACTTGTTGATTAGGTACTCGATGTTGATGGAGAATCCAAGGATGATTAGCTCTGTGTGCTAGATTAAACAGGAAGGTAGCGTTGAGTTATGACAGGTCTAATGGAGGAGCCCTAACACATGGAACTTCTGGAAGGGCAGCCTAACTTCAGGCAAAATAGCAAAGGCTGTCATTTGGAAGATAGAGGAACTCTTAACAACAAAAAACAAAAAAACAGATGCCTTTGAGGTTTACTTAGAGCATGCAAGCATTCAAGGCTTTTTAGTAATTAAAAATGCTTGAATGTGACTAGAAGAGAGATCCAGAGGAGAGTAAAATGATTTAGCATGGTTTGGAATGGCAGATGTTCACCAATTGGCAGCAAAAAGTTAAGGCAACTAGGAGATGAGAATAAAAGGGGACAAGTTAATTTGTTTCAAATGCAAGGAAGATAGCTTTAGTTTTCACAATTTTAGATGAGATCAGGGATTTTGCAGAGATAAGATTCAGGTTTTGTGGAGAGGCACTAAAGATAACTTCCTGAGATTATTTTTATTTTTATGAAATGAAAATTTAGAAGCTAGAATTTGGCAATGCATTGGAAGTATGGGACACTCTGAAGACATTTTCCTGCTTTCAGTTGGAAGTTAAATGAATAGGGTTTTATTACAGCTGAATAGAGAACATTGGCTAAAATCTGCAACAGGAAATAAAAGAAGAACAGATTATTAATTAGGACCCTCATTTTTGCCCAATGTTTTCAATAGTTTTTCAGTTATTTCATTAAAAATGTATGCATTACCTTAAATCAACTACTGATCAAGAATAAGCAAAATTATATATTTCATTGAATTAACTCATAATTACCTAGCACCTCCATGCTGTATAATCTTAGGTTGCACTTTATTAGTAAATATGTTTTATAATTGTGCAGCCCACACAGCTACAATTGAAAGGTTTGAATGTGTTTTTCCTCCTGCATTTATTATATCGACTTTGGTGAGTAGCCATATTGCATTTGTTAAATAGGGTCTTAATGCAGATACTTTTTATTCTTTTCTGTCAGATCCATTGTCTCTCCCCTCGCCTATAAGGAATAAACATATCACAAAGAAAATTCACTGCAAAGCATGTGCCCATTAAATTTTGTTGATGAATACACAAAATGCCTGAGTAGCTAAGTAATATACAGATATGAAAAATCCCTATATAGTTTTATAATGCATGCACGCACACATACACACACACAAATATATGTGTGTGTGTGTGTGTGTGTGTGTATATATATATATATATACACACACATACATACATACATACACGCGTGTACGTACATACAGACATACATTTAGATGTGAAGGTTGACATCCTAAAAATAAATTTTCCTTCTCACAGTAAGCCAAGTTACAGTACTTTGTTAAGTAAAAGATTAAATTATTCTCATTTTATGCACTGCCATCTGGCATACTTGTACTTTTTTTGTGAATCACAGAAAAAGCAATTCAAAACCAGACATTAAATAGACTCATAAGTAATTATCGACATATTAAGTAGCTTCTGAAGACAGGTTTGAACACATACATTCCAACAGGATTTTCTTAGGTTGATAGCCATAAGCGTTTTCATTGAGAAAAAATATTTTATAATATTATTGTAAAATAATTTGGCAAACTGTTTCTATGTACATCTGCTTGAATATTCTTAAAACATGCTACATTACAAAAGTAATTCTGTTCTGTGATTCATACTCATCCCCCTTTTTCTTTGATATTTTTCTATGTTTTATTAATGGGGCAGGAATCCTCATAATGAAGGAAATGTCTTCATCCTGAAAACACCCAGACCGTTTTGCCCAGATGCTATATACCTCTCGGGATTCTGCAGGTTTGCGGGGAGAGTGAGTGGAAGTAATCTACTTTCTTTGTGGAACAGGGCTCATGTCAAAGGGACGACTCAGAAGCTCTCCCAATTTCTTTTTGAGAGTAAGATAATGATGTCACAGGAAAACTGGTTCCATTTTTTTTATAGTCCTGATCTTAAGAAATATGCCTTTATATTTAACCCAAACAGATGCCCCTGCCAGCACTACTGCTCTGGAGGACTTTGTAATCCCCCAAGGCAGCCATTTGTAATTCTGGTCACACTAGGTTACAGGTCCTTAAACCTCTTTCAGTGTGTGGTCCTTGGAGCCAAGCACAGTATTCCCAGTATGGAGTCAAAGAATGGAGTAATTCTCACTTTCAGTTTTTCTTATAGAAATATATTACAATTCACAGACTGCATTTGTCTTGTCAGGAGACCCTGCAAACAGTTGCCTAAAATGGATCTTGACTCATTAAGATCAGGAATATTTATTAAATGTGTTTTGTCTTCTCAAATATTTGTACCTAAACACAGACATTTGCAATTAGCCCTATTATATCCCATTGTATTAGTTTTGTCTGTTTTTAACTATTAGATCTTCCTTAACAACCCACTTAATTTTTATGACATTAAAAACAAAACACCTTTTAGTACAGAAAAAGTGAAAAAGATAGGACAAAATGGACAATATTAGACAAAAGTAGGGCCATTATGTGTGTGTGTGTGTGTATATATATACACACACATACATATATATATATATACACACACACTATATATATGTGTGTATATATATATATAGCCTAAGGCATCACCATTATCATTATAACAATTCTATATGCTGCATTTTTTCTACTTAAAATTACTTTATGGATATTTGATTGCATTATTTAATATTCTTTTGAAATCTGATTTCCGGGAAGGACTGAATAATATTTGACAAAATGGATATATTATATTTAGTTAAACAGTAGATGGTTATTATCTGTCAATTTTTTCTATTGCAAATAATACTGCTAAAAACATTCTTATACTTAAAATTTTGCTTGCATTTCTCAATAACTTTAGAATAAATTACTGGATATAGACTGTTTGGATTAAAATTGTGAATATTTAGAGGAAATATTAATGCATATTGCCAAATTGAAATTCATTCACAAGGTGAATTTTATTTTCCAGTATGTAAATCTGTATAATAAATATGTATGTGTATATATAATACTTATGCACATATCTATAATACATAAAACACATACATTTATATGTATATACACATGTGTGTAGATGAGTTTATATTTTTATATACACTTATGTGTGTATAGAATATGTAGATATATATTGAGATAGATAGTTATAGATATAGATAGATATAGTTGATATAGATACAGATACCTGGAGTGGATAGAAAGAAGTAAAGGTAAAAAGGTAGAAAAAGGTAAAGGTAGAAAAAAAAATTTCTACCAGGTATTATTACATATCTTATAGCTGACTCTTTAACTGTGGGGTTGAACGTGTTATGTCAGGGTAAGTGTTACATTGTGGTATCAGACTAGTTCAGAAATGTATCCCCTGGGTGTGTGGGATACAAAGGTACTATGATAGACTTGACCCGTATTTTACCTTTCCTGTTTCTTTGACAAACATTTCTATAACAAATGGCACAATGAAAGTCTAAAATTTTAGCAGGCTATGACCATTGCATGGAAAGATTCATATAAGAGATTCATCCAGAGGTAACAATGAAACTATAGCCTTTAATGGGGTATGGTAAAAATTGTTGCTGTTATTTTTTAGAAGACAAATACTCCACTGAGGCTTCCTTGGTGCTTGCAAAAGATAATTTAGTAAAAATCTTATAAGCATTGTTGGACTACTCTGGGTTAGGTACTAGTTCATTTAGACTAATAAAGGAATGTTCCTTTTATTTTGGAGATCTTACTCTCTAAAAGAGGATACTGAAAAGTAAGCAGTGATCTATGGAGTGACATAGATAGGCTCAGAGGTCTGTGTGAGATTTGCTGGGGCACTGACTTCAGGTCTTAATCTTCCAATTGAACTAGCATTCTCTTTCTTCTCTGATCACCTGTTGCTGTTCTGTGGTGACTAAAATAGTACAATGGGAAGAAGAAAAGGATAATGGGTAGGCAAACAATGGACAAAGAAATCTAATTAAACAGAAGTGCACCCTAATCTAGACCCTGTCTTCAAAGGAAATTAAATTACCTTCAGGCAAGACCAGTCCAAGAACTTGGCAGCAAATTTTGCTAACAGTATATATCCTGGAACTTGCTTACAACTGTATCTACCTGTTCTCTGTATGCCACTAAGTAGAGAGGGATATTCTGGGTGCCAGACCAGGGCTGGTCCCTAAATACGCTGATGTATCTCACTGCTGATTTACCAGTGAAAGCACCCTTGTTGCACAGTCACTGATGTTTGCAGATATAGACTGTGTATAAGTCAGGAACACCAATGACAGATCAGAGTTTCCAGCTCTGTAAGTGAGAGGAGCCACAGGCTTTAGACTTCCATCAGAAAACTCCTATGATTTTTAATTTATAAGTCCCACCTTATTGTTTCCATAAAATTGGGAACTATCATTTTCTTCTCTACAACCCACAAATTGGTAACTCAAATTGAGAACCCAAGCGATTGCCTGGACGTTTGTAAAGGCAGAAAAAGGCTGCTGATGACAATTATGCTAACCTTAGCACCAATAAGAGGCAGATGATGAAATAAAACAAATGGCAGTAAGTATCTGTTTGTCAGGCTGCATCAGAAGCGGGTGCAAGAAAACCCAGCTACATAATGAAGAACCAAAGGACTAAGGCAATCAAAATATTTCTTTAGCTACATTGCAAATCACTAGAACTGCTCTAAAGTTTGCACTGCATGTCTGAGTTGTGAAAAGAAAAAAAACTTTTAAAACTATAGGTGTGTGAGAGCTAGAGTTGATGGTGGTGAATAAGAGTTCAAACCGAACTTCCTTGCAACTTTCAGGGAGGCATCAGCAAACAGGTCCTCATCCAAGTAATCATAATAGAAGAGGTAACATAGACCTGAAGCCTCTGACACTCAATAAGAGAGAACCATTTAAGGACATAGAAGTACCTGAAGGAAAGCAAAAAAAGAAAAAAAAGAGCAGCCTCAGAGGTCAAAAGAAAGCCATCTCATGTGGTGTCATAGAACTCAGGGAAAGAACATTTTTAAAAAACACTGAGTGATTAAAAATGTCAAATATCAAGACTCAGAAAGGAGAAGTGGTCTTTGCAACAAAAAGCTCACAGACTGGGGTGCCTGGGTAGCTCAGTCAGTTAAATGTCTGGCTTTTGATTTCGGCTCAGGTCATGATCTCATGATTCATGGAATCGAGCCCCGCATTGGGCTCTCCTCTGACAGCGTAGAGCCTGCTTGTGATTCCCTTCCTTTCCTTCTCTGTCTCTCCCCTGCTTTCTGTCTCTGTCTCTCTAAATAAACAAACTTTTTTTTTTTAATCTCACAGATAATCACAGGGAAATGAGGTGTCAGGGGAACAAAGTAGGGCAAAGCCAGATTGTTGTGAGTTGATGAACAAACAGGAGGTGTACAAATTGGAGACCATATGAATAGACAATCATTCCAGGATTATTTCATGGAACTTGATTTAAGATGAGAGAGACCTGAAGATATTTAAATGATTACGTGATACAGTCAATATACAGTAGCAAATAATTTCTCTATCTGTGGGGTCTCACATTTCTATCTTATTCTAGCCTTTCCATTCTCAAGCAGCATGGTTTTGGACATTTGTCTAGGTGTTCCTCTCTTCATCCTCTCTTCATCAGTGTGGGTCCATATCCTCTCAACCAATGTTAGCCAATTGTGTGTGTGTGTGTGTGTGTGTGTGTGTGTGTTGAGGCCACTGCAGAAAGAGGGAAAAATCAAGGTAGCAGAGTCTCTTGGGAGGTAGCAGACTATAGATTCAATAACTCCGGTGAATGAATCTTTCAAAGGAGGAAGGTCTCTCTTACATTGTGGTATACGTAAAAGATAAAAAATAAGGGTTTGGGTCCATTTAGCTTTATGAGTTTGACATTAACAGATTTCCAATTTTAATGGCCTTTCTTTGTTCTGAAATAAGCAAGAGAATTATCAGCTCCCAGCAGGTTACAGGGCAAGTGAGTAGAAGGCCTCAGGAAGATGAAGATTTTAAATAGCTAGTGGAGTGATGGCAAGAGACAGTTTACTGAGACAACAGTGTGTCAGACTATCCCTGTGCCCATCGGATGCCAGAGATAACATGCCTAAAGGAACAGTTTTTTGTGAAGTTCTTGTTTTCTCTGAACAGTGTCCCTAGTCTGGTGCTTGATTAGGGAAGTGCCATTGGAATCTGAAAGCAGAAGAAGTGGGTGAGGGTGGAAGATGACATCCGTTGGTAGGTAATGGAAAAGTAGAGAGGATAGAAGTATGGAGACCTTGGTCAGAGGAAAGGTAAGTTGGAATAAAACTAACTGGAGGCCTAGGAGGGTCAAAGTTTTAGTGTGAAAAAAACAAAAATAACAGAAAAAAAACCTAGGGTTTTATAAGCAGAACTTTTCTAGATTTTAAGGAGCAGGCTTGTATCCGTATGAATGAGTATATATTTCGGAAGGTTAGAGGTAAAGGTAAGGTCACTCATTTTCTCCTTGTCATCCTTACATAACCATTAAAGGTCCCTCTTTCATTTTGTTTTTCTTAAGCAAACATTTAATGAATTATTTATTTGTAAATCAATAAGCACACTAAACCTAAAAAATGCAAAAAATGAAGACTAAATTCGTTAGTAATCCATGGGCAGGCCAAATGAGACTCCAGTTGTGCAGAGATTTGAATGTTTTATAAATAGCATAATCACTGCAGATATATACCCTGAACATACAGTGTTGATAATCTCATTTATCCCACCAACTCTCCTCAAAAAGGATGAATTCTACTTAGTTCTGGTTGATGTGTCTTAAATTCCAAACTAATGAAGTTTTACTGAATTTGAGGACCACTCTGTGGCTAAAGTACTAATCCCTCCAGTCATTTGTTTCTTGCTTACATAGGCATACATAGGTAAGCACGTGTGTATGTAAGTTTTCATTCTGAAGTTTATAACAACAATATACTATTAGTGACTGGCACACAAAGTTACGCAAAATGACTCCTTCATTCTGTTCTAAACTTACAGTTCAGTTGATGTTATTGTCCTCAGCGGTCATAGGAGATGTACAGCTGTCATAGGAGAAAAACACTGGGACCCTAAATCAAAGTAGTTATTCACAATATTTTGCTTCAAATAAGATTTGCACTTAAACAAAAAATCGCGATGGGGCACCTGGGTGGCCCAGTCAGTTAAGCATCTGACTCTTGGTTTTGGCTTAGGTCATAATCTCACAGTTTCGTGAGTTTGAGTCCCACGTTGGACTCTGTGCTGGCAGCACGGACTCTACTTGGGATCCTCTGTCTCCCTCTCTGTCTGCCCCTCCCCCACTCACTCTGTCTCTGCCTCTCTCAAAAAATAAATTTTTCAAAGTTAAAAAAATAAACATAAATCAAGAAATTAGTCTATATAGTTTGAGAGCTATTTTAGAATCCTACGCTTTGACTCTGTCTTTCTTGAAGGAAGGTTGACGCATAATTTCTGGATAATTTACAAAAAAGGCATGGCCTTTCTAGCTAGTTTTAAAATGACTAGTTTTTTCTATAAGATTTCCACACATATCTTTCTGAATTCACTAGTTTCTAGAATGTACCATAAACAAAGTTCTGAAACCTGGGAAAAATGAGGATCTATGTAAGCCAGCCCAAGAAGATACTTCAAATTGTCTTAGATTTGTGTATCAATTTAGAGGAAACAACTGATTCCACCAAATCCTGAAATCACCCATGGAGAAGAGACTGCTAGACCACACTATGTCTCTCCCCACCAGGACAATTTCATATTCTACTAGGGAGCTTTAAAAGGTTTTGTCTTGTGGGGTATATGATATATGATGCCTATTCCCACAGACTTCTCAAGTGACAACATCTTTACCACTAATCCCTTATACACCAAAGTGGCTGAAGAAGAAGTACACTTTAATTACATAGCACCAAAAATAACTACCAATTTATTTTTTATCTGGAAAAAGTATTTTAAGAGGCTCTGAAAGAGCAGAGAAACTAAGAATCGCAAGATTAAAGGGTATTGAAAAATTTTATATTAAATCTTTCACACAAACTTTTTCTCCTTACATGAAAGGTACTAAATAAGTTACATTTAAACGCCCTACTTATATAAAAGTAAAATCAGGTACTTCTCATTTAAGAGAAAGTGGATAAGATTTAAAATATAAGGCATAGATGTTAAGGATGAGCTGTCTAATCCAAATTACATTAAAAACCAAATATACAATATAAACACAAATTTACATTTTCCTGAAAGGAGGCAAATATTCATTATCTACTCCCAGTAGGTAAATGACACTGAAGACAAGAAATATGCATGGACTAAATACTTTCTTGCTTTGACATATATAAAAAATAATACATTTCATGTTCATCTAAATGTTTTGGGTTATACTGTTAGAAATATGTAATTCTATTTTAGGGACAGGTCAACTAGTGGAAATATCACAGTCATTTGAATTGGTTTTCTTTATACTGGGTAGGGCTTATGTCTCTTTCTTTTTAAGGTTACTGAGGTATAATTGATATAAATTACAAAAAATTACACGTGTTAATGTATACATTTTGGTAAGTTTGGACATTAGCATACACCCATGATATTATTACCACAATCAAGGTACTAAACATATCCATCACCTCCAGCAATTTCCTTTTGTTCTTTTGTGTGCATTTGTGTGTGTCTGTGTAAGAACACTTGACATGAGAACTATCCTCAACATATTTTAAGTACCTCATACTGTGTTAACTGTATGCACTATGTTGTACAGCATATTTCTAGGACTTTTTCATCTTGCATACTTTTTTAAGATTCTTTGCACATGCAAAATATGCCATAAGATATTGCAATGGACAATGCACCTATTTTTAGGTCAACCTTGGCAAATCACACGAGAATCAGTTGCATTAAGGAGAAAACTAGATTCCATATTTTATTCTTTGTCTTGTGTTTCTTCGCATTCAAATTCCTTGACATCTTCTTGGCTGCTGTAAGTAATGCAATTAGAAGTTGATGGCTGAGTGTAGTGCTTACTTTGTTAGATTTTGGGAGGCTTGTGTGATCATCATTTTCTTCAACATACGACACTTTGGAATCATCCACTGTAGTTTTTTGTTTGTTCATTTGTTTACAGTCAGGAACATCAAAGCCCTCTTCTACTTGTATTGACTTTTCTAGATAGGCTTGTACAGATACTTTCTCTTTATGAAGACAGTTCTCGCCAATTGTCCAGCATCTGTTGCAATGGAGTGGAAGGGAGTATACTTCCAGTAGTCTGCCAAGGAAATTTCAGCATCTTCTTCAAGTGAATCTACTTCACTCTCTCCTGCCTGATTTACCTTGATATACCTTATCATCTTCCTCTGAGAGTTATTCTTCTTCACTAAGGCTACAGTCTTCTGAATTGAGATTCAGCTTCAAATTCTACAGCAATTTAATCTAAAACTGAATCCTGATCCAAACACCCGAATGTTCACTTACCCCAGAATCAAGATCCGGATTTGCTGGAATCTCTGGATTCCCTGCTCTTGCTTCTTCACACTATATCTCCCTTGTAACACATAAAGTGAGGCTTTCATCAAAGACAGAGAAATACTGTAAGATTTCGGGTGCTTTCTTTGTCATTCACCAGGTAATTCATCCAAATTTCTGCCGAGTCAGAAGTTCTCTTTTCTTCTTCTGAATTCTCAAAATGCTCTTAAATCCCAGGCCTGGGGATACATGAGCACCCTAGGTCCAAAGAAGCAGGCCCCTGACAGCAAAAAAAAAAAAAAAACCAGCAAGACCTCAGTCAGAGGGCCCAGGGCTGCCCACCAGCTGGGCTTCTTGCTCTGTTTTCATCCCAGTCACTAAGGCTGCATAGAACCCAAGAGGAGCCCAGCTTGCTGAGGTCCCCTAGTGCATCTCCTGGGTATTTGTGCATGTGCACCCAGGCCATGCAGACTCTCAAATTTCCCATTTAATTTTCAAAATCGTCCAGGTTTGGACACAAATTATTTTTTCATACCATGTAAGAATCATTGGTAAGTAGAAGCCAAGGAAAGGCAAGGGCCGGGTGCATGAAGGATCACCCAAATGGGTGCAGAATTCATGGCCCAGCAATGAGGGAAAAATAGAGGGCTTGAGTAAGAATACTTATAAATAAGTGCATATTAATAAAACAGAATTGGATAAAAGCTAAAAAATCAAATTTAAGTCTTCACACACTATAGACAGCAGTCCAGTGGAGCATCTGGGAACCTAATATGCAGCAAGCATCTAACATTCACAATGGTGAATAATTCCATGTGATGCTCCTGTGATTTAATTACCTTAAAGAGTCCAAATTTGATTCCTTCCAAAAGTTAGCATCTATTGCAAGCCTAACGAGTTAAAAGTTTGAGCTGGAGAATAGAGCCATTACAAAATAAAAATAATCAACCAACTCTTACAGATCTCCTAAAGCAATGATTCACACAGGATTTCACACAAAACTCCCATTAATGCTAATGAAATTGGGTAAGTTACAGGCTGAAACTCTCCCATACATTGATAGGTGAATAGTTCCCTGAGGTACTTACTTAGATGAGGGAACTTAATTTTCTCTCCACTAATCCTCTCTGGATGAAAAATACGAAATAATGCTTCACAAGTTAGGTTTCTTTTTAAAGTAGATGGCACAAATTCAGAATCATTGGTGTGAATTAATCAAAACCCTCATTAGAACATCGACTAGCTCATTTTCAGCCAATCAAACGATCTTCCATTCAGATACCAGTTGGCCAAAGTCTTAGAAGTCAGTCTTGTTTGTGACTCTGAAAGTAACCGATTAAGTCCATTCTATCTTGTTTTTTCAAGATTCTAGAAAAAAGGAAGTGTGCAATTATGTGAGAGAACTAGCTGAAAAGAAATAGACATTCTTGATTGCCTTGGTATGAATTGAAGAGTTCAGTTGCTGATTTAATTAGCTGCCTAGGGAAGGAGAGATCATGAAATGTTGAGTTAGAAACAATATAAGATCATTCAAAGACTTATACAAGTGATAGTACAGGTATAATTAAGCTTCTGGGGCATAAGTGGATAGTGTGTGTGTGTGTGTGTGTGTGTGTGTGTGTGTGTTTCAGAATTAGCAACTTCCACTAGCGTGTGAGTGTTTTTGCTCTATAATAATCATTATAATGTTTATTTGGTTGTGTACAACTCTTGACTAGTACAAAATAAATTGCCTATTCAACTTCTCATTTATTACAACTTCCCAGGATATAGGCAGGGCTGTGGTTACTGTATTACTTTACAACTGACAAAGTGAAGCTCAATTCAGTAAGTTATCTCATAGAAGAATAGTGGTAGGCCCACAAAACACATATTAAATCCAACAAATGTAAATAAAACAAGTATGCTGATTTTGATGATGATAATGATGTCATAGAAAGTAAAGCTTCTTAAAATCCCATTTGGTCTACCCTTCTCTCTTTTACAACTGATATAATTGAGCCTCAAAATGGGAATTTTCTAAAAACCATCCCTAGGATCATAATGTCAGAAGAAATCTAGTATGTGGCTTTTTGGTTAATGATATCTAGAAAATTTCTTGAGTAGGGATAGATCCCTAAATACTAAAATATGTCTTTGATTTAATTATACACGAATGCATAAATAGTTGTTATTATGTGCTGCTCGATGAAAAGTATCTGGTGCTTCTTGTTTTGACTAAGCCCTAAATTACATTGAATTTAAGCATCAGCAGACACTTTTTGGATAATTATATGGTTTTAAATAAATAAAAGAAAATTTGCTAATTTATTAGACATTAAGAATCAGTGCCACTACACACAGCATTTTAAAAATGACTAGTCTAAAATCCACAATTATAGTGAGAGATGTTTTAGTAATTGATAAAATAAGTAAAGTGAAACTCAGTGAGCAAGTGTAAGACATGAACAACAATACTATCAATTAACTTGACCTAACTGACCTTCATGGGACACAGGGAAAAGCCCAACAGAATACATTTTTTTTTCAAGTGCACACACACTCTTTACCAAGGTAGACCACTTGTGTGTAACAAAACTTCTAGACTGAAATTGCATAGCATATGTCCTCAGCCCACAAGGGAATGAAACTGGAAATCAATAGAAAATAATTGAAAATTTCTTAAATATTTGGATCTTTAAAAACATACTTCTGAATCAACCCTATGTCAAAGAAGAAAACAAACATGAAATTAGGAAATGTTTTGAATTAAATTAAAATGAAGCAATTTTGGGCGCCTGGGTGGCTCTTTTGGTTTAACATCCAACTCTTGATGTTGGCTCAGGTCTTGAGCCAACATAAACAATCTTATGGTTTATGAGTTCCAGCCCTGCATTGGGCTCTGTGCTGATAGTGTGGAGCCTGCTTGGGATTCTGTCTTCCTCTCTCTCTCTCAGCTTCTGCCCTGCTTGTGCGCGCTCACTCTCTCTCTCTCTCTCTCTCTCTCTCTCTCAAAATGGATGAATATAAACTTTAAAAAATAAAAATAAAATAATTTTTATGTGATGCAGCTTAAGCATTGCTTAAAAATGATAGCATTAGGGAAAAAATGCCTCAAACTAATCTTTGAAGATTCAACCTAAGAAATAAAACAAATTTAAAAAAAAGTGAATTAAATTTAAGAGAAAAAGAAGAAAGGAAAGAAGAACAAAAATCAGTGAAACTGAAAATATTAAAGATAGAAAATTATTAGAACCCCAAAATTACTAGAACCCAAACTGGTCATTTAAAAATATTAATAATAAAATTGATAAAACTCTGGTCAAACTGATTAAGGAAAAAAGAGTACAGACATAAATTACCAATATCAAGAACAGAAGAGGGGGCATCACTTCAGGTCCTACAGACACTAAAAGTATAAAGTCACCTGAAGAACAATATTATGACTATTAATTTGATAAGTCAGCTTAAGTGGACAGATTCTTTAAGAGAAATAGCTAAAACAGATGAATTTTATTTTAAGTTATATTTCAATAACCATAACCAAAAATAAATAAATAGATTGGGTTACTTAGGAAAGGAGACAGAGTGTGCTACTGCTATAACAACCATCAATGTGTTTTATTTAATTGTTTTGTTTTTATACCTCAGCCTAACATTTTTGGCAACAGTAAGATCTACAGTGGTACTTGAAGTTTAATCTCTTACTATCTGAGAACACATTTATTTTCACACTCTCTCCTTCCCCCAGTTTTCTTTTTTTTTTTTTTTAATTTTTTTTTTTCAACGTTTTTATTTATTTTTGGGACAGAGAGAGACAGAGCATGAACGGGGGAGGGGCAGAGAGAGAGGGAGACACAGAATCGGAAACAGGCTCCAGGCTCTGAGCCATCAGCCCAGAGCCCGACGCGGGGCTCGAACTCACAGACCGCGAGATCGTGACCTGGCTGAAGTCAGACGCTTAACCGACTGCGCCACCCAGGCGCCCCTCCCCCAGTTTTCTTTAACAGAACTTGTATTTAAAACAATGCACTTCCACATTTGAATGGTTTCTACTACAATAAAAACTCTTGGATTTAAGAAATAGAGGTAATAGTAGTTTGCCCTGGCTATAATGTGGTATTATATTGGGCTACTTTAAGTGTTTTTCTTAGTTTAAACCTTAGGGATTTGCCTAAATTGTATTTAACCTAGAGTCTACGTGGACTGATGGATTTTGAGAGGTTTGAAATTACCACATTACTTTTTGCACCTCATCATAGTTGTGAGCTTTGTGTGCTGGTAGTCAATCACTAGTATGAAATAAAAATGCTTTCTAACATGAGCATTAAGTATTCATTAAGTTATTAATTCTCCAATAGATCCAGGAAGAGAAAAATAGATCAAGATAGTTTTTATTAGAGATAATAATAACATGATAGCTATAATTTATCGAACACTTGTATGTGCCAGCGTGCTATGCAATTTTCATTCATTACTTCCATTAATCCTTATAACATCATTAAGGCATGAGAATAATTCTCCTTGCATCACAAGGATCTGAGACTAAAGACTAAGAAATAATCTGCCAAATAAATTAGCAAAACTTGAGGAAAAAAAATCCCCAGTGTTGGGAGTGACTGTTGGGAAATGTATATACATTCCAACTTGCATGTAGGTGGGAGCTTAAATCAGTAAAAACTATTTTATTAAGTGATTTCTAATATCTACCAAGAATTGTACAAATGTTCATATTTTGCTAGCCTATCTGCCAACCTAGGAACATACTCTAAAGGAATGATTCAGTCTGTAGGAAAAAAAAAACAAACACAAAAAACTTGGGGTTAATGACACTAATTTGAGCAATAGCCATAATGTTATTTTATTTACTTAACAATACTTATTTACAAATTTAAAATATTTAATAATAGGTAATATTTAATAATAAGTAATAAGGTATAGCCACCTGACTTTATATTAAATGCAATGTGCTATAAACATACATACATGTATGTATGCATGCATATATGTATATGTATATGTATATGTATAAAAATAAACACAGCTCTATATCTACATGTTCCTTGATTAAAACTATGTTCAAAGTATCATGCACAGACTAGCCTAATATTGGCTAAGAAGTTTATTTCTAACATTTCCCACCACATAGGTTATATTTCTGCAACAGTGAGTTGCTTATAGTATACCAAATGAAACTGTGGCACGTGCCTTGATTCATAGCATTTCTTTTTCCCATAATGACCTTCCTATCCTTCTTGTCTTATGTTAGCCCAATTTATCCCTTAAAATAAAACCTGGGAGTCCCTTTTCCTCAGAATTTTTCTCTGCCTCCTTTTCATGAACACTTAAGTTTCCCCTAATTCATTTTATCCCAGAGTCTGAGACATTACTCTAAAATACTTTCCTTGTAGGCTTTGCAAGAGACTGCCATCTCCCTGGGGTCCCTTGTGAGCTCAAAGACTATTCCATTTCTTCTTTATATTTCTAGAGTCTAACAAGTCCTGGATGTACAGGAGCATCATAAGTTTCTCTGAAACAGAAACTGTAGGATCTGAAGTGTAAGCAGTGTTTCTAGCATGATTATATTAAGAGAGTATTGTTCTCTATTTTTCAATTGCTCATAATTTGATACTGTAGTTATATTGTTTTTATAATGATCAAAAGTGCATTTAAACAGGAAGCAAATACAAATTCATGTCTACCTATAATTGTATCCATACCATCCTTCAACCAGCAAATTTTAGAAATACCTAGAGAAATTATGATATATTTCATAACAAACTTTAAATGTTGATATGAAATCTGGGGGCAAAATTGAAGAAAACCTATATAAAAAAGCAATGTGGCATGCCCATTGAGGTCGATTCTATTATGTGGTTGAGAAGTGTAGGAATGCATGAAAACTGCAAATAATTTAGTGAAAGTATTGTCACAAAAACACAGTATATGTAGCTGAGGACAGATTCAGCTAATAAAGCAAGCCAGGTGTCATAAAAAAAATAAAACAAAAGAAGGAACTAATAAAGGGTGACAGTCTGCAATATATAGATATTCCAAATATTTAGCATAATCATGCGATTTGAGTGCATCCTGGCCCACCATAGACATACGATACTACTTGGAATCCCTACAGTTGTGGTTTCTGGGAGGTAAGGGAGCAACGACAGTTAGGAAATTATTTTAAATTTCCTGCAGATACTTAGTAAAACAAGCCTCTTAGGTTTACTGCCCATCAGCAGAGACAGATGAGTAGCTATTTTTTGGCTTGAGGGGAGATCGGATTTAGGGAATGTATACTGACTAATTGATTGTTGGGCATTAGAAGAAGAACAAAGCATCAAACCCCACGCAGGGCTACTGAGCTTCTCTGAGGTGGTACTTGTCTTTCAAAATACCAATAATAGGGTACCATCTGACACATAAAAAATTCTGGAGGCCAAAAAGTTTATTTAAGAAACACTATTGTGACACCCTAAATAAAGGAATCTCTAAGAAGAGAGAGCTGAAAAAGTAAGCCAGAAAAAAAAAAATCACAGAACAAAGGGAGAGATAACTAAGTTAAAGCACAGACAGATAACTAAGCATACAACAGAACATCTTTGATCCTAAACACATATCCAGAAACCATCAAAGGCAAATGTTACAGGTAAAAGCAATAAAAAGGATTACCTCAAGAGGGAAGAAAAAGGCACATATTTAGATGCACTGTTAGAAGAGAAAACGAAACCAGGCAAGCAGTGAAAGATCTGAAAATTGAAAGGGAAAATCAAATCAGTGGCTTTTCTGCCTCATCCATCTGCCGGCATCCAGACAGCACACTTTGGAGTCCAATAGAGTGAAAACAAGATTGGGCAACTTCAGCAGAAACACATCCTCTCCATTTTTAAAATAATGAAAACGGTAACAGAGGCATGACCAGGAACCAAATGGAAGAAACGCCCGGGAAATTGCACAGGGGACAGTCAGAGAGGCAGTGAAAGGGAGTTTATTCATTGGAAGGAAAATTCAGCATGGCTGGACCAGGCCACATGGATCAATGGCCTGGAAGAAATGGGTTGAGAAAAATGTGAATTGGCTAATGATCACATTTGGTCAAGCAAGAAAAAGGGTTCTGGGGCTGCTTAGGAAGAGGTGGATTGAGTTTTTGAAGTGATGTAATGAGACTGTTTAAATTCCCAACCATGGCACTCAGCATCCTCACCATCTACCCACGGCATTACCCCCACGGCACTTCTCTGATTCCTTGGCATGGCCCTTCTGCCATTGTCACAGCTGCCTCTGGGAATAAATCCAGAGGCTCTTCTGTGGTTTAACAGGACCTATGTTGTCTGCAGCATACCTTCATGCCAGCCTCTGTCCTGTCATTCTTCCTGGTGTTTACTATGCTCCAGCCAGTCTATTTCCATGTAAACGTGAAGTTCATCCATCAAATCCATGTCTTTTTTTTTTAAATATATTTTTTAACGTTTATTTATTTTTGAGACAGAGAGAGACAGAGCATGAATGGGGGCACAGAATCTGAAGCAGGCTCCAGGCTCTGAGCCATCAGCCCAGAGCCTGACGCAGGGCTCGAACTCACAGACCATGAGATCGTGACCTGAGTTGAAGTCGGACGCTTAACCGACTGAGCCACCCAGGCGCCCCCAAATCCATGTCTTTACATATGTTATTCCCACTGAAAAAAGTTGTCTCCAGGTCTGCTCATCTGGATATCCTCTTACCGGAGAGGTTCCCCCAGCTATACTACCTCCCCTTCACTCTCACATCACACTTTGAATCACTTTGTAAAATGTATCACCATTTGAGATAGGCATGTATAATTATTTGGTTACTTGTTTTTGTTTTATTTTTTTCTTTTTTTGAATGAACTCCCTCAAGAATATAAGCTCCAAGAAAGCAGAAACCTGGTTTGTTCACTGCTCAATCCTAAGCAACGGAAACAGTGACTACTGTTCTGGAGTGAGAATTCAGTAAGTATCTCCTTAATTAAGGAGTTGATTGGCAGAAGACCATGGATCACTCCAGCCTTGAAGCAAGGATGAGGAAGAACAGATACAGATCGAGGCTCACACTGTTTCAAGAAAGGTGCTGAGTATGACATATACATTATTTCATTGACTCTTCCATAAAATATAAGATAGTTATCATTATCCCCATTTTACAGATAACAAGGCTAACAACAATGAAATAACCAGTTGTGTAACTATTAAGAGGAAGAAATTCGTTTCAAATTGGATTCTGAATCCCATGTTCTACCCACTTCAACCATAGTGACCTTTCTTACCATTTCCCTCCATAATTTGCAACATCTTCCATGAAGCACACTACAATAAACGTTTTTGAGTGACATCCTATCTAATCATCAATTAGACTTTTAGAAAGAAAAATACATTGACTCAAGATGCTTGGCTACCACTTTTATGCATCTATTCTATTTTTCTGACTAAGCAATAAGGACTTTTAGGGCAATATTCTTAGCTATTTCTTCTTTGCCTGCCCTGTGTCACCCCTGGCCATATTCTACTGCTGGTTCTTCCATGAACCCTTGACCCCCACACCCTGCCCCCAAGCTCTTGGCCTCCTGTGCCCCCTGCCCTCTCTCCTACCCTGCCCTCCTAGGCATCCCTGCCCTGACTTCTAGTACAATTCTCTACACATCAAGAGATATCAGCCCAATAATAAGTCCTCATAAAAATAGTAGAAATTGCAGTAAATAAACTTTCGTATTCCAGATACATTCTTATTTAAATGATAATGGCTGGAAGAATGCATAGGACTGCAGAAGAATTGAGAGTGAGTGGCATTCTCAATTGCTTCATTTGTCCACTCTTGGTGACACAGCCTTACTCACAGCTCTGAGGTCATCTCCTTTTGAGAAACAATTCACCTTGTAGTTACAAGCATGTGTCTCAGAGCAACACAAACCAGGGTTCACGTTCTATCACTTTCTAATTTACCTCTCTATTTTACCTGGGACTCTTTATCTCTAAAATGGCATTCTTAAAATGCCTATTTCAAAAGATTCTTGTAAGGAATAATTAATCTGATTTATGTAGATTTCTTACCAAAAGGTCAGGTGTGTAGAAAATATTCTATAGCTACACTGTTCAAAATGGGTAGAAGTTCCAATCCCTATCCCTCTGGAGGGTTTACTCTATCAGGCTGTGGAGAAATTTCCTTTCTCCTTAGAAGACTGTCTCAGATTGGGGCCTGTGGGTGGCTGAGTTGGTTAAGCATCTGACTTCAGCTCAGGTCATGATCTCACATTCTGTGGGTTTGAACCCTGCGTTGGGCTCTGTGCTGACAGCTCAGAGCTTGGAGCCTGCTTCTGATTCTGTGTCTCCTTGTTTCTCTGCCCCTCCCCTGCTTGCACTCTGTCTGTCTCTCTCAAAAATAAATAAACATTAAAAAAAATTAAAAGAAGAAAAGACCACCTCAGATTTCTCCAAATGATCTCAAGAGAATAAACATGTTTACTTGTTTTTATTATGAGACATTGCCTTCTGACTTCTGGCAAAGGCAGGCTTTTGTTTCTTTTTTTTTTTTTTTTTCCCAGAAGATTTGATACTGACATGAGTGAACAAATGAAAATGTTCTAATTTCAAGGGAAGCTTTTTGTGACCATTAGCTCCCTTGGTTGGCTTTTTTTTTTTTTTTTTTTTTTTTTTTTACTTCTCAGCAATTTTTAAAATATGATTTTTTTTGGTTACAACTATGTATAACTTCTCTGTCATTCATAGATTTCACATCCACAATATTGACAATTTGTAAATACAATGGATGTCTCTAGTTCTCACTGATAACTGGATCTGTGTTCCTTTGTTGAACAAGACAGAACTGAGGCTGTAAAGCAAACCAAAAATGCATTTCGAGTATTTAGGAATTTGAATCCAGGAGGCAAAAATTCAGGAGGAAACTGAAATGTGCTACAAGGAAGGAAGAGAAAGAGTTGATAAAGGCAAAAACCACAGGCTTATGGAAGTTGTTTTAAAAGAATTATGATTGGCATAGGGAAAAACAGTTAATGTTGGTTTAGATAAAAGAGGTTACTATGCCAGCTGCTAGGCTGGAGTTGAGAGAAATAAGCCCCATTCTGAGAATTGCACCAGGATGTGGCAGTTGGGATGGTTGGTACAGTCTAAAAGTTCATATTTCATCCAGGTGTGGACGTATATAAGACTAATGCCCCATTGGCTATCTAGCTCCATTTTAAAGCCTCTTGATGTTCCTGAATTCCTGATTTCATTTCAGATGTTTCTGTACAACTTCTGGTGCTCCTTCAGGGAGTCTGAAATCCCTGCCCCTGGCAGTTGGGTGGGGCCCTGTGAGAACCAATGAAATGTGAGCAAAAACAAAAACAAAAAAAACATGTGCTACTGGCTGACACCTTGAAGAGCCCCACCGGATTCTCTAATCTCTTCTTCCTCTGCCACAACAATGGCAGATAAAGCCTTGTCCTCACATGGTAGAACCAAAGGATAGAAGCAGCATGGGTTTTCGAGCTTTTGTGTGGTGATCAAGTGCCTTGCAGTAGTCTTCAGATTTTCAGTCAACTTCACATAAATTGGGTTGGGGATGGTGGTGGTGAAATACTTTTGTTGTTTTAAGTCAATGAAAGTAGAGCTTTTTGTTGTTGTTACCACAGTACATTCTAACATGCATGTACAAGAAACTTAATTCCGGTTTGAATTACTTAAAACATGCACATTCCCAGAAGGGTCTGTAGTGTTGAGTTGTTCTTGGTGGGGGACTATCTGGAAATTAAATTCTTGGAATGTCCTACTGATAAGAGTGTGTTGCATGCCTGGAGTTTTGAAGGAAAGGATAGGCAGTTTGTTTACACAGTTTATGCAAACAGTGTGCATTATGGTAGGCATGTGCTTTCGTTTTGGAATTCTGCAGTTTTGGTAAGTTCAAGTCAGTCATAAAGGTATCCTGTGCTTTATGTGTGACCATCATCAAAACTCTTAGGTTCAAACAAACTTCCCTGGGAGACAGCAGTTCACACATGTAGCTACCATTTTTAAAGCAGAAAAAATTAAGTGTCTCTTGATTGACTCTGTTGGGAGAAAATTCTGGGAAGCTTGCTCCTAGTTTCCTCTGGACTTTGCCTGATGCATCTGTTTTTGTTGATTTTGCTTTGCATCTTTTCATGGTAAAAAGCTATAGCCAAGAGTATAATGACTTCTAAATTTGATGAATCCTTTTAGTAAAACACTAAACCTGGAGATGATCTTGGGAACCACCAAGATACTTGCCTAATACAGAAAATTACTGCTGAAAGTGGGGTGCTCTCATAAGAAAAACTTCAAATGTGACATTGTTGTTACAGATGCCTAGAAATATGGTGATTTATCATAAGTGGTGAACATTTGTTATATATGATAAAGTGGTAAAAATCTTAATTTTGGTAGGTAGATCATGTAAACAATGAACTTGTCCTCTTAACTTAAAAGCCTACAGAAAAGACTGGATGAAAGAATTTTACTAGCGTATTTTGAGTGAAGTTGGCCACATTTTATAGGACATTTCAAGAAAGTGATGAGTTCACGAAAGAATCGGCTTTAAAATGGTAGAACCATGAAGGTGACTGCTTTTGATCCCAAACTATTAGTGATTAACATTACAAAGACTGAAAGTCAAAAGCCTATAAAAACAGCTACACAACAATGATTAAATTAAAAACCTCCTTTCCTTTTGGTTAAAATTTCTCTTCAGAAAGAGAAACCCCCAATAAATTAATATCAATATTTAAAATATTTTTGGGTAAATATCAGGTTTATGGTGTAGCCTTTTCATCTACCATTAAAAACAGACTCAATAAGTCAATAAAAGTAAGGGGGCAAAAAAAAATAATAAAATCAGAGAAAATACTGGACCTGAACACCTGTAAATGATATCTTTAAAGCAACTGGGGATTTGGTTCCTGGCAGATGGATCTGAATGGGTATACATAAAAATATGTATCTATATAGAATCTATCTATATCTATATCTATATCTATATCTATATCTATATCTATATCTATTCAAGTATATAAAATCCCTGCTGTGTGTCTGTGTGTTTATATAGTATGTGCTGCTAAAGAAACTTGTGGCCTAGATGGAAAAACCTGTCATTATTTGAGACCTAAAATTACCCTTCGCATTTGTCAAAAATATTGATTATGTTGAGCTACTCCAGGAATCACTTCTAACAATTCCTGGAACAATCCCTTCAACTCAGAAGTATAAAGACAATAGAAGTAAATGAAACATTACAGATTGGTATCAGACAGAGCAGAGTTTGAATTCAGGTTCCATTATGGACTCTCCATGAAACACTGGGCAATTTAAACAGGAATAATTATGATACCATTTCAGAAGGCTATTGTGAGGAGTGAATGCATGCAATTGCTTAGTATAATTTCTGTTACATAGAAAGCATCCAATAAATGTTAACATTCATTGTCAGAATGATCGCTTCTATAGGCAGGTAGTGGGTTGAGAAATTGTTAGAGTCTCTAAGAAGAGCGTATTCCCCCAAGTCCACTTCAGATATGGACGTGGAGGATAATGAGGGAGGTGGGTAAGGGAGAAAGATGCTTTTAGAAGTTGAAACTAGGAGGCCACTAAAAACACTGGAAAGGGAACTTCTTCGGGGACAGCAGGATAAGAGCCTCATTAAGGAGTAGTCTCTACTCTCAAGATAGATCATTCACACAATGTTTGCCCACTGGAATTTCAGAATTTCTAAGGACCAATGACTGTTATGTATCTTTCATTTTTCCTTTCATAATGAGAGTATTTATTACAATTATCCTGTCTATATTCTACCAGTATATACTAAGTGTGAATGGGAAGGATTGGAGTTAGAGTTCATAAGTTTCCAGTCCAAGAAGAGCCACATCCATATCTGACAGACAGACTGTTATTGCACAACACCTAAACTTTAGAGCTGTTTTTTGACAAGGTTAGGGTGGCTTTCCTTGGCAAGGAGGTATATGTTTTGCAGGAAGGTTAAACTTAATACATTAGAACTGAAAGAGCTAACTGTAGCTCTTCTGTAAACTCAGAATTTACCAGTGCTCATCAGTATCCAGTTCTCCTTCCCTGCCTTTACTTAACAGGCACTGTATTTCCCAATCTCCTTTCAGTGAAGTGAGACCATGTGACTTGTTCCGGCTAATAAAATGCATGTCTTTCAAGCACAGGCAGAGAAAATACCCCAAGGATTTTCCAATCTCATTATCCTGCAACTGCAGTTGTTATGCAGTAATCCTTGTGTTGTGATGGATGGCCAAGTCTCAAGAGGGCAGGGGCCAGATGGATGAGCTTTACCACTGAGTTTCCTAGACCCAAGGCGAACTTTTTATAAACAAAAAAATTAGCCTTGTTTTGTAAAGCCAAAATGATTTGTGTCTGTTAAAGCAGCATAACTTAGCTTATGCTGACTGAAACAGTGAACAGTGCTAAATATCTGTGACTTGAAATTGTTTTCAGTATTTCTAAGTGTGTAGTTAAATTTTTTTCTTCGGTGATACTATATGTTGTTTATTGTCAATTTATCCTCCCAAGGGCCAGCTGCAGCATATTAAACATGGAAAGGGTGGTACAAGAGAAGTTCTAATTTAGGAAGTTTAGATTATAAAGTATTTCTTTCAGTTATGGCAATGAGTGCGGGTTTTTTAAAAAAGCAGTGGAAAGACACTGAAAAATATTAAGCAGAGGAATGACATATGATATACATTTTATAAATATTCTGGGCCATGTGAAGTTTATAAATGGAAAAAAGGGTAGCAGTTGTAGTGTCTATTGTAGTTCTTTAAGAAAAACAAAAGATATGGTTTAAACCAGAGTGGTCACAGCACAGTTTGTGAGGTTAGTTTCAACTCCATATGTATTTTGTAGCTAGAAGCAATAAGATTTGCTGATTATGAAAGGAAATGCACTAAAAACTTATTTACCTTCAAGGAAATATAATTTTTAAAGAAGTGAAGAGACTATACAAACTTTTCTGTATTTGCAAAGCTAGAAATTTGCTAAGATCTTGGGATTTATCCCTTGTAAATGTCAAGGGTCTTATGCTATCTGCTTATTGTAGAAACTTGAAAAATACAGATGTACCCAAATGTCATTGAGAAGTGGGTATGAATTACATTTGTGTCACAATTCCATTTTTTTCTAGGCACTTACAGTTTAATCTCCTACTAAATTTTCTTCCCCAGCACATACAGAAACCTCCAAGTAGCCCCCAATCCAGTGCCCATTATCTCTGGAAGGACTCAAATGTATTCTTACCACATCTCTCCAAAGATTTCTGTAGTTCTTCCTCCTCTATTATTTTGCCTCCAGATCCTCAAATTACACCCCCCCACACACACACACCACATACACACGTACAAACAAAAGCTCTTCAGAGAGTCTCAGGTCTGAGGCTTCTATAAATGTTGTCAAGTGATCACTAATATACATGACAACATTTTTTTAAACATTTATTTATTTTGAGAGAGAGTGAATAAGAAATGGAGGAGCAGAGAGAGAGGGAGAGAAAGAATCCCAAGTAGGCTGCATGTTGTCAGCACAGACTCCGGTGTCGGGCTCGATCCCACAATCTGTGAGATCATGACCTGAGCCGAAACCAAGCATCAGATACTTAACCAACTGAACCACCGAGGCACCCCCATGACAAGATATTTTTATATGATAATTTAAATTTTTTCACAGGAAAAATCTTTTTTTTTTTTCACCTTCTGTCACTTAACATCTCATCTAAACTCTCTCAAGAAAGCAATCCATTTGTAAGTAGGTCCTTACCACCATATTCATATTTATGGATTATAATTTTTCCTTTATTTTTGTTTTTATTACAATAATTAAGCCCACCATCATCTCTTTCTGGGTCTACTGAAATAGCCTCCTAACAGATATTCCTCCATCCAGCCTTGTTTATAACGAATCAATACTCCAGAATAAATCTGCTGAAATGCTGACCCCTACCTGACAAAATCCAAATCCATTAAAATGCTTCTGCTCTATGGATAGATCCCAAGTTTCTCAAATATGCTTCTGGGAACATTTAAATTTTTTTAAGGTTTTCATTTATTTTTGAGAGAGAGAGAGAGAGAGAGAGAGAGAGAGAGAGAGAGAGAGAGTGTTAGCTGGGGAAGGGCCAAGAGAGAGGGAGACACAGAATCTGAAGCAGGCTCCAGACTCTGAGCTGTCAGCACAGAGCCCAACATGGGGCTTGAACTCATGAACTGTGAGATCGTGACCTGGGCCAAAGTTGGATGCTCAACCGACTGAGCCACCCAGGTGCCCCTGCTTCTAGAAACATTTAGGACTTGCCACTTCCCTACTTCTAAAGACTCATCATTTTATTTGTTCCCCCTAAATCATGCACCGGACGGTCCAATCTGAATACAATTCAGTTCCTCAAATGTGGCAGGGATCTGTCATCTCAGGGCCTTCGTGTGTTCCTGATCTTTGTGGGCATATATTGCTCACATCTCTTTAAGATCTGAGTCTTAATAGCTCTTGCTCTGTAAGTCTTTTGACTTTGTCCTAAGCACGATTCTATATTCTTAATATGTAGTTTCCAAATACCTTTCATTGCCCCATTATACCATTTAACACATTTGCATTGTTACTGCACTTTTTATCATCTGTTAGACCACACCTGACTCCACAAACACAGAGCATCTCCATTGCCTAGCACATAGTAGACACTTATGACAAATACTCACTGAAATTTTTGTGTTGCTAGCTCCTTGTACCCTGACTCCCCACTTGCCATTTGAATACGAGACAGTAAGTAACTAAATGTGTGCATTTTATGGAGAAGGCAAAATTATCCCCCTTAGACACTAATGGTGTATGTGTTCCCTCACCAGATGTCTCTGCTACAGTGGGAGGCATATGGAAAAAAAGTTTAAAAAGCAGGGGTGGGGGAACCCTGAATATCTAATTAGTTTCCTTGCAACCTCCTATATATGCCTGCTAAATAGACAGATTGAAAGCATAATTAGGTGGAGAGATCAATAAATGATACAGATCTAGATGAGTGGGTAAATGATAGTTGTATTTGAAAGCATGACTGTGTGTACAGTTAGTTTTTTGATTTTTGTTTTTGAGCTTATTTTGCATGTTTTGTTTTTCTTTGTTATCCAGTGAACCTTTGCCATTGAATTAAAAATTGTTCTTAATGCCCACATGATATTCATATATATGTGATGCATGTCATTTTTTAGACTTCATTTCAGTAACATATTATTTTCATTTTTTCTCATTATAAATAATCCCCTAGCAAACATTCTGTCAGTATCTTCCCCCGAATCTGGATATAATATTAATCTTTCACACTTCTACGCTTCTTTTCTCTGGTGCTTCGTCTTTCCATGGGAACTTCGAGATCTTTTGGTGCACCTAAACTGTGACTCATTTTCAGAAGCCAAGTTTCTTTTTAGGAAACTTCTCCAGCTGGTGTAGTACTATCTGAGCTATTGAGTTTGAAAACATCAATCCAGTGGAATTGTGTGAACCTGAAAATTTATTTAAATGCCTCAAATCTTGGTTTCCTCATTCTTAGGACAATAATCACCCTACTATCTGTCCTACTGCTGCATAGCTATTGTTTTTTAATTATTTGCTTCTATGTTTTATTGACCATTAAGGGAAAAATATAAATAAATTCACTTTTTAAAAAAAGTTTTTTTAACATTATATTTATTTTTGAGACAGGGAGAGAAAGAGCATGAACAGGGGAGGGTCAGAGAGAGGGAGACACAGAATCTGAAACAGGCTCCAGGCTCTGAGTTGTCAGCACAGAGCCCGACGTGGGGCTTGAACTCACGGACCGTGAGATCATGACCTGAGCCGAAGTCAGCCACTTAACCAACTGAGCCACCCAGGCGCCCCTAAATAAATTCACTTTAATTGTATTGTGTATATAAAAGTTGTTAAAACTTTTTATTTTATTTGAAATGATTTTCATGCCCTTTGTATCACTTGGATTGAGTTCAGATGCTTGATTCATACACCATGTGTTTGGATTATGTCCAGGGTCTGAGGCTTGGCATGCAAGGCTCTTCTCAGCTTTACTCCAAGTTACAGCTACAACCTCATTTTGTGTTTATTTTTCTGTGCCAGATGTACTTTCCTTCCCATGTTTTACAAATTTCAAGGTCCTTATAGCACGCAATGTCTTTCTACAAGCTCGTTCCTCTACTTGGAATGTCATCTACAATTCATTCTCCCCCACTGGCAAACTGACACAAGTCAAAGACTGGTAGGTATTGGCAAGTTATTTTCAAACAAGTTTATAAAGACACTGTGTGTGTATTGAGTGTATCATGTGTGTGTGTATGTGATTTTTCAGAATGTATGTGTGTGAATGTGCATGCAAATGTATATCAAATGTCTGTGTGTGTGCATGTATGTGTTTATGAGTGTGTGGCCAAATCTATATTTAGAATTAAAATAAAACGTGCCTTTTCCCCAGAGTTCCTATGCATCGAAGCTTTCAGCCAGTGAATTTCTAAGTTAATGTAACAATAAGGATAGGCTTATGGTTCTCCTTAGGCTTTTACTCAGAAGACAAATGGGTGATGGCTTACCTGAAGGCTACTTCACCTGAACTGCCCATTGCTATGTAAAGCTGTCAGCTTCTATCAGGAGATGACCTCACACAGCAAGGTGCAGATGCTTTGCTGTATTAGGTATAACAGTACCTTGGAGAGGGAGAACAGACATGTATTATTATAAGGAAAATTAACAACCAGCGTCTGGAAGAGAAAGAATTGAAAATGACAGGCCAGTTTTAAGAGGCCTTTTGTTTGGGCTTACATTTTTCACCTAGAAATGGACACAATTACTGAAAATTAGAAATGAATCTGGGCTTTATACAATGAAATGAGATAATTTCACAGCCAAAACAAGTGGGCTTACGTTGAAAGGAAAGCCATTAAAATATACCTAAGCAGTAAGTTAATGGGGGAGAAATTCAATTTGAAAATGAGAGAACATTTTCAGATAGAAAGGGCAGGCAGTGGAACAGTATGCCTAATGAGGTACAGTAGATATATTCAAGTTTAATCTAGATAATTTTAGATAATTACAGAAAAAGCTTAGGCTAGGATTTTTTTCTTACTTTTTTGCCCACTGTTTGATTCCAAGTATTGGACTGGACCAGAAAAAAACAAAAAACAAAAAACATGATCATCCTATTATCTGTTGTCTTGTGTAAGTTCTATTTTCAAAAACTAAATGTTCAGAGTTTTCCCCCAGGTGACCAGATGTCAGACAGGACCTTCAGTATTTTCACTGCTTCTAATCATATACTTCTGTCCAGAAAGCAAGCCCCTCTTTGGTGGTACTCCTCCTCTCTTCACATCACAGATTATAAGTCTATACTAGGTAATAATGCACTAGAGAGTGGCCATTCTCTGATACTCAAACGCTGCTTCTAAGGTGGTGATGGGATTGCCCAAGGATAAAAACTTCTCAGAGTTATGCTACGTTGTTTGTAGTGGTGTTTGCACTAATGGTAACATCCTCCTCATTATTTTCTTCAAATCTTTATTCAGGTTTTGTGTTTTCTGCAGGTATTTGGTTAATGTTCATTAGCTTTTTAACAGCTTATAAGACTATTCTTCTCGGTGCCAGGACTGTACAGATTTATCATGGTGTGGGGATATACCATGACATGCTAGGGGGTGTACAAAAACAGTGTGTGCAGGAGGGAGGCAGTCTCAGCTTTCCCGTCTACTGAGGCTTCAAACCTGTTAGTACACACTTTCTGACATCAGGCAGCCTCTGGCGGGCATCTTAGGTTCCATGACTCAAACTTACTTTTTTTCTGCTCAGTACTGCTAATATTTCTGTTGAAGGACTGTATGAACCAGGCTACCTGGGTCCTACTCAGAAGCACCTTCTCAGCTTGTATGCTGGAGTATTCTACTCCACAGAGAACATTTAGTGAAATTGTTAAGGATGCAGATTTAGGAGACATATAAACCTGGCTTCAAGTTCCTACTTAGCCATTTATTTACTGAGTGTTCTGGGACTAGTTGCCTTATTTTTCCATTGCACTTTGTTTTCTTCTCTTTTAAAAAAGATGCGATGACATTAGCCAATTCTCAGTTTGTCAGGATGAATAAATGAAAGAATATATGAATTATTTTTAAGTATAGACCATAACTCAGTTTAATTTTAAATGATAACTAGTAGACACGTTTTAACTGTGCCTATGCTAATAGAGTGATACACTTACTACTCCTATTATAATTATTATTATTTCAGGTCATAAATATTTAGGGAAGCCACTCTAATACCTTTTAGTTTAGTCCAGCTCCAAAAATATCTCTATGGTATATATTAACTTATTTAGGGAGATAACAGCTCAAGGGTATTATCACAAAAGAGCATAAATACTATCTATTTTGAGGTATAGAATCAATTCCTGGATATGGCTACTGAAATGATAAGTCCATATCTGGCACTTATGTTAAGGCACACATTCTCGAAAACCCCCAGAAGCCAAAACCAACTGGAAGTGACTCTCAAGGCACTAAAACTAAGCCATAAACCCATGCAGACCACCATGTAGACCATATTAATGTATCGATCTCCTTAATAATTTCTTACATGATAACAGCCACGCCAGCTTTCTTTTTTAAAACATAAAGGGGTAACTGGCAATACCAAACCAATTCTAATCCATGTTAATAATTAAGACGATGTTGTTTTTTTCAGCGGGCTAAGTTATTCTAGTTCTTCACCTTTGAGAGATATATATCTATAATTTTTTTCTTTCAATTCCTAACTCTTATTTCTGGAAAGTCAGTATAAATGCTGCTGGGATCTCAGGAATTACTCATCTGCTGGCAAAAATAAGGAAAATTGCTACAAGTTCAGCTTCTATAAATCCCATACCACACCTTTTATCCAGGAAAAAACCCCACATTCTCCGTGTAGTTGTTCTCTTGATTGCTTGTTTGCAAATAGAGATATTATCCAATAACGGGTAGGATAAAGTAGGTTAAAGTTGTTTTTGTTTACCATCACCCCATAGATGACTTCAGGAGCAGCAGAAATCTGCAATTGGCTCCAACAGGTAACAAGTATGACTTTATCTCTCAATGGATCAAGAAAATTCAGAATAGAATCTGCACAAGTAAGATGACCATGCTTTGGGTCAAACTAACAGGAAAGAATAAGATAGCTGTATACCCTCTTGTTATATTTGCATTTTCTGGCCTTATATTTGTGTGAGTGAAGACCCAAGTTAATTTTTTTTCTGACACAGAAATCTTGAGGACAGAATGGAGCTTAATGTGAAAATGTTTTCTGTTGGTCAAATGCCTTTCCTTGAAGAACATGGCTAAGTGTGCTTACAAGTTCTAAAAGTAGAGTAAGTTCTACTTCACTGCACTGCCATCGTGGTATTTCCATCAGTATAACAGAACCCCTGTCATCATAATACCCAGGACCATTCTCTGGCCTTCCATAACTCATTCCTCATGAGGAGAGAGGGACTTCCACTGCTAGTGAATTTGAGAGAGGGAGTAGAGCATGTATGGTGCACCTCCTTTCTCTCTCCTACTTGTGGGAGGTTGGCAATTGCTCCTCTCTGTCATAAGGTTTATAGTCATGGATCCTGCTCCCTTCAGTGGTAAGACATGTGAGTTTATTGTATTCTCACATTCCCCACATTGTATTGGAAAGTTACATGTAGAGAAATTCTGAAGAAACCAAGGCACATGGTATCTTATCTTCATGGCTTCCTTTAAGACTTGTTAATAACCAGTTTAAAATAACTTCTGTATGCTTAGTAGCCTCTGTTTTGCTTCTCAGCCAGATCTGTAGGTCACTAACAGATTTTTTTTTTATAAAGCTTTGAGACTGTAACTACTATGTTTCACCAGAATTAAGGCAAGACCAATTAAATATTGTCTTCTTAGGGGTGCTTAGATGGCTCAGTCAGTTTAAGTGTCCAACTTTGATTAAGGTCACGATCTCATGGGTTCAAGCCCCACGTCAGGCTCTGTGCTGACAGCTCAGAGCCTGGAGACTGCTTCAGATTCTGTGTGTGTGTGTGTCTCTCTGTCCCTCTCCCACTCTCTCTCTCAAAAATAAATAAACACTAAAAAATTTAAAAAATGATCTTTTAAAAATATTAACATACCCTTAAAATTATACTCCTTATCAGTTGATAACTATGCTTGTGAATATTGGAAATTCAAATGGTAGTCCTATTTACTGGAATATGATGAAATTGATTCATGAACAAATAGAAACAGGAGTCCCAGAAGGTTTGAACATATAACGTTCCTTGGATAGAGATAGAGATGAGCTAATCAGAAATACTTAAATTATTATTATTCAATTATTCCTCAATTATTATTATTCAAGAAAGCTTATGCCTCAGGTGACCTAATCTTGAGATAATGTTGTATAGAAAAAGTGTTGGGGCATAAGAAACAGGTAGAGAAACCGAAAAATGCTTTCTATGAATAGGAGATGGTATTTTAAGAAAAGTCTCTTTGAAAATGGGGATGATTTAGTAGAACAAGCTAAAAGAGAAAAGGCATATACTTCAAAGAAATTCAAGGTTTCAGAGACTCTGATTCAAATGATAGAAATATACTTAGTGTATAATATAACAAGATTTAACTACTTTTAAGGTTTTGGCTAGACAAAGGGGGAGTATTTTGACTGATAACCAGGCCAGAAAAAGTGGTAGGGGCTTGAGAAACCTAACAGAAGAATATAGTGAACATCAGAGATCAGACAGACATTATTCCCCTGGGATAGAGTTAGGACTCAGAAACCATGGAGAAATGCCATCTCAAAGCCATGGACAGAGGGCATAGTAAAAGCTAATGGAAAACTGCCCTCACTGAAAATTGTAGTGGTCATAACAATAGCTTATAAACTATTGCAACAAATGTAACAAGGTATAACTAGCTGTACTTGTAAAAAATGCTCAAATTAATGGTGAGTGAATTTCAAGGTAAGTTGACTATTATAAGTAGAGACATTGGTATTAACTATTCTTTCAAGAAATATGTTGTGGAAATTGTGTAAAATAAGAAATATAAGGCAAGATAAGTGATGGGTGATATAAACTAGGGGAAGATAAGTAGATCTCAAAGGTAGTATCCAGACCTGGGCTACATTTTGGGTTGAGAAAATAACTCTTAGATATGAATACCCTACTCAGGAGAACGAAAACAAACATATTTTGACAGAACTGGAAATGAAAGGCAACACATTTCTTACTGTAGAGGATCCCAGCAGGATCTGAGGCATATATTACAGAAAATATATATAAAGACCATTCTGCAGAGAAAATTAAACACAACTGCTTTCCCCAAATCTAAACAATTAACACATTTATACATCAAGAGGAACTCCAAGGAATATTGTAAGGGCAACATCCAAATTGGAAGAACAGACAGAATTAGGTTGATAGATGTTTAGGGATATCAAGAAATTGAAGACACCCATATATGACTGAATGAGGTCAAGCACTATTTGGAGAGCAAATAACTGAAGTTTCCCAAATTATAAATCAATGTATTTGCCAGTAGGATTGCCTGTCATCAGTATAAACACCCCACTGTCAGGAGAAAGTGGCATTGGTAGAAATATTTTAGATTCAGAGTATAGAAAGGAAATTTGAAATTAGGAAAAAAAAAAAAAAACCAGGTACTTAGATGCTCTAAATAATAGCAGGACCAATGATAAAGAGGCTCATTGTTCTCCATTCTGGTAGCTGGTTAGGGCCAGAGTATGCAGAACTGAAAGAATCCTCTGAAATTATCTTGTGATGCTGTGTTCTCATTTAATAGGATTACATCTCCCCTTCTGGAGAAGAACCTGGGAACATGCTCTTCTTTTTCTTCTTTTCATTCCCCTCTACCTGGTCCTCCCCGCTCCTTTGTCTTCTCTCTTTTTAAAGGGACACAGAAATGTATGACTTCTTGTTTTCAGAAAGAAATACATAAGAGAAGGTGACAGGGCATTGTGTTTAATTTTAACGTTTTCAGATCGACTAGGAAATTGCATACTTTTGTATATTTTCTTTGGCTTAGTATATAATTTTATTCTGAGAAGTCAATATGGAAAGTGATTTGTATTCAAATTAAGCCATAGCTTTATTGGAATCTACATTAATCATGATATTGTCATTTGATCCCATTATGGAATCTCTGATAGACTGTTTTGGACAAAGTGCCTTGAAATAATTTGGGATCGAAAATTGTAAGACTCTGGCCTTAGATGCAGTATGGAAATGGAACAGATTTGGTAAATGTTCTTTTGCTATATACATTTGACTTCTGGGTGGCAAAATCTATATCATTTAGTAGTATTCTCAGGAAGATAATCAAAGAGAGTAATTGGTATTATTGGGGAAGTGGCCTTGATAAGTAGAACAGTAATGTTGATCCCATCCATGGTGGAAAAATAGCCATACTTTTGGTTGACCATAAGCTTAGTGGCTAGGCCCAGTGAACTAAGAGACAGAAAGCCGTGTGGAATACTTGGACGATACTTCCTCCCAAGCTGAGGTGTTTTCACATGGGGTTAGAGTCCTGTTATTGTAGCAATTCTTGCCCTTGGCTATCCTTAAACATAGATGGAATAAATCATTATATTGGTGAATTTGAAAGAGGAATTAGATTCAGGTAGCCATACCCCTTTATCCTGTTACTGAAGGACATGCTGACTAGAGTTGATACTTGGATTTCATTGCTTTTGGTTGTGTGTAGTCAGCACAGAGAAAGCTGACTCTTTTTCATGAAAATAGGAGTAGGGATACAGTTCTTGGGAATAAATTCAATTTAAGGAATTGTCAATAGCAAGAAGTTATAGAAAGGTCAAGTTCTTCTTGAAGAGCATCTCTGCTCATGTGGGAGCATCATGATGAACTCTGCCTAATCAACAAAATGATGATGTAATGGGAAAGCAGTGGGGACTGAATGATATAGGTGCAAAACTGTGCTACTAACTCCATAGCCTTAAAGGCAGTACTAAAGTCAGGAACTAATTCAAACAGAAATACAGATGACATCCCAATGCCAGGGTAGGCATTCAAAAAAATTTAAATGATCGAATAAATGAGGACTGATGCTATACTTATTTATAAGTGCTGAGGGTAATGGTGGGCACGTTAAATAAATCACCAAGTAATTCCAAGCATTCTATCTTAGAAACACAGTCCACCCTTGAGAAGTCCCACTTACAGAAAATAGACTAAGCAAGAAGACCAAGGTCCCTTCACTTGCATGTTCTTTGAAAGTCAGGCAATGTGAGGCCGCCATCACAACTCATTCTTGAAACTTATCAGCCACTATTCATAGTCACTGAGTAGCAATAACTTCCTGAAACCATCACTATTGTCAGAGGAGTATGATTTTAATGTTCTTAACGGTTGTCTTTCATAATATCAAGAAGAGGTACCATCTACAGAGAACTATGTACTTATTTCAAGTATTATCTGGATGAGAGCCAAGACAAAGCAAATTATATCTGCAAGATTTTAGGTTCTAAGTAGTCAATAAAATAACATTAGTCATGAATACAAATTTTTAAAAACCATTAAACCCAAGTTATATAGAAGTTTGACTTTTGATAGTATAAAAATTATCTACTTTGTTTAATTCAGTAAACCTATACACATTTTATGGATGTTTTCATAATTAAGAATACATTAGCTTATGTTTAATAGATAAATTACCACAAGAGCTTGTATATTTATAATAAATAATAAACTTCATATTGAAGATGTGAGAAACTTAAAATATTTGATTCTATAGCTAACCAGTTTACCAAATCTCTTTAGTAACTTATTCAAAAATTGACAAGAAAAAGATTAATTTGCAAGTTTGTTTTCAATATCTGAATGATGCCTAAGATTGTAATTAATGAGCCTAAAGAAATAGTCTAAGAAATAAACCTTTTTTTTCAGTATCAGTAGATGTGTGAAGCATTAAAACATCAATCATTTAATTTATCATGTTTTTCACATTGTTTGGTAGATCACTGATGAGATCCTTTAACTTAATTTAAAAAATGTGTATTGAATGATGCACAGAATACATCAGAATTTATAGAAGAATATGTGTCAATGTCAGAAATTCCTCATCCATGTCTGATTGTTCTCCATCCTTAACATTATTCAATTTATTTTTCCTAAAGAAATTCATTCCCAGGAGAAGTCATAACTTTGGCAAACTTGATGGTTGGGTGTGTTATCTTTCACATCTGTCTTTTGTTATTAACAATTAATTCACTTCTATACATATATTTCACAGATTAATAAGTTAAAAAGGCTTTCATTAATAATTAGTGACATTTTCTTGATTTGCTGAAGACTAAAATCCAGTGAGATGAGAACTTTCCTTAATCTTTTTAACAATATCTAGCAAAATTATCTGAGTTCCATTATATTGTACTCCTATGATATTCTGGGGCTACATATGTCTTATAGTCAAAATATTTTGAATCGGTTAACCAAATTTATCCAATTTTTATTAAGCTTCCACCTTGACAAAACAGTGTAGGGTATAGAAATGGAAAATTTTTTCCTCAGGTATTTCTTCAAGTAGTATATCCTGATTTACTATATTCCTTCCATTAACTTATATGTTCAAGAAATAGTTACTGAGCTCTTACCATGTGCCAGTGTCACTCCAGAACCTGAAGATTGAGTGATGTTGAAAATAACGTTTTTGCCTCTTTGCCCTTAAAATTCAGAAGGCAGACAGGGAATAAGCAATAGATAGATAATTTGGTTTGAAAATACATCTGAAGTTACATTTATTTGCATAGTTTTGTGTTCATAAGCTCCAAATGTGTATCTAAAGGGTGAATCAAGTACTATTTTTCTCAGTAGTAAAACAATGGAAATAATTATTTAGTTTTCCAAGAGGACTACCCCAGAGGAGGAAGAATTTTATAAGCTTCCTAGAGACAATGACCACATTTGTGTGATTGATTCATCAGGTATTCTCAGAACACAATAAAAGATTTTTAGTACATAGAGTAAAAATTAAATACTCTTTTGTGATTTAAAAAGTCATGTTGTTGCATATTTACATAAAAATCTGTGCAAATTACTACTTTAATTCTTCCTGACCTTCTTACTGCAATCTCTTTGTACTTCCCAGGTCTTCTGGAAAGTAACATCCTATCATTGTCTGTCTCATAAAACCCTTCAAAACATCTTCCCTTTCTCTATTTACAGATGATCTCTTTCTTTCCTAGTTTACTGAGAAAATACAAGTGACTAGAAAAGACATGTCATGAGCTGCTATTTTTATATCTGACCACCTATCTACATCCATGTTCCAGTGATCTTTCTTCTCTGGTGTTATCACAAATGAATTTCTTGTGCTCCTAACAGAAGTTGATCAACTTCCACGTGAGATTTTATGACTTTGGCCCATTTTAGGATATTGTTTCAGAGTCTGCTCTCTTTTTTACCGTTAAATTTTATCCCTTTCCTGCTCATCTCCCATCAGCATACACACATTCTATTTTCTTTATCCTATTTAACCTCTCTTGCTATTGCCTTTTTTTTTCTTTTGAGCAAAACTCTTGTTTTGTCTGTTACTAGTATTTGTTTGTTTCTCCCCTCTCTTCATTCAGGATTTCACCCCACGGGACTTCTGAAAAATTTTTTTCAAGGTCATCAATGGCCTCCACAGTTCTAAATCCATAAGCAATTCTTGGGTCTTGTCTTAGCTGGTCCATCAACAACATTTAACAATTGAATACTGTCTCCTCCTAGAAACATGTTTTTGTCTGATTAATTTCCAGGTTACTGCAGTCTTCTGCTTTCCCTCTCACCTCACTACCACTCTGGTTTTCATGGCTGGTTCTTCCTCACTTCCACAAACATTTAAACTTCAGTGGTCAGTCATCTTACCAACGTTTTTTCATTCTGTATATTTACTGCCTTGGTCAAAAAGAACACCTTTTCTTCACTGAAGATCCCCAAGTATATTTCCCCAGTCTGGACCTTATCCCCAAACCCCAGATTTGTACATGCAAGTGCCTACTTGATATTATCACTTGGGTTTACAACTGGCATTTCAAATTAATATGGCAAGAAATTGAATTACTGAGCCATCCATTCCCTCATCCATAAAAATAAAAGCTCATATGCAGCCTTTCTTATGCTCATTTGGTGACAAACTCATCTATTTGTTTGTTTAGACCAAACTTTGGAATTATTTTTCATTCTGCCCTTCACTGCATACCTTCACTCTATTCTCTTCTTTCTCACCACATACTTTCCAGTAGCAAATCTGTTATCTCTCTACTCAAAACATATCCAGAATTTGACTGTTTTTTGCCACCCCAACTGCCCACCTTAATAAGCTACCATCACCTATCCCTTGATAATGCCAAACTGCCAATGTGCACTACATTTCTACAAGCAATGTGTTCTACATTCCCAGTACATTTGGTATTGTCAGGCTTTTGTAGTAGATATGCAGTGACATTTTATTCTGATTTAATTTGCATTCCCCTGATTATTAATGAGTCTTCATACATTTTCCTATTAGCCATTTGGATATCTTCTTTTGTGGAATATCTTTTTAAACTTCTTGCTAATACTGATTTAAAGACGTTTTAAAATATATGCTGGGTATAAAACCTTGTTGATTATGTAAGTTGTAAATATGTCCTACTCAGTGGCTTGATCTTTTTGTTCTCTTAATTGTAGTTTTTGGTGAAGGTAAGTTTTGGCTTTTGGTAGTCTCATTTATTGATTTTTCCTTTACAGTTAGTGGTTTTAAGTTTCTTTCATTTTATTTCTTACCCCAATCTTATGAAGATATTCTCTTCTATGATCCTCTGAAAGTTGTGACTTTCACATATAGATATATAATCTTTGAGAATTTGATTTTGTGTGTACTGTGACAAAGGGACCAAACAATAGTTGTTTTTATTGTTGTTGTTTTGAGAGAGAGAGAGAGAGAGCATGCACAGGGGGAGAGAGAGAGAGAGAATCTTTAGGCAGACACCACATGCAGTGCTGAGCTCAACATGGGGCTCTGTCTCATGTCCCTGAGATCATGAATTGAGCTAACATGAAGAGTTAGTCACTTAACCAACTGAACAACCCAGGCACCCTTGTTTTGTTCTTCGTTTTTTTTTCTTTTTTAAAATATGGATATCCAGTCTCCTTTTGGGATAATTTTCCCCATGGGCTCTCTATTCATTCTATTAAAAGTGGATGAAAGGTCTTCTGAGGCAGGTGAAAAACCCAGAAGTCATAAATAAAAATATTGATAAATTTGAATAGATATTATTAAAATAGGTACTGTTTTAAAAGTTTTGGCCTGATACAAATATTGAAATTTAAGTCAATAGATAAGCAAAAAACTGAAGGAAATATGCTTGCTATATATATATATTACTGACCACAGGTTAAGTTTCTTAAGATAAGGGACACTTCTGTGAGTCAGTATGAAGACGATGAGCAACACAATGGTAAAATAGGAAAAAGAAAATAGGAGTAGGGTTCACTGGGATATGAGTGAAAAACAGTACATGAACACATAAAAACTTATTTTCTCCATAATTAAAAAATAAAATTTAGAGCAACAATGAAATGCAATTTTATTCCTATCAGAATGGCAGCAGGTATTTACATGTTAGAGTATTCTGTTACCGAAGATGAGTGAAAACTGATACTTTCATATTCTATTGGTGGGGATGGAAATATTTGACAATTTTTAAGATGCACATCTGTACTGACCTATATATTTCACATGTACATGCACTCAGAAACTCATTTTATCCTCACAAAACCCTATGAAGCCAGTATAATTATAACTACATTTACTCATGAGGAAACTAAAACAAATAAAGGTAAAGTAACTTTCCCAATATCAAAGCTAGGTAAAAAAAAAAAAAAAAAAAAAAAAAAGAAAGGAGCTCCCACTGATTCTAGGTAGTCTGACTCTGGACTCCAGGCTTTTAACCAAATTTTATCGACTTCCATGGAGGTGTGAGAGTTTCCACTGTAGTAGCATTATGAACCCAGTATTAGATATAGCAAACATACCACACAATATAGAAATTTTATTTAAAATGTCTTCATGCAAAGGGCGCCTGGGTGGATCAGTCAGTTGCATGTCAGACTTCAACTCAGGTCATGATCTCATGATTTGTGGGTTCAAGCCCCGCATTGGGCTCTATGCTGACAGCTCATAGCCTGGAGCCTGCCTCAGATTCTGTGTCTCCCTCTCTCTCTGCCCCTCCCCCACTCACACTCTGTCTTTCCGTCTCTTTTTCTCTGTCTCTCAAAAATAAATAAACATTAAAAATTAAAAAATAAAATAAAATACCTTCATACAGTGTAATACAAAGCAGTCATTAAGAAAAAATGTTATAAACCTGTAAATGCTAATTAAAAGGTACATTAGAAACTGGTATTAAGGTCAACTTTGTGGTATATATAGAAAATCAGGAGTTATAGGCAGATTTATTTTTCATTATACTATACTATTGTCTGGTTTTACCATTTTTACTATGGGCATTTGATGCAATTATGTATATATGTTTCAAGAAATAAGCAGGATAGCAATTCAAAACCTTTCTCAGTAATAAGCAAATGTGATAAAAACAAATGATCAACTCTGTCCAGACTATGTCGACCCCAAGGCCTGCACTAGATGTGCATGCTCTGTAAGGAAAGCTTTTCACTCATCTTTGCCCATGGTCCATATGGAATCCTAGGAACTGTGCCTAGAGCAGACTTGGTATCCAGAATAGGCAGTGGTTTAGCCCTTCAGTGAATTATTAAGAGAAAAATATAAGTGTAATTGTATCCATGACGTTTGGGAAGCAATTTGCAGAAGTTGTCCAAAGCTGTGGGGCTTCCTGCTGGGCTCTGTCGTGCCTTCCAAGAACCCTAATAGTTCATTCCTCAGAAGAAATGTCAAGCTGCTCATGCTGTCAACAGAGCAGATGCTCTGCTGACGTCTTTGGGGAACAGTGTCAAGTGACTGAAAAATGGATGCCAAAGATGAAATGGAAATTCTTACCCTCATCACTAAATTTCATGTGCCCCATGACCTGGTGCCTAGTTACCTACCCCAGGCAACTGTGTTCCATAGTAGCCCCAGCTGGGGAGACTCAACCATGCTACCACTGGAACATCAGAGGACTTAGCTTTCCACCTCTTTCACAAAATGTTTTCTTGAAGAAGAGAATGTATCTATTTAATTTGCTTTGTGAAAATTTCTCCTCTTATCTGAAAACTTCTAAGTAGATATCCTCTTTTGTTTTTCACTTTTTCTAATATGTATTTTTTTTTCATAGAAAGCTTTTATTGATCTAAGGTATGCAGTAAAAATACAGAAATTTTAACCTTTCCCCCTGGGCTTTCTCATGCATTACTTTATATGAAATTAAAAAAAAATAGGGGCGCCTGGGTGGCTCAGTCAGTTAAGTGTCTGATGTCGGGTCAGGTCATGATCTTATGGTTTGTGGCTTTGAGCCTTGTGTCAGATTCTGTGCTGACAGCTCAGAACCTGGAGCCTGCTTCAGATTCTGTGTTTCCCTCTCTCTCAGCCCTTCCCCTACTCGTGCTCTCTCTCTCAAAAATAAATAAACATTGAAAAAAATTAAAAATAAATAAATAAATAAAACACAAGGCTTTCCACCAAATAGGAAAAGAACACGAGATCATTGAATTTAAATAACTAGTCCAAAATCAGAAGAGCCAAGATGGTGGAACAGCATGGAAGTTTTTTGTGTGTCTTGCGTCCATGAAATATAGCCAGACCAACACTAAACCATCCTGCACACCTAGAAAACTGATCTGAGGATTAACACAAGAATCTGAACAACCTGAACTGCAGAATTCAGCAGGAATTCACCCCAAAAGAAAGAGCAGGAAGAAGCAACAGCCAGGGACTTAACCAACACGGATACAAACAAGATGTCTGAACCAGAATTTAGAATCACGATAATAAGAATACTAGCTGGAGTCAAAAATAGATTAGAATCCCTTTCTGTGGAGATAAAAGAAGTAAAAGCTAGTCAGGATGAAATAAAAAAAATGCTATAACTGAGCTGCAATCTCAAATGGATGCCGCGGTGGCAAGGATGGATGAGGCAGAACAGAGAATCAGCGATATAGAGGACAAATTTATGGAAAATAATGAAGCAGAAAAGAAAAGGGAGATTAAGGCAAAAGGGCATGATTTAAGAATTAGAGAAACCAGTGACTCATTAAAAAGGAACAACATCAGAATCATAGGGGTCCCAGAAGAAGAAGAGAAAGAAATAGGGGTAGAGGGTTATGTAAATAACTAGTCCAAAGTGGCACAACTAATTGGAGATGAAGATGGGCTGAGAGCTCTAGTTGGCTGTACTGTCCTGTATACTAAAAGCTCTGCTAGGTTCTCTGTGATTGTTGTCTTCATCCTCATTAAAAAAAAAAGTTAGCTTACATTTAAAAAAAATAGTTAAAAAAATGAGATTATCAATGTAATGCAGTCATACTGCAGAAAGTTTGGAGAATTCTGGACAACAGAAGGATAATGGAGGGATAAAGGATAAAAGAGAAGTGAGGAGAATCATGAAGCAGAAGGGAGGAAGAGGACCAGGAAGGAAAGAGGAAGCAAGAAAAAACAAATCAACCAAAGACAAACACTATTAATATTTTTATTCTCTGTTAGACATGAATTCTGTTTTTTTTGGAAATTATTATGATCATATTATCTACAACTGGATACTATTACTTAACTTGGTAAAATCAGTTTTATAAGTTTATAGACACTCTTAAATTTTCATTTTCTACCTATATTCTTTTAAGTGGATCTCCCCCCATTTCCCTGTACATGGAATTTATGGTTAGCTTTCCTTTGCTATTTGTTTTGTTTGTTTGTTTGTTTTTTGACACAGAGAGAGACAGAGAGAGAGAGAGAGAGCGTGCGCAAGAGAATATAAAGCAGGCTCTATACTTAGCATGGAGCTCAACACAGGGCTCCATCCCATGACCATGATATCATGACCTGAGCAGAAATCAAGAGTCAGATGCTTAACCAACTGAGCCACCCAGGCTCCCCTCCCGTTGCTATTATAATTCATATAGTGATTAAGTAATACATGGTATTTTTGACTAGTGATAGAGAAGGAAAACCAAGAGTTTGATTCTTCAAAATCTATTAAAGAAAATGTATCAAGAAGGAAAAAAATAGTAGTGCAAATACTGCTGACATGTGTTGACAGTCACTAGAAGAAAGTTATTATGAACACAAATCACAACAAAGTCGCCCTGATATTTGTAGGAGGAAAAGACACAGGCCTATGGTAAAATTTCATAGTCACCATCACACAGATTATATGTTTTTAATACCAGAAAATATGCCTGGTGTCTACTTTTCATATTGGAAGTTTATAATTCCCAGAACATTTACTTCACATAAATTTTTATTGGGGCACACAGAGAAAAAGACAGAATTGAGAATTATTTGCATTTCTATTTGAACAGCATGATTGATACGTGTCCTTGTACAACACTCATTCATTGACAGGTAATTAGATATAATTCTCTGATAATTTTTTTGAATTGACATATAATTCACAGGCCATAAAATTCACCATTTCAAAAGCACACTCTAGAGATTTTTAGTGTGTTCACAAGGCTATACACTCATCATAACCAATTCAGAACATTTCATCATTACCCAAAGTAAAGCTGTACCCATTATGAGTCATTCTCTAACCTTATTTTCCCTACTCTCCCCCCACCCCACCAGCCCCTGGCAACGTATAATTCCCTTTCTATCTCTATGGATTTGCCTATTCTAAACATTTCATAGAAATGAAGTCACACAATATGTGGCCTTGTAAATCTGGCTTTGTTGACTTAGCATATTTTCAAGGTTTGTCCATGTGGTAGCATATATCAATACATCTTTCCTTTTTAATGGCCAAATAGTATTCCATTTTGTTTATTCACTCATCAGTCAATAGACTTTTGAGTTTCCACTTTTTTGCTGTTAGAGTGTTATAATAAATATACATGTAGTTTTGTGTGTATGTGAACATATGTTTTTATTCATTTTGCATGTAGAATTAGGATTGAAAATGCTAGATCCTGTGGTGACTCTATGTTTGACTTCTAGAAGAGCAATCAATTTGTTTCCAAAGTAGCTGTAGCATTTTATATTTCTACCAGCCTTGTATAGAGATTTCAACCTCTTTTTAGGTCCAATACTTGTGACTATCTGTGCTTTTTATTTTGGTCATCCTGATGGCAAGAACTGGATTTGACTTGCATTTTCTTAATGATAAATGATGTTGAGTTGCTTGCTTATTGGCCATGTACCTTCTCCAGACAAGTGTGATTTCAAACTCTTCTTACTTTAAAAATTGAGTTGTCTTTTTATTATTGAATAACAAAAGGATATATACCTATTTTCCCTTTATACTAGACTTTATCAGATAGATGATTTGCAAATACTCTCTCTCATTCTATAGGTTGACCCTCTATTTTCTTGATAGCTTTCTTTGAAATACAAATACTTGTAATTTTGAAAAAGTCTAATTTATTTGTTTTTTCTTTGGTTGCTTTTACTTTAGATATCATAACTAAGAAACAATTGTCAAATCCAAGGTCACAAAAATTCTCACCAATTTTATTCTAAATAATTTATAGTTTTAGCCCTTACACCTGTTTCTTCAAGCCACTTCAAGTAAACTTTTATATATTGTATGAAGTAGGATTCCAACTTCATCCTTTTGCATGTGAATATCCAGTTATCCCACCACCAATTTTTAAAAAGATGCTTTTCCCCTATTAAATTGTCTTGGCATTCTTGTCAAAATCAATTTACCACATATGTATGGGTTCATTTCTGGACTCCCAATTCTATCTGTATGTTTGATCTATATGTTCATCCTTAAGCAAATACCATACTATCTTGATTACTATAGATTTATAACAAGTTTTGAAATCAGGAAGTATGAGTCTTTCAACTGTGTTCTTTTTCAAGATTGTTTTAACTATTCTGAGTTCTTTGAGTTTCCATATGAATTTTTGGATTAGCCTGTCAATTTCTGGTAAAACTCTACCTGGGATTGTAATAAGAATTGCAGATTCAATGTAGATCATTATGGGGGATATTGTATTCTAATCCATGAACATGAGGTGTCTTTCCATTTATTTAGGATTTTGTTTTCTTTCATCATATTTTGTAGTTTTCAATATATCAGTCTTACACTTTTTAATTAAAAATATCCCTACATATGCTAGACTTTTGATGCTATTATGAATGAACTTATTTTCTTAATTTCATCTTGAATTGTTCTTTGCTAATATACAGAAATACAATTGACTCTTACTTGAGTGGCTTTTAGATCACTTGTTAATTACCAGAAACTAAGCAAAAAGTTCCTCTTTCCCTCAATTTTTAAATAAAAGTTGCATTTATTTCAACATATATATGTCTTTGTTTAATTTCCTTCTAAAATGAAGGAGAAATTCCTACCTAATATTATAGAATATTTGGCTCAATTTCTCACTAGAAAGATGTTTCTTTCACCACTTCCTCCTGAATTATGGTGGAGAGATTAATCCTGTGTTACGGAAGAAACCTTCGATTTCAAATAAGGATTTTATATCTTCTCTTGGCCTGCTTGTTTCTCATTTGAGGCTGAGTCAAACCCTAATTCCTGCAGCTGCTGGTAATACTGAGGGAGATGGAGATGGGAGATGGTTTGGAGTGTGTGTCTGTCTGTGTGTGCATGCACACACACTCATGCATAGGCAAATCTTTATGATCTTCTATTTGAATATTAATAACAGTTATCAACCTGAAATCCTATCATAATTTTTCCAGTAACTACTAGGAATATGTCTGATTTTGAGAAGAGACATTTCCTGTATCAATTGCTTTGAGAAAGAAAGTTTAGTTAAGCAGTGCCAAGGTGGACAAATGAGGGATGCTGCATTTTAACTCTAATACACAGCAACAAACTCATTGATTTTTATAGATTACAAATGGAAGTTAAAACAAAATAAAACTTGATTTCCTATTCTACGAAAAGCTACTGGAATTTTCTCTCAACCTGTTTTTCTTATTTGTGTTTGTGGAGTGTGATGGACTATTGAATCCTGACAACCTGTTGGATGAGCTCCAACAATAACCAGTCAGATCAATGCAACCCAGACTGCCCTCATGGGACATGACAAGAAATTCGGCTGTTGTTTAGGATGCAATTACCCTGCTGGTTGCTGAAGAGAGTGACCTCCTTTACTCTGGTATTTATTGAATCCAGACCTCATGTCTGGTCTCATTTCAAAGTCCCTGTCTGCAATGCCTATCCCAAGGCCAAGTACAGTAGACAGTGAACCACCATAGCTGCCAAGATTTAGTACTTTGAAAAGTGTCTTTGCCAGGAGATTATCATGCCTGTTCCTGTTAGAATCAACATTGCTTTTTCTGGCTCATTTAATGTAAAATGCAATTCAGCTTCAAAGATAAGTACTTTAATTCACAAATGGTTGACAGCAGTAGGATTATTGTGAAGGCTCTGAACTTAAAAATAGTTTGGGTCTGATTACAAGTATTTCTGTCCTGAGAAATATTTAACAGCATAGGAACTGAATAGAGGATATTAGTATTTGACTTTATCAGCTCAAGAATAAAGACACATTGAAGGTATGACAATTGAATAATGGGATTTGGAACTAAAGCCATGATCTTCTATTTCAGATTAAGAAACATTTTGAAGAAGTAATGTATAGGTTTCATTAAAATTTATGCTATGATTTATTTTATTAAACTTCTACAGTGATTTATTAAATGTAATTGCAAAGAAGAGGTAGTTCAGTTTTTCCCTATTTGGCTAGAAGTTAAGCACTCTTGAGTCTAAACTTGGGGGACATGTCCTTATTAAAATGGAACTCATAATTAACATTTCTGTGCATTTTCTATAAGCCAAACATGCAAGAGGGAACATTTAAATGCCTAGCAATTAAAATGAAAACATTTTACTTTTACTGGCAGCCTTTTAACTTTTCAGTTCATCATATTTATAGTTATCATTATTAGACATCTGGAAAAATATAGTTATGCTTGCTATTTATATTACCAACTAAAGACTTTGAATCACTTTGTAGACATGATCTCATTAACGCTCTCTACATCTCTGTGAGGTAAGTGCAATTATCTTCATTTTATTGAGTTTAAATTACTTTCCAAGGTGTCAAAGAAAATTGTGGCAGGATATGGGGTGAAAAAAACCAAGGTCTCTTAGTGTCCACTCTAATGGTAAATCCTGTTCAATAAAATCAGAAAGAAATGAATCTAGTTTTAAGTGCCTGAGGCTTAATTTTCTACAAATAGTCATTTGATGTAGCTATATGAGACATAACATTGTGTAGTTTTGCCATTTCCAGGGTAATTTATCAGCCTGACCCATATTCTGTTGCATTTGACAAACCAATATTTTATGCAATGACACGTTTCCTAAGTGTTCTGCAAGAAAGTTTCACAAAGAGGTGGTACTTAAACTTAACTTTTTCTGTGAATGTTGATGTCACTTAAAGAAATTGTCATTTCCTTTCTAATTGTTTCTGCTTTTTTATTTTTATTATTTTATTATTTTTTTAACGTTCATTTATTTTTGAGACAGAGAGAGACAGAGCATGAACGGGGGAGGGGCCGAGAGAGAGGGAGACACAGAATGGGAAGCAGGCTCCAGGGTCTGAGCCATTAGCCCAGAGCCCCACGCGGGGCTCGAACTCACAGACCGAGAGATCGTGACCTGAGTTGAAGTCGGACGCTTAACCAACTGAGCCACCCAGGCGCCCGTTTCTACTTTTTAAAAAAAATCTCTACTATCCACAGCCACATTTGTAATCTAGGCCTGTCTTTTAGGTGGTTATTTAAAATGCATTTCTCTTTACATTTTTAGGAAAGGGCAAGAGCTTGCCCATGTTCTTCTTGTGGGTTTATTGAATTATTATGGAATTGATTTCCCTTACTCTAAATACTTCCTACTCCTAGACTTTTGTCAATGCTAAATATTTAGCCTAAATATTAGGCTAAATATTTTGTCAATATTAAATATTTAGCAATTTCCCCTCAAACATTGCTTCCAGATATAATAACAGACATTATAAATGATTGTTATTATTGTTTTTATTATAAACATTAGCCCTCACATGTATGGTCGTGTTGTTGAAAGTTGATTTTCAACAAGGGAACTGAGACCATTCAGTGTGATAAAAGTAATCTCTTCCACAAATGATGCTGGTCAAACTGGATATTCATATGTAGAAGAATGAAGTTGGATCCTTACCTGGCACCACATAGAGTAACTCAAAATGAGTTGAAGACTTAATCTTAAGAGCTTCATGAGAAAAAAAAAAAAAAAAAAACATAGAGAAAAATTTCATGACCTTAGATTTGGAGATGTTTTCTTAAATAAGACACCAAAAACTTAGGCAACAAAAGAAAAATGATAAATTGATCTTCATCAAGATTAAATAAGTTAGTCCATTAAAAAGCATTATCAACATAGTGAAAAGAAAAACTGAAAAATGAAAGAAAATATATCATATTTGGTAAGAACTTAATATCCATATTATATAAAGAACTCTTACAACTCAAAAAAAAAAAAAAGATGAACAACCCAATTAAAAATGGGCAGGAAACTTAAGCTGATATTTTTCCAAAAAAAGGTATTCAAATGGAAATAGTATATTAAAAAGATGCTCAACATCATTAATCATTAGGGCAATGCAAATCCAAACTATAATGGGTAACACTTCACATCTACTGGGATGATAACAGCACAACAACAACAACAAAAATGAGAATAACAAGTGCTAGGATTGGGAGAAATTGGAATTCTGCTGGGAATATTTGTGGGAAAGTAAACCAGGATAGCCACTGTGGAAAATTCAGTTCCTCAAAAAACTAAATGTAGAGTCACCATATGACCCCGTAATTCCAATTCTAGGTATGTTCTCCAAATAATTGGAAATGAGGATTCAAACAAAAGCTTGTGCACCAATGTTCATAGAAACAGTATTCACAATAACCAAAAGGTGGAAATAATCCAGATGTCTGTCAAGAGATAAATCAATAGATGAATTATTATACCCATATTACATAACAGGATGGAATAACATATTATTCAGTAATAAAAATGAAGTTTTGATACATGTTACAACATGGATGAACTTTGAAAACATACTAAGTGAAATATGCCAGACATAAAAGGACAAATATTTTATGACTCCACTTATATAAAATATCTAAAATTAGCAAATTCATGGAGACAGAAAGTAAATTACAAGTTATCAGGGGCCAAGGGGAGGATAGAATGGGGAGTCATTGATTGATTAGTACAGAGTGGTTTTGGAAATGGTGTTTGGAGTGGTTTTGGAAATAGTGATATATTGGTCGCACATTGTGAATGTAATTAATGCCACCAAATTATACACTTAAACATGGTTAAAATGGGAAATTTATGTTGTATGTATTTTTACCTCTCCCCCAAAATAAAACTTATCCTTAGTATTTCAATCTAAGCTGCATGAGGTCTATTCAAGTGAAACACACATACTTAATTTGCTTTTATAGTTAAAATAATCCAGAAAGGGTTGAACATTTCTCTCCCATTTCAACCCCCTTTAGTAAACATTTAATAGTTGTAAAAAAACACACAACAGTTTTATTAGTATATTTGGAACCTCTTTAGCCAAATACACATTGTATATAATAGAAATATGTACATTTTCTTATATATGAGAACCTAAATTTCTTCTAGGAATAATGTACATAGATTTTAATGTATGTATTTGTGATAACTATTTTGGTTACTCAGAGATCCTATTAAATTCTTTGTTCAGTCTATTCAGAATAGATAAAGCTGTATTATGGCTATGTTGCAGTACTTATTATATGACATGTATCCCCCAAAGGCACGCTTTCCATCTTGGAAGGCAAAAAGCTACTGCACAAATAGAAATTTTAGAGAACCTTCTACTACTAAAATATGAGGTCCATAGTAAAACATCTTCATAGTGAAAAACAGAGCAATTAAATTCTCAGTTTGATTATAAAAACAAGCATTTAGCTATCGGTAGGGGAAAATCCTACAATTTTTTTTTCAAATAAATACTTAGCAAAAACCTAGTGTAGTTTATTTTGAACATTTTTATTGCTAATTGGCATAAAAATATTGTAATCCCAAACTCCCATATGTTAATGTTATATAGAGAGAGGAGATACACACACACACACACACACACACACACACACACACACACACACCACCAAGCCAAAGTTTTCAGAAAACAGTTGTTAACATTTCTTTATGTGAAGTACTTACAGAGATATCATCTTTTATGATCTATTTCTCTCTGTTTCATTTTTAAAAAATGATGTCACAGCCTTGAGCCATTAATGGGTCATGACTAACAGCTAGAATACACTGAAAAAGTGAATGTTGGAAAAGGATTCATGGCACGAAGGTCAACAGGAGGTGTATTTAATGGGTAGCTGTACTTTTTCATTCCTGTTGTCCAGTGACAACCCAAACACTGTAATGATCAACTGAGCTATTCTTTGCATCTATACAGTTTTGTGCCAAGGAGAGATGAGCCGAGATTTCTAGAAACATTTCCATTATCTGTAGAAAGTAAAAGTATTGTTCTAACTAGCATTTTAAGTAAATAAAGGAAAATGCTTTTGGAAATGTACCTTGAAAAGTGCTATGATGAGACCTGGACCTTGTTAGCTGGCACTGAAGCTTCCGAGAAAAGATAACTCCTTCTTCCTCCCTCCCTCTTTCTCTTTGTCTGTTTCTCTTTACTTCTTCCATGGAGATAAACTATTTAGAGCAATTATTCATTCTCTTGCCTTGCTACAGTGTCTAGGACTTCCAGTTACATTAGAAGATGATGGGAGTTGACATCTTTGCAGAGTTACCAATCTCAACTTTCCAACATAACTTTTCATCCATAGGTATCCACACGTAGGTTCTTTATCAGATTGCGAAAGTTTCTTTCTACTCCTAGTTACTGAGAGCTCTCATACGAATGGATGTTAAGCTCCAGTAAGTACTTTTTCTCTATAAATTCATATCATTATATGATTTTTTGTTTCCATTAATGTGGTAATGTATACTGATTTATTTGAATGTCAAACCAACCTTGAATGCATAGTATGAATCTATCTTGTTCGTGATATCTATGTATCTATCTATATTTTGATGTATTACTAAAATTTCACTAAGAGTTTCTTCATCTATGTTCATGAGAGATAATGGTCTGTAGTTTGCTGTTCTTTTAGTGTCTTTGTCTGATTTTGATATCATGGTAATGCTGGCTTCCTAAAATGAATTGAGAAGTGTTTCTTCCTTTTCTATTTGTGGAAGATTTTTTTAAGAGTAGATTTTAGGGGTGCGGAGTGGTTCAGTCGGTTAGGCGTCCCATTTTGGCTTAGGTCACGATATCACAGCTTGTGAGTTCAAGCCTTGTGTCGTGTTCTGTGCTGACAGCTCAGAGTGAACCTGGAGCCTGCTTCAGATTCTGTGTCTCCCTCTCTCTCTGTCCCTCCCCCGCTCACACCCTGTCTCTCTCTCTAAAAAATAAATAAAACATTAAAAAAATATATTTAAAAAGAGTAGATTTTAGTTTTCTTTAATCTTTGGTAGAACTCACCAGTGAAGCCAACTGGACCTGAAATATTCTTCGTTTAAAAGCTTTAAAGTGTGAATTCAATTTATTTAACATATGTCATTCTATTTAGTTTATTTCATATGAGTGAGCTTTGGTAGTTTGTGTCTTTCAAAAATTTGTTCATTTTAACTAAATTGGAAAGCTTTATTGGAAATTATTTATAACATTCTCTTATTCTTTTAAAATTTAAACTTTCCAATGGCTTTATATTTAGAGAAAAGTTGCAAAGATAGAACAGATAGTTTCTATATATCACATACCATTTCTCCTATTAATATTTTATGTCACTAAGTATTTATTGCTTTGTTTTTGCTAACGACTTTATTTCAAACAAAAATTTAAAACTTGAGAGATTACTATTGTCTGTTTGTCACAGCTAATGAACCAATTATGATACATTATTATTAACATTTATTTATTTTTTGAGAGACAGAGGGAGAGAGAGAGAGAGAGAGGGAGGGAGGGAGGGAGGGAACCGGGGAGGGGCAGAGAGAGAGAGAGGGAGTCACAGAATCCAGAGCAGGCTCCAGGCTCAGAGCTGTCAGCACAGAGCCCGATGTGGCGCTCGAACTCACAAACTGCGTGATACATTATTATTAACTAAAATCCATACTTTGAGTTCCACTAGTTTTGATGCTGGCAGGCTGAGTCCAAGGACCCAGAAGGGGTCCCACAGGACCAGCCAAAAGGGTTGCTGGTTGCATGCAGGATAGAAATCAAAGGGGAACCAGCAGGAGGTGAAAAAAGAGTTCATTGAAGGTATATAGTGAGCAGATACAGACAAGAGTGGGAGACTCAGAAAGGAAAGGAGAGAGCCCTGTCTTTGCCTGGGGTCTGGAGGTTTTTACTGAGGACAGTGGTCTGGTATTTGTGTCCTCTCAGACATCCAGGAACCAGTTAGAACAAAGACAGGGCACAGGCATTACTCTTTGGAGCCAGGGGCCTTGGCATTGAAAGCTCTAGCTCTGGTGGTCTCAGATGTGCGTGCAATGGCTTCCTTCCTTTAGTCACTTTCACCTGGTCCTTCTTAGATGTTATCTATTTTAAAGAAATCATTAACGCCTTGTCCCTTAAAAGGAGAAGTATACTATTTGCATTATGAGGCATCTGGAAAGTGGGGGTGCAGGTCCTAGCAAGGACAGAAGCAGGAAAAGGAGCAAAAAGCAGGTTTTTATGGAGTCCTTTGTGTTCTCTGTGCCACTTTTACCCTAATCCTCTTTTTCTTTTCCAAGATCCCATCTAGGATACTACATTACTTTTAGTTATCATATACCTTTTATGTTCCGCTAGGCTGTGACAGTTATCAGACTTTGGTTTGGGTGATCTTGACATTTTTGAGGAGTACCGTTCAGGTGTTCCATAGAATGTTCCTCAGTTTGTGTTTGTCTCATGTTTTTCTCATGGTAAAACTGTGGTTATGGGAGGACAACAGAGATTAAGCATCATTCTCAACATTTTATCAAAGGTACATGTTACCAACACAATCTGTCCGAGAAAATAGAAAGCATGTTTACATTTATTTATGTGTCTGGTATGTTTAGCTCAATTATATCAGAGTATTCTGTTATCTTCCTGTGCATGTTAAATTCGCTGTGGTTCTTTTTGCGGTCTTTGTGTCTCCCTGTCTTTCTCTCTTACTCTTTTCATTTTGTTCTCAATCTCAGGCTTGTAGACTCATTCTCTTGCTTTCTTGCGCTCTCTCTTTAAAAAACAAAAAAGGAAGATTTTTCATATTTAGGACATTTTCTGTATATGGAGTGGTTACCTTTATTTTAAAATACTGCCTGGAATGGCTTTAGCCCTCTCTTTCCTTATTTACACTTTTTCGACTCGTCTGCTTTGACTTTTGTCTTTGGGTTTCTACCAGTTACCTGTGAGCAAACAAGAAGCTTATTCTAGTTTCCCCTACCTTGTTCGATTCCACTACCATTTAAAAAAAAAAATCTTGATTTCTTAACTAAGCTAATGTGAGTTTGCTCCTTGGTGAGTTACAGGTAGAGATTACACCAGGTGGGGTTGTCACACAAAGGAAACTTTATACACAGCAAATAAGGAGATCATGGGGAATAACTTTCAAAGCTGTGACTCTCCCAGTGGAGGTGAGTGGGTTCCTTTTATTAAGGGTTAGGATGAATATTGAGAAAGGTTAGCTTTGTCATTGCTTCTAAAGGTGGGCATAAGGTTTCTTAGAAAACAAGCCCTATACTTGGGTAACACAATGTGTTATGGTAATGAGGCTTGTGCTCCCCGCAGGGGGGAGACTTTAACATTATAATGAAGAGAGAGAACTGTTGGAAAGGGCTGTGGGTGTGCTCCCAGAGCAGGTATAAACTGAATGGGGTCCTGGGCTCCCTTATCTCAGGTAAGAAAGGAATGCAGGGCCTTGCTTACTTTTGTAATAGCACTGGGAGTTTTACCACTGATTTATTGTCTCTGCCATGGTTAGGCTATTTCCAGGCCTGGTAGAGAGGGTTAGCTTTTGCATTCCCTTTGCTCCCTTGGAATCCTTAACTACTGAGTTTTTTTGCTTTTCTAATTCTGATGTGTTCTAGGAAGTTGTGTAAGAAGTGCACTAGGGCAAGTAGAGATGGTAAGACATAGATCAAGGAAAATAGCTAGACACCTAACGACCTCACTTTCTTTTTCTGGGTGATGGGGTTCTTGAGCAAATGGCTAAGAAAAAAATTCTTGTGACATCTTTGGTGCAAAAAGGTGATTTTTTAAAGCACAGGGACAGGACCCATGGACAGAAAGAGCTACACTGGGGTTGTGAGGAGTGATTGATTATATATTTTTAAGTTAGTGGGGGTTAGGGATAGGAAAAGTCTAAAGAATTTGAAAGCAAGGCTTTCAGGACTTTGAAGGGCTAGCTACTGTTCAGATAAGGTTACTTTTAGTCTTTAATAAAACAAAATCATTAAGGAAGTAAGGCAGCCATGAGTTCCTTGAGGAAGGTCACATTCTGCATGTTTCAGGTGTCTGTCAGTGGGCTGCAGGCTGTAAGGAGGTCTAATATAAGCTACATTTCTCTTGACTGTGTTTCCCTCCCTGGCTCTTTCTGCTTACATTTCGACAGTGTGAGAATTTATAATAGCCTTTATTCTTCATCAGTTCTTGTCCCCATTTTTATTTTAATCTTATATCCATAATCAAATACATTTCCTTGCCTACCACCCATTCGTCTTTAGGGTCCAAAGTCCTCTCTTGGTTAGGGGCACCTGAGTGGCTCAGTGGGTTAACATCCAGCTTTGGCTCAGGTCACGATCTCATGGTTAGTGAGTTGTAGACTTCATTGGGCTCTGTGCTGACATATCAGAGCCTTGAGCCTGCTTTGGATTCTGTGTCTCCCTCTGTCTCTGCCCCTCCCCTCTTTCTCTCTGTCCCCTCCCTCTTTCTCTCTGTCCCTCCCCCTACTCTCTTTCTGCCTCTCCTCCATTGATGCTCTGTCTCTGTCTCTCTCTCTCTCTCTCTCTCTCTCTCTCTCTCTCAAAACTAAATAAACATTAAAAAAAAAAGTCCTCTCGATTGAATAAAGTGTATTCTCCATTGCATTCCTAGGGAAGGCTTGTGAGTTCAGTCAGCTGAGTTCTGCATTTCTGTTGTTTTGATATCTTGTTGACAGTTCAACTGGTTTTTATTTTTTATTTTTATTTTTTTTTTAATTTTTGAATGTTTTTTTTTAATTTATTTTTGAAGGAGAGAGAGAGAGAGAGAGAGAGCATGAATGGGGGAAGAACAGAGAGAGAGGGAGACACAGAATCCGAAGCCAGGCTCCAGTCTCTGAGCTGTCAGCACAGAGCCCGATGCGGGGCTTGAACCCACAAACTGTGAGATCATGACCTGAGTGGAAGTTGGACGCTTAACAGACTGAGCCACCCAGGCGCCCCTCAACTGGTTTTTAAATCTTAGCTTAGCACTCTGTGCTCGTAGAGTTTTGTTTTTGTTTTGTTTTTAATTTTGACCATTCTCTTCTTTATATGCTGTTGTCTAGAAGTTTGATATCAACTGATTTTCTTTCCTTTGTAAGTGACTTGGTCTTTTTGCCTGCAGGCTCAAATAGCTTTTTTTTTTTTAATCCTATCTTACAGTCTAGTAATTTTACTAGGATGTATTTTGGGGTTGAATGTTCTGTCAATTTTTTTTTCACTAATGGGCCCTTAGAGTGTACAGATTCAGACCTTTTATTTTTACAGAGTTTTCTTGGAGTATAATTTTAAATATTATGTTTCATTGTTTTCTTTTTCTTCTCCAAGAAATCCAGTTACATATATATGGCTTTTCTTTGCCTTTATTCTGTATCTGTCACTTTTTATCTGATGCATTTTACCTCTTCTATGATTTTATTTTTATTCTCGTGGCTTTTTTCATGCTACTTCTCAATGTCTCTTAGTATATTTTCCATTGAATCTACTTTCCCTTAGTCACCTTGGAATTTACATTTTTCTACTGAGTTATTTTTTTTTCCTTTTTCCCGTTTCTGAGCATGCAAAAATTTCATTTCACATCTTCCTGGGTTTTTTTTTTCCTCCCATTTCCCTCCCCATTAATTAATATTTACTTACTTATAAAATCTCTAGCATACCCTCTCATATCTGCAAATGCTTTTTTAAGTTATTTCATTTTTCTTGGGTATTGCTACAAGTTTTTGCTGTTGTTATTTTGTGACTCCCCCCCCCCCCCACATTATTGTTGTTTTGAAGGATATTTTCTTCAGCTGAACTAATTCTCAACTTTTGTTTTCATCTTAGAGTAACTTTGTAAGGGTGTTACTTTCCAGTTTTATTCATTTTAAATGTCTTATTTTTTTAGTGTTTATTTATTTTTGAGACAGAGGGAGAGACAGAGTGTAAATGGTGGAGGGGCAGAGAGTGAGGAGACACAGAATCCAAAGCAGGCTCCAAGCTCTGAGCTGTCAGCACAGAGCCCCATGCACGGGCTTGAACTCACTAACCACGAGATCATGACCTAAACTGAAGTTAGATGCTTACTGACTGAGCCACCCAGGTGCCCCTAAATGTCTTATATATTTTTAAACCATCAATAGAGAGCATCTGAATGCTCTGGGTGAAGGACTTGGGTGAATGAACTGGGTGAAGGACTTGGTAGTGTTACTGTGTTTCTTACATTGAGGGTTATCTTCATCCGTAAAGTGAAACAGTTTCTTCATTGCTTGGCACATTTCTTTGGGATGAGGGATGTTGATGTGCATTCTGATTTTTATCATTTTTTTTCCTTAATTTTCCTTCCTTTTTTTTTTCTTTTGTACTCTGCCTCCAACTGGTATCTTCTGTTTGCAAGTTGTTTGACGTTTCCCCCCAGCAGCAATGCTTCTCAAGGCTGACAACCTTTGATTCTTTAGTAGTTAACATTCTGATCAATGGGGTACTAAACAACAGCATGATAATATTTAACCAATTTCTGCAAAGTCTGTGCTTCATCCAAAGAAGTACCTACACTAAACATATACAAAAAGTAATGTACTTTCTGTTATACTAGTCAGATTTCAAGAATATTGATTTATTTACTCAAACAATATACCATGACAATCTACCAGCACTAATAAGAGATAACAAGTAAAATGAATCCCCAGACTTACATTCTAAGAGATCCAAATAATAACCCACTGGTTGTAGTGTCACAATATTTGTTTTGGAGGCCAGATTTATAGTTATTTTGCCTTAGTTCACACATCAATTGTGGAGAAACAAAGATAAGTATTTTGCTATTAAGCTGAGAGGAGCTACAATACCACAGCCAAGAAAAAACAATTGGTTCTAGCACTCAAAAAGATTCAGAATGAATGCTAGTTTTCTATGTTATTTGTATTAGATTCTGTAATTGCACTACAAGTGAAATATTTTCAAGAACAAATTATTTTTCCCTAGCTGGTATTACACAGAGGGGACCATTTTCAAATGGATCTAGATAATAATATGAATAGTGTTCTCAGTAAAATCCAGTGATGAGTCAATTATTCCATGTACTGTTCACAAACATTTTTAAATGCTTATACTTTGAACATCCTTGACTTCCTTTAATATATATATATATATATTAAATGGCATATATATTAAATATATATTGAATGGCACGTATATATATATATACGTATATATATATATACACGTGTATATATATATATATATATATATATATATATATATATATATATGTAAGTACCTTCTTAGAGTGCCCTACAGATGGAGGCATGCTGGGTATATTTACTTTTATATTTTCTTCATGTTTTGTAAGAAATATGTGTCAGTTTGGCTGTGTCCTAACTTTAGAAACTTCAGTCTAAGGTAAACATAGCAATCATAAAAACACCAACTCAGTTATTAAATTAATATCCATAATCTAAGCTCCAGTGCATCCAGAGATATACCTTAATATTTTGAGCCTGAATGAGTCACTTATCATATATTAAAAACATTTCAAAAGTGTATTAAGGATAAGAACAAACCAAGCAAATTAAAAACCAAAAATTAAAAACCAAAAATTCTGAGGACACCTCACTTGCAGCCATCTGTGAAATTCCTCACAACTGTCTGAAGAAATGTTAGTTTGGGATTATTTTTTGTCTCTACTGAGACAGTATTAATCTTAAAGTACGTCAATAAGTATGGGCCTATTCATACTCTTTGCACTGTTAGTAATGATGTTTCTGTTTCCTTTACCTTACCATTGTTTTTGTCAGAGTGACCTCTTCTTCAGATTCAGTTTCAATATCTTCTATCTGCAAATGATAGACCTATTCTCAGTGATTTAGCATCTAATATGTTGTGTGGCAATTAATCATTTAATAAATATTGAAGTAAACCTATAACACTTTATTTTATTCTCCTTCAGAATACAACCAAAAGGAGATAAAAAGTACAGAATGGGGAATATAGTCAAAGATATTGTCATAATGTTGTGCGGTGACAGATGGTTACCACATGTATGGTGGAGAGCTCAGAGTAGTGTGGAGAATTGTCAAATCACTGTGCTGTCTACCTGCAACTAATACAGTATTGCTTGTCAACTGCACTAAAATAGTTTTATAAAAAATGCAAAAATAAGCTTGTAAAATGGTACATCACTCATGTATCCTCATTCAGAACACATATTAATATTGTGATATTCAGGTTTTTTTTCTTCACAAAGCATGAGCAGAGCACAGTTCAATTGAAGCCTCATGTGTTTCCACTCACAGGGATAACCTTTTTTTTCTTTTAATGTTTATTTATTTCTGAGAGAGAGACAGAGTGTGAGCCAGGGAGGGTCAGAGAGAGAGAGAGGAAGACACAGAATTGGAAGCAGGCTCCAGGCTCTGAGCTGTCAGCACAGAGCCCGACGTGGAGCTTGAACCCATGAATAGTGAGATAGGATGCCCAACTGAGGAGCCACCCAGGTGCCCCCCTCAGGGATAACCTTTGATCTTTCTCTGATGTAACCATTATTGTGAATTTGATGAGTATTCTGCCTTCTACATTCTTATGTTCTGCATGTTTTTTATAAACACTATATACCATTATTTACTGTTCTTTAGCTTAGCTAAATAATAAGGCACATTTAATGATAAATTAATTGTTTTATGACTTATTTTCATAAATTATTTTAAGATTATATTAAGATTGATTAATCCTGATGTCTTTATATAAAGTGTACCTACTTTGTTGCTATAATGTCTAACATACACATTTTTATGTACTTGCAGGCTGATTGAATTTTGGTAGATTTCTGAATGTTTCTTTTTTTTTTTAATTTTTTTTAACGTTTATTTATTTTTGAGACAGAGAGAGACAGAGCATGAACAAGGGAGGGTCAGAGAGAGAGGGAGACACAGAATCTGAAACAGGCTCCAGGCTCTGAGCAGTCAGCACAGGGCCCGACGCGGGGCTCGAACTCACAGACCGCGAGATCATGACCTGAGCCGAAGTCGGCCGCTTAACCGACTGAGCCACCCAGGCGCCCCTGAATGTTTCTTGATTACTAAAAATTAAGCAATGGGTCTCATTAAACACATTTTCACGCACAAATGTACAAAATTTTCCATAGGAAATTTACCTATAAATTAGTTAAGTCTCTTTTAAATGGATGGCATGACAGAGTATGTGCATTTTCAACTACAAGATATTTTTGCTAGTGCTAGTGTCATTTTGTATTCTAAGCATTTTATAACATTGAATGGCACTAGAACCTGTGTATGAGACATTTTCTTTACCTTTGTAGGTGCTTACAAAAAATTATTTTGGAATTTTTTTGCCAAATTCTATACTTGATATGGAATCTACTTCCTTAAAATTTGATTTCTCTAGTTATTGTATATTTACTTTATTAATTGCCTCTTTTAAAAATCACTTATTTGGTTACTGATTTGTAGGAATTTATTCTTTCAACAAAACTTATTCAAATAACACATCGAGTGCCTTCTATGTTCAAGGCACCATTGTAGGTTATAAGATTACAGCAGCAAATAGTACGAAGCCCTTGTCATCGCAGATTAAATGTTCTAGTAGAGAAACAGAAAATAATAGGATGAATAGGTGAAACTTAGAGTGAAAGTATATAAATTTCTTGAGAAAGAACATTCCAGAGAGAGGATACATCGAGTGTAGGGATTTGAGGCAGGAACATGCTTGGCCTCTCTAGGAACAGTAGGGCTGTGATAAAGGAGCAGTCATTGAAGGCAAGGTTGGAAAGACAACTGGGGTTGGACGTGCTAATGACATTAGACTTTAAATGTGTTGACAAATTATTGATGAATCTCAAGGAGTGAGACATGATCTGTTTGCATTTTAAAGATCTAGATCATTGGTTTTCAAGGCAGTGATTTTTGCCCTCCAGGAAACATTTGGTGATGTGTGCATATTTTTTTTTTTCCTTAAACAACCAGATGGGTGCTAGTGTCATCCCGATGGTAGAGGTAAAGGATGCTAATAAATATCCTAAAATGCACAGAGAAGCCAGCCCCCTCCCAACAAATAGTTATCTGGCCCAAAATGTTAATACTGCTGGATTGAATACTCTGTTCTTATCATCTATCAATACAAAATCAGTGTATTGAGAGTATTATCTATTAGGATAAAGCAGTTACCCATTTGCTGGTGCTTTCATTTTGAACTTTGCACTAGCTGATCTCTATTTTTTTTTTTCATTTTAGGTTAAAATGCAACATATTTGGGAAAAAATTACATGGCGATTTTAGAGTAATTGACAATTTTGTGACATTATACCTTTCCATAAAAAATGTGGAGTACAAGTACCACAATTCTCTGTTTTATTTGTTCTCATACATATGTGTGTACACATAAATATGTACGTGCACATACATCTGTTTGTGTGATTTTTATACAAATTCACTAGAATAACAATACTGTTTTGTATACCTCTACTCTAGAACTTGACATGTTTTATAATACTTCTTTAGTTATATATTTTCCCCTTCCAGACTGTAAATATAATGAAATCAGGTGTAGTAGTATACTAATCTCAGTGATGGAAATCCAAGATATGCTTATTAAATATTTGTTAAGTATTTTGAGGTCCTCAAAAAACAGGTATATGGGGTGTTTTCCAATTACTTTTCCACCATAGCAATTAAGATTGTGTTTTGGAGAAGAAAATATCAAATAAGTGTAAGAGAACCAGGATAACAGGGTGAATGTCTCAAGGCTGACTTGATTAAGATGAAGTACAATGATGATCAAATATAAGAAGATGAGATGACCCATTGCCATATTCCTGACTCAAGGCATCTAGAATTTACTCCCCCGCTTGACAGAGTATATTTTAATTTCAGTATGTAGTATTAACTTTGGCAACTCGCCTCAGTGTCTACCCTAAGGTAATGCCCACAGTGCCTAAAATATGCAGTCTAACCCATTGCTCATGGCCTCCTGAGTAAGGAGTGTTTGGAGTAGACAGTGACACAGCTCTTTTATAATTACTGCCTTAGTGATTCATGACCCTTCTTCACAGGTTCTCTTTAGTTATTTGTGTAAAAAACAACTTTGTGGTCTAATTAATCTGTCCACAGTACTTCCCTCTTCACTTTTTTTTCTCATTTTTCATCTTATTTTTATCATTTTTTTAGTATAGTAGACACACAATGTTACATTAGTTTCAGGTATACCACCTCTCAGAATCCCATAAAGATAACTTAGTTCAGAAGGACGAGAATGCACTCACAACCACAAGAACTCTTAGAGATGGAAAAGTACCAGCCATTCCACAGCTGTGAAGGTTCATCCATGAAAGTTATACCAAGCTTTTCTCTCATCAAACCTTTGGCTATGCCTTTATCTCCAACAAAGAAAAAACAATTTAAAAAAAAGACCAGAGGCTCATAAACTGTATAGAAAAGTATATATTGGCAACACATATACAAAAAGAATGGAGGAATCTCGAAGTTACTATCAATAAACACTCCTGTTAGGAAGGGGAATGATGGGAGACTTATAGAACTCACTAGTCCATAGAAATTCCAAAATCCCAGTGGGCAGATTTCCCAGGTATCATTACTTTAAGGATAGGAAGTTCTTTGATTAAGCCCTGATTTTTCTTCTTTAGAGGAACTTCCCAGTGTATTTTTTTTCTATTTCTCTTGACTCTGCTGCTCTGCAAAATTCTTCCTTTGCCTTTATCCTACTAGGCCACTGCTGAAAGATCAATGAACACTTTCTTACTGATGGTTGAGCAGTTTCCTTAACCTGCTTCTGGTCTGCTGACAGTTGAAGGACCAGTGGTATTTTCATGACTTGAATGGTCTAGAACTCTTTAAAGCAGGTTGGCAGTGCATTTGCAAGTATACTTTTCTCAAAAAAGTTGGAGTTTTCTATGATTTGATACTAATTAACTCTTTATACTAAAGCTGCACTTACCATTCTTTTTGAGATGTTTCTCTTTTACATTTAATTACTCTTTTTGAGATATGTTTCTCTTTTACATCTAATTATAGCCTATTTGAGTTCATTCACTGGGCTACCCATGTCATATTCTTGTCTTGGCAATAGCAAAGCCCAAGAAAAGAGGCATATTTGTGCAAAATCATTTTAAGCCTCTGTTTAGATTATGTCCAATAACATATTCACCAAAGCTAGTTACATGTCTATCCATAATATCAGACAAGCACAGAAATACATTTTTCCCATGTAGGTCAAAGGGAGGTAGTGAATATTTGTTGAATTTAATATACGAATAATTTAACATACTACACCTATGATAGAAGTGGTAAGCAGGATATATTCAAGGTTCCAGGGCTAAAAGGAAAAAACCAATATCTAGTCACTGTAGTGATTAATTGAATTAAAGGCTGAACAAATCCTACATTTGGTGATGTCACAGTTAGTGACAGAGACTAATTGCCCTATAGGGTTCAGGAATTAGTCATTCTTATTGGCAGAGGAATAGATACAATGGAAAGAACGGAGTAAGACCAAATTTGGATCAAATAATCTATGTGGCTTTGTACAAGTTATGAACCAATCTGTATCTAGTTCTTTTTTTTAATTTTTAAAAATATTTATTTATTTTTGAGAGAGACAGAGCATGAGTGGGGAGGGGCAGAGAGAGAGAGAGAGAGAGAGAGATAGAGACAGACAGAATCTGAAGCAGGCTGCAGGCTCTGAGCTGTCAGCACAGACCTGACAAGGGACTTGAACTTATGAACCACGAGATCATGACCTGAGCCGAAGTCGGATGCTTAACCGATTGAGCCACCCAGGTGCCCTTCCTGTTTAGTTAAATATGAACACTTACTGCCTACCTTATGTGATGCTATAGTGAATATATGTATTTCAGAATATACTATACAGAAAAAATATACATACATATATATACAGAGATATCGCTACACATTTTATTCTTATTTAAATGTTACTACAGAAAAAATATACATATATATATATACAGAGATATCGCTACACATTTTATTTTTATTTAAATGTTACATCCTCCAATTTCCACTTTTAGCACACAGAATGCCTGAATTTGATTTCTTTTTAGCTGACAAAGAAGATTGAATTTCAAAGAGAATTTTTGTTAACCCCAATAGATACAGTGAAGTATACAGTAGTAGTAGTAAGAGAAAGGGAAAATGTTATAAATGAAAGTCTTATATAATTAGATATAATTATTTAATGTGATGGTAGATAAAATTGAGTACATCCTGGGCTGTGATCGGGGAAATACCTTAAGCTCCACTGTGCATATTCAATCTACATCTACAGTGAATATTTATACCAACTTTAATTATCACACTGGAGATTTATAAATCAGGTTTCGGATTATATTCTTTCTCTAAGGGGGGAAAAAGAGATAAATCGTTAAACTCTGTGATGAAGAAAGAACTATAGACCAATTTTCATGCAAAAGGCATAAAATCTTAGTACATCAATCTGCACAATGCATTGAAAAAAAATACAATTCACAAAGTTCTGTGTTAAATGGGCATTTTGGGCATAGGCCTAAATAAATATCCTCTTCTTGAGCCAGTGTGTATGATGTTGTATAAAATGTACAAATGCACACATATACATTAAAAACTGTGTGTTCGCATTTAATAAAGAGAAAAATGGAAAGGAAGCCCCTGGTGGTGAGTGGGAGGTGAGGCTGCATTGCCCTAGGGATCTGATATCACTGTTAGGGGCTAGAGATTCAATGCCAAAAGAGCATCAGCATTAGCTCCGTGTACATAGGAAGCAGGAACTCTGGGATCCATGTTCATTTCTTGTAATGAAGCTGGAGGTGAGGTTTAGGGCCCCAAGCAATAGGTAGTATCAGTTATGTTCCCAGGAAAACATTTCTTGGTTCTGGAAGTATGAATAATTTTTCTGAGACATGACAGAATCTCTCGTAAATAAAGACTTTTTAAAATCTATTTCCGAGTAAGTGTTCCTCAGAAAGCTCTTCATAGCAGTGATCAGAAAACCATTCATATGCAACCATTCATCTGCAACAAATTCCAATGATTTAAGGTTATACAGAACATATCTTTGACCAGAATGAAAAACAAAACAATTATCGACATCAAAATGAGAGCAAAATGACCAATCAAGCAAATCAACAACAACAACAACAAATATATATGTATATATATATGCATATGTATGTGTGTTTCCACATATATATGTGCATATATATATGTATATATATATATACATATATATAAACAAAAAATATATACACGTATACACACACAACAAAGTAAGCTTCTATGTAGTCCCTGGGATAAAACAAAAGCCATAGTTAAGACTGAAATGTTTGTATTATTTTTGTTTTTTAAAAAATTTTTAGCTTACTCAGATTCAGTAGATTTGTAATTAGAAGCAAACTCAGCCTTAAATGCACTTTTAAGACTATATGTGTATTTGAAAATGAATAAGCTAACCATTATACCTAAAAAAAATCTGAGGAAAAAAATCAACAGACTCAATTTTAGGAAAGAAAAATAAAGGAAATAAAACAAATTAAAATTTACTGAAATAGAATAGGAAAAAACCTAGAAATCAATGAAAGAATTGAAGGATCCAAAAATAAATCCATACATATATTGTCAATTGATTTTTTAAGAGTGTGCCAAGACAGTTAAATTAGGGAAAGAACAGTTTTTTTCAGTACATTGTACTGAGCCAACTGGATATCCACATGTAATAAATTGAGTTTAAACTCGTATCTTATGCCACATACAAAGATTAACTTAAAACGGATCAAGGACCTAAGTGTAAATATAAAACAATAAGACATTTAGAATAAAATAGGTATTATCTCTGCAGTGGTGAGTTATGGAAAGTTTCTCCAGATATGCACTATCATCACAAATATAATTAGAAAAAAATAGGTAAATCGAACTGTGTCAAAGTTGGAAAATTTTGTGCTTCAAAGGACACAAGAAAGTAAAAAAACCGACAAAATGTGAAAAATATATTTACAAACCACATATCTATTAAGAGACTTGTATCTAGAATGTACAAATAACTCTTAGCTCAACAATTTAGAAGAAATGACTCAAAAACAGGCAAAGAATTTGATTAGTCATTTCTCAAAGAATATATTCAAATGATTATAAAGCACATGAACAGATTCTCAATGTCATTAGTCAATATGGAAATGCAAATCAAATACACAATAGAGCTAATATGAACTCACCCATTATATTGTTTGTGTGTGTGTGTGTGCACATAAGTGTATGAGAGAGCAAGAAAAGAGAGGAAGACATCTATTTTACTTAGCATGATGTTTCTCAAGTGGTTCCATATTGTATTGGTATCTCATTCCTTTTTGTAACTCGTATCAGTGTTTCATTCTTTTTATTGACGAGTATTATTCCATGGTATGGACATGCCACATTTTTTTAATCCACTCATAAGTTGATGGATATTTTTCAATTTTGGCTATAATAACAATGCTTCTACAGGCATTCATATCCAAGTCTTCATGTGGACATATGTTTTCATTCCTCTGTTAGATTCTTTGTAATGAAATTGCTGTTTATTTTTTAATGAGTGCTTATGTGTAACTTTGTAAGAAACTGAAAGATTGGGGTCAAAATGATAGTGGTTGTAGTTTATCCATATCCTCACCAATTCTTGGTATCATATGTATTCTTACTATAGCCAGTGGACGTATCGCATTGTGGTTTTACATTACATGTCTAATGACTAACAATATAAGCACCCTTTCATATACTTATCAGCCAGTTATATGTCTTACTTTTTGTTAATATTTTTAAATGTTTATTTTGAGAGAGACAGAGAGACAGAGAGAGAGAGAACGAACAAGCAAGGGAGGGGCAAAGAGAGGGAGACAGAAAATCCCAAGCAGGTTCTGCACTGTCAGCACAGAGCCCATCTTGGGGCTTCATCTCAGGAACTGTGAGATCATGACCTGAGCCAAATCAAGAGTCACATGCTTAGCCAATGAAGCCACCCAGGTACCCCAGTTATATCTTATTTTGTGAAATACCTAGTCAAATGTTTTACTAAATTTTAATTGGATAGTTAACTTCTTATTTTTGTGTTGTAAGTATTCTTTTTTTTTAGTTTGTTTTATTATTTAAGATTGAGAGAAGACAGAGAGTGAGAACCCCAAGCAGGCTCCTTGCTGTCAGCACTGAGCTCGACGTGGGGCTCGATCTCATGAACCATTAGACTGTGATCTGTGCCAAAATCAGGAGTCAGATACTCAGTCAGACACTGACTGAGCTCCCCAGGTACCCAAAATTATAAGTATTCTTTGTATATTCTGGATACCAGTCTTTATCAGACATAATATTTGTAAATATTTTCTCCCAGGCTATTAGATTTTTATTTTTAATGGCTTAATTTTAAGCACAATTTGTTGATCTTTTAATGAAGTGCAACTTATCATTTTTATTTTATGATTCATGCTTTTGGTATCTAAAAAGTTCTTTGCCTATTTCAAGGTCAAGAAATTTTCTCCTATGTTTTCTTTTATAGTGTTCTTACATTTAGACTGTGATTTACTTTGAGTTAACATTTGTATATGGTGTGAGACAAGGGGTTACATTTTGTGTGTGTGTGTGTGTGTGTGTGTATTTGCCTGTGAATATACAATTGTCAATTTGTTAATTGATGCTCAGTCTTTCTCGTTGAGGTGTCTTGGCACATTTGTTAAAAATTTGTCAAAGATAAATATAAGAGTTTATTTGTGGACTATCAATTCAGCTCCATTAATTTATATGCCCATCCTTTTGCCAATATTATACTATCTTGGATACTATGGTTTTACAGTATGCTTTGTAATTAAGTAACCTAAGTCTTCCAACATTTTTCTTCTCTTTCAAGATCTGTTTTAACTACTCTGGGTCCTTTGCATTTCTGTATAAAGATTAAGATCAGATTGTCAATTACTGCAGAAAATCCTGTGAAGCTTTACATGAGAATTTCATGAAATATATACATCAATGGAGAAAATTGCTATTTTTATAGTGATATTTAAATTTTAAGAGTCATGAATATGGGAAGTCCATTTATTTAAATCATTGCTAACTTATCTCAGCAATGTTTCATAGTTTTCAGCATACGAATCTTATGCTTCCATTATTTAGTTTATTTCTAAATATTTAATTTAATGGCATTATTAATATTATCTTTTTAGTTTTATTTTCAGATTACTTTTGACTAGTGTATCATTTAGGTTGAAAGATAAGTAAGACTGTCAATTTTCTAGAACAAATTTAATACAATTTATTCAAAGATAAATATAAAATTTTAATTTATGAATTTATTTTGTTATTGTAAGGCTTTATACATATAAATGTTTATGAAATGTAATAAGACCTATTGATTTGGAGGTGCACTACGTGGGTTAATACTCTTGCAGTGGATGTGTTTATTCTTTCTTTCATGTAACTTTCTTTTTTTCTTAATATTTATTTATTTATGAGAGAGAGAGAGAGAGAGAGTGTGAGTGGTGAAGGAGCAGACAGAGAGGGAGGCACAGAATCCGAAACAGGCTCCAGGCTCCAAGCTGTCAGCACAGAGCCCAACATAGGGCTCAAACTCACAAACAGCAAGATCATGACCTGAGCCGAAGTTGGACACTTAACTGACTGAGCCACCCAGGCACCCCTCTTTCATGTAATTTTAGTTTTGCCCCTAAGTGTGTTTTTTTATTATTCTATTCAAAATTATAAAAGAGTTTTCTATAGAGAAAAAGTGAGTAGAGAGATTTGATGAGGTTCCAGCTATATAGCTTTCTTATTTTACATGTATGTCACAGTATCTACCATTAAATCCACTAACATAGAATGTTATATCCCTTCAATTACTATTTTACTCAAGTAGGACGAATTTTAAGTATCCTAACTACTTTTCCATGTTTCGGTGTGAAACTTACTTTAGGGCTGTTACAGGAGAACAGTTTCGCTTCTCTTTGATTAAAAAAAAAACTGCAAATTTAATAGGTAGAGAACTATTTGCAAATGAAACTACCAGATAAAATGTACTGCAGAACTATTTTCAGAAGTCGCAGAAAATTCTCCAGCATACAATCAAATTATAGCTGATCTGGAAGTCAGTAGACTTATACTATGTATAATTCCAGAAATAACCAAAGAATTAACTATGGTCTCAGAATCCCTATAAGCAAAAAACTCCAAGACTTAGGCAGAATTATTGGACCAGAGCCCATAGGAGTCCACTTTAATACCTGTAAACTGTGAGCTAAACTTTCCCACAATCTTCTTAAAACTAAAGCCAAGAGGGGCGCCTGTGTGGCTCAGTTGGTTAGGAGACTGACTTCGGCTCAGGTCATGATCTTGCAGTTCATGAGTTTGAGCCCCGCATTGGGCTCTGTGCTGACAGCTCAGAGCCTGGAGCCTGCTTTGGATTCTGTGTTTCCCCCTCTCTCTGCCCCTCCCCTGCTCACGCTCTGTGTCTCTCAGTCTCTCAATAGTAAATAAATGTTAAAAAGAATTAAAAAGAAAAAAGCAAAAAACTAAAGCCAAGAAAAGTTTTGGGCCAATAGCAATGAGGAAAACATGAGAAAAGTATTAGAAAAAACATCTGTGTACCTTCATACCAGTCCTTGTAATATGCTAAATTAAAGGAAAAAAACACTAATATTCAAGATATATGTTTGTCATAGATATGGAGACCAATTAACAAATATTTATGTTTAAGGTAAGCATTACTGTGAAGCAAGCTATAACAATTTTGATTAACCCATAGCCAAATATTTGCTATAATAGATTTATGCTTAGCTTTCTTTATGGTCCCCATTGATAAGCATATCCAGTATTTACTGTTTTCACCTGGAAAAAAGTTTACCTGGAAATTTATGCTTTGAAAGTTAATTTTTAGGTATAACACCAAAAGCATGATTCTTTAAAACAATTGATAAATTTTACTTTATTCAAATTGAAAACAACTATTGGTCTCAGAAGATATTGTTAAGAGAATGGAAGACAATCCACAAACTGGGAGAAAATATTTTGAAAGCACCTGTCTGACAAAGGTCTCATATTCAATATAATTGCCCATTATGGAATTCAAATTGAAATATGAGATCCAACTCCATAACTATTATAATAACTAAAGGAAGAAAATACAGTATCAATTGTTGGCAAGGATGCAGAACAAGAGGAACATTCATGAATGCTGGTGGTAATACAAATAAGAAAGTCTTTTTTGAAAATACTTTGGCAGTTTTTTAAAAAGGCAAACACAGGTTCCTCATATGATTCATCAGTCCTCATATTAGGCATTTACCTACATGAGTTGAACACTTAGGTCCACACAAAAACCTGTTCGAAAGTGTTTATTGTAGTTTATTCATGATTGCCCAAAGCTGGAAGCAATCACGGTATCTTCACTAAGTAAATAGATAAACCAACTAAGGTATATCCACTCAATGAAATATTACCCTATGATTAAAAAAAAAAAAAGAACTATCAGGCCATGAAAAGACATGGATAAATCTAAAACACATATTGTTCAGTGAAGTAGCCAGTATTAAAAGGCTCTATTTTGTATGGTTCCATTTATATAACATTCTGGAAATGGCAAATCTATAATGCAGGTAAAAGTCAGTGATTTTAGGGCTTTAAGGGTTGGGGGAGAATGTTAAACTGATGAAACACAGGGGATTATTTTAGGGCAGTGATATTAGTTTGAATGATGCTATAGTGTTGGATACATGTCACTATGTATTTCACAGCCCATAGAAATTTGCAGCAGAGAGAGTGAAACAATGCATGCAAATTGAAAAGAAAATATATTTATGTAGTCAGAGGATCCTAAGGCAGAATGCTGAATGTGACAAAACTATCTACTTGCATTACAAATTTATGAAAGAACCTTATTGGAGAGCATAGTGGAAGTAAGTACTGACCCAAGTAATTCAGAAATTAGTTGATAAAACTAAAGGCAAAGGAACTTCAAATAAGCACTGCATTGTAGTTTATATTCATTTCTCATAGGGGCACGTGTTAACCATTCCAATACTGCTGTACTTGTATAAAGAATCTGAGCCATTAAGTAAATAAATGGAGAAGGTTGGAGACAGGTCTGTCACTGTTGGAATTGGAGGCTATAAATAATCAAGGGATAAAAGCTAGAATAATCCATGTGCTAATGGATTAGAGCTGAAGACACCAGTATGAACTCATGTTTAATAGATGGTTACACATAAGATTGTTTGTTTTTGTGTATATACAAAACTTACTTTATACATATATAAGTTTTGTTGTCTCCGCTCAGCGTACCTAGAGGCAGCGGCACCACAGCAGCCATTAGCACACCAAGGATCTAGATATTGGTTTCTAATACTATTCTCTAATAAAAGGAACTAGGGTTTCTTGAAGAAATGGCTGATTCTAGAACTTAGACTAGATAGATGATACATAGATGATAGATAGATAGAGGCATAGGCATATAGAGAGAGATACATGGAGATATAGATTTGTCATCTATCTATATGCTTACCTATCTTTCTATTTACCTGTATCCCTAGTATCTTCTAGTGCTAGAAAACAACACAATGATAGGAATACATAAAAGGGACATAGGAGTCAACCAAAAGAGCTTCAATGGCCAATACTGGACAATTATTATCCTATTTTTATTGTTGTTGCCTGACAGTTAATTTCTGAAGTTCCTCTGGGAGAATAAATAGGTGAGGAATTATGGAGCAACATGTTATATTTTACATACATGTTCAGTGTGTAAGCCATACAGACCAAAAAATGAGAGAAAATACAGCATAACAAGATGGGTCATGTGCATACTTCATTACTTCATGCTGAGTATAGTTTTATATGTACTCCACAGAACTGGTGATTTGGTTTGTCTGGAACGGATGGGTGTGAAGAATAGAAATAGTATTGGGAACCCAAAAGGAAGTATTGGCGTTTCCTCTCCGCCTAGAGACAAAATGCCTATGTTAGCTTTAGTTAGGAGTGTGTGTGTGTGTGTGTGTGTGTGTGTGTGTGTGTGTGTGAGAGAGAGAGAGAGAGACTGCAAGCAAGAGGGAGGGGCAGAAGGAGAGAGAGGAGAGAGAGGGAGGGAGGGAAGGAAGGAGAGAATCTTAAGTAGGCTCCATGCTCAGCATGGAGCCTGATGTGGGGCTTGATCCCAGTGCCATGAGATCATGACCTGAGCCAAAATCAAGAGTTGGATGCTTAACTGACTGAACCACCCAGGTGCCCCAGGAATATATATTTATTTCAAAATAGCATAAAATCAGTTCCTCTTCTTTCTTAATATGAAAAGGAGACCATTTTGGGGGCATCTGGGTGGCTCAGTCAGTTAAGTGGCCAACTCATGATTTCTGCTCAGGTCATGATCTCATGGTTAGTGAGATGGAGATCCACATTGGGCTCTATGCTGACAAAGTGGACCCTGCTTGGGATTCTCTCTCTCTCCTTTTCTCTCTGTCCCTGCCCCACTCGCATGCTCGCTCACTCTCCCTCTCTCTCTCTCTCTCTCTCTCAATATAAATAAACATTATTTAAAAAAAGAAAAAAGAAACAAGCCATTTTATCAGTTTGTATGGGATCCAAACGGAGATGGACCTATAATACAAACAAGTGTTTTCAATGGGATTGGGTTTTTTTTTTCCTTAGGATAAATCATAGGCACAAAAATCCTATCGTTCTAAAGCTGGTTTTTCAATAGTTACACTCTGTTTTTTTCAGGTGAGGGTTTCTTCCTTTGATATCTTGTAGTCTTATATTTTAAAAGTTAAAATAGGTTTTCAAGATTGATTGGAGGGGAACGAAAAGTAAAATATAGCCTGAAACCAAACATTTAGACTTTTAAGTTATTCTTGTTTTCTTGATTTTTTTTTCTTTAAAGGTGAATGGAATTGTCACTACAGAACTATGTTTTTTATTTGTCTCTGGAATGAACCTTGGTAATTCCACAAAGGCTACTGAGAGCTTTTAAAGAACAAGAGAACTGCATGCCTCCAGGGACTTGTCAGCACTTAGTATTGCTTGTTTTCTGTTCCCTTTGTTTTCAGGAAGAAACAAACTTTAGAATTTAAACAAGAAATACAGTCCTCATTAAGTATGAGCCTATGAGGGAACAAAAGAAGCTAGAGACCTTCCACAGGACTTTTAACCAGTGGAGAACCATGTTGGGGGTTATAAAGGCCAGGAGTGTGTACTCTGACTCTTGAGAAACATTTATAGAGGTGTTAAAAGTGGAGGTAAATCTGGAAAACTAAAGCCCTGTTTATTTTTCTATACCTGTTCATTGCCCTAAAAGACCTACATGAAGTTAATTAAAAGGCTTGTTTTCTGGAGTCTTTGCCAGTGACTTTGTGCAGAGGGTGAGTGGGCTCCAGTAAGGTTTCCCAAATCCTGAGTGTTCTCTTCACAGTTCATTATATTTATGTTGTATGTTTAGAATTTACAGTATACTTTCACTATAAGAATTTCTCTCTTCTAAAAAGCAACAAAAAAACCTTTTTCTTTTATTACCCAAATCCTGAATTTAAACCTCTTCATTAAAAAAAATGTTTTTAATGTTTATTTTTTATTTTATTTTTGAGAGACAGAGACAGAGTGTGAGCAGGGAGGAGCAGAGACAGGGAGACACAGAGTTCAAGGCAGGTTCCAGGCTCCGAGCTGTCAGCCCAGAGCCCAATGCAGGGCTCAAACTCGCAAACTGTAAGATCAGGAGCCAAGCCAAAGTCGGACGCTTAACCGACTGAACCACCCAGGTACCCCTAAACCCCTTCATTTTTTAAGTTTCAATTTTTATGCACTCTCTACTACCAATCAACCCAGTAAAACTAATATCTTAAATATTAAGTCCATTGGCTTCTTTTCACCTTCCTACTTGACATCTCTAGAATGTGATGACTATGTTCTGAATCTCTGTCTTGGCATAGAATTTTCACTGTGTTCCGGAACCTTATTTCCACAAGCCATAAGCATCTGCCCTGCGATGTCCCTTAGACCTTTCACATGCAAAACTGAAATCCTCATCTTTCCTGACAAAACTGCTGCTTTTATCTCTAAAGACATAATCCAATAATTCCACTAGGTATCATGGGGTTATCCTAGTCTCTTCCTTCTATTCTGTTTTTTCCATTTAATTGGCCACGGAGTCCTCTTGAATTTTACCATTGGCACATTTATCCAGTCAGTTACCCTTTATCTGTTCCCATGGACCCTGCTCTGGCTTAGGTTCTTTCCTTCTCTCAGAGCTTTCTGGTTGTTTCCTCTCATGTAGCTTTTCTAAAATTTACATTTCTAAAATTTACATTTCTAAAATTTATCATGTGATTCTGATTCTTGATTGTATCTGTCTCCTCAGTGATCTCAGGACAAAGTATACCCTCTCAGTCCCATGAACTGTGCACATTTACAGCTAGGGCCCTAGGTACATTTAGCCTGAACTCCGTGGACTCCAGACCTCATCCTCAGTCCCTTATATGGTCTAATGGGTTTTGATGCTACTGAGTTATTTTAAAATATAATTCTACTCAGTTTGAAGAAATGGTTCTCATTTCAAAGACCAATAAGTATCAGTCAGTAAAGTCTGTACTAATACGCTGCTCTATCCTCACTACCCCCCTGCAATAAATCTAATCGTTAAGTTCATGTGTTTTGAAAGCATTTTGTACAAATCTTGCCCCCATAACCAGTCCTTTCCCATGGTACTGGGAATTATATTCTGGAATTATATTTTCACACATCCCAGCTCTGTAACTAGCTCCGAGAGATTTCCCCCAGTAATTGGGAAGAAAAAAATGAGGTGAAAAACACCCACATGTTGTTCATTTTTGTATTTCCAGCATCAGGCAGCTTTCTGGTACTTTATAGGCACTCGAATACATTCAAAAAAGATGTGATGTGCACCTCATTAGAAGCTCTACCAAAGAGACAATGTGAGTCACATCCAGCCTTATCACTACCTTCTAGATGGCCAAATTCTTGAAAACATGATATTTTACAAGGACCCAAAGGGTATGACTCAGGCTACACTGAAGATCTCCCTATCACATTTCAACTGAACACTTTTCCTCAGAGCTTAGAAAAGTGGCTTTTCCCATTTCTCCTTTTTTTTTTTTTTGCATACCTTTCAAGTCATCAGTAAAAAAAGATAATTTGTCTCTATCCATATAGAATTTCAGAGTTTGAAATAGAAAATATCCAAGTTGCAAAGCTATTTTTTACCTGATATTGAAGAAAATTATATTAAGTACTACTATCGTATTGTTATATAATATAAATTATATATAATGTTATAGTTTCTAACCCTTTTATTTTTGTATTTTATGTTTTACCTTTCCCTTCACTAACTAATACCTTCTTGTTTTTCCCCTAACTCTTCACAACGTGGGGGATGGGGTTCCTGTCCACCATGTCTCCTGTGGTTCTCTATGTGGTACCTCTATCCTCTCTTGTACAGAATGTTCAACCAGCCCTCAGTTCTACATGAATTGTTCTACATGGAGATGTGTCTGTAGGAGGAGGTGAGGTATACCTCACCATTTTGGAACTCCTCAGATCTACTTCTCGTTATCAAGGAAATAAAAACTACAAGACAACAAGCAAGTGATGTTGTTCAATATAAAAGAGAGGATTAAAATGATCAAAATTGTAAGAATTAAATTATTAAGTGTCTTACACTAGACTCTATTCTAAGAACTTTACAAAATATTTTCCTTGTATAACACTTCATAAATATATTTACTTATTTAATATTTAAACTAACTCTAATGGATAAGCACTATTATGATTTCCAGGTTACAAATGAGCAACTGAGTCACGGAAAGATTAACAACATGCTCACTGTCAAAGAACTAGTTACAGAGCTGGGATTCCAACCCAAGCAGTTTACTCCATGGGGTGTGTCATTAACCACTATACTATTCTCCTTCCTTGTTGGAAAAACGTAATTCAGGGTATTGAATTAAATATTGAAGTTAGAATGCTTGGGTATCCATACACAGATATTTGATCACACAGGACATATCAAAGGTGAGGCTATAAATAACATGGAACTATTTAAAGTTATTTCCCATTTATACAAATCACTTGGAGGAAACTATAATTATTCTAGAGATAACCACTTATTAATATAGACAACTTAATCATAGTTGTTGACCCATGTGTTGTTTTTGAAAAGGACAGCAGGTTTAATTTATTAAAATTCACTGTGTAATGACCCAGAACCACATTGTAACAACAGGTGATTTAACCTGTATAAAAATAAACCCAATGGTATTAATGAATCAAGGAATCTCAAGGCTTTGGTGTGGGGTGGAGCTCAGAACAAAAGGTCCTTTAGCAGTCATGCTTTACACACTGTGATTTTTCTGTCTAATTTTATGTGATATAAAGGATTTGTTCAAGGACCAAATTCATCCTTTGTATGTTTTGTAAATCATATTAATTACACGTTACTTCCTTTGTCGTTATGGACAATTTTGTTTCTTCCTTCCCCAGACAAATTCATCCTAATAAGATACTTCTGTATTTGTGTGGCCTAAATACCACACTAAACTTCAGTGTCTTTGATTTTGCTTCTCATGTGTTGTCATCCTTGTCAACTGCAGGCAGATAACACTCTTCATGGATTAGCTGTATCTCTACAAAAGTGAACTCATTTCAGCATGTTAAAATCCCTTTCCACTATACCCCCTCTTCATTTTCCTCTGTGGCTTTCTTGTTGCCCTGAAATCTTATGTGTGCCTGAAAATTTCTCCTCCTGGTTTTTCATGGTCTTGGTCACATACAAAGAATCCTGGTTGTGTTGCCCAGGGTCTTGTCCAGAGTCCTCTCTCCATTCTGTGCTGCACTGGGTGATTGATTCCACACCCATGGGCCAACACATATAAATAGGTTGATAGCTTATAACTATAGAGTTTTAGATCCATCTTTTCTAGATTTTATGACTTTAACTGCAGTTACCTACTGGACACTCCTACCCTGGGAAAACTCACACTTTAGTGGGAAAGAGACAAAGGGAAAACTCTGAGAGATATATGAAAGCACAAAAGAGGGGCATTCAACACAGTCTGGAGTGTCAGAAAGATTCCTGGAGGCTGATATATTGAGGATGAGTAACAGGAGCCAGCCTAGGAAATAGACAAATGGTGCAAAATCACTAAAGGCAACAGAGTGGAACTGTGTGAAACTTCGTCTGCCAGCAGTACAGTGAGCGAGAGGATAATACAGAGAAACGTGGTTTCAGAGGTAAGCAGGGCCAGATCCTAAAAGGCTCTCCCTTTGAAGTCTGTTGGATACATGCTTTACAAATGGAACTCTTAGTGTGGCATTGAGATTATGTTTTTAAGTAGCAAGACAGGAGTGAAGACCAGCTATGAATTTACTGCAATAGTTTGCACAAAAGAGATGGATTGAATTAGGGTAGTTCGCTATTACACAGGAGAAAAGTAAGCGGAGCCAAATAATTAATTAATTTACAATATGAAATTTATTGTCAAATTGGTTTCCATACAACACCCAGTGCTCCTCACAACAGGTGCCCTCCTCAATGCCCATCACCCACTTTCCGCTCCCTCCCACCCCCCATCAACCCTCAGGTTATTCTCAGTTTTTAAAAGTCTCTTATGGTTTGGCTCCCTCCCTCTCTAACTTTTTTTCCCTTCCCCTCCCCCATGGTCTTCTGTTAAGTTTCTCAGGATCCCCATAAGAGTGAAAACATATGGTATCTGTCTTTCTCTGTGTGACTTATTTCACTTATAATAACACTCTCCAGTTCCATCCATGTTGCTACAAAAGGCCATATTTCATTCTTTCTAATTGCCGAGTAGTATTCCATTGTGTATGTAAACCACAATTTCTTTATCCATTCATCATTTGATGGACATTTAGGCTCTTTCCATAATTTGACTATTGTTGAAAGTGCTGCTATAAACATTGAGGTACAAGTGCCCCTATGCATTAGCACTCCTGTATCCCTTGGGTAAATTCCTAGCAGTGCTATTGCTGGGTAATAAGGTAGATCTATTTTTAATTTTCTGAGAAACCTCCACACTGATTTCCAGAGTGGCTGCACCAGTTTGCATTCCCACCAACAGTGCAAGAGGGTTCCCATTTCTCCACATCCTTTCCAGCATCTATAGTCTTCTGATTTCATTTTAGCCACTCTGACTGGCGTGAGGTGATATTTCAGTGTGGTTTTGATTTGTATTTCCCTGATGAGGAGTGACATTGAGCATCTTTTCATGTGCCTGTTGACCATCTGGATGTCTTCTTTAGAGAAGTGTCTATTCCTGTCTTCTGCCCATTTCTTCACTGGATTATTTGTTTTGTGGGTGTGGAGTTTTGTGAGTTCTTTACAGAATTTGGATACTAACCCTTTGTCTGATATGTCATTTGCAAATATCTTTTCCCATTCCGTTGGTTGCCTTTTAGTTTTGTTCGTTGTTTCCTTTGCAGTGCAGAAGTTTTTATCTTCATGAGGTCCCAATAATACATTTTTGCTTTTAATTTCCTTGCCTTGGAGATGTGCCAAGTAAGAAATTGCTGTGGCTGAGGTCAGATAGGGTTTTTTTTCCTGCTTTCTCCTCTAGGGTTTTGATGGTTTCCTGTCTCACGTTCAGGTCCTTTATCCATTTTGAGTTTATTTTTGTGAATAGTATAAGAAAGTGTTCTAGTTTCATTTTTCTGCATGTTGCTGTCCAGTTCTCCCAGCACCATTTGTTAAAGAGACTGTCTTTTTTCCATTGGATATTCTTTCCTGTTTTGTCAAAGATTAGTTGGCCGTACTTTTGTTCTGGGGTTTCTATTTCTATTCCATTGGTCTATGTGTCTGTTTTTGTGCCAATACCATGCTGTCTTGATGATTACAGCTTTATAGTAGAGGCTAAAGTCTGGGATTGTGGTGCCTCCTGCTTTGGTCTTCTCCTTCAATATTACTTTGGCTACTCAGGGTCTTTTGTGGTTCCATATGAATTTTAGGATTGCTTGTTCTAGCTTCGAGAAGAGTGCTGGTGCAATTTTTATTGGGATTGCATTGAATGTGTAGATAGCTTTGGGTAGTCTTGACATTTTAACAATATTTATTCTTCCAACCCATGAGTGCAGAATGTTTTTCCATTTCTTTGTATCTTCTTCAATTTTCTTCATAAGCTTTCTATAGTTTTCAGCATACAGATCTTTTACATCTTTGGTTAGGTTTATTCCTAGATATTTTATGATTCTTGGTGCAATTGTGAATGGGATCAGTTTCTTTATTTGTCTTTCTGTTACTTCATTGTTAGTGTATAAGAATGCAACTGATTTCTGTACATTGATTTTGTATCCTGCAACTTTGCTGAATTCATGTATCAGTTCTTGCAGACTTTTGGTGGAGTCTATTGGGTTTTCCATGTATAATATCATGTCATCTGTGAAAAGTCAAAGCGTGACTTCATCTTTGCCAATTCTGATGCCTTTAATTTCCTTTTGTTACCTGATTACTGATGCTAGCACTTCCAACACTATGTTAAACAACAGCGATAAAAGTGGACATCCCTGTCATGTTCCTGATCTCAGGAGGAAAGCTCTCAGTTTTTCCCCATTGATGATGATATTAGCTGTGGGCTTTTCACAAATGGCTTTTATTATGCTTAAGTATGTTCCTACTATCCTGACTTTCTGGAGAGTTTTTATTAAGAAAGGATGCTGAAGTTTGTCAAATGCTTTTTGTGCATCGATTGACAGGATCCTATGGTTCTTATCTTTTCTTTTATTAATGTGATATATCACATTGATTGATTTGCGAATGTTGAACCAGCCCTGCATCCCAGGAATGAATCCCACTTGATCATGGTGAATAATTCTTTTTATATGCTGTTGAATTCGATTTGCTAGTATCTTGTTGAGAATTTTTGCATCCATATTCATCAGGGATATTGGCCTGTAGTTCTCATTTTGCTGGGTCTCTGTCTGGTTTGGAAATTAAAGTAATGCTGCCTTCATAGAATGAGTCTGGAAGTTTTCCTTCCCTTTCTGTTTTTTGGAACAGCTAGAGAAGGATAGGTATTATCCCTGCTTTAAATGTCTGGTAGAATTCCCCTGGGAAGCCATGTGGTCCTGGACTCTTATTTTGGGGAGATTTTTGATGACTGATTCAATTTCTTCGCTGGTTATGGATCTGTTCAAATTTTCTATTTCTTCCTGTTTGAGTTTTGTAAGTGTGTGGGTGCTTAGGAATTTGTCCATTTCTTCCAGGTTGTCCAGTTTGTTGGCATATAATTTTTCATAGTATTCCCTGATAATTGCTTGTATTTCTGATGGATTCATTGTAATAATTCCATTTTCATTCAGGATTTTATCTATTTGGATCATCTCCCTTTTCTTTTTGAGAAGCACGGCTAGAGGTTTAGCAATTTCGTTTATTTTTTCAAAAAACCAACTCTTCGTTTCATTGATCTTCTCTACAGTTTTTTTTTTTGATTCTATATTGTTTATTTCTGCTCTGATCTTTATTATTTCTCTTCTTCTGCTGGGTTTGGGGTGTCTTTGCTGTTCTGCTATTTCCTTTAGGTGTGCTGTTAGATTTTGTATTTGGGATTTTTCTTGTTTCTTGGGTTAGTCCTGGATTACAATATATTTTCCTCTCAGGACTGCCTTTGCTGCATCGCAAAGCATTTGGATTGTTGTAATTTCGTTTTCATTTGTTTCCATATTTTTTAAAAATTTCTTCTCTAATTGCCTGGTTGACCCATTCATTCTTTACTAGGGTGTTCTTTAACCTCCATGCTTTTGGAGGTTTTGCAGACTTTTCCCTATGGTTGATTTCAAGTTTCAGAGCATTGTGGTCTGAAAGTGTGCATGATATGATCTCAATTCTTTTATACTTATGAAGGGCTATTTTGTGATCCAGTATGTAATCTATCTTGGAGAATGTTCCATGTGCACTTGAGAAGAAAGTACATTCTGTTACTTTGGGATGCAAAGTTCTAAATATATCTGTCAAGTCCATCTGATCCAATGTATCATTCAGGGCCCTTGTTTCTTTATTGATCCTGTGTCTAGATGATCTATCCATTGTTGTAAGTGGGGTATTAAAGTCCCCTACAATTACCACATTCTTATCAATAAGGTTGCTTATGTTTGTGATTGTTTTATATATTTGGGGACTCCTGTATTCAGCGCATAGACATTTATAATTGTTAGCTCTTCCTGATGGATAGACCCTGTAATTGTTATATAATGTCCTTCTTCATCTCATGTTACAGCCTTTAATTGAAAGTCTAGTTTGTCTGATATAATATGGCTACTCCAGCTTTCTTTTGACTTCTAGTAGCGTGATAGATAGTTCTCCATCCCCTCACTTTCAATCTGAAGGTGTCCTCAGGTCTAAAATGATCCTCTTATAGATAGCAAATAGATGGGTCTTGTTTTTTTTATCCATTCTGATACCCTATGTCTTTTGGTTGGAGCATTTAGTCCATTTACATTCAGTGTTATTATTGAAAGATATGGGTTTAAAGTCATTGTGATGTCTGTAGGTTTCATGCTTGTAGTGATGTCTCTGGTACTTTGTGGTCCTTGCAACATTTCACTCACAGAATCCCCCTTAGGATCTCTTGTAGGGCTGGTTTAGTGGTGATGAATTCCTTCAGTTTTTGTTTGTTTGGGAAAGTCTTTATCTCTCCTTCTATTCTGAATGACAGACTTCCTGGATAAAGGATTCTCAGCTGCATATCTTTTGTGTTCATCGCATTGAAGATTTCCTGCCATTCCTTTCTGGCCTGCCAAGTTTCAGTAGATAGGTCTGCTACTATTCTTATGTGTCTATATTTGTAAGTTAGAGCCTGTTTATCCCTAGCTGCTTTCAGAATTTTCTCTTTATCCTTGTATTTTGCCAGTTTCACTATGATACGTCATGCAGAAGATTGATTCAAGTTATGTCTGAAGGGAGTTCTCTGTGCCTCTTGGATTTCAATGCCTTTTTCCTTCCCTAGATCAGGGAAGTTCTCAGCTATGATTTGTTCAAGTACACCTTCAGCCCCTTTCTCTCTCTTCTTCTTCTGCAATTTCTGTGATATGGATATTATTACATTCAATTGCATCACTTAGTTCTCTAATTCTTCCCTCATACTCCTGGATGTTTTAATCTTTTTCTTAGCTTCCTCTTTTTCCATAATTTTATCTGCTAATTCACCTATTCTCTCCTCTGCCTCTTCAATCCGTGCTATGGCCCCCTCCATTTATTTTGCACCTCATTTATAGCATTTTTTTAGCTCCTTGTGACTATTTCTTAGTCCCTTGATCTCTGTAGCGATAGATATTCTGCTGTCCTCTATGCTTTTTCAAGCCCAGTGATTAATTTTATGGCTATTATTCTAAATTCTTGTTCCATTATATTGCTTAAATCATTTTTGATCAGTTCGCTAGCTGTTGCTACTTCCTGGAGTTTCTTTAGAGGATAATTCTTCCATTTCATCATAAGTGGAGTCAAATAATTTAAAAGGAAAAACTGATACAACTTTGCTATTGGACACCAGGTATATGGAAAAGGATATATCAAGAATGATGTAAAATTATATGGCTTGAGTAACAAGATAGATTCAACCTGCGAATGTAGGACTTTGTGTTGGAGATGGAAATTAGGATTACATCTGAGATATGCTAAATAGGGGTTATCTATGCAACATGCAGGTGGAGGTGCCCAATAGATACTTAGTTATTTGGGTCTAGGTCCCAAGATGGATATATGAGCTCAAGATTTGGTTTTGGATTTGGGGAGGGGCTGATATAAAGAGCACATCAATGGTTGATTCTGAATAGGTGTCCTCCTAGACTGGAAGGAAAAGGCAAGGATATAAATGTATTTGTTGTTAATGGGCACACAAGAAGTTGAGATGGGACATATCTTAGTTCTTCATGATATAGGAACTAATAGTGTTTACTAGATATAAAGTAGATGGGGCTGGATGGTGGATTGAGGACTGTGCTAGATTTTGGAATGGTAATAGAGGCAATGGAGAATGGAATTGATTAAAAGCAAGTAAGAGAGTTACTAGGTGTGATAGAGTGCTGTGCTGAATGTGCAGAGTAAGAATCCATTGTGGTACTTTGGGATAACAGATAGTGATGTGGTCCAGTTTGTGGCCATGGCCCCAAGGTAGAGATGGATGTTACCAGAATCAGTGTGCTTATTATAAGCACAACTATAACATAAACCCAGTTTGCCAATAACTTCTGTAGTATGTGCTACCTTTGAAGTCCCTAAAGCAATTACATATAGTAATACTACTTTCATATCTATTTTAAAGATGAAAAAAATATTTGGAGAGAATAAGTGATTTGCTCAGGGAAACCCAGAAAGTCAGTGGTGAAACCACATTATATATGGACAAATAATCTGTTTCTTAATTTGGTAAGCTTTCTTTCCTCATAAAGTGACTTCAGTTCTGTGAGAGACACTGGCCATCAATCTCTAGTCAGAGTTAGTCTCTGATCAGATCAGTGACACCCACCTAGAGACACTGGAGGGGTTTCTCCCCAGGGCAGAGTTGGATGTGAGGACCTTTGAAGCTTCTCAGTTTTAAATTCTGAGTATCCCTCCTTTAAATGCCATTGACAGTGGGGGTTTTTTTAAAGTTAATTTCACGATGTAAAATTCCAGAGGTGTCTGAAATTTTAACTAACTTAATTGCGTTCTTCACTTGCTGCTAAGATGAGATACGAGTTTGTTTAGTGTGGTTGTGTGTGTGTGCACAGAGCAAGAGATTTGACTTTTGCTCTTTATTGCATTTCTTAAACTAGCTACACTTGGCAATTCATTTACATCAATAATTGAAAAGCCATCAGTCTCCTCTTGTCTTAAACTCCTTGCTATGCACACTAATGATATGCATGATTGGCTATTGCCATAAAAATGCACCATAAATTTTTTAAAGATAATTCAACTACAGAGAATGAATCAATATGAACTATAGTGATAACATATGAGACAATCTCTATTGCCGCTTCAAAGCAGTTAGTTCTCCTCTTGATGAGAACCTACCATTGCTTCCCCAACCGGAAGCAATGACTTAGGCAATGGTTTAGGACTTTCCCCTTTCAAAACCTTCCAAAGGTACCATGTTCTCTTCAACCCAGTTTTGTGTATCACACACCCCTGGTGCTTGCTTCTGTTCTATGCTTTCTTGTTTTTACTATTCTTAGGTGCCCTGTAAGTGGGAAAGACCTGTTGTGTCTTACATGTGTCATAAAATTGGGCATAATAGAGTCTATTCATTCATTCATTCATTCATTCGTTCATTCATCCATTCATTATTTCACAGACTGTCATTGTCCTTAAATTGATAGTAGCTTAATATGTGAGATTGTCATCCATTAGAAGGTAAAAATTGCAATAGAAATCCAAAATGAAACCAACTCTGAGCTGGTCAATGCTCAGAGGTGTGATGTCTACGCTGAATGAGGATATTCTGGCCACTAAGTGTGTGATGATTTCACTTATTTTGTTGTAGAATGCTGGACAATGCTATTTTCAGGTAATTCATCAGCCTGAAGAGCCATCCCAGGAAAGGAATCAGAAGACAGAAAAAAGTACTTCTCCTAGCTTTGTCTGTCCTGAGTCAGTGACAACAAATCTGTTTATAGAGACTGAGCTTCACACTTGAACATTTTTTTTAGGTTTATTTACTTATTTTGAGAGAAGACAGAAAGAGCAAGTCAGGGAGGGGCAGAGAGAGAGGGAGACAGAATCCAAGCAGGCTCTGCATGGTCAATTCAGAGCCTGATGTGGGGCTCAAATTCATGAACCATGAGATCGTGACTTCAGCCAAAACAGAGTCAGACCTTAACCTACTGAGCCATTCAGGCACCCCAACACTTCAACATTTTAAGTAAGGAAGAGAATACTACCCATGCTTAACCCCCTTCTCTATATTGGTGTTTTTATAGAACATCCCATCATTAGATGGGAATGCAGTTCTGGTTGGGTAACAAAGATTTCCAGGTTCCTTTCCATTTTGCCTTATAGGATAGCCTTCTGTAGAAATGTACCTCTGTAGCACATACACACAAATACATGCAAACACACACACTTTGGAACTCAGTTTTGAGGTATGTGATTCACTCTCTAGGGCTGTCCTACATGTATTTGCATAGAATTAGATCCAATTTTTTTTTGTTGTAGTGGGATAAATAAATTTTCTTAAACCGCAAAGTGATTTCTATTTGAATCTCAGGTGCTAAAATCCAGTTTATTATATTTTTGTTACCTATAACTATAATTATTGATTAAAGGGATGTCTTGATCTCTGCTTATATCCCTCTTCCTCATTAGATCTCCATTCTAAGGTATGTATATCCATAAATATGTATACTAGGTAGTGTTGTTTGGCATGGATGACTTTAAACTGCATATATATTATTGTGCTTTAATCTCATTATATTTCTCACATTATTCTTTAAAAGTATATTTTGGAATCTATTTATATTGCAATGTATTCTATTTAATTCTTTGTTTCCATAATAGATTTCACTGGATCCATAATATATTACTTACCCATTCTCCTGCTAAGTATCCCTCAACTTTGTGTTTACAATAAGATATGCATATACATATACCCCACTGCAATTAAATACTTTGTACAGATCCCCTCATAGAGCTTCTCTGAGATGAGTACCTCGGAATGGAAGTGATTCATCATAAGGCATAGGCTTAATTACATGAAGTCCCTTCTGATTACTCTCCATGGTGGCTGAGGACTGACATGATCAATGTGCCTGAGTCCTTGTCTGGCCTCATCTTCACCAGAACCTAGCATCGTGCACCTTTCCAATTCTTGCTATTCGTATGAATGTTGTCCGGGAGCTCACTGTCGTTGAATTTGCATTTGTCTCCTTCCAACTTAGTTTGAATGGTTCTTTAGAAACATTTCAGATATTTTAGCTTATGTTCCTTTGGCTGGTTTTGGCTCATTTTTTTTTTCTGTTGGGTTTCAAACCTGTTTTTTCAGTGTCAGGAAAAAAAGATGTTGAGGGGAGGCATATCAAAGTAGTGGTAAAAGCAAGGACTCTGAAGTCAGACATGAGTTCTGGATTCCTGGATTTACTATCTACAAGCTACATGCCATTAAGCAAATTGTTTAAGATTTTATTCTTTCTTCTTTGTGAAGTGGGTAAGGTCTTAGTGGATGCTCAGTGTAGGAATCCGTTTACTGTTAATACTGTATGGCCCACATGGACCATTTAAAATGTACTCTCAACAATAGCCAAATTATGGAAAGAGCCTAAACGTTCATCAACTGATGAATGGATAAAGAAATTGTGGTTTATATACACAATGGAGTACTACGTGGCAATGAGAAAGAATGAAATATGGCCCTTTGTAACAACATGGATGGAACTGGAGAGGGTGATGCTAAGTGAAATAAGCCATACAGAGAAAGACAGATACTATATGGTTTCACTCTTAGGTGGATCCTGAGAAACTTAACAGAAACCCATGGGGGAGGGGAAGGAAAAAAAAAGAGGTTAGAGTGGGAGAAAGCCAAAGCATAAGAGACTCTTAAAAACTGAGAACAAACTGAGGGTTGATGGAGGTGGGAGGGACGGGAGGGTGGGTGATGGGTATTGAGGAGGGCACCTTTTGGGATGAGCACTGGGTGTTGTATGGAAACCAATTTGACAATAAACTTCATATATTGAAATAAAATAAAATAAAATAAAATAAAATAAAATGCTAACTGGCGTTATTTCTGTTAAAAAAAAAAAAAAGCCCTCATATTCTCTATCTTCTCCCCTCCCTACCTTATGGGAAATTTTTTCCAAAATGGTGAGGTAAATGGTGTTCGACTATCACCTTCATGTTTATTGTTCTATTATTACTTTCTTTTCCTTTTTGACAAAGTAATATTGTAATGAGGTATAATTTATATATAAAATGCACAGATCTTAAATGTTCATTTCCATAAATTTTGACAGTTTCATACATGCGTGTAACAACTACTCAAAACATTGCAAACATTTCCATCATCTCAGATAGTTTCTTGGTACTTCCTTCTGGTCAATCATTTTCACATTTACACCCCTGGCAACTGTTATTTTGATTACCGCATGGCTGTCCTGCCTCTTCTTGGGTTTAATATAAATCTGTGTGTGCCCTGCTGTGTCTGGCTTCCCTGGCTTGGCATGAGGTTTCCTAATCCACTCATGTCATTACAATTATCGGCAGTTTGTTCCTTTTCATCACTGACCAGTACTCTATGGTATGCATGTGCTGTAAATGGTTTATACTTTCTCCTCTTGATACACATTGGGGTATGTCCAGTTTGGGGTCATTATGAAAAAAGGCTGCTAATGAAGATTCTTCATTAGAAGCGTGTGTGTGTGTGTGTGTGTGTGTGTGTGTGTGTGTGTGTGTGTGTATGTGTGTGTGTGTCCGTCCATCTACCTATGCTTTAATCTATTTGGGGAAAATACCAGGGGATGCACTAACTGGGGTTAGGGTAGATGTATGTCTAAGTTTATTTTGAGAAACTGCTGAAGAGTATTTAAATATAATTATACCATTTTACATTCTTAGCAAAGTAGTAGAGCTCTGGCTGCTCCACATGTTTGTCAACATTTGATATTGCCTATCTGTTTTACTTCAGTCATCCTACTGGGTGTGAAAAGTATGGTGGTTGTAATTCCATTCATTGATGACTAATCTCCTATTCGTGTTTATTGGCCATTCCCTCTGCAGCGTTGGTCTGGCAGATCTTTTCTGCCCCCGCTCTCCTGGTTCATTCAAACCCTCCACCAGCCCTCCATCTCCAGCCCTCTGTCATCCCTGGAGGGGGGCTCTGGTCGTTGTGGGGGTGATGGGTGGGGATGGTGGGGGACCACATGTCTTCATTTGTGGAGTGTCCAAATCTTTTTCTTCATTTTTGTTTACATTAGTTTATCTTCTCTGTTGTTGATTTATTTGTAGGAGTTCTTTACATAATCTTCATACAAGGTCCATCTATGTCTATACCCATATATCTATCCATCTATCTATCTATCTATCTATCTATGTATCTATCTATATATGAGGAAGTGAAAACATCCTCAAACCTGTGGCTTTTTTTTTTACTTTTTAATATTATATTTTAATGAGAAGAAATTTTAATTTCAATAAAATTCTATTTTTTGGTTTTGTGCTTTGAGGTTTATTTTCTTTTTAAGATATCTTATTCCAATGTCATGAAGATATTCTTTGGAATTTTTCCTTCATAAACTTCATTGTTCTAGCATTTAGGTTTAAAATGTTTCAATCTATGATTCATCCTTTTTGTTTGGAGTGGAGTAGGGGTCACACTTTTTTCTTTACAAATGTAATTCCAGTTGTTTTGACATTCATTTTTATTACAAGGCTTTTCTTTTTTCCTATTTAATTGACTTGGCTTTGGTAAAAAATCAATTGACTGAATATTTATGAGTGATTGTGAACTCTCTTTTATTGATTTTAGACCAATGCCACACTGTATTATCAGGGATTTATATTAATCTGAAATCAGGTAGTACTAATCCTTTAATTTTTTCCAAGATATTTTTTGGCTATTTTGGACAATATGCATTTCCATGTAAATTTTCTGATCATCCTGTCAGTTTCTTCAACAGCCAAAGCTTGGTGGGGCTTTCATTGAAGTTGAGTTGTATCTATAGAAATTTAATGAGAATTGACATCTTAACAATATTTAATCTTCTAATCTTTTTTTTTTTTTAATTTTTTTTTCAACATTTATTTATTTTTGGGACAGAGAGAGACAGAGCATGAACGGGGGAGGGGCAGAGAGAGAGGGAGACACAGAATCGGAAACAGGCTCCAGGCTCTGAGCCATCAGCCCAGAGCCTGACGCGGGGCTCGAACTCACGGACCGCAAGATCGTGACCTGGCTGAAGTCGGACGCTTAACCAACTGCGCCACCCAGGCGCCCCTAATCTTCTAATCTTAAACATGACCCAACGCCCCAGTTATATAAGTCTTTAAATTTCCCTCACCAGTGTTTTGTAGTTTTCAATTAAGAGGTCTTGCACATCTGGGGTGCCTGGGTGGCTCAGTCGGTTAAGTGTCCAACTTCCACTCATGTCATGATCTCATGGTTTGTGGATCCAAGCCCCATGTCAGGCTCTGTGCTAACAGCTCAGAACCTGGAGCCTGTTTCACATTGTGTGTCTCCCTCTCTCTCTGCTCCTCCCCTGCTCATGCTCTGTCTCTCAGCAATAAATAAATGTTAAAAAAAAATAAAAGAGGTCTTGCACATATTTCATTAGGTCTATTCCTAGGGTTTTGTTGTTTTTTGATAATTTTGTAAATAGCAGTAGTCTAATATAATTTTTCAGTTTGTTGATATTATGTCAGATATCTGAGTTATATGAGGTATTGATCAGTAATTCTTTTATTGATTCTTTAAGTTTATTTGTATGTTTTTTAGCGAGACAGCATGAGCAGGGGAGGGGCAGAGAGAGAGGGAGCAATAGAGAATCCCAAACAGGCTCCATGTTGTCAGCACACAACCCCACTCAGGACTGGAACTCCCAAACCGTGTGATTACGACTTCAGTTGAAACCAATAGTCAGACACTTAACTGATTGAGCCACCCAGGTGCCCCTAAATTTCTTTGTTTTAGTTCCAGTGTAATTAACATGCGGTGCAATGTTAGTTTCAGGTGTACAATATAGTGATTCAACAATTTCATACAACATCAGGTGCTCTCACGACAAGTGCCCTCCTTAATCCCTGTCACCGATTTCACCCATTCTCCTCTCTCCCTCCCCTCTGGTAATCAGTAGTTTGTTCTCTGTAGTTAGGAGTCTGTTTCTTGGTTTGTCTCTTTCTCTCTTTTTTCCTTTTGCTTGTTTGTTTTGTTTCTTAAATTTCACATATGAGTTATCATGTGATATTTGTCTTTCTCTGACTGACTTAGTTTTTAGAATTTCTTTTCAACATTGGAATTATGCTAGCCTCCTAAGACTGGGAATTATTCCCATCTATTTCCAAGAGAACTTGTGTAAGATTGGCATTATTCTTCCTTAAATGCTTAATAAAATCCGTGGGTAAAGCCATGCAGGCCTGGAGATTTCTATTATGGGAATGTTTATGATTATGATTTAATTATTTTAATAGCGATAGAGCTATTAAAGTTAAGTTCTACTTGTATCACTTGTTTTTGAAGAAATTTATTAACTTTATATAAAGTATTGAAAATATTGCCATAGAGTTGTTTATAATATCTCCTTTATCATGTTAGTCTTTGTAGGATCTATAATAGCGTTTTCTTTGTGCATTCCTAATATTAATAATTTGAATTTTGTCTTGTGTTCCTTGATTAGTCATCTTGGGTTTTATCAATGTTATTAATTTTTCAAAGAAACAGCTTTAAATTCACTGGTGTCCATACCATTTCTCCATTTTTTATACAGTTTAATTTTTTTTTTAATTTTTAAAAATGTTTATTCATTTTTGAGAGAGAGCGAGCGCATGAGTAGGGGAGGGGCAAAGAGAAAGGGAGACACAGGATCTGAAGCAGGCTTCAGGCTCTGAGCTGTCAGCACAGAGCCTGAAGTGGGGCTCAAACCCACGAATGGGAAGATCATAACCTGAGCTGAAGTCAGATGCCCAATGACTAAGCCACCCAGGTGCCCCATCCATTTTTTATTCATTTTTGCTTTTATTATTACTGGTTTTCTTCGTACTTTGGACTTACTTTATTCTTCTTTTGCTACTTGAACACACTGGAATATTATTAATTTTTCACTTTCTTTTTCTAACATAAGCATTTACATCTATAAAATTCATTATAATTAATATTTCACTGCATTTCATATATTTTGATAGTCTATGTTTTCATTATCATTTACTTTGAAATATTCTCTACTTTCCCTTATGATGTTATGTTTTACTCATGGATTATTTGAAATTCTGTAGGTTTAATTTTACAATACTTGAAAATTTTCTTCATGATCTTATTGTTACTGATTTTTAACTAAATACCATGTGGTCAGAACATGTTCTGATTACAATTACATAATATTTATTAAGCTTATTCTATGGCTCAGCATATTGTTTATCTTAATGCTACATGTTCCTTTTAAATTAATGTGTGTTTTTTGGTATGGGAGTGTAATGCTCTTTAAACTCCAATTTAGTCAAGTTAGTTGAACAACATTTATTGTTTTTGTTTATTCCTACATCCTCTGTCCTTAATGATATTTGGTATAAATGTTCAGTTATGGATTGTTGAAATTGTAGATGTATTTATATTCCCAGTATAAAATTTCTTTATATTTCCCTTGAGTTCTATTTTTTGCTTTGTGTAATTTTTAATAAATATTGAGGTGAAATTCATGTAACAAAATTGATCACTTTAAAGTGAAAAATTCAGAGGTATTTATTACATTCATGATGTTGCCCAACTGCCGTTTTTATCTGCTTTTAGAATATCTCCATCACTTACCCATTTAACAGTCTCTCCTCATCCTTCCCTCACCCAGGCCCTGGCAACCACAAATCTGTGTTCTGTCTCTGTGGGTTTATTTATTCTGGATAGTTCATATAAATGGAACCATACAATATTTGTCCTTTTTTTGTTTGGCTTCTTTAATTTGGCATAAAGATTTTGAGGTACCTCCAGGTGGTAACATATGTCAGTACTTCATCCCTCTTTTTGGTTGCATAACATCCCATTGTGTGTGTGGGGGGGGCACACAATTATTTATCCACTAATCCATTGGTCAACATATGAGCTGTTTACACTTCCTGGCTGTTTTGAATAGAATGCTGCAAACATGCATGCACATGAACTTGTTTAAAGACCTGTTTGTTTTTAATTTTAAGTGGTATATGCCTAGGAGTAGAATTATGGGATTATACAATAATTCTGTACTTAACTTTTTAAGGAACCACCAAATGTTTTTTCCCCCACTGCAGCTGATCCTTTTTGCATTCCTTCCAGTAATGTAAAAATGTTCCAATTTCTCCACATCCTTGCCAACACTTGTTATTATTTTCCATCTTTTTATTATTGCTATCATTGTGGGTATGAAGTGGTACCTCTGTACCACTTATTTGTATTAGCCTAATTACTAATGGTGTTGAGCATCTTTTCATATGTTTCCTGGGCTTTTGAATATCTTCTTTGGAGAAATGTGAATTCAAGTCCTTTGCCAATTTTTAAATTAGGTTGTCTTTTTGTTGTTGAGTTTAAGACATATTCTGGGTAATAGACCCTTATAGGATATATGATTTGCCAATATTCTTATAGGTTATGTAGGTTTTTCATTCTGTATTCATTTATTTTTGAGAGAGAGAGAGGGAGAGGAAGGGAGAGAGAGAGAGAGAGCAAGCAAGCACAAAAGCAGGGAGGGGCAGAGAGAGAGAAGACAGAGAAATTTGAAGCGGGCTCCAGGCTCTGAGCTGTCAGCACAGAGCCCAATGTGGAGCTTCAGCCCATGAATAGTGAGATCATGACCTAAGCTGAAGTTGGACACCCTACCCAATGACCCACCCAGGCATCCCCAACATTTTTAATTTTGATGAAGTCTTATTTATCTGTTTTTTCTCTTATGCATGTGTGTGTGTGTGTGTGTGTGTGTGTGTGTGTGTGTGTGTACACACACACACACACACACACACACAACTGATTGCCAAATCTAAGGTCATGAAGATTTATCTCTATTATCTTCCAGTGGCTTCATGATTTTAGTCCATCGAATTAGATTATGATCCATTTAGAACTACTTGTATATATGGTGTGAGCTAGGGTCCAACTTCTCTCTTTTATATATGGTTATTCAGTTGTCCCAGTACCATCTGTTGAAGAGACCCTCATTGAAAATTATTCGGTAGTAGGTATATTGGCATACTTACAGACTCTAAATTCTATTGCATTTTTTCTCTTTCAATCCTTATGTCAGAACCACACTGTTTTTTGTTTTACAACTGTTGCTTTCTAGTAGGTTTTAGAATGAGGAAGTATGAGTTAGCCAGCTTTGTTCTTTTCAATATTAATTTAGCTATTTAAGACCCCTTTGGCTCTGTATGAATTTGAAGATCATCTTTTCCATTTCTTCAAAAAAAAAGGCCATTGGAATTTTGATATTATTTGCATTGAATCTGTTAATCACCTTGGATAGTATTGAAATCTTAACATTACTGAGTCTTCCATTTCATGAATATGAGATGTCTTCCAATTATTTTAGGTAGTCTTTCATTTATTTTTTAAAACATTTTATAATTTTCCATATGAAAGTTTTTTCCTGTTTAGTTAAATTTACTCCTATGTATTTTATACTTTTAGATCTATTGTACATAGAATTAATTTCTTAATTTCCTTTTGGGACTTTATTTTTGGTGTATAGAAACATGACTGCACAATGTGTTCTAGTTTCAGATGTCAGTGCCAGGAAAGGTTGATTACCTTAAACAAATAGGCTTGTCTTTGATTTGTTGATGTAGATCTGTGGAATGCTCATAGTATTTCCCAAGCCTCTCAAATTTGATGAGATAACCTTCAAATTCCATTTCCCCTGGGGTTCTTTTTCCCCCCTGGGGGCTTGTTAACTTTTGGTTTTAGTGTTCTTTTGTTTATTGGTTTGGGGGTTTGTTTTTGTTTCTTTGTGTTTTCCTGGTTTTAATATTCTTCACATTGGGTATAGGGCAAATCTTACTCTAATTGGTGACTTTTACTCATAAGCAGTAGCCTTTCTGTTATTTTAGCTGACTGCTATGGCTGTTAAGAATTTGTTGATGAGATAAGTATACAAGAATTGAGATCATACCATGCACACTTTCAGACCACAATGCTATGAAGCTTGAAATCAACCACAGGAAAAAGTCTGGAAAACCTCCAAAAGCATGGAGGTTAAAGAACACCCTAGTAAAGAATGAATGGGTCAACCAGGCAATTAGAGAAGAAATTAAAAAATATATGGAAACAAACGAAAATGAAAATACAACAATCCAAACGCTTTGGGATGCAGCAAAGGCAGTCCTGAGAGGAAAATATATTGTAATCCAGGACTAACCCAAGAAACAAGAAAAATCCCAAATACAAAATCTAACAGCACACCTAAAGGAAATAGAAGCAGAACAGCAAAGACAGCCTAAATCCAGCAGAAGAAGAGAAATAATAAAGATCAGAGCAGAAATAAACAATATAGAATAAAAAAAAACTGTAGAGAAGATCAATGAAACGAAGAGTTGGTTTTTTGAAAAAATAAACGAAATTGCTAAACCTCTAGCCGTGCTTCTCAAAAAGAAAAGGGAGATGATCCAAATAGATAAAATCATGAATGAAAATGGAATTATGACAACCAATCCCTCAGAGATACAAGCAATTATCAGGGAATACTATGAAAAATTATATGCCAACAAACTGGACAACCTGGAAGAAATGGACAAATTCCTAAGCACCCACACACTTCCAAAACTCAAACAGGAGGAAATGGAAAGCTTGAACAGACTCATAACCAGAAAAGAAATTGAATCAGTTATCAAAAATCTCCCAACAAATAAGAGTCCAAGACCAGATGGCTTCCCTGGGGAATTCTACCAGACATTTAGGCAGAGAATATACCTATCCTTCTCAAGCTATTCCAAAAAATAGAAAGGGAAGTAAAACTTCCAGACTCATTCTATGAAGGCAGCATTACTTTGATTCCTAAACCAGACAGAGACCCAGTAAAAAAAGAACTACAGGCCAATATCCCTGGTGAATATGGATGCAAAAATTCTCAACAAGATACTAGCAAATCGAATTCAACAGCATATAAAAAGAATTATTCACCATGATCAAGTGGGATTCATTCCTGGGATGCAGGGCTGGTTCAACATTCACAAATCAATCAATGTGATACATCACATTAATAAAAGAAAAGATAAGAACCATAGGATCCTGTCAATCGATGCACAAAAAGCATTTGACAAACTTCAGCATCCGTTCTTAATAAAAACCCTCGAGAAAGTCGGGGTAGAAGGAAGATACTTAAACATCATAAAAGCCATTTATGAAAAGCCCACAGCTAATATCATCATCAATGGGGAAAAACTGAGAGCTTTCCCCTTGAGATCAGGAACACGACAGGGATGTCCACTCTCACCGCTGATGTTTAACATAGTGTTGGAAGCGCTAGCATCAGCAATCAGACAACAAAAGGAAATCAAAGGCATCAAAATTGGCAAAGATGAAGTCAAGCTTTCACTTTTTGCAGAGGACATGATATTATACATGGAAAATCCAATAGACTCCACCAAAAGTCTGCAAGAACTGATACATGAATTCAGCAAAGTTGCAGGATACAAAATCAATGTACAGAAATCAGTTGCATTCTTATACACTATAATGAAGCAACAGAAAGACAAAGAAACTGATCCCATTCACAATTGCACCAAGAAGCATAAAATACCTAGGAATAACTCTAACCAAAGATGTACAAGATCTGTATGCTGAAAACTATAGAAAGCTTATGAAGGAAGTTGAAGGAGATATAAAGAAATGGGAAAACATTCCGTGCTCATGGGTTGGAAGAATAAATATTGTTAAAATGTCAAGACTACCCAAAGCTATCTACACATTCAATGCAATCCCAATCTAAATTGCACCAGCATTCTTCTCAAAGCTAGAACAAGCAATCCTAAAATTCATATGGAACCACAAAAGGCCCTGAATAGCCACAGTAATTTTGAAGAAGACCAAAGCAGGAGGCACCACAATCCCAGACTTTAGCCTCTACTACAAAGCTGTAATCATCAAGACAGCATGGTATTGGCATAAAAAGACACATAGACCAATGGAATAGAATAGAAACCCCAGAACTAGACCCACAAAAGTATGGCCAACTAATCTTTGACAAAGCAGGAAAGATTATCCAATGGAAAAAAGACAGTCTCTTTAACAAATGGTGCTGGGAGAACTGGACAGCAACATGCAGAAGAATGAAACTAGACCACTTTCTTACACCATTCACAAAAGGTAACTCAAAATGGATAAAGGACTTGAATGTGAGATGGGAAACCATCAAAACACTAGAGGAGAAAGCAGGAAAAGACCTCTCTGACCTCAGCCACAGCAATTTCTTACTTGACACATCCCCAAATGCAAGGGAATTAAAAGCAAAAATGAACTATTGGGACCTCATGAAGATAAAAAGCTTCTGCACGGCAAAGGAAACAATCAACAAAACTGAAAGGCAACCAACGGAATGTGAAAAGATATTTGCAAATGACATATCAGACAAAGGGCTAGTATCCAAAATCTATAAAGAGCTCACCAAAGCCCACACGCAAAAAACAAATAATCCAGTGAAGAAATGATCAGAAAACATAAATAGACACTTCTCTAAAGAAGACATCCGGATGGCCAACAGGCACATGAAAAGATGCTCAACAACGCTCCTCATCAGGGAAATACAAATCAAAACCACATTCAGATATCACCTCACGCCAGTCAGAGTGGCCAAAATGAACAAATCAGGAGACTATAGATGCTGGAGAGGATGTGGAGAAATGGGAACCCTCTTGCACTGTTGGTGGGAATGCAAACTGGTGCAGCCACTTGGAAAACAGTGTGGAGATTCCTCAAAAAATTAAAAATAGACCTACCCTATGACCCAGCAGTAGCACTGCTAGGAATTTACCCAAGGGATACAGGAATACTGATGCATAGGGGCATTGGACCCCAATGTTCATAGCAGCACTCTCAACAATAGCCAAATTGTGGAAAAAGCCCAAATGTCCATCAACTGATGAATGGATAAAGAAATTGTGGTTTATATACACAATGGAGTACGATGTGGCAATGAGAAAGAATGAAATATGGCCCTTTGTAGCAACGTGGTTGGAACTGGAGAGTGTGATGCTAAGTGAAATAAGCCATACAGAGAAGACAGATACCATATGTTTTCACTCTTATGTGGATCCTGAGAAACTTAACAGAAACCCATGGGGGAGGGGAAGAAAAAAAAAGAGGTTAGAGTGGGAGAGAGACAAAGCATACGAGACTCTTAAAAACTGAGAACAAACTGAGGATTGATGGGGGTGGGAGAGAGGGGAGGGTAGGTGATGGGCATTGAAGAGGGCATCTTTTGGGATGAGCACTGGGTGTTGTATGGAAACTAATTTGACAATAAATTTCATATAATAAAAAAAAAAAAGAATTTGTTGATGAGAACTCTCCCTACTCTCTCAGCAAGTACTTCAACATTCCTCAGCATTCTTTTCCCTCAGTAGTGATCAACCCCTAGTATCTCTGTTCAGGTCTCAACCTCATAGTGGCTGCTCTCAGGAAGTCTTGGTTGGTCTCTTCCTGATCACATATAACCAGTCATCAACCACAGACTTGTGGACAATTCTGAACCCCTTCTCTTCACAGCCTCCATTCCCCCAATATTCCAATCCACAGATTTGATACATTTCAGCAGCTTCAAATTCTGATTTCTTCTTAATTTCAATAGGACAGTCTTACTCTACTAGATCTGCATCAATTTTTGCCCAAGTAGGGATATTTTCCCCAAGCAGGTGATCAAGGAGCTCAGCTCATGAGTTCCTCTTCTCATAGGTTTAGTCTTGTACTACCTATTTTCCACTCCCTGAATAACATGTAGCGACTAGACCCAGTTTCATAGCTGTTACGGCAGGAGAGATAGTCTGGTAAAAATCATTTCACCATAACCAGAAGTGGAAAACCCAGCGTAATTATTTTAGTTTCCCTGTCTGTTAATTCCATCTAGGCCATTTCTTGAATGTTTTCTCTCTGAGTATGAGGTGCATTCACTTTCTTCATCATAGGCCTTGAAATTTTTTATTGAATGCTAATAGTCATTTTGTGTAGAAGAATAGTAGAAATTGAGATAAATGATGTCTGACTCTAAAAGAGGGCATTCCACTTCTTCTGATAAGCTAATATTGGAGAAGAAAGCTTGAGTGAATTTAACTTTTTGATGACTTGGGTCTGGGCATGACTGTAGGTTTAATTGATTTAGATTATCTCTAATTTCAAAATTGTGTGGGCCATATCAGGAGTTTTCCTTTGGAAGGACTTGGGGTATGAACACTAGAGATATTCCAGAGATCTTTTTTATGCTTTATAGATAAGTGTCCAGCTTTCTGAATGCTAGGAGATCTCCCTGTACTTTACAGACTAGCTCTAAGCTTTTGGGTTGCTGAAAAATTCTCTTTGTTATCTACTTCCTATCCACCTCCTGTTTCCTGTGCCTATAGAGATCTCTTTACTGCCTCATTCTAACTTTCAGAAGACAGCTACAGTATTCTCATGGAAAAGTGTTTTCTCTCAGCTTTGCTAATAGGTCTTTGGCACATTACCCTTTTCATTTGGTACTGGAATGAGTTTTTGTGTGGATGCAGGCTTAGTCTATGGCTAGGGCTCCTTAGAATTCTAATCTGTCTTGCCAGCCCCCACATATATTTCATAAATTTGTAGAAATTTGTATTTTTCTTTAGTATCCCAGCCTATGGCAAGTTTGTTCTCTTTGTGCTTCTCTATTAGGGATTATAGCAGTCATGGGTCTTTTGTTCTACTATCAAGTGCTTGTGACTATTGGAAATGTATTTTGCTTAATTTGTGTAGGCTGTCTAGTGGGTTCCCAAAGATCTAGCTTGTTCTCATTGTTAGGTAGAAGTAATATTCTCTTGAAAATATTTCCTCTGTGTTTTTGGTTTTGTATACATGTATATTTATTTCTGAAATCAGGTTTCCCCCCCAAAAATGCTCAGATAGGGATCCACCATGCTTTGAGTCTTGAGGTAATCACAAATTAGAGTTCATAAATGTGGTATTCAAAAGACAAAATTTTGAGCATGATCTAGCTAGTATTTAGGGGTTTGGGAAGTTTAATGTACCTTACAAGCCTAGAAAGCATGTATAACTGTTCTTCTGGGCTATGAGCCCTCAGAGTTCTCCCTTCTGAGTACTTAATTTACTGACTGCATAATCTATACGTAACTGGTCCTACATGACAACTTCCTAGGATAGTCCCTTGACTCCCTTGAATGAAGCAGGATGAATGAAGGAATGAGAAAGACCCAAAATGGGAGAACTCTAGAGGGAAAGGGGTAGAGACAGAGGTAAGTATGGGGATAGGCAGAGAGGGAGGCTGGAACATTGGAAATAGAATAGGCAGGGAGGCTCTGGGAGAGAAATCAGGCAGTCTTCCTAGCAGAACAGGAGGCTGATGGCTCTAACCCAATAACTCAGTTCCTATGTGTCCTCAGTATCATCTGTGGAGAAAGTCAGTGAGCAAAGGAGGGGAGGGTGCCTGGCCTGTTCCTGTGAGTTATTTCTGGATGCATTATTCATATTTGATAAATCATTTAGAGGCAGCTACTTTATTAGCTTATAAAGCACATTATATGGTTTTAAATTGTTAATACAGGCTGTTGTGATGCATATTGTACCTCAGAAAAACCATGCATCACTTTAATTCATAGCCTCATTATAAAGCTTGTTACAGAGTGCTGCATTATTGCATGAAGAATAGTGGAGTAACATTTCTGCAAGAAACCTGAATGTTTTATTTACATCATTGGTGGCTTGGTATAACATATAAGAAATGCTTTTGAAGATGGAACCAGATAAGATTCTGAATTTTGAGGACAGATACCTAACATCTGCCTCCTCTAGACTTATCTTAATACAGACTTAGCACCTGGTTTGAGGCTGCATACATAAGTATCCAGAAAAGTCTTGCTTGACTTGCTTGGTGCCCTTGGATGAGTTGGCTTGTCCACTTCTTTAGGATCCCCAGAAACATTAGTGCAAACTTGATCCTAGGACTTGCTTTTCTTTATTCACTTAAGAGTCCTTGATCTCTGCCCATGTGCCAGGTACTGTGCTGGACCTAAGATATAAATGATTAGTAGCATAGTCTTATTCCCTGACTTCATGAAGTTTGCCAGTGTTTCCAACTAAGAAGGAGAGAAGGATGGGTTTGTGCTGGAGTGTTGAAATTAACTGAGTTACAATCTACATCTATAATTTATAGGTGACAAAGGTAGTATGCTAGTAAATAACCAAATTTTCAGAAGTCTGAGTGATCAGTAGGCTTTCATTCAAACTGCAATTCAGACCACCTCCTCCAGGAATCCCACCTCGACAAAGGCAAATCTAAATTGGAATCTTGATTCATTTACTGGTTGTTTGTCCTTGGGTAGGTCACTTAGCCTCATTGGTACTGAGCTTTCTCATCTGTAAAATGAGAATAATTGTTGCCTTATCTCACTGACTCACAATGAATATTAAATACGAGGCTTAGCTAAGAGTTAGAGACATTGCAAGTGCTCAGTAATTTGTTGGTGTTTCAGTCATTCAGCAGCTGAAAGTAGAACATGGCAATGCTCTTCAAACTCCCCCTGAAACATGCTTAGGTGCACACCATGGAATTCACAATTGTAAAGTATCAAGTATGAAATTATATTTTAGATTAGTGGTTAAAGCCACTAAAAATTAAAGGTTCTCTTTAGACAATGTATAATCTAATTTAATACCTGTGCTTTGGCATCTCTCTCCCCTTGTGAATTGCTACTCTGTGCATGGCTTTCTGGAATTTAAAGTAGGGAACTGTCTCTCATTTGAAATCAGTGGAAACTCTAAGTAGTTCATGGTGAGGGTTCATATTGAAGAATAATTGGGAAGGATGTAAGTTGGAAGAGGAAAAGTGATAAAAGGCATTAAACATTAGTTCAAATAATACAGGCTTGAGGAAATGATAGTAGGTAGCCCATGCTGGTCCCCAAAGATTTAGAAAAAGGACTACAACATCAGAGCTTGACTTTCGGAGGTCATATGAATTGGTGTGTGACTTGGTATGGGGGTGGGGGAGGGCTAAATTAAGGAAGACCAAGTGTTGACCAGTTTAAATGATAGAGCAGTCTTAGCATCTTCCAGATTCTGCAATTACTTCCTTCCCCAATTTTCCTGACCTCTGAACCACCAACTCATATGGGGCATCCAAGTCCCATATTGGCATAGTCTTCCCTCCATGATACAGAAAAATTATGCCACCTGCAACTCTCATTAAGAAATAAGTACTCCTGTAAGTTTCTTGAGGATCTCTAGGAAAAGCAGAGTTAAGAAAACTTTGAAAAGGAAAGAAATTAATACCTGAGTGATATTATTATACTGTACTAAACTTTGGAATTAGAAAATGCTTCCTTCATATATAATGAAAAAGGGCAGTAACATTTGCCTTTATGTTTATTGTTAATGTATGGAATGATGGAATGTGGATGTCTGTGCCTCCAAATCAGCTTCATGCTGCAAGGTTAGTCTTCCTAGAAATAATTTTTTTATGATTTATGAAACACTTTTTTGAATGTTGAAAACAGAAAAAAAAGACAAGGTTCACATATTTTAGAGTTAATGAGGCTCACTGTTAGCTAGTCATTTACATCAAAAATAAGCATAGGAAGAAGAGGAAGAATCTGTGCAAATACTTTTTTTATTTTTTTTTTTATTTTTTTTTTAATTTTTTTTTTTTTTCAACGTTTATTTATTTTGGGACAGAGTGAGACAGAGCATGAACAGGGGAGGGGCAGAGAGAGAGGGAGACACAGAATCGGAAACAGGCTCCAGGCTCTGAGCCATCAGCCCAGAGCCCGACGCGGGGGCTCGAACTCACGGACCGCGAGATCGTGACCTGGCTGAAGTCGGACGCTTAACCGACTGCGCCACCCAGGCGCCCCATGCAAATACTTTTTTTTAGATGGAATCTGTGCTAACAGGTGAATATCCAGACCAAATAAACTTTTTTTTTTTTAATCTGGCACCCTTTGATTTCTAAATCCATAAAATAGAGTAAGGGAGAGAAGTGCCAACATCCCAAAGATCCTCTAGAAAATGAAGTTGCTAACATTGGCTGACTTTCTTCTAACTTTTTACTTACAAAACCAGTACTTCCACATGCTTTTCACTCTGATTTCAAGACTTTGGCATTTTTATTAAAGTAAGAGGCAGATGAGTGATGAATCCTAGTCACATTCACTTGGTGTTACACAAGGCAAGTAAGCACAAAAACTAGTCTTTAAAAAAAATTTTTTTAACATTTATTTATTTTTGAGACAGAGAGAGAGAGAGAGCATGAACAGAGGAGGGTCAGAGGAAGAGAGAGACCTAGAATCTGAAACAGGCTCCAGGCTCTGAGCGGTCAGCACAGAGCCTGACGTGGGGCTCGAACCCACAGATCGCGAGATCATGACCTGAGCCGAAGCCAGACGCTTAACTGACTGAGCCACCCAGGCGCCCCAAAAAACTACAGTCTTAATTAAAATGCAGGAACTCATGGATCCATACAGAAATCATGACATAATCGACACAGTATTTCTCTGTCCAAACAATGTGCTTAGGAATGGTTTCTCTCTCTCTCTCTTTCTCTCTCTCTCTCTCTCTCTCTCTCTCTCTCTCTCTCTCTCTCTCCCCCTCTCCCTCTCCCCCCTCCCCCTCCTCCTCCTCCTCCTCCTCCTCCTTCTCCTTCTCCTTTCCCTTCCTCTTGGTTAAAACTGAAATACTTAGCTAGGGAATGTCCTCAGTCAGCTCCAAGGCTATATTTACCAAGTTCAATGAAGCTTCTCAGGAGTCACCAGGAAATGGCTCCCATGGGACAGCTGGATACTGTTAAAGGAATAGAATCTCCTTCAGATTTTGAACTGTGGACAGTTTTTTCTTTCCCCCTTTGTCTTTACTTTCTCCCAGCTCCCGGGACTTGTCTGCTGCTTTCTGCTCTCTTGTTGGGGTTCTTCTTCCTCCTGGAAAAGGGAAGAAAGTAGAATAGTTTCCTAAGTACAATTTTTGTTTGAAAACAAAGCATGCAAGCTCCTTTTACATTTTTCTGAGGTGTTTACTGCTAATAAAAACAAACAGGGGATGTTAAGAAGAAACATGAGACATGCATGCACCTGCAAACACACACTATCCTTTACATATATGTTGATCTTTACACTGTGTAGACTCATTCTGTAGGTAGGATCTTACTGGGAAGGGACAGCATTACTATGTTTATACTCACTGCTACTTTACAGATGAAGAAATGAAGGTCCAGAGAACTTGAGAGATTTACTCTGTAGCTAGTAATGGTGGAACTGGTTATCAATGCAGTGGGAGTTTTATCTACATGACTTCTAACAGAGCAGGAGGGATATTTAAAACTGCCAGTAGGAGTTTCTCTAGAATTTGCTAAAATGTTACTGGAATAAAGCTGTTTTTAATATAATTATTATCATTTTTAAGCATTTATCATCTGCTAAGTGATATATGTGTATGCATGGACAAATGCATGAACATTGAACCTAACAACAAACTTACAAGGGAGGAATTTTCTCCCTAATTTTATAGACTAGAATTTTGCTGTATTCTAACTGCACATTTCTGAATGATGAACTGAGAGTCCCCTCATTTCCCTCATGCCCCGTCATGGGGCATCCCTCATGGTCTCTCACCACAGGCCACTCCATAGGATGGTCACACATGATCATATTCCTGCTCTTCTAGGAATGGATTTCTCCTATATCGCTAAGGGGAGCAGGGCACTGCAGGTTGGGAGTGGGAGGTAGCTTCTCATTCCTCACTGCCTGCCCACATCTGTCTCTTCTAGACCCATCCTCTCAGTGCCGTCTGATCTTCTTAGTAATCGCTCTGTCATCCTGTAACACGGCTCAAGGCTGCCACGTAAAGTTACAATGGTTGTACACTGCAATTCCGAGGGTGCCATTTACTTGTGTAGTTATAACCAAAGGGTGTTTTCTGGAAGATGGCAATAAAGAGTCTGGAGGAACAGGTGGCTTTTTCTCCTTCATACAAATGCACCATTTGAGCTGTGTGGCTCCTTGTGACCCTAGCTTGGCTGCGCAGTCTGAGGTAGGGGCCACAATTCAATCATCTGGCTATGCCTCCTGCCTATCCAACTTGTCTTTTTCAGTGATCTGGATGGCACATAGTCCTTGTTCCAGATAGAAGGTTCACAGTCTAATTATTAGAGGTTATAGGTATATATTATTGTCTACACATAACTAGATGCAAAATTTTAGTCAAGTCTAAACAGGTATCCTGTTCTCACAGAAAAGATTGCTTTACATTTGTCAAGTCTTTACAGTTCTATATTTCCTTTGCATTACAAAAAAAAAAGTTTGTGGCATGATAACTAAATTGTCCAAAGTAAGTTTATTAACTACTTTTTTAAAAAACAAGTTTCCTTCTTTCTTTGACTACAAGTCACTGGTAATATGTTTTTATAATCTTTTTTCCTATTTTTTTTGATAATTGACTATATAAAATCTTTAGACTATTCTTTGGGAACAGATCTGCTATATTTCTTTACATGAATATTCTGAAATAGAGTGACCACACCTCTTTATTGGACATGCAGAGTGTTTCCATTTTCATTTTGCTATTATAAATAGTGTGACCATCTTTTTGTACATTGAAATGATTTTTTTCCTTTAAGATAGATTCTGAGAAATGGAATCATTTGGTAAAACAGCAGAAATATGTTTAACGATCGTGAAATGCGGAACCAAACTGATTTACAAGGAACACTGTTATTTTATTCTCCTAATAGAAGCATTTGAAAAAGCCTGCCTCATTGCACCATTACCAACCTTGAAACAATTTGATAGCAAATAGAATACCCATTTTTTATGTGCTTTTCTTTCTTATTTTTTAGAGATGTTAAACATCCTCTCACATGTTTATTAGCCATGTTATATTTCTTATTTTTAAAACACTTGTTCCTGTTCCTAGTGCATTTGTCTCTTATTATGTTAGTGCTTTCCTTACTTATTTTCAGGGGCACATTACTTATTAATGGCATTATTTATTTGTTTATCATATATTTAAAATATATTTCTGAGTTGAGATTTTTAATCTTCTTTTGTTTTTCAGCTAAGAGAGTCCACTACTCTAAAGTCACCACAGAGGTCAGTGATATGTTTAATTACATATGATTTTAGAACAAGTATATATTTATTCTTTAAAATAATACCTTAAGTTGTATGGCATTTATGTGTCTATGTGACATGCATCTTGGTGATGTGGTATAATTTGGTTATCCAAATGGTCAATGTTGCTATCTCCTTCTCCTAGATACCCAACTTTTCCCCATTTGTTTGTAGTTTTCCTCATTTCCTAGGGAATCAGTTCACCTGATGCCCATCTGCTCACTCTGCTCATAGCACTCCAGCTCATCCCTCAAAGAATCCACCTTTCTGCCCTTTGATTTGACTTAATAATCCTAATAATCATCTGAAATTTTTTAAAAGAATATACTGTGTACCTGAGGTCAAAATACTAATACCCTCTCAGATGTTTAATATTTTAAAAATTTCATTAGGTAACTGTATGTCTTGTCTCCATTTTCTTTTAAAAATAACAGAAAAATATCTGGTAAGACTGATGAATCAGTAGTAATATACAGGTAGATTAGGAAAACATAGTAGGGAAATGGCCATCCATATCACTGTTGGAAAGAAATATAAAGGAAAACTTTTTGGTAATTAGAGACATTTGGAATTATGTTTTTATGTTACCTGAAAGCATTGAGTTCTCTAAGTTGTCTGATATTCCCTAAGGAGGTAAACTCCATAACCATAACTATGAAAAAGAGTAGGTTTTGAGGCTTTGTGGACAATGGATGAGCATTAGGAGAATGCAGATCTTTAGGAGAATTGACCAAGGAGAAAGAAGACTGTGGTCAGGGTGACTGTAAATCAGGTAAGAGCAGATGTGAGTATATATCAACTATCATTTTATCTCATCTATTGGCCCAAAAGCTAATCTTAGCCTTTGTTTTGGCATTTAGTTTTCTACATTTAGCTGTGTTAATACATTTATATATTTATTCACATATCTCTTTATATATATATATATATATATATATATATATATATATATATATATATATATATTTAAGATTCTGGAATTCTGTTCTTTCAAGGAATCAGAACTGTTTTCTCTGACCAAGGAGTGGTCCTGCTACAGATTTAAGGACTCTCATATAAAAACAAAATAACAAACAAACAAACAAACAAACAAAAACCCTCTTTAGTCAATACACAGGTGCTTAAATTATTATGGGAGGTGGTATTGTGTGGATATTTGAAATTCAGACTCTAGAATCAGAAAATAAGGGTTCTTTGTATTCTTCTACCATTTATTTACCAGACAGTTAAACTATCTATGCTTTAGGTACATTCTTCATAAAGTAGGACAGGTAATCATGGTGCCTACTGTATTTGGATTTTTTTTGGAGGGGTGGGCAGGGAAGAATTATATAGTTCTTACTCTGGTACTGAGTATGTAGCAAGCACTCACCATACATTAGCTGTGCAGTAGTAATTCCCCGCCCTCTGGGGAATGTTAGATGTTGTCTTATTGACATGTGGAAGAGAAGAAAGTCTATATGACTAAAGGCTATATGTCTCCTTAAGACAGCATTTTATCATAGCAAGAAGAAAAGTTTGCAAATAAGTTCTTTGAGAGCTAAGGTTGTTCAGAATACAGTCCCTTGTCTTTAGTAGATTAATAATAAATATTTGTTCAATTGGGAATCAAATCCACAATGTTTTGACCTTGGTAAACAATCATATCTAGGGTCTTCATTGACTCTACTCTGCAGCAATGAGGGCTGTCATGACTCTTTTTAAGCCAGCTCTTGTGGATCTCATTTTCTTTATGGGTAATATGAAGGGAAAGAGAAGATACCCTTTCTTTAAGCTCCATACCAGCTCTATGATGCTGAAATTCTCTGACTATCCCTAGTATACTATGATAAAATTGTACTCTCTGGGAATACAACAGGGAGCACCAAAACTGGGGTGGGTACAAGGTGGAATAAATCTGGAGGTGCAGAGATGTTCTCTCTTGCCCTAGGACTTGAAGCCTAATGCACATCCTGTTTCACCTCCTTTCCCTTCCAATTAAATGGAGTTCTGCTGCATTCCAAGTGCAAGATAAACAAGGCATTTATCCCAGTCAGTTTTAACAACCTTCCCTTTGTACATTTGCATATAGCTTAACTTTCATACAACCACGGGAAGCTCATAAAATCTCAGCCTGCGCTGACCATAAAAAAAAAGGTATTTTTGTATATTGTTGGGTTTGTATACTTCCTTGAGGCACTAGAGGAACTGCAGGAGCCTTTAAAACTAATTAACAGCCCCCTGTTGGGGACATGGCACTTTGCAGTGATTTATCCTGGGTGGGAGTGCAGACCTGTGCTGCAAGAACTTCCAAAGCTGTGTGCAGATCTGAGGGGACTTGTGAAGCGGTGTTATTTACCACACACCTCCCACTACCCACTTTTTGGTGGAGAGTGGAATCGAAATATTTAATGCATCCCCATCTTAACAGGAGAGATGACAACAGGTAATTCTTTACAACGGTGCTGCTGCTACAGTTATAGCCTCCCAGAACTTAAGATGAGTTCCCCCTCCCACTACATATGTTACTGTGTGTTTTAGCAAGTCAGGTTAGAGTGCTGCCTGGTACTTCTGACGTGTTTTAAAACATGTATGACTCTAGAACCTGGTGTAGTTATTGCTGTCCTAACGCTTTGGGCTGCAAACAGTTTCCCTTTCTCCCAGTAATAGAATGCTCTGATGCTATTAGATACTAGATTTTTAAAGCACTTTTTCCCTCAGTAATTTTCTAGCTGCAGAAGCGACTTATTTTCAGTGGCTAATTTCCCCCCACAAGTCCCTGAAATAGTTATGAAGGGCATGGGGGCAACATGGTTGTTTCCATTCCCACTAACTCCCTCCGCAGTGCTCCCTTCTCACATAAGGGAGTTTATTTTTGACCAGCAAGTAGACTTGAGATCAAGCAAGAAAAAAAAAAGAAAGAAAGAAAGAAAAGAAAACTAATTTAGTATAAAAGAAAAAAACATACAAGCATTCCAGGGACGAAGATCCAGAATGACTGGAGTATTCTTGGATCCACCTACATCATGTGCTAGCTGAGTAGCCATCAAGAGTTACTACAGCTTTCCAATCCTGAATTTCTTCATCAATAAAATGAGAATTAAGTGAAACAATCTTTTCATGAATCTTAGCACAATCAGTATCCCATGGAAAGGTTGAAATGGATTTATAAATGAAAGAAGCTTTGATTGGAGAATTTCTGGCATCAGAGAATTTACATTTGAACTAGACGTGGGCATTATTCTTACATTTATAGGTCTACCTGGTGTGTCTGAATGAGAAAACAAGTAGGCTTTGGCTTTGTCCCTCATCTCCACTGCCTTATCACCTATTCTACTTCCTACTTGTGCTCCCAGGGAGTCCTCACCCTTTGCCCCTAGTCTACATTTGCCTTCTAAGAGGCCACAGGAACTCACCAACTTTTTTGACTCATTCTTATATGGTTCCATGATTATCTTAGTCTTCAGTATTGAATTGTAAACCCTCACAGCCAAGACAGGATCCCATGTGAACTGTGCTATGGCCATTCTAACATAGATACACCTCAGGTAGAGCTACCATCTTGAACTGTAAGAGGATAGAGTCAGATTTATTCTTATCTATAAAAAAGCATTAATTTAAAATATATTTTTAACTTTCTTTTTTAGTATTTCTATTCTTTGTTAAGTCTGAAGGATATGAAATAGAAGGAAAAGAGAATATGCACAGAACACAAGCTCAGATAGACATAATATGGATTCATTCTAAACTAAACAACTTTTGATTCAGTCACGTTTGGATGTGGCACTTTTTTACTGAAACAAGATCATTGAAATAATATGACATGAAAATATTTAGTGAAACTCTTGAACACATGAAAGGCATTGAAAAAAGAAAAAGTTGGGGTACCTGCATGGCTCAGTTGGTTAACTGTCCAGTGCAGCTCTTGGTTTCGGCTCAGGTCATGATCACATGGTTTGTGAGTTTGGTTCTGAGCGGACAGCACGGAGCCGGCTTGTGATTCTCTCTCTCCACCCTCTCTCTGCCCTTCCCCCACTCATTCTCTCTGTCTCTTTCTTTTGAAATAAATAAATAAACTTTAAAACAAAAAGGAGAAAAAAAAGATTAACAATGGAAAATACCACCTTTTATTTATACAGCATTCTACATATTTTAAAGATTTTTTTCTTTTATGACCAATAAAAGACTGAATCCCACATTATTTGTGAAAGACCAGGGAGGGTATTTTTTTATTGAAATTTATGGATAAAGAAACAGTTTCAGGGTCCAAGGTCATATGATAAATAAGAAGTTCCTCTCTGTGGCAATTAGGCTTATGAAAAAAAATTCTCAACAGAGTCTAGAAGTTTTTGTTTTTGTTTTTTTGTTTTTGTTTTTGTTTCGTTTTGTTTGTGTTTTTAAATTGGCATATTCTAAATCCAGCCAGAAAAATGAGAGGGTAAAGCAAGTCAGTTAGAAGAGAAAAAGGACATTTCTCTTTTTTTCTTCTTGAAATGTATTAAATGCAACTGTAGTTTTGAGAATCTGAATATACAAAATCTGAAATTAGCCAGTTTTGGAAACACACAGTACCAATTTGGATTTATAAGATTAAATACGGAAACATTTTTTTCATACTTTTAGGTTGATATACCAACTTTGTTTTTATTAGTTTAAAATAATTGTATAGATATATGTGTATTGACAAGAAATGATATGGGATGTTCATTATATACATTTAAGGAAAAATATGAAATAAATTTTAATTCTGTTTCTGTTTAAAATACCTATATTTACTTATATGTAGAATTCAACAATAGAAAAAGTCTGAAATAGCAGCATGAACATTTTTTTCAGCTTTACTGAAGTATAATTGACAAATGAAATTGTCTAAGACATTTAAAGTGTACAACATGATGATTTGATCTATGTAAACATTGTGAAAAGAGCACAAAATTTTAATAGCAGTTATCTTGGAGTGGAAAGATGATGGCTGGGTTTTTTTCTCACATATTTACTGTGTGTGTGTGTGTGTGTGTGTGTGTGTGTGTGTGTGTGTAAGAACATTTCAATTCTACTTTCTCAGCAAATTTCAATTATACAATATAGTGTTACCAATGATAGTCACCATATTATACATTAGATCCTCAGACCTTATACCTCTGTCTACTTCCCCTCCCCAAAGCTTCTGGCAACTACTTTTCTACTCTCTGTTTCTGTAATTTTGACTTTGTTTTTAGATTCCACATATATGTAATTCCATGTAGTATTTGTCTTTCTCTGGCTTATTTCACTTAGCATAATCCCCTCTGATGTCATCCTTGTGGCTGCAAATAACACGATGTTCTTTTTCAAGGCTGAATAATATTTCATTATACACACACACACACACACACACACACACACACACACATATGTTTGTTTGTTTGTTTGTTTGTTTGTTTTGTTCCGTTCGCTAAAAATAATGTTAACCTCATAGAGCCAGAAACATTATTTGGGGGCTGCAGTCACAACATTCAGATCATGTAGAATCACACCAGAAGAAAAGTATTATGCACTTAATTGGTTATTGGGATTCCTTTTGTAGGTATTTTATCTATGCAGATTTCTTTTTCCTTTGTGACAAGTTGCTGAGCCCTGATCCTGAAAAACTGAACTTTTGTTGGAATTTAGGAGGGAAAGAAGGAATAACTTTGGAATTCCAAATGCTTCCTCAGATTCAAAACTTAGCCATCCCACTTACTAGTTTTGTGCTTCAGGCAAGTTTGTCAACATTTCTGTGCTTTAAGTAACAGAATTGCAGTACCTGTCTCCTAGGGTCAGTGAAGAGTACATGAAATAATGCAGAGTACCTTAGTGAGCATGAAAAATGCTCAATTTCATCATCACTTGGCAGGTATGATGACTTGATTGTAAGCCCAAGACAATGACAGTGCTGAGAACAGAGAAAAATGTTGCATTAATAATTAATAAGATGAACTTGATGGCAAGTAAGGGTAGCTTTAAACAATGTTGGTATTTAATATCCTATGTATTAAACAGTCCAGTGGTAGCCTTTCTAGGGTTTGTTTCAGCAGCTCAATGATGACACCAAAGACTCAGGAGCTCAATTATCCTCAAATATTATTTTGTCCCATGCATGATATGTTGCAGCTTTAGGCAGAAAGAATATGGTGGAAACCAAATTATGTGTAAGGAAAAATTTTCCTAGGAACAGTACCTCATCCTTCTTCACCCCAAAGGTTTTACTTTATGCCTTATTGTGGAGAAATGGGTGGTGCAGCCACCCATAACTGTGAGAAAATCCAGAAAGCAAAAGTATGGTAAAAGAGTATTGGATTGCATTATTCATTCTCTGGAACTGGACACATTGTTGTCTGGACAGAGTAGAGGTGTCTTGAGCATGGACAGAGGAGGGTGGTGGGACACTTTAGGTATGTAGTGTTTGTCATGGAAAGACTTAATTGGACCTGAGATCTCAGTACCACGATGGAGGCATTTTGGCTACCATTGGCACTAGGAGCTTGGTATTCAGTGGTGGACATAGCCAGTAAATACCACATCGTTAACACCATGGCATATTTTGCCTTGCCTTTTTGGAAAAGGTATTAAAAATGTCACTCTTTACAATAGAGCTCAACTTGTGTAATTGGTTGTTAAATTCTGGCCAATATTCTTCTAGGTGGCATGAAGTACCTACAATTAAACAAGGGCTTTTAATAATAGTGCTGCAAAGGCAATGAGCTTGTGTCAGAGGATTTTACAAAGAAATTTGGGGTTTTTGTGGGATACTCTTTTTTATTTATTTATTTTTTTTTTGCTTACCTAGGTTTTACAGTAAAGACAAAACTTTCTTAATTGATTTTATTACTTGTTTCACCAAAATCTCATTTTGCAATGCTTTGCACATTACCACATTGCTTCAGAGCCCGAAATCATCCCTGATTTAGATTTATGGGAAGAGTTTGCATATTTTACAAACATGGATTTTCTTCTAGTTCTAACAAAGTGCATTTATTTTGTGTACAAACCAATAATATATCTATTTTGGAATGTTTTTATTTAAATTCCAATGATTTATGGGCATCGTGGTTTGGCTGCCCATGTAGCATATTATCTGGCCCTTTCTAGAACCCTAAGTCTTTAATTGAGCAAGGCTATACTGCAGAAGCTCATTGATCACTATCTTTTGGCTTCCAAATTATCTCTTTTGGGGGAAGGAGGGGACAGGTTCCATTTAGTTTTTGTTTGCTTTTATTATTTCCTTCAAATCTCTGGCTGGTTATTGCATTCCTGTATCATTTTGAAATTTATAGTCTATTTAATAGCATTTTTATTTTTTATGATTATGTCAGTCTTACCCATAAGAGGGTCTTAGGGAATATGTTTTGAGTTTCTTTCAATAGCAACCACATCTAGAAACTACCTAACTGAATTATGAGTTTTATTTTTTTACCGGAGGGAGCTATGAAACGGAAATGATTTTAGATGTAGATTATAATAATAATTTGGAGGCATCTTTATGATGTGTGAGTTTCATATGACTCTCAAGCCTCGTGCTCCTTTGATTATTACTGTTCTAATAGAGCACTACAAAACTTCTAAACATATCCAGTAGCAATCTCCACTTCAGGGGTAGGTGCAAGGAAGCATGGGTGTGTTTAATACTGAATCATTCACCAAAATGTCAAGAACAGTTTGTTCAAACAACCCTAAAGGGCAGCACAAATTGGTGTTTCTTCCTCAGAGATTAAGTGTTTACCAGTGTTACTAAACATTAGTAGTGTTAAGTGTTACTAAAACATTAAAGTATCATTGGCGGGGGGAATAATTTATTGGAAGGATACAGGGATGTTTCAGGGCAGCACATGGTCCTCTTATGCAAGATCAGATCAAGACACTAGTAGGTTAACCAGAAACAAGATGTCCTCCTGTCTGTCCCTCTCACATGTGGTAGTGGGTCATCCTCATAGATGGATACAGACATATTACAGTGGATTAAGAGGATAGTCATAATTAGAAGTAACATTTTAGAATGTGTACCATGTTCCAGTCCCCCTTCTAAGTGCTCTACCTATATTAGCTCATTGGATCATCACAATGACCCTATGAAAGATGAAATTGGGCAGGGAGATATTAAGTAACTAGTTTAAGGTGGCATAAACTGGTAAATAGTGAAAAGTGGAGACCTGATTTGACCCCAGCTACCCAGTTTCAGATGTTCAGAGTTCTGTCTGTTTTTCTTCTCTCTCTGCTGACCTTTCTTTTCTATTTTTCTGCTTCATTCTGTACCAGATGGCCCCAGACCCAATATTGCACATTTTCCTGGTTCAGATGTCTGACACAGATTGACTAGATTCTCTGGATTCTAATTCTGAATTTCTTAGAAGCACAGTATGTCTGGTCAGTCTGTGGGAACAGATCAATTGACTGTGGAGAGGGAGATGGGGTCATATTGTTCAGACCTAGTTGCCTGATTTCACCGTGAGAGATTAGAACAGATCTTATAGATAGGACATGGCTGAGTAGTTCCTTGCAAAAGCTGTCTCTTATAATTTATAACTAGTAATATAAATATCCACATCTGGGGAGCTCCTTCACATGATCTCCAGTATTTCTGTATATATCCTTAATTATTAATTTTAAATCAATTTAATTTATATATCCTCAAGAACAATTTCTGAAAGGCAAATTAATGGTGATGTATATACTTTCTGGAGTCATTTTATATCTCTTCTTTGCATTCATTGCTCTCCAGATGAGAGTAAGTTTAGAAACCAAATAAGCACCATGAAGATCTGGCAGTCTAAAGTTGCCCTTAAAGATAATAGCTAAAATTAATTAACTTTATTTAATCCTCACAACAAATCTATGAGGCAGAATCAATGAAGAAACCGAAGCAAAAAGGTTTAAATAAATGATCCAGGTCACACTTTTAGTAAGTGACAGAATCCAGGTCCAAACCCAGGCTGAACGCAAGACCTGAACTTGAAACATTTATACCATATTAACACATGTGCTTGTTTTTACTTACTTCAACTAGTATTTGGGGGTGGGGGGACACATCTGAAAATACCTAACAATCTCAGACGTAAAAGTGGTTCATAGAGCAAGGTCTCTTCACACGTATCTGCATCTGCTAGCTCTTAGAAGAGGTACTTTCTAGGAAGGAAACAAGGAAGGAAACTTCACAACTGTCTACACATCTGGCATCACTGGCGCCGTCTCTGGGAAGCTTTGGGAACTGCAAGCAGTTTATATTAGTGGCTGAGAGGTGAGACAGGGGTCTGAATTCAGGCCATCAAGATTGGAATGTAAGTACCTTCTTTTTTTTTTGTTTGTTTGTTTTTTTAATTGTAACGTTTATTTATTTTTGAGAGAAAGAGACAGACAGGGGAAGGGGCAGAGAGAGAGGGACACACAGAATCTGAAGCAGGCTCCAGGCTGTGAGCTGTCAGCACATGTGGGGCTCAAACCCACGGAAAGCGAGATCACGACCTGAGTTGAAGGTGGATGCTTAACTGACTGAGCAACCCAGGCACCCCGCTTAAGTACCTTTCTTAAACGCGGTGTAAATTTGAGCAAAGAACCAAAAGACTCCACTTCTTTTTTTTTTTTTTTAATTTTTTTTTTTTTTCAACGTTTATTTATTTTTGGGACAGAGAGAGACAGAGCATGAACAGGGGAGGGGCAGAGAGAGAGGGAGACACAGAATCGGAAACAGGCTCCAGGCTCTGAGCCATCAGCCCAGAGCCTGACGCGGGGCTCGAACTCACGGACCGCGAGATCGTGACCTGGCTGAAGTCGGACGCTTAACCGACTGCGCCACCCAGGCGCCCCTCCACTTCATTTTTAAAATCTGGGTGATGACGCCTACCTCCTGATTTCTGTGAGGATTAAATGAGAGGTGATACATGTTTAGTTAATTTGGCTGCTAATTTTAGGGCATGCTCAGTGCTTAGTCTCAACACCTCCTGTCTCTTCCTTTTCTCCACCTACCAGGATTTAACACCGTGGTCCTCACCGGCCCTGGCACATTTTAGCATTAGAATTTCTAGTTTAATTGTGTGGCTTTTCAGTTTGCTCTCTGTATATCTTCTACTGTCAAATTGTAGCTTCTGTAATAAGTGAGTGAAACTCCAGAACTCGTAAATCTTCCTGAAGTCTTTGCATAGGAAGGCTCAAGAGGCAATACTGTGATATCTTAACTGGCGTTTGGATTTGCAAAAAGCCAAAGAAATCATCATCCACTGGAAATAGCTTCCAAGGAGAAACCAGCAGAAGAGAGAGAGAGATGTTAGGCCATCTCTGCCTTTTTTTTTTTTTTTTTTTTTTTTGAGAGGGCTAATATATTCAGCCATCACAGATTTTTCCTGGGTGGAATATTTAGGAAATATGACACTTTATGTTCTAAAATCATATTTTATGATCAGCAGAATCTGTGAAGTCTTAAATCTGCATTTATAATAATATAGATCTAATTTCTATCACTCTTAGTTTTTGTAGGATACTTTTATATAAATTTTTCTGTCAGTCCTTAAAAAATGAATGAAGTATTTGTTATGATCCCTATTTTATAGATGGGAGAATTGGTTTCCAGAAAGATTAATGGCTTCTCACTTCATTGTTCAAACCAATGGCTCTCATGCCTTGCAGCATATGGCTCGACAGCACAGAGTTTGGAATCAAAGGGACTGGTTTTCATCTGAGTTTGCAAGGTAGCAAAAATAAAGATAGGAGCGCCTCCTTCATAAATGGGGAATGTGTTTGGCCACAAGTACCAGAAAGCCAATTGACAGAGATGTAACCAAATTGGGGATTATAGATCTCACACAAAAAGAGACATGGGCCCAGTCAACTTCTAATACTGGTTTCCTCCTTTAACAGTGTTGTTGACAAACGATCTGCAGTTTCCTTGGCTTTTCCCTATCCTGGTCACCACTTCCAGAGCTTCAGACATGCTGTCTGTGTCTGGGGTAGAAATAAGAAGGGGGAAATGTCCAGTCTCGCTGTTTCCTTTCATACACAATGCAAGGGCTTTGCTTCCTCTAAGTCCTCACCCCCATGGACTTTGCTGCTCTGTCACAGTGTGAACTGTTACTTGGCCACCTCTTCCTCCCAAGGACTCTAGGAAAAAGAATGTTGACCTTGGGACTGCCAGTGTTACTGCCCAAGTAGAACTGGGCCATTGTTAGTAAAAACTGGGGGAGAGGGGGTCTTAGCAGGGCCAGCAAGTGTGTCTGTCTCACACGGCTTTTAGAGAGTTTATTCGGTGTAACTTTTTTTGTTACAGAATAGGTATGTAATAAATAGCATTATGTGTAGTAACATCTGTAAGATTAATAACTAATAATATGATGGCAGCACCGTTTTTCTTTTCCATAGACAAAGCACCTTTGAAAGAAAAATGGTAGTTAATAATAATTATCAGATATGAATGTTACCTTTATTTTTATTGTGTTGAATTCTCAATATCTTTTAACTTGTTTTTAGCCCCATAATATTCCTCTAAATAATAATGGAGAGTATAATTATTATACTTTACAACAGGAAAATAGATCTCCACAGAGGTGAAGGGAATTGCTTAAATTAATGGCAGAGCATGTGTTTTTACTTCAAATCTTGCAGTCTGATCTGTATTAGTACCGAAAAGCCACTCCTTCCTCCAGACTAATAGAGGGAGTGACATACATGGTAAGCAGCAGTCATATTGTTGATGATTCATTGCTGGAAAATTAGCAATAGATAATATTCTCTTGTAATAGGAACCCTTGCAATTTAAAAAGTATTTCACTATTTGACATTTAAAAAACATGAAGTAGATATTTGATTTGCTTGTGTGCTCTCTTAGGTAAGTTTGTGACCCCTAATTAACTTACAGGGAAGTCATTTCCTGGTGCTAGTCACTGGAGCAGATGACATAGCATTTTTCCTTTTCATTTCTGCAATTTCTTTGGGATCTTTGTAGATTCACAACACGAAAGGAAAATTTGATCGTTTTCAAGTTAGATGGAAAAAAAATGTACTTGTCTTTAGTCTGGCAGTAATGGGTGTATACTAACTGCATTCAGTAACTACTGGATATAGATTTGATGTTGTCAGCCTAGTCTGGGACAGAACAGTGAAGTTGAATGAGGCAGCTAAAAATAAAGCGAGGGATGTAGATCGTTGTATGAAGCAGGCTCATGCGGTACAGGCTCATCTGCCACCAAAGCTCAGATTCAGGCCATCTGAGGACCACTGCTTGACAGAGAACTCCATACTCACCCACCATTAATAGGAAAGGAGGCCTTCTTAAAGGAGTTGACTTATCACTTGTTTTCCCCCCACATAAATATAATTAACTATGAAAGGTAGTGATGGCAGCAGAACATCTGTCTTTAGCTTTCAGATTTTTCACAGTCTGTTGATTAGGTTATGTTTTGTATTATTCCAATGTCCACAGCTGTCAAGTGAGATGGGAGCAGGCCTGCCCGAATCGGGGAGCGGAGGTCTGCAACGGCTCTTCACGTTCCACGTGGTAATAGCCGGTGACAGCTTCTACTCCGAACAAATTGTTTTCCGTTGGTTGATGGGTCTCAGCTGTTCTAACCTGGGAAGTGATGAGTTTTGCTTTCATTTGGAAAGTAAGATCTGTTCAAATAGAGTTGCTGGCTTCTTTGGGTATTACTCTTTGTTTGAATGGTTTTTTTTTGGTTTTTTGGTTTTTTTTTTTGTTTTTGTTTTTTTTTTGTTTTTTTTTGAGCTGTGTGTATGCACATGCAGTGGTGCTTTGGTCCGTTTTGACAGCAAGTTCTAAACTTACCAAAGCGTGATATGTGGAGGCTTCCAAGGTCTGTGCTGTTCCTGATACATGGGAGGGGGTGATCAACAAAGGGCACAGGAGCATTTTAACCTCACTCCCACCAAGCTCTCTGAGATTGATTTTCCATCTTGATTCAAGAGCATTTGTTCTCAGGCTGCTACCTTTTCCTGAAAAGCGAGATTAGCTCACACCAATATCCTTGGTAATGCCAAACAGTGGAGTGCTTATTAAAATAATAGGATGGGGAAACACACAGGGTCTTCTTTCAGCATTGTTAGATCTATAGACTTAATTTTATATGCTGTAAGTGGGAGCACGTAGCACGGGAGTTGGGTATGCTTAAAATGGGTAAGTCGAGAAGATTTTCCTCAGTGTCTTCCTGTTCCTTTCCCCCTTTCTCCATATCAGAACATGGCCTTAGAAAAGGATTTAAACATTCTTTGTCCCAAAGGTATAAATCACGAATGATTGCTTGGTTACGTGCACTTTAATAAGAAACAAGGAAAGGTATCTATTGCCATTCACTACAACTTTCTGTGATGGAAGAAATGTTCCATAGGAAATGTGTATAGTATGCCAGAGGGAGTCAACTTTTATTTTCATTTCATTTCAATTAACTTAACTTTAAATAGCCACATATGGCTAGTGCCTACCATATTGGAAGTATGGAAATAGACCATTAATGATGACCTTTATTTAAAGCCTTCAGCTATTTTGAATGCAGTGTGTATTTTTGAGGAGGGCTTAATTATCCTGACATTAATGAAATGGTACCATTGCCACCTGAAAGACTAACTCTGACCAATTCTAGTGTCTAGCACAGCAGTCTTAAATCATAATAGGCAACAACAAGAATGAATATATGAGTATAATGCATTAGATCTCCAGTGTCCCTTTCCTTTCTTAACTTTGATGATTACATTTAAAATGTCTACATGCAACTAGAAAAGAGTAAATACTCCATTAAAGGCAGCTGCATTCCTTTTTACTATCATCATTATATGACATTTCTATACACTCTAATTGCCCATGTGGCATCAATCAGAAGGGTCATTGAGTCATAGAATCCCATAAGTGATTCTGCACTTAGTGTCACCAATGACAAAAGTATCACAAAATTATAGTTTTAAAGATTTAAGCATCCCAAAGAGAGTACTAAAAACATTACGTCCCAGACAGAAGAGCTTTTGCTGTATGTGATTCTATTCTCCACTCAAAATCAGCATTACTACTTATGAATATAGTTACCAATATCACAGAATTTTGGACTTTTAAAAAATCCTGTACCTCCTTGTCTGAGTAACTATTGTATGGTGAATTTGGTGGGGGCAGGGAGGGGGAAGGTATCTGTAAACTATATTTAATTGTTAATTAAGGGTGGATTGAATCTACCCTCATTTCCACTGAGTGTAGCTATAAATTTCTGCCATTCATTCTTCCTGAAATGAATTCATTCCTGTATTTCCTAGTGATCCCACCCATAGGACTTGTCAGCCACTGCTCCAGGCATTGAGATTGGTGGAAACTTATCCACTGGTTATATTAACATGGGAAAAAAATTCTACCACAAGGCACTAGCTGTCAGCCATATGATCTGAAGTAAATTCAATGGAATTGATTTGTTTTAATTCTTCAGTATTTCTAATTGGTCCCAAGCTGATTGCCAGTTAGTGTTTATAGCATTAAATTCAGGTTAACCATTTGGTTGTCAATCTTTGCATTAGCAATGGACTCAGTAATGTCAGGGCTCCTCAACTTGACTGTAACTTCTTAGTGACCATATTAATATTTATTTTCTATTCCTCTTGTGACATATAGAATGATTCTGATGACATGAAATATATTCAGTGGGCCTCTAATAGATTATTAGCAAAACAATTGAATTCCTTGGAGAAGGGGTCAAGACGACGATTTTGTTGTTGTTGTTCTGTAGCAAAGAAGACTTGCAGGTATGGTCTTCTGTGCAGAGATGGAAATACAAAACTACAGTAGAGATCATCAGGTTTGTGAAGCCTGGAAAACCATGAGTAAGAGGGCAGACTGGTCATTGGGCAGGGGAATTGGTGGGTGGAGAGCCAGTGTTGGAGGCTGAGACTTGAGAAATGTCAAACATCTGAGTAGAGTGAGGAAAACATTGCTGGCCCAAGAATCAGTTTGGGATGGAAAAATAGAGACGAGGCCGAGTGAAAAGATGAGTCTGAGTCCTCCTTTGCTAGAGAGCTAAGCTTTATCTCTGTAAACCCAGGCACAGCATCTGAGACTGGATAAGTAGGACACCGGATTCAGTTTATTTTGTACATTTTTTTCCTTTGATAAAAATATAAATCTCTACTCACTCATTTCCTTCATTTACATTCACATTGATCAGTTAAGACAAGCAGTTGAGATGGGGATAACTTTCCAGTTGAGCATGTGTCAGCATGATGCTAAGAAATGTAGTTGGTGCACTGTACTCCCCCTCCAAAAATTTGGATGTATCTCCTTTATGTAAACAGGCCATACGAGAGGTGATCTTAATAAGTAATACGGAAGGAAGAGATAACAAATTTTGAAAAAAAATTAACTCACAGGCCAAATCAACAGCATTTCATTGAGCAGGATGATGGTCCTTCTTCCCTACCCTGCTGTAACTATAAGGGAAGGAAAATCACACTGACTTGGTTCTGAAATTCTCTCCAGGGGAGCCTGTTCATCTAAGGCTATACTTTTGCCTGTAGTGAGTTTTTACCAACAAGCGAATAATAATCTGAAATTAAAGGAGGGCAAATCAGAGATGATTATTCAATAAATTGCAATCAGAAGTTAAAGGAAGGCAGGCCAGCGATCCAGGTTTGAATAAGGTGGCCATGAGAAGTCAGAAGCTGCCAAATATTACAATCACAATTTCATGCTTTGAGGGGTCAGCTGAGTTGATGGAGGAATCAGGCAGCAAGGGTATAAAAATTTTGCACAAAACGTTCTGTGATGAACATTCTCTGCTACACATCTTCATTGTGTTCAGGAAGCAGAATCTTATGCATGCTCTCAGAGCATGAAAGTTTCAAAAAAGACCATTATAGTCACAAGACCACGTTCTTTTTTTTAATGTTTATTTATTTATTTATTTTGAGAGAGAGAGAGAGAGAGAGAGAGAGAGAGAGAAAGAGAATCCCAAGCAGGCTACACGCACTCAGTGCGGAGCCTGAAGCGAGTTGATCCCATGACCCTGGGATCATGACCTGAATCACAATCAAGAGTCAGTCACTAAACCAACGGAGCCACTCAGGCACCCCATGAGAGCACTTTCTTTAATCTACATATATGTACATATTTTTGTGTGTGTTTCCTCCAAAATAGTATCTTACTTTTGTACTGTTTTATAATATGCTTTTCTCACTTACCAGTATATTTCCCATATAAATATTGAAATCTAAATTCATATTCATGGTTCTATATGGTTCCTAACAAGAAAAAATATGCTGTTTTATTTGTAACTATTAGCTAATTTTATTGATCTCATGTTATCTGATAGATCATCATTGGAGCTAAAGATATAGTGACCCAAGATTAGCAAACTTTCACAAAGGTTTAAAGGGCATCAATATATTCTACTTTTTCTCTATTCTACTTCCAATTCTGCTTTTACCCCTTATGATGATACTCAAAGGCTATAATGAAAAATATAAACATTACAATGCAGATTGGAGGAAGGGAGAGTCTAGGGTTTGTTGGGTCTGGAGCCTCAACTTTTTCTATGCTATTACATATCTGTAGGGTTTATTTCAGATTTCATAGGTTTTTATTTGAAAATTATATTGAGATAAGTATAGATTTATATTCAGAAGTAAAAGAAAAATACAGAGTGATTCTTTGTTTATTTTTCCCAGTTTCCCCCAAAGGTACCATTTTGCAAAACCATGGTATAATATCACAACCAGGATATTGACATGAATACAATTCACTGAGCTTTCGTAAATTTCCCATTTTATTTTTACTAGAGTGTGTTGTAAAAATACATGATTATATTCTTTACTAATGCATATTTAATAAAGTTTTTTTTACTCTTTGGTCACCTTCTCCAAGTTTGAATATTTAATGTATTTTACCTTTTGTGTTTGGTGTCAGATATAGTTAGGGTTTCTTTTTTCTTTCTTTCTTTTTAATTTGAGTATAGTTGAAATGCAATGTTACATTAGTTTCAGGTTCAGTTCTTTTTATTTTTATCCTTTTATTTTTTATTTTCTTTTATTCCTTGAGTGGATAGAATTTTTTTTAAAAATGCCTCTTTCTCTTGGATTTGAAAGACTTACATGATCATATACTATGATTGTAATACATTTGTTCCCCTGACTTTTCCAACATGTGGCACTGATACACCTGCCTTTTCTTGGCCTCATCCAACATCCTCCAGTTAGTATAGCTTTAAAATATATTTTATTCTGTGGGAGAGAAAAATCTACTCTACTGTCATTACTCTATTTAAAATGAAAGCTTATTTGCAATCCTTAGACATTTATTATTCCATATAAATAATTCATATAACTTGGTATTTGTTTTCATTTCTTCAGGAAATCATGTCAGTATAAGATTGGTTTGTATTACATTGATGAATTAATACTTGGAAACTTTTTCTTTCTTTTTTGTCTTCTTAAAAATTTTTCAATATAAATTCTTGCCATTTAACTTAATGCCATATCTTTCTTTTTTGTTCAAGTCTTTTCCACGGACCTCAGCAGAGTTACTCAGTTTGCTTCACACAGGTTCGGCACATTTCCCAAGAGCTTTGAAGAAGGTCCTGTAGCAATTAGATTGAATTCTTAAAAACAGGTCTTCCTCACATGCTTCAGTACATTTCTCTTTAGACTTGCTAGTGGCAGGGTGGCCACAACTGTTGGAATGTGTCCAGTAAGTGAAGGGAAGACTGAGTGACATGATTGTTTCTCTCTAATGGAAACTCGGGGTCTAATTTCGACCAAGACTCAAAGTTGTTACTCAGTGGGACAGGACTGATTTCTGAGCAGGCTAAATGATCTCAGAAGAATCTACTGCTTTCAATATAAGCTATACATCTCCCTAGTTGTGTTCTCTCCGCAATTCCATTTCCCCCCACTCCATCTATGCCCTCACAATACAGAAAAGACAAGAAAGTGCTCTGTCACTCAGAAAAGTAGGCAAATGACTCTCACATCAGGTGGGAAAGATTCAAAGATAATTCAAGTAGACCATATCAAAGTAAACAGAGGATGTGGGAAGTGGTTTCTTGGAATAAAACAGCCTTTCCCCACTATTTTTGCCATTCAAATATGATCATATGACTTAAATTTTGACCAAAGGGATTTGACCTCCAGATTTTTCTTAGTATGAGAGGAAAGTAAACTATTACCTTGTTAACTCACTGTTATTTTGGGGTTTTCTGATCATTGCAGCTGAACTTGATTTTAATAAATATAGGATGAGACTTTTGCAGAAAAATTCATACATAACAGCTGCTGCCACAACATATCCTCAACAAATTATTGAACTTCATGAATGGAGAAAGAAATTTTCAATCATCCAATCAGGAAAACAACTATGTGGAAAAAAAATCAAGTTTACTTTCTAATTCATAAGAACAATGTTGAATTTTTACAAAAAGGCCTAGATCTACAAGTTAAGCTTGAAATAGTACAAGACCAAATGATTATAACAAGCTGAGTTATGTCTCCTATCCAAATCTTAGAAGACATTCCAAAAACTGGGGATAAACTTGGAGATAACTGTTCTGTGGGAGAATCTTGGGGAGAATTTCTAAAGAAAGAAAGAAAAAGAGAGAGAGGGAGGGAGGGTGGAAGGAAGGAAGGAAAGAAGGAAGAAAAAAACAGGAACACCTGACAGTGAAATCTATCCAGAATCATGAATGGGAAAACCATGGTAAAAAGGACTGGTGAGGAACACTGGTGGTGTTTAAATATTACACTATAAAGAAATGGCATTGGAAGACATGATGTTTTTAATCTTATGCATAATGAATGAGTAACAAAACTCCCAGAGTGAGAAAGGCAAAGTGGGAGAAATCATAAAGTCTACTTGTTCCAGACTTCTATATCAAGTCTTGATATATTGTTTGGACATCTTAAAGTCAATGTATGTAAGGCCAGATTTGTGGCCTTTCTCCCCATATGTGGGCCCTTTTCATTTTCCTTATCAGTGAATAATATCATTTGTTCCCAAACTTGTCTGAAAGATTCCAGTGATCACTTTCCATAAGAGGCTTAGTGTTCTTGGTGCTCAATCTCAGGCACACGCATGCTTTTTCCTCTGTGTCTTTCTGTCTCTCACCTTACCCTGTTTCTCACTCAGATATGGACATGCAGGAAAGCAGCCTTTCACTTCTACTTCCTGGGACAGGATCATAGGGCCAGGACTCCTACAGATGCCTTCCTTGAGTGGATAGATTTAATTCAGGGATTAAATCTATGTCCCCAGTATAATTTTACCAAAATAGGCGCTGTATCGTACCTCATCTGTATTCTTGAGTAAATTCTCAACATTGTTCAGAAACAAGAGAGAGAGGCTTATAATTAATCTCTGCCCCCTCAAATCACATCATTATCTATTGTTTCTGCCTGTGTGGGTGAAGGACATTTTACCAACCCACTGTAACTGAAGACTTTGATAACCTTTCTGAATCATTTAAGTGTTTCTCTTGTATGGAGTACATGTGGGGTTTTGATTTGTGGTCCAACTGATATCATTTCTTTCAATTACTATTGTAGCCAATTTACACATGCACATAATATAACAAATATGTTTAGCTTTAGATTTTTTGTGTGTGATATATTTCTATGCTCTTTAATCTTCATGTGGTGATTTTATTTACTATGTTTTGTGTATGCGTTCTGATAATTTTGAAGGTCTGTACATTTTCTCCTAGTAGGTTTGTAAAGGTAACTATAACTAATACTTTATGTAATATAAATAGCATTTTTTAAAAGTAATATCTATTAAGCAATAATAGCCTTACAAATTTTACTTTCTCTTCATTTTTCTGTTCTTAACCTCCTGCTTTTCATTGAACTTTGGTTTCAAAACATGAAGAAATTAGTATCTATATTCTATTTCCAACCATTTATTTGGTTATAGCATACCTACACTCTCAGTGTTTATGACTAAATCTAAAACTAAAGTTTATGACTAAATTTAACCATAATCCCCACATTTCTTGTACTGCAGTTGCATAATTAAATGAATTCAATGCCACTTGACTATAGACTTAGTTTGAATCTTCAGTAGGTTAATAATAATAATAATAATAATAATAATAATAATAATAATAATAAAGTACACAAGGGACCATGGGAGAATCTTCTTTAAGTTAGCATTGAGATACTTGAGTAGCTCCCTAAAAGTATTAAGGTAGCATTTTAATAACCGCCATAACACAACTAATATATTTTTTAATTCCCTCTACTCCTGTGTTTGGTTTGTGAATTGGTCAGTGTCTGTAGAAGAGAGGAGAGATGTTCATTACTAACATGCAGAATTCCAATAGAGAACATAAAATATGCAAAATGGTGGTTAAAATAATGGCTACAAGTTGTGGGATCAATGGCCTGATTTGAAGCCTTAACTTTACCACCTACAGTTTGAGAAAAGTACTAATATTTCCTATAAAATGGAGATTAGAAATAAGACCACAAGTTAAATGAGCAGTATAAAAAAAAATAAAGCATGTAGAAAAATGTCATCACATAGTATGTACTCAACAAAGGCTGGCCATTATGGTATTATCCATCTTTTTAATGTTTGCTGGTCTGCTAGATGAAAAATGGTAGCAAGCTGTTGTTTGTATTTGCAGCTTCCAGATCAATAATAAATTAAACATCTTTTTAAAAACATGTTTATTATCTATTTGTATGCCTTCTATGAGTTGCTTGTTAATGCTCTTTGCCCATTTTTCTCCTGGGTTATTTGTCCTCTTCAGATAAATTTGTTGGAGCTTTTTTTTTTTTTTACATTAGACACAGTAACCTTTTCTGTGTGTTATATCTTTTTTTGTAAACTTTACTCTTAGCCTTGTTTATGCTTTTAATTTTTTTAGTAAAGTGATCTACATTTAGGAAAATTTACATCTTGATGAACTTTCATAATCTGAACAAGGCTGTGTAGCTAGCACCTACATCACAGAAAAAAGAAAATAATCCAGCAGCCCAGAAACTTTCTTCTTGGTCCATCCTTGGCATTACCACATCCAAGTGTAAATATTATCTTCACTTCTGACAATGTAGATTAATGTGTTTAAGTGAATTGAATCCTATGGAATTGATCTCTTTTGTGTCTGACTTCTGTCACTTTAATTTAATTATGGCACCTCTCATTTTAGTTTAGTGTTTTTTGATGTTTTAAATAATTTAATCTCTTAAACACTCAGTGAATAAAGAAAATACTTTTACACATGTTTGTAGAAAAGGAAAATTTAGTAAATTTTAGTATAATGTGATTTTTTTTAGTAATTTTATCTCCTAAACCAGTGTTTTTCATAAAAAAGAATGAAAAGTCTTTTAATCATTGGGATTCTAATTTTCAACAATATCTCATCTAATCTTCATTATGTAGTTTTTAAAGATTTCTATGGTCTGGTTCACCTGACCTTTGCATCCATATTATGTGCTACTCTCTGAAGCAGTCTATAAAGGCAGAACTGTCATTATCTTCCACACCTAAGGTCTCTTCGCATCTTTCATTCTGTTGGAATTGCCCTCTTAGTGCCCCTTTGCTATTCAAATCCACATTATCCCTGATAGCTAACTCTACAGTCACCATGTCTTCAGGCCAATGCATATTTATTGTGAAACTCTGGTGTTTCACAAAGGTCCTGAGGTTAAAATACATAAATAAATAAATAAATAAGCAAGCAAGTTAGAAAGTCATTGTTATTAATGTGCTCACAATCTACAAAGAGAAACATTATTTAAATGCATAATTATAATCAAATAAGTTTGGAAATATGTGCAAGTTACAAAATTTGTATAAAGGAAAGAGTGGTTTACTTTGCATACATCAAAACACATTGCAATTGTGAAATGAAAGCTTGATAGTCAGAGTGATATATGAGTGTTAGGAACAATGCCTACGAATTCCCAGACAGCGGGAAGGGTGTATTAAGAAGAGGGAACAGAGTGTGAAAACTTACAGAGGACTGAACCATTCTAGCGGTTACAAGTGCAAGTCACTGCATCCTAATGGAGAAGGCAGAAATCGGTCTCCATTTGGAAAGGAATCCGCAAAGCACTGAGCAAGATTAGGCAAAGGGGCATTTATTAGGAGGTAAGGTTGAAGAGGTAGATTCTGCGCATATCACGAAGGGACATGTCTCATAGAAAAAAAAAGGTATGAATTTTCTCCTATTGCTGGTGAGGGATATATAAGGGATGACTCTGCTTTAAGTAGATCACTTTGCACTTAGGGTAGGTGCAAAGTCACAGGGCTGAGGGGAATAGTTGTGCCACTAACAGAGTAGGGTGATACATCTGAAATCCTCTCTCACTAGAACCATCAGTGAACCATCATTGCTATCTTCCCCTGGTCTCCTGGTGGTCCAGGCCTGGGGGGTGCCATGATCTGCACTCTCTATTTGCATGCCTAGGTGATGGGTAACTTTTGAAGAAAACACCACCATGCCTGTAGTTGACAAACCAACCCATGTCCACTCCTGAAAGAGTCTCAGCATCACTCAGCAACCATTGTAGTTTTTTCTTCCTAGGAAGGATTGCTCTCATTTTTTGTAGTTACTATTTCAAAACTTAGATCTTCTCTTAAACCTGCTCTCCAACTACATAATTTTATTCTCAGCAAAGAAATTTGCCTTTTATTTCTTGAAGAATATTGGAGACTTCATGAACAACTTCTCTAAATACTTCCTCTCTCCTATATTTATCTCCTTCCTCTGGACGTCAGAGATATGATGTCCCTTTTCTTGAATGAAAAAATCCTATCCAATTGTGTTTGTAACCCCATATCTCAGTATTTCCTTTAGGGGTTTTCCCCGCACTTACTCAGATTCTCTCTTAGAGCATAAATTCCACATCCCCATTTTACTCACATTAGCTTATATTATTGAAGACCACATTCTAAATTTAAACCTAGAAACACTGGGCTTGTGTGTCTTAGCATTCCTGGAATGCTGGAAGGAAGGAAGGAAGGAACAGTAAGCCACTTCTCTCAGTGGAAGCGACTTCATTACACGTGTCCTTGGTTCCCAGTACTGTTGGATACTGCCATAGAAATAGACTCTTCAGTTCACATGCCATGCATGGTAAAAGTTCCATGTGAGGGAGGACCATGACTCATTTCTATGTTATCAGTTAAGCATTTCCCCATCACTGTGTCACAGCTAGATATTGACTTTCAGCCCTACCACTTGGAGCCTAAGAATACAGATGGGATAACATTAAATTATCCTACTCATTTACCCTTGTGGACAACTCTTTCTTTGCTTGTGGGAATTCTTGGGTCAATTAACCCCTTTTTTTTTTCTCAAGCTGAACCTATTTACACTTGGTTTCTCCCTGATATCAAGTGCTAATGAATATTTCCTAGTTTTGTGTGTTTTTGGTAAACTAATCCAAATACGCTTCCTGGAAACCTTTGCCTCATGTAGTGGTCGAGATTCTGAAAATACAAATATGAATAAGGCAACTTTCATGAATTTGTGGGTCTTACATTTGGAAGAGTGGGTGGGAGTGAGTAGCATGCAAAGAGACAATACACAACGTTTTAAGATAAATAAATGCATAAATGGGTTTTTTAAAAGGAGCTAGGGCTATGAAGGAGTATTTAAAATCACTTTGTTTCCTTCATTTCATACCGCCTGAATGGAGTTTTCACACTTCTGTGCCTCCAGTCTTTGCATCTTTGTAGGTATGTTCTGCAGACCTCCGCACAGCTCATTTTTGCAGCCAAGGTTTTTCAGGATAATGTGATCATCTTTGACTTTGAGAAAATGTCTCTAAGATCATCCAGGTTCTGTGCTACAAACCGTCTTGTTTCTTTTCATATCAATTTGTCAATCTATGCTTCAAAATATTGAAACTCTCTTTCATTCCATTAAGCTAATTTGGGATGAAAGCCCTTTCACATGAGAGAAACTCCTTACCCAGTTCTTGGCGTGAACTTTTGGTTTCCCACCTGTGCTCGGTATTAGTAGGAAGGACAGGACTGTGCCTTCCTGGCATCACAGTTCAGTGTTGAACAAGGTGTGTGATAGATGGGGCAAAGGCATTTTTTTAAGGGAAAGAACTTTACACTGTAAGAAAGCAGCATGAGAAACACTCACCTGGCTAATTTGGCAAATTCAGAAATCGGTCAAATCAATTAGGCGCAACACGAGGACCAAATCTCTAGCTTGTTCAACTATAGTTTGTCTTCCTACCATCTGTGTTAGCCTTCTGTGTTATGGGAAAGATTTAAGTGGCTTCAGGAAGCTGTTTTTTCATCTTTTACTTTGCTAATAGCCAATCAAAGAGCTTTGGCAAGAAGTGAGGATGATAACAATATGCTCAGAGTAGATTTCAGCCTTCTATCCAACATGAGCCAAGCCTACATAGTGGAAGAAGAAAACCTGTACACAGATAATATGTGGAGCTTTATATATTTTAGCCCCAAAACTGAAACATTGAACTAACACTTTATGGCCATTTATCTCTGGCCTTTAATGAGCCACTGCTGAGGCAGGTTTTGTCATTTCCACCAAAGGCTCACAGTAGGCACTGAGTGATCAGCAAAGATTAATGACACAGAATGAGAAAATTTAGTGTTTAGCTACAGTGCCATATCCAGGCTTATATTCAGGAATAGGTGGAAATAAAATGTGGATCATAGGGAAGGCATATTTCACAAATACCAAGTATTCACTGGGCTTTTTTCTCCATGCACATGGTGAGCTCAGGCAAACCACTTTCCAGGTAATGGCACAAAGCATGCTCTGAAGGAGTAAAATTTCTTCTTCTTCCACTGTCAGAGCACTTATGTCACCTACTACTGAATGTTGACATTCATGCCTTTCTATACATGTGATGCTTAATTTTTATGTCAACTTAACTGGACCACAGGGTGCCTAGACATTTGGTGAAGCATTACTCTGGGTATGTCTGTGAAGGTGTTTCTGGATGAGGTTAATATTTGAACGTACATACTGAGTAAAGCAGATTGCTCTCCCAGTGTGGATGGGCCTCATCCAGTTAGTTGAAGGCCTGAATAGAACAGACATACAGCTGAACCTCCCACAAATAAGAGGAAATTCCTTCTGACTTATTGCCTTGAGCTGGGGCATCAATTCTTTCCTGTCTTTGAACATGAACTGAAACACTGATTCTTTCTGGGTCTCCAGGATGCTCAATCAATCAATCTCTCTCTCTCTCTCTCTCTCTCTCTCTCTCACTCTCTCACTCTCTCACTCTCAACTATTGGATCTTTTTCTCTGGAGAGCCCTTACTAGTATAATAGTCGTGTGGCTCTGTTCTAGGGCTGGTGTATGTATTTTGAAGGGAAGGATAATGGACATGAGGAGACTGAGGAACATTTCTGAGTTTTTAAAAGGCTCATCCCTTCCTCTGCTTCTTCTTTGGTTTTCCTCTTCCCTGACAAAGGGTTTTTGTTAATTTGCATTATGATCTCAGGGATATCTCTGTTTTCATCCATTTCCTCATTCCAACTTATTATAAAGCTAGAATTCTTTATGTAGTCATCAAGAATCTATAACTGGATTCCTGATATTGCCCCCAAATACCTAACATTACACACAGAGTAGTGGCTAGTGTACCTAGAAGTAATCACAGCAGATTTCTGTATACCCAGAAGCCTCATTCTTTTTATCCAGAAAAACAGTAAAATCCATCCAGAGATTTCAAAAAACAAACAATGATATGGAGGAGTATGACTCAGTACATACTGAAAAGGAAAGGAAGGAAGGTGGGAAGGCAGAAAGGGCGGTGGGGGGTGGGGGTGGGGAGAAGAGTATGTTTGTTTACACAAGCCATTATATCTATGAGGTAATGTCACTGAGTTAAGTAAGAAATAGCATCTTATTTTCAGGAGTAAATAAGCCAGTGAAAGGTGGGAATTGTACACAATTAACTCCAAGCATAAAGTGTAATACTCTTAAGAAACTTTCTTAGCCAGTGTGCTTGCCAGTGAATCTAGATCATTCCTAGTTTTCATTAAGTGAAACATTCCAAACGTCAGCAAAGCTCTTCTTTTCTAATGCAAGTAGATGTCTGACTCAGACTGAAATAACTTTTATGCTGCATATTATTTCCAGTGATAAAGTCGACAATTCCAGAAAGCAGCAGGGCATTTGTTTACTAAAAAGAAGTGTAGGAAGAAGGGAGAATACTCGAGAAATAGTGCTTAGATTGTGTTCCCCTTTGTTCCATGTGTTTAGACATGATGACAAGACCCTAACAAGCAGTGGTGTCTCAGGAGCTTAGAATTCAGAACTAGTGTTCCTACATCACCCAGTGAGGACCACCAGAATCTATTATTAGCTATTCCTATAAACAAGGATCTGTGATTCAAAATAATTTATATTTATGAATAAAATGCACTGGGTAGACATTTTTACCCTAGTGGAGTTGTCTTTCCTAGTATACCTAAGTTTAATACCAAAGTATAATGTCTCAAGCACTAGAGAAAGTACTTTATCAACTGTTTCTTATTCAGGCTTCACAATAAAAAGGAAAGATGAATGATATTTTCTCTGTTTTACCGATGAGAAAAATGAGGCTTAGAGAGTTAAAATGAATTACCCAAGGTTATCCAGCTGTCAGGCAGGAACATTAGAATTTAATTTCAAATTTGCCAGGATTTGGGACATGGTTCTGGACACCAAACCATGGATCCTGAACTCATACTCACATTGCAGTGGACACTAAGGAAGGGGTGAGGTTGTAGACAAATCAAGATGAAAAAAGCCCAGCTCTCTTTTCATTCAATCATTTATTCATCAATTTGTCCATTCATCATGTATATTTAGCCTCATTTTATACCAGTCATTGAGCAGGATGTCACAGCACATATATTAATCATAGTCCATGGCTTCAAATAACTCACAAATGTATCCTTTGAATTAGAAGCATTTTGCTTTTATAGTTCTCTCCTCTTCCCCTCCTCAACTTCTTCCTCCCAACCCTGTCCTTTGCTTACTCACCTCCCTTGTCCCCTGATGCTTAATATCCAGGTAGAGTTCAAGCCCCAACATTTCTAGTAAACCTACCCTGAGTGTACCTACCCTCCTCAGATACTTAACACAAGTTGCAGCCCAGTAATTAATTGCCCCCTAAATATTCTGTTTGGTTTTTCCAAATGGACTGTAAGGTTATGGACAACAAGATCTATGTTAAGGCATTTCCCCTTATTTAAAAGCACAATACTGGACCCATAACAGCTCCTAAATAAATTCAGTATAATTTTCAGCTAGGTGTACTTCTTAAAATTCAGCCATACGTTACTGGGGCCTCACTTAAGGTACCTAGTCCTTTGTTTAAAATATTGAAGTTACTGGCATCCTTCCAGTTACCTAGGTCCTTCCTTAACTCCTGGTAGATATTCAGTCTTCAGTCTTGTCTGACTTCTCCCAGTTCCAAGGAGCATGATTCCATTAATTTGCAACCACATTTGTTCTCCATAATAACAAGAATGAACTCTGAAATTCTACTGGAAAACAGGTAGCTGATTATCTAAATGGTTCTCATGCACAGCAATATAATTTTTCAACTGGGCTTTAAAAATTGCAAAACATGATACTCCACACACAAAACTGCTGATGTACATTTTTTGTTTAATTTTGCCAAATGCACTGGGCCCAAATCTGGAAGAGAATTCCCCTTTTTCTATCAGCCAAGATTTTGTTTTCTTGCTAGCACTCTGGAAACTTGTATCTTGTTGAGATTTGATGGTGACCTCACAGGTACCTTATTAATAATAAACCAGAGGGGCTCAGCAGAGCTTGGGTTTGGTGTAATAAATCATACTGTAAGTAAGTGCCATGTTTGCAGTTTTGGAATTTAGAGGAATATAATAACCGAGATTGAGGGTCTGGCAGGTGGGAAGAGTGAGTAGGGGTGGGGACTGGTCTTTTATGGGTCTGACACATGCTTATGGTTATTAATTACTTTTGCATTTTACATTGCTAATTGTCAGTATTCTTTCCAGTTACAATGTAATTGAATTTTAAAAAATGAAGCCTCAAATATCAGGCCCAGATATTACATTGTGCCTCTTCCAAAGGAAGTATATACAGGTTAAGTTACCTGAAATGATGGATAATAAAGGTGACTAATGATATCCAAAATAGCAAATACACAGCATGAGAGATGCCAGGGGGTTATAAAGGAGAAATAAGATCTCAAAAAGTTAACATGCGGAATTTTGCTAGCCAGTGAACCAACATGCAATTGAGTTGTTCTGTTTATCGAAAAAATTGTTTAAGTCACTAAGGAACATAACTGCTAGTGTAGATCCAAGTCCGTATGTTTTAAAAATACAGTCTATTTTCCATGCATTTTGTTCCCACACTGTGCTAGGTGATGAAGGTGACAGCATCTGTTAAAAGCATGTCATCAGCCATATGAACATTGCTATGAGGGCTACTTAGCATAGTTCAGTGTTTCCTAACAACTTGGATATGAACCTCTTGGACATCTAAGGAAAATGTGGAATTCTTATGCACATGCTTATAAGCACAGATACAGTAGAACTTGTCAACAAATTGGGGAGCACAGGTAGGGGATCCTCGTATGTCTGCTTTCATCCATTCCAGAATAGGAATGCCTGGTGCAGGGGTGAGCTATATGGTGACCCAGCGGCTACGTTATCACCCCAACGCAGTAATCCATTGTCATAATAATGACCCTTGGTTGCTATAAAAGATCAAACCATGTCTTTTGTCCTTTCTCAAGAAGGCAGGTAGATAGGTAATTCCTTTGTTGGTTAAAATTTTCAAATAAAGTGACTTTTCTTTAATTAAGCTCTATAGAGTAAACTTTGATGGTAAAAATGCTATTTATTACAATGACAGTTTACTCCTTGACAGTAATTGCTAAATAAGGAACTACTGTAACTCAAAAGACCACCTGTCCAGGGTTACCTTCTGCACATGGGAGGCTTAGAGCAAGGCGCTGTTCTGACAATTCTACTACCTCCTCTCATGAAGTCAGAATCCCCTGCATGGTTTAGGTCTGTGCCCATTTCTGAGAAAGATTAAATTGCCCCCACACTCTACCATTCACATCTTGAAATACACATTTCCCCTATCCCCTTCCTCATCACATGCACTACCTGAGACTTCATCATCAAAGAGGAATTTGATTGGAGCCTGAATTTCACATAATCATAAATCTCTTTTTGTAAAGATGAGAAAACAGAGGCTCTAAGGAGGAAGGGTAGTGATTCTCCTAAATCTCCAGGAAGCATGATATTGGAAATGAAAGCCAATCCAGTGCTCTCAGACTCAAACCACTGGGAGTTCGGTTCCTTGGGATTTAGCAAACCTGTGGTAACTGCTTTCAGGCAGAAAGCAGCTTGAAAACAACATTATTGACCTCTGTTAGAGAAAAGCCTGCTCGCAGATCTAACAAAAGTTCATGTCTAATGGATGTGTTCTTCAGTGCCTCTCTGTAAGGCAAGATGCCTTTAACAGCATCTTTGAAATTATAGTACTTTGTTCTAGTTTCACAGTAAATGCTCCGATGGCTGTGTGGGCTCTCTTGGGTTTCTTCTTTCTTTGCTGTGCTGTGAAAACACACACTGCATATACATTGTTATTATCATTGTTGCTAAGAAGTAAGAGAGCATGAGTTTCTACCCCATCATCTGTGCAGAGCAGAGGCAGTGAATCCTACTGGAGCGTAATAACAATCTATAAGTAAACCAGTCATGGTAAAATCTATCAAAAATGTGGCAATTTACGAAAATATGTCCCTCAAGCACACCAAAGTTGTCATCAAAGTGAGTTAGCTGCCAATTAACTTCTACATCTTGCACAAAGGGCACAGAATTCTAGTGTAAAAATAAAACCAGTTAGTGCATATCTACTGTCTATGAACAATAAATCAGAAACAAAAATGAACATACCACTTGGTGCTTTTTCAATGTATGTTACCATCTTATGGACTGCTGCTGTTCAGGCTTCTGATTTAGGAAGATTACTTTCAAAGAAGACAATAATAAAGATATTTTTGCCTAAAACTTTGAACACCAAAGTTCAGCCACTGAGCACTTAATTGAGTGCCAAATATGTTCTAGGCATTGGCTCACAAAAAGCAGAATAGTTTGTTAAAAATGCTTAGCACTGCTATTCATTCCTATCACAGATTATAGTCAGTATATTTATATTTTCAGCAATAATTTCATTTTCACATTGGGCATTCAGTTAATTCACTTTTGGCAAATTCACCTATACCCCAAATAGTAGTATGTAGAGGGTAGAGGATGCTAAATTTATGGAAGAGAGAGAGAGAGAGAGAGAGAGAAGAGGAGAGGCGAGGCGAGAGAGAGGAGAGAAGAGAATGAAATGGTCAGGAAAGGAGATATTTATACTGGCCCTTGAGGAATACTTAGGTTTCTATCATTTCCAGCCAACCTATTAGTGTGTTCTTGTTCTGCTTCACTGATTCAGCTGAATTCTCTCAAAAACAAAGAAATAAACAAAAAATAACAACAACTATCTCTGTAACCTGCCTCCCAACCCTGAGCTTACTCACTCTGATGAGTTTCTGGAACACTTATCGTCTGTAGCACAAAAGGTTGCACATCTTTCTAGCATTCCATTATCCCAGTATCATGGGGAGTCTCTTGAAGTTTTATGACAGACTCTAATACAAGACTTTCTCATCACACTTTGCTCGTAAGAAAAGTATGTAATTAGTCACTGAGGATACAGATTAATTTTCCTCTGCCCACATTCATCCACCCAGCTTTTAGGCAACCACTTATTCACTCATCTTGATGGTGACACCATGTTTAATAGGCTCTTCCAGGAAATTCCTATGCACCCTGCACATCTACTACCCAGTTCACCATCAAACCTTCCGTGACTCTCCGTGTCTGTTAAAGAAATCCTCTCACCTAAAATCTCATCACTCATCAGTTTTACTTCTTTTATGCTTTGATCATTTTCTTCAATCATGTAATTCAATAAATATGTATCGAGATGACTGCATTGTAGGTATAATTGTGGAAGCTTTGAAAAAATACTGAATTAAAAAACAGATCTTTGCCCTCCTTGAGTGTATAGTATATCATGGGGAATGAGATGATAGACAAATCAGTAGCATATATTTTAATAAGTGCTCTGGAGAAGACTAAATTACAACACAGAGAAGGAGTGCTTGAGTCCTATGCAGTAGTAAAGAGGATGTAAAGAGCAGTAAAGGGGATGCTTCATGGAGTAGGGAATATTCAAGAAAAATCTGAAGGAAGTATAATTAGACAAGCATTTATCAAGCAGCTGTTGTTTTACTACTCCCTAAGATTGTAAAATAAATATATGATAGGTAGATAGATCAGTCTCTTGTCTCTATATTATTTCAATCCTACATTAGGCATTAAACAGCTTGAGACCTATTCATTATTTTTATTATTAGCATCCAATACAGAATCAGGTACTTAGTGCTTATGAAAAGAATGGATGAATAGTTGAAAGCATGAGCAAATGCATGCTGATCTACATTTTCTAAACTTTTTAGGTCTTCGTCCCCCTCCCAAAAAATGTTATGGAGGATTCGTAAAAAAAATCCAGTATTTCATGAGCTCTTCCATATTTACCAACCTCCTTTGGAGTTAGCAGTGACAGATGACTGTTTTTATCCAATAAAACACAAGCAGAAGTGAAATGTATCGCTCCTAAGCCAATGCATTTAGGAGACAATGCATGACCCTCCAACATTGTCTTCCCTCTACTTTGGATATCTTGAAGGCTACATGTTGAAATGAGATTGTCAAAAACAGAATATCATGGGTAGGTGGATGGAGAAGAGTCTGATTAGCTTGCAGCAGATTTTATGAGAGAGAAATAAACTATTTTGCTAAGTCATTAAGATGCTATAAATTATTTGCTATCATAACATTGTCTAGTTTATTCTTATCAAATGAGTATAAGGATATCGTTGTTTGGAATATGTAATCAATCTTTTAGACATCACTAAAAATATAGCAGAAATAGGACTAAGTGCACTAAAAGTTCTCAATAATTATGTTGAGACACTTTGGTTATTTGGAAAGTCATAATATTGGTGTCAGATCAGTTCTAGGAAGGTAAAGGGCTTTTCTGAAGATGCCCATGTGGTATCTGGAGACCCTTTAATAATAAGCACCCCCCCCTCCAACTACGTTGCTTTAGTTGAGCCTTTAGTTGCTATTCCATCCACCCTAAGTTGCATGGTAGAAAGGTCAAGAAATAGGCTTATTTAGGTTTATTTAAAATTCTGAAGTGCTCCCAGGGAAAAGAGTAGACATGAAGTGTAGAAACACTTATTGCCTTGGGAAGGCTCATGTTGAGTATACATGCTGCAGCTGACAATTTATTCTCATAGTTTTCACCAGACTACCTTGCTGTCCTGTGAATTCCTTGATAACGGGAACTTTAATCTGTTATTCCCCCACACTGAACATCACTGAACAAGAGAAGGGTCAATAAATTATTGATAACTGTATTTGGTTGCCTAGTTCCTCAGTTGGTTGCTTACTTGGGTAGTTGAAAAGCAATGAAATAAATAAAAGAAAGAGACAAGACTAGTGAGAACACAAATGTACTTTTAGATTACTTAAGATCTCCAAGTTTGAGCCTGGAGTTCTCAAATACTAAATTAATTACTCATTTATCTTTCATTGGTCTAGATGCTGAAGACCAAAATATCAGTAAGTATACTCATTTGAAAACAAACTAACTCTGGATGATTTAAGCAGAAAAGACAGGTGCATGGAAAGCTAGGATAAAGCCAAGAACATGTTCACATCACCTTCAGACACGATATGGTGAGGATACCAACACCAGACATCACACTGGGCGCTAAGCACTAACAGTTTACACCACCAATATTCCCAGCCCTGGACACTGGAAGGTACAGCCAGCATCACGTCACTGCTTCCCAGAAGGCTATTCTCTCTGTAAGCTCCTCCTCTCCAAGCCGATTTTACATCTCTTATGTATTCTTTATAGTCAATCTTCTAAATACACCATTTGCTGCACTCATTTGTTCACCTCATCTTCATTTTGCAACCCCAAACAATTGGCTTCTTGCTTCATCACTTCACTGATGCTGCCCTTTGGCTGAGATGTCAGTGACTTTCTAATTAGTAAATGCAATGACCACTTTATCCAACTATATTCTGATAGATTTAATACTCTGGAACACTCCCTTTGTCATCAGCACCTATTTTCCTGCCGGTGCCTTAAAATGCCAGTATCTCAAGGGCTTAGTCTGCAACACACAGGCCCACTCACTATAAACTTCCCAGGGATCTCACCCACTCTTGAGATTTTAACTACTTATATGGTGATGGCACCAATCTCAATATCTCTAGCCTCGTCTTCTGAACTTCAGATTTACATATGAAATGCTGGTAAACATCTCTAATTGGATACATCATAGGAACTTTAAGATAATGTATCTTAAATTTAACTAGTACTAAATTAACTTCCAAATGTAATTTCATTTTTGTGCTCTTTGACTCCATGAATGATACCATTATTTACCCAGGTTCCCAACGAGAAACCTAGCAGCCATCCTTTTTCATCTTGCTTACCCCCAAAACTAAATCAGACAATCTCATGTACTTTAATGTTGTATTCTCTCGAGTCTGTTTGGTGAAAATGAATAACCTCTTAGTTCACCATAATTTTCAGTAACTTGTGCAGTGGTTCTGCTAGGTGGGACATGTATTGCCAAATGGAGTGCCATCTGCTCTTCTTCTAAAGTGAAATCTTATTGGGGCGCCTGGGTGCCGCAGTCGGTTAAGCGTCCGACCTCAGTCAGGTCACGATCTCGCGGTCCGTGAGTTCGAGCCCCGCGTTGGGCTCTGGGCTGATGGCTGGGAGCCTGGAGCCTGTTTCCGATTCTGTGTCTCCCTCTCTCTCTGCCCCTCCCCCGTTCATGCTGTGTCTCTCTCTGTCCCAAAAATAAATAAAAAAAAAATTAAAAAAAAATAATAAAGTGAAATCTTAAAGAGGTAATATGGTTGAGCTCTTTGCCTCTGTGAAACTGATTTCTCTGTCCATAACTGCAGATTTGGTCTTGAAATTAGGCACTCCATGCTTATTAATTTACTGAAATAAGCTATACCTCTGGGATCATTTATTTATTTAGAAAACATATTTAAACATTTTGTTTGAGCATATACAATGGACAAGGCTGTATGCTTGACCATTGGGGAAATATATGACAGTCCCTGCTATCAAACAATTTACTGTCAGTAGAGCCAGGGACAGATATGTGTAAATATTTACACATGATGAAGGCCATAAAAGGGGTACAAACAAAATACTAGGGAATTCTGAGACAGGAAACTCACTGTCACATTAGGATCAGGGGAAGCATTTCTGTGAAAGTGTCACTTTAAGTGGGGTGTAGGAAGACAGTGCTGAGTGGCTTAGTGGGAAGTAGACAAGCTTGTATGGAATGGGCTTGACAAAGTTTGACTTGAACTTCAGCCCTTTCTAGGTCCATCAGCTAAGGGTTTTACAGTCCATCCCCACACAAGTTGTGTATTCCCAATAATATTGGTCATTCCTCCCCCACTCTCAGCTCCGTCTACTCTCCCATGAACCCACAAACCCTATTTACTATCTAACAAGTTAACAATCTCAACTGCCACGTGCTGTCATATACATATACCAAAATTTGGCATTTGTATCAATGCTAGAGAATTATAAAAATGATTTAGGTTTTAGTCCAATAGGATATTATTGTGGAGTTGTATAGAAAAGTGAAAAAGAAAGATGCATGGATTACAGAAATGATCTGGATTTTTACACTGTTCTTCCAGGCACTCCTGCTTTTCTAGGACAAAGATGGGAGTGAGGATGGGAGGAGGCAATCTGAAACTGGCTTTGGCTAAGCTGTAGCTGGCTAACATGTCTTGTTAATATATCTATACATCTATTTATATATACCCACACATATGTACATACACATATATCCAATTTTAAATTTGCAAAATTATTTTTCTTAGTCAAAAATGTATTTATAGAAGCTATTATTTACAGGTTTATATATATATATATATATATATATATATATATATATAGAGAGAGAGAGAGAGAGAGAGAGAGAGAGATCAGCACAAAACACGAAAAAATGTCCTTAATTGGACTTTCATTGTAATTAGAAAATAGGCATTAAATATAAATATAATATGATATGATTTAGAATAACTTCAAATGGTAATACATTCTATAAGGAAAATTAATGAAGAAAGGTTATTTTAGATTGAGGAGTTTAGGAGAGACCCAGAGGTAACATATGGGAAGAGAAATGAATTGAGAGGTAGAAGGAACTATTTGGAATGTGGAGACAAAGCATAGTAGACAAAAGAAAGAGCTAGTGAAAATGCCCCCAAACTGGAATAACCATGATGTTTTGAGAAACAGCAAGAAAGCCAGTGGGGTTTAAAGAGAATAAATGAAGAATAAAGAATATGAAGTCTAAGACATAGAAAAGGTCCAAATCAGGTGGGTCTTTGGAGGTCCAGGGTCAGGAGTTTATCATTTATTCGGAGTATTACTGGAAGCCACGAGGGTCTTTTAGAAGACAGTAGTTAGGTTTCCATGAAGAAATGACTATACTGGCCATGGGAAGGAACAAAAATGGAGCAGAAAGAGAACTTTGGTGGCATTTGCCCGGATGTAATCTTAAACTCAGTCATTGTACAGGAAGGAAGATTTAGATAAATTTAGGCTACATTTTGAATGTAGTGTTGGAAATGAGGAGTGCGAGAAAAAAAAAGTAATTTAAGGATGGCTCGCTATATATGATCTGAGCAACCAGGGCAATGATGTTATCCCTTAGTGATTTGGGGAACATGGAAGGATGCAGCAGGGATGCATAGAGTAGATTTCTGTGGGGGGGAGGGGTGGAATTTGAAACATCCTCATGTGGATGTCAGGTTCACAGCTGGAACTTGGGAAAAGGTAGGGGGAAATTTAAGAGTCATCAGAATATACATGGTATTTGAAGACAAGGATTGGATTAAATCATCTAGGGAGTGAGCATACAAAAAAAGTTCAAGGATTGGAATTTGAGACACTTGATCATAGAAGTTTAATCAAGCCTTCCAAACACTTTGCAATATGTGTACTGTATGTTGTCATTTAACCTTGCCTCCCTCTTTTCTGTCCTCTGAACTCCAGGAGGCTGATGCCTACGGAATGCTTCAAACAGGCCCCATGGCTTTCTTGCTTTAGTTTAGTTTAGTTTAGTTTAGTTTAGTTTCACCATTAGGTGGAATCAACAGGAAATTGGAAAGGAAAAAGTGGTTGGAGTATTTATTTCCCTTGCTTCCTCAATACGAGAGTTCTTGGCTGTGATAAGTGGCTATTCAGAATTGGAGGTAACTAATTCCCATATATTTGCTATGATATTAACTAATCCCATTTAACTCCAAAGTCACACATGAAAACATGTTAAAAAATGAAAGCATTTGTCTCTGCTTAGAAGTTTAAGGGTAGCTGGTTCAGTCAGTTTATCATCTAAGTCTTGATTTCTGCTCAGACCATGATCTCCTGGTTTGTGTGTTCCAGCTCTGCGTTCAGCCTGCTTGGGATTCTCTGTCTCCCTCTCTCTCTCTGCCCCTCCCCCCAACACAGGCACATGTGCTCTCTGTTTCTCAAAAATAAATAAACATAAAAATAAAGAAGTCGAAGGGAAGAAACAAGTATCAGCTTATTACTACCTTCCTCACTAGCTTAAACATTCTGTACCAGCTGCTTCTAAGTATATTTGATGAATGAATGGATGTGTGTCTTTAGTATTTTCCAGAGACCCAGAATTAAGATTGCCAGGGTGAAAAAGCAAGTGGGAACAGAAACTAGAGTTAGGTTGGTTAGTTCCTGGGAAACTTGGAAAGAAAAGATGGAGACAAAATACCTCCGTGAAAACATCTCATTAGCCTTCAGGAAGAAATAACTCAGGGCTGCAACATGGTCTATAGATCTTGACTTGGACTTTCACCTACCTGTAGACTCTTCAGTGTCTTATGGGAAAAGAGCACTGGAAATTTGTATTTGTTTTATTTTGAATCCTGTTATCTGAAGAAAAAAAATCTAAAGCCATAGACTTGGATATTTTTCTGCTGCCTGTGCTCACATAATCCCCCTGCACCATTTGTGCCATGCTCCATGGCAGGCCAAAGTGTTGGCTAAACTGACAAAATCAGTTAAAGAAAGAGAATGTCCAATATGAAGGGGTGGGCAGAGAGTCTCCCTCCTGTCCAGTCTCATGCATTTCTCCTTGTAATAGGCTGATGCAAACTTGACCAAGTGGGAAAGGTTGATAGACGTTTATGTGTGTGTTTTACACTGGATCACATGCCAGAGTAGCCTTGCAGCTCCCTGATGTCCAGTGATAGTGATCAAGACCTTCTCCAGGAGTGCTGAAGTGACTGGGGTTCAAACCACTCGGCTGCAGGTTAGCACTAACAGACTCATGCTGATGGGCCCTGGCCTCCAGGTCAGAGGCTTTCCAAAGCAACACTGACTCCATTCCATTTCCTGACAGCTCCAAGGAGTCCCAGCTGTGCCTGTGATTGATTTCAACACGGCTTTCCAGCCACATTCATTTTGGCCAGAAGCTGATGTTCTTGTTCACCATCGTGTGTTAAATCCTCCGCACGAGAGAAGATGCTCTCTGTCTGAACGCAGAAAATAAGTTGAATTTTTGAATTGAAGTCATTTCGCAAAATGGATTCTTAGGAGGACCATCTCTAAAATAATAAAAACAAGATATCTTGTTAGTTATAAGTTTGCCCCAGGCCAGTTTTCTGAGATGTTATTATTTAGCAAACAAACTAGTCCTTGGTAAAGTCAGTGAGATGGCGTTGATCTAAGTGTAAAATCTCTTTTTCCGTTTTATAGAAGCTATCACATAGCATCTGCAACAATCTGGCAGACTTTTGTTTGTGTGTAAAATATATCTGTATTGAATATTTAATTTTGCCAGTAAACATTATATATTTGCTTATTTTTATGGTAAAGATGCAAGAGTAGGTTTTTTTTAGCTTTATTGACATATAATCGACATATAAAATTGTAAGATATTTAAAATATGTACATCATAATGATTTGATATACATAAACATTATGAAAAAGTTTTCTCCCATCTAGTGAATTACATTTATCACCTCACATATTTACCTATTTTTTAAAAGAACATTTAAGTCCTAGCCTCTTAAAATGTCAATTATGCAATACAATGTTATCAACTATAGTCACCATGTTATATATTAGATCCTCTGACCTTATTCATTTTCTAGCTGAAAGTTTGGAGCCTTTTACAAGCCTCTCCCTAATTCCCCTACCCCCCAGTCCCTAGCAACCAAGTGTCTGCTCCCTGTCTGGTCTGTTTCACCTAGCATGATGCCCTCAAGGTCCATCCATGTTGTTACAAACGGCAGGATTTCCTTCTTTCTTGTGGCTGAATATTATTCCATTGTATGTATAACTTCTTTATCCATTCATCCAGTGATGGGCACTTAAGCAGTTTTCTTATTTTGGCTACTGTGATTAATGCTGGAATGAACATGGGGGTGCAGATATCTCTTTGATACTCTTGTTTTCATATCTTTTGGATGTATAACCAGAAGTGGGATTGATGGAGCACTTCGTAGCTGTTATATCTTTAATTTTTTGAGGATTCTCTATACTGTTCTTCATAATGGATGCACATAGAATGTTATTTATTTTTAACTAAGTTTATATTTCAGTATTTCAAGGGAATCATCAAAACAGCTGCTTCCATTATGGCCTGGCAATGTGAGCATGGTCAAAGTATTCACTGTACTCATATATCAAAATTATTATACTAAAAACATGTGTTTCTTCCTGTAATTCACACTATTATGTGTATGCAATGAGATGTTCATGAAAAGCACTTTAAAAATACTTTTTGCAAATATTAAATCTTTACATTAAAAAACTATTATTACATTAGCATTTTTAGATAAAACATTTGGCTACAAAATACCTAAGGGCTTCCTTTGTTCAATATACAGAACAGAGTAATATGTAAGTAGAGGCAGGTTAAAGAAATTTGACGTTGATGGACCAGAGAAAATAATAACTTAAGCATTTTTGGAGTGATTGGATAAAAGGAATCCAAATTCTTTTAAGAATCTAAGGTTCACGAAGAGTTGGACCACGGCAGGGCGGGGGATGGGGGAAGGTTGGCAGGTCTCTTATCCCAGCCTCAGCATATCCATGAAGAGCCTTTGAGGCCAGCAAAGAAGGAAGCAGAGTTTTTTGCTTTATTTTGTTTTAAACTGGGGCTTTAATCTCTGACAAGGCTGATGACTTCTACATCGCCATTGTTATCCAACCAGATGGCAGTGGTCTTGAAGACAGGGGTCATTTTATCTCTTCTGAAGCAGAACAGTAGAGGGAACAAGCTAGGTGTTTGATAATGACCCCTCGATGGCTTCTCTTTCTTCATTTCAGTTCCATTTCTAAATAGAATGTAAAATGCCATCTGATGCCTAAACATAGCAACACTAAATATTTTTACAGATTCAGTACCATGGGTCTTGTGATATGAGGACCCATAAATTGCTCTAAAGATACATTCCCATGCAGGGCCGTGGCTCTGACCGGCTTTGATGTGCTCACATCAGCGCAGATCCCGTTCTCCAGCATCCGTGTTTATTAAAGATGGAAGAAATACCTCTTAGTGCTTGTACCCAAACCTAAAACTGCTGCTGCACTGCACAATAACTGTCTACTGTTCCTTATCCCTCTTCTTCTATTAATAATACATTAAACCTCAGTTACAAAAAAAACTCAGAGAAAAAAGAAAAAGAAAAGATAATGATTTCTTGACAGATCTTGAATGAAAGGCTTTAGCACAGCTTTAACTGAGCTTGACACACCATTTTTTAATGTGCACGTCCCTTCTATTTCCCAATCTCTTCATACTTAATTGAGAAGTCTCACTTAGGGATGAAGCAAAGAGTTTAATGAACCTCCTCCCTAAAATCATTAATTCAAAATATCTGATGTTGATTATGCATTTTCTGGTGATAAGTACTCTCCCTGGTGATGTCTGCATAGAAATGGGCTGAATAACCATGTTTTGTGAATAGAACCCACACTGTTCAAATTGGAATGTTTTATTAATCACAGTTCTTAAAAGATATTGAACATTGGAGGGGGTAGATCAGGAAATAAATAATACATACTCTTGAAATGGCCCTGAGATGAGTAGCTGTTCTCTTTATAAATATTACAAACCTCACATAATCCCTTAGGTAAAGACACAATATTCAACACACATAATGATAAACAACAAAAAAACCTAGCATTTTAATTTGAACCAGAGTAGCCCTGGTTGTGGTTTGCTCATTCTGTTAATACAATATTCCCGTAGGTCTTATTAACTAGGCTATTAGTAGCCCCAAATAATAGATGATTACCCTGAGATACAACAATCGACCAACATAGGAATACATTTGGTCACTGTCAGTGATTAAATGATATGAAAAATCCCTGCATAATCCATATGCAGGGAAGGTGAGGGTATCATTTTCTTATCATGTCTACTACCAAATTTATGTTGGACATATATGTTTTTATAGCTTCTTTAATCATTTACCTATAAAAACAACCTGGGTGTTGCTGAAATTTGGAAAATATTTTTGATCGCATTTATTCTTTAGTAAGAATTATTATGGCATACATTAGCACTGTGAAACTAATTGCTCTAATTTGCAACTGCTATCAGGACAAACTAACACAGAATATTCTGTTTTCTACAACTGTCATTGATAATTTTTTTAAAGAAGAAATAAAAAGAAAAGGAGTTTTCAAGTAGCCATCATTTTCTCTTGGACCAGAATGACTCATGTTCCTTTTTCCCTGACTTTGGCTCCAGCGACTGAGATCAAGGATTGTACTGGGGTACCTCAAGTCCCTTGAACCCCTTCTTCCCAGCAGTTCTTACATTTCTGGCTTCTATTTTCAACTGATCTCCCACGATCTTTATAGCTAATTATCTGTTGACATATTTCAAGCTTGTCCTTTCAAGTAGAATGAGGGTGTCAACTATGTCTAATTTATCTCTGTATGACCAATATTTGAGCTTGGGATAATGTCTTTGTACAATGTCTCTACATGTACAATAGTATAATAGTACATTCACAAAAAAGACAAGCTGGTTGGCTGTTATTTGAATGACAAATCAATTTAAGGATAAGCAAGGGTTTTTGGGGGTTTTTTTCCTCTGAAAAATTAGAAAAAAAAAGCATTTCTGCTTATATTATGTTTAGGTAGAAATGATGTATCATATTTGCAATTCCTGATCTTATTCAGATTGCAATAATAGCAGATAGCCCTTCAAGTTTCTCTTATAGAGAATTATACTTATGAGAAGATTCTGTGCTATTTTACTAAAAATTTTTGAGGACCTACTATGGTCAAGTCATTGAGGATGCAAAAACAAGTAATATAAGGCACTGTCCTCAAGGTACACTTTGGAGAATACAGAGAAAGATATATGCTGGAAATAAAATAGATATCATACAACGAAAAGAATTTTAAATAAACACACAATAGACATGCTATTGTCTGAAATTTGTGGTTGTTACACACCTGTTGAACTCAGAAGATCCTTTAGTACAAGATATATATATATATATTTTATGTCTCAATTCCCACCAAGTCCTACAAAGAAAATCATATTATCAGACATTTATCCAAAAAAGGATACTCTCTAGAAATTTCTCTTCTGCTATTCTTTTTTGTAGTTTTACAAGCTAATAACTGGCTCATATAGTCAACTCCTAAGGTAAGATTAACAGATTTATATCTGCATTTTTCTTCTCATTGTGTGACTGGTACCTCAGTGGGAATAACACACGGAGGTCAAGAGACAGATGTTCTCTTACAAATTGCTCAGCTTGTTCAAAAGGAACAAGGTGTTTGGCAAGGGAAAAAGTCAATTTAATAATAATTTATTTAATAATACTCTGAATATTTTATCTGCAAATGCTTTATTTTCAAATAAATTGAGAGTTCTACAAAAGTAAAAATATAATCATAAATTGAATGAGTGACTGGATAGATAAATACTCTCTGTTGTATGTAAGAGTCAACAACAGCAGACATGAAATAATTATAAAAATGAAATGAGCTTTGATTAATTTGCCGCCAAATTTGCATATCTGTCTTGCTTTTTTATTGGGGCAGGGGAAAGAGGATTGCATGTTGGAAATGTGGGGGTGTAAATGCAGTTACAATAGTATGGCAAACATCACAAATCAGAGTGCTTTTTTTCTGAAACTGGTCACTGTTTGATCTTTGGTAAGGTTAGCATTTCCAAGCACTTCATACTGATTTCTGTGTTTGAGTTGGTTGAAATCCTTCTCCCATCCCATATGCATGTGAGCATGCATCCCATCCCGTCCCATATGGATGTTTGCTCATCCCATAGGGTGAGCAAACCCTTCCCAGGAGCTAAGATAGAAGAACTAGATAGAGAAACTCTGCCCAGAGAGTGGCAGAAGCCTCTGGAAGGTACTGTGTTCCACAGTGAATTAAAATGCATCATGGTAACTGCCAAACTAGCAAATCCCTACATGATTTGCTCTTTTATAGAGTGAATGCTCCCTGGGAGTGAGAAAACTTATCCTCAAATCTTTTGTTAAACTCTTCTTGGGTTGTGCTTAAAGACTAGGATCTGGTGTCTGTTCTTGAGTTTTCTGGGTTTATGCATTGTGCTGAAAACATAGGAGATCCAGGCAAGCCACTCTCCTCCCCCAGCATTAGAGCACATTACTTTTTGTAGACCCTAGTAACATGCAAACCCTCTCCCACTGCCTCACGAAGCCCTTAACATTTTCAAGAAAAGTTTTCATTGGAGCCCCGACAATGAAGAAGTCAAGGAATGGAATCCTGAATTTGTGCTGATTCGTGAATTCAAATGTCCAAAGCACTTCAAATAAATCTAAATCTTTGCTGACAACTGCATGCAACCATCACCGTGATCTTGCGCAAGTTACCAAACCTCCCTGTGCCTCAGTTTACTCATATGCAAAATGGTGCCAGTGGTGTATCAAGCTCAGAGGAGTGTACGGTAAGGGCCAAGAACATGCCCTGACAAGTATCAAGCATCCCATATGTCTAAGGAAGCTGTCTGGAGTCTATTGGAAATCCACTGTATCACTATAGGAATGGGGACTGAGAAAGCTCTGCATCCTTGGATTCCTGATTCCGGAGCTTGACAAACACTTTCCTACCCTTCCTTCAGTAAAGGACATCATTCTCATCTCAAGTCATGTAATGAGGAGTAGTGAACCTGTCTTCTCCAGGCCACACTGTTCTTCTCTCCCTTGTTCCTCAGTGAGGTGCCCCCACAGCTCACCACATCACTTCTTACTGGGTCCTTGTGCTTCTTCCCTGTTGTCCCACCTAGACTGGAGGACTCACCAGTCCTTGGTGTTTTAGTAACTTGAAATTCTTTAACATTATAGTTCACACATGCAGAGTAGATTGCGGCTTGTTAAGCCAGTATCCGGTGGGAAATACATTTGTGTGTGTGAGGGGTGCTGTGGGGGGCATATTACTCTTCTTACCAGTGTGGGTACCAGAATTCAATGGTAATTGCACGTCGTACCTTCCTTGCCCTAAAACCTATATTTAGCAATCCCTGAAGGGTCTCTCAGAGCTTTACATAAAGGCAATAAAGATTAAGTAACAATGGCTAAACCCAGTTTATGGAAATAACTCTATGTAGTTTTCTAACTTAGCATAATTATGTAGTTAGCAAACTATAAATTGATGTTGGAAGTGTGCAGAGATGTTTCTTTCATTGTTAAAGTACTGCAGAGGCTTTCAAACTACTTTATTCTATTCTGTTTTAATATATTATTTATTTTTTACCTGCATGCCTCTTTCTTCTAACAAAATCTTATGCTGAGAACCAAGTACATAAACAAGAGAGAGAGAGAGGGAGGAATGAGTGTGTGAGGAAGAGTGAGTGGTGGAGAGCTGCTGTCTCTAAACAGAGAGCATGAGTGGCAGTCCTAAGACCTCCTCAGTCATGGGCACTGTCCATGGATATTTAGGGAGAAGTGGAACCGACCAGCTTTAAAGAGAATGAGCTGTGGGATGGGACAAATCTTGGTTCTGTCACATGCATGCAAGAAAATTATCAAATGATTAAGTCACAGGAATAAAAGCACAGCATAAGAAATGACTGATGATGACTGTGATAGCATTGTGTGGTGAAAGATGGTAGCTACCCTTATGGCGAGCATGGCATAACCAAAAACTTGTGGGGTAACTATGTTGTGCACCTGAAATGAATGTAACATTGTGTGTCAAATATAATAAAAGAGTTAGAAAAAAATTATGGGAAAGTCTTTTGATATCTATGAGCTACAAGATGAAGATAATAATAGTTAATATATTACCCTCAAGAGTTGTAAGAACCAACCAATATGTGGTGTGGGATATAGCGTGTCCTTCTACAAGGTAGATACATACTATTATTCTTTTCTGTGCTGGAAACCTTGTTCTAGCCCGTGTTGAAATGGCTGCTTCCTTCCACAACATGATTGCATAGGCCCTAGTGGAGAAAATAGAAAGAGATCCGTCACCACTTACACCTGATGCTCATTGTTCCTAATGCTCCACCTGCTTTACCACAGCAAGTCCACAAAGTCCACAAAGCTGAGAGATCTACAAAGCAAAGGTGTGCCCCCTGGTTGGTGTTCACTGCTCTGGCATCAGTCTCATCTCCTGAAGGTGTTGCCAAACTAGTGCTACACATACGTACCTTTGCTCAGTCATCTTTTTTTTTAAGTCACTCTCAGATTTCCTTGCCCTTGAAAATACTCCTTAGTTGATGATGAAAGTAAACTCCAAATGGACCTCAATATAAGAGAAACCTTTCACTACCCAAGCAAAGGTAGGCATATGGCTTTTCAGTACTGCTTGTGACTGGACTTCCACAGAAGATTTGCCTAAATTGGTTAACAATCATTATTGATATGACCTAATGATCCAGGTAGCCCAGGGACTCCTGGCTATGCTGGAAGATTCCCAAGCAGGTCAGAGTTCTGCATTCATCATCACTGGTGTCTCTAGCACCCACCTGCCCTGCTGATTTCAGAAAGTGAGTAAACAGTGTGCCTTGGCCGTGCTCAAACAGGAATCAGGCCAGGGTTTCTTGCATTTGAGGGTGTCATTACACTGGATGATGCATCTCTTTCAACAGCCACATGCAGTTCTCTCCTGGGTACACACAGCCAGTTAGAAGGATCTTAATGACTTCTGGCATAAGGTTATATACAGAATACTGGAAATGCAGTCACTGCTATGATATGGACTACATCATTATTTGATAATGTTCATTAGTAGTTCTTATGATCACTATTGTAGAGTATATGGGTCCTGAGCAGGGCACACAGCAAAGGTCACTTAGGACTTAAGAATGGATGAACCATTTTAATATGACTCTCAAGTGTGCATTGTCTGTAATTAGAAATGCTTCGGGTGAGGTTCCCTTCCCACTTTCTCAGGTTTTTAGCTGGGAGGGAATTTGGGTGGTCTACAAATTGCATCTGCCCTCTTTCCTATTTTCTTATAAATTCCTAAATGGAGGTTTTGCACCTTTGGACTTGTTGGTAACCTTGGGATTCTGCCAGGGAGAAAAGAGAGGGATTAGCTTAGAGTTCTCCCCTGGCAACCAGGACTGGTTTGCAGAGATGCAAGGGTGGGCAGAAAGTCATTCTGGGCTCCACAGTCCATTCTATTTCCACTGGGCCTTTCTTTTCTGACTGCAATTTTCACCTCACCCAGGTGTGAAACCTTTCCTAGGGGAAGGAAGGTGGAAGCTCTTCTAACAGCAGCAGGTTGAAGTTACTGTCCTCCTTGTTACTGAGGAAGTAGGTCTGTGGCGTGGCCTCTACTTTTGCTCAGACACTTGAACTATTCATACTCTATTAGACATGTATGAAGGAAGGAAATTGGACTTTCTCAGGTTGTAGATGGATCAGCGGGGATGTACGACTGAAAATTAATTCCCTGACACAGACTGATGAAGACAGCAGTTTCCTGAAATACTGAGATTCATTTTATATTTTTATAACACATAATCTCAATGCCACACATTTTCCCTAGTTCGAAGTGCTATTGATATTTTGACAAGGGGACCCGGAATATTCTCTTTTCATACACACACACATACACAAAACCACCTTTCTGGTTAATTACTCAAAATGTCAAGAGATTGGTCAGTGTGTCTAGTAATGAAAATACTTTAATGAAATCTATGGCTCTTTTAATGAACACAGAATGTCACTTATAAAGCGCTAGATGAACTAATGCCTTGTTAGATATAGAGTTTAGTTACAACTGAAATCTAAAAACTAAAAGTCCCTTTTCTTAGTATTTTTATTTATTTCTAAAAACTACTTTTCTACATGTGATTTTTTTTGTCCCTCATACAGTAATAGTGAAAGCATCACTAATCAGTCAAGATTCTTTCATGATGGATGTCATTCTTAAGCCAACCTTGCTAATTTTTAAATGTGATCTTACTTCGTTTTCATTTTTACTCTTATTATGCTAAAGTTTTATAAGAAATCTCTGGTAATTAAATTTTACATGTGACTGTTATCCATGGCTTCTAGAGTAAGTCCCTTTAATTTCCTGATCCCTTGTCCACTTGAAAGAAAGTAGCATATGCTTTATTTCACATGGTTGTTTTGATGAACAAATTGCTGATGTATTTTACAGAACTTCAAAATCTATGAAATATTATACAAATTTGTAAGACTATTGCTATTTCTGTGTTATTATACTAACCCATATCGTGCTTTGTAGCAGAAACAATAATCTAATCAAGATGATTAAAATCTATACCAGGGAATAGCATCCAGAGGATGCTCAATATATTGACTGAAAGGTAAGACTGAAGGATTTAATGAAAGATGGCAGGATTCTCTCGACTGTGCATCAAAGCCAAATAATTGGGATCTTTCTATGATACAAATATTTGACATTAGAGGGATTTTTAGGAACCAAGATCTATGTTGGAGATAAAAGGTAGAAACAAAGAATCAACAAGACACAAGGCTTACAGACATTCCCCAAAATGCATCCAAGAACAAATTCTCATCAGCTCTAGCAACAGCCCATGGCAGACCTGAATTCAGAGATAAAAAGCAATAGTTCTTTAAAATACTGAGTAATATTGGTAATGTGACACTTGTGATCACCTATCAGCCAGATCTCTGCATCTCTCTGGGTTTCAAACAAATTACTTTGCAGAAGAAGTCTTGAAAGGAGTTTGAGCAGACCAGACAATCTTACTACAAACATATGAAGCAGCTCATTGTCCTCCCAGTAATGGCTTCTCAGAACTGATTTTGGGGTGTGCGTGTGTGTGTGTGTGTGTGTGTGTGTGTGTTCATGCATGCATGGTTGTTTCCTTCTAAAAACCAGAGACATTTTAACTATAGGCTAGTGTTTCTGAATGCAGTTCTCTCTACAACTCAATTCATTTTGTTTAAGATAAAATATGGAATAGCAATTAAAGAACCCTGTAGTTATTGGAATAATGACAGGTTACTTACATTGTGCTTATTGGTGGATAGAATCAGGAGAGAAAATGTGACTAAATGAAGCACCAATGATAAAGAAGGTAGGAAGTAACTGATACCATTCTGACTTATAGTGTGTTGTTTCTGGTTTGGAAGGATCACTGGGAGAACCACTAGGAAAAGGCAGGGGATGGTTGCAGTGGAATCCAGAGAAAAAGGTCATCTTTGGGATATTTTCATATACTAAGGTACTTACTCGTTTGTTAGAATATGGAGACTTGCAGTGCAATGGTCACTGAAGGCTATTGGAGTTCACAACCTGTCAAGCTTCAGTGTGCGTGCCAGTTGGGATTGGGGGTTCATTCTCCCTCACTGTCCTACAGGAAGGAGCCATCTGGAAGTTCCAAAAGCAATCTCCTGCATTGTGGCAACTCTTTGATTGTTGTTCTTTTTCTCTGTTTAATCTGTTATTGTGAAAATAGATATAAAAATATAGTAATAGTTTCATATATATCCAAACATGAATTAAACTTTCTTGAATCTGTCTATCTCTGTTTTGTGCTAGGCATATGGCATGTACTCAGAGATGTATGCTACAGTAACAGTATAAGAATAAATTCCACATCTTGAGCTTGAGGAATTAATATTTTGTTGAAATGTATGCATATATGGTAAAAAAAAAAAGGGGGGGATGCTACAGTATCTATTACAGATATAGTGCATTGTAAAGTACCTAACAGCTAGTAGGGCTTAGAGTCAGGTACCTGATAAGGCAGACTCCAATTCAGTAAATGTGTATCAAATACCTCTCTCATCTCTTTGTAAACACTTAGGACATCAAGATGAGTCCATCACAGCCCTTGTTTTCTGCTTGCCTGTAAATCTTTAAAAGAGGCTTGGGCAAATAAGAAAACAAAAATAAAAGTATACTTAGTAGGTGGGCTATTATTTTTTTTTATATGGGGGAATTAGAAATTAATTTTACTCCAGAAACAGCCTGCCTGCAACATTTAACCCTAGTGCCATTGCTTTCATAAATCAAAGGTCCAAATTGCCCAGGATTTCACAAACTGAAAGTTGGGAAAGACATAGGCTGGGTCAGCCTGATCTGATAACCAACTTGATTTTCTCTCCAATGTTCTTAGTCATTTTGAAATCTCATTCCCATGGGTTGAGACATTCTGGAATGCTTTTTCTGTCCATTATTACTCTAAAGACCTTTTGTTCATAGAGGGCAAGAATTGGAAAGAACAAGTTTGGAAATCTCACTGTAATGGAAACCAAGACCTACTATTCCTCTTCATTTTCCTCTACTTGACATGCCAACAAAGTATTATTAAGCACTATTTCTCAGAAAAGTGAGAAATCATGCTTGGATTGTATATCAGGAAAGACTTCACAAAGTAGTTAGGATTTGAAAAGAAATCTAAATACAGATTAAGATTTTCATGGGAGACAGAGTAGAGAAGACATTTCACTTGCAGAGAATATGAGTGGAGATACAAAGATAAAATACTGTGAACCATGATAGGGACGTGTGTAATTACATTTTGTGGGAACTTAACCGTATATTGATGAAAAAAATGAAGCAAATTCTTGAATGTAGGTGTCAACCACATTTTGCACAGTTTTAAATGTTAAGATGTGTGTAAAATCCAATAGACATACTGGGGGAGTCATAGAGGTTTTGCTGGAGATAGTTATGTGGTTGAAGTTTATCTTCACCAAATTAGTATGGCTGTCATATGTGAATTATCTAGAATAAGGCAAGTAGGTGTTAGAGAAACCAATTAATGAGCTATTAAAAATGCCAAAGCAAAATATAATAAAAGCCTAATTAATTAGATGGCAGTGGGTAGGGAGAGGAGTGGGTAAATGAGATGAATGTTATGAAGGCAGAATTCTGTATGACTTGGCATATAGATTTAGAGTAGAGTGAGTGGCTGTAATGAATGTAAAGAAAAATTGATGGGTAAATGAATATGACTCCAGGAATTGGTTGTTTAGGAATAAGAGAGGGCCATTATTGGAAAGTAGATAAGCAGGAGGAGAAGCTAGTTGAGTGATGGATGCATAGCCACATGGAGGGCTAGAAGTTTTAGAAGTAGTGTATTATTTGTAAAGCCATATTTTAGAATGATAATTTGGTGAGAGTGAGAGAGGATGGATTGAAATGGGTAAGTGCTTTGAATGGTAGTTGGTTTATCATTATCAAAAGCTTCAAGAGGATAGGGGCACCTGGATGGCTCAGTCAGTTAAGCATCCGACTTCGGCTCAAGTCATGATCTCACAGTTGATGGGTTTGAGCCCCAGCATTTGGGCTCTGTGCTGACAGCTTGGAGCCTGGAGCTTGCTTCGGTTTCTGTATCTCCTGCCCTGTCTAACCCCTCCCCCACTCACGCTCTGTCTCTTTCTCTCAAATATAAATAAATACTAAAAAAAATTTTTTTTAAAAATAAAAAGGAAGCTTCAAAAAGACTATCACAAAATGGCAGGATATATAGTTAGGAAATAGTGGGTCATCACAATAAACAAAGATGATTTGTGATTATGTAACTAAACAGACTTTATGTCTAGCAATCGGTTATGTATTCCCATTGATTTTTAAGAAGAATTTACAGGGGCACAGAACCTACATAATTTTCATATGGAAGTCAGTTTTCACACACACACACACACACACACACACACACAAGAGCAGTCCTTACTAATCCTTCTGGAAGGCACACACATATCCACAGGAGAGGAGGGGAGAACTCCATGTATTTTCATTGAGCCCCCCCCCCCGCCATACTCAAAGGATAAAGACAAGAAAGACACATATTGATAAAGAAATTTTAATAACTGGAAGGAAAGGATAACACTTTTCAGCTTACAGAACTTGAGTACAATTACCTGACATCTATTTTTTAAGAAAGAGAAGGAAATTTAATTGAATGCACAGTTAGACATCTATCAAAATGAATTTTCTTTAAAAACCTCATATAACAATATCCCATTTCTCTCTCAGCATAATGATTTCTTACCAACAAAGCCTGTCAGTGTTTCCTAGAAGCAACATTGAAGTGACTTCTTGCTGGAAATTCAGCAAATGAACTTTTTCTGCTCCCAGAATCTCTGTCCTCATTAGGCTAGTTAGAAATTCGCCCGGGGCTCCCAGCCCTTCTTGTCTCTGACGGATGCTAAGTGTAGAGGAGCTAATGGACACTTTAACTGTTAGGGGGCTTTCGATTCAATCCCTTGCAGCCTGGCAGTTCATTCTAAGTCTTTTCAGAGGAGCTGCAATCATATGCTCAAATATGATAGTTAAATATGAGCTAGAAGGGAAATAGCACCCCCCAACCCCTGCCCATGACCAGAGATACTTGTGGAAAACAGGAAGTAATTCCTGAAGTTTTCCAAATGGCTGGGAAGCTCACCCATTCAAGGGGTCCCTGACATTAGATGTCCCTGTAGCAATTTGCTCCTTGTAAGGAGAAAAGGGGGAAGGAAGATCTTTCTCTAGTGCCAGCTATGTTGATACAGCCTCCTCCTATGGGCTAAGGTCAGACATTTCTTCTTCAAAATGTCATCTAATAGCAATTGTTAATAGAATAAAATAGTCTTTAAAAAGTTTGAATTTCAAATAAAGGAAAGCTGACAAGCACCTTGTGAACATGAACCATGCTTCCAGGTAAATGTGTATTATCTGAGAATAAGTGTAATTAGCAGTTTTCCCAGCTACATTAACTTTCTCTGATCCCTACCCCCACCCTTCTTGCCCCAATATCTGCACAAATACATTGTTCTCTGATTGTGTCCCCTGTTTCTGCATTTAGCTGGAAGGGTTTTAAGTGATTGTTTCTTTTCCTCCACTTCTCAGTTCGCCCCCGACAGACCTGGCACTGAAGCTCTGATTTTACAATTCTTGATTGCATTCTTAATCTACAGGTTAAATTTGGTTTGGGGAACATTGTCTTGATGTTTCAGATGGTTTAGATTCAATAATCCACAAATGTCTAGACATTCAAATGAGGTCAGGAAAAAAATCTATTCTTTGAAATTTATTTAGCAATTTCAGACATCGATTCGGGGAATGTGTCTTCCATAGGCAACTGAAAGAGAAATCTGTACTGGTTCTAAATATGAATCAAAGTGGCAAGACCCAGACTGTCTTATCTTTCTAAATGTGAGCTTTTTGAAATCTGTAAAGATGCTCCTGTGAATTTGGCTGGTGCTGAAGTGTCAAGGCACAATTTATCCAAAATGACTGCCATTGCTGGAAGTCAAGAGCTGAATGTAAAGAGGCACTGGCTTGCCAAGGCACTGGAGTTCAAAATTCAATATTGATGGGATTGTTTTCTCCAGAATGTTACCTCATGATTTCTTCAAGCCTATTGACTATTTTTCTCTTGGAAAAAATATGATATATCTTGTATGGTGGCCACAGAACTTAATGGTACAAGATCCAGCTCATGTATCTCCCAGAAGTGTGTAAAGACCAAAGGCTTTTGAATCTGTGGCAATCTATATGCTGCTGCTCTGGCAATAGCATGTCTCATTGTTAACTCTGATGGCATGACCTAACATAATATGACACATACTAGAAGAAGTAATATGACAAGTGGATCATGCAGGCAATGCTACACATGAAAAATATGACATCTTATCTGAAACCAACCCTGCTTTTAGCAAAGATACTACCTCAAAGGGCATATCACTTTTGTCCACATCATTCAAGCTTTTTGATAATATGAGACCCATGTGAAGACCACACTGGATATGGGCACAGAAGTAAGCAATCTCCAGAAAGTGACAAAAGTCAATCTTTGAGAGCTGACATGCTCTAGCAATCAGTCAGAGGAGGTGTAATTAGGCAGTGAGCATAAAGAGGGGTGTCTCTCTCCTACACTACCAGGTCTCTAGAACTGAGATCTAAAACTAAGAAATAAAGTTATTCTTCAAGAAGATAGGTGGGATGAATGCTGTTGAGAAAGCATTAATCTGTTCCCCTAAGATTTCATTGCAGAGTTTGACAACTTGGTCCTAGTTCATGTCCTCATTCAATTGATATAACTTGTGTATATATTATATGCATCAGCCAAGGTCCAGTAAGGAAGATAGAAACCACTCTCAGAATTTCAAACAGAAGAAAATTAAAAATTTTTTTTTCAACGTTTATTTATTTTTGGGACAGAGAGAGACAGAGCATGAACGGGGGAGGGGCAGAGAGAGAGGGAGACACAGAATCGGAAACAAGCTCCAGGCTCTGAGCCATCAGCCCAGAGCCCGACGCGGGGCTCGAACTCACAGACCGCGAGATCGTGACCTGGCTGAAGTCGGACGCTCAACCGACTGCGCCACCCAGGCGCCCCCAGAAGAAAATTTAGTATAGAAATATATTTACAAATTGTTGGAAGGGGTTATAGGGAAATACAGAAAATGGTGGTAATACTCTGAGATCAGAAAGTAGAGAAAGCCGCTATCCCCCTCCTCCCAGGGCTAGAAAAAGAAAAGTGAGAAAGTAGAATTAATTCCTTACACTAACCCCCAGATGCTATTGGAGCCCACATTTTCCCTTTATCTGGTACTTCTTTTGGTAGGACCCAACCCCAGAATCCATCTGATAGAGGAGTCCAACAAATGTCTTTCTAGTCTTCCAACCCCAAAATACAGAGCATAGGACATTTGTCAGGGGTGGCAGGGGAAGCAGGATTTAGTACAAGAAGACAATATTTGCTATATTATGTTTTAGTTATTGTAATGAAAGGTGAAAGAGGCAAGGAGATGTATACATACATAAAACAAATTGTGAATGTACTATAGGCAAGTAACAGGTAAATGTGCATTTATCCTTAGCTATCTTCGTACATTGGGGCTGGACAGTAATACCTGATAGGCGTTTTCATTAGTGGGATACGAGGATGCAACATTATCGAAAGATATGACATGCTTAGCTACAGTGCACATCAAATGCTTTAATATGGCTTATACTTTAATCCTATTTGCCAAAGGTTTGCAAATCATTTTAGCACTATAGTTCTCAAAGTTTGGAATGGATTTCAAATAGTGAGTTAGAACTTATGTTCTGTTATTTACTGTCTTGTCAACTGAAGCCCAATAAATATTGGATATTCAACTTAAAGATTGACCTTAATACCCATGGAAGAGATACACATATTTAATATTTTACTACAAATCTTGTAGAACACCACATTTTTCTTTTTGGAGCAGCAAAAAAATGTAGGAATAAATTATAGAAAATTAAAAATTTACATTTAACTCTCAAAGAATTTCCTACAGTAAGCTTTTTATTTTTATTTTTTTAATTTATTTTTATTTTTTTACATGGCACAGAAATGCCTAATTATATTGATTATCAGTGGGAAATGAGGTGTTCCACTTAGCTGGTTTCTTCACATAAGCAAACACTAACTTTTTAATTTATTTTTAATCATTGGAATATTTTTAGAGTTTATTGTTTTCCTGCATACAAAATTAATATCTGACAGAGGAGCTGGATCAAGATTACAAACTTAGGTCATTTTTCTACTTCCATTCCCACTGAAAGGTAACGGAAGTGACAGAAATACCATTAAGAAAGAATACTTCTGTATAAACACTAAAAAGTAAGAAAGGATTCAAAGCATAAACCCTCTTCACTTCAAAGTGCAAGGTAGGATTATCTTCATTCTGAAGATACACACTTTTTTTTCCTTTAGAGCAGTGCCACAATTTTAAGTATTTTGTCAATGATCAAACAGCATGTAAAGTTGTGCATCCAGGATTTAATCCAAGTCTGTTTGTTACTAAAGGCCACGTTCTTTATTTATTTATCTTTTTAAATTTATTATCGTAGCTTAAATCATCAAGAAGGTGTGATTTAAACTAGGGCTTAAAAAGTGGAAAGAATTTTAACACTCAGAACGACAGGCGTAGGAATACTAAAAGGTGAGAGAGAAGTTGGAAAACAATTCAGAATCAAGAAATCACATACCATTTGGGATACATCTATTTTCCCTGGAACATATGTGGATCAAAAGTGGCAAATAAGGCAGTTAGAGTGAAGACACTGCACCCCAAGCTATTATACCCCAAACTGATGGAAGTAGACATGATTCTGTAGGAGTTAAGTGTCATTAAAGCTGACACATCTTTGTAATCTAGGATGTTTGCAGTGGAAGAGATTATAAAAGTAATACGGCATATTAAGAGAAATTTTTGATTGAGGTGAGTTGTATGCAGAATAAAATCAAGCTTCATTTAGGGGAATTGTTGAAGGAGTAGTTAAATACAACACTAAGATTTATATATTGCTGGCTTAAATAATACTCATATTACTTCTATTATCATGTTAATCGGAGAAGTAAGTATACTCTTATTTTAGAGTAAAATGATAAGTTTAGTTGTGGATATGTTGAGAATGAGGAGATTACAGTTACCCAGGAGATGATGTCCAATAGACATTTTGGAATTAGATCTATCAGATAGCTGAGGGCTGGATTTTGGAGTATTCTATAGAGAAGTAGTCATGTATTCAGTACATAGTAATTGCTCAGAAATTAATGAAACTGAATTGAATTGCATTGGACTGAAATTAATTGAACAAGATCATCAAGTACACCAGAGAAAAAGTAGTCAAACAATTAGCAGGAAACCAAGGTAGTTAACTTGCTGTGTTACAGAACACTAGGGGGAGTAATAAAGTATTACATGGGGGTAAGGCAGGGTAAATGCTGGAAAGAAGACTCTGGAAATGGGGCCATAGTTCAAGGACTTTTGGAATATGTGAGTGATTTTGCATTAAAACACATGTATACTGAATGTCTACTACAGTAAATACAGCAGACAAAATAGTGAGATGCTTTTACACGGATGTAGGAGCTTCCTGTTTACAAGGCAGGCAACTCGGCTGGGTGCTTAGTACTGAAGTGAATCCAGTGTTTGGTCCGTGGAGGTGGAACGCATTTGTCTATGGGAGGTGGAACAGGTGCAGGAGTAGAAAAGTACAAGTGTCTTAAGAGAAGACAACAATTTTGCCTTTCTCCCAGACATTCCTATTCTAGTAACATCTGATCTTTGTCATCAATTTCTGATGAATTAACGAGAGCATAAAATTACACTCTTCCTTTGTTAGACTGTAAGCTCTGTGAGGTCAGAGACTGTGTCTGCCTTGTTCATGCTGCTTCCTCAGCACCTACAACAGAACCTGGCACAAGGGTTGCTCAATAAAACATTTTTCAAAAAAAAAAATGAACTGGTAGATGGATGGAAGGATGAATGCAAGAATAGTTCCCTGACCATTGTTCACAATGTGAATACTGCTTTACATCACTCAGTTTCTTTTTTTTTTTTAGTTGTATTTACCATTGACATATTTCTCCTATTATTTCAATTCTTATTTTGAAAAAAAAAAAAAAAGATAGTAAAGTACTCAGCAGCTCTCCTGTTTGAAATCTGCCACATTGTATCTCTCAACCTTGTGTCCTTGATTTGTTCCTTCAACATCACAGCAGCAGCCAAGGTACCTTAAAAATACAATAAAAGATAGTTAGATTCTTTGGAAAGATAGAAAATGCAATTTTCTTCACTTTCTCAAAATGATATAGCTTTTGAAAATGTTAGACTTTTGACCAACTTCTGAATTCAGAACTAAAGAGTTGCCTTTCAATTACTTCCCACATGAACATAATGTGATTTGATATTGTCACCTGGTTTGGATAAATGGGAAGTTATTTGCAGTTAGTCTGAGAGGTACTGAAGGACTCTTTTTGGAGAGTTGATCAGATTTTGCTAGACGTTGAAGTCCTTGGGGTCCCTGCAACCACCCAAGTACATCAAATTATTTGAGAGAGATGAGAAAACTTGTTTTGATTAAGCTGGGGCCATTCCCTGACTGTCTAAGTCTTCAGACAAGTTAGGACCTAATGCACACTGCACATGTCTCCTTCTGAAATGTTCTCCACCTTAGTTTTTATATAAGCATGAAAGTACAGTACTAAAATACATGAAGAAATCTGTATTTCTACATGAAGGATTCTGTACATACAGGAATGGTGTGACATAAATCTCAGGAAGGCATCTTATTTAATAATTTCCCAGTTGATTTCTGCTGTTGTGTGAGGCTGGGCTCTTCATTTGTATCAAAATCAGTCGGGAAGACTTCTGAGATGACCTCATGAGAAACTAGTACTCCTGCAGACTGGACCAAAGAAGCCATAGCCCTACAGGCCAGATTATATGTTTACAGAGTGATGTGCTTTAAAGTTAGATTGTAAATGCATGACTAAATTTGTGTATTTAGCATCTAAATTAGTTGTTAATAGGCTTCATGTGAGAAGGGACCTTGAGCCTACCCTTGGGGACTTTTGTCTAGGAAAGTCAGATAGTCCTGTGTCTAGGGAAGTATATGGTAAAGAAAGGCCAGAGAATATGATATATCCTGACATATCAATGTTTTTTTTTTCCATTTCCATGCACTGGAGAAAGGAGAGAAAGATTTGTACAGTAAGCATGTGAGTGTGGAAGGCCAGGTGTATTTTAGATCAACAGAGGAATGGCCACGGTACTCTAGTGAAAGAAACAGCATTGAGGCTGAGATCTGAGAAGGGTCTCAGAGACGGGAGAGGCAGTGAAGCCACGTCTAGCAGGAGTGTCCAGGAGAAGGAGAGGCATCTGGATATGTCCATATTCAAGGAATTTTCTGTTTATTTTTTAAGATATGGATGGTTTTCTGCTAAGTGAAAGTGCCTGGGCTTGATCTCTACACATTCAGAAGCTACTTGATGTCCTTGATATGGAAGAGCATTATGATAAAAGTAATGTTTGAAATTAAGTCTGAAGTACTTATTGTTGACAGCTAACTGTTTTTTAAGCATATAACTCATGCCAGGCACTATTCCTTTATATTTATGAATTAATGTAAACCTTAGAACAATTTGATGAGATTGCTACTATTAGCTCTATTTTACAGAGGAGTAAACTAAGAATCAGAAAAGGTAAATAATTCGCCCAGGACGACACAGGGAATAAAAGGCAGGTGCTAGGAACCAAGCCTGGACACTTGTACTCCAGAGCCTGCTAAATCATTCTGCTATACTTTCAGTTTGTTCCGTATCTGTCATAGACCTTTAAATAACAGTGAAGTGTTTACAACAAAATAACTCTTAATAGTTTCATATTATTGTCTGTTAGGAATATATAAAGTTATTTACTCAGTTCTCTCTTTGGTCAACAGTTAAGATTGTTTTCCATTTTTGAAAAATGCTAGGATAAACAAAGCTGCAGGAATTTTTATATTTGAAAGCACACCTCCAGGAAAACTCAGTTTTTAGTAATGAAATGACTGGATCAAAGGACGTGCACATTTTTAAGAATTTTGACATATGCTATCATGAATCACTCTCCAGAATGCTTGTCTCAAATTGCATTGCACCATCAGAGTCTGAGATGATCAATATTCCTAAACCCTCAGCAGAAGTGATCATCTTTTATCTTTGATAATAGCAATATAGCTCACTGTGTTTCATTTTGGATTTTTTATTGCTAATCAAAAAGTTGAATATTTTCATTTTTAGTATTAATTATATCTCCTTTTTTTATGAATTAGGTGATCCCATTGTTGATTAATTGCAATGTTTTATAGAGTATGATTATCCCTAGAGATTTAATTTTATATCTTATATTTTTTTATTTTTTTTTAAATTTTAATGTTTATTTATTTTTGAGAGAGAGACACACATCATGAGTGAGGGAGGGGCAGAGAGAGAGCGAGACACAGAATACAAAGCAGGCTCCAGGCTCTGAGCTGTCAGCACAGAGCCCGACGCAGGGCTCGGACTCACGAACTGTGACATCATGACCTGAGCGGAAGTCAGATGCCCAACCGACTGAGCCACCCAGGTGCTCCATAATGTTTATTTATTTTTGAGAGACAGAGAGACAGAGCAAGAGCAGGGGAAGGGCAGAGAGAAGGAGACACGGAATCTGAAGCAGGCTGCAGGCTCTGAGCTGTCAGCACACAGCCTGAGGTGGGCCTCAACCCCATGGACTGCGAGATCATGACCTGAGCTAAACTCGGATGCTTAACTGACTGAGCCACCCAGGTGCCCCAAATTTTATAATTTTTCGATGTAAAACAGCTTTTTAAAAATTTACACAAACACATCAATATTTTTCTTTAAAGTCTCAGCACTTGTTTGGATAGTTGGAAAATCTTTCCCTAATGTCAATATTATATAAATGTTTGCTCTCATTTTGTACCTTTCTTTATGGTGGTGTTTTTTTTTAAAGTATCTGATTTATTTTGATGAACGAGATGAAGCAGGTGTCTTGCTTTTTGTTTTTTCTCAAATAATTAGCACTTGTCCCACTTATCAAGTGACTTTTTAGCCACTAGTCATTATGATCATAATTTTTATTCATACTATTAACCTGAATTATTGCATTATTAACATATATTAATATATTGATTAATGTTGAAACATACAAACTTCATTAATTTAGATGCTAATATGAATCAGGTCTTTTCCTTGAGATATTTATCTTAATTATCATGGTGCTTTTGTTTGGCTACTAGAAAATACGTTGTTTCTAATTACACAAATAATGCAGATTTATTGCAGAAACAAATCAAACACACAGTAGAAGAAAAAAAAAACAGGTAATAATTGCTATTAAGTTTTTAGGTTAGATCCTTCCATCTCTGTTGGCTCTTGTTTTTGATATGCAGTTTTTAAGATACTCTACATCTTGATTTATAATCTATTTTTAAATTCAATCATAGCAGAATTTTTTTCTCTACCTAGATATATATCTTATAACATCAAGTATAATGGCTATATAGTTTGGCACACACACAAATGTGCTGCAGTTTATTCAACCAATCACGGATTTTTTTTTCTTAAATTTAGTCATTTTCCAAGGTTGTTTTTACAAACAATGATATAGCCTTCCTATATCTACATCTTTGGGGAAAGATCTGCTTGACTGTAAGAAGATAAAGCATAGTTTTTCATGGGAGTTCTAACATTCTTCTTCATTCTGCATAACATATCTCAACCAAAGTCCTTTTCCTAAAGCATTGTTTTCAACACAGGAATAATTTCTTTTCAGTGAGGTGCCTACATTGGAAGTACACTGCTTTTGAGATCCCATTTACATCCAAGACTGTGTAAACCTCCCACAGGGGAGGCTCTGTCCTGCCTGTGCCAGTCTGGATCTGTTTACCTTCAGATTTGTCTCTCAGCTTCCCTGCCTGCCCCCCAATTTTCTTTACCTGGAAGCCTGGACTGCTGGAGCTAAGGATGTCTTTGATGTCCCTTGCCCCCATTACTCTGAGGAAGGAGGAGAATCTTCCAGCACTATTTTTTCCAACTGCCCCCTAAGCTTTTGGATACTCAAGTGCTCCATGAAGGGACATAGGGATATGTTGGCAAGGTGATGGATTCCTGTTTGGTGCTTTGCCATTTGGGGACTCTACACTGTCACACCATGTCGGTTCACACATGGTCAATTCACAGTTTGGTGGATATTTTATTGGTCTACCCCTTTTTTCTTCTAATTGGGTAAATTTGACATGTAACACTATATAAATTTAAGTTGTACATGGTGTCATTTTTATATTTTTATATGTTGTAATATGGTTGCCATTGTAATGATATTTATCACATGTACTAATAGTATAATACTGTCTATGTTCAATAAGCTGTACATTAAATCTCAATGGCTATTTGAGCACTTTAAATACATTTTTACTCTTAGACACAATCAATCTTATCCTACCCGCCATCCCCACCACTTAACTGTTTTTTTTCCATGTTTAATTTTTTTAAGATTCCACATTAAGTGATATATAGTACTCTCTTCTCTGTCTAGCTTATCTCATTTAACGTAATGTGATCAAGTTCCATCAATGTTGATGCAAATGGCAGGGTATCCTCCTTTCTCCTGACTTTATAATATTCCATTGTGTGTATATATCATATCTCTTTTATTCATTATCCATTGATGGGCATTTGGGCTGCTTCCATATCTATTGTGAATAATGCTGCAGTAAACATGGGTGTTCATATATCATATCTCATCAAATTCCTATTTTCATTTCCTTGGCTATATTCCCAAAAATATAATTGTTGGGTTGCATCATAGGTCAATTTTTAATTTTTGGGAGGAACTCATCCTATTGTTTTCCATAGTAGTTGGACTAATTTACATTCCCACCAAGGCTGTTTAAGGGCTCCCTTTTTACTACATCCTTGCCAGCACTTGTTGACTTGTCTCGTCTTCTTGATGATAGCCTTTTTTTTTTTAAGTAAGCTCTATGCCCAACATAAGGCTGGTCTTGAACTCCTGACTCTAAGATCAGGAGTTGCATACTCTACCGACTGAGTCAGCCAGGTGCCCCTTGATGGTAGCTATTCTAATAGATATGAGTTGATATCTCATTGTGGTGTTTATTTGCATTTCTCTAATGATTAATGATGTTTAGCATCTTCTCATGACCCTGTTGGCCATTTTTATGTCCTGGTTTATATTTTCTTAGAAGATTCCTCTTCCTCCTGCATTGGCAAAGAGGAGAGAAATGGTCTCTTCTTTCTTATAAGGAGAAATCCACTCTATTGTTAAGTTCATTTTAGTTTCTTTTGTCCTCAACCCTCAAATGCTTTTCAAAAACTATGATATTATATCTTCTCAAGCTTATTTTGGTGTTTTCTGGGAGTTCTATTGTCTCTTGTAATTTTCTACATCAGAACCTAGTGTAGGACTCCTCATGTTTTTGATCTCGGGATATAGATATAGATGTAGATACAGATATGTATGTCTATCTATCTTTTGTCACTTTTTTTTTTAATTTTTTTTTCAACTTTTATTTATTTTTGGGACAGAGAGAGACAGAGCATGAATGGGGGAGGGGCAGAGAGAGAGGGAGACACAGAATCGGAAACAGGCTCCAGGCTCTGAGCCATCAGCCCAGAGCCTGACGCGGGGCTCAAACTCACGGACCGCGAGATCGTGACCTGGCTGAAGTCGGACGCCTAACTGACTGCGCCACCCAGGCACCCCTCTTTTGTCACTTTTTAAAGAACATTTTTTAAAGTTATTTTTGACAGAGACAGAGCATGAGTGGGGGAGGGGCAGAGAGAGGGAGACATAGAATCTGAAGCAGGCTTCAGGCTCTGAGCTGTCAACACAGAGCCGAATGTGGGGCTCAAACTCATGGACCACAAGATCATGACCTGAGCCAAAGTTGGATGCTCACCCGACTGAGTCACCCAGGCGCCCCTCTTTTGTCACGTTTTAAAAATAAGGAAACTTTCCTAGAATACTCCTCAGCAGATACTTCCTCAGAACTCAGTGGCCAGAATTGCACTGTGTGCCCAATCCTAACTAATTATGGGCAAGAAGATGAAATTACTGTTAAGATTACCAAGATTAAGACTTTGGGACATTAAAGGCTGACTTCCGATCCTGTAAAAAGAAAAAGAAAAAAAGTGCAAATTTCTATTAAGAGTAAGGCAGGGGAGTGACTTTGGGTAGATGACAAATAGTGTATGTGGTATAGATACAAAGATTGGAGATAAGAGTGAGAGAACAGGTTCCAAACTATTATGGACCACACATCCTGGGAAATGGGAAAATAGATTGTTATTGAGAGAAATATGAAAAGAACAAAAAGATGTCAGTCTTGACAGAAAGATGATAGCTTTGGTTTGGCACAAGTTGGTCAGAGATGGGATTTTCAAAAGGAATTGCAGGCACATAGTTACAAAATTTGAAGCACACAACAGCAGAGTACATATTGACTCTTGAAAACTTCTTTATAGATATGTTTGTCAATGCCATGGAAGTAAGATTACTGAGAATGACACTGGAAAAGAACAAAGCCTGAGCATTAGGAATCATCCCTAATTAAGACCACAAAGACTGAATAAATGAAGAAGGTATGGGTGGAAACAGAATAGATATTATTTTTAAAAAGCCAATGTCCCTCCCTTGCAAACACAGACTATAAGACTCATCAATGAATTATTAACATCATCCATCGTTTTTCTTCTCTATAAGCAAATATTTTAAAAATTTTAGCTGTTCCATCTAGGGGCTGTACATCATTTATTTAATCATTCCTCTGTTTTGGGATATTTACTTATCTACAGTTATGTTTTTTTACATCTGCTCCTTTAATCTAGTTCCAGTTTTCCACCTCAGAGTCTGAACCAAGAGGCATATAGTCCCAGAGCAAGAAAATAAAGATATTTTTTGCAATACAGTTGGCTTGAAAACAATGATTAATATAAGGAAAACCTGCTTGAAATTCCTCTGGTATATGATGAAATAAGGTTGACCTACTGAGACCATATATTCTCTCAGTTCAGAGTGATACATTTACTCTCACAAAAGCTTAACCGCAAGGTTGCATTCAGGAAGAAGGAGAATGTGATGTAAAGAAAGTAAAAATAAAATCCTATCCTCCTTGTCTTGAAGTATTGTGCAAAGAAAAGAAGGCAATGGAAGAAAAAAATAGTTGATCAGATGCGTTCCCCAATATTCCTTACAGGTTTAAACCCAGAGAGGCCAAAATGAGGTGTATTGATTGAAAAAATGGGGGGGGGGGCTCAAGAGGCAACTCTTCTTCATTTGGTCTTGTACAAACATGAAGGAGCTTGAATAATGATAAAATTTTTACTCAGAAAGAGAAGATTCTGGTTTGCCTTCCTAAGCTTCCCTTAATTCCTGTGTGGCCTAGACACTGTGGCAGAGGCAAGGTGGCCTTTTGACATAAGCTGAAAATCCACTAATAACATAGGAGGTTGCATGAGAGAGGAAGTGACACAAAATCAGTAATATCTATCTAGAACCTGAACTAGATCTGAACAACAAATGAGTTACCAGAGATATCATTAGGCTTTAAGTGAAATAAGGAAGTGATTTAAATTTTATCAACTAAAGATATCAGCAATAAATAGCAGAGAAATGTCAATGGATAATATGATAGTTGTCTCCACAGTGGCCACTATCTATATCTTTTCTACCTGTATATGCAATAATATTCCTCTGACTATTTCCTTTGACTCTGGATTTTCCTTGGGACTTCACAATAGAATGTGGTCAAAGTAATGTTCTAGGATTTCGGAGGCTATATCATTAGAGGCTTTGAAGCTTTCAAGTAGGTCTGTTGGAGCCCCAGCTACAATAGTATAAGAAGCTCACAGTACATAGAGAGGGCCACCTGTGGGCTTACCATCTGACATCCAAAGGTGAGCCTCATCCATGGATAGAATCAACTGTCATCCATCTGAAGAAACCATCTTGGACATACAGTCCAGATGAGACTTCAGATGATCTCAGCACTGTAGCTACAGTCCTGAGATATCTGAGGATAGAACCATCCAGTTGAGCCCAATCTACCCACAGAACTGTGAAAGATACTATCAATTTTTATTTTAAGTCACTAAGTTTTGGGGTGGTTTGTAATGCAGCAAAAGATAACCAGGCCAGATGTGATAGGTCCAAACATCCCAACAGAGGCCTCTGAAGCCAAACTCAAACTGGATCTGAGGGATGACATTTTGGTATGAAGAATTTTTCACCAAATAAGCAAGAGGTCATGAAACCATTTTCCTAAATGCATTTTTAAATATAATTTATTGGCAAATTGGCTAACACAGTGTATACAGTGTGCTCTTGGTTTTGGGGGTAGATTCCGTGGTTCATTGCTTACAAACAACACCCAGTGCTCACCCCAACAAGTGCCCTCCTCAATGTCCATCACCCATTTTCCCCTCTCCCCCACCCCCCATCAATCCTAGTTTGTTCTTTGTATTTAAGGTCTCTTATGGTTTATCTCCCTCCCTCTCTGTAACTATTTTCCCCCTTCCCTTCCCCCATAGTCTTCTCTTAAGTTTCTCACATTCCACATATGAGTGAGAACATATGATATCTGTCTTTCTCTGACTGACTTATTTTATTTAGCATACCTGCCAGTTCTATCCACGTTGCTGCAAATGGCATGATTTCATTCTTTCTCATCTCCAAGTTGTATTCCATTATATATAAAAACCACATGTTTTTTATCCATTCATCAGTTGATGGACATTTAGGCTCTTTCCATAATTTGGCTATTGTTAAAAGCACTGCTATAAACTGTATTTTTGAGTAGAGAAGGAAGTAGGGGATAGACATATGAAAAACTGAATATTCCTCCCGCCCCCAATACAGGACATTACCTGAAATCGTTTTTAAATTACCATATTAGGCTAAATACTAACAAAGATTAAATATAGTAAGTGGAAGCTTATGAGGAAGACTACTAGCTCATGTACAGGCAAATAAAGAAAGTGCATTTTATATGGGTCACACTATAATCAAATTGAGCAGGAATCAGTCCTTTGCAGCCTGTTTTTGTCAATAAAGTTTTACTGGAACACAGCCATGACCATTTGTTTATGTATTTTCTGTAACTGTTGTAGTGCTATAATAGTTGCAGAAGAAACTGGCCTGCAAAGCCTCAAGTACTTACTCTCTGGCACTTTAAAGGAAAAGTGTACTGACCTCTATATAAAGTGAAAACTGGAACCATGATTCACACACAGACTTTAAATAACTTGCAATTATATTTTCAGGGTAAATTCGTAGAAGTAGAATTGCTAGGCCACAGAGTTTGTGTAACATTAAAGTCTTTTGTAAATTTTGGTTCTAATTTATCTCCAGAAAAATGGTATCATTTTACATATAATCATATCAATATGAGATGCCACGTTCTCTGTATCCTCACCAGTGTCATAAAACTTAACTTTAGAGTCATATAAAAAGGAGGAGGAGGAGGAGCCAGAGGAGGAATAAAAGGAAGTGGAGGAGGAGGGGGAGGAGAATAAGGAGGCGAAAAAGCTCTTGTACACAAATCTTTATCTGTATCATTTAGGATATTTCTTACAAGCAAAATTACAGGGTCAATGTATTAAAAGTGTATTAAGTCCCCCCCATAAAAAAAACATAGTAAGCACCCTGCTATATATTGCCAAATTAATTTCCAGAAGAGTTGTACCAATTTACACTCCTCCTTATATTGTATGAAATGAACACATTTCACTTACCAAGTACATATGTTAGATAAATGGTATATTTATTTCACATAGTAGTGTCAGTTACGTTGCTCACATGTTAGACAAAAACTGTATCCCATATTTGTTTTAATTTTCCCTTTATTCCTCAATACATTTGAATATTTCCTATAAAGTTATTAATCACTTTGGTTAATATTGAAGGTCTCTTACAGTTTTTTTAACCAGCTTTTCTTTGTTTTCCTGATTGTATTTATATAACATAAATTCAAGAAATACATTTTAAAAAATAGGCATATGAGTCTGTTGCTAGACTTTCTGTTCTATTTCTGTGTTGATCTACTTCTATGCTGGTACTAATCAGAAATAGGTATTATAGATTATGATGTGTTTTGGCATCTGGTAAGGCTTAGGTACATTTATTGTTCTTTTTTAAAGTTTTGAGTTATTCATATGCCTATTCTCTTTCAGATTATTTTAGAAACACCCTGTCAAAGTCCATAAAAATCTTTCTGAAATTTGCATGGAGATTGACTTGATATGTTTGCAATTTCACACAATTTTCTACTGAGATATTTGTTACAGAAAATTATTTGAATTGATTATAAATTAAATAATTGTTAATATTTGTGAAAATTATAACTTTTTAATTTTTGATGGTTTTTTGGTAGAAAGTATTTTTATCTTGATTAGCTTATATTGATCTTATAAATTGTGTATTTTTCCTTTATTGACATATTTCAAATGGCAAATACTCTATTGAGCAAGTGGTAAAATAAAAATTTTACCTTCAGTGAAAGAAAAATGGTTTAAGCTTTCTATAATGTAAATATAAACTATAATGAAAATATTAACTGAAAATACAAACTATAATAGAATCTGTTGAGATTTTTTAAATAGGGAGGCTATTTTGGGTATAAATAGAACATTTATTTTGAGAAATTCAGAGTGTGCATAAACAATTTTGATAGGGAAAAATGGATTCAAGTCCAGATGTTGTGGCATTCATACTTCACTGGTGTTTGATGCTGGGCGGAAGGTGGGGTTCATAGGTCCATAGTGTTTCTGGCTCATTTATGTATCAACCCAGTTGTATCCTGGAGAATGGGAGCAGGCTTTCATTCTTGGTCCTAATATGTGTTTTTCATCTGTAGGTTATGTCTAAAGACCCTGGTCATTCATAAGTATCAGTGACCATATAGTTCTCTTTACTGTATCAGATATTTCTCTGGCCTGTTTAGTTGGCATAGTTATCTTACTATAGAAAAATTACTTTGATTTGAAATAGGTCATCTGTTGCCTCTTCTAGTCTGAATATAGACCTATGTCACTTCAGAAGCCAGGAGGAATAGGGCAGTCTAACAGTAGAATGCAATGAAACTTAGAGTAAATCTGAGCACTGTTAATGGAAGTATAATAGCAGTAATAGGATCTTCAGTAGGCCTCTAGGGATTAAGCTATCAACCAGCAAATGCTCATCTTAATTCTCCTTAAGATGGGACAGCCAGTAAAGCTGATATCAAGATTCCTAAAAACTTCTGCAAAGACGACTAAAAGTTAATATGAGCCTTTACATTAAACAAAATACAACAAAACAGATCCATAGGCTATACAGCTTGAGTCACATGGGCCTATGCCCATCAATGCAGGGGGATGCTAACTTTGTTGCTTTTTTTTTTTTTTTTTTTTGTCATCCTTATCCCATTCCTACTGTGGATGAAAGGCAACCATATTTTTTTTCTATTTTTGATTTATTTTTAAATTAGGTCTTTAATCCATGTTGAGTTTATTTTTGTGTATAGTATTAAACAGAGGTCCAGTTTCATTGTTTTACATGTAGCTGTACAGCTTTCCAGGCACAATTTATTGAAGAAACTGTCTTTCCCTATTGAATATTGTTGCCTCCTTTGTCATAGATTGACTATATAATCATGGGTTTATTTCTGGGTTGTATTCTGTTCCATTGATCTATGTGTCTATTTTGTCCCAGTACCATAATGTTTTATTACAGATCTATAGATATCTTGAAATCTAATATTGTTATACCTCCAGCTTTGTTCTTCTTTCTCAGGGTTGCTTTCCCAGGATGGCTATTCAGGGTTTTCTGTGTTTCTATACAAATTTTAGTATTATTTGTTCCAGTTTTGTGAAAAATTCTATTGGTATTTTAATAGAGATTGTATCAAATCTATAGATTGCTTTGGGTAATATGGACATTTTAACAACATTAGTTCTTACAACTCATGAGCATGAAATATCTTTACATTTGTTTGTGCCATCTTCAATTTCTTTTATCAGTATTTTATAGTTTTTGGAGTACAGGTCTTTCACCTCTTTGGTTAAGCTTATTTTTAGGTATTTGATTATTTTTTGGTGCAGTTGTAAATGTTTTCTTAATTTCTCTTTCTGCTATTTCATTAGTAGTGTATAGAAATGCAATTGATTTATGGATATTGATTTTGTATACTCTGACCCTTCTGAATTCATTTATCAGTTCTAGTAGTTTTTTGGTGGAGTCTTTAGGGTTTTCTGTGTATGGTATCATGACATCTGCAAACAACAACAGTTTAATTTCTTTGCCAATATGGATGCCTCCTATTTCTTTTTTTTTGTCTTATTTCTGAGGCTAGGACTTCCAGTACTATGTTGAATAAAGATAGTGAGAGTGGACATACTTGATACCAAAACCAGATAAAGACACCACAGGGAAAATAAAAAAAGAACAAGAAAAAGGAAACTACAGGCCAATATCCCTGAAGAACATAGATGCACAAATCCTCAACAAAATATTAGCATCCTACATAGAATATGTTAAAAAATAATTCGCCATGATAAGTTGGGATTTATTCCAGGGATGCAAGGATGGTTCAATATTCACAAATTGATCAACTTCATATACCACATCAACAAAACAAAGGAAAAAAGTCATATAATCTTTTCAATAAATACAGAAAAATTTTCTGACAAGATTGGACATCCATTCATGATTAAAAACTCTCAATAAAGTGGGGTTAAATGGAACATACCCCAACATAATAAAGTCCATGTATGAAAAACCCTCAGCTAACAACTTACTCCATGTTGAAAAACTGAGAGCTTTCCCTTTGGAGTCAGGAAAGGCAGCCATCTTTGATAACAATCTTGGTAGCATCCTATAGTCCCCAAATGTAAAAGCAACTTTGCCCAGGATGCTAGAATTATCTGGCTTCCTGCCATAACTGTTATATTCCAATTCAGTTATCCCCTGAGCACTGAGAAGATTATTGGACAAAATGGAGCCTCAGTGGAATTGAGAGTACTTTCCCCAATTTTTGGTCAAAATTATTGTCCTACTTTGGCTCCAAGCTGGAACTGTAATACTCTTTATTTTGGAAATATCATAATCTGCACAGAGTGTCCCACATGACCCTGGCCTACACTCAGGCATTAATGTTGCCACCACCTTTGCTCTAAAGGCTACCACCACAGCTTTCTTCTCTCTTGTTCTAACGCATTTTTCAGTTTGCCTATTTTCTCATTCCCTTAACTTTCTCTCAGATTTGTATTCCAGCAGTTTTTCTGTCTTCCAAGGCACAGCACATTTCTGTGAGTATCATCTTTTTTGACTAGCTCATGAACGTGATAGTGGAGGTGCAGACAGTCTTGATTTATCCAAAGACTATTCCAAACTATGCTATGGACATATCTTCTTCCTACTGAAAATATATATCCTAATAATATTTTTGGGAGATTTGGAAACTACTTTATCATTTAGTCAAACTTACTCCCATTAAGTTTAAAACTAAAGCCACATATCTACATTAACACTGGTTCTTTTCCATTGCTAGCCACAGTTGTGATTCAGAAGCTCTGATGTGGGGAGGGGTTGTGGCCTAATTCTGGCATGTAATTCAGGAGTATTTATTGAGTATTATTTTATGTAAGGGTCAGATCTAGGCAATTAGAGCTCATCAGTTACCCTCAGAGAAGGGCCTGCTAAAATGGAGTAGATGCTATACAAAGGTTATTGCCTTATGATTATTACTTTTATTATTGTTTGTCACCTACCATATATTGCCTTGTGTCATAGTGATTTGTCAACATTTAATTATCTTAAATTTCTCAAAGGAAGAAACCATGTCTCAATTTCATTTCAATAATTATAAAAAGTCCATCTATTCAACACATGTTTATTAGAGACTTCACTAGGCACTAGAGAAACAATGATGAGCAAGACTGGCATTATCTGTACTGCATGGAGCTTACAGTCCAGGAGAAGTTTGTTTAAACAAGTAACTGTAATCAGTATAATCAATATCAATGGCTCTGATAGGAAACACAGCATGCTGAGGACACATAGCAGTGGAATCCAGCTAAGGGATTACTATCCACTTTGAGAGTCTATATACTCAAAAATATTGTTGAATGTATGTATAGCAGAGTCAGGCCAATACCTCTTTCCACTTCAGAGCCCCTGAGTCATAACTGTGACTAGCAATGGAAAAGAGACAGTTTTGATGTAGATATGCATCCCAGGATTTATATAAAAAGTAATATTTATACCAAAATGAGTAGTATTTGTACAGGCAAATAGGAGAATGGGGTAGAGGCTGACTAGGGAGAGAGTAGTCCAGGAAAAGAGAAGAGATGAACAAAAGTTTAGAGGTGATGGAAAATATTGCATATTGGGATACTGAAAAGAATACCATTAATTGGAAGGCAAGTCAAGAATAACTGTATGAGACATTTTAGTGGGTTTAGACTATAACTTAAACTATTAAATGATTCAATGAATGAATAAAAGAATCATATTTGTGTCACAGAAGGAAAATTCTGTCCTCTTTGTGAAAAAAAAATAGATTGAAGAGATGCAGGACTGTATGTGGAGACAAGGACTAAGAAATAGTCTTAGTAATCTAGTCAGTGAAATTGGGCTGTAAGCATAATTATAGCTAGAATGAGAAAGAAGGGATTGATTAAAGTTAAGTAGTAGAATCGATAGGAATTCTTGATTAACTGGATATGACTATTGAGGGAAAGTAAAGACTCTAGGATTACATCTGGGTTTCTGTCCGTGGTACCAATTACTGAAATAAGATACACAGAGAGGAAGGTTTGGGGAGAGAATGATGTGTTCAGAGTAAGTGGAAATAGTTCTGTTACTTCCACGTGGTAATTTCCAGTAGGGAATTTGGTGTAAAAACTTAACAGTGTACAGCCATCTCATGTGCATGATATTATCTGATTTCCAAGTCCTCAGAATTAGGATTGACATGACATTTTCGGAACTAAACTGAAATCTAGACAGACGAGATACTCATCCACATTCAACCAGGAAGTAAAGAGGATGGGCAGGAAAGAAGCTTTGCCCCCTTATTTCTTGTCTAATGCTCTTTGCCCTGTGGCTCATGATCTCCCAGAAGGCACTATGCTAGAGCTTGCAGAATGGGTGAATTTTAATTCTTTGTACAGAATACAGTGGACTATTTTACCACATATATTGTACAAGGTTATTTGTAGATATTGAAGGATGAAGTGAGTAGACCATGAAAAATGAGAAAAATTATAAAGGACCTGAAAATAAAACTTCTACTTCATTGGAAAGGCACCTCCATTATTTGGCTTTCAGCACATTTAATTCTTTATTTTAAGAGTGTGTGTCAGTGCAAAATGATCTCAAAATGCATTTTTTTTCATGCTGCAGATGGAATGCTGCTTTTTAAAGCGCTGGTTACAAATTAATCAACATTATGTAAAATAAATTGTGGGAGGTGGTCAAAGAGAAGCAGAAATAATATTTCCTGAATGGTTGCCCTTAGTATCTTCACAGAAATGACGTCTCATATAAGGTTAGCACGAGGAGCACAGTTACAGAATAAATTATAAACAAGATTAAATGAAACAGTGGTGAAGAAAAATAGGAGGGCTTATGACACAATGGAGAGAAAAATATTGGATGAAAAGTGAAAAATTATAAATCGTGGCACATAAAAATTGCAATTTAGGACAAGGAAACTATTTGAATATAGAGAAACAAGATTGGAAGGTGGATGGAGAAATAAGTACCAGGCAAGGACAGAAGAGGGCTATGTAACTGACAAGTGTCAGTCTGACTTTCTTCTGGAAGAAGTTGGTCCCTCCAGGACCTGATACTGCACTAAAGTGGCCACAGCCAGAGCCGTGTGACAGCTCTTATTTCCATCATCCCACTACCATCTTCCAAGGCTTTTTAAATGCATGTCTAAAAGAATATTTTCTCTTTTGAGATACAAAGAGAGTCCAAACTCTGTAAATATTAAAAATCTTGTTTGTACCATGTCAGTCTTTAGAGTATGATCTAGATTAAGGCCCAATTACTAGAATATAGATGTGTGATCTGAATGAGGGAAGTATCAATCTTAGTACTACCATTGGCTTCATCTATATGATTAGCTTTGAAACTAGCTCCTTGAGGGGAACCTGGGTGGCTCAGTCATTTGAGCATTTTACTCTAGATTTTAGCTCATGTCATAACCTCACAGTTCATTAGATCGAGCCCTGCATTGGGCTCTGCATCGACAGCACGGAATGTGCTTAGGATTCTTCTCTCTCTCTCTCTCCCCCCCCTGTCATTCCCCCTCTTCTCTCCCCCTCTCTCACCCCCGCTCTCTCTCCCCCTCTCTCTCCTCCTCCCTCTCTCTGTCCCCCACCCCAGCTTGTGCTCTATCTCTCCCTCTCAAAATAAATAAGTAAATAAATAAACATTAAAAAAGTGAAAAGGAAAATAGCTCCTTGATAGGTCCCTGAAAGACAGGGGGAAAGAAGGAAGCCTTTCCACCTTAGAACTGGCAGTCCTTGGTTCTAGTAATCACAAAGACTCCAAAGATGTTGTCATCATCCCCTTGTAAATAAGGAACGAGATGTTCTCCAAAACCTGAGAATATGTTCCACAGAGCCCTTTCAGATTCTGAGCCCTAATTACCAGTCACTTTGCCCTTTATGGGGATCTAGATATAGTGGAAGGGTATCAAGTCCAGGAGATAGATGATATGAGCTATTTTTATCTGTGGCTGAAAAATTCTGATTCTAAGGAGCTCCTTGATTTCACATTGACAGAGCACAAAATGATCTGTGCATGCAGTGCAAATAGAGAATACAGTATTAGTGCAAATTTACAAACACTTATCACTTTAAAATAGTTCTCAAACTTAGCTGTACATCAGAATCCTCTGGAAAGTTTGTTAAAACATTACTGGGCCCCACCTCCAAAATGTCTTAATCAACAGGTCAAAGGTAAGGCCTGAAAATGTGTGTTTCTAACATATCCCAAGGTGATGTTGATGCTGCTGGTCCAGGACCACCCTTGAGAGCCACCCCTCAATATCATACAGCAATGAGTGGCAATGCCAATACTGAAGCAGGAGTAACCTCCCAGCCAGCACAGAGTTCACTCCATGGCAGTATGCCCCTTCCCCTCATATGTCACATGGTCTGTGCATTCATCAGTCTGTGTGTTTATTCGTTCCAGAATTTCCTACTTTGGATTAATTAAGCTATTACTCAACAAGACAGAGAGAAGGTCCTGTGACCTCTAGCCAATTCTATCTGCCTGATTTTCAGCATTAAAATCTTCAAGACACCTACATATACACACTATTTAAACTGGCCAAGCTCTGCAAGTGAATTACTTTTAAACTGCCTGACCCATGGGGTCAGATAAGTTCAAAGGTGCAGAGTGATAGAGTATGGTCTACCCCTTTCAGTACTTGTGATCTACCTGCTATAACCTATACTCTGGAACATGTGAAAAGCAAATGGTCCTCACCCATGGTCATTTCCATGATCTACCCTGAATGTGATTCAACCCCATCTGCCCTGTTACTCTGTTCTCCCATCTTTTATAGTTTAGCTCCCTTTAATCTCTGTTCTTTTGCCCTCGTATATGCTCATCCGTCTTATATATCACCTGTGCAAAAAGTGGTTTATTAATTTTGTTTGAGTTAATTTCCTTTTCAAATAAGATTTTGATATTTGCCTTCTGGAGCCACCCACTCCCGTGTAGGCAACAAGACTAACAACAGACAGGGTGCTGCTGGCCACCAACCTGTCACACCTGTCCTCCTGTAGATGGATTCAGGTTATACAGAGGAGGGTCAGAGATAAGTAGCATATTGTGCCTACAGACAAGACACTAGAGCTGAAAGACAAGACTCCTTTGAAGCAGATTACACTCCATCACTTTCACTGTTGTTACCATACTGAAATCAGACAGAATACCCAAGTAAATCTAAATTTTTGAAGCCACTCTGTATTTACCCCTTGCAGGAAGCTTTCTGATGCAGCACAGTCCCAAAATCTCCCATTTGAATTCCTGATAACGACTGTAATAGCTGTGGAAGGTTGAGTTCTTGCCAAGCCCTGGATGAAGCACTTGACTTGTATTATGTCATTTAAGAACTGCAATGCCTTTATCAGAGAAGTACTGTTTTTTTCACATTTCACATGTGAGGAAATTAAGACTTAGATGTTAAGTAACCTGTCCAAAATTACATTCCTAATCAGGGTCACAGCTAGTAGTTCAGCCCCATCAGTTGGATGCCAGATATCACACACTTGCTGGTGTGATTTCTGCTTTCCTATGGTACAGACAGCCAATCACACAGCACTTTCACAGTTTTTGTTTGGCAGATTTGAGATGAATATCTTAGGAGCAAATGTACCTCGATTCAACACAGACATGTGGTGCACCAATGGAGTTTCCAGCCAGCTGTGTGCAAGGATCCATTGTAATGGGGAGGTGGGAAAAGGAAACCATTAAACTTGGTCCCTACCTAGGGAAAATGTATATATGCAAATATGCTGTGAGAATAGGATGGAAGAACATATGGCTAAGAGGCCAAATGTGTGAAATGCAAACTGCAAAATTTGTATTTTAGCTAAAACCGAGAACTAAAAAAAGAGGCTAAGTAGGCTAAATAGTATAAAGGCATATCTTCCAAAACCATTTGGCAGAGCTGCCCTCAGCCCAAATGGTGACAGACTGGCTGCCTAATGTCCTAGGGACTTAGACATGTATCTGTTGCACTGGGGGTATTTACAATGCCCTCCCATTTTAATATTTATTTAGAAGTTAATTACTGTCACTGTCAGCTCTTTTATCTCAACAACATTTCAGAGAAATGTATTCAGGCATTATGTGACTTGTAAGTAAGATTAACAAGAAAGTTCAGAGAAGTGTAATAATCAAGGGATTTGGCTGTTAATAAAGAACTTAATGAAAAACAAATGAGTTAACACCATATTGAATTTGAATTTGGTTAAAGCAAATTCTAGAATTACATACAGTACACTTTCTTAAGCATAAGTCATTGTACACCTAGAATTGAAATTAATGACCAATGACCACATTCATGTGCAAATGGCCAATGAGAATACCAACTTTGAGGATTATTTTAGACTCAAAAGCCAGGGCTTTGCCTGTATTATTTAAATCTTTAAATAAACACAAATGAGCTTTCAGGTGGGTTTCATTGGATGTATTATCTGCATTACGCCCTCATGCACACATACACATACAGACACGCAGACGTACTACTGATGAGTTGATAGAGTGTATTACTCCTGCTCTACAGATGGCTAAAGGGATTAAGCAAATATCGTTGCTGCAGCATGAGGCTGAGCCTTTGTATTCATTTATAAAGTTAGGGAAGTCACTGAAGAGAAAGAAAAATCATGCAACTGGAATGGAGAAGAAAAGCTCCAATTATAGTTCCAGAATTGGCTGCCACCTTTAGTGTTAACAGAGTGTGCATGTTTCTCAGAAGTGACACCTGCATTGTCTATTGGGAAACATTTAATCCCTGAAGTTGTATTAAGGAGGCTGGTGAGCATACAAGTGAATAGAAATGATGTCAGCTCTTTCTCTGATAGAAGAAATTGCACTAATTTAAATAGCACATCAGAGGGTTCTCTGGACCCCTCTTAATTTTATTTCAGTTGCAATGTACCACCGTGCCCCTGCAGAATACCTGGAAATTACGTAAACATATGACTATGTCAACGTAGGTATCATCCTGATGTTCCCCTGCCCTTTTTATATGCCTCTATCCAGGATTTGATTAGCTTGTGTCTCTTCTAGAAGGGAGGCATTTTGCTTTATTTAACATAGTATGGCCAGTGACCAAAGTGTGCTATATACATCTGGTGGGCACCTGGGGAATGTTTGTGGGGCCGTATACTTAGAAAAACACCTCTTTTTCTCAGGGTCACATCCAACAGCTTCCCCTATGATAGACCACAGCTGAGAGCTGGAGATGTCATACAAAGTCCTCCCAAACAGTTAGAATGGAGGCGAAGATGACACAGTGATTGAAATCTGTGCTTCATCTGAAATAAATTCTCTTCTGCCTTCACATAATATCCAACCTCCTGTCTTTATTTTTGTCCCCAATAATTGTAGCAGTGCCTGGAACATAGTTAGTGGGCAATAGATGAATGTTGCACAGGAAAGCATTTGATATATGTTGAGAGAATTCAGTTGGAAAATGTTGACTGTGCTTAATGTTTGGGCACTTAACATAAGTTCTGGTAATATGACAAAGCCTCTCACGGTAGTGCTTATTCTCTTGTGATTAAAAAAAAAAAATGTGTGTGTGTGTGTGTGTGTGTGTGTGTGTGTGTGTGTGTATTGATGACTTCCAGGTGGCATCATTTTCTTGTCCCGATCAGGAGAAGACCTGGGTTGTTCAGCCTGCTGCTGAGTTTGCTATGAGAGTGTAAAGTCAAGACAGATGCAGATGCTAACAGGATGCTGACACCTTTTCAGATAACTGGCTTCATCTGTCTGCCTGTTTATGGGGAGGACTGATTATCAGCCATGTGCAAATGCAGGGGAACCGATCTGATCTCTGTGCTGTTTTACACCATAGGCAGAGCCACCTCTCTATCCCGCATTCACTCAGAAAGGCAGGAAATATAATTAAGCTTTCATGCATATTCCTGCAGTACCCTGCATAGTCATTCAGTCATTAGAAGGAAAAAAAAAATGAGTCAGTGTCAGCAATGCTTGCTTGTTTGAAGACACTACCTAAGACTTCAGAGCTCTGAGAGGCAGAAGAGGGGATGCGAGCAATGTGAGGCAGGGGTGTGGACAGTGGGTTTGTCAGGGAAGCAAGAGGGAGGCTGAAGGTAACTGTGGGCAGTTAGTCTGCAATACACACAAAGTGGATTTAGTCAGTTAAACAGAAACCAGAGAGTTTTTTTAACAAAAAAAAATATTAACTTCAACATTGAACTGCTTAAAAGATTACAAAGTCCTGAGGCACCTGGGTGGCTCAGTCGGTCAAATGTCCAACTCTTGATTTTGGCTCAGGTCATGATCTTGCAGTTTGTGAGGTCAGGTCCCGCATTGGGCTCTGTGCTGGTATTGCAGAGCCTGCTAGGGATCCCCCCACCCCTCTCTCTCTCTCTCTATGCCCCTCCTTTGCACATGTGTTCTAAATAAATAAATAAATAAATAAATAAATAAAATTGATTTTAAAAAATGATTGCAAAGTCCTTGGCTGTGGTCAGTATTGCTAGGGGATGGGACTTGCCAGTTAGCTGGACCTGGAGTGGCGTGGGACTTCATTGAGACCATCTGTAGAAGCTGTTCATACAAAGAAATGCTATTGTACCAATGATCATAAGACCTGATTTGGATTCTAGGTTTGTTAATTATTGTGTGAACTTAAGCAAATAACGTAACCACTAGAACATCAGTTTCCTCATCCATGAAATGCAGGTGCTAATACCTAATCATAGTGTCATTGTGTGGATCAAATAAAACAACATATTATATTTAAAGAAACCCATAAGCTGTGGTTGGTTTTATCAACGCTTTGTCGTCATTCCCAGAATGAGCTCCATGAAACATTAGTTATACCAAATATAAGTATATAGAGAGCACTACATACTAGATGCTTTCTCTTTATGGTTATAGTGCATGCTAGAATTTTAAGGGCTCTGAAGAGGCCTGAGTTTAAAGCTATAACAAAAAATAACAATACCAAAAAACACCTGTGTGGTTAACCCAGCATTTTCCAAATGTATTTGACAATGGACCCTGTGTGTCTCACATTTTATTCTTACTAATATATCTAATTAGTCACTAATTGTGACTCATATGTCACAGAAATACATCACAAATTATATTTTGAGAAAAGTCAACTTCGTCCAAATTCTTTAGTTTCCAGGCCTCTAAAGTCCCTAAATAAATCTTTATCCTATACAAGTGTCCCCTGCTATCTGAAAGTAGAACTTTCCTGTGAAATCTTTCACAAGCCATAATGGCAAGAAGCAGAGAAGCCATTACTAATAGTTTATATGGAAAATTTTTTGAATGTTCCCAAGCCCAAAAAATAACCTTTCTTAGGCTTTTCTGATATCTTAGGACACATCTTGCTAACAGAGTCACAAAAGGAATTGAGATTAAACACACATGCTCACGGTCACGGTTCAAGGCCTTGGCAGTGTGAAGCTGAGATGATGACTGAGTGTGGTTCCAGAGGAAGGAGCCCGGCAGTGCCACTCTCATTGCCCACGCTACGAGCTGCCTCTGTGACAGCTTGCCACAAGACAAATGCTGAGCCTTATTTTCGCTTTTAGCCTTTTTTTTTTTTTTTTGTAAAAGTGAAAAGCATCTTTGAAATTCTTTCATTAGCAAAAACAGGTACCTGTGTTCAGTCATTCATAAAAGCAAAGTGGTGTCACAACAACTTTCAGGTTACAGCACTTACCCGAGGGCACTGGGTATCATACTGCACTGGATGACAAAATATAACCGCATCTCAAATTTGGCTTCACAGTGCATTCAGCTAGGGTGCTTTAAAAATTATTGATGCTTGGGTCCCATCCCTAGAGATTATCAAATAATTGGTATATTGGTATACATTGTGGCCTTGGAACACTGTTTGAAACATGATAGGTAATTCCAAAAAGCGGCCAAGTTTAAGAACTAGTGAAAAAAAAATCCCAGGGCTATTATTTATTTCTAACACTGTAGACATGTTTTTCATTCAGATTTGAGAGTAAGCCTACAATCTTTCTCACAAAGCTCATGGGTATGGTAAATATTCACTGATTATGAACAGTATCATTCAGTCTTTAATTCACTTAATAATTATAGTCTGGTCACAAAGGCAATAGCCATATTCAACAGGTTTTGTTGAACCTTTACTTCTGGCTACTGCAGTTCTCAAAGCTCTCTTGTTTCTCTGAACTACTGCTCATCTGATTGTCTTTTACCATGCAGAACAGCATATGCAGTTCTGCCCAGTTAATTACTTTTTTGTATGTGTCTAACTCACTTTTCCCTCCACCTAAGCTGAAACCATGCTCTCCTAAACTCAGACACCAGCTATGAAGCGTTAAGGCAGAGATGGCATCACATAAGAAAGAACAAGACCTTTGGAGTAAGACAGACATGAATGCAAATACTGATTCTACCTCTCATCAATCATATGGTCTTAGACATTTTCTTTAATTTCTCTGAGCTCAGTTTCTTTAGCTATAAAATAGTGCTGATAATACTGACCTGGAAGAGCTGTTATGAAGAGTCAATGGGATAAGGCCCTCAAAGTTCATACACAAAGGGCATAACACAGGAGAGAGAAACAAAGGAAGCTCTTATTACTATCTATGTCGACCATTTTGAGGTTCAGTTGTTTGCACCCGCATGTGTAACAAGGAGAAATGCTGACTCCAGATGGAAACCTTGAAAAATTCTTATCTCCAGGCCTAGGGAAAAGACTTCTGGCATTTATGCAAAGTGACTTTCCCTAAATTCATTATTTTCCTGCTATAAAAAAACAAAAGACAGAATTTAGAGGAAAAACTAATGTGGTCACATTAATACATGAATATGGAGAGGGTATATAAAACAATTCTGGATCAGTAATGTCCTTAAATAGGAATAAAGCTGATGGAATTTTATTTCTGTTGGATTTGAAGGTATTCCCAGCAAATACCATCAGAGGCCAAGAGAGAGAAAACATGAAAAAGATTGGATCTCCATATAACAAACACATTATTAATTTATTATCCATCTAATGAAAACTATAACGAAACCAACTTTAATGACTCAGGGAGGCCCCAGAGCTTGTGGGGACCTGTATGTGGTTATAGTGTGGCCTCAGAGGTTCAAGACTGCTGTACATCTGTGCTAAACCCAAGAACATGGTCATTTGGCATTTATACAGCATCAGTCATTACCTTCTCTTCTATCAGTAGCCCATCAACATCATCAAACATGCTCCATTTCTGGTTTTGTTGGGCCTTGTTGACTCATTCCTAAACTATCTATACGGCACTTGCTCCCTAGAATGGAACCAAAGTTGGGTGTATAGCAGTGGCCTTATGGCCTCAGCTTCACCTATTCTCCATGTGGCCACACAAAGTTCAGAGCAAAGATTATTGTGGAGAGAAGGAGAATGATAAAGGAAGGCAGGCAATCACTAAATAATCTCTGGTCACAGGTGTGGGGTGGCATGCCTGAATCTTTGATTGCCTGATGAGTTAGTCTCTGATTTCCTGAGGTCTTTAAAGTGGAGTGTTAATGCTTTTTTAGCACAGTGCTGGCAAATATTTAACACTCAATAATATTAGCTATTATTCTATGATGATGATGATGATGAAACAAAGGGAGGGAGATATAATACCTAGTGATACGAAAAGGTCTAGTAAGATAAATGTCCAAAGGTCATTGGCTTTAGCAATATGGATATCATGGTAACCTGATAAGAACACTTCTGGCAAAGTACATTGAGTAGTAAATGGAAGGGAGGAAACTGGACAGAAAGTAGAAAGCGGTTTTAATAACTCATCATGAAAAGGAGCTGCAAGAGATTAGGTTGAAGCCAGAGAGGGAACACCAAGTCAATAAAATCATTTTTTTAAAATGTTTTCTCCCCTAGGATAGGGAACGTGTGGTAATGCTGAAATATGCATAATTCCCAGCTGACCTGCACCTCCCCTACTTCCTGGTCTTGTCTGCTTGAGGTCTCTGTGGCATTCATGGCTTTCCTGATATCTAGGTACCTTCCAAAAGCAAGACCTTCTAGGACAATTGGATATTTTTGTTTATATTGCTAGTCCGCAGGAAAGATGTAAGAAAGGAACAGAATGATGATTTTTCCCCCTCTATTCTTCACACACAGTTGTGACCTCAAGCTGAATTATCAGCAGCCTTTTTTAAAGTTATGACTCATTTACTTGTCTGTCTGGGAACCCAGAAGGAGTGGGTAGATCATTCCGCAGAGGCCTGATGGCCTGAGCCTGAAGAAAGCCCCAGAGCTGCTCATAGGGCAGCTGTTTGAAGGTGTCTGCCTAAGAGGCATTGAGTTCCCTTCCCTGGAGAATGACAACTCTAGTCTTCCACTAGAATCAGCCGTTCTGGAGGTTGCATGGTCTTTGTTTGAAGTCTTCAGTCTTCTTAAAAAGATTTTTAAGAGCTTTAAAAGCTTGGGTAAAAAGCACTATGCTATCAAACCATTTCTACTTTGTTTCTGTTGTACTTTTTGTCTGTTCTTGAAGGAGTAGTACAAATGAATAGCTGGTCAGTAAAAAATCAGTCTTTGGTCATCTCTACTTCTGAAGTCCCTTAAATACATTCATATCATGGTTTTCCTTAGTGTTCATTTCCTCAAACTCTTTCTTAAGTGTGTTAGTGATTCTTTTTCCCTCTTGCTGGTCACATTTGCCTGTTTTCTTATTGACAAAAGAGCTGTTTAGAGCAACCGAGAAGTTGGGCTTAAGATCGTATATATGAATCCTTGTATTCTAAGGTTATCCATACCTAGATGGTTGACACAACTGGAAGTGCCTATTATATAAATGATGTGTCTCTGTTTTGAGAAAATAACATAACCAAGACTTTGGAAACTTCACAGATATTGATTAAAAATGAACTCTATGGACAGTTTATTTATTTTTAAATTCAGATGATGTATTCTTTTATTTTTCTTTAATTTTTTAATGTTTATTTATTTTTGAAAGAGAGACAGAGCATGAGGGGGGAGGGAAAGAGAGAGAGGGGGACAGAATCTGAAGCAGGCTCCAGGCTCGAGCTGTCAGCACAGAGCCCAACGTGGGGCTTAAACCCACAGACTGAAGATCATGACCTGAGCCAAAGTCTAATGCTTAACCAATGGAGCCACGCAGGTGCCACCAGATGATGTGTTCTTTTATACCCTCTAGCTCTCTGTTGCCTTTAGGATAAATCCTAAACCCTCTGGCATAGCAAAAAAGTGTCTAACAACCAAGTCCTGACATACTTTTCTATCATCATCATTTGAGGTTTTCTGAATCCGTGTTCTAAGGTACAGTCATACGTATTTTCTTTGCATTTGCAAATGCTGTTTCCCCTGACTAGATGTCCCTAGTTCCAGAAGTAAGTCTAATTGGAAATTATTTCTGATAATTTTATATATAATTCAAACATTACCTCTTTTGTAAAATTTCTGGCAAATCCCTACATAGATATCTCATTTATGTACACCTGTACCACAGTTTTATTACATTAATTTTAATTGACTGGTTTCACTTACTGTGGGCATCTTATATTAATATCTGATTCCAAATGTATAGCTGAGTTTCTTGTAAATAGTAGTTAATAAATGAAGTCTTTACATTATTTATTGCTTACCCAAAGTAAATTATATTATATCCAAATTTGCATACCTTATTTAAAATATTATAGTCACCAATTAATCCTTGACCAGCTAGTAGTGTCTGACATCTTTCCAAAGGAACAATCATGTCCTTAATTTAGGTCTTTGATTTCCGTTAGAGAGTACCCATTGCCTTCAGAGAAATCAGAATGTGAATGGGTTAGCTTTCAGTTTCTTGGCAGTCTAGATGATCCAAAATGAAAATTTGGGGGAAAAAACAACTTAGTGCTTATCTGTATCATCTTATTCTTGCTAAATATGGGAAGAATCAAGGAATGGGTAAGTAGCTGGTCCAAAGCCAAGCAGTGATCTGGAATCCTTACAGGACTAGAATGTAGGTCTCCTGATTAACATTTCTAGGATTACTGAAAATAAAATTAGATTAAAATATTTGAGTCCTCTTTTTGGTTATGCCATCAATAAACTGGGCGATTTAAAGCAAGGTTCTTGTATTCTGGGTTTTGGATGCTTTCTCTGCAAAATGAGTAAAACCACACCTGTAATATAAAAATGTGGTGAAGATTAAATGTGATAAAGGAGAGGCAAAGAATACTGTGTGAACCACATCACAATATATAATTGTTATTACAAAATTAATCCCAGTTAATGGTTTTGTGGAAAATAAAGAACGCTGTAGGTCACAGCTCTGATTCTCACTGGATTTGCTGCCTCTATAATGGGAGGAGTCTCTCATGGAGTAACCATTGGCAGCTTGTCAGGAATATGCCTTTATGTCCCTCCCATTATACAATGCACCAATCAAAGGAGAGGTATATGAATGACTGGATTTCAGGTATTTGGGAGAGAAGAGAATGAAAGGTCTGGGGTGCAGTGGTGGAGTGCTTTTCAGGGAGCTCATTATTCACAATGGTCTCATATCATCTTAGCAAGCAGTTGCCCTTTCTAGTGTATATCTCCACAAGGCTATGCCTCTCATGCCCAACCAAGCGTTCTCTCTAACCACCAGGACTGCTGACCCTTTCCTTTAGCCTCTCTGTAGCTGATACATACTCGTACAAAGATGGCAATAAGGGTAGGACACAGGTAGCTTCATAGCTTTCTGTGTTCTGTAGTGAGGGTGGCAGGGTAGGATACTTTGTAGAGGAGAATTTAATATGTGCCCATGCACAAAACCTAGTTTTCAAATCTGTTTAACTCATGCTTCTTCTACCTCTTCATGTTGAGAATATTATATATTATGTTGATATCTGTATCAATATATATATATAGTATATACTCTCTATTATCTACCTACCTACCTACCTATCATCTCTATCCATCTATTCACAATAAGAATAGAGGGAAGATATTCTTCTACATGGGCAGCATTGTATTTGCATTGGAAAGCACTATGCAAAGCTGGCCAACTCCTCTGTACCCTACGGACTGTTGTCTTTAATCCCCTCTTGTCCAGATTGCAAGTACTGCCAAATGTATATATGCTGTGTGTGTGTGTGTGTGTGTGTATTAGGTAACACTTCCAAAGACACTGTCTGATGGAAAGAGACATTGCCTGGTGAATACCCTGTTATCTTGTTAATGAGATGCCCAAAGTCAGATTAACCCCCTAAGACTTTAAAGATTGCCTCAATAGGCTTTTCTGAAAATCAGAGCATTAAAACCACTAGCTACCCTTTAGCCACCCATATTGAAATTTGGATAAAAAAGTGATCCCATTCTCTTGTCCTGTTCTATTTCCCCTTGTGGCTCTATTATCACCAAGGGACACCCAGATTTATCCGCCTTAATAGTATATTTCATTGTTTTCCATAGGGCTAGAGATAAATGGATTTATAAAGAGAAATGGAATTGGATTTTTCTCCTTCTTCTGATAACTTAGTAGGAATTCCAAAATTATTACTTGGGAGATATTCCTTACTGTGACTAGATTATTGTCTGTGCTACATTTTAATTTATTTTGCCTATATCAACATATATATATATATATATATATATATATATATATATGTAAGTAAATTATTTAAAGATATATTGTTTTTACTGTCTCTGGATATTAAAAAAAAAGGGGGTTAACAAGTTTCTGTTAATTAAATGTGTGTGCTAGAAGGAGCAAGATACTTGTGGGTCATTCTTTTGGTTGTTGATCTTGTGATAAGTAAGCTGTGCCCTGTAGTACCTCATGTCTGATTCACTATTGCTCTGGACCTTTAAGTGTTAGTTATAATGGTTTTTAAAATTATTATATGTGACTTTTCCATGCCTGGTTCCTTGGACACTATAAACCACTGCTAAGCTTGTGTTCATGAAGATATCACAGCTCCTATTTGTTTCCTGATGATAAGATGCATACTTCATACAGAAGTATAAAGAGCTGACTGATACAGTTTTCCAATCTGCTAGGTTTTTTAGAAGAGGCTATAGAATGAGGAACTAGAGGGACTGGAAAATTATACGTGACAGGGCAGGGAAAGAATGGCCAGAAATGAGGATGAGGACACCCTACAAAAGCCAAAGAGAGGTTGGCATTTTAGATTCTGCTAAGATAACTGGGCATGTAAGGGCAGAGAATTGGCTGGAAAGCTAGCTGGCATGCTAAAGTATGCTCCCACAAAATTACCTTCTTGATAATGAATCTTAACCGACTTCCCTCAACTTTGTATGTGTGTGCGTGTGTTTCATGACTTATTAAACAGATTAGCTACATTGATTTTTACTTTGAGATTTCCAGGCAATCACACAATACTTGAATTTTTCAATCATGTTGCTACATTATATGTTAATAAAAGCCAATAGCAAACATTTAAAAAGTTTTCCTAGATTAGGGCCCTTCCAAGAATCAATAATCTCATTGACACGGTTCAAAAAGCTATCAATTCTATGAGGACCACTAATGGCTGAAGAAAGCATGCATGTAAACACCACCAGAAAAATCAATGTTCTCTCTAAGTCATCGATAATTCTTGATGGCAATTGGAATTATAAAAATGTAACATGTGTTTCACACTTTAAGCATTTGAGAAGGATCCATATCAAGCTATCTGGTATCCTGGTGTTCAGGACAAGGGTTAGGTCTTGTTGATCTAATAACTTATGCATGGACAATACTTTATGGATTCTAAGATTACACATCACTCATATGACAGCCAGAACAACCCTGTGAAGTGGAGAAGAAGGTACTGTCACCTCATTGCTGCGAGACTTCACTCAAGCCTCAGAACAAAAGAAGTTGCACATTGGCCAAGACACTTAGAGAACAACTAGGAGTAAAGCTCCTCCAATTTTTATGCTTTTGTCCTTGGTGGTGATGGGTGCCCACACTACTGGAACTGGGCATGCAATAATTATTTATTATTTACCAATTTTCAATAGGCTACAAGAAGGCAATTTCAAGGGAAACCTGAAAAGTGGGAAAGGATCCAGAAGAGTCAAATACATAATGTATCTCACCTACGTTTGGAGAATTAACATAAAAAATACTCACTGAAGGATAAGAACTGCATTTTCTCATGCCTTTCTGGTGTCTCGTTAGTCACTGGAGTATCTCTACCTTCTCAAGTGGGCAGTATTTGGCATTTCTTCCCATATATTCCCTCTGTCATTAGTGAGACAGCCAGCTACTAGCCCCAGCACTGCCTCTTTTAACAACAAAGAAATCTTTTATCCTCTAACAGTGTAACTTCTCTGTAGCTGATCCTGTCTTTGGTTGAATATTTTTACAATTGAATTTTTGTTAAAATAAAAATAAATGTTTACAAATGAAATGAAGCCTCACCCTCAAAGAAACAGAAGTGATAGGAGAAAGAAATGATTCTGGGAACTCCTCAGTGTAATAATGAATTCAACATTCTTCAATCAAATTTAAAATTTAATTATAGGTAATTGTTCTTTTTTTAATGAAGTACTTCTGACATAATGCTCCATTATTATATAATTAGATAATTAACTCCATTAATCACCTTACAACTTATTTTTCTCTCTGTTTTCTTTAAATATTTATATACTGTGCCCATTTTTATAGCCACAAAGCTCACCATAATCAAGAGTGTGAGTCAGGGTAAGCAATAAAGGAGCTTGGTGAAGGACAGCCACTGCTATTTCCCCATGTACCTCTCATGCTTCTGGATTTATCAAAACTTAAAAGGTTTGCAAAGTACCTTTTAAGTTCTCAAACCTATGACCGTAAACATTTCATCTACCATCTGCTGACCACCTAATATGTGTCATTCATGCACGTGTCTAGTCCTGGACTCAAAGGAAAGGGATCACAAGAGATACTAAGGCATAACCTTTGACCTAAAAGAGCTCCTAATTTATTGACAGAGAACCCATGAAGGATGCCAATGGCTCCTTCTCTTAAGAAGTTCACAGTGTATAATAGGAATTCAAATGTAAAATCTGTCTCAGATAGGAGAAACAGATTTAGGGCCCCAATAATGGCAGGAGAGTTTTTCTGACTGCATCCAATCTTCTGGTGATCTTGATCTGGTTATGCTTTACATATTGAGTTAACTCTGCATTACACATGGGTTGTTACTGGTCTATGGTAGACAGCTCATGTCCTTGCCTACATTTTTGGTTCATATACTAGCACGGCATGATACTCATTTTTCTTATTTGTATGTAACCAAAAAATTATATTTAAACTGCACTTACCTTGCCCAGGGACAGTTATCTAACATGGCTCTTCAGCCTTCCGTTGTATAATCTTAGGCAGGTTACTTAACCTTGTTATGTCTCAGTTTCCTCACCCGTAAAATAAGATAGTCATAGATGAGTGAGAATTTTAGAAATGTTAATATTATATTCATAAGTAAATGTAAATCATTCAGAGTAATTCCTAGCACACAGTAAAAATGCAAAATAATAGTTATTATTTCTATTCTATTTTTTTATTAGCATTAGCTAGAGATGCAATAAAAACAGACTCCATCAATATCTTCTTTCCTATCCCAAACTCACATCTGAATATTCTTGAATGATTTTCATGGGAGTGATTCAGGGGGTTGTGTGTATTATTAACCTTCTTGTTTTTAAGAGGCGAGAAAGGACATTTGAACGGACTGTTGTCTTAAAGTATCTTCTCCATTATTTTGATTGTCTTAATGGTTATTACCCATGGGTATTGCACTAGTAAACACTCTTATGACTAAAGCAGTCTTGCAAAAAGTAATAAAAGAAGAAAAGGAAAATGAAAAGGATGAGCAAGAAGATAGAAAGGCAACCTTTTCTTATTGGTGACTTACTGGAACTTTATTATTTAACTGCTTCAAATCTACTCACATGTGGTTACCCTGGATTCTGTACATCTGATTTGCTGTCATTGTAGAGAACTCTTCAAACTTTGGTAAGCCACCTGAAACCTAAGTGTTGAGAATCTCTTATGGAGGAGCTGTCTGCTTTGTGAGAAAGTTCCTGAAGAAAGTTTTTAGAAATCTCACCGTTAGCTGGGAAATCAAATGATTAAATATTGTAGTAACAAATGTTTCTCTTGGAACTGTCCCAGAATTTTTCTCTTTTCCATAAGTAATAAGAAAGAAGAGAAACCATCATACTCTAAAAGGAATATTATAATGAATGAACTACTGGATTGCACCATGGGCTTCATGTTAAGTGTCCATTACATGCTGAACTGACCACAGAATTCATGAGAGCATGGTAAAGGCAGGTTTCACAGGGCAAAGTGAAGTTGCCCTCAGGTTGGCCCTCTCCTCACACCAGTGGGAACTGCTGTTTGCACAAGAAAATACAGCCCATTAGAAATGAGAGGGAGAACTGGATATTTCACTGGGATACCGGGAAAGTTGGGGCAGAAATTGACCCAGTGATTGTTATTTATCTTGTCTCTAAAAATTCTGGTTCATATATTCTTCCTTTTCTCCAAGCATCTAGCTCGCTGGTGATGCTGAGCAAAGATTGTTAATTTGTTCATTGGTCATGGGTGGAAACTAAAGTGGCAGGTGCTGAAATTAAATGATGCTTATGTAGAAAGAGCTCTTGAAGGTTCTACATTTTCATTATGTGATTTAATCCTCACAGCAGTTCTCTAAGGGCAGTATCATCAGTCCCAAATTGTAGATGAGAAGACTGAGGCTCAGACAGGCTAAATAAATTTTCCAAAATCAAAACCATGTTTCTATCTCAGCTGTATCTTTGCACATTCCCGGGGGCAGGGGGGGGGGTAGGAGCAGGGAAACAGGTTTATGGTACAAAATAATGATGCCTTTTGCCTCTTTATTATTTATTTCCCTGTTAATCACTAATGTTAGAGTCCTATATCTTTTGCATAGAATTATTCATTATGGTAGCAGAAGTTTTTGAAGGTTTATAAAGAAATTAACAATGGCTGCAATCTGACTTAAGAATAAAAGGACTAAGGGGTGTCTGGGTGGCTCAGTAGGTTGAGCTTCTGACTTCGGCCCAGGTCATGATCTCGTGGTTCGTGAGTTCGGGCCCCGCGTTGGGCTCTGTGCTGAGGGCTCAGAGCCTGGAGCCTGCTTCGGATTCTGTGTCTCCCTCTCTCTCTGCCCCTCCCCCACACACACTCTGTCTCTCTCTACCTCTCAAAAATAAAGACAACTAGTAAAAAAATTTTTTTAAAAAGAATAAAAAGGCTAAGAAAATACCCAAAGACAAAAATATACAAATAGTATTCTGGAAGTATTCTTCTAGCAAATAGCTTAACCAAAAATGAATCCACCTTTAAATCCAGCTGCTGGGGATACTAAATTATGTTCAATCAACTGCATGGATACCAACAGATGCCTAAGCACTTAAGTTGTGCTGTTTTTACATTGCATAACAACCCCAGAGACTTCTTGGGGGATGGGGAAAATGGGAGTGGATATTGATTAAAAGCAAGCATTTATAACTCGTCAGATGACTGGTAGTAGAAACTGAGACCTCCCTTTCACAGGCATTTATAGTCTAACCTGATATGGGAGACACTCAGGACTCAGAAAAAAAAATATCTGAACCTCAGTTTCACAGCCTGTAAAATAGGAAAGGAGGGAATAGCAAAAGCAGAGAAGGTATATGACAGTCACACGTTGGAGCTCAGCAGCTCCCAGTTCTCCTCCTTTCCCTCCTATTCTCATCCCTGTCTCTTGGTTGAGGAGTTGTTTGCAAGGCATCGCTGACTGTGAAGGTTGCTCTGTCAAATAGTCCTTTTTCTCTTTCTGCTTCATGAAAGAGTGAAACAAGACCTTTTAAATCCACAACTCCTACCAATGTCAAAAAGCACTTTTCACAAATGGGTAGAGCTTCAGGTACAGGGAAGGCCCAATGGGCCAGAATCATTCAGTAGAATGCTGTAGGGAGGGGGCTGGGGAGTCATGAGTTTATCTAATAAGGAAGTCTAAATGTCTGATGGTACTGTCCTGGCCAAGTCAAATGAGAGCCAGACTGAAGGTGGAGGTCCACTGAAGGTGGGCCCTTATATCATATCAGTTAGTTGATGAGCAGGGGAAGTTGGTGATGGCAAAGACCATTTTCTCTGCATGGAATGGATTCAAAGGCACAGAAAGTACCAGGTCAAAAGTGAAAAGTGGTGCTTTTTCATTCCTCTGGCAGAAGTAGTTTCATAAGGGAGGAGGAGTTACAGCTTGCAAGAACTGAAAAGAGAAAAGATTCTGAAGACATATCAGCTAGCCCCAGCCCCAGCCCCAGTAAAAGGGCTGCTGACCTAGACTCCCATGACTACAAAAAGTTTCAGGCTGATGGGATAACTTAATTCTAATGGGAAAAATAAAAAAGTGTTTCCTCTAGTTCTGGCAGCCCAGCAAGGAAAAAGAGGTATTAGCAGAAGTCTGAGCCTTCGGGGGTCTGGCCCACATCCCAGCCATATCCTGAGAAAATGGCAGGACTTCCAAAAATTCTTGTGGCAGGCATTCGCATTTCCTGTCCTAAATGGTTAGGCCATCTGGAATGTCTATTATGGAAGCATTAAACTTACGGAACTGTCCTCACGGGCTCTCAAAACCACTTCAAGTATTCTACAGAATAAAAATAAGTTGAATAAACACAAACTATACAGATTACCAATTTTTCTGGAAGACAAGGCACAAATGTACTGGAGTCATATGGAATTATCAAAATATAAAAACTAAGAACTTTAAAAGTGCATTTCATTGAGTGATTGTGGAGTAAATTTAAGATACAGACCTGAGTCTAAGGTCAGGACATTTTGGCCATGGTCTTCTAGAGTTCTTACAGTTACTGACTTATGTATGTTAATATTCTCCACAGGCAGGACAACCTCAAGCTCCCAGAAGCAGCCAAAGTGCTTTGACAATGGAGAGGCAGGCATATCATCTGTCTATACACAAGGCCACATTATTCTTCTCTAGATGTCACTGCCATTTCACAACGTACATAAAAAGGAACTGACAAGTAAACATATGTAATAGGAAATCTAGTCATATTGTAAACATGCCCATACAGAATATAGTAGTTTTCTGTGTCTGTACAACAAATTACCACAAACTGAGTGACTTTAAATAATACCATTCACTATCTCCAAATTACATAAGCCAGAAGTCCAAGCAGTCCTGAGTTCTCTGCTTTTAAGGTACCAGAAGACCAAAATGACAGTGTCTTCTAGACTGGCCTCTAACCTGGAGGCTCTGAAGCATCCAGTCTCGGACTCATTCTGGCTGCTGGAAGAATTCAGTTCTGTGGGGTTGTAGAACCGAGATACCCATTCTTCTTGGCTGTCAGCTGAGGCCCCTCTCAGCTCCTTAAGACCACCTGCATTCCTTCTCATGTGGTCTTCTCTGTCTTCAAACCAGGAAGGCCCATGACTCCTTCTTACCCTGAGAATCTCTCCTGATTTTTCCTTCTGCCTGCAGTCTGAGAAAACATCTCTATTTTTAAGGTGCTCTCATTATATTACTCCCACCTGGATAATCTCACTGTTGCCATATATGGAACATATTCACAGGATTAATGCTAGGGGGCAAAGATCATGGAGATCATATTAAAATTCTGCTTACCACACATAGCTTGTGACTCATTCTAGAGATAGAAACAACTCTGTGCTTTCCTGCCACCAGATGATGACTCTGGTTAAGGAGAACACCAGGGAGGATGCCGAGTGTATTTTTGTGCGAAATGGACAGTCACAGGTAATGTGATTCACAGTGTTAGTTGTGGTTGTTACATTTCATATGGCTGCTGCTTAGTAACCTTTAAAATGATCTCCAGCATATGTTCTACCTATCTGATATAGTTTCTCCCCGTCTTGACTTCCAACCTTACCCTATCCCCTTTCGTAGAAGTCTCAGCCCTGAAGCTTGAAGAAACCTCACTTTCCTCTGGCCGCACTGCTCTTCTGAATACAGTTAGTGCTGTTGATGTTGCTCTGTCCACATTGATCTCCCTATATAAACCTTTTCTGCCCCAGTCTAGTCTGAGTGCCTCAAGGGCAGTTAGAGTACCTGAGGGGATCATACTCACCTGTGAATCCCCTGGTACATCCTGCCTGAAACCTGACCCAGAACAGGCGCTCAATGAAGAATTGTAAGATTTAGATAGGTAGTGCCATTACCCTGTACTGTGTTATGTATAGGCAGTAAATTATATGCACAACAGCTTTGCATGCTGTTATGTTAGCAAAACAGATTAAGGTTTTAAGTCCCACAATAGCCAATCAATATATATTGCAACACAGAATCCATACACTTCTAAATGAGTTTGTACAGTTCAGTTACCTTCTTTCCCCATTCAGGTAATACAATTCTCATATTTAATTTGTTGGCTGATATGTGAGCTCTCAGAAGCCAGGGGATTATCTTCTTTGCTCCTGCAAATGATATCAGAATTAGCTACAGTGAATATGTCAATGCCAGGTAATCATGATTTGGGGAGTAGGCAGAAATGGTCAGTAAAGTAGCTCTTCCCCACTCAGGTTATTACAAAGTCAAATCATCAACCCATATCAATGTCATTTCAACCCAATGAACATAGGAAGCTCAGGGCCACCTATTAAAATGTGATGTGGATGTCTAATAGGTATAGCCAGATCTATGATGAAGGACTGGATAGGGAAGGTACTTACAAGGGTTCACTGCTAGATAGCACTCATGTGTGCAGACGCTTTCACTCAGAATATGGCCTTCAACTGCTGCCCATAAAGCATAAGGAGCATGGTTCATTGGGGCAGCTCTGAGGAAATCCCTGATTGCAGATACTGAGTGTCTCCAGTGACATGCACTTAAATGTTGTCCTGAGGCTAACACAGACTAGGGACTTTTACTGAATAAAATGTGATTGGACAACCGCCAATTAAAAGAAGGAGTGGGGGGAAAACTATTGTGACTTTGAATCATAAATGATCTGCCTTTGGAGGATCCCTGAGACAGACTAGCCAGACCCTCAAATGACCTGCCTCTTTGCATTTCCAATAGATTAAACAATGGATACATGTCCCAGGAATCAGGGACAGTGGCCAGATTTGGACACTGAAAAAGATTAAACTCTGCTCTCAATGGCATCTCTAGTACCTCAGCAAGGTCACTGAGGGCAATGTAGTAATTTAACACTCTATATAGGTGCTTTCTATACACTGGTTAAGCATTAAAATATGCTAGGCTACAACTGTAAAGAAAATAGATGAGCTGTATATAAACTGATGCTATAGGGAAAACAAGAAAATGAAGATGGCTATGCAGGTGATGCATTTATTATAGGTTAACATATATTCTATTCTAATAATAATCCCTGGCTTTATGCTTAAAATGTTATATATTAAGTAAATCTTCTTCTTAGTACTTCAGCATAAGCCCCTTTACATAGGGCTCAAAAACTGTTCAAAATACATTGCAAGTATGTTTTCCAATTAATAAGTACATCACTGAAGTAGTTCTCAATAGACCAAACTTTATAATATTTTGGTAGAAGTGTTCTGTTTTTTGTTTGTTTTTTTCTTTTTTCCCCCAGGGAGCCCTCTTGTGGGTAACAAGCATATTACTGAAACATAGATTATCAGTGAGTTGGTTGGAATTGGGTTGGGAAGAATGCTTCATGTTTCATTCATGATAAGCCTGAAATATGTATGCACTTTTCTGCCCCTACATTGTTGCTCCATTTTTAGGTTCCCAAATTTAATTTTAGACTTCCAAGCTTTCAGAGAACTTACAGGTCATCTGGCCCAGTAGCTCCCAAACTGACTGATCATCATTATTATCTAGGGAACATTTTAAAAGTACATATCCTTGGGTCTTACTGAAAGATATTCTGGGTTGGTTAAGTCTGGGAAGGGGCTAGCAATCACTAGTGTTTTAAATATGCCATGGTGATTCTGATTCTGAATCAAACTTAACACTGAAACTGTCCAACTCCCCTTCTGATTATATTTGCCGCAAGACAAGGGATATTTATCCTTAAAGTTACTTATTCTCTTGCCAACTCAGCTGTGAATCTGACAGGGATAGTGCCCTGTGTGACTTCCTGTCCCCCAAGAACCTAGTATTATGATGAGTAGAGTAGATAATAAATGTTTATTAAATTGAGTTAGGTAATTCTATTCTACTAATCAATATTGTTAATAGTATTAAAATCATAGTCCCAATGGATTTGTACTTTAGAAGCCCTTAAACAAAGATTTCAGTATAAAATCTAAACATGATCAATCAGTACAATGACATTACAGAATCTAGGAGCATTCAAACAAATACCATGCATATTTGTAGTCCTTATGTTGAATAGTGAGAATAAAGTTGATATTTGTTTTCCCTCACTGATATTTTAAAAGAATATGCCATTATATTCCAGTTAAAGTTAATAAAGTTTTTCAGCTCTTCTCACCATTCAGTGTAATGTACTTGTATAACTGCAGTAATGGAAAAAGACAATCATGGATACTCTCATTTATATGCACAATTTTGAATTCCAAGAAAATAAGAAGCAAGTTACCATGCATTTACCTTTACAAATGCTGAGATGAGGCAAGATTGGATATAAGCAATCGGATCTGACGATAATATATTCCATTTGCAATTGTTAGAGATTTATGCAAGATAGCAGGTAACACCTTCCTTTTGAATTTCAAATGCTGTATAACCTTTTGAAGATAACAAGGGATATTCATCCGAAATAATGGTAGGAAATTTATAACGGAGACCACATAATTAGTTGTTATTTTTTGCAAGTACCATATACTCTGATAAGAACATGGCCAGGAAAAAACTATATACCCCTTAGTCAAAAGTCAGCACCTTGCCTCCCCTCCCCTCTGCTCTTCTCTCCTCCCCTGCCTTTCCCTCCAATCCCTTCCTCTCCCCTCACCTCCGCTCCCCTCCCCTCTCCTCTCCTATGACTTTAACAGCTTGGTACATAGGGTACCCAATCATTTAGAGGAACATAAATTAAATGGAGAAGAGCATTCTGAAATGCTTATGAGCTCTATTGGATTCTCAGATTTATCTCTAATGTGTGTCCTTATCAAAATAGAAAATTGTATGGGTCTGGGTTAAATTCTTCAACATGATAGGCATCCATCAGTACCAAGCTTAGCAATTCAATATTAGAAGAAAGAAACATTAATTTAATTATCTTAGAGTGACCATTGTTTACGTGATATTTTCCAGCAGAATTCAATACCTCAACTTCAGTTTCAGAGTAAAGCTGCTCCAAAGCAGCTTACTCCAATAGGTATAACTTGACAAGAGTTCCCCTAGAACCATGGCCTGGCAATTCTGTTCTTCTAGGCTAGTATTTTAAGCTGGTATTTCCAGATATGACCATTAACTCCCTGTGTGGTTGAGGCTCATGAAGAGTAACTACTACATTGACTCTTCACATATTTCTAGAAAGTTCTCCAATGAGCAACAGCTACGACTAAGTGATTGTATTCATCTCTGCCATTTCCACTTTAGTCTTGTGTTCAGAGAGAGACAGCGAGAGGGAGAGAGAGAGAGAGAGAGAGAGAGAGAGAGTGAGCGAGAAGCATCTTCTACTTCATTTCACCAGGCTCTTAATCTTGGTGAAATGAGGTAGAATGACTCTCCTTTTGCTCCCTAGAAGAACTTTTCAACTCCAAGTGCTGAACCAGTAGTTTTGAAGGCAGTTCTTTTGTACCAGACCTTTGGTGCAATTTCAGAGGAAACTTCTTGAGTATTTCTCCGTCACCTTTCTTCCACTTGTATACAGCCAGAGAAAACATTTTCCTAAACATAATGCCAGCTGAATAGTCATTTACTTCTCTTTACATTCACCCAGTGACTTCTTATCTAGATCCTGCTCTCTCAAATATTAAGTGAGGGATGTCTTCCTCCCTTCCTACAAAACACAACACAACACAACAACACAACAAAACACCCTCCTTCTTTGAGAAGACAAAAAATACAATATGTTAATAGTAATAAAAGTTCTCATAACAGCAGCAAAAAATACACTGGACAATAAAGTCTATGGGAATTCACCATATGAAATGGTTACATGTTACATGTTCCAGAATAGCTGAGGAGATGTGAGTGGGAACTTGGAAGATCAGTAAATTTCAATAGTAGAAAGAAGAGGGGAAGCATCTGAATATCTTTTGTCTGTGGTTAACACTGCCCTCTCAGGCATGAGGACATTAAATCTGGATGCCACTCTGTAAAGGAGACTGATCTCTGGGCTGCTCAATATTTTCATGTACATAGTTGTTGGCTGGGTATACTCAGTCTTATGTCTGTCCTTAAATTAGGACTTAAATGTCAACATTAAGACGACAAAGCTTTAGTTGAAAATGGTTGAGCACACACTACTGAATGTGGATTATATATTGTTTGCCAAACACATGACTTGGGAGCATATAGACACTTTCAGATTACAAGTCATATCCAGAAATAACTGCACTGTGATTTTTTGTATTAACTATAATACTAATGTTGTGTAATGGCATGATTTTTTTTTTTAAAGTTGATTTGTTTATATTTAGAGGGAGACAGAGATAGAGGGATAGAGAGACAACACGTGTGAGTGCGCATGAGTTAGTGAGGGACAGAGAAAGAGAGGAGAAAGAGAAAGAATCCCAAGCAGGCTCCCTGCTGTTAATGCAGAGTCTGGCATGGGAGATCCATCTCAAGGTATGTGAGATCACAACCTGAGCCTAGATAAAGAGTCAGACATACGCTTAACCAACCGAGCCACCCAGGCGCCCCTGTAATGGAATGATTTAGATCTGAATTTTGCTCCTGTTTCCTAGTCCTGATTCTATGCTTCTCTCTTTGGAAGATCACTTCTTTTTAGGGGAGTTCTTCTTTTCTTTCTTTTCCTTCTCCTTCCCACCCCCTTCTTTTTTGTTACAGAGCATTGGTACTATAAAACTCAGTGTTTAAAATAAAGACCCTTTTGGTTTCCACAAGAGATCCCACTGACAATCTTCAATTCTGACTATTTCTGATATTATTTGCTATTGTGTATAAGAGAGAAAATTCAGTTAAGGCCTCACGCTTCCAGGGCAAACACTGTGCTAATGCCCTCTACAAATTGCTTGTACACGGGTTTCTACAAAATGTTTTCTGTTTCAATAGTAGGAAAGATATTGAAAAACTTCCTGGCTTTAGGTAGAACAAAAAAATCTTTTATTCTGAGTACCCAGGGGAAGGTTTGTTTTTCTCTCTGTAATAACTGGGCTCTTAAAGTTTGCAAGGACGAAATACTCCCAGGTTACATTAGAAAGTGGATTATTGCATGGATACCAAGGAAGAGTTGATATAAAGTGTATCTCCTCAGTAAAAAAACAAAAAAAAAACAAAAAAAAAAACAAAAAAAAAAACAAAAAAAACCCATTGATTTAAGGTATTGTATGATACTGAGTTCTTTATTGTGAGTCACTTAACAGCCACACCTTCAAAGAGAGAGGATCTTTATAGATCATTCTTCAGTATGTATCACCCCACTGAACAGAAGTTTTCACCAGAATTCTTTTTTGTATTAATTCAAGAACCTATTGTGTGCCCGACACTGCTCTAGGTTCTGAGGTTTCATTGTTTTTTGAACAATACCCTGCCTTCTTTGAGGTTACATTGTAGTAGTCTTTCATTTAAGAAAAACTTGGCCTTTTTTTTTTGTAGCGAGTCCAAACACAACTGACTTTGGCTCAAGCAGTAATAACCAGAACAGCACAACTGGTTCCATTTGACCCAAGAGGCAGTTGCCACTTCAATGTTATACAGACAAGTTTCCAAGAGATTTTTTTATTTTATTTTTTATTGGAGGGTATTTTAGCTTTATGAACTCTATGAGCATTGCTCAAGGGACACATTATACTTTGGAACTCTTTTCTCTGTGGTCTTTCCTGCACTCACTCTTAAATGACCCTCTGAGAGGACCAGGAAGTAAGTCTTATTCTTTTCTGGAAAAAATAATACTGTTGTTTCCTATATATTTTATCCCCATGTTTGTATTAGTCACAAATATCAGGTAACCTAAAAATAAATGGTAAAGATACAAAAGAAGTTATGTCTTAATTATGAAAAACACGACTCACATAGTTTTACTGAAAATAAAATAATAAGTCTGACACACAGACACATCTCTTCACAGCTTAGAAAATAAATTTATATGCATTTAATTTCACCTCATAATAGTTCTGCGAGACTGACTGTGGAAGCATTACTATTCCCATTTTACAGATGAATAAACAAGGCCCCATATTGTGAAAACAGGAGAGTTAGAATTCAAACTGTACTTGTCTGGCTAGAAGCCCAGTTCTATTTCCCAGTTACATTCTGCCACCCCTACAACTGCTAATTTGATTCAGCAAATATTTATTAAACGCATGATTGAGTTTTATTTCCCCCATGCTTGCTACTTGATTGACTAGTGGTTGGAACTTATTGGTGTAAGTAGCAGATTCTACCAGGCAGCTTTCATAAAGGAAAGGGGCATTTTCGTGCATGATTTTAAGAGATGATGTTTACACAACAGGCTTGTCAACATACTCTATATTCAGAGATAAGTACCCCATAATAAATTTACACCCTGAGTTATTTGAACAAATCATTTGATTAGTACAGATATAATTTCCATCCTTAGAACAACTAGAAGTGGCTTAGGTGAAACGACTCAGGAGCCTGGAGGTAATATGAACATAGGGTGTGTCTGAAATCTTTACCCTTCACCTCCCCTCTGTCCTCTCAGATCCCAGAATTCTGTTGGTTTCATCTGGCTCACTCACCTTTCTGATCATGTAAAGCATGTATTATGAGGCATACATTTTGCTTTTTTATCACATTGTGCTTTTATGATTTATGAATGCATAGTCTATCTTCTGCATAGCATGACTGGGGTAAAAAGTGTTTTCCTACTTCTCAAGTACCCCCTTAGCTTTTAGCCCAGGAGTTGTGCTCACTACATTTTGGAGAATAAAATTAAAACATCACCAAGCAAGAGAAATGCCCATTATGGACGTAATATAAAAATGCCAAAATCCTAGTTCTCAATTCACTTCTCTCTGCCACTGGAGTCTACTAATTTGGCTGATTAGATTCTAAACATGTGCACCCATGTTTCTAAGGAAAAAAAACATGGAAAGAATTTGTAGTCCTTTTAAAGAAAACATTCTACTTATTGATTCACTAAAATACTCCTTTTCCCAGAACACTTTCCCATGTTTGTTCTAAGGGAAAAACGTGGTACAAAGTCTTCAGGCAGAAATTAAAGAGAGAAATATGCTTCCACTGGGATCCATTGACTATACATTTGAATAATTCTGAAATGGAAAGAAAAGTGTTCATTATTATCCTAATTCTCAAGTGTTCTGTTTCTTCCCTTCAGGGTTATAATAGAAGCAGTTTCTTATGGGTCATGAAATGGTAGCCTGAGTCTCAGGAATAGGCTTCCACAGGGTCAAGGCTGAATGTCCTTGAAGTGGAACTAGAGAGATTTTACACTTAGCATCAAAAGAAAATCTGAGCAAGCCAATAGAGGTGGATATTGAATGAGCAATATCTATTGAGCATTTTTTGTGTGTTCAGGCACAGTCCCAATTGCTGCATATCCATTGTTTTATACAACCTACAAAAGCCCCTTGAGAATTGGTTATTGTGATCCTATTTTACAACTGAAGAAAATTCATGTTGATGATTCCAGTTATTGGGGCATGAATATGGTAGCTCATTATAAGTTGTCCTTCTACAAACCATCTTAACACAAATTCCCTGTCAGCCTGATTGAACTGAACAAGGTCTACACATCCCTCACTTCATTGTGTTATTTATGCTCAGAAGTGCTTTAACTCTAGCACAGTTGGAGTTCTTCATGCCTTATTGTGATGGAATATAGTCAGACACAGAATGTGCTTGATTTTAGTCATTTTAAATTTTGATATAGTTTCTAACTCATAGAAAAGTTGCAAGAATAGTATGAGGAACTCATGTATAATCTTTACACAGATTTCCCATATTCTTTTTTTTTTTTAGTTTTTATTTAAATTCCAACTGGTTAACATACAGTGCAATGTTAGTTTCAGGTGTACAATGTAGTGATTCAACACTTCCATACAACATCTGTTGCTCATCACTACAAGTGTGCTCCATAATCCTTGTTGACTATTATACCTATTACCCCATCCACCTCCCCTCTGGTATAAACATCAGTTTGCTCTCTATAGTTAAGAGTTTATTTCTTGGTTTGTCCCTTCACTCATTTGTTTTGTTTCTTAAATTCCACATATGAATGAAATCATACGGCATTTGTCTTTCTATGACTGACTTATGTCCCTTAGTATAATACTCTATAGCTCTATCCATGCCATTGCAAATGGCAAGATTTCATTCGTTTTTATGGCTTAGTAACATTCCATTTATATACATACACTCATATGCACACACACATATATGCACACACATATATGTGTGTATGTGTGTGTGTGTATATGTGTGTGTGCGTGTGTGTGTGTGTGTATATATATGTATGTATATGTATATATATACACACACACACACATACATACCATATCTTCTTTATCCATTCATCGATTACTGGACACTTAGGCTGATCCTAAAATTTGGCTACTTTTAAATGATGTTGCTATGAAAATCTGGGTGCATGTGTCCCCTTGAGTCAGTATTTTTATCCTTTGGCTAAGTACCTAGTCATGCAATTGCTGGATCTCACAGTGGTTCTATTTTTAACTTTTTGAGGAACCACAATACTGTTTTCCACAGTGGCTGCGCCAGTTTGCATTCCCACAAACAGTGCAAGAGGGTTTCACTTTGAACACATCCTCGCCAAAGCATGTTGTTTCTTGTGTTGTTGATTTTAGCCATTCTGACAGTGTGAGGTGATAACTCATTGTAGTTTTGATTTGCATTTCTTTTTTTAAATTTTATTTATTTTTTAAAATTTACATCCAAATTAGTTAGCATATAGTGCAACAATGATTTCAGGGGTAGATTCCTTAGTGTCCCTTACCCATTTAGCCCATCCCCCCTCCCATAACCCTCAGTTTGGTCTCCATATTTATGAGTCTCTTTTGTTTTGCCCCCTCCCTGTTTTTGTATGATTTTTGTTTCCCTTCCCTTATGTTCATCTGTTTTGTCTCTTAAAGTCCTCATATGAGTGAAATCATATGATGTTTGTCTTTCTCTGACTGACTAATTTCACTTAGCATAATACCCTCAAGTTCCATCCACATAGTTGCAAATGGCAAGATTTCAATCTTTTTGATTGCTGAGTAATACTCCATTGTATATATACACACCACATCTTCTTTATCCATTCATCCATAGATGGACATTTGGGCTCTTTCCATACTTTGGCTATTGTTGATAGTGCTACCATAAACATGGGGGTGATGTGTCCCTTCAAAACAGCACACCTGTATCCCTTGGATAAATGCCTAGTAGTACAATTGGTGGGTTGTAGGGTAGTTCTATTTTTAGTTTTTTGAGGAACCTCCATACTGTTTTCCAGAGTGGCTGCACCAGCTTGCATTCCCACCAGAAACACAAAAGAGATCCTCTTTCTCTGCATCCTCGCCAACATCTTTTGTTGCCTGAGTTGTTAATGTTAGCCATCTGACAGGTGTAAGGTGGCATCTCATTGTGGTTTTGATTTGTGTTACCCTGATGATGAGTGATGTTGAGCATTTTTTCATGTGTCGGTTGACCATCTGGATGTCTTCTTTGGAGAAGTGTCTATTCATGTCTTTTGCCCATTTCTTCACTGGATTATTTGTTTTTTGGGTGTTGAGTTTGATAAGTTCTTTGCAGATTTTGGATACTAACCTTTTGTCTGATATGTCATTTGCAAATATCTTCTCCCATTCTGTCAGTTGCCTTTTAGTTTTGCTGATTGTTTCTTTCGCTGTGCAGAGCTTTTTATTTTGATGAGGTCCCAGTAGTTCATTTTTGCTTTTGTTTTCTTTGCCTCCGGAGATGTGTTGAGTAAGAAGTTGCTGCAACCAAGATCAAAGAGGTTTTTTCCTGCTCTCTCCTTGAGGATTTTGATGGCTTCCTGTCTCACATTTAGGTATTGCATCCATTTTGAGTTTATTTTTGCGTATGGTGTAAGAAAGTGGTCCAGGTTCATTCTTCTGCATGTTGCTGTCCAGTTTTCCCAGCACCACTTGCTGAAGAGACTGTCTTTATTCCATTAGTTATTCTTTCCTGCTTTGTCAATGATTAGTTGGCCATTCATTTGTGGGTCCATTTCTGGGTTCTCTATTCTATTCCATTGGTCTATGTGTCTGTTTTTGTGCATTTTCATGTGTCTGTTGGCCATCCATATGTCTTCTTTGCAAAAATGTTTATTCGTGTTTTCTGCTCATTTATTAAATTGGGTTATTCATTTTTGAGGCGTATTATAAATTCTTTATACATTCTCAGGGATTCTTATATCATGATAAAGGGATACTAACCCTTTAACAGATATGTCACTTGCAAATATCTCCTCCCATTCAGTACGCTTTTTGTTTTACTGTTTCCTTTGCTGGGCAGAAGCTTTTTCTTTTCATGAAGTCCTACTAGTTTATTTGTGCTTTTGTTTTCCTTGCCTCAGGAGTCAGATCTAATAAGCAGTTGCTAATACTGATGTCAAAGAGGTTACTGCTTGTGTCCTCTTCTAGGATTTTGATGGTTTCAGGTCTCACATTTAGGTCTAATCCCTTTTGAATTTATTTTTGTGTATGGTATAAGAAAGGGGTCCAGTTTTATTCTTTTGCATATTGCTGTCCAATTTTCCCAGCACCATTTGTTGAAGACACTGTGCTTTTCCCATTGGATATTCTTTCCTGCTTTGTCAAAGATTAATTGCCCATATAATTGTGAGTTTGTTCTGGATTTTCTGTTCCACTAATCTATGTGTCTATTTTTGTGTCAGTACCATACTGCTTGGATCGCTACAGCTTTGTATATAATTTGGAGTCCAGAATTGTGAGGCCTCCAGCTTTGCTTTGCTTTTTCAGGGTTGCTTTGGCTATTTGGGGTCTTTTGCAGTCCCATGTAAATTTTAGGATTTATTGTTCTAGTTTTGTGAAAAATGTTGTTGACATTATGATGGGGGCTGCATTAAATGTAATTTGTTTGGGTAGTGTAGACATTTTAATAATATTTGTTCTTGTAATCCATGAGCATGGAGTGTCTGTCCATTTCTTTTTGTCATCTTCAGTTTCTTTCATCAGTGTTTTATAGTTCAAAGTATCCATGTTTCACCTCTTCAGTTAGATTTAATCCTCGGTATTTTACTGCTTTGGGTACAATCTCAAATGGGATTGGTTCCTTAATTTCCTTTTCTGCTGCTTCATTATTGGTGTATAGAAATGCAAGATATTTCTGTATGTTGATTTTGTATACTGTGATTTTACTGATTTCATTATCAGTTTTAGCAATATTTTGGTGGGGTCTTTTGTGTTCTACATATACTGTCAGGTCATCTGCAAAAGTGAATGTTTTACTTCTTCCTTACCAGTTTGGGTGCTTTTTATTTCTTTTTGTTGTCTGATTGCTGAGTCTAAGACTCCTAGTACTATGTTAAATAGCAGTGGTGAGAATGGACATCCCTGTCTTGTTCCTGACCTTGAGGAAAAAACTCTCATTTTTTCCCCACTGAGGATATTAGCTGTGGGTTTTTGTATATGGCCTTTATTATGTTATCTTCCCTCTAAACCTACGTTGTTGAAGGTTTTTATTATGAATAGATGTTGTACTTTTTCAAATGGTTTTCTTCATCAATTGAAATGATCATATGTTTCACATTCTTTCATTAATTTGGCATATCATGTTGATTGGCTCGTGAATACTGAACCATGCTTACAACCCAGGAATAAATCCCACCTGATTGTAGTGAATGAGTTTTTTTTTAATGTATTCTTAGATTTGGTTTCTAGTATTTTATTGAGAATTTGTGCATCCATGTTAATCAGGGATATTGGAGTATAGTTCTGTTTTGTAGTGGAGTCTTTATCTGGTTTTGGTATCAGGATAATACTGACCTCATAGAATGACTTTGGAAGATTTCCTTCTTTTACTATTTTTTGATCTAGTTTGAGAAGAATAGGTATTAATTCTTTAAATGTTTGGTAGAATTTTCCTGTAAAGCCATTTGGCCATGGACTTTTGTTTGCTGGGAGTTTTTGATTATTGATTCAATTTTTTGCTGGTTATAAGTCGTTCAAGTTTTTTATTTCTTATTGTTTCAGTTTTGGTAGTTTATATGTTTGTAGAAATTTATCCATTTTGTCCAGGTTGATCCACTTGTTGGCATGCAGTTTTTCATAATATTATTCTTATAATTGTTTATATTTCTGTGCTGTTTGTTATTTCTCCTCTACCATGTGTGATCTTATTTATTTGAATCCTTTCTCTTTTTGATAAGTCTGGCTAAAGGTTTTTTGTTTTTATTACTGTTTTCCAAGAACCAACTCTCGGTTTCATTGATCTGTTCTATTGTTTGTTTGTTTTTTAGTTTCTGTATCATTTATTTCTGCTCTCATCTTTATGATTTCCTTACTTCTGCTGGTTTAGTCTTCTTTTATTGTTCTTTTAATAGCTCCTTTAGATGTAAGGGTAAGTTGTTTATCCGAGATTGTTCTTGATTCTTGAGATAGGCCTATATTGCTATATATGTCCCTCTTAGGACCACTTTTTTCTTCATCCCAAAGGTTTTGGACCATCGTGTTTTCATTTTCTTTTTATTATTTTTCTTTTGTATATGTTTATTCATTTTTCAGATAGAATGGGAGAAAAGTTGGGGGGGGGGCAAAGTATCCAAAGTGGGCTCTGCGATGACAGCAGCCAGCCCAATGTGGGGCTCAAACTCACTAACCATGAGATCACAACCTGTGCTGAAGTCAGATGCTCAAATGACTAAGTCACCCAGGCACCCCTGTGTTTTCATTTTCTTTGGTTTCCATGTATTTTTAAAATTTCTTCTTTGATTTCCTGGTTGACCCATTCATTGTTTTGTAGCATGTTGTTTAATCTCCATGTATTTGTTGAAGTCCAGATTTTTTCTTGTAGTTTCTAGCATTTTCTTCTAGTTTTACAGCATTAAGGTAAGAAAAGATGCATGGTATTTCAACCTTTTGTATTTGTTGAGGCCTTTTTGTGACCTAATATGTGATCTACTCTGGAGAATGCTCCATGTGTACTTGAAAAGAATGTGTATTCTGATGTTTAGGATGGAATGTTCTGAATATCTGTTATCTGAATATCTGTTAAATCCATCTGGTCCAGTGTGTCATACAAAGCCACTGTTTCCTTCTTTATTTCCTGTTTAAATGATCTATCTGTCTCTTGATGTAAGCGGGTGTCAAAGTCCCCTACTGTTATTATGTTATTATCAAATAGTTCTTTTATGTTTGTTATTAATTGTTTTAGTTATTTTGATTCTACCATGTTGAGTGCATAAATACTTACAAGTGTTATATCTTCTTGTTAGATTGTCCCCTTTATAGGTACATACTGCCTTTCTTTGTCTCTTTACATTCTGTTTTAGAGTCTAACTTGTCCACTATAGGTATTGCTATTCTGGCTTTCTTTTGATATCCATTCGTGTAATATATGTTTCTGTACACCCTCCCCTTCGATATGCAGGTGTCTTTAGGTCTAAAATGATCACTTGTAGGCAGCATATAGACGGGTCTTGTGTGTATGTGTGTGTGTGTGTGTGTGTGTGTGTGTGTTTAATACATCTTATCACTCTATATCTTTTGATTGAAACATTTATTCAATTTGTATTTGAAGTACCTATTGATAGGTATTTATTTATTGCCATTTTATTACTCGTTTTATGGTTGTTTCCATTGATTTTCTCTGATACTTTCTTGTCACTGTCACTTTTGGTCTGTCCTTTGTGCTCAAACAGTCCTCTTTAATATTTCTTGCAGGGCTGGTTTGGTGGTCATGGACTCCTTTAGTTTTTGTTTTCCTGGGAAACTCTTTTTCTCTCCTTCTATTCTGAATGATAGCTTTGCTGGATAGAATATTCTTGGCTGCCAATTTTTCCCATTCATCATGTTAAATATATCCTGCCACTCCCTTCTGGATTACCAAGTTTCTGTTGAGAAATCTCCAGCTAGCCTTATGGATTTTCCCTTGTAAGTTAAGGACTTCTTTTCCCTTGCTGCTTTTTATATTTTTTAATTTATCACTATATTTAGCAAATTTAATTACAATAGTTTGGGTGCTGGCCTCCTTTTGTTCGTTTTGCAGGGTTCTCTGTGCCTCCTGGATCTGGATGTCTGTTTTCTTCCCCAGTTTAGGGAAGTTTTCTGCCATTATTTCTTAAAATAAATTTTCTGCCTTCTTTTCTCTCTTATCTTCTTCTGGGACTCCTATGATATGAATGCTATTATGTTTTATGAGATCACTGAGTTCCCGAAGTCTATTCTCATGTTGCATAATTCTTTTTCTTGTTTGTTCAGCTTCATTATTTTCTATTATTTTGTCTTCTAGGTCACTACAATGTGTTCCTCTGCTTCTTCTAGCCTCTGTTGATTTCATCAAGCCTGTTTCCAAACTTTTTTTTGCATTTATCATCTCTGATTCTTTTTTAACTCTTTTATCTCTGTGGTAAGGGTCTCACTAATGCATTATATTCTTTCCTCAAGCCCAGTGAGTATCCTTACGAGTATCCTTTAAATTCTACATCAGGCATGCCACTTTTATCTGTTTTCCTTAGATACCTGACCATGTCCTTGTTTGTTTGTTTGTTTGTTTATTTGTTTTTTCCACTTGTGATAAATTCCTCTGTCTTGGCATTTTGTCTAAGTCTCTGCCTTCTACTGTATGTTAGAAAAGCCAGTTATGTCTCCTGCTCCTGAAAGTAATAGGCTTATGAACAAGAGGTCAAGTGGTTCCCAGGACCTGGAGCTTCAGAAAGTGTGTCTGGTATGTGTTGCATGCACTCTGCTTTTGTGTTCTGGCTGGTCTGTCCTTCAGACCAGTCATCAGCAGAGGTTCTCCTCACCTGCTGGGTAGTGTTTGGTCCCTGGCCTGAATGTGGTGAGTTTTGACTAGGTATGCTCTGGTCTGCTTGTGAAATGGGACCTGACACTAACTCGACCTGAACTGAGACCCTGCAGAACACTCTTGTTGGGAGATGCAGTATGGGCAGGGGTTTGTGCTAGTCTTCTGGGGGAGGGGCACACCACATTAGGATTGAGGCAAGCTTTATTGAGAAGAGCAGTCCCACCAGAGCATAGGGAGGTGGGGCTTGGTGTAAGCAAGTTAGCAGACAGTGTCCATGCTGTGCTACTTCCCACAGGTGGCTCTGTGTTTATGCTGAAGGGCAGGAGAGGAAAATGGTGCCAGCCAGCTATTTTGTTCCTGGAGAGGTGTCTCCATGAACACTGTCTCTCAGAGACCCACTCTGAAAAGAGAATAATCTCTCCCCTGTGTGCCCCAGGTATTCTTTTTTTTTTTCAATATATGAAGTTTATTGTCAAATTGGTTTCCATATAACACCTAGTGCTCATCCCAAAAGGTGCCCTCCTCAATACCCATCACCCACCCTTCCCTCCCTCCCACCCCCCATCAACCCTCAGTTTGTTCTCAGTTTTTAAGAGTCTCTTATGCTTTGGCTCTCTCCCACTTTAACCTCTTGTTTTTTCCTTCCCCTCCCCCATGGGTTTCTGTTAAGTTTCTCAGGATCCACATAAGAATGAAACCATATGGTATCTGTCTTTCTCTGTATGGCTTATTTCACTTAGCATCACACTCTCCAGTTCTATCCACGTTGCTACAAAGGGCCATATTTCATTCTTTCTCATTGCCACGTAGTACTTCATTGTGTATATAAACCACAATTTCTTTATCCATTCATCAGTTGATGGACATTTAGGCTCTTTCCATAATTTGGCTATTGTTGAGAGTGCTGCTATAAACATTGGGGTACAAGTGCCCCTATGTATCAGTTCTCCTGTATCCCTTGAGTAAATTCCTAGCAGTGCTATTGCTGGGTCATAGGGTAGGTCTATTTTTAATTTTTGAGGAACCTCCACACTGTTTTCCAGAGTGGCTGCACCAATTTGCATTCCCACCAACAGTGCAAGAGGGTTCCCGTTTCTCCACATCCTCTCCAGCATCTATAGTCTCCTGATTTGTTCATTTTGGCCACTCTGACTGGTGTGAGGTGATATCTGAGTGTGGTTTTGATTTGTATTTCCCTGATGAGGAGTGACGTTGAGCATCTTTTCATGTGCCTATTGGCCATCTGGATGTCTTCTTTAGAGAAGTGTCTATTCATGTTTTCTAACCATTTCTTCACTGGGTTGTTTTTCAGATGTGGAGTTTGGTGAGCTCTTTATAGATTTTGGATACTAGCTCTTTGTCCAATATGTCATTTGCAAATATCTTTTCCCATTCCGTTGGTTGCCTTTTAGTTTTGTTGGTTGTTTCCTTTGCTGTGCAGAAGATTTTTATCTTCATAAGGTCCCAGTAGTTCATTTTTGCTTTTAATTCCCTTATCTTTGGGGATGTGTCAAGTAAGAAATTGATATGGATGAGGTCAGAGAGGACTTTTCCAGCTTTCTCTTCTAGGGTTTTGATGGTTTCCTGTCTCACATTCAGGTCCTTTATCCATTTTAAGTTTATCTTTGTGAATGGTGTGAGAAAGTGGTCTAGTTTCAACCTTCTGCATGTTGCTGTCCAGTTCTCCCAGCACCATTTGTTAAAGAGACTGTCTTTTTTCCATTGGATATTCTTTCCTGCTTTGTCAAAGATGAGTTGGCCATACATTTGTGGGTCTAGTTCTGGGGTTTCTATTCTATTCCATGGGTCTATGTGTCTGTTTTTGTGCCAATACCATGCTGTCTTGATGATGACAGCTTTGTAGTAGAGGCTAAAGTCTGGGATTGTGATGCCTCCTGCTTTGGTCTTCTTCAAAATTCCTTTGGCTATTCGGGGCCTTTTGTGGTTCCATATGAATTTTAGGATTGCTTGTTCTAGTTTTGAGAAGAATGCTGGTGCGATTTTGATTGGGATTGCATTGAATGTGTAGATAGCTTTGGGTAGTATTGACATTTTGACAGTATTTATTCTTCCAATCCATGAGCACGGAATGTTTTTCCATTTCTTTTATATCTTCTTCAATTTCCTTCATAAGCTTTCTATAGTTTTCAGCATATAGATCTTGTACATCTTTGGTTAGATTTATTCCTAGGTATTTTATGCTTCTTGGTGCAATTGTGAATGGGATAAGTTTCTTTATTTGTCTCTCTGTTGCTTCATTATTAGTGTATAAGAATGCAACTGATTTCTGTACATTGATTTTGTATCCTGCAACTTTGCTGAATTCATGTATCAGTTCTCGCAGACTTCTGGTGGAGTCTATCGGATTTTCCATGTATAACATCATGTCATCTGCAAAAAGTGAAAGCTTGACTTCATCTTTGCCAATTTTGATGCCTTTGATTTCCTTTTGTTGTCTGATTGCTGATGCTAGAAGTTCCAACACTATGTTAAACAACAGCGTTGAGAGTGGACATCCCTGTCGTGTTCCTGATCTCAGGGAAAAAGCTCTCAGTTTTTCCCCATTGATGATGATGTTAGCTGTGGGCTTTTCATAAATGGCTTTTATGATCTTTAAGTATGTTCCTTTTATCCCGACTTTCTCGAGGGTTTTTATTAAGAAAGGTTGCTGAATTTTGTCAAAGGCCTTTTCTGCATCGATTGACAGGATCCTATGGTTCTTTTCTTTTATTAATGTGATGTATCACATTGATTGATTTGCAAATGTTGAACCAGCCCTGCATCCCAGGAATGAATCCCACTTGATCATGGTGAATAATTCTTTTTATATGCTGTTGAATTCGATTTGCTAGTATCTTATTGAGAATTTTTGCATCCATATTCATCAGGGATATTGGCCTGTAGTTCTCTTTTTTTACTGGGTCTCTGTCTGGTTTAGGAATCAAAGTCATACTGGCTTCACAGAATGAGTCTGGAAGTTTTCCTTCCCTTTCTATTTTTTGGAATAGCTTGAGAAGGATAGGTATTATCTCTGCTTTAAACGTCTGGTAGAACTCCCCTGGGAAGCCATCTGGTCCTGGACTCTTATTTGTTGGGAGATTTTTGATGACTGATTCAATATCTTCGCTGGTTATGGGTCTGTTCAAGCTTTCTACTTCCTCCTGATTGAGTTTTGGAAGAGTGTGGGTGTTTAGGAATTTGTCCATTTCTTCCAGGTTGTCCAATTTGTTGGCATATAATTTTTCATAGTATTCCCTGATAATTGCTTGTATCTCTGAGGGATTGGTTGTCATAATTCCATTTTCATTCATGATTTTATCTATTTGGGTCATCTCCCTTTTCTTTTTGAGAAGCATGGCTAGAGTTTTATCAATTTTGTTTATTTTTTCAAAAAACCAACTCTTGGTTTCGTTGATCTGCTCTACAGTTTTTTTAGATTCTATATTGTTTATTTCTGCTCTGATCTTTATTATTTCTCTTCTTCTGCTGTTCTTCTGGATTTAGGCTGTCTTTGCTGTTCTGCTTCTATTTCCTTTAGGTGTGCTGTTAGATTTTGTATTTGGGATTTTTCTTGTTTCTTGAGATAGGCCTGGATTGCAATGTATTTTCCTCTCAGGACTGCCTTTGCTGCATCCCAAAGCATTTGGATTGTTGTATTTTCATTTTCGTTTGTTTCCATATATTTTTTAATTTCTTCTCTAATCGCCTGGTTGACCCATTCATTCTTTAGTAGGGTGTTCTTTAACCTCCATGCTTTTGGAGGTTTTCCAGACTTTTTCCTGTGGTTGATTTCAAGCTTCATAGCATTGTGGCCTGAAAGTATGCATGGTATGATTTCAATTCTTGTATACTTATGAAGGGCTGTTTTGTGACCCAGTATGTGATCTATCTTGGAGAATGTTCCATGTGCACTCGAGAAAAAAGTATATTCTGTTGCTTTGGGATGCAGAGTTCTAAATATATCTTCAAGTCCATCTGATCCAGTGTATCATTCAGGGCCCTTGTTTCTTTATTGACCGTGTGTCTAGATGATCTATCCATTTCTGTAAGTGGAGTGTTAAAGTCCCCTGCAATTACCACATTCTTATCAACAAAGTTGCTTATGTTTGTGAGTAATTGTTTTATATATTTGGGGGCTCCTGTATTCAGCACATAGACATTTATAATTGTTAGCTCTTCCTGATGGATAGACTCTGTGATTATTATATAATGCCCTCTTTATCTCTTTTTACAGCCTTTAAAGTCTAGTTTGTCTGATATAAGTTTGGCTACTCCAGCTTTCTTTCGACTTCCAGTGTGATGATAAATAGTTCTCCATCCCCTCACTCTCAATCTAAAGGTGTCCTCAGGTCTAAAATGAGTCTCTTGTAGACAGCAAACAGATGGGTCTTGTTTTTTTATCCATTCTGATACCCTATGTCTTTTGGTTGGCGCATTTAGTCCATTTACATTCAGTGTTATTATAGAAAGTTATGGGTTTAGAGTCATTGTGATGTCCGTAGGTTTCATGCTTGTAGTGATGTCTCTGGTACTTTGTCTCACAGGATCCCCCTTAGGATCTCTTGTAGGGCTGGTTTAGTGGTGACGAATTCCTTCAGTTTTTGTTTGTTTGGGAAGACCTTTATCTCTCCTTCTATTCTAAATGACAGACTTGCTGGATAAAGGATTCTCGGCTGCATATTTTTTCTGTTCATCACGTTGAAGATCTCCTGCCATTCCTTTCTGGCCTGCCAAGTTTCAGTAGAGAGATCAGTCACGACTCTTATAGGTCTTCCTTTATATGTTAGAGCACGTTTATCTCTAGCTGCTTTCAGAATTTTCTCTTTATCCTTGTATTTTGCCAGTTTCACTATGATATGTCGTGCAAAAGATCGATTCAAGTTACGTCTGAAGGGAGTTCTCTGTGCCTCTTGGATTTCAATGTCTTTTTCCTTCCCCAGATCCGGGAAGTTCTCAGCTATTATTTCTTCAAGTACCCCTTCAGCACCTTCCCCTCTCTCTTCCTCCTCTGGAATACCAATTATGCGTATATTGTTTCTCTTTAGTGCATCACTTAGTTCTCTAATTTTCCCCTCATACTCCTGGATTTTTTTATCTCTCTTTTTCTCAGCTTCTTCTTTTTCCATAATTTTATCTTCTAGTTCACCTATTCTCTCCTCTGCCTCTTCAATCCGAGCCGTAGTTGTCTCCATTTTATTTTGGAGCTCGTTGATAGCATTTTTTAGCTCCTCCTGGCTGTTCCTTAGTCCCTTGATCTCTGTAGCAAGAGATTCTCTGCTGTCCTTTATACTGTTTTCAAGCCCAGTGATTAATTTTATGACTATTATTCTAAATTCACTTTCTGTTATATTGTTTAAATCATTTTTGATCAGTTCGTTAGCTGTTGTTATTTCCTGGATGTTTTTCTGAGGGGAATTCTTCCGTTTTGTCATTTTGGATAGTCCCTGGAGTGGTGCAGGACTGGCGGGCACTTCCCCTGTGCTGTCGTGAATAACTTGCGTTGGTGGGCGGGGCCGCCGTCAGACCTGATGTCTGCCCCCAGACCACCGCTGGGGCCACAGTCAGACTGGTGTGTGCCTTCTCTTCCCCTCTCCTTGGGGCGGGATTCACTGTGGGGTGGTGTGGACCATCTGGGCTACTTGCACACTGCCAGGCTTGTGGTGCTGGGGATCTGGCGTATTAGCTGGGGTGGATCGGCAAGGTGCACAGGGGCGGGAGGGGCAGGCTCAGCTTGCTTTTCCTTCGGAGATCCGCTTGGGAGGGGTCCTGCGGCACCAGGAGGGAGTCAGACCCGCCGGAGGGATGGATCTGCAGAAGCACAGCTTTGGGTGTTTGCGGGGTGCAGGCAAGTTCCCTGGCAGGAACTGGTTCCCTTTGGGGTTTTGGTTGGGGGATGTGCGAGGGAGATGGCGCTGGCAAGTGCCTTTGTTCCCCGCCAAGCTGAGCTCTGTTGTCTGGGGCTCAACAACTCTCCCTCCCGTTGTCCTCCATCCCTCCCGCTCTCTGAGCAGAGCTGTTAACTTATCACCTTCCAGATGTTAAATCCCGCTTACTGTCGGAACACACTCCATCTGGCCCCTCCACTTTTGCAAGCCAGACTCGGGGGCTCTGCTTGGCTGGCAGGCTGCCCCTCCGCCCCGGCTCCCTCCCGCCAGTCTGTGGAGCGTGCACCGCCTCGCTGCCCTTCCTACCCTCTTCCGTGGGCCTCTCATCTGCGCTTGGCTCTGGAGACTCCGTTCTGCTAGTCTTCTAGCAGTTTTCTGGGTTATTTAGGCAGGTGTAGGTGGAATCTAAGTGATGAGCAGGACTCGCGGTGAGCCCAGCATCCTCCTATGCTGCCATCTTCCCAGGATCGCCCCAGGTATTCTTAAGGTAGCTTTTTCCATACTGTCTGCCTCCAGGTTTTTTGCCTGCCTTCTCTTTATGAGCAGCACTATGCCCTCCAGACTCTATCCCAATGAAGCCTGCTGCTGACCTCTAAACTCCAAACTTTAAGCCCCACTGGATGAAAGAACTCATGAAATTCAGACCCTCTTGATTTACAAGCCCATGACTTCAGGGAAATGTTCCCTTTGTGTGTTTCCCTGTGCATTCCTTTCTCTCTTGCCCTTCTCTGAGACCACCACTTCCTCTCCTTGGCACTTCCCATGATGTATTTCTCCCCTAAACCATGTCTCTGCACTTCTGACAATCTTTAATGTGGCCTCTTCTTTCCCTTCAGTTGTGGAGTTTGTTCTGTCAGTCTTCAGGATGATTTCTGGGGTATCTGGGATGTTATTTAGTTATTTGTGGAATGAGACTAGTCTAGGGTCTTCCTACTCTGCTGCCATCTTCCTTTTGTATTTTGTATTCTGATTTGTATTCTGATCCATTTGCTTTATCATTCTCCCTCTAGCCAATACATTATATTATGTGCATATAAGCATATTCCTTTTCTGATTCATTTGAGAGTAGGTTCAAAAACCTCATATCCATTTGCCCCCATATACTTCATTGTTTATTTTCTAAAAGCAAGGACATACTCTTAAATAATCACAGTTTAATTATCAAAATTTTAAGATTAAGAATTGATGCAACGCTATTTTCTAACTTGTGGTCCACATTTAAATACCATCAACTTTCCATGAATCTCCTTTTAATTATTTTCTGGGTCTTTTCCAGAATCATATGTGCTTTCAGTTGTGGTGCTTCTTCGTTCTCCTTTAATCTGGAATAGATTAATCTCAGCTTGCCCCCCCCCCCTTTTTTTTTGTCATTCTTGGGCCGCTTTGAAAAACACATGTTAACTATTTTGTAGAATTGACCTTAATTTTAGTTTTTCTGATATTTGTTCATATTTAGATTCAGGTTACACATTTTAGTAGATGTATTGCATATACAATTTTATGTCTCTATGACTCATAGTAAGAGACATGATATTGCCTTATCCCAGTATTGATATATTAATGATATTAGCTTTGAATCACTTGGTTAAATTGCTGGCCTTCACTATAAGATTACTATGTTCCTTTTGTAATTAATGTAATTTATAAATGTATACTAAGTAATTTATGGTTGAAATGATGTAACTAATCTTTCTTTCATCAAACTTTCACCTGCTCATTTTAGCAGCCATTACTGACTTTTCTAACTCCCTAACTTCTCCTATAACTATTAGGTAGAATTGCATTGTAAGGGAGAACTTCCTTTTCCTCATTTATGCATTCATTTATTTATGTCATTCTATAGACCCATTAATTCATGTTTTATTCATTAGATTATAATCCATTCGTTACTATCATTATTTATTTTGAGTCTCAAATTGGCCTAGATTTGATTGATGCAAGTCCCTACAAGCTGGCTCCTGTGTCCTTTTAACATGCCTTGTGGTTCCTAGAATATACATCACTTTCTGCTCCAAGTTATTCCTTTGTACTGTCTTTTAATAAGTTGTGTCAGATGTTCTCTATTTACCTTAAATTTACTTTTTCTTTATTGCTCTCTTGCCTCAGTTTACTGCTTATAGACACTTTGGAAACACACTGTAGTACCTGGACTGGTCTTTCTCTCAGTGATTGAGGTTAAAGATGTTCCCAATTCCCTGGACCATGTGAAATGGTTAGTTCCATAATCAAGTCCTCTCTGTTCTGCATGCACTCTAATAATGTGAATGTTAGCATATGGACATTCTTTAAATTTCTAATTCATATCCTTGTCTCCATAACCTACCCTGCTGGCAGGTGTAGTACTATGTGGCTCAGAAATTAGTTCTTATGAGCTAATTCAAAGGTCTGTTGAGCAGAGATTGTATACCTTCACCAACATATGAGTACAATGGATACAGATGGTAACTTAAGCACATTCAGACCACACCATGGTAAAAATGGAGGGCCAAAGAGAGGGTCCCAAGGACTCCTACATACCAATGACTGATTCATTGGGAATGAGAAAAATACATATTGATACTTTTTAACTGTTACTTAATAGCTGTGACTTTGGGACAGTCATTCACTATCTCTGGTTTTCAATTTCTTCATCTGCAAAAAATAGAAAATATGACACATGCTCAGTGCATTAATAGAATGCAACTGTAAAGATAATGTCTTGCTAAAGTGCATACTCAGTTTATGGAGTTCATTTTGATACTTACTTTGTCAAGTTAAATGCACTACATAAATACTGTGTGGGGTTGTCTACGAAAATGTACAACAAAGTGCTAAGTCCATCATTATCTTAATGCCAAAACTGCATAGATTTCTTTACGTGACAAAGGGGGTTGCTACAATGATACATAGTCTATGCAATATAGCATAGATCCTTAGTATGAAACTGTCAGCAGCTTTTCAAACATTCAGAGCCCAGTGCTTTCAAGACTGAGACCAAAACAGAAACCCAGTATCACTAATCCCTTTATAATTATTCTGCCTCCTTACTGTTCATCTAGAAGTAATGTTTCCACCATAAGAAGAGTCGATTGGAATTGTTTTTCAGAGAACAATAGGAAAGAAATTTACTGAGTAGAATTCAATCCCAGATGCCTCAGAGACTGATGCCATCCACCTTCTCTAGGTCACATGTTACATTTGTAGTACACTTTAGCCAGGATGGAAGGAATAGTTTTACGGAGTCATTGTGGCAGGGCACGTAACCAAGGGAGAAAAGAACTTCCTAAGTTCACTTTCCTCGCAGGGAAATGGAGCATAAATGGAGCATCATGGAGTGTGAAAAACACTAGGGTATTGCTCCATATTGGTTCATAGACACAGAAAAATGTTTCCCAGAAGACAAACAGACAGAATCCACTATCCTGCCAAGTACCTTGGCTCTGATTTGTGCCTTATTTTAATGATATCCTCTCTTACAACCCTCCTTGAAATTGAAATAACTTTGCTTTTGGATATTGTGCCATCATGTTAATTGATTATGAAATGTTGATAACATGGCAATGGGAAGATCCATCACAAATGAATTGTACCATGACTGATAAATATTTACTGCTGGTGCAACCAACTAGCTCAATGCATGCCACATAGCAGATGCCCAATAGATGCTGGATTCTTTTATCTCCTTGAACACATCTAGTTTTACATATGTGCTTTGCCTAAGATAATGTTTTCTAAATTCTGGAAAAATATAATCAGCAGAATCAATTTTATCATGATATAGTATGGCATTTCTGAATTGATTATGTTTTGTGAATTGAGTCAGAATTTTGAAAATTATGTTCCACAGCCAACTACTTAGTGCAAAGTGCACCTAAAGATGTGTTCAAGGATTCATGTTATCTGATCTCAATTCTAAATGGCAAAAGTAAAATGCAACTGTAATTTGTATGCTACCAATTCTAAGCTAATGAAAACAATGACCAAAAAAAGTATCTAAGACAAGCACTGTGCCCATAACAAAGTTGCAGGGCAACATGCCTCTCCATGACTAGACAAGTCTCAAGCCACAAAGGGCAGTACATCTATTCAAATATCGTCTTTTAACCTCATACATCATTAATCTCTCATCTTCCCCTCCTTTAAGAATAAATTTCAAAATAGAGTCCCTCCATAAGAAATATCAGAACATATTTTGATAAAAATTTAGTTATTAAGTTACTATATTCATTATAGTATATGAATGATGTAAAGTAATAATATTCACATTTTTGAAATGTCAGGTAAAACACTTCCCACAAATATACCTGCTTCTTAAGCATACAGTCTTCAACTTAATTATCTTCCCTCATAAGTCAAAATAAACATATGTAAAAAAGTGCTAAAGTCTTCATATGTAATGACATGAGGGAATGTGACATAAGATATAATGAATGATTTGTCAACATTATACTGAAATCTCTTTACTAATGCTGCTACAGAGAGCTAAATCTTTTTCATAATCTGTAGGTCAAAGCCCATAATAGTCAAAGTCAAAACAATGTCTCAATGTAAAATTAAAGGAACTAAACTCAGTCAGGGCTATTATTATATTTAGGATTTCAGAACATAGAAAGTAAAATAACATCTTATGAAAGCAGAATCAAATTATACTTTTGTCTTATTACCAGCTCTGTTTTAAGATTTCTCATCTTACAGCTAATTCACTGCAACTGATTTTTATGCAAAAAAGTCTATTTTTAGATATTCCCATCAAGCTACATTGAAACTTTATACTAGGGAAATGATTATTACAATATATGTGTATAATGTTTCAAGTATAACCTAAGTTTGCTAATTTTGATATAGTTGCTAATGGTAATTAATGTGTTTTGTCTGTGTTTACCGTTCTGCCATTTAAATGAAGAAAGCATATGCTGCTCTCATTAGGAAAGTTGGCATGAATATAATTTGTATGGCCTTACCCAAGGCTTTTTAGTTGGAAAGGGTAAATGTCTTTAGGCAATCTCTGGATTAAAATAAAAATCAGCTCCCACAAATGCCTCAAAGCTGGATCAGTGGCAAGTCAGTCTTGATGAGCTTTGGTAAAGCTGGGCTTTTATTCTTGGCAATAGGAGGAAGGCCTTACTAGACTTATCTTTTTCATTTAAAAATACAAACAACAAGGCTATAGCAACCAGTGCCATTTCCAGTAAGCACTGCCATGATTTAATAATTGAGGGCTAAACACTATCAAATTGAACTATTTTTTTCTATTCCTTCCACAAAATATAATTGAGCTTTTAGGCTTAACAATGACAAAGCGAACCATGAAATACATAGAATTCCTGAGAATAAATTGTAGGGCATAGATAAGAAAAATACATTCTATTTAGGGGCCAAGATGACTCATGCATAATGGACATTTGGGACTTGCAACAGCTTTGAATCACCTAGTTAAGGATGCATAATCTCCTGGTGGTGTCTTTGCTTCTGTCTTGCCTTTGCACACAAGTATATTATTCACATACAAGCCAGAGAAATCCTTTTAACAAAAATCAGTTTATGTATCTCCCCTGCTCAGTGATTTTCCATGAGTTGTTTTCTCTGGGACACTCTTCTGAAGATATCAATATGGTTTATCATCTCATGCCATTTGGGTTTATACTTAGATGTCACCTCCTCAAAAAGGCTGCTCCTAAAAACGCTAAGATCAAATGTTATTATCTGTTTACTCTGTTTTATTTTTCTTAACACTTTTCAGAACCAGCTACTTTAGTATTCACTTGTTTATCTGTAATGTAACATGCATAGTCACCACTGTATCTCCAACACTTGGAACAAGGGCTAGCACATTCTGGATAATAAAAAAAAATATATATTTGTTGAATAAATTAAGGAATAGATACTCAAAATAGACCATTCCAAAAACATAAAACTCACTAAGAGATTCTCTGAACAAAGGAGGAGTAGATACACAGTGGCCAAGACTTGGCAGGAGTCAAAGAAATGGTCCAAACCAATATAAAGTTGAAATGGGTAGGTGAATGCTTGAGTTTGGGAAGACAATTAGAGAATGTTTCCATATTATTAGAGCAATCCAAATTAGTAATAAAATAAGAAAATCTGCAAGTGTTCCTTTCCCTAGTCATCAATTTAAATAAGATTTTTTTAAAAAACTGTAAGTATACAAAGACTAGAATATCTCACAAAAATAATAACCTTGCAAAGTTATATATGCAAACATATATATATGATTACATATATATATATATGTATACACAGACATACACACACACACACACACACACACACATATATAATAACCCTGACATTTCTGAACCCATCTTTGTCTTTTTTGCAGAAGTAAATTTGTGGTGAGTCTCTTCTCCTAAGGTTTACTTATATTTTGACCATGATCTCTCACAGCAGAAAGAAAGGATTTCTCCTGTGGCAAAAAATTTCATGTCATAATTACACAGTTATCTCCTTAAGGAAAAGAGCTGTTTCATTCCTCTCTGTATATCCTCTTGCTGTAGCATATTGCCTCATGTAGTAACTGTGGTCAAAAAATATGAGCTTTTGGTGTTGTTGAGTGAATGATTCAATACATAGGTGTGAGGCATATATATTGGCAGTTCCTGGGATTGGAAGAAGAGAGGTAGGGAGAGCCTTGAAAAAGACCTTACCAATTCATTCTAGGACCATGGAAACTTACTAGGCCAAAGAACTTTGACTCTAGAAATGCAGCAAGTGGGCAAGTCAGGGCTGTAGGAAATTCATTAAATTCAGGTACTTCTTGCAGATCAATATTGGAGGCTGTAGTCTTGAGGACCAAGTTCATTAAAAAGGATATCTTTTCAAGGAAGCCAAAGAAAACTTCCTCATATAAAGAATATAAATTGTACAGAGTTACAGGAAATAAAGCTGGAACCAGGAAAGTTATAAATACTGTCAGATCCAAGGAGGAGGCAGTCCTATTTTTAGAAGAAATGAGAGATTCGGGAGAGGCTTGACAACATCAGTGAGACAATGAATGGTAGGGAGATGATTCAGTTACTATTAGATGGTAGTATGGGTCTGAAGTAGACAATGGTCCACACTGCTTCAAGGGTCTCTGTGCATAGTGGACTCAGCCACATTTCAGAAGTTAGTACCTGTTTGCACCATGGGGTAGGAAGAACATAGTGAAAGTGTGGACTAGGAGTCTCCTAACTCTAGTCACTTTCATCTGATACTCCATTAATGAGCAGCAGACAAGAGATATTTAGGAAAGAATTTATATCTGAGTAAAAAGACTAGGCAACAAAATTTGGAAACATAGGTTGGGGGTTGGAAAAGTTTCTATTAAAAAATAATGCCAATCTTGGTAAAACTATAGAGCAGAGCTTTAGTTTTTATAGAAACTAAATAGACCTTTCACAATGGTGTCTTCATGTCTGTGCTGTCCAATACAATGTCCACTAGCCATGTGGTTATTAAGTACTTGAATTGTGGCTAGTGTGACTGAAACTGAACTTTTAATTGTAATTTTAATTTAAATGGCATGTGTAGCTAGTGGCTACCATATTGGACAGCACAGCTATTAAGACATCAGGTCTAGGGTTTGACTGACAGTATGGAGACTCAGAAAGCAGTGCCAGACACAGATGAGGTAGAAATAAGGACAGAGCATTGCAGGAACACTTAGGAATGTGTTTTCATTTTCAGCAATATATATGTGCTTATTTACCATAGTTCTACTACTTATCTAGATTGTTCTAGGAACTTGAAAGGAACTAACCCTTTAGGGACATCATTACATCATCAGTTTGGAGGTCTGGGGACCATAGAGGAGGGGGAGATGCTCAGCTTCTGTACACTTGACTGTGAGCTCCTTGAAGCCAGAAACTGGTTTCGCTGTTGTGTTTTTACTGCTGTTTCCTCAGCACCTAGAAAGTAGCCATTTAATAGATATTTGCTTCAATAATGAATAAAAGAACATAGTGTCTGATATTCCCTGAATCAATGCATTGGTGGAGATGGATTCTGGGAATCTGTGGAGACTTTCTGTCGGCCTCATTAAAAACAACAACAACAACAACAACAACAAAACCAAAACTTACATGACAAAAACAGTCATCAATTTCCCCTTTGGATAAATTTATTCCTGGTTATTATGGCATTTTACTATTATTACTGGGAAGAAAGAATAATCATTGCTATTGCCATCTGCAGCATGGGGGAGATTTGACAATCTTGACAACATTGGTGAAGGAGGGACTTCAAACGGCTTGCTTTTGAAGGAATGATGTGCTCCCTTACCTACTTCACAGAGGTGTTGTGAGAATTTATAAATATTTGGTCATTAAATGCTCATAAAAATGCCTGTTAAACGCCTCCAGAGTCTGTCACAGAAGATGCTTGTTTGAATGTTTAGTGGATTCAGTGCTGTCAGCGAAAAGGCAGACAGACACTCACTGAGGAAAGGGCATTCATACTTTTTGTTTATTTCTAAGGCTTGTTTTTTTTCTTTTTCTGACTATGAAAACAGTGGATGCTTATTAAAAAGAAAACTATTTAAATGCTGAAAAGGTTAATGAAAAAATGAACAATAACTTCAATAATATATTAAAATTATATATATCTCCATGTATCTACATATCTCTATAATGTATCTCTTTGTCTCCTTTATACATACTCAGACATAAACTCATATACACTTTGGATATTTTGTACTATTTTCTATAAGTATTTTTCTGAGTGTTTATGTGTATGTGTGTTAAATCAAAGGCTTAACAGTTTTATATTCCACTTTTTCACTTAAGATGATGGTGGAGTGTCATCTGCAACATGAATTTTAGTGCTTATCAGTCCCTTTTGCAGATATTCTGCAGTTTCCAATTGTCCATGTTAGAAACTTGCATTGTTTTCACTTTTCACACTATGATAAATTTTGATGCAATAATCATTATTTTGCACCAACTCTTGCCTGTATATCTCTTTCTCTCCTTCTCTCTCTCCTTTCCCCTCCCTCTCTATCAATTTTACATAAATTACTAAAAGTGATGTTGTTGAAGTAAAGGATAATTATCCACTAAGGTTTCTGGCAAATTTTGAAAACTGTTTTATAGTAAGGTACCCAAATTTGCACTTTCATTAGGAGTGCATAAAACTGCTCATAAAATTCATTCTCTCTAGTATCGAATTTTTTTAAAAATCTATTTTAATATGGTGAGTAAAAAATCAATATCACTTTAATTTGCATCACTGATTACTTGTGAGGGTGATCTTTTCAACACATTTTCTGGAATCTGTAAATTGTTCTTATGGAGTGACCGTATTTTTGTGTAAGTTTTTATTTTAGCTCTAGTTAGCTAACATACAGTGTCTTATTAGTTTCAGGTGTACAATATAGTGATCGAACACTTTCATAATCATCCAGCGCTCATCACTACAAGTGCACTCCTTACTCCCCATCACTTCTTTAACCCATCCCCCACCCACCTCTCAGTAACCATCAGTTCTCTGAAATTAAGAGTCTATTTCTTGGTTTGTTTCTCTCTCTTCCTTTCTGCCCCAATGCTCATTTGTGTTGTTTCTTAAATGCCACATATGAGTGAAATCATATAGTATTTGTTTTTCTCTGACTGATTTATTTTTTTTTCTTTTTTTAACTTCTTTTATTTTTTATTTTTTAAAATTTACATCCAAATTAGTTAGCATATATGCAACAATGATTTCAGGAGTAGATCCCTTAGTGCCCCTTACCCATTTAGCCCATCCCCCCCCACACACATAACCCCTCCCACTACCCTCAGTTTGTTCTCCATATTTATGAGTCTCTTCTGTTTTGTCCCCCTCCCTGTTTTTATATTATTTTTGTTTCCCTTCCCTTATGTTCATCTGTTTTGTCTCTTAAAGTCCTCATGAGTGAAGTCATATCATTTTTGTCTTTCTCTGACTAATTTCACTTAGCATAATACCCTCCAGTTCCTCCTTCATGTGTCTGTTGGCCATCTGTATGTCATTGGAGAAATGGCTGTTCATGTCTTCTGCCCATTTTTAATTGGATCTTTGTGGATGTTAGGTTTTATAAGTTTGTATGTATTTTAGATACTAACCCCTTATCAGATATGTCACTTGCAAATATCTTCTTCCATTCAGTAGGTTTCCTTTTAGTTTTGTTAACTGTTTCCTTTGCTGTGTTGAAGCTTTTTATTATGAAGTAGTCCTAATAGTTTATTTTTGCTTTTCTTCTCTTGCCTCAGAAGATATATCTAGAAAGAAGTTGCTACCATTGATGTCAAATAAGTTACTACATGTATTCTCTTCTAGGATTTTGATGGTTTCAGGTCTCACATTTAGGTCTTTCATCCATTTTGAGTTTATTTTTGTGTATGGTATACAAAAGTGGTCCAGTTTTATTCTTTTGCATGTTGCTGTCCAGTTTACCAACATCATTTGTTGAAGGGACTGTATTTTCCCCATTGGATAGTCTTTCCTGCTTTGTCAAAGATTAATTGACTCTATAATTGTGGGTTCACTTCTGGGTTTTCTACTCTATTCCACTGCTCTATGTGTCTATCTTTGTGCCAGTACCATACTGTTTTGATCACTACAGCTTTATAATATAATTTGAAGTCGAGAATCGTAAGGCCCCAGATTTTCTGTTCATTTTCAAGAATGCTCTGGCTAGTTGGGGTCTTTTGTGGTCTCATACAAATTTTGTAATTGATTGTTCTAGTTCTGTGATAAATGCTGTTGGTATTTTGATAGGGATTGTATTAGATATGTAGACAGCTTTGGGTAGTATAGATATTTTATCAATATTTTCCAATCTCTGGGCATCTTTCCATTTCTTTGTGTCACCTTCAATTTGTTTCATCAGTGTTTTATAGTTTGCAGAGTTTAAGACTTTCACTGTTTGGTTAGGTTGATTCCTATATATCTTATTTATTTATTTTTTTTTTTGGTGCAATTGTAAATAGGATTGATTCCTTGATTTCTCTTTCTCCTGCTTCATTATTGGCTTATAGAAATCAAGGGATTTCTGTATGTTCGTTTTGTATCCTGTGAATTTACTGAATTCATTGATCAGTTCTAGCAGATTTTGTGTGGAGTCTTTTTGGTTTTCTACATATAGCATCATGTTACCTGCAAATAGTGAAAGTTTTACTTCTTCCTTACAGATTTAGGTGTATTTTCTCTCTTTTTGTTGTCTGATTGCTGTGGCTAGAACTTCCTGTTCTATGTTAAATAACAATGGTAAGAATGGACATCCTTGTCTTGTTCTTGATCTTCAGGGAAAATCTCAGTTTTTCCATGTTAAGCATGATGTTACCTGTGAGTTTCTCATATCTGACGTTTCTTATCTTGAGATATCTTCCCTCTAATCCTACTTTGTTGAGGATTTTTATCATTAATGAAAGTTGTATTTTGTCAAATGGTTTTTCTGCACCTATTGAAATGATCATATGGTTGTTGTCCTTTCTCTTTTTGACGTATCTTGTTGATTGTTTTTTTGAAATTTGAACCACACTTGCAGCCCAGGAATAAATCCCACTGTATCGTGGTGAATGATTTTTTTAATGTATTGTTGAATTTGGTTTGCAAGTATTTGTTGAGGATTTTTGCATCTATGTTCATCGGGGATATTTGCCTATACTTCTCTTTCTTTATGGTGTCTTTATCTGGTTTCAGTACAAGGGTAATGCTCGCCTCATAGAATGACATTGGGTGTTTTCCTTCCTTCCTTCCTTTCTTTTTTTTTTCTTTTTATAATACTTTCAGCAGAATAGGCACTAACTCTTCTTTAAATAGTTGGTAGAATTTGCCTGTGAAGACACTTGGCCCACTTTTGTTTGCTGGGATTTTTATTACTAATTCAGTATCTTTGTTGGTTATCAGTCTGTTCGAGTTTTCTATTTCTTCGTGTTTAAATTTTGGTAGTTTACATGTTTGTAGAAATTTATTCATTTCTTCCATGTTGTTCCATTTGTTGGCATACAGTTTTTTATAATATTCTTTTATGATTGTTTGTATTTCTGTGCTATTTGTTGTTATTTCTCTTCTCTCATTTGTGATTTACTTATTTTGGTACTTTTTTCTTTTTTTCTTGATAATTCTGGCAATAGGATTATCAATTTTATTGATTTTTTCCAAAGAAACAACTCCAGGTTTCATCTGTACTATTGTGTTATGTTTTTGTTTTTGAGTTTCTATTATTTATTTCTGCTCTAATCTTTATGATTTCTGTATTTCTGCTGGTTTAGTCTTGATTTATTGTCTTTTACTAGCTCCTTTAGGTGTAAGGGTAGATTGTTTGAGATTTGTCTTGCTTCTTGAGGTAGGCTGTATTGCTATAACCTTCCGTCATAGAACCACTTTTGCTGCATCTCAAAGGTTTTGGATCATTGTGTTTTCATTTTCTTTTATTTCCATGTACATTTTAACTTATTATTTTATTTCCTGATTGACCTATTCATTTTAGTAGAATTATTTAACCTCCATGTATTTGTGGTCTTTCCAGAATTTTTCTTGTAGTTGACTTATAGTTTTATAATGTTGTGTTTAGAAAAAATGCATAGTTTGGAAGGAAACAACAAAGAAAAAAGATTCATGGGTTGGATTCATGGATTTGATCTTCTTGAATTTGTTGAGGTTTGTTTGGTGGCATAATATGTGGTTAATTCTGGAGAATGTTCCATTTGCCCTTGAAAAGAATGTGTATTCTGTTTCAGGTTGGAATGTTCTAAATACATCTGTTAAATCCATCTGGTCCAGTGTGTCATTCAAAGCCACTGTTTCCTTCTCTATTTTGTTTAGACAATCTTCCCATTACTGTAAGTGGAGTGTTGAAGTCTTCTACTATTATTGTACCATTACTTATTAGGTCCTTTATGTGATTGTTTTATGTGTTTGGGCTCCTCCATATTGGGTGCATTAATATTTACAAGAGCTATATCTTCTTATTGAATTCTCCCCTTTATTATTTAATAGTGTCCTTATTTGTCTCTTGTGGCAGTCTTTGTGTTAAGGTCTGTTTGTCCAATATAAGTATTGCTACTCTGACTTTCTTTTGACATCCATTTGCATGACAGATATTTCTCCATCCCCTCACTTTCAATCTTCAGATGTCTTTAGGTCTAAATAAGTCTCTGGCAAGCAATATATAGATGGGTCTTGTTTTTGTTTTTATCTATTCTTTCATCCTATGTCATTTGATTGGAGTGTTTACTCCATTTACTCTCAAAGTAATTGTTGAGAGATACATATTTCTTGCCATTATATTACTTGTTTTGTGGCTATTTCTGAAGATTTCTCTGATCTTGTCTTTCATTTCTGGTTTGCTGGTTTTCTTTAGTGATATATTTGATTTTTTTTCTCTTTCTTCTTTGCATATTTATTAGAGGTGTTTGATTTATGGTTGTCATTAGTTTTGTTTATAACATTTTGTGCATATAGCAGTCTATATTAAGTTATGGTTATTTAAGTTTGAACCTATTCTTTACTCCTCTCCTTCCCATGTTTTAGGTGTATGGTGTGTATTTTACATACTTTTATTTTGTGAGTTCTTTGGCTAATTTTTTACAGAAGTATTAATTTTTACCTCTTTTGTGTTTCTTACCTTCATACGGTCAATTTTGGTTTGTCCTTTCCACTTACATTTTAATATTCCTTGCAGGGCTTGTTCAGTGGTCATAAACTCCTTTAGTTTTTGTTTTTTTCTGGGTAATTCTTTTCAATTTTATTTATTTATTTTTGAGATGGGGTAGTTGGTCAGAGAGAGAGAGAGAGAGAGAGACAGAGACAGAGGTTTCCAAACAGGCTCCACACCTTCAGTGCAGAGCCTGATGTGGGGCTCCATCTTACAAACTGTGAGATCATGACCTAAGCTGAAATCAAGAGTCAGATGCTTAAACAACTGAGCCACCCAGGTGCCCCTAGTCTGGGAAACTCTTTATCTCTCCTTGTATTCTAAATGTTTTTTTTAAATATTTTTATTTATTTTTGAGACAGAGAGAGGCAGAGCATGAGCAGGGGAGGGGCAGAGAGAGGGAGACACAGAATCCGAAGTAGGCCAGGCTCCGTGCCGTCAGCACAGAGCCCGATGTGGGGCTCGAACTCACAGACCGTGAGATCATGACCTGAGCCGAAGCCGGACGCTCAACCGACTGAGCCACCGAGGCACCCCTCTCCTTGTATTCTAAATGATAGCCATGGTCTATAGAGTATTCTTGGCTGCAGATTTTTCCCATTCAGCACTTTGACTTTATCATTCTTCTCCCTTCTGGTTAGGAGGTTTCTGCTGAAAAATACCATGATAGCCCTATGGGGTTTCCCTTGTATGTTTCTCTCTCTCTCTCTCTCTCTCTCTCTGCTTTTTTTTTTTTTTTTTTTACTTTGTCATTATATTTTCCCAATTTATTTAAAATATGTCTTTGTGTGGATCTGCTTTTGTTGATTTTGTTGGTAGTTTTTGTGCCTCCTGGATTTGGATATCTGTTTCCTTCCCTAGATTAGGGAAGTTTTCAGCTATTACTTCTTCAAATAAATTATTTGTCCTCTTTTATTTCTTTTCTTCTGTGACTCCTATAATGCAAATATTATTATGTTGGATGAAGATGCTAATTTCCCTAATTCTATTTTGTTTTTCATAATACTTTTTTCTCTCTTTTGTTCAGCCCGATTACTTTCCATTGCTCTATCTTCCAATTCATTAATTCTTTCCTCTGCTTTTACCAGCCTGCTGATGATTGCATCAAGCTTGTTTCTAATCTCATGTATTGCATTCTTCATTCCTTATTGGCTCTTTTTATCTTTGCTTAAGGGTCTCACTTATGTCTTCCACTCTTTCTCAAGTCCACTGAATATCCTTAGGATCACTGCTTTAAGTCTACATCAGATATGTTACTTATATCTGTTTTCCACAGATATCCAGCCATGGCTTTGTCCTATTTTTTCATTTGGCACATTTCTCTGTCTTCTCCTTTTGTTTAAGTCTCTGTGCCTGTTTCTCTGTGTTAGGAAAATGAACTATGTCTCCTGTTCTTGAGGTTAATGCCTTATGAAGAAAAGGTCTTGTAGTGCACTGCTGTGTAGTATCATTTTCCCCAGAGCCTGGAGCTTATGGAAGTGTCTCCAGTGTGTACTATCTATGCTCTGCTGTTTTGTCCTGGGAGTGGTCACTTCTGTATTATGGCATTAAAAAAAAATTGTTGAAGAATTCTTTACAAGGTGGAAATAATATGTTGTAAAAATGTCTTAGTTTGAGATTCACTTCATAAATTTGTTTTGGCCTATAAGTTGTATATTGAACAAATAATCTTTGTATGATATCATCATTGGATTTATTCAATTATCTTTAAAATTAGTTTTAATTATATAAACAAAATTGATCTTCCTCAGTGTAAAATATTAACAAACAAAAAGCAGAAGTTTATATTGATCTCTATCTAATCCCATTGCCATCCCCTAAACATCTTTTTATCTACTTTTGTGCACCATTGCAGACATGATCTTTATATTTAATTATCTACATATACCTGTAATAGTACCTACTCCCTATTTTAATTAAAAAAATTAATGTTTATTTTTGAGAGAGAGAGAGCATGAGTTGGGGGGGGGGGGTGGTAGAGAGAGAGGGAGACACAGAATCTGAAGCAGGCTCCAGACTCCAAGCTGTCAGCACAGAGCCTATGTGGGGCCTGACCCCGCCAATCATGAGATCATGACCTGAGCAGAAGTTGGAGGTTTAAATGACTGAGCCACCCAGGCACCCCGCCTTATTTTACATTTTTAACAAAAAGCGTAATTATATATTTATTTTTCACCTTATGTTTTAATGAACTACATGTCTTGAATATCTTTTGGCTAGTGTATACTTTGAAAATTTATCTTTTATACACATACACAGGTGACTAGCCAATTTTTTGAAAGATATCTTCATTTCCTATATCAGGTTTTTAATGGAGAAAATATAAATGGCATATAATACATATATATATATATATATATGTATATATATATATATATATGAACTGCATTAAAAATCTTATATTTATCAATATCCTATATATTTAACCAGGCTCCTAAAATCATATCCTGAATAATTAGTTCCCCATTGGTATATATTCCTTTATCTTCATTAGATTCTAATAAATTCTGTAATGTAGTTTAAGGCTAACTAGTCTATTCAATTAGCATGTGTTCTTATTCTTACACCAATTCAACTATCTTTTGGTTGTCATAATTTTATAATTACATATCCATTAAAACCTGGGTAATTTTTTTTACCATATATTGTGACTGTTTCAACATAATCTGTGTTTTCTTTTAATCAGACATCCAAATAACTTTTTCACGCCTTTACTGCCTTTGCCAGAAAGAAGGAAACAACTTAATTTAAATCTTTATCAGAATTATTTAAAAACTACATATTGATTTAGATATCAATATTTACAATATCAAAATTGTAAAAGTGGTAGGTAGATATACCACTTTTACAATTTTGATATTCCTATCTAGAAACACAATATATCTTATCTTTTTATGCATAGTAGTTTTGGGTTTTTTGATTAATTTCTATAAGGTCTCTACATTTCTTATCAAGGTGTTCCATGTAGTCTATGTTTTGTTGATCTCATGAATAGAATATTTTCCCATGCCATCTTCCAATTTGTTATTTCTGGTGCATTAGAAAGGTGTTGATTCACTTTATATATTGAGTTGTATTTCAGTTAATTATCTGTGCCTCCAGAGAAGCTACATATAAATATTGATATTTCTCTTCTTACTACTAATAGCTACAGCTTTTATTTGTATTTCATGTCTTATCTTGGCCAGTGTTTTAAAATGATGTGAGATAGCCATAAGGATAGTAGGAACTTTGTCATAATCCTCATTTAAGTAAAAATGCATTTTCCAGTAGCCATAATAATAACTTTAATGACTGATAATTCAGATCATGTTTGTTAAAATAGATGTCATGTTGAACAAACTCATTTATCCATGCTTATTTTTTAATAATTAATTTCCTAATATCAATAATGAAATAAAAATAATGAAATAAATGCTACTTGTTATAAATTATTCTACTAATATACTAATATACTATTTGCCAGTAATTTATATAGAATATTTACAACTGCATTCATAAATTTTATGGGCCTATAGTTATGGGTTATATTATTCATGGTTTCCTTCTTAAGGTGATATTTGAACCATAATATAATTTGATAAACTTTCAATATTTTTCCAAGTGATGAAATATTGAACATGACATTGGAATTGTTTTATTAGAAATCTAAATGAAATCCATAGTAAAACTCTTACTGTAGTAAGCCTTTGATTATTTTTTATTCTTCTCAGTAGGTATTAGACATTTCTTGTTTTCTAAGGTTTCTTGAATAGCTCTTCATCAGTTAAAAATATCCTACAAAAGGGACGCCGGGGTGGCTCAGTCGGTTAAGCATCCAACTTTGGCTCAGGTCATGATCTCGCAGTCTGTGAGTCCTAGCTCTGCGTCAGGCTGTCTGTGCTGACAGCTCAGAGCCTGGAACCTGCTTCAAAGTATATGTCTTCCTCTCTCTCTGCCCCTCCTCCACTCATGCTGTCTTTCTCTGTCTCTCAAAAATGAATAACTGTTAAAAATTTTTTTTAATATCCGATAAAAGTATCTTTTTCATTAAGGTTTTTGAATTTGTTGGCATAGATTTTTTTTAAGGTTTATTTATTTACTTATGTATTGATTTACTTTCTTTAAAGGTTATTTCTGAGAGACAGAGAAAGAGAATGTGGGGGAGGGACAGAAAAAGAGGGAAAGAAAGAGAATCCCAAGGAGGCTCTGCACTGACAGTGTTCGGGCAGAACACTCTGCACAGTAGACTTTGAACTCATGAACCATGAAATCATGACCTGAGCTGAAACCCAAAATCACGCTTAACCAACTGAGCCATCCAGGTGCCACTATTTAATTTTATTTAAATCCAAGCTAGGTAAGATGTAGTTTAATAATTGTTTCAGAAGTAGAATTTAATGATTGATTCACCACTTACATATGACACCCAGTGCTTATCCCAACAAGTGCCCTCCTTAGTGTCCATTGCCCATTTAGTGCATCTCCTCACCCAATATCCCTCCAGCAACCCTCAGTTTATTCTCTGTATTCAAGAGTCTCTTATGGTTTGCCTCCCTCTCTGTTTTTATCTTATTTTTCCTTCCCTTCCTCTATGTTCATCTGTTGTGTTTCTTAAGTTCCATATATGAGTGAAACCATATATTTATCATTCTCTGACTTATTTTGCTTAGCATAGTACATTCTATTTCCATCCACGTTGTTGCAAATGGCAAGATTTCATTCTTTTTGATCGCCACATAATATTCCATTGTGTATATTTGTGTATGTATGTATACACACACACGTATACACACACACACACACATACCACATATTCCTTATCCATTCATTAGTCGATGGACATTTGGTCTCTTTCCATAATTTGGCTATTGTTGATAGTGCTACTATAAATATTGGGGTGCATGTGCCCTTTTGAATCAGCATTTTTGTATCCTTTGGATAAATACATAGTAGTAAAATTCCTGGGTTGTAGGGCAGCTGTATTTGTTAATTTTTTGAGGACCCTCCATACTCTTTTCCAGAGTGGCTGTACCATTTTGCATTCCAACCAGCAGTGCAAAAGGGCTCCCCTTTCTCTGCATCCTCACCAACATCTGTTGTTTTGTGAATTGTCAATTTTAGCCATTCTGACAGGTGTGAGGTGGTATCTCATCATGGTTTTGATTTGTATTTCCCTGAGGATGAGTGATGTTGAGCATCTTTTCATGTGTCTTTTTAGCCATCTGGATATCTTTGGAAAAGTGTCTGTTCATGTGTTCTTCCCATATCTTCACTGGATGATTTGTATTTTGGGTGTTGAGTTTGATAAGTTCTTTAAAGATTTTAGATACTAACATTTTATCCCATATGTCATTTGCAAAAGCTTCTCTCATTACATCGGTTGCCTTTTTGTTTTGTTGATTGTTTCCTTCACTGTGCAGAAAGAAGCTTTGTATCTTGATAAGGTCTCAATAGTTCATTTTTATTTTTGTTTCCCTTGCTTCCAGATACATGTTTGGTAAGAAGTTGCTGTGGCTGAGGTTAAAGAAGTTGCTGCCTATTTTCTCCTGTAAGATTTTTATGGTTTCCTGTCTAACATTTAGGTCTTTCATCCTAAATGTTTAGGATGTTTATTTTTATGTATGGTATAAGAAAGTGGTCTAGGTTCATTCTTCTGCATATCATTGTCCTGTTTTTCTGACACCATTAGCTGAAGAGACTTTTTTCCATTGGATAGTCTTACCTGCTTTGTCAAAGATTAGTTTGCCATAAATTTGGGGGTCTATTTCTGGGTTTTCTATTCTGTTCCATTGATCTATGTGCCTGTTTTTGTGCCAGTACCATGCAGTCTCGATGATTACAGCTTTCTTTCTAATACAGTTTGAAGTTGGAATTATGATGCTTTAGTTTTGGTTTTCTTTTTCAGGATTGCTTTGCCTGTCGGGGTCTTTTCTGGTTCCATACAGATTTTAGAATTATTTGTTTTAGCTCTATGAAGAATGCTGGTGTTATTTTGATAGAGATTGCATTGAATGTGTAGATTGCATTGGGTAGTATCAACATTTTAACAAGATTCCTTCTTCCAATCCATGAGCATGGAATGCTTCTCCATTTCTTTGTGTCTTCAATTTATTTTGTAAGCTTTCTAAAGTTTTCAGTGTACAGATTTTTTACCTCTTTGGTTACGTTTATTCCTAGGTATTTTATGGTTTTCAATGCAATAGTAAATGGGAATGATTCCTTGATTTCTCTTTCTGCTGCTTCATTGTTGGTGTATAGACATGTAACTGATTTCTGTACATTGATTTTATATCCTGTGTCTTTGCTGAATTCATGTATCCGTTCTAGCAGTTTTTTGGTGGAGTGTGTCAAGTTTTCCATGTAGAGTATATTGTTGTGTGGGAAGAGTTAAAGTTTGACTTCTTCCCTGCTGATTTGAATCCCTTTTATTTCTTTTTGGTGTCTATTTACTGAGGCCAGGGCTTCCAACACTATGTTGAACAACAGTGGTGAGAGTGGACGTCCCTATCATTTTCCTGACTTTAAGGGGAAAGCTCTCAGTTTTTCCCCCATTGAAGATGATATTAGCTGCAGGTCTTTCTTATATGTCCTTTATGATATTGAGGTATGTTCTTTCTATCCTTACTTTCTTGAGGGTTTTTATCAAGAAAGGATGCTGTATTTTGTCAAATACTTTTTTTTTTTTGCATCTATTCAGAGGATCATGTGGTTCAAAGCCTTTCTTTTATTAATGTGATTTATCACTTTGATGGATTTGTGGATATTGAACCACCCTCGCAGCCCAGGAATAAATCCCACTTGATCGTGGTGAATAATTATTTTAACTATTGTTGGATTTGGTTTGATAGTATCTTGTTGGGAATTTCTGCATCCATGTTGATCAGGTAGATTGATCTGTAATTCTCCTTTTTAGTGGGGTCTTTGGTTTTGGAATCAAGGTAATGGCCTCATAATATGAGTTTGAAAGTTTTCCTTCCATTTCTTTTTGGAGTAACTTCAAAAGAACACATATTAACTGTTCTCTAAATTTTGGTAGAATTCTCCTGGGAAGCTATCCTGCCCTGGATTCTTGTTTTTTAGATTTTTGATTACTGATTCAATTTCTTTACTGGTTATTGGTCTGTTCAATAAAAATTCTTTACTCTTTTAATGACCACTCTGTTGAAATCCTTTTTATTTTAATGCCATATATTTGCTTTTATCCCCTTAATTAAAGCAAACTTTGCCTTTTTATATTATTATATTGTTTATTACTCCAAAGAATAAATTCATCATTTTTTCCACATGTCCTTTTTGAATATACCAAATCAAGTAATTTTGATATATTTGTCTGCTGTCCTTAGACTTGTGTTATTTTATAGACATTGAAAATTTAGCTTATCAATGTTTGATTATGAATAATAAAATCAGTTAGGGCCATACATTTGCCTCTGAGCAGAACTTTGGATACATTCTACAAATTTTGATAAAAAGAATTCTATGGTTGATGCATAGAATCTTAAGGTTTTATCCTTCTCATTTACTTATAATCTTTATTTTGTTTTGGTCTTTAAATTTTTATTATTACTTTTATTATGCTTCAATGGCTTTGATGTCAGAGAATCTTGTATATTTACTTTCATATTTTTATAATACTTAAATGTTTAATCTGTGGTCTAAATGTGATTTTTAAAATAATTATTTCATCATATCTTAAAAACATACACCCTGTATTGGCAGAGTATATATTTCTGTATTAATTTTAATTACACTTTATTAATGATTATGTTTTATGTTTAAGGAGGCAGTTTAAAAATATTTTATTATTTTCAAGTTTTTATAAATTTATTTCTTTTAAACTACCTATTAAAAAGCTGAATGTTTCTGTCAATTTAGCTTTGTATTCATAATGGGCTTTTAAAAATATATTTGAGAAAAAAATATTCCTGAATATATATTTAGCTTCACTATGGAATTATTACTGTTTTTCAATGAAAAATTCATCTCTTTATCTAATTTAATCTGAAGGTTAAAAATTGATGAATTTTGTTTTATTTTTGTCATATTGTTTTATGATTTTAAGAAATAACACTTGGGCTATGTATCCTTCTCTTTCTTCTTCATATATAGTTATTAAAAAGTACTATTGATTATAAAAGAATGAGACATTTTAAAAATAGAACTGTAAAGACAATTTTATTTGCAAAAACTCATTCCCAATGTTAATTTCTATCATTATAAAAGCCATGAATATAATACTACTTTTTGTATTCATCATTTCATGTAAGTCACCTTAGTCTTTACCCTTTCATTTTGAAGTTTTACATATAGGTCATTGTTCATAAAGGATGAGTATACTATTTAATTTTCAAGAATAAGTTTAATTTTTGAATTTAACTTTTGTTGCAAAAATTTAATTACAAATATAGTTTATCTGTTTCTAACATTTGGCTAGGACTTTTTTTTTTATATCATGGCTATACTAATTTATTTGTTTTATTTGGTTTTCTATTTGAGATTATTAGTATTTTTTTAGTTGAAAACATGGAATTATTGTATATTCCCTTGCATGTCAGAATGGTTATTCATTGGGTACCTATCTATTTCATTGAAGTCTTTTTCCTTAATTTTATATAGCTATTGCTCCATGGATTTTTGCTTGTTCATTTGTTTCTGAGATGCTGGCCTGATTTTTTGGCCTTTTATGTTGGATAGGAGAAATCTGAGGTCACATTGGGTTTTATTTAACAAGGCTATCCTTGTTTTACACCTGAATTTTTTTTTAGTACTTTTTGTTACAAAGAGGAAGGTGTCCTTTTTAACTAGACAAAATTGATCTGCCCATTTAGGTAATTTTTATCTATTATATACCTCTCTTTTCATTTTCTTTCTCTCTCTACACCTATTTTTCATAGGTTGGATCTTCTTCTATATGTAACATATTCTTCTTAGCTATTTTCTATTTCTCTTTGAATTAGTGGAGAGCCTTTCAATCTCATCCTCTGCATAATTCAGATGCAGAGACTTGGATGGCCACTTCAGATGATCAATTGCTCTGATTGTTACTATCAACCTTCTTTTAGAAGTATTTGTGGCATTTGGGCCAGATGATGCTTTGGACTGTCCTATGCATTGTATAATATTTAGCAGCATTCATGGCCACTAGATACCAGTAGAATCCTTCAAGTCATGATTGTCAAAAATATTACCAGATATTGCCAAATATTTCCTGGGGAGAGACAAATGCAAAATGACTCTCAGTTGACAACCACTTCTTTACATTTTAAAGCATTTTTATATCTTACTTTCTTTTTGTATCAGTCTTTACCTGAGTGCTTTATCTATGAATCCTTGTTCTTGTTTTGATGATTTAATAACCTGTTTACTTTTTATTTACTTTTTAAATTTTTTGCCTAGCCAGTATTTGTACAGTGGACTTTTCTGAGGCCCTAAGGTCTGCTTCCTCCCACAGTGTGGTAAGGAAATATGTTCAATCTGTAATTCTTAAATCATGTGTAATATATTCAAGATAGAAATCATAGCATTACATACTTCAAAATTTTTCCAAAAACAGCTCCCACATCATATTGGTAGAAAAGGGAAACAAGATAATATACATCAAGCAATGCATGCCCTACCTTTCAGACCACAATCTACCCTGTATACCCTCAATCCAATTGCAGATTATATAATCTCTTTCCTCACCCTCCTCTGCCTCTTCTCTCTTTTCCTCTTTCTCATCTTTCCTCCCTCCTTGTGTATGTATGAGATGGTGGCAAGAAGAATAATAATATTTGATAGATTATGATAAATAAGAATGGCTATTGAGTACTTACTGTAAAGGAATCTTGGGCTAACTACACCATATGTACTGCCTCAAGGCATCACAATTCTTTGAAATAGATGCTGTTATTATTCCCATTTTACAAATGATAAAATTAATACTCAGAGAGCCTACGTAAAGTGCCTAAGCTAAGTGTTGAAGCCAAGGTTTAACTGAGGTTCTGCTGATCTCAGATACTGCCCATGGCATTATTCTGCACAATGATTTTTTTTTTTTTTGGTCCATCACTATGATGCAAAGGTGGGGTGAAAATAAGGATGAGTGGCTGCTTAGTTTTCTACTTAAATAATCTTCTCAGACCTTGAGCAAGTATTAGACAGTGCAGTGAGTCAAAGGCTTTTGTTGCCATTTTCCTTTCTGGATGAATGTTTTAGTTCAGGTGGCAGACCATACACAAATTACAATCTTTTTCCCAAGCCGAATTTATTAGTCTCATCATCTGTGAATATCATTGCCATATTTTTGCCTGAGTTCTCTTGTATCCCCAAATCCTGGGGTTTATAAAAGAATCTTATAAATTATATGATTCTGTTGTTATTTTTATGGGATCTTGGGAGAGACTCTATTAGTCACTTTTAGCATGAATGTTAAGATTTTAACTAGAAATCTACATCAAAAGTTTTTTAATATTTTTGAGTACTAATGAAAATATTAATAATCCATAAAATAAATACATGTATTATATTTATGTATTAAATTAACAAGATTAACTTTAAAGATTTAAACATGTTATTTTAACTAAACATCAAATGGCTTTTAAAAAGGGCCTAGAACAATGTTGGAGTACTTCTCAGAAATCTAGCTGGGAAATTCTGGTTTCTGAGACTTTCACATTGTCATAGGGCAGCCTTTATATCCTACTTTGGCTCAAGAGTTATAAATACACATGGGAAACTGAATGAAGATTTTCAACTTCTCATCTTCTAACTGACATTTTTATTTGAAAATGTCCCTTTTCTTATTTTTAACAAGATACTCAACTTGCAAAAATAATTCTTCAAGTTTGTATCCATACAATAGACTTACATTTTTCCAGAGAATAAAATCCTTCACAGAATAGCCATAAAGAAAGCACCCTGAGTTGTAGTGGGATGGAGAAATTGAATCCCAATCCCGGAAAACCAGTTTTTCATTCCATGGCACAAGGTTAAAGCCAGTGCATAACTCTGCACCTGAGCTACCTACCAGAACAGATACCTCATAAACTCAAATGGAGCTTATGTCCTGTTGACATACATACCCAGAAACTGTGTTTAATTCCATTTAATCTCCAGGATATCCAATGCCCATTACCTCTTTGCTATGGCTAATGAAACCTTGGTTTTGTTTCGGATAGCAACATGCCCATATCAGACTACAGATTAAAATTAGTCTAAAGTAGTCTTAAAGGGTGATATGGCACATTTCTGATCAATGAGATCTATGGAGAACTCACTAGGATTTATTTCTAGGAAAAAATGTTCCTTTCCTAATCCTGACAGAGGAGGACAGACACTATGAATATAGTTCTTCCCTCCCCTTCTTTTTCATAATGTCTTGTATCTATGAGGCAAAAATAAAAAAAAAAAGAAAAATTTAAAAAGGAGCTATCATGAAGGACAATGAAGTTTAAGGATAGGAGGAGACTTGGTTCTACCTTGAGCAGCTAAGCAAACTCCAGCATCTCAAATTCAAATCTCTTGTTATGTAAGAATAACAAAGCCCTGTGCTCAAGGCCTGTGAGTCAGATTCACATTACTATGTATGTAAAAAAGTTCCAAACTGGTATCATTCCAAAGATTTCTTCTCTATCTTACTTTCGAATATTGGGAATGACTTCTACATACATGAGTGGAGTATTAAGGAAGAAGGAAATTTGAAGACGTTGTAGTTTTTTTCTAGGCCATGGAAACTTTATGAGGAAAGCTTACCCGTCCTCACCCTCACAATCAATAATTTTTAGAATATGCAGTTGATTCTCATTTTTCACTGTAGTTATGTTCTATAAATTTCCCTAGTAACACTGAATTAGTGAATACTGAACCAGTGCCCCTAAAGGAAATAGATAGATGTAGACATAGATATCCCACATATTATAGTCTTAAATCTTAAACAATTGATTCTGGTAGATTCTGTTGTCCTTATTTTACAAAAGAATGAGTGAAGTTTAGAAAATTTAAGTGGCTTGCCTAAAACTGCTTCACTAACAGGTGCCAGTGTTGGCGTCAAACCCCATGCAACTGGACTAGAGCTTGCACCACAGTGTATTGCCCCCGACCTTCTCCATTCTCTGGTCGTCTCTAAAAGCTGAAACAAGAAGGCATAGTGTTGTCTTGGTTGACCTCAGCTGAGAACATAGGGGAGGGGAGCTAAGGGACTTAAATTTGTTACCATTTTGTGCAGATCCACAAATGACTGCAAATTGCGAGTATTGATTTGGGGGTTACCAGTAACAATTTTTTTGTTTTATTTTAAAGTTTTATCATAGGCTTTACTGCTGGTTACAGAATAAAAGACATGCAACTGCCACAAGTCGGGCAGTACATACAAAGCCTAGGCTGTAAAAACTATTTCAAAATATAAATTTGGGTTTTCTTTGGAATACGTTGTGTCAAAGGGTGCCCACATTAATACCTTTGGTATAAAACAGTAATGTTTCCCTTGAAAAGCAGACCAAACCCATTCATTACCTTACACAAATTCACATCTCCTTGTACCTACTCCATCTAGTCTGGTCTCAACCAGCCAGATTAGTCACAACTCACTTCTGTCCCTTCAGGCACAAAGGAGACGGAGGGATAGGTAACCCAGAAAGCCCATCCTCCACAATCACCCTGCAGACAGCCTGGCTCCAGTGCTGGCTACCTGTGTCACACAAACACACATCCCCATCAACAGTCTCACATGTCTCTTAAACAAATACAAACATAAACACTAACCAGACAGCAAAGGATCTGCACATCCTCTCAGTCTGCTCATTGATGGTCATCCCATTTTAGCAAGTAGGTGAGTTGCAAATACAGAATCCTTAAATAGTGAGAATCTATGTAACTATATTTTGTTGTTTTTTCATTAAAATTTACTTCTTTTCTCACTAAAAAGTGAAATCTTGTTATACCAATTTTGAATACCTCTGCTGACAGCTTTTGCTATCAAAGTGTAAGCTGACTTCCAACTTCTGCTTCTCTTCATGAATGATATCTTGTATTTCCTTTAGCCTCTGTACATGGACACATGAACATAGGTGCTTATACACATATAGCCATATAACAGCAATACCATATTGTGTTTTCCAATATATAAAAGTGCCATTCAATTATTCATTGTCCCAATTCACAAAGCAGCAAGTATAGGGAAGTCAATATCTTCTCAATCAAAATGGAGTAAAAATGAAACCTCATAGACTAAGGTGAAGGAGCAAATAGGGAATAACTATAAATGGGTGTAAGGATTCTTTTTGGGGTGATGGAAATGTTTTAAATTAGGTTGTAGTAGTTGTTGTACCACTTTGTAAATACATTAAGCATTATTGAGTTGTACACTTCAGATGGGAGGGTTGTATTCTATATAAATTATACCTCAGTGATTCTGTTAATACAAAGTGGTGCATCAGCTACACATGCACAGGTCTGCAGAACAATGGGGGATGTACTGTCACTGCTTAGGAATTTACACTCACTGGGGATTTTCTATGTACAGTTGCCACGTTCTTAGGCAGCTTTATTATTCACCTGTCACAAGAGAGCTGCAAAACTCCATGTGCTTGCATGGGTCGGAAATGTCTATTAACTTGTCAGTAAATGAAAAGGGTGAAGGGTTTTCATCTCTGCAGATGAATTAGAACAGGTGCAGCATGTCTCCAAGATCACTAATTAAAACTACTCAGGACTTGTATTTATTTTACATGAAAAAGAGTTTTACATATGTTTGAAAACTGTATGGAAATATAGAATTTTTAAAAATGGACTATAGAGTTAAGCTCTCTTTCTGCTTTATATCACTTCATGAATGGAACGCTTGCTAGGGCATTTCTCATTTTTTGATTATTATACTGGTTTTACATTTCACATACCAATATAACAAGTATAAGCTGTATTTATTAGCAAGAGGATTTTATTCAGTGTGGGCATAAATATATGCTCTCAATTTGTACTATTTGTAATTAACCTCAAGAATGACACTAATATATTTTTATACATAATCTTTGGAGAGTCTGAGGCTCATGTCCTTCCAAATTGTGCATATTTCTTTGTAGCTCAAAGAAAGAGACATAAGGTGCATGGATAAAGAAAAGATCAACTAGATAGATCTATATTATGCAATTTTGAAAACAGTCTGAATCTAAGTATAAGAAAAACCTGTATTTGAAGAACTTATGAAATTTTAAACAAGTCACTAAGCCTATCTGTTCCTTAGATACTTAATCTCTTAAGGCCTAGATCAAATGTCACTTCTTTCACAAAGCTTCTGGAGATCTCTTTAGCTGAAATCAATATTTTCCTCTACCCTCCTATAGAACTGTGCACCTTGCGTATATCATATAGCATGGAGGAGGAGGTGTGGAGAAGGCACCAAGCTGACAGACAGTGTAGTTTTGTGATGAAGGTTTGGATTCTGTAACCAGAGTCAGAGTAGCTGGGATAAAAGCCAAGTCTTACCACTTACTAGCTATGCAACTGTGGAGAAGATTCTTTAAATTTCTGGTCTACCAAGTAAGAATTATAATGGTACTTGCCTTACCTAGTTTTGTTGGGAGAGTTAGGTGGGAGAAACCAAGTAATTGCTCCAGAAACAATGGTTGTTGATGTTATCTATCTGGAGGGCATTGAAAAATAGTAAAATAAAATAAAATAATTGGTTGGATCCTGACTCAGCAAGTTGCTAGCCTTGTGATCTGGGAAAATCACTATTTGTCAATTGCCTCATGGATGATGTTATATGTAAGGGTGATAAGGATGCAACACAATAGAGTGCGTGAACATGCTTTACAGGTGATACAGAGCTATTCAAGCATTAGACATTATTTGGAGGATATGGGGTATTAAAAATTATTTAGTCAATTAGACCTGGACCTAAATTCAGGAATTACCCTTCACCAACTTTGTTTCTTAGAAAATTGTCTCTGTGCATCAGTTTCCTAATACCAATGAAGATTGGATTGTTATTCAAAGCATTAAATAATATTTTAAGTACCGGACCCATCATGGCAGACATAGCAGGAATCAAATTGCATAATGTCATTCTTTAGCACAGTTTGTTTTGTTATTTGTATATATGTCTGTTGATCTCCTGAACTCAAAAACTACACAGGGTTCTATTTTGCACATTGCAAAGCCTCTTGAACAAACCCATACAACATAGGAAGATTTCAACCAAGTCTTGAGTTGCTGGACAAAAACTGTGCTTCAGCTTACCTTCCAGGTTTGGGCCAAAAACCAACAGATTCTGGGATAGGTTTCCCATTTCATACCTAAGGTTTTGTACAGAAAATGAAATCAACAAATACAAAAGTACTCTGATCACTTCCAAGGCTTTTAATATAAAGATATTTTATTGTACAAAAGCTGTTCCAATGTCAGGACCCTCCACTCCTTCCTATTATGTGGCTTGTCCTGAGTTTTTCTTTAGCCTGGCCAACAGATGGATTGAATAGAATCTCCTGGCATTATGTGGGTCATGGAAGGAATGAACAGTAAGCCTCCTTATTTATGTAGAAGGAAGCAGGCCATCTTGAACAAGTATATTGTTACTTCAGTATAACCACCAGCCCACTAGCTATTAGGGCGTCTTGAGCTTATCATTGTTGCTCCTTCTTCTTGCTCCTTAGCTCCAGTGGTTAAGAAGCAATGAAAGGAACAAGGCCAAACCTTGCTTAAAATGGTTCCTATCTGACTAGATAGATTCTGTCTGGTGCCTGCCTGTACATAGAAAGCTTAGGAAACAGTGTGGAATATAGAAAGGAAGATTATAGGCATGCAATTTGGTTTTGGATAAAGCAGTAAGGAGAAAGATGCAAATCATATGTCAGTCAGAAAAAAAATATTTGTTTTTCTACATAATTGCCATGACCCTAGGCAGCAACTGAGAGTCTTGACTGACAGTGGATATTCCTGGGCCCAACACAAAGTAACCACTGGTGGCCTCCTCTAGGTAGCTCTGCAAAACCAAAGATCATTTCAGCCTGCCTTCCTGGCATCTGTCCCAGAGTTACTCATTCTTCAAAGCTTTTACCATGCCAGAACTTCCAGTTACCCACAGCCCCAACACTCAGCTAAAATTGAAAACAAATGGAGGATTCATTAAACAGTAGCTGAAATGATTCAGTGGAAGTGGCTCTCTGTGCCTCTGGCTGATGTTCACAGAATGAACAATTAAGTAAGAGTCAAAGAAGTAAGAAAAAGAAAAGGGACAAGAAAAACTGCTACACTTAGTAACATGTAAGAATAATGCAATCATGTCAGGCCCAACTGGTCAACCCACATCTTTCTGGAGGAAGAGCCCTGGACTACTTTCAAGTTCTGTTTATGTGCCCACAGGAAGCAGGGTTATAAATATCCCCTGATGCACCAATTGAGCAGCTGGCCAGTCCCAGGGAGTTTCAAACATTAAACATTAATTTCTCCGCCTTCTGGTTCTTCCTATTCTGTGTCCTCCCCTTGCTCTCAGTCTCAAGGCAGAACAAAACTGGGTTCTGAACTTCACTGTAGAAAGACAAAAGAGTTTCTGCAGCTTATTCCATCCGGGGAAGCAGCACAGACTTCAGGTGCTTGGGGAAGCCATCTGTAGCTCTTGAGGCGATGGAACTGGGCTGAGAATGAATGCTTTCTGGCTGCTCTGCTTCCAGCTGGAAAGACCACTGAGGAAGCCCATCAAGTAGCACTGTCTGCAGAATTGCCCTTATCCATCCCATCTGCTGCTTTCCAGTGATGGAGAGCTGCCTGAAATGTCCCAGACCCAGGGAAGGGCTGCCAGGGTTCCTTCCAGAGAGGCATGGGGGACTGTGTTTTCCAGGTGTACCATAGAGTGTTGCATCACACCTGCCATGTGCAGGCAGCCTGAGCCTGAGGCTGGGGCAGGGGCTCAGATATATGTCTGAGCAGATTGGGTGGAAAGGGAGGGATTGATTGTCTCAGGTGTATAGGAGAAGAGAAGCTGAACCATATAAAGCTGCTTTTGAAGTATGCAAACCATAGACCAAACTCTACTCCATGAAATCACAAAACAAATCATGGCACGTTTTAGCTAAAAATGTGGATGTAATCTGACTGAGATGAAATAGATATCTCAAAGGTATACACAAAGGAAAGCCTAATAATGTCCTGGGAATGTGAAAAAGAAATGAAGAGGAGCTGAGGAGAGAGAAAGGCAAGTGAGCAAGGACAGGAGGGAGACGTACTTATCCTGTGTAAGCAATCTCCGGGGAACAAGGACCTTCATCTCCCTGCCCACTGCTTATCAAGGCACATGGGAGAGCAAAGCACAGTGTGCTTTTTGTATGTTTTTTCATCATTTTTTTTTTCAGTATGTTCTGATTGAACCAGAGCCTCCATGTGGCACGCTAACAATACCCTTTACCCTCCTTTTATCCAGCCTGTTCTCCAGACTTGTCATTATTTCTCATACCCCACGTGTTGGGTTCCTTTCATCTTTTCTCAGAAATGATTACCTTCAGACCTGTTATGTGAAAAGCTATGACATAGTACATAATACCCAAGACCTTTCAAACAGACCGCCTTGAAAAATCCTTGTTAGTACGATGCAGGGACCTTCTGGATTAATGTTTGTCATATATTATTAGCACAAGATATGTAGGAAGATACCTCCAGACACACTTATCTGTAAGATGCTGGGGAAGACGAAGAGAGAAATCTGAGATGTGAATCCACTTTATGTTTTTTTTAGAGAATAAATATTTTTATATTTGGTAAATTTATATATAACCTACTTCTAATAATGACTTGAGATGTCTTATGCAAAATACCTTATTCAACAATAGGCACAGATAATTAGAATAAGAAAGATGGAGAAGAATATCAATACACCAAAAATATGAACTGTTATAGGAACAAGCAATGCATTTATCTTCCTGGAAGCCAAGCAAAAAAAAATATAAGATACTTATTAATAGTTGAGGAATGAAATCAAAATGGTTAATTAATGGGGACAAATATCTTTCTGTAAGTAAATTCTAAAATATGTTTCAACATATTTGGATACCTTTAGTTAGATAAATAATCATGGGAGATGAACAAAGTCATGGAAATATTTGTGTGTGGCTTTGAGAACCACCTTATTACTTCAAATTTATTCCTCATATGTTGGTGCATATATGTAAAGGCTCTTAAAACACAGTGGTATCAAGCTAGAGCAAAGCACATCAGAATTAGGATGGGAAATTTTTTAAATGTGCGCATTCTTTGTATCTTCCAGAAAATTCTGATTTGAAGGATGTAACAGTAAGGAATATGTTCTTAGTAAGTTATTGAAGTAAATCTTTCCCTTCCATATCCCTTCCTAGTAGAGAATTTGCTGGAGCAGCAGGGAGAAGTAGAAAGAAGGTAGCAGCCACTGGGGATGGCCTTGTTCTTTAAACTAGGCAGGTGTGATCTATAGGACATATCTGATTTTAGCTTTCTTAGGATATTTTCCGGTGTAACTAATATCCTGGATTTGTTCTGTCCCATTAAGATACAGAATCTTTTGGTTTCCACCTCATTGCCCTGATCACTAAAAAAAAATGTATTTTTTTCTGAGCTGTACCTTGCAAAGGACCCAAAATGTTCTAAATAATCAAGAAGTAGGAGACATTTCTTCTTTCTTTAAATGGTCCTTTGAGATAAGTCCTCTTCATTGTCATTTCTTGAGTGGGGGGGGTTTGTCACAGCTCCATCCATGCCATCACTATGGGTTTTCACTAAAGTTCTGAAAACCTAATCTTGTAGCATGAAACGCATCAGCAAAGGATGTCACTATGGCATTCAGTCTAAAATGTAATGATTACTATCATTTGTTGATATCTAATAATGGCCAAGAATATATAATTTCATTAATGAATCCTATGAGACCAGTATTACTACCTTCCTTGTTTTACAGATAAGTAAACTAAGCTAGTGAGGGAAGTAACTTTCCCATGTATCATGAACAAAATAGATGGTAGAAGGCATTCTGGGCAGGGCCATAGATCTCAGCAGTTATTACAATGAACTTGCACTACCTCATGTACCCCTAGTGGTCATGATCTTATTTACCCCCTTCAAGATTTCACACCAGATAGAATCTATTTTGGAAAGTTCTTTAAAGCAAGGTCAAGGGCTTTGCCAAACCTATGCCAGCATTCTAAGAATATCCCCATTGAGCATCAGTGAAAGGTAAGCCCCTGTTCATTGAGTTAATTTCTCAACTTGAGAGTATCTGCAGTTAAACTGTAGCTTTGCTGCTAGAGAAGCATAGACCCTGGAGTCATACTGTCCATGTTCAAATCCTTCCTCGACACTTATTAGCTGTGTGACTCTGCTCAAGTTAATAATAATATCTCTATGTCTCAGTTTTCTTTCCTATAAAAAGATAGTAACTGTGGTGCTTATCTTAGTGGTTTCTGGTGGGAATTGAATGTGCTTTTTACAGGTATAGTGTTTATAAGATACCAAGCACAGAGTATGCATTCAATAAGCTAAAGTTAGCACTGTTTTTACTGTTTTTTTTCTATTAAAATTCATCTGTTTGTCACCTTCTTTGGACATCACATTCATCCTGTTCTTTTTCCAAAGAACACGCATTTTAGGGTAGACATGTGTGAGTCCAGTGACACTTGAGGCAGCATCAAAGACAGCTTCCCTTCCAGGCCTCACAAAATGCAAACCTTTACCAAGCTACAAAAGAAAACTCTATTTCTCCTCCAAGGGTTGCTGTGCCTTCTGGCTCCTAAGTCAGAGCATCTGAATGAGGGAAACTTTCTCTCTGGCTCGGTCTCTTTCCCTTTCTCAAATAAATGCACAGAATTTCTTACAAGATATTTTTCTTTCCATATCACAGTCTCTTTTTTTTTATGTTTCCCAATTTTAAATTTAACAGACTACCTATGCTGGGAATTGTTCAGTGATGTTGATTTATGAGACTTATGCAAAAAAGGACAGCCTTACCAATGCACGTATCTATTTGGCAAGGCAGCAGTGATTTATAAAAAGACAGGCTGGTGACACTCATATAAAGGCAGCTTTCATGTGGCAAGTATAAAGGCAAAAAGAAAATCTCCTACCAATTGAATGACAAAATCATTGGCTACTTTATGAGTAGAGTAAATTCCACCCTAGCTTCAACTCAAAGTCCACCTGTGGAGAATGTGCCATCTCAGATGGGGTGCCCAAAGTGAGCTTGTATTAACTTTTCTTGATCTCTAAAGTTCAGTTTCAAGTTAGGTTGGTTGGTTTTTGTCTAATCACTGTTCAATGGGTCTGTCGGCCATGAACTTCTCTCAACTTCATTAAAGCTCTGTACATTTTGTAGAATTTTTTCATCTAGATGACCTACTGGGGAAATGGTATGTAATATCAAGATTCTTTTATTTGTCCTAGAAAGATAAACTTTATATTTTGTAAGATGTGTTATATGAAAACTAGACTTGGGAAATTAGACTTCACTCATTAGGTTTTTCTAGACCATTTTCCAAAGTCCTAACCTCAATTATCATTGGTCTTTTTCTCTCTTTTTTTAATGTTTATTTTTGAGAGAGAAAGAGACAGCATGAGAGGGGGAGGGGCAAAGGGAGAAGGAGACACCAAATCCGAAGCAGGCTCCAGGCTCTGAGCTGTCAGCACAGAGCCCAACGTGGGGCTCAAACGCACAAGCCATGAGATCATGACCTGAGCCAAAGTCGGACGCTTAACTGACTGAACCACCCAGATGCCCCTTATTAGTCTTGTTCTTGAGACTCACTGTAGTTCAGCACAAACAGAAATTCAGTTTTGTCTCCAGCCCTTTCCCTGGCAATGCAAAACCTATCAGACAGAATGGCTGTAGTGAATTATCAAACCCTTTCCATGACTGCAGAACATCACATACATTGAATAGAAGTGACTGCCTGAATGCTTCCACTTGTCACATCAGTTAAAAGTTCACCTTTATCTGTCAAGATAGGCTTGCTGCCAGAGACTGAATGTCTAAGTACCCCCATCATATGTTGGTTATAACCACTGTTGCAGCAGTTTACATCAGCAAAGGTTATTTCCTACTCAAACTGCATGTTTGTAATGGGTCAGATGAAGCTCTGTTCCTTATCATCTTCACTCCTAGACATTAATGGAATAACCTCTATCTTGAATTTTTCCAGTCTTGTGGTAGAAGAAAAAGGAATCATACTGAAAACTATGAAAATGGCTACTCAGAAGTGACCCACATTTCTGCTCAAATTTCATCAGCTGAAGCAAAGCATACAGTCAATATGTACTAGTCAATAATCCTCCTCTCAGGAGGGGAACCATTGGAAGTAAAAAATGGAATATTTTTCTATAACAGAGAACTAACATGATCCTTCAATTTATGATGAAAACTAAAGGAGCAGGAGTAAGGTGGTCACTGCAATAATCCTATAACTGGGTCTTAGGATAAGATGTTCAGTAGTGGAATGATTGGGGCAAGCCATTTTTTCAATGAACATAAACACTGGAAACTTCTAGAAAGAAGCAGTACCTATTTACCACATGTTCATCATGTGTATAAGTTATGAATGTTAGCAAAGCAGGAAGGTGATAATGACTGGTTTAAATTGTTAGACACTCTGAGAATTCTCCCAGAATAGTTTTTGTAGAGGGCAACAGACATAACAAAATCAGAGAGCCTGGGCCCCACTTAAAATAAACTTTTCCCTACCCTGAGGGTCAGCAAAGTAAAGAATGACCTCCCTCTTGAGAAGGGAACTGCCTTATATGGTGAGCAAGAGATACTATGCAAGGGACTGACTGGGGGGAAATGCTTTGCAGTGAACAGAAGCACCAGACATTTCCATATAGAATAGAAATTCCCTTTACTTCCAAAAAGGAAAGTAGCAGCTGAGAGTGGGTGAACATGAATTGCAAAGAGAGGAGCATAGAACACTAAGAAATGGAAAAGGAAAGGAAATTGAGAGCTTAGGTTGAGGGGAAAAATGGGAATGCTAGTTAGGGTGAGGGCAGCGGACAGAACAAAACCTGGAGGAGAAATGAAAGATAAGGAATCTGGAGAAGGAGAATATTTTTTTCCTCAAAAATCTTAGTAGTGAGAATAGTAGCCTTGCTTTCTCAAGTCAACAAAATCTTCATATTCTTCTATGGTAGGCTCTATGCCAGATCCAGAGAATGGAAAATTGAATAATACACAGACCCTGACTTCCAGAAGCTTATATTCTAGTATGAATGATGGTCTATAAATAGAAAAATTCAATATTGTGTGATTAATCACAAACAGAATTAAATTAAGATGGTAATATAACACAGGAGAAAAGCACCTGGGTGGCTCAGTCAGTTAAGCATCAGACTTCAGCTCAGGTCATGATCTCACAGTTCGTGAGTTCAAGCCCTGCATCGGGCTCTGTGCTGACAGTTCAGAGCCTGTAGCCTGCTTCAGATTCTGTCTCCCTCTCTCTCAAAAGTAAATAAACCTTTAAAAAAATTTTAAAACAGAACACAGGAGAATGGCATCTAGACAAACACAGAGAAGTAATGGAGAAAGACCAAGAAAGATTTCCTAGGATAGTAATACTTGACTATCATACTGAAGGATATAGAAGACTTCACTATACAAGGGAAAGTTAGAAAAGTTGCACCTCTTTGCATGGCAAAGAGCAGATGCAAGTGCTTAGAGATGTCAGAACCGTTAAATGGAAGGTCACATTCAGGGAACTCAGCACGAGATGTGTTGTGTGGCTAAAGCTGAGGGGATAAATATGAATCACAGTCCAGGGTCCTTGTGTCAGCTCTGACACTAATAAGCTGAAGGTTGAGCCAAGACTCAGCTTCTCTGGGCTCAGTTTTATTTCTGGCTAAAATGATGGTGTTGAAGGAAGTGAGACACCCTTGACACCTGACATTATAAAAGGTCAAACTCAAGAATTTTCAATGGATGGCTAGACATCTGCGGCACTTTATTAATTAGCTGTTGGTATCTCTCCTCTTCATTGCCTTTGCTCTAAGTCCTAAAGAAAGAAGAAGCTCAAAGTTTGTTTAGGTCATTTATCTTTTAACTCCAACTTCCCACATTCAGCATCTGTTCTACCCCCTTCCTGAAAGGATTATGTCTGGGAGCTCATTACCACCATGGGCAGCCTTTTTCAGTGACAGGCCCCTTTAATGTCTGGAAATGCTCCTTAGACTGTGCTGAAAGACCATAGATGAGGCATGGCAGTCACTGCAGCATTTCCAAACTCCCCCACAAGTGCTTAAGAGATGTCACCATGTAAGGAACTGATTGCAGAGAACAGAAGCACTGGACATTTCCACATCAGAAGAAAGAAGGTGCAGCAAACATGGATTGTGGAGAGCAGAGAATGTTCAGAAGTGAAAAAAGAAAGGAAGTTGAGAATCTGAAGTTGAGGGAAGAAGAGAGGACACCAATTAGGGTAAGGGTAGCAGAGAGAATAAAGCTAGAGAGCTGGTGGATGAAAAGGAACCAAGGTGAAGGAGAATGTATTTTTCACCCATAAAGTTCAGTAATGCTTTTAGAATTGCAAATATGCATTTAAATTTAATAATACAATTATGGTATATTAAATGTCAAATGACTGTTACAGAAAAGCACTTAAAATTAATACATATGCATGAGATAAATCCTGTCTAGTTGTCAAGGTCTGAATTCAAAGTTACATAAGCCAGGCTTTTGCACTGAATTTTCTTACAGCTTAAGGTTGCAAAGTTCCATGAATTTCACTGGTATTTAACAAAGAAGCATGAGTAAACCTTACTTAGAACCAAGAGAAAAGACAGGTGTCCAGATAGTGAACAACCAAGCCCAAATGGTATTCAAATAAAAGTAAAGTTGAAGGCACTAATGGTCTTCATCACTCTTGTCATTATCACCATCAATATTGACAAATGGTTACTGAATTCAGTATAGCTCTATTACCAAGGAGTCTCCCTTTCTTTCCTCCCTTCCTTCCTTTTACAAAACAACAAACCCACAAAGTTCATATATATGTATATATATACATGTATATATACATGTATATATACATGTATATATACGTATATACATGTATATATATACATGTATATATATACATGTATATACGTATATATACATGTATATATACATGTGTATATATGTATATATACATATATGTATACACACACACACACGGTTTTAATCCTAAATATATGCAGTAAATATATATTTAGTAACGAGTGAAAATTTCTTGTCACCATCAGTACTCCTCCACCAATTCTACTTTCCAAGGAACTCTTCTTCAACAAATTTGTGGAATACTTCTAGAGGACCTATCATTTTGTTAAGCAAACAATGGACAGTGGGCAGACACAACAGGCATGCTTCACACACATGTATTCTGTACACAATGGGGCTCTGAGAGAGGGTCACCATCTCCCCATGAGTGGAGGCTCTTGGAGAACATACTTTCTCCACTTATTATTTTTTGGTATAATTCAGTTCCTTATGGTTGTGGGGCTATGTCCCTATTTCCTTGCCGGTTGCCTCAATCCCTGGATGACCCCCTATATCCCTTGATACATGATCTCCTTTATCTCCTTATCTAAGGTAAACTGTGCCATGTATACAAGGGGAGTGAGTAGAAAATCTTGGAGGCCACCTTAGCATTCTGCCTACCACAAACCTTCTTCTGACTTTGGAACCAATAAAAAATAAAACATAGGAGATGACTATGAAAATGATAAAGCTGATTAGAGAATATGATCTTTGGACTGTGACAAAAGGGATTACAAAAATTTCCCTCAGAAAATTAAACCATATTACTTTCCCCATCCCTGACAACATGTACAATTTCAGGTCTCTCCAGAATAGGATACTGACTTAATAAACATATCTCCTATCAGGAGAGGTAAGCCAGAATGCATCTTCTCCTTAGCCAAGCAAATCTGATGGGTCAGAAATCAAAACACAAAAGCAACAATGAGTTGGGACTGAATCATTCTGAGCCATAATATATTTTATGTATTCTTCCATGTTCTCTCTCAGCATAACTCAGCAGAGTGAGAAGGTGGAATCAGAAGATGGAAGAAGTTTGAATTACCAAGTCCATCAAGTATAGGAGAACCCGAAAGAAGATCCATTTGACCAACAATGGGCTTTTTGTGAGTGAGGGTTAAACTTTTTTTGCATTCAGCCACTAAGATTTAGGCTAGCTAACACTGAATTCTCTGACAAATGGCCAAAAGATTCATTATAAACTTAGCATACTTTTCCAACTCCAGCCATACAGTCCATATGTTTTCACACTTCTGTTCCATTACTAATGTTGTTACCTTAATCATCACCCGAAAACTATTCAGCCAGTGACACCAGGAGTGTTTTTTTTGCCCTATTCTCCTTATTATCTCTTTCTGTATCTATCATTCAGAATCAAAATGCAATACCATTATAATAGCATCATATGGTGACAGATGGTGGCTACACCTGTGGTGAGCATAGCATAATGAAGTTGCCCAATCAGTATGTTGTATACCTGAAACCAATGTAACATTGTGCATCAACTATGCTTCAAAAAAAAAAGTGCAACACCATTAAACAATCCCTATTTTTAAAAATAATCTGACAAAAAATTATTTCCAAGTATTAAAATATACCATAAATCTATGTTAATTAAAATATATGAAAAAATCATAAAAAATGGACAAAAAGTTGGGGCGCCTGGGTGGCGCAGTCGGTTAAGCGTCCGACTTCAGCCAGGTCACGATCTCGCGGTCCGGGAGTTCGAGCCCCGCATCAGGCTCTGGGCTGATGGCTCAGAGCCTGGAGCCTGTTTCCGATTCTGTGTCTCCCTCTCTCTCTGTCCCAAAAATAAATAAACGTTGAAAAAAAAAATTAAAAAAAAAATGGACAAAAAGTATTTACTATGTGGTAGTAATAAAGGCCTTTCAAATCAGTAAATATAATGCAGTTAACACATTATGTTGCAATAAATAGCCATTTGGGTAGGGAGGAAAATATGGATCATTTTCATAGTTATAATTATTTAAATACAACATTTAAACATAAAATTACCAAGAGTAAATAGGTGCCTGGCTTTTTAAATATTAGCATAGAGAAGACCTTTCTAAGCATAATTCCAAAACAGAATAGAGCAATAATTCACAAAGATTTTATATAAATCGTGAATCATTAGAAAAAAATGAAAAACCTAGTAGCAAACTAGGCAAGATAAAAAAAAAAAAAAAGCAATTCACAGATTAAATTAAAATAGTCCCAAAACATGTGAAAATATTTTCTTCATTCCATCTGAATTTAAACTTTATGAAGACAGGCTCCTTTTCAAATTTGTTCATCAACATACCCTACCAAGGAATGTCCCTGGTAAACATTAATTTGATAAATAAAAGACTGAATAAATGTATGAATCAATCAATAAACCTTAAATATCAGTCTGCTGTCTTCTGTTTTTGCTTATTAAGTTAGCTTCACTAAAAGATCTGTTGATATACAATGCCAACTTAGTTAAATTTTCTGAATAAGACTTTCCAATACCCTTTTATAGGTAAGATTCATATAGATAAAAGAAACTAACAGAATAATCTAATATTTGTTTTATAAGCTTCGGAAAATATGAAAAAATACTACTTTTAAAGACATCTGTATATGGTATGTGGAAGCAACAACAACTAGATGAGCTAAAATTCCAGAATAACTATCTTGAAATAAATACCAGTTGCCATTCATTTTGTTCCTTGGGGTATTTATCAAATCAGGCATGTGCTATGTATTGAGCCAAGGGAAAGGACACTACTATGGGAAAGAATAATTAGCGAAGCTTTTAGTGGTGATACAGGGATAGAAAACAATATTGGGTATTGCTTTTTCCTTGGCTGTCCTTTCTTATGTAACTTCAATTATACATGTATTGCAAAAGCAATATCTAAACCTATATCATTTCATAATTTTCCAGAAATATTGAAAGATATCAAGCCACAGATTCAACAAGGTCTGAGAAACCCAAGAAGAATAAGTGTAAAGAAAACCACAGGTTGACACACTATAATAAAGTTACTAGAAACCAAAGACAAAATAATGTATGGTCAGCAGAAGACATGCATCCAAATGTTCAGATCAACACTATCTGAAACACTAACTGCAAACTACCCAACTGACCTTGAGCATCATAATGGATAAACATATTTTGACATATTCATATAATGGAATACTGTAAAGCAATGAGAGTAGACTTTACATGGTAATATTAATACAACCTACAGACAATGTTCAACAAAAGTATCCAGTAACAAAAGAATATACATTATATGATTCCATTTTTAAATATAAAACTGTCAAACTAAACAGGTTTTAGAGAAGTAGTGATTAGAGAAGTGGTGATTATATACTGGTGATACAGTTGTGGTTAGGTCAGAAAACTCTGACTATACATGTATGATATATACACATTTATGTATGTGTATTATACTTCCATAAAATGCATTAAAGTAATTAAAATTATGGGAATTGAAAAAGTCCAGTTTTTGACCTTAGGAGTAGATAGCAGAATTAGAATATAGGTAGAGTTAATTGGAGATGAGAATTTCAAGAATATAAGCAGCCAAATGTTGGATACACTGTTTAAATGGACATGGGGGAAGGGAAGGAAAAATAAGATAAAAACAGAGAGTCTGGCAAACCATAAGAGATTCTTAAAGAGAACTGAGGGTCGTATGTTAAATGGGTGATGGACATTAAAGAGGGCACTTTTGGGGATGAGCACTGGTGTCATATGTAATAGATGAATCACTGGGTTATACTCTTGAAGCCAAGGCCACACTGTATGTTATATAACTTGAACTTAAATAAGGAAGGAAGGGAGGAAGGGAAGAAGTGGGGGGGGGGGGATAAATGGGCATTGGCTGTCCTCCACAGGAGAACAGAAATTTTCAAGGCAGAAATTGAGAAAGACTGTAAGCCAGCTGCTAAAATGAATACAGCGGAATGAAGAGGTTGGAAGGCAACGTTTCTGATAATGTTCATATGATGGCTTTTGGCCAAGAGTAACCTTTGAATGGGACAGTGAAAGGTAATGATTTGGGATTAAAATTATGGGGAAAAAAAGAGGGCCCATCTCCCCAAAACATGACAAATGGGTTGTGAGAAATAAGGATCCCTAACTTTGGAAGAATGCAGGTCAAGCAAAAGACTCAGGATAGAGCTATTTTTTTGTTATAGTAAGAAACAGAGGTAACACATAGTAATACTTTAGGAATATAGGAAATACTTTGTACCATAGAAAATGGATTCCAGGCACACCTGAGTGGCTCAATCAGTTGAGTGTCTGACTCTTGATTTTGGCTCAGGTCATGATCCTAGAGTTGTGGGATTGGGGCCCTCATCAGTTTCTATGCTGAATGTGGAGCCTACTGGGGATTCTTTCTCTCCCTCTCTCTCTGCCCCTCCACTATTCTCTCCCTCTCAAAAAAAAAAAAAAGTTGGGGGCAAAAAAAACTAGTAATACTAGAAAGATGTGAGAGAGGAGTAAAAGGTAGCAAGGTTAGAAACACTGAAAGAATGAATAAACAGAGGAGCCCAAATATTAGATGTTACCAAGGATAACAAGCCTCAGAGTATATCTCAAGCCATGTGACTGGGCTTTTAACCTTGATTATTCAGTTTGTGGCATATACTTTCCAAAGTACTTGAAGATAATGACACATGCTATAGTGGTATGCATGGGGAATGAGAGGGAAGAGTGGTACCCTTTCTTTATACTATAGCTCCAGCTTTATATAAAACTTAAAAGACCTCAGTTACTTTGATCAGGTAGATGTACTGGAGATCACTTACTCCAAGCATGCAGACAATATAAGACTCTTTTATAATATCCTTGAAAAGAAATCCTCTACTCTCTCCTTTAATACTCTAAGCAGTGGAGAACTGACTGCTTCATGAAATTGCCCTCTTCAATTTCAAATAATTTCAATTATTAGAAAGTTCTTCCTAATCTCAAGTCCACATCTGCCTCCATGTAATTCTCACATATTAGTCCTAGTTCTGCCTGATGGAGCCAAACAGAGCAAGTCTGCCTCCTGTTTCACATGACAGCACATCAAATATTTATTGACAGTTTGCATGTCACCAGTGTTTTCTCCAGGCCAAACTCCCTTAGGTCCTAGCTGTCTCAGAATCAATGGACTATGGCAACACAGATGATGTATCCTTCATTTCCAAACTACTAACACCTGTTTCAGATACTAAATGGTAGCAAAATAAAGAAAATCCTGGTCAGCATTTACATCTAGGCTTCCAATATAATATAATAAGACAAGTCTGTATATGGAAAATCAAATGATTCATCTTCAAAGTGATACCATTGTACAGTAACTTCCAATACCCCTAGTGGATGCCTGAAACTGTGGATAGTACCAAATCCCATGTATAGTATGTTTTTTATTGTATCTGTATACCTATGATAAAGTTTAATTTATAAATTAGGCATAGTAAGAGATGAACAACAATAACTAATTATGAACTAGAACAATTATAATAATATGCTGTAATAAAAGTCATGTGAACCTGGTCTCTTGATGATACTGTACTCACCTTTCTTTCTTTTTTTTTTTTTTTCAACGTTTATTTATTTTTGGGACAGAGAGAGACAGAGCATGAACGGGGGAGGGGCAGAGAGAGAGGGAGACACAGAATCGGAAACAGGCTCCAGGCTCTGAGCCATCAGCCCAGAGCCCGACGCGGGGCTCGAACTCCCGGACCGCGAGATCGTGACCTGGCTGAAGTCGGACGCTTAACCGACTGCGCCACCCAGGCGCCCCGTACTCACCTTTCTTATGATGATGATGATGATGTGACATGATAAAATGCCTATATGATGACATAAAGTAAGGTGAAAGACATAGGCACTATAATGCCATGTTAGGCTACTACTGACTTTCTGATATGACAGAACTAGGATCATCTGCTTCTAGACTGCCATTGACTGCAGGCAACTGAAACTGAGTAGAGTAAAAGTGCAGATAAGCAGGGACTACTCTATTGATAAATACATGCTCCACTTCTATTCAAACAGAAAGAATACTTTACAATCCAGGCATATATTGGTTTCAAATCACAATTACAGTTTCATGGTTGATAAGTACCAGTTATAAAATACTGATTTTATGAGAATTGTGGGTCAAATGAACTGAACCATGAAACAGCAAATTTGTCTAAAGATAATATTCTGTCACAAGGTTAAGTTATATTCGTACTCCAAAATTTTACTTTTGAGAACTTAGGAGTAAAGAATTGCTTTAGGAGTTTCAAACAATACCAAGCTTCTCCAATTAACTTCTACTTGTTTCAGAAGTGGCTTCTAGACTCACTTGAAGCAAGAAAGGCAAGGGAAATTTATTTTTTCTCTCTAGTGAGATGGAATATCCACATGGGTTGAACAGTATGACAATTATTGACTATGGGTCTTTTTGCTTGCATTGCTAGCACGATTCACCACATAATGCAACTCTTGCCCAACTAACTACCAAACTACACACACCTTCTCTGAGCAACATGTTTAGATGTTATAGTGAATTCTGCAGGTGTGTATGCCACTGTTTTTTTCTTTAAAGAGCTTCCAATATGGTTGAAGAGAGAAGACTAAAACTACAGTGTGATTAGCCTAGAGTGATCAATCGTAATGACAGTGAAGGTATGAATGATAAATGTGTGTGTGTGTGTGTGTGTGTGTGTGTGTGTGTGTGTGTGTATAATTAAAGAGCTGCATGTGAATCCTGGCTTTATCATATATTAGCAGCATGGCCCTTGACCAATCACTAAAATTTTATAAGTCAATATTAGGAGGATAGTAGTGACTTCTATATTGCTGTATTACATGGCCTCTTCTCTAATCTTCTTAACTCCAAAATGACATGGAATATCACTGATTTCTCCCTCATTACTGAAGTTTTTGTCTAGGTGTCCATAATACCATAGTCTTTTGGTTCTGTTTTGCTATTTTTTCCATCTCCTCCATCCTCACACAACAGAGAGGTTAATCTTTTTAAAAAGTATAGCTAGGATAAGTATACTCACCTGCCTAAAATAAACAAAACAAAAAACCCAAAACACTATAGAGGTTGGGGTCCAAGATGTCAATGTAGAAAGACCCTGAAATCATCTCTCCATGGAACGTACCAAATTATACCTATTAATAGACTAATTCCTCCTGAAAAACATAGGACTGAATGAACAACTACGAAAAACCAAAGATAGAACAGCAAGAGAGACATGGTAACAAAGAGAATCCCTACCCCTGACGCTGCCAATGGCAATGGGAAGGATAGTACTGAGGGACAAGGAACAAAGTCTTCTGTACTCAGGCCCATTAAAAAAAAAGCTGTGGTTTAAAAAAGCAACTAGCATGGAAAAGAGACAATGCTAGAATGCTGTGAAGCACTGGAGGAGCTGTAGCAATGTTATCCAGGTTACGAGGACTGGAAAACAATGACCATCAAAAAAATATTGACTGCTATTTACTTTGGATGTTATATAACCTCATGGTACTCACAAATCCAAAACCTACAATAGATACACAAAAAAAATTAAAAAAAGAAATCCAAACATAGCACCATAGAAGCTCATCAATCACAAAGAAAGAGAGCAAGAGAAGAAGGAACAAAAAAGAACTACAATACAGAAAGAACTGGAAAAAATATTTTTAAATGGTATATACCCATCAATGATTGCTTTAAAACTAAATGGCCCAAATGCTCCAATCAAAAGACATATGGTGGCAAAATGTACATATATATGTACAGATATATATATATATATATATATATATATATACACAAAATGTACAGATATAGATAGATAGATAGATAGATATGGGTATATACATCCATAGATATATATGGATATATATCCATAGATATCTCATATCTAAAGACACATACAGACTGAAAGCGAAGGGAAGGAAAAATACAATGCAAATGGAAGTGGAAAAAAAAAGCCAGGGTAAAATACTTATATCAGACAAAATAGACTTTAAAACAAAGATAGTAACAAGAGACAAACAAGAGCATTACATAATGATAAAGGGATCATCCAAAAAAAGGAAAGAACAATTATAAATATCCACGCACCTAACACTGGAGCACCTAAATACATGAATCAAATATTAAGATACATAAAGAAAGAAATTGATGGTAATACAATAATAGAAGGGGATTTTAATATCCCACTTACATCAATGGATAAATCATCCAGACATAAAATCAGTAAGAAAACAATGTCTTTGAGTGACATATTGGACCAAATGGATATAACAGATATATACAGAACATTCCATCCCGAAACAACAGAAAACACATTATTTTCAAGTGCATATGGAACATTTTCCAGAATAGATCACATGCTAGGCCATAAACAAGATTCCATAAATTTAAGAAGATTGAAATCAGACTGTGCATCTTTTCTGATCAGAATGGTATCAAACTAGGAATAAACTACAAGAAAACAACTGGAAAAAACACAAATACATGTAGACTAAACACCGTGATACTCAATAACCAATGAGGGAATGACACAATCAAATAAAAAATTTAAAAATATATGGTGACAAATGAAAATGAAAACACAACACTCCAAAATCTTTGGGACAGAGTGAAATCAGTTCTAAGGGAAATATATAGCACAACGGGTCTGCTTCAAGATACAAGAAAAAGCTCAAATAAATAATCTAACCTTACACCCAAAGGAACTAGAAAAAGAAGAACAAAGAAAGTCCAAAGTGAGAAGAAAGGAAATAAGAAAACAAGAACAGAAATAAATGGCATAGAAACAAGTAAAAAGAGAATATCAATGAAACTACAAAAGTCCATTGCATTCTATACACTATTAAGAGACAACAATCATAGGATCATCTCAATAGATGGAGAAAAGGCATTTGACAAGATCCAACATCCTTTCAATAGAGTTAGAGGGAACAAACTTCAACATAATAAAGGCCATATATGAAAAACGCACAGGTAACATCATACTCATTTGTGAAAAATTGAGAGTTTTCCCTATAAGATCAGGAACAAGATGAGGATATCCACTCTTTCCACTTTTATTTAATATAGTACTGAGAGTCCTGGCCACAGCATTCAGACAAGAACAATTAAAACAAAAGAAAGAGAGAAAAATGAGAGGCACTCATATTGGTAAAGAAATCAAAGTGTCAGTAATCTCAGACAACATGATACTATACATACAAAACCCTAAAGACTACACCAAAAAGCTACTAGAAGTAATAAACAAGTTCAGTGAAGTGGAAGGATACAAAATTAATACCACAAAATTTGTAAAGTTTCTATACACTAATGAAGTAGCAGAAAGAGAAATTAAAAGAAAATACCATTTAATATTACACCCAAAAGAACAAAATACTTAGGAAAAAAACATAACTAAAGAGGTGAAAGACCTGTACTCTGAAAATTATAGGACACTGATGAAAGAAACTGAAGATGATGTGAACAAATGGAAAGATACTTCATGCTCATGGACTGAAGGAACAAATACTTTTAAAATGTCAACGTTACCCAAAGCCATCTACAGATTTAATGTAATCCCTATCAAAGTACCAACAGCATGTTTTTCTTACAAAACTAGAGTGAGGAATCTAAAATTTGTATGGGACCCCCCCCCCACACACACACACACAAACCCAAATAGCCAAAGCAATCCTGGGGTGGGGGGGCAGGGGGAAGCTTGAGGCATAACAATAGAAGATTTCAAGATATACTACAAAAATATAGGAATCAAAATAGTATGGTATTGGCACAAAACAGACAAATAGATCAAAAACAGACAGAATAGAGACCCCAGAAAAAAATTCCAGGATTAAATAGTCAATTAATATGACAAAGGAGACAAGGATATGTTATTTGGAAAAATTCATTTTAATAAACAGAAAATTGGACAGGTACGTGTAAAAGAATGAAACTGGACCACTTTCTTACACCATATACAAAAATAAACTCAAAATGAATTAAGGATCTAAATGTGAGACCTAAGACCACAAAAATCTTAGGAGAGAACGCAGGCAATGATTTTTCTGATTGGCTATAGCAGCAGTTTTCTAGATACATCTCCTAAGGCAAGGGAAACAAAAGCAAAAATAGATGATTGGGACTACATCAAAATAAAAAAGCTTTTAAAAAGAAAAGGAAACAACCAACAAAACAAAAAGACAACCTCCTGAATGGGACAAAATACTTGCCAATATTATGTCTGATAAGTGGTTAGTATCCAAAACATATAAAGAACTTATACAACTCAACACCAAAAAAAACAAACAGTACAACTAAAAAAAAAATGGGTAGAGGACCTGAACACACATTTTTTTTCCAAAGAGGACACAGGGCACATGAAAAGATACTTAACATCACTTATCATCAGGGAAATGCAAAACTACGAGATATTACCTCATACCTACTATAATGGCTAAAATCGAAATGACAAGAAATAATAAGTGTTGGTGAGAATTTGGAGAGAAAGGAGCCCTTGTGCACTGTTGGTGAGAATATAAATTGGTTGCAGCCACTGTGGAAAACAGCATGAAGATTCCTCAAAAATAAAAATAGAAATACCATACAATCCAATTATTCCACTATTGGATATTTACCCAGAGAAAATGAAAACACTACTTTGAAAAGATATGTGCACCCTATGTTTATTGCAGCATTATTTACAGCAGCCAAGACACAGAAGAAACCCAAGTGTCTTTCAACAGATGAATGGAATACACACACACACACACACACACACACACGCACGCACTGGAATACTACACATCCATAAAAATGATGAGATGGTGCCAGGTGAGAATAGAACTGGAGGGTATTATGCTAAGTGAAATAAGTCAGACTGAGAAAGCCAAATACCATGATTCTATTCAAAAATGTAATCTAGAAAAATGAATACACAAAAAATAGAATCAAACTATAAATACAGTGAACAAACTGATGGTTGTCAGAGGGGACAGGGGTGGGGGACTGGGAAACCAGGTGAAGGAGGGAGGGAGATACAGGCCTCCAGTTATGGCATAAATAAGCCACGGGTATAAAAAGCAGAACATAAGGAATACAGTCAGTGATATTTTAAATAGCAATGTAATGGGACAGATGGTAGCTATACTTACAGTGAACAAAGCATACTATATAAGCTTGTCAAATCACTAGTTATACACCTGAAAGTAATGAAACATTGTGTGTCAAGTACACTCAAAAAAATAAATCTTTTTAATTAAAAAAAAAAACACTCCAGTAGTTTTGCATTTTATGCTAAAAAATGGAAACTCTTCACATGACCTATGAGGCCTTACATTATCTGCTCTGGCTACTTCTCAGACATCCCCTCCTACAACTCTCCCTTTCCTTGCTGTGTTCCAGCCATAATAGTCTCATTGAACATGGTGAGGGGTCATTTAGTCCTGGAACCTTTATAATAGCCGTTCCTTCTGCCTATGACCTGTGTCCCACATCTCTTCATGGTTGATTCCTTCTTTCATCCATGTCTATTCTTCTTCTAGGAAAACTTCTTTCAGTGTAAAATAAATGTGATAGTCACGAGACTGCTCTCAGACACTCACCCATAGAGAATACAACTGAAACAACTGTTGCAATTTGGTACGCATCACTGTCTTTGCACCAAACTCATGCCTCCTCCAGCCAATGAGAGTTTGGTCGATATGAAGGCACACCATTGGCAGGAAACATGCAGCTCCCCTGATAGTCATCTTTAGCTTGAAGACACATATGGCCTTGCCAAACCTTAAACTGCACAACAATCTATGATACATTCACCCAAACTTCCTTCCTGTCTCCTTCACTCAGGGTCACACTTGCATCAGGGTATTCTGTTCCCCCAGCTTCCCTCATCTCCTTCCCTCTTTTCTTTGACATAGGCATTTTCACTAGTAAAAATCTTAAACATTTAAACCTTTGTTTGCGCCTGTTTCCTAGAGAACCCCAATATGAGATATTAATGATTTTTAAAATCTGCACATAATTTAAAAATTGTTTTATTGTTACATTATTCACCCCACATACAACACTATCCTCATTTTATGCATTAGTTGCTGAGGCTTAGAAATAATAAATGACTTATGCTAAGGATCATAATAACCAAGTGCAAAAGTAGAATTTGCCTTCTCACTCTAAACCCTTTCCACCATATCTATTGTATGCCCTCCTCCGTACAAAGGAGGGCTTCAGAGATGCCTAAAAAGACTGAAAACTCCACCAGATCTGCATCCAAATTATGCTCTGAGGGTTTGGACTTTGGTTGTCACTGACCCTAGGGTTATGCATTTAGTTGGGGAGGACAGAATGCTTAGCATTTTTATTATACATGACATTCTTCCTCAGCAGTAACACACACACTCTTTACATTATGCAAATGCATTTTCTTCTGGCCTCTCATTATTTTAGTGAATCGAGTCTACCAAAGGTCAATGTCTTTGTCAGCAATAGGGTGGATGCTGGCAGTGTGACGTGACAAAAGCTGCAGCCTGTTAGCAGTCACTGTCAGCCGTAAGCTGTGATCCTACCTCTACTGCCTTAGCAGAGCTGTTTTGCTCTCCCTTCACACCAGCCCAGAGGAAAGAATCCCCTCTTCTTTTAATATTTAAAAGCCAGACCTACCTACTTGTCCAAGGACCCAGCAGAATTGCTGCTGGCTGTTTGGAAGGGTCACTTTATCAACTCTTTACTGTAAATACTTTCCACTCCTTCACTCAGCTATCATTCCTGAACCAACGCTCTTGCTTCTCACTTCTCAGAAGACATAACAAACCTCAGAGAGACTGGGGAGTGCAGCCACCCACTTGCAAATTCTGAAATATTCTAAGTAGCAGGAGTTCTCAATAGGACCAGTACTTCTCTGTGAGATCTGGATGGCATGCCATCATCATTTCCTTTGGAAAAGCACTGATCTGCCAACCTAGCACCCATATAAACTTTGCGCTATTTATTCCAATACAAGTTTTCTTCTAAATTTTATATTCAGATGTATTTTCATTTTATATATAGGTGTGGCAGGAAACTATTTGTTGAAAAAAGTATGTGAGGAGAAAAAAAAAGACGTTTGCTGTCAGAATCATAGGAAAAGTGCCACCATATATTTAAAGGATGAATACATGGTGGTGAGGGAGCATAAGCAAGCTGAGGGCAAAGTACCAGCTAACAGCACCCATTTACCCCCAAGGTGGCATATGTGTGATATTCCTTGGACACCCCTGGCTGCCAAAGAACAAAGGAAAGGAAAGAAAGACAAATGGTTGACTGATGGAGATCATAGTCATGTGGGACAGGAGTTTCCTTCAGTTTATGGATAACTTAGTAACCTGCATGAAAAAGGCAATCTTGTCCATAGCCTGATCTCCAGAAACTTATAGACTCCATATTCTGGAGCCCTAATATCACCCTCATCAAGATGAAAGGGGATTTAAGTGCTTGCTGTGGTGATGTGGGAACAAAGGCGAATGAAAAAGTAAGTTTCCTTACTGTCTACAGCCCATGGACAAGGCCTTGAAACAGGGAGAGTGACCTTCCTGTAGGAGCTCAGCTGCCTCAATGATGATTCTTTGCAAGAGGCAAAAGGGAATCTTGCCTTAACATTATCTTGACCACCTCCCCCCTCAACAGGACCTGTGAGTCTCCTTAAACACATAAAAATTCCTTTACAAACCTCCTTTATCTTTAAGCCCCAAGCATATGCTGACAATTATGCTCCAAGCATGTGGCCCCTGACATATCTCTGAAGGGTCTCATGACTGAGGTTTTACTAAACAGTAATAAATGATGTTTTCCTAACAGCAAAACCCTCAAGGTCCTAGGAATCTTGCTTCCAAAATTCCTTAGAGATTTATGCTGTCTCTAACCCCCTCCCAACCTGAAGGTATATAATCAGTCACTCTTCACAACCACAGTGCAGTTTTTTATGCCCATGGGTCCTGTCCCCATGCTTCAATAAAATCACTTTTTTTTGCACCAAAGATTTAAGAATTCTTTCTTGGCCATCAGCTCTGAACCCCCACCATCACCCCAAAACCCCACCAGTGGGATTCTAAAATAATGAGACTGATTTTCAAGTGTAATTTACAGATACCTGCTTAAGAATCATATCCATTTTTTTTTAATTTGCATCAACTACAAATTATTATGTTTACCAAAGTTAGAGGATATACTGTAATTTTTATACAAAATCTGGTTAGTATGAAATGCCACTACTAAAATTTTACAAAGTGAAGTTTTCTGATAGCAACTTTATATGAGAATCAGTTCACTCACACAGTATTATCTTTTTGCAGAAAAGTAAAACTGGAATGCAAAGAGAAAAATTAAGTTTCCCAAGGTCATACATCTGGCTAGTGACTATAAAGGGATTAGAATCCAGATTTGCTAATACATAATTAATTTCATGCTCCATACTCATCTTGCAAATATCTGAATACCATAGTATAATTGGTTCTTAACAATATACTCCCTATATGATACACCAAGGTAAGATGACTTTATCTTGGAAGTGTTGTGGTTTTGTATTCCTAGAAGTGTCCAAAGAGTAACTGGGAACAAGCTATCAGGAAGTTTAGGGAGATTTCTACCCTGGTTTGGAAAAGGTGGGACTTGACTTGAGCTTTGAAGAATGGAATGAGATCCAGAGCAACCAAGAGAAGACAAAGAATTTAAAGAACAGTCCTAAAAGAGAAAAGAGTGAGAACATTTGGGGGCAGTAACTATATTACCACAAACAGAAGACAGGCTGCAACACAGGCTGGAGAAGTCAGGGGAACCAAATGTGGGGCTCTTGATAGCTTACTGGAGAGGAGATGGTGGTTAGGTGTAATGAACTTAAGTGGGAGCTGGCCTAGATAAATGGCCAACGCAAAAAGAGCTGGCAATGAGAGAGATATCTTGGAATTTTTCAGAACCTTACTTTCTGCCCAGACCTAATTTCTGACACAAACTTGAAATCAGAATTTATATGCTCTTGCTGTACCCAAAGGTGGGTGCACATTACCTGCAGCTTCTAAACAAAACTTATAGTCACATATGGGAAGGTGGTTTTTCAGAGAGCCAAACACACCGAGCAGTAACACACAATGCAGACTCAGGAACCATAGACTTGACTTTCCATAACTTCTCTGGAATATGGTCACAAGGGATCAATGCAAGAAGCAAGTTGAAGACCACAAAAACAAGCGGGGCAACTCTTAGCAAGGAGAAGAAAACAGTGATTGATTTACAGAGAGGGAATTGAGGGTTCTAATACTACAGATAAGTAAAAAGAGGAGCATGTAAAAAAAAAAAAAAGAAAAATTGTTTCATCTTCCTTTTCTCCCTACCTTTACTTCCCACTTCCATGCAAAAGGCATCAGCAAGTGCTGAAGTACCATCATTCATTATAAATGTCCTTAAAGCAACTGAAACATGTGTCTCAGAAGCAGATGCAACCTCACAAAGGTTCAAGAGCCTACAAATGACAATACAGACTGTTACCAGCATAAAACATGTAGACAACCATCAAAACTCAGAGAAAAAACCTGTTTTCATATTAGGCAAAAAAGTAGGCCAATAACTTAGGTATTTAAATTGATGCATGAACCCCACAGGGCAGGAGGAAATCCAATGTACTCCAGAACCAAATTACAAGGTAGAAAAGTTCAATTCTCATAAATACATGGATTAACTGATCTGAGAACTGGGTTCAATTGTCACCTTTGGGAAAATAAAATCTGTCATATTAATAACAAGAGTATTAAGATGATCCTCCTATTCAAATGCTAATCACAATAAGGGCTTTTCTGCATGTTATCAAGCAAAATAAAACATTTTTCAAATATAAAGATTCTGCAAACTTCATAATACCTCCAGAGCCTTATTAAAAGTGTTCACATATTTAAGTAAAATTAAATTCCAGCTTAATCACCTAGGGCAGATATCTTTCCATGTGAGGTGGTTTGCCCCCGGAGTGACATCTGAAGAACCATACGCATGGGATTTCACAGTCATTTATCTCTTAGGGCATTACATATATTGAATTCAGATTATTTATGTTGTGAAACTTGTGGTTTAATGATCTGGAGGCCATGTCCACAACCTTAGTACCTGATCACCTTGGGCAGTGTTGAAGAGAGCTGATATTAAACAAACAAACAAACAAACAGACCAAAAAAACACAAAAAAATCTCCTAGAATAAGACTTATTTCTGGAAGGCAAGGCTGCCAAACCCTTATACCTAAGAAGGATTACATTTTATATTCAGAACACCACAGCCTGGATTCTTCAGGTAATTTGGAGATAAATGACAACCTCATTAACCACAGAAGCTTACAGTCCCGTACCCTCTGCACTCACAGCAACAAAGCCAAAGACTCAATCCCAGACTGAGTTCCTTGAAGATTTCATTCAACTATCTAGCCTAGTGATGAGCATCATATGATATTTAGCAAAGTCCTATGGATTTTATTCTCATCACTTTATAAAGTGTACTAGTGATGAGGGAGAAAAGGCAAGCTGAGGGCAAAGCACAAGCTAACAACCCTTCCAGCCACCCCTACTCCCCAGGTAGGATAGGTGTGACATTCCTCAAAAGTCCTGGCAGCCCAAGAACAAAGGAAAGGGAAAAACAAATGGTTATATGATAAAGATCACAGTCATGAAGGACAGGAGTCTCCATCAGTTTGCAACTGTCTTAATGATTTACAAGAAAAGAACAACCTCCAGAAACTATAGATTCAGTATCCTGGAGCCCCAACATCACCCTCCTCTCCATAGGATAGAAAATCTTTTATAATCAGTCACTCCTCACAACCCCAGTACAGCTCTTTCTTCCCACGGTTCCTCTCTGTGCTTAATAAAACCACCTTTCTATTTCTACACTGAAGACGTCTCAAGAATTTTTTCCTGGCAATCAGCTCCAAACCCCAACACTCCAAACTGTATCTTTAGGAGAATGAACAACACCCAGCTACAGAAACTACCAATTTCTCATTCTGTGTGATTTAATACAATGGAAGCATATTCCCATTCACCTCACAGTCCCCTTGGCTTTCATCGGGCAGACTCCTGGTTCTTATCGACTTGTGTCACCACCATATTTGAGGGCCTTTTCTCACTCCTCCACTGAGTTATTTACATTCACTTAGCAAACTAGTAAAAAGAATAAGTGTAGAAAATAAGGGACAAGAGAAAACGGACTGATAATCCAGTCTCTGCTCTGTAAACTGCCTAATTTGTATATAAATTCAAAAAGAGGAATTTCATAGGAGAACATGGGAATGGTAGAACAAATGACAAAATCCCCTGAATAAGCTATAGCTTTAACAAAGAAAATTCTCAAGAGAAAGTTTATGCCCCATACATCCATTCCCCAGTCAGCCACTGATGCATACATTGTCCACCTAGTCTTTTTCACATTCCCAGGGCTGGATTTGAGCCTCTACAACCATCCCCATGCCCAAGAGCATGCAGAATTCTGGAAGAGTATGTAGGAAAGGGGAAACAATTAATAGAGGAATACAATATGGTGGGAACAAGAACAGAAACAATTTTAAAGGTGCTACCTCTTTTGGATTCCTCTTTGTGTCTGCTTAGTCTCAGAGATTCTTTGTGACAAAAACACATTTACCTTTGAATTGCCACTTCTTGGTCTCCCGGAAAAGGTGTGAGGACCATGGAGTGTCTAAGAGCAAAAACAAGAGGAAAAATATATAAAATACACAGAATTTTAAAAAATTAAATATTAATGCCTAGTCTATAGCAAAAACCATAAAGGTATTCATTTTTTCTAAGGTAGTCATTCTTTTCATAATAATTTATCCTAAAGAAATCATTCAACAGAAGCAAAATGTTTTATAATCAACAGATCTACTGAAGAGTAAGTTATAATAGTTAAAAAAAAGGAGAACGAATAGCCAAAATATTCAATACTAAACTTACATTTACTTGATGGAATATGACAGACTCATTAAAATCATACTAAGTTGCCACATCAAAATGTTTATGTCACTGCTATTTTAATACAAGAAGACAATGAAATGTTTCTTTCACATAGACTATAAAAAATGAAAGTAATTGGCTTATTGGGATGATGAAATGACAGGTAATTTTTAATTCAAACATTATCTTTAATATTGCTACATCAGCTCAGTAATTAAAACATTTATACTTGGGGCGCCTGGGTGGCGCAGTCGGTTAAGCGTCCGACTTCATCCAGGTCACGATCTCGCGGTCCGGGAGTTCGAGCCCCGCGTCAGGCTCTGGGCTGATGGCTCAGAGCCTGGAGCCTGTTTCCGATTCTGTGTCTCCCTCTCTCTCTGCCCCTCCCCCGTTCATGCTCTGTCTCTCTCTGTCCCAAAAATAAATAAACGTTGAAAAAAAAAAAAAAAAAAATTTAAAAAAAAAAAAAACAAAAAAAAAACATTTATACCATCTGCATGTGGGAGAAAAAACACAATTTATTATTTATTCTGAAAAAAATGTCATTTCGCAAAATTACTAGCATTTGTCATCTAAGATTTTTTACTTTGATTGCTTAGCCCTCAGAGGGCTGGATTCCTTGGGAATGGGGAAAGCCCACAGACATGGCCATTCCCAGCAGTCATGATTTGCCGTCTCTTTCCTAAAATCCAGAAAATCCCTAAACTCTGGAGCACAAAGGAATTGTGTTTGCTCTGAGTCATACTTGAGGCAGGAGGTAAACTATAGCTTCAAGACACAATAAATGTCCTCTGGAGTTGAGAACTAAATAAGATAATATATGTGAATTCTCAGATTAGGAATGCTTGGCTCTGTAGTAAATTGCTTCAGGTCAAAATCTGACTTGTCCTCTTACTGTGATATTGAGCAATTTATTTAAAACTTCTGTGCCTCAGTTATATCATCATGTGAAGAAGGGGAAAGAGAAGAGGAGGAGGAGGGGAACTGCTACCACACAGAGGCAGCACAAGGATTAAATGAGATAACGAACATACTTGCTTAGAACTATCTTGGCATATTGTGTATACTCAAATGGGTCAGCTATTTTCTCAGTAATAGTTATGAGGGTGGAAAGATATTGTATTTTCATTTAAATACAGGTGAATTTTATAGAAGCGACCAGGTGTAAAATTCCTCAACTTTCTTCCCTCCCTTCTGTAATTGTCATCTGCATCTCAGGTGACAGGTATCCTTGTTCTTACCCACTCCACTTGTGTTCTTGTCCCTATCTCTTCAAATCCTCCATATTAACCAATAATTCTTCTCTCATCTTTTCTTTATCTTCAACCAGCCCCTTTTGGTTATCTTTCAACCCACTCTTGTAAATATATTCAAATTTCTAACATTCTCTGGGAAAAAAAAAATCTTTCCCAGATCATTTTTAAGCCTACTCTTTCTTTCCCCTTCAATTCTCAACTCAATTTCCAGCTGTAGCCATCTGCTCTGTTACACTCAGTTTTTAATCTACCCTAAATAGTTTCTGGCCAGACCATTCCATTGAAACTGCCCTGGCTGAAGCTATCAATGAGCTTCATATCAGCAAAGAATATTTTTCATTACTTATTAGATTTCTCTAGTAAATCTAGTATAATTTTATTATTTATTTCTGTTATTTATGTTTATTTTCTTCAGTCTTTCACTCTTATTATCTGTACCTCCTCGGCTTCTGTAATTCTATTCATATCTTTCTGTCTGCATCCGCTACTTTACTACCTTTTCATTTCCAGATTCCTCCTCCATCAACCAGTAAAACCTGAGCATCCCTCAAATTCTGCCATTTAATCGCTGCTCTTCTCTCTCCCAAGAAATGCTCGTCAACCTCCAGTGACTCCTAGTTTTACTTATGATGTCGAAATTGATAACTTCCAAATCTATATTTATATCCTTGACCAGTACTCTGAGCATATTAGAAACAAGAGCGAAATAGCACTAAACCTGGTACATATTGACAATAAATATTTGTGGAAAAAATACAGCATTTCAATGTCCCAGACATGCCTCAATGGCCAAAACTAACCTAAGGAGAAATTCCAGAGGGGAAGCAAAACTTCTCTTTATTACTAGTTTCTGTGAATGGCTACAACACACAGCCATTTACTCAAATCAGGGATGTGGATCTCATCGAAACTCTTCAATCTATCCTCTTTCCATATCATGCTCCTTCAAGTTACCAGTAAATAGTGTTGATTTTACCTCCTGGAATATCCCAAATCCATTCTTCTATTTCATCTCTACTTCTCTAGATGATTTCATCATCTTCTGCCTGAAACACTGCAGTAAGGAGCCACCTAATTGGTCTTGCCTGAGAGTTTGAACTGTCTGAAATTTACTCTGCCCTCCAGAAAATCTACCTAAAACACAATAAATACTTCTCTCTTTGCAGACCTTCAGTGGCCTTTGATTACTTGTATTATTCTGATAATGTGCCAGATTTTCAGCATGCCATGCCCCTTCAACCATGTTTGCTCTTTGACTCACCTTGGTATGTACTTGACCATTTTTAAGACTTATTTTCTGTAGTAAAACATAGTATATAATGAAAAGTCTCAGTTTTATAATTCTCCATGCACTCATGAAAGCAAACTCAAATTCTGTAGACTCAGAACTTTCCTTCAACTATAGCCTCAAATAATTAAAATATAGTTTTTAGATTATGACATCATAGGCAAAAGTCACCAAACACACAAGAAGGCATCCTGAACAGGACCAGACAGAAACAACAGATCATAGAATCAGATGTCCAAATACTTTAACTGTGGAATTATGAGACACTGAATAGAAAATAAATATGTTAATACATTAAAAGGGAAATTTAAAATGTAAGAAAATACAAAATGTGAGACTTATTTGGAAAAAAAAAGCCAAATATGTCTTCTGAAAATAGAAAGTATAGTATTAGAAGTTTTGAAAAATCTATAACGGCAGGCTTAAAGGTAAGTAGACATGATTGAAGAAATAACTGATGCAATTATCTAAAATGTAGCTAAAACAGATGCAAAGTATGAGAAAGAGGTTATGAGACAAAGTGAGAATATCCATAATACACCTAATCTGATTCTAGAATAAGAATAGATGAGGGATGAGTAGAAGCTGTATTTTAGGAGATAATGACAAAAAGTTTTCTAGAACTGGGGTGCCTGGGTGGCTCAGTCAGTTAAGCGTCTGATTTGGGCTCGGGTCATGATCTCACACTTTGTGGGTTTGGTCCCCACATCGGGATCTGTGCTGACAGCTCAGAGCCTGGAGCCTGCTTCAGATTCTGTGTCTCCCTCTCTCTCTGCCCCTCCCCGCTTGTGCTCTCTCTCTCTCTCTCCCAAGAATAAATAAAACACTAAAAAATAAAAACAAAAATAAAGTTTTCTAGAACTATTAACAGTTAGACATCAATAGCTTCAGGAAAACCACACACCTATTTAGCTAATTACTAACTATCAGAAACAAGCAGATGACTCTAGAAATGGCCATAGTAAAAATACAGATTACTTACAGAGAACGATTATTGGAATAGCAGCTGCTTTCTGAGCTGCAACGATGAAAACTGGAACACAGTATAATAAAATATTCATTGTCTAATAGGCAATAACTGTCAATGTAGAACTGTGTTCACAGTGAATGTATCTTTCAAGAATGAGGTATAATAAATACAGTTTTTGACAAGCAAAAAGTGTGAATTTGCTACCAGCAGATCTCACATACTACTGGTAGGGATGTAAATTGATAAGACCAATTTAGAAAACAGTTTGGGATTACCCATTCTAGTACACTTGGACATGCACACACCCTCACATCCAAATTCTACTCCTACACATGCACCATAGGAAAAACTCTCATATATAAGCACTAAGAAAAATGTATGGGAATATTCATAGTGGACACAATGTCAATAAGTAGGATATTAAAATGGGAAGCTATTATTATTATATATTAATACAATGTAACAAATAGGTAAATCACAAACTGAAACAACAAGGCACAGAATATATGTAGTATGACCCCATAAATTTTCAAACATATGGAAAGCTAAACCATGTATTATTTAGAGGCATAAGTGTATGGTAAAAAATAAGAAAAAATAATAAAGAAAATCAAGAATCTGATAAATGCAAAAATAAGGACAATGTTACCTGAGTGGGGGTGGAAAGCAATGGAATGAGAAGTAATATCATGGACTTCATGAGTCATGACCATTTTTAAACGGAGAAGAGGATACATGAGTGCTCACTGTATTGTTATCCTTTATCTTATCTTTGTTTTTATAAATATTCATATGTATCTACCCAATATTTAATCTGAAAAGTTAAAGTGAAGAAAAGGCATCCAGTCAATACTCAGTTTTCTTCCTAATTGCCTGTACACAAGCTTCTCCTGTGTGGAATACCGCTCTCTCCTACTTTTGCCTGGCTAATACTTGTACTTACCTTTACTCTCAGAACCTTTTTATCAACCCCATGGTGGATTTAAGGTCTGTCTTCTGTAACCCTTCCCCCAAATACAGATATACACGCCTTCTTTCATTCTTTTTGAGTGCAAACCAATCTTTATCATGTTTTATCTAATATGCTGAAGACACTTTACTTTCACTTCCCCAACACATTGCAAGTTCTTATAAAGTGGGCATTTCCTCTTATTTTGCATGCCCAGTGTCTGGCTCATAGTAGATGGTCAATGAAAATTACATGGATTGTCACTTGGTAGTAGAGTTATGTCCCTATATCCATCAGAGTCATTCTGGAGGAGGTGAAAACTGAACAAGTTCTGAAGGGAGAAAGAGGAGGAGAATAAGGAATTTGAAGGCTGAAATGACTAGGAATTCCATCAGGATTATAAATTATTCTGGTGTTGTTTCTACAATTATGGGTAGAAGTTCTTACTGCCCCAATAATACACATGTGCATCTGTGCTTCCAAGTCTTGCTTCAATCCTTCTTTCTCTTGGTATGTGGAATTTGCTCCTCTTCCATTCACACTCAACCCATGTATTAAAGAACTTGATCCTAGGAAGACAACTTTCCTCATTCATCTCCAGTGATTATGGATCATTTAATTATATCATAAATCATTAACTGAGCTGGTGGCTAGCTGGTCACTTTATGTTTTCATGACTCCTGTTAACCTTCGAAATATAAATAGCCCTGTAAGACAAGTAAGCCATTTGGGGTCTAACTTCTGTAAGATTTTTTTTTCCAAGGACAATGTTTGCCATATAAGAAAACACATCAAGAATAACTTTAGCTATGGATGAGAGATAAAAAAAAATAAGTCCAAGATTTCTAGAACCCAGTTCTCATATAAGCAAATATAATACCCTTGTTTGTCATCATCAGCAATACACATTTCCATAGTACTGTTCTCCAGGGATATATCTTCTCAGGGCCAAACAAAGAGGTTCTATTGAGTACCTAATATGCATTTAACTCTAAGGAAATAAGGAAACAGTACTTTGTCTTAACCTTTATGATGTAAAAATCATTTGTTGAGAAAACAGTAAAGCATCCATTTGGCAGCAAATAATATAAAGAGGCTATTCAATTTCATTATAAGTATTAATGAACATCTATGACATATACAACATTCTTCTAGGTGTGTGAAATAACTATGATTGAATTATGTTGTGAAATCTAGTCTTCCAGATATTTTGAATAGCCATCAAGCCTCCTCTATTTTCGCTGCCTCTCAGGCTCTAGAATGGTGCTTTAAACAGGTTCCATGCTCAATCAAGGTGTGTTTTAGACAATCATGGCAGCTATGTCTATATAGTGGAAGTTGGTGAACTAGTTTGTTGTTTTAGAATACCTCAGTGGCTTTGGAATTGTATAGGGCAAAGACATGGTTTTGAGTTTATTTTATGTGTATTTATTACAAGCGGATTCTGACTATTGCCTCCATGGTGGTACTGTCCACTAACTACTGAACTCATACTTCTTCCATTAACCTGACTCAAGGGTTGCTGGACATGCTATTGGTCTGAGTTAGCATGAATTAGGCTATCAGTCACAATTGTCCTGTGAGCACCCTCCACTGCCCACCCAACCATGTCTGGATCACTATCTAAAGATTGCCTGAGAGCTGAAGGAACCAAATGTGGAAAAAAAGAAGGGTGGAGGGTAGGACTACATTCCTCTGGCTTACTCATAATGCCTCAGGTTTAGAGGAAAATCACAATGGGATCCTTGAGTTCTCCATCATCTTTACTACAGGAAATCCAGGCTCCTATTTCCTTCCTATCTGAGGACATACACAGCTTATGCACCCCCTTCCTGTCAGCCATTTCAGTTATTCAATACAACAGTTTATTCTCTTTTATAATAGCTCTTTCCTTTCTTACTAGTCCTAAGGGATAAAAACTGGTTTATTACATTTTCAAAGATCCCGCTTCTCACTCAGTGTTCTTCATCTAAAGACTCTGTCTTTTGGCTTCATTCTCTCTTCCATCAGTGATGGAAACATAAAGGGCCAGGCATCATTGGATATGTACCACAAAGGCCAGGCAGCTAGTAGACACAATCTACTATAATTCTCAACACCAAATCAGCTGTTATTATTATCCTTATTTGCAGATAAGGGACCTACATTTCAGAGAAATTAAGTGAATTGCCTAAGCAATTCTGAATTAAACCAACCATTCAAACTTTCAAACAAATTGGATCAAACCCAACCTTGTGTTGTTTACACTAACCCTACCATAACCCTTTGTTTTGTTTTGTTTTTTAATTTTTTTTAACGTTTTATTTATTTTTGAGACAGGGAGAGACAGAGCATGAACAGGGGAGGGTCAGAGACAGGGAGACACATAATCTGAAACAGGCTCCAGGCTCTGAGCTCTCAGCACAGAGCCCGACGTGGGGCTCGAACTCATGGACAGCGGGATCATGACCTGAGTCGAAGTTGGCCACTTAACCGACTGAGCCACCCAGGCATCCCTTGTTTTGTTTTTTAAATGTTTATTTATTTTTGAGAGACAGAGCATGAGCAGGGGAGGGACAGAGAGAGAGCGAAACACAGAATCCGAAGCAGGTTCCAGGCTCTGAGCTGTCAGCACAGAGCCCAATGCAGGGCTCAAATTCATGAACCGTGAGATCATGACCTGAGCTGAAGTCAGAAGCTCGACCAACTGAGCCACCCCCAAAACCCCTTGTTTTTTTTTGTTTTTTTTTTTTTTTTAAATTTTTTTTTTTCAACGTTTATTTATTTTTTGGGACAGAGAGAGACAGAGCATGAACGGGGGAGGGGCAGAGAGAGAGGGAGACACAGAATCGGAAACAGGCTCCAGGCTCTGAGCCATCAGCCCAGAGCCCGACGCGGGGCTCGAACTCACGGACCGCGAGATCGTGACCTGGCTGAAGTTGGACGCTTAACCGACTGCGCCACCCAGGCGCCCCAAAACCCCTTGTTTTTTAAGGAAGGAAGAAACACTAACAGTAAGGGAGATTCTACTCTCTAAAAAAAAAAACTTATAGAATTTTATCATGAGAACTTCACTAGGGAATATTTCATATTTCCTAAGAATATATGAATATAAATATTTCATAAGAAAAGAAGTTTTATGTGTGTGCATATATGTGCTAAATCTTAGTTCACTGTAAATTATTGACCCTTTTATATAAAGAATTTGAAAATATTTGTATTTTTTTTTTTTTTTGCAGATTCCAAGATTTTCATTGTTCTTACATTCTTAGGAATTAAGAAAAAAAGAGGATGGTCTCTGCAGTGTTCTTTAGTAATCCTCAAAAGAAATATAAAATGTGACCTATACTTCCTTAGCCAAAACTAAATATAAAATCTGCCACCCTGAGATGAGTAGTCCTTATGCTAACTCTTGGAAAGGAATGGCCTGTTTCCTCTCAATTCCATCTGGATCTTTCTATTCAGCTGAGATTAATGGATTCAGCTAATGAGTCACCCTGTCAGTGTCTAGTTGTTTAGCACTGGAGGAAAAAAAAAACTCCCACCTCTCCTTATAGCAATTAAATTTCTTAGCTGAAGAAAACATGTTAAAGGAATATATAAAGTTATGAAAAATAGAAGATCTGCTTCTTTCCAAATAACAGTAAGGGTATTTTATGATGTATGATTCCAAAATGGCCACATTTGGATGGGTTCAGATATAACAGGGTATGTACAAATTGGATTTGGTATTTACTGCAGCAGTTGAATGAGATATTATGACCTTTCCTTTACATACTTGGCTGCCCAATGTATTACATGTGTGATTAATGTGGATGTGTGTGTATATGTGGCTGTGTGTGCTTACCAACTCTGCCTATTTCCTTTGTGGAACATGATGGATGATGACTGTAAAATGATTACTTATGGACTACCAGAAACTAGAGCCCCTTAAATAGGGAATCCCAACTTTATGCCCTTCTTTTTCCTGTAATTGACTTCCTCAAGAATTAGACTTAGGTGAAGAAGAAGGAGGAAGAGGACATTTCTGAGTGCCTCTGATTCACAGGAATAGCTTATTTATGTTGGTTGTAATTATGTCATTCCAGGTGATGAATAAGAGAGAAAGAAAGAAAAGGCAGGACCAGAAGAGCCACAAACAATATTTCAGGACAGATATAATGGTGAGTACAGGTGATGACCTACAAATAAGGATTTCTGGGAGAAAAAGATCACAATGAAGCACTGAGACAAACTGGAGATAAATATGCCAAAGATAAAAGAAAGTTGCGTTTTATAAAGTTTCACGTACCTGGAAACAAAATCCCAGTTTATGACCCAGGAGAATGCATAGTCTAACAAGACGAGAAGCCCAGGACATTAATCTGCAGCACTTTCAGGAACATTCAAGACTCAAAGTCTCAGTAGTTTTAATAAATGTCACATGTGTTAGGTTAAGATGTTCAGAGTCAGTTTTTGGAAGTAATGAATGGTTAAATACAACAACTTGTATCTCCTAAAAAATAATTACAGAGGATGAACCTGGGACGCACTCATCAGAAAAATGCTAAACTCATGAGTCTTTAGATGTGGTCCTGGGAAGACTATTTCCAACAAAAGAAACACACTTCCTAAGGACTGAATCAGCATCAGGAAGGCTGGACTAGCACTGACATGGAAAGAAAGACACCATGAAAATTGTTTTCCACAACCTTGAAAGTGGAGAGAAGCCTTGGGTGTTTACTACTTCAAGGGGCTCCTCTGGTGGTGGGAAATGCAGTGGATTATGTAAACAACATATATATATATATATATATATACACATATATATATATATGTATGTATATATATGTATATATATATACATATATATATATATGAAAAGTATAATCTTATAGATAAAGGATATTAAAAATCAATATGATATTTATCTATTCAAATATTCAAACAGTTGAATGACCCATTTGGTCATACTGTATTATTATTTTTATATATTATCAAATCCAGTATGCTAAAATTTTCTTTAGAATATCTGCATCTGTGTCATAAAGAATATTGGTCATAAGGTTTCTTTTCTTTTTTTCTTTTTTATTATTTTATTTTTCATCATGATAAGTGTACTCTTTAATCCCCATCATCTATTTTACCCATCCCCTCACCAACCTCCCCTGTGGTAACCATCAGTTTGTCATCTATAGTTAAGAGTCTGTTTCTTGGCTTGTTTCTCTCTTTTTTTCCCTTTGCTTATTTGTTTCTTCAATTCCACATGTGAGTGAAATCATATAATATTTGATTTCTCTAACTTATTTTGCTTAGCTCTACTAGAAGCTAGCTAGCTCTATTAGAAGCTAGATACTCCCTAGCTCTATTCACGTTGTTACAAATGCCAAGATACCATTCTTTTTTTATGGCTGAATATTATATTGTATGTATGTGCGATATACATGTGTATGTGTGTGTGTGTGTGTGTATAATATCTTTTTTATCCATTCATCTGTTGATGGACATTCAGGCTGTTTCCATATTTTAGCTACTGTAGATAATGCTGCTCTAAAGTTAAGGGGTGCATGTATCCCTTTGAATTAGTATTTTTGTATACTTTGGGAAAATACGTACTAGTGGAATTGCTGGATCTCAGGGTAGTTCTATTTTTAACTTTTTGAGGAACTTCCATACTGTTTTCCAGGGTGGCTGCACCAGTTTGCATTTCCACCAACAGTGCAAGAGGGATCCCCTTTCTCCATATCCTTGGCAACACTTGTTTCTTGTGTTGTTGATTTTAGCCATTCTGACAGGTGTAAGATGATATCTCATTGTAATTTTAATGTGCATTTCCCTGATGATAAATGACTGTTGAGCATCTTTTCATGTGTCTGTTGGACCACTGTTGTATTCTTTGGAAAAATGCCTGGTTATTCCTTCTGCCCATTTTTAACTTGGAATATTTTGGCTTTTGGGTGTTGAGTTGTATCAGTTCTTTATATATTTTGGATACTAACCTTTTATCAGATATGTCAGTTGAAAATATCTCCAACCATTCAGTAGATTGCCTTTTAGGTTTTTTGTTTGTTTGTTTTTTGTTTCATTAGCTGTGCAGAAACTTTCTATTTCAATGTAGTCCCAATAGGTTGTTTTTTTTTTTTTTTTGGCTTTGATTTCCCTTGCCTCAAGAGACATATATATAAAAATTACAGTCTGTTGTTACAGTCTGAAGGTTTGTTTTCTTATAATATCTTTGTCTAGTTTTTTCATTAGGGTAATACTAGCTTGAAAACATAAGAAGTATTCTCTCTGGTTCAATTTTTGGAAAGGTGGGTTTTTGTTGTTGTTGTTGTTGCTGTTTTGTTTTTTGGGTTTTTTTGTTTGTTTGTTTTTTTGTAGAATTGGCAGTATTTCTTCCTTAAATAATCACCAGAATTCACCAGAGAATACATCTGCATGAAGGATTTTCTGTGTGGAAGATTTTTCACTAGAAATCACACTATTGTGGTTGATTTAGACCTATAACATTTCTCTCAAAATTAGGTTTTCTAGTTGGAGTCAAAGAATTTGTTTGTTTCTTCTAAATTGTAGTGATTAGCATAAAACTGTTCAAATACTGTCTTATTAACATTTTAATATGTGTCGAATGTGTACCAATGTCACCTTTTTCAATTCCAACACTGACAATTTTGTATCTTTCTTTCATTGTTTTGATTAGGCAGGTTAAAGATTTATCCATTTCTTAAAATCTTTTCAAAGAACAAAAAAGATCATTTGGTTTTAATGTCTTTCTCTATTTTTCCTGTTTTTATGTATACTGATTTTTATCCTTTCTTTTCATTTATTCTGTAAGTAATTTGCTCTTAATTTATTAGTTTTGCAAGGTGAGCTGAGGTCATTGGCTTTCTATGATTCTTGTTTTCCAATATAGGCATTAATGGTATAAGTTTCCCCCCAGCTATTGCTTTAGCTTTATCCCAAAATTTTGATTTCTTGTGTTTTATTTGCATCCAGGACAAAATGTTAATATCTCTTTTGCTTCTCTTTTGGATATGGGTTATGTAGAAGCATGATATTCAGTTTCTAAACATTTGGAAACTTTTCAGAGATCTTCCTTTTTTTTTCTAATTTAGTTCCCTTGTTGTCAGAGACTATATATATATATATATATATATATATATATATATATATATATATACACACACACATATTAAACAGTGAAATCTATTTTAATGCCTGAATATTTTTTTCCTGGTAAATGTCCCATGTTTACTTGAAAAAAAATATGTATTTTGCTATTGTTAGGTGCTGTGTTCTATAAATATCAATAAGCTCAGGTTGGTTCATTGTTGTGATGAACAATTTTATGCATCAACTTGAGTGGGCTAAAAGATGCCTAGAAAGCTAGTTAAACATTATTTCTGAGTGTGTCTATAACAGGGGTTCTAGAATAGGTTAGCATGTAAATCAGTGGACTGAGTAAAAATCACCAATATGGGTGAGCATCATCCAATCTGTCAAAGGCCTGAAAAGAACAAAAAAGTTGGAAGAGGGACAAATATGCTCTCTGCTTGAGCACCTAATTGTGCCATTGGACATCAGAACTTCTGTTTTCTGGGCCTTTGGATTCAAACTGGAACATATAACATTAGCTCCCTCATTCTCAGGCCTTTGGGTTGGATTGAAACTGAACCAACAGCTTTCCTGGGCTCCCATCTTGAAGATGGTAGGTCATGGGACTTGTCAGCCTCCATAATCATGTGAGCCAACCCCTCATAATAAGTTTCTTTCTATGTATCTTTTTATAGACATTCCATTGGTTCTATTTCTCTGAAGAATCCTAACTAACACAGTTGTGTTATTCAAGTCCTTTATATACTTAATGATTTTCTTTTTACTTGTTTTATCTACTATTGAGGTAGGAATACTGAAGTATCTAATTACAATTGTAGCTTATCTATTTCTTCTTTAAGTTATATCAAGTTTGCATGTATATTTTATTTATTTAATTTTATTTTTAATTTGCATCCAAATTAGTTAGCATATAGTGCAAAAATGATTTCAGGAGTAGATTTCTTAGTGCCCCTTACCCATTTAGCCCATCCCTCCTCCCACAACCCCTCCCATAACCATCAGTTTGTTCTCCATATTTATGAGTCTCTTCTGTTGTCTCCCTCCCTGTTTTTATATTATTTTTGTTTCCCTTCCTTTATGTTCATCTGTTTTGTCTCTTAAAGTCCTCATATGAGTGAAGTCATATGATTTTTGTCTTTCTCTGACTAATTTCACTTAGCATAATACCCTCAAGTTCCATCCACATAGTTGCGAATGGCAAGATTTCATTCTTTTTGATTGCCGAGTAATACTCCATTGCATATATATACACCACATCTTCTTTATCCATTCATCCATAGATGGACATTTGGGCTCTTTTCATACTTTGGCTATTGTTGATAGTGTTGCTATAAACATGGGGGTGCATATGTCCCTTCAAAGCAGCGTACCATTATCCCTTGGATAAATGCCTAGTAGTGCAATTGCTGGGTCATAGGGCAGTTCTATTTTTAGTTTTTAGAGGAATCTCCATACTGTTTTCCAGAGTGTCTCCACCAGCTTGCATTCCCACCAACAATGCAAAAGAGATCCTCTTTCTCCGCATCCTCTCCAACATCTATTGTTGCCCGAGTTGTTAATATTAGCCATTCTGACAGGTGTAAGGTGGTATCCATTGTGGTTTGGATTCATATTTCCCCGATGATGAGTGATGTTGAGCATTTTTTCATGTGTCGGTTGGCCATCTGGATGTCTTCTTTGGAGAAGTGTCTATTCATGTCTTTTGCCCATTTCTTCACTGGATTATTTGTTTTTTGGGTGTTGAGTTTGATAAGTTCTTTGTAGATTTTGGATACTAACCCTTTATCTGATATGTCATCGGCAAATATATTCTCCCATGCTGTCAGTTGCCTTTTAGTTTTGCTGATTGTTTCTTTCGCTGTGCAGAAGCTTTTTATTTTGATGAGGTCCCAGTAGTTCATTTTTGCTTTTGTTTTCCTTGCCTCCAGAGATGTGTTGAGTAAGAAGTTGCAGCAGCCAAGATCAAAGAGGTTTTTGCCTGCTTTCTCCTTGAGGATTTTGATGGCTTCCTGTCTTACATGAGGTCTTTAATCCATTTTGAGTTTATTTTTGTGTACGGTGTAAGAAAGTGGTCCAGGTTCATTCTTCTGCATGTCGCTGTCCAGTTTTCCCAGCACCACTTGCTGAAAAGACTGTCTTTATTCCATTGGATATTCTTTCCTGCTTTGTCACAGATTAGATGGCCATTTGTTTGTGGGTCCATTTCTGGGTTCTTTATTCTGTTCCATTGATCTGAGTGTCTGTTCTTGTGCCAGTACCATACTTGATGATTACAGCTTGAAGTCTGGGATTGTGATGCCTCCTGCTTTGGTTTTCTTTTTCAAGATTGCTTTGGCTATTCAGGGTCTTTTCTGGTTCCATACAAATTTTAGGATTATTTGTTCTAGCTCTGTGAAGAATGCTGGTGTTATTTTGATAGGGATTGCATTGAATATGTAGATTGCTTTGAGTAGTATCGACATTTTAACAATATTTATTCCTATCCAGGAGCATGTAATTTTTTTCCATTTTTTTGTGTCTTCTTCAATTTCTTTCATAAGCTTTCTATAGTTTTCAGTGTATAGATTTTTTATATCTTTGGTTATATTTATTCCTAGGTATTTTATGGTGCATGTATATTTTAAAGCTCTATTTTTGGGAATATAAATGTTTGGGATTGTGATGACCTTTTGATGAATTGACCTTTTTAACATTATGAGGTGACCTTCTGTTTACCTAATAATATATTGCCTCTCTGCAATCAAATTCATGTGACCTTAAAAAGTCACCATAGCTTTATTTTCATTAATGTTAGCATGCTATACCTTTTTATATCCTTTTATTTTCAACTTATATCATTATATTTAAAGTGCATTTCTTTTTGGGTCTTCCTTTTTATTCAAACTGAAAATCTTGAATTTTTATTGGGATTTTTAAACCATTTACATTCAGTACAATTTTGAAATGGTGAGGTTTAAGTCCAATGTCTTGAAAACAATTGTTTCATACATTTTATCTGTCTTTTGAATATTTGGAGGATGAACTCAGATACTTTTATTCCATGTTAACCATATGTGGAAATTGTTATATTGGAATTTAATTACATGTTTACATTTCTGTCTCATACTCTGTCATTAATGCATTAAGAACAGAAACTGCCTCATTCATCTATCTTGAACTTTTGACATTATTGGTACTTTAGAGATAGAATCTAAAGTGCTTGACTATATTTGTACAGCAGATAATGGCATGGATACATCCATTCATTCTTCACAGAGGAGTATCAGTTGCAAATGGATGCTTTATATTAAAGTTAACTCCTCATTACAAGGCCATAAATATCATCTGGGTTGACTATTGTGCTTCTATTCTATGATCTCAGAGTCTATTTTTAAGTTTAAAGCACAGTGGAGGGGGACACTTGGAACAGATTTGATGTTTTATCAAATATACCACAGGTATTCCAGTGGGAGTGTTATTGAATCAAGTATATGTTCCAACGGGATGTAAGAGAGAAAACTAGCATTAATTACTTGCCTGATGACTTCTTCTTGTCTTACAGAATAAGATACTTGTTTTTAAGCGGCATAAATGCTGTTAATTCAATACTGGAAAGAAACAAAAAGGAATATTTGACAAGCACAGCTATTGCATTTGATTGAAATACTGGTTTTATCCCTCTGCAAATCCCAAATGTGGAAAAGTGCAAAACCATATGAGAAACTTGACCTGTCTCAATTAGTCAGAATTTCTTTTTAAGTTTATGTATTTATTTTGAAAGAGTGTGTGTGTGTGTGTGTGTGTGTGTGTGCGCGCAAGAGAGAACACATACCATGCGAGCATGAGTCAGGGAGGGAAGAGGGAGAGCAGAGAGAGAGGGAGGGAGAGAGAATCCCAAGCAGGCTCTGCATTGTCAGCACAGAGCCCAACATGGGGCTCGAACCCGCTGAGATCAAGACCTGAACTGAAACCAAGAGTCCGACACTTAACGGACTGAGCCACCCAGGCACCCCTCAATTAATCAGAATTTTTAAAACAGTAACACTGAATTTAAAACCATCTTCAAAGAATTAAAGAACAATTGGTTCAAATTAAGTTAAAGAATATTATTTTATGAATACATGTATTAGGATTAATTGAACTTGATCAATATTAATGCTATAAATACACTTTTAATTTCTTTTTTAATGAACAACTTTTGTGCTCATTGAGGTATAACAAACATAAGATGCTTGGATTTACTTATTAAGCCACAGATAAAATTTTGCTGTACATTTGGACTGGTACTAACTAGAAATTTTAAGGGGAAGAAAAAAACAGCCACATCTTATATTTTGAAGAAGTTGTAGAAAATCTATCCTTAAAGAATGCATTTTCCAAAAGGAAGAAAAGAGAATATGACTTTCTCTCCTTAAAAAAAAACTATGAGAATATGAGTGAAAGATGAAAAATGATTCTTTCTCCGTACAGTGAAACCACAGGCAAAACAGAATAGTTTTGCCATCTTTGGAGCTATAGAGTGAAAAATGAGTACCTAGGAGTAGATAATTCTATTCTGGTTGTTCAGTTAAAGCAACTTAAGGGAAACATTTTTCCATATAGATAGATAGATGGATAGATGGACAGATAGATGTATATACTTGAAATATTATAGATTGGCCAACATATAAACTGGTAATATTCAAAGTATATGAAAGACAAAATTATAATTGGACATCTTTTATCACAAATGACTTAAAAGTGAGATTGGGTTCCATAGAATATGAATCATCTGAATACTTACATATTCTGTTGCATCAACTTGGTGAGCTATTGCCACTGCTGCTCTAGCATGTAATTTATTAATAGTAATATTAGGCAATATTCCCTTGATTTCCATAACTGTAGTTTCCTAGGACAGTGTGATGCCACAAATACGCTAGGATAATGGTTGTTGTCATCTGTATTCATCATTTTGGAAAGCTGCTCCAAAAACAGAACTACTAGTAATTGTTACCATGTCTGATTTTGTGTTCAAGAAAGTGTTATGATTTTAATAAATGCTTGTCCTGTTATGAACTACAGTTTGCTGGTCTCCTGCCAGCAACACTGAAGTTTACCTAAACCAGGTAGGTCTTTAAGGGACTGTTCCCAAAGGCTTAAAATTACCCAAAGGCACACTTAATAATTTACCTGGACTGAAGTTGCACTTCAAGGCATACTGTCCCAACCAGTCGTATAGGCTGGCAAGATAGTTTACATATACAAGAACTCACAGTCCCAGACTTTCCTCCCCTGAGGGATGTTTTTCCAGTTTTTCTTTAAGCACATCATACTGTTCCCTTCCATTTAAAGGCCTTGGCCTTCTACCACTGGATAATAGCATGTTTGAGTAAAGAAGTGACATTTGGAGAGCAGCTCTTGAATGAGGAAGACCTGAAGAACTGTGGCAGGAAGGGTAGTTTACAAATGTCAGAGATGATTATTCCCCAGAATATAAAATAAAGGTAAATAGCATAAATCTTGCCTTTCTACACTGAAGCTTTTATTGTGTTTCCCCCTAGTTATTGCAAATCCAATTTTCATTGGAATCCCATTGGGAGTGTGGCTCACACTAATTTTTGAGCTTGAAGAATTATCAGGGAACAAAATCATTGTATTGCTTTTGGACTCCAATGCAAATCTAGTATGAATATGGAATAGGCATTTCTGTACATTGAGAAAGTGTGTTTCTTTTCAGCTTAAAAAAACAAGCTACAAGAGACATATTTCTCTCCAAACATTAAGAAACAACTGAGCTAAGTTGCAAAATACCTTCTCTTCCTAGGTTGCCAGAACATGAAAAATTGCAGAGCTTCTAGGCCTTGAGCCAACCTTTTCAGGACTCAGAAAATTAAAAAAAAACAGTCTGGGTAAATTCTCAATGCAAACTGCTATGGGAGCATGTTACTATGTAAGCTTAAAGAGAGGATGCACCTGTACGTCTGTCTTGCCTTTTTGTTATTCCATCCTGGGCAAGAGGCAAACCAAGTTTAAATGCCTCCCTTTCACTCAGCTCACTCAGGTAATCTTTACAGACTGCATCCACACACTGTGGCTACACACATTTCCCAAGTATTTCCAAATCAAGTGGTCAGATTTATCAATTACAAGGAAAAAAGTAGATAATAGTCACATTGTATGATTGAACTGACAAGGTCTAAAACCAACAAACAATTCCACAACAGCCCTGATTTTCTACTGTGTTTAATTCCAGATACTTTTCATCAGTTGAAATAATCCCCCAAAATCCAATATATTAAAATGAATAAGCCAGAGGACTCTGGCTTAAATGTTCACAGAGATCTTTGAGCCATCCTTCCCCTTCTAGAGTACTTCCCCTTCCCTGAACTATTGCTAAGACCCCATGGCTTCACCTGGCTCAGTGTACAAATCTCCATCATAGGATTACCCAGGCTCAGATGCAGGCCATGTGTATCCCAAACCTATAATCATCACTAAAATGAGGTATGTGTTGAAGTGGGACAAGATTAATGGAAGAGATACTAGTATTCAAATATGTATTAAATAGAGTCTAAAAGAAGCCAGATGAAGTCAACTCTGATCTTGATATCTGTCTAATGATGAGTAAATAAAATAGTAACCCCTCCTTATAGTCATGATCATCTCATTCTTCATCAGTTCTTGAGGATACCTATACATGATTCTCCTTTTGAACTTCCAAGGAGATGGAAATGCTCACCTCAATATGCCAGGGACCCACAAATCTAAAGGCCATTGTTTCTTCCCAGACTAACACCGTCTTCCCTGTGCTTGAATCTCTGATGATACCTTGAGCCCCTCTGACCTTCTGCAACCATCTCCTAGCAATTTTCTATTCCCAATAAATATGAAGCTCAAGAAGGCTCCTATTAGAATTGAGGCAGATCTTTGTTTAACCCAGGCCATAGATACATTCTGGTTTGCTCTTCAAGATTAACTTAACTCGAATATCTTAGTTAAAAGAATTCTAACCCATACTGGCCAGGTACTCGTCCCAATTGATGTTCCTCCATGAATCACTAAGTCTCCTGAACAGCAGAAAACATTGCCATGTCTTCTACTGCTTTTCCAGAGGCCACCAGAAATTCCATGTCTTTAGACAAGTGACAACCTCTTTTTACAATGGAAAACTTAGAGAGTGGCCCTGGACTTCATATTAGGCTCTAGGAATGCTAGTTGCTATGTAACACTCATGCTGATATTTTCCAAAATAACCCATCCAACTTATGTAACAGAATATTCAGGGAACAAAAAAAAGTAAATCTTTTCCCAATAGGGTAGATAACTTGCTCTAGAAGGAATTAGTTTTTGAATTTTCAAAGATAAAAAAGAAATGACTAGAGGCTGAGTATGTGTCCAGGTAGGGAACATATGGGAAATCTCTGTAACGTCCACTCAATTTTTCTGTAAACCTAAAACTGTTCTAAAAAATAAAGTCTATTTGAAAAAATCAAACTAGTCTAAAATAAATACAAACATCTGGAATAAAATAAATTTTAAATACAGTGAAACCCTGGATTGTAACTTGGTCTTTTTGATAAACAAGCAATGTCTTGCAATACGAGTAGTAGTGACACTAAACATAACATGATCACAACTGAGCCAATGGTTCTTGAAATTTGCTTTGATATACAAGTGCTGGATTACATGCGTTTGCTGAACGAATTATGCTCACAAACCAGTTTTACTGGTAACTCTTAACCTTTGCCCTGTCAATACTATTCTGATTTTTACTTTTTTTCTATTTTTAAAAGTTTATTTATTTATTTGAGAGAGACAGAGACAGTATAAGTGGTAAATGGGCAGAGAGAGAGGGAAAGAGAATCCCCAGCAGACTCTGCACTACCAGCACAGAGATCAACGTAGGCTCAAATTCACAAAACTGTGAAATCATGACCTGAGCTGAAACTAAGAGTTGGATGTTTAACTGACTGAGCCACCCAGGTGCCCTTTTTATTCTATTTTTAAATACTGTAATAAAATATATGTAACATAAAATTTACCATTTTTACCATTTTAAGTGCACAATTCTATGGCATTAAGTCAATTCACATTATTGTACAATCATTACCACTATCCATCTCTAGACCTTTTATATCTCCCCCCAATAAAACTCTGTCTTTATGAATTTGACTACTTTCTAGGTATCTGAGGTAAGTAAAATGACACAATATGTTTTGTAACTTTTTTTTTCCATTTAACACAACAACAAGATTCTATGTTGTTACATGTGTCAGAATTTTTTTCCCCTTTAGTAAAACACTGAATGATATCCTGTTGTATGTATATATCACGTTTTGTTTACCCATTTATTCATCAATAAATACTTAAGAGTGTTTAATTCTGTTTTTTAACCATATATAATTTTGAAGTCTTATACAATAAATATGAGAGAACTTTATATCATCACCATTTCCTTAAAAAATAACCAAATGTCATTCTGAGCCATAAAACACATGTTGAGAAAGATGAAAGAAAGAAAAAGAAAGAAAGAAAGAAAGAAAGAAAGAAAGAAAGAAAGAAAGAAAAAAGAAAGAAAGAAAGAAAGAAAGAGGAAGGAAGGGAGGAAGGAAGGAAGAAAATTATTTAAAAAATGGCCATATCTTATCAGCATGAGAAGGCTTACTCATTCATTCAAAACTCAAAGTAGAAGAAATACGAGTTACAGATTCTAGAAAGTTATTATGTGACTATTGTAAATTTAATGGAGCTTTATACAATGTCTTTATTATAATAATGGTGATATTATGCCCACATTTTCACCTTCTTTTCTTACTGCTTTTCTTGTTTTTATTTCCGTGATTCACTTAGAATGGCTGTCCTCTCCTCCATTCATTTTTCAAATATCTCAAATCCTATGTCTTGCAGAAAGTCTGACATAGCTGCAGTTATCTGCCCACCCTGATATTGTCTTCATTCTACAAACATGTGTTGATAACTGCATGTGAAAAATTCTTGTCTGGGTAATCAGGGCTAAGAGCTATGACTTATTTGACTTTCTTTTGCATGTCTACATATATTGATTGAGACACACGGATTTCCCATACACATATTTGCTAATGGCTTCATGTGTCTTAGTCTCTTTTGGTCTCTGCTATAATGTCTCATTGAACTGGCCAGAGTTAGCACTCAAAACATACTTACTGATGATTAATGGCATGTTTGCTCAGCATGTGTCCACATGCCCTCTCTCCAGTAAAGAGACAGCACACTCTACTGTCAACTGGGTATAAAACCTAGTGGGTTAACTTATGTGATAACAACAGAATGGTTGAGTTCTGAAGGAACCACACTCATTACATAAGTACCTAGCACAAATATAGGTATCAGATACTGAAAACTACTAGAAACAATTAGAAGGCATATTGTAAGGGTGACCCACAGCAGGACATACGTGTTCAATGCTTTGGTCAGAGCTTGAACTGTAGAAAAAGATTTTCAAATCTGATGCCTTTTGTGATATCCATCACAATCTTTATCGTTCAATACTAACCATACTCAGCTAAGGGTAAATAACTCAATGCTAGTACTCTTCTTTATAGACAAGGCTGTGTACACCTGACCCAAAGTTCTAGGTATTATGGAGTGGAATAAAAACAATAAATATACAAAATTCCAGTTACATTTGATCATGCATATACCTCATAGAGAAACTCCAGGTTTCTGGCTATTTCTTCCAGGTCCCTCTGAAGAGAAGAGAGCAGGGGAAATGTGTACTGCTAGAAGTCAGAATATCTGGGTTGGCCTCACATCTGCCATACTCAAGCCATCTTAATTTAGTTCGTTTTCTCCTCAAATCTGAGAATTTTTTTTTCCTCTTGAAAATAAGTTCAGTAAGGCTGTTTCACCTTTTGTGAAGAGTCATGCCGTATCGAATGTGATAATAAATGTGAATCTTTGTTGTAACATCTAAATGGCTATATATATTCAAGGGAAGTTGGTTCACATATTATCTATGAGGCAAAAATGTATAGCATAGAAATAGTGAGTATACAATACTACAGATATTAAATGTTGATTTTTTTCTATTCCACCAAGATTTGATTTCATATTATTACCTAAACAGTCCCAAAGGAAAAATTTCCAGATCACTAGGATGGTTAGAGGCACAGATCATGACAAGAAGCATATGGGAATCCTGGATATTTGAAGTGCAGGTGCATCTAGATAGTAACTTGTGCACAGATTCAGATATGTCTCTGTGGGTAAGTGCAATCAGTATGCAATGATAGACACGTAGTAAACATGTACAAGTGCTGGGCCCTGTAAGGATAACAATGGCAAATGTTTATTAAGCTCTAATTTGTATCACGTACTGTTCTAAAAACTTGACATATGCTATCTTATTTAAATATCAAAGCAACCCTAATAGTCAGTGACTGTTAATATCCTATTTTATATACAAGGATACTGGGGCACAGAGAAGTTGAGAAACTTGTCCAAGGCCCCTCAGCTAGGATGTAGAAGAGTCAGAATTCCAAACCAGGCACTTGTCAGAAACCATGCTAAGCATTTTTCTGTTCCCAAGATAACAACAAAGCAAAGCAGAAGCCTGGCTGAGTGAGGAAGGGATAAAAAGTCTCCATGAAATAGCAGCTGCTGACCATTCCCATCTTCTTTTCAAAACCCTAAATATAGACAGTTATAACCAGGAGAAAGAAATTCTTAGAAAACCTCTAGATTTTCCTAAGGAGAAAGAAAGACTCGTAGTGACACAGCAAATGGGTATGTCAAGGCTATCCAACACTAAATTCACTAGAGGGAGCAGAAGTCTCTATATCCTGATAAACATGACTAGCTAAGGTAAATGAGCTGAAAGAGAAACATAAGAAGTCATCTGAGTACATACTTTAACATAGGATGTCTATTCTGAGTGTAGTCTTTAAAATAGTTTGTCTACTCCATGATTCAGAATAAATGGAATACAGAGATCAATATTAAAAAAAAATAATAAATATCTTAAAAGAGCTAGGATAGGATATACTGATGACACTGAAAAGCAATACACAGTTATCAAGAAGAAGCAAATAGACTTACTGGGTATAAAAATATAAATATATTTCAAAATCACAAGAGATGGATAGTTAATAGACTTGATAAAGCCACAAATTAAATTAGTCAACAGGAAGATCAGATCTAGGAACTTATTTAGAAGGTGCTAGAAAACAAAAAAGTAATGGAAAGTATAAAAGAGAAGTTAATAAGCATAGGTGATAAAAACACAATTGCCATCAACCATTTATAGCAGTTCCAGAAAGAAAGAAAAAAATAAATGAGGGTGTTGGAATAAATAAAATAATAATCTACCAGAATTTCCCAGGATTTAAAAGTATTAACACCTAAGATAAAAGACCTTGAAATGTACAAAATAGTAGAGACAGAAAAATCTCACACATATGCACATTTTATGGAAATTTAACAAAATATTCCACATTATTTCAGAGAGTAAAGTTATTTTCAGGGGAAAAAGTTTCAGATTGATGCCAAATTTTTCATTACCAACACTGGAGGCAAGATGAGAGAAGGCTAACATTTTTCAAAGCGTTAAAGACTTTTAACCCTTTATCTACCGACTGTTGTTTTGTTTTGTTTTGTTTGTTTTGTTTTGTTTTGTTTTGTTTTTTTAGAGTGCAGATGATTCCCTGAATAATAAAACCCCTCTTTGAAAAAAGTAAGAAATGAATCCTAGACAACATTATGTGAAATTTGGGAAATAAGTGTAATCAAATAACTTACTAAAGTTTATTACTATCTAAAAATCAAGAATATAATGAAAACTTAGAAGAGGTGATCATGAAAACAGAAGGGAGTTTCCTAACCATGTGGGGATGGATATCCACTGTATCTCTCCATTTTTCTCAAACATTTCTGGCTAGTGATTTATAATCTAAAGCAAAAGACTCCTTTCAGTGTTTCCTTCCTCTAACCTTTTAAAGACAAAAACCTGTCCAGAAGTGTTGCCTGGTGGTATGGGAGCCAAAAGGAATAGTCAAAAAAAGGACCAAGGATATACTGGATTTTTTTAATGTTTATTTATTTTGAGAGAGAGAGAGAGAGAGAGAGAGAGAGAGCAGAGTAAGGGCAGAGAGAGAGGGAGAGAGAATCCCAATCTCTGCTGTCAGTGCAGAACCTGACATGGGGCTGGATCTCATGAACCGTGAGATCACAACCTGAGCTGAAATCAGGAGTTGGAAGCTTAACCAACTAAGCCACCCAGGTGCCCCTATACTGGTTTTCTATTGCTGAATAACCAATTGCCACAAATTTAGAGGCCTAAAACAGCATACCTTAATTATTTCCCAGTTTCCGTAGGTCACAAGTGTACACATAGCTTAACTGGGTCCTCTGTTTTGGATTCTTATCAGGCAGCAATCTAGGGGTAAGTGGGTTTGCAGTCTCATCAGTGGTTTGACTGGGGAAAGATACACTCCCCAGATTCCTCAGGTTGTTGGCAGAATTCATCTCCTGAAGCCATGGGACTGAGATTCCCATTTTCTTGCTGGCTATCAACAAGTGCTGATTTTCATTCCCAGAGGCCACCTGTGATTCCTTGTCATGTGGCCTTTCAATAGGCAATTCACAGCATGCCTGCCTTCCTCTTCAAGACCAGCAGGAGAATCTCTCCCTCCAGTCTGTGAAGATGAAGTCATATATAACAAAATGTAATCATGGGAAGACATTCTATCACCTTTGCCCATGTCTATTGCTTAGAAGCAAGCCACAGGTTTGCTGGCACTGAGGAGGAAGGGATTATACAAGGACATGACCTATATATAGTAGGTGACCTAAAGGTGTGTCCGCTACACGTACCTAGGGTTTGCCACCTTGGAGCCTATTTCCTCCTCCTATAAGACTGCCAAGGTAGGCTTAAACTTGAGCCTTTCTGTTACTGCAAGGGATGACATTCAGGGAAATATGAACCGGTATGCCAAATTTTCAAATACCTACAGAGTACAATCGCTACACAAGAAAGACTACAAACCAAACAGCATATGCTACATGAAGCAGAATTATTGAAACAGATGGCCTACAAATATAAAATAAGCACAATAAACATCCTCAAAGATAGGATGAAGTGTACTATTAATATAGAGCAGGAGCAAGAAGTCATAAGCAAGTTGGAAATACTAAGTTTGCAGGATACAGTAGCTAAAAGTTTTTAAATAGTCTATTAGTGTGAGTACAACTGAAGAGGGAATAAGCCAGCTGAAAGATCAGATTGAGGAACCCTCTCAGAAGATGTTGAGAAAGGATAAAAGAGTAGAAGATATAAGGGAAAATTGGGAAATAAAGAGCTTAGAAATAGTGTCAATAACTGTAATATCTTCAAAAAAATGAAAAATAATAAACAGAAGAAAGAAGGTATTTGCAAAAAGAATGAAGATAAAAGAAAGAAGATATTTGCAAAAAGAATGAAGAAACTTGCCTGGAAGGGTCCATATTGTGCAAAATGGGATAGGTAAGGAAACATCTGTACCTACACATATTAGAACACACAACACACAACGACACTATCCATAAAGAATGTAAGTTGCACTATAATGAAACTGAATGAGACTGGCATAAGATCCTAGAATTCTTTGTTTAGCAAAATTGCCATTAAAATATGGGGGTGAAAAAAATATCCTGCTTGGAAGAAGTATTCAAATAAGAATATGTATATATCAATTGAGAATATATATATATATATATATATATATATATATATACACACACACACACACACACACACACACACACACACAAAGGGATGCCACAACGCATATGAGAAGTCAGGATGATTAACTATTTTAGCATAGATTATAGTTACCTCTCAAACAAGGATAAAAAACGAAAGCGGTACTCTGTATTGTGCAATAAACTCAGAACTAAAACCCAAAGGAGATAAAGTAGAAGAAAAAGCGAAAATGCCCTGAGAATGTTATAATTTTGTTTGGAGGAAAGATGCAGGTAATAATTCAAGAAGTCAATATGGATATAAATGTGAGGAGAATTCTTTATTGAAAGGTAGCAAATATAAAAATAAAAGAAGCAGGTGTAATTTCAAAACCAACAGAAGAAAACCTAACGTGACCAATGTGTATCAAAGTAAACAGAAAGAAAGCACATTAAAGGGAAAATATTAAATAAGATCACAGAAACAATTCCCCATGTAATTATGAAAATAAGATTAAACTCACCAATAAAAGGGAGTAACTCAGACTGAAAACAAAAAAGTTCCAACAACATATTGTCAGTAATATTTGAAAATAAAATAAGAATTGAAAGTAAAAAATGGAGAGAGATAGGTCACACAAATATTAACCAAAAGGTATCTAGGGAAGTATTCTTAATATCTAGCAAAATATAGCTAGAGACAAAGAAAATCACAAGAGGTAAAAGTGGATCATTATATTGGTAAAAAGTGCAGTGGAACACGATAATAAAACCATCATAAACAGCTATCACTACAATGATAAAATCACAGAATACATAAAGTCAAAATGGAAAGAAACTAAAGAGAGAAATAAATAAGTGATCAATTGTTGCTAGAGATTTTGTTATGCTTCCCTCAGAAATGGATACAGAAGCCAAAATAAGTAGAAATATGGAAAATCTGGATAACTGAACTACTGTTCTTTGAAGGACACGGTTATCACAAATAACACAGAAATATAACTGTAGGGACAGGCAAGTCATAAAACAACATCTGTAAAGTCAGGACAATATGAGCACATATTACGAAAGATGTGTATACTTGTATACCAGAGGCAGCAATGCAACGTCCGAAAGAAACCCAGGCTCCCTCAGCACTAGCACTAGTATCTAGTGAGGGTACACTCTCAGATGGGACACATGCCGGCAGAAATACGACAAGGGTACAGTTGTCAAAATCAGTTCATCCTAGGTGATCCGAGCTGGCATTCAGACTGTGCTTTAATTTAAAACCAGAAACAACAACAGCAAAAAAGAAAAGACAAAAGCCTCACTCTCTGCAGGAGGCAGGTTGGGGTAGGTCTCACCTAACTCACTCCATGGAGGTCCCAGATGCCCAGAGTTCTCGAGGACCTCAGAACCTGTCTTCTTAAGAGACCTCACCCTCCAGTGCTGCTTAGTAATGCCCTTAGGGTGAGTGGCTTAATCTCCTCATGTTTTATTTTCCAAGAGTGAACCCTGAATGTGGTGGGTTCTCCTTTCCTATGCCACAACATACATCATATAACTGTATATAACAAATCAACGTTAATCTCTTACTGCAAATTAGTTTCTGATTAAACATGATAATTATGATCTGTTAGCAGGTACCAATTTAGTATTGACTAAAGGATAATATATCGTAATGATTAGTTAAACTTGATTGTTAAGAGAACTTCAGCAAGTACCCCCTGATCTAATGGTTTTCCAACTCAGTAATGATCACCCATCAATTTCTCCATGTATGTTAGCACTGCATGGTAATTGTCACATAGACAGAAATCCCTTTTTTACCACATATTCATGACACTTTGTGATTGGTATTGTCAAAATATAAGACATCCAGTTAAATTTGAATTTGAGATAAATAACTTTTTGGTATAAATATTTCCCAAATATTACTTATATTAAATATGGAAAATGCTTATGATCCACATTAGCCTGGATGCTAAATAGCAGGACTGTTGACATTTAATATTCTCTTATTTATGTTGACTTTTGTCAGAACTGAGTCTCATTCTTCTGGTAATTTTTCATTGCCTGTAAACTTTTGTCTTGCTGCCAAGACAAAAGAAGAAAACATGCATCCTGAATTCTAATAAAATTACGGCATGGGTGTTATTATCCCCAATGTACAAATAAGAAAACAGGTTTATATATTCAAAACTGTACCTGGGATCACGGGGCTAGCCAGTGGAGTCAATCCTCGAAGGTGGAGTTATCTGAGTCCAAAGTCATTCCCTTTCCACTTAACCATACTGCCTATTAAGAAGAATAAAGGAGAAATTCAAAGCCTTGGCAATGCACTGGGGTGGGTTAGTGGGGCAATATCTTTGCACTGAGTAAGGAGTTTTGACTAAAGTGGGATAGTGTCTAAAATACATAAAGCACTTATAAAACTTGACACCCCCAAGTCAAATAATCCAATTAAAAAATGGGCAGATGACATGAATAGACATTTTTCCAAAGAAGACATACTGCTATCCAATACACATGAAAATATGTTCAACACCACTGATCATCAGAGAAATACAAATCAAAACCACAATGAGATATCACCTCACACTTGTCAGAATGGCTAACATTATCAACTTAAGAAACGACAGGTGTGGGTGAGGATGTGGGGAAACTGAAACCCTCTTAGGCTGTTGCTAGGAATGCAAACTGGTGCAGCCACTGTGGAAAACAATATGGAGGTTCTCAAAAGTGAAAAATAGAACTGCCCTGAGATTGCATTACTAGGTATTTACCTAGTAATTGCATTACTAGGTATTTACCTAAAGAATACACAAATACTAATTTGAAGGGATACATGCATCCTGATATTTATAGCAGCATTATCTACAATAGCCAAATTATGGAAAATCATATATATATATATATATATATATATATATATATATATATATATATATCACTTTGAATCTGTCCATCATTACAATCTGGCAATGATTGCTTTTTTGTTTTGTTTTGTTTTTTGTCTCTTTCAACCATAAGTGACTGCTCTTTCTTAATTATGGGATTGTGTGTGTGTGTGTGTGTGTGTGTGTGTGTGTGATGGAATATTACTCAGCCATAAAAAATAATGAAACCTTGCCATTTGCAATGACATGGATGGAAGTAGAGAGTATTATGGTAAGCAAAATTTCAGCTTGAGAAAGACAAATACCATATGATTTCAATCATGTGTGGAATTGGAAAAAAACAAAGGAGCATAGGGGAAAAAGGGAGAGAGAGAGGCAGACCAAGAAACAGACTTTAAAAAAATAATTTAATGTCTATTTATTTTTAAGAGAGAGAGACAGAGCATGAGCAGGGGAGGGGCAGAGAGGGAGGGAGACACAGATCTGAAGCAGGCTCCAGGCTCTGAGCTGTCAACACAGAGCCCAATGCAGGACTCGAACCCACAAACCATGAGATCATGACCTGAGCCGAAGTTGGATGCTCAACCGACTGTGCCACCCAGGCACCCCCAAACAGACTCTCAACTATGGAGAACAAAATAATGGTTATCAGAGGGGAGGTGAGTGGGAGGGATGCGTTAAATAAATGATGGGGATCAAGTAGTACACTTGTGATGAGCACTGGGTGTTATATGGAAGTGTTGAATCAGTACACTGTACACCTGAAAATAATATTATATGCATGTTAACTAACTGGAATTTAAATAAAAACTGTAAAAAAAAGAACTCCAGACACTGATTTGGGGATCTCAGGCTGCCCTAGAGCATTGGTGCCTGGACCTCTGTCAGTTTCAGAGCTGAGCTCACTGTGTTCTTGTAAGACATCCACTGGAAACCCAGCATGAAGAGCCATCCTGGACATGTAGACAGAAGAAAAACCAAAAGCAGTGACTTGAAACCCCATATACTTGTCCCTATTCTCAGAACCCCAGAATAAGTCATCTTATATCTTCTTGCTTTAGTCACCAAATATAGAACAAAACAAAGCCCAAATTCTAAATCCTAATTCTAGGAACCATGTACAAAACCCACTGCCCTTTCCTCCACCTGTCTTCCTTCCCTGAGAAGACACAACTCCCCTACATTTAGGAAAATCACTCAAATTATGTGAGCTAATTATCCATGTTGTTCACCCCTCCCCTCTTTTTTTTCTAAATTATGGTCACCTTTAAAAGAATTCAATTGTTTTTTTTTTTCAACAGAAGATTGAACCACCTATTAGAATGTAAAAGAATGTGCTAATTGGAGTTCACATCAAATAATGGGGCACAGTTTAAATTTACACCTATAAAACAAATTATCCTCACCTTTGCACTGCTAACTCCATGGGCTCAAAATAGCAAAACGACCCAAAGTCACCTTGAATCTGTCCATCCTCACAACCTGACAATGATTGCTTTTTTTGTTTGTTTTGTTTTGTTTTTTGTCTCTTTCAACCAGAAGTAACTGCTCTTAACTGTGAGATTATGCAGCTCTGTTTGGAAAGCTTTTGTGAGTCCCTGTAGTATAATGACTTTCCTTTAGAGAGCATGTAATTTTAGGTTCTTGCATAACAGCACAGATTTTTATGGTATTACTAAACTTTGTAATTTTATTTCCCTCTGACAATTAAGTGCACATTGATGTTATGGAATTTTTTCTTCCTTCCATCACAGTTGGATGAAATTGGAAAGGCAGACTGTGCTGTGTTGGGAGTGCTCATGTCTAGAAGTGTAAACGTTTTGTGATTCCCTTGTTGAAGATCCATTTCACACATAGGCAAATCCATCACATTGCTACTGTTTGCTTTCAGTTACAAACAAGCTGTAACCCAAAACACACAATGCACCAACCAAAAACAATCAATGTGCCATTTATGCACTCCCTTTGTTTAGAAAATAGTTTAACAGTTTACAGTACATTAATTTAGATGTTTAAACTAACCTTTCTGCAGAAAGTGAGCATCTTTCTTTCCTGCTTTTTTTCTCTTGGAATTCATCATTTCTCGTCACTAGTCATATATCTCTTTCTTGTCTGTTGCATTCAGACCTGGGCAGTAACACCTGTCTTCTATAGAAGATGCTTCCCTTTGGTATATAAATGAGTCATATCACCTGTTCTGATTCAACAGCTGGATGCAGACAACTGTGAACTGAGCTACCCCCATTTGGATATGTATGATTCACTCTGTACCTTGAAGGCAAGGTGAAGGTTTCTCTACAATAAAGATGAGTGTTCAATATCCATTAGGCATATGACGATGGGCCCCTGAGTCCCTCTAAATTGAATTTTGTAATTTATCTAAGAATCTCTCAGAATGATAATGCTCTCTTCTAATTTTCATTTGTTGGCTTTAATCCATTCCCTGATGATTAGAGTTTTGCAGACTTGCTAGAACTTAATGATGCTTCTCCTAGAAAGGTTTATATGATCAATAATAGTATGATCCCAAGACAGGTGGATAGAAACTCTGAAATTCAGACTGGCTCAGCCTCTACTCTGTGGTCAGGTGCAGACATTTCCCACTGCAAATCACTTCCCATAGTTGTCAGATCTCACATCCTAATACTCCATCACTCAGATTTGTGAAACAGAGGCATTAGACAAATATTTTGAACTTCACTCCATGTAATAACTTTACCTGAAAATCTACCAGTGTCTCTTGCTCCTTCCCCAACACTTGGATATACTCTCTTATGGACAGTGTTTATGCCTCTTCCCGCCCCCCAAAATTTCATATGTTGAAGCCCTAATCCCTAGTTTGACTGTATTTGGAGGTGGGAACTCTAAGGAAGTAATTAAGATTACCATTGTGTGTGTGTGTGTGTGTGTGTGTGTGTGTGTGTGTGTGGTGAGAGCACCTGAAATATACTCTCTTAGAAAGTTTCCAATATACAACACATTATTAACTATCGTCATCATGCTGTACGTCAAAACATCATATTATTCTCCTTAAGTATATACAACTGTCATTTAAATTTTTTAAGAAAATCTCTAAAATCATTTTTAGTTGGAAAAAAAAGACAGAATTAAGGTCAAGTGAGGTTATAAGAGTGGCCTGATCCTATAGGATTAGTATCCTTATAAGAAAATGTACCAGAGGATTCTCTCTCCCAGCACATATGCAAAGAGAGAAGGCCATCTGAGGACACGGTGAGAAGGAGGCCATCTACAAACCAAGAAGAGAGCTCCTACAGAAACCAACCATGCTGGCACCCTGTTCTCAGAATCTGCCTCCAAAACTGTGTTGAATTACAGACTGGAGGGCATTCTATTGCTTATGCCCTCCAGTCTGTGATATTTGTTACGGCAGCCTGACAAACTGATACATAGTCATGTGTAGAAATAATCCTAGACACTATCTTAATATTTTTGGAGTTCTCACCAAAGAAGTTGCAGGTAATCTGGACTCATTATCCACATACAAATCACCATCTCCAAAATCATACAATCGAGAAATGAATATATGTAGACGCATGGTCTTGGATTTAGCAGACTTGGCATATAATTATGGATTTATTCCCTCTAAACTTTGAAGCTTGTTTCTCTGAACTATTGTGAATAAACCCAAAATAGTTAAAAAAAGGAAAGAAAAACAAATGTTTCCCCATTAGTGGTCTGTCCACTATGCCCAGAAGCAATATCTCAGAGCTCAGAGATTTTGCTGAGATAAGGATAAGATGGCAGTCTGTTCATCTTTAACACCCTAAATACTCACTTTTTACATTGGTTAAACCCACCAATTCCCTGTTGCTGTTTCTAACAAGTTTTTTCCAGATTCAGGAAGTTCAATTGTTAGGCTGATTGGATTGCAGTTTAGTGGCTGGGCTTGCCTAAGTGTGAATACACAGACTAAAGCAGCCCCCACACCCTGCTGCATGAGGATGACCCTTCTGTGGCCTCTCTATCCACCGTCATTCAAGAAATTCTCCAGCAAAACTGACTTACGTAGGCTTACTACACAATTCAATTCAGTCCAAGAAAATAATCAGGGAACTTTGCCTGGTGTATGAATGTAGACTGCAAATCTATAGCTGTGTTTCTGTGAGTGCGTGTGTGCGTGCGTGTGTGTGTGTGTATATGAGAGAGAGAGAGAGAGAGAGAGAGAGATGTGGGCTGGGAAGCTTTCATTGGAATTGTTATTTTTTAAGCATGCATGAAACATCCTATGTACTGAAAATTGTGAAGATTTGAAGATACAAAATGGACTTAAGTGAGCCACCCACACTTCAGGAGCTCAATCAGCTTTAAATTTCTTCTTTCTCACAGGTGTCTCATTCCAGCTGGTTCTCCCCACCCCCCACTCTTCTTTCCTTCCCAAATTGAGTGCTTTCAGCTAAACTTCCGGGGCACTCCCTGAACTATGAGTATTCTAATTGAGAATAGGGATAAATAAATGTGGAGAGGATGAACTTAGCCTGCTCTCTAACTGTGAGGCACCTGTTTAGTGAAGGTTTATCCAGCAAGAACTCAGTGATCCTGGTTCTCAGAGTGAAGAAATTATTCACCCTATGATGTGATTTGCATGCCTACTTATAGTGACTATAGATTATGATTAATGCCTATCTCACCACTCATCTGGCCCTGATCCCCTCTAGACCCTCCTTTGGGACTATGTAGTAATACTAGAAGTTCATTTCTTTACCCCAAACTCCATCTCCCATTCCTGGAGTGATTCTGCAGCTTCCTGTTGAACAGACAGGGTAGCCTATGTACACGCTGGCCAAATTCAAAGCAGGATTTATGAATCCTGAGCAGGATTTTCATGCTGTCTATACCACCGTGAAATTATCTGCTGATTCCATTTAGTGAACAAGGCAGGTTGAAACCTGCCATTCCCAAGCCCAGCAGAGGGATTATGTGGTCACAATGTCAATGTGATAATGCAGAGACTAATGAACAGGACTTCTATTTGGGGAGGTGGGCTTACCTAACCCAGAATTGCTTTTCTAGTGCCTAAATAGGAGGCAAATGAAGGAAGGTATGTTTGTGTACTTTCTCCCACTCATTACTTAGGCACAGTGTAAATTATTAAAAATAAGCAATTGTTCCAAAGGAAAAAAAAATAACTATTTGCATTTCCCAGGAGAGAATTTGCCCCCTTGAGGAAGTTAATACCAGAGGGCAAGAAACCACGGCCTAGAACAGAAGTAGTACCATATTCCCTCCACAGGAGAAAATGCAAATGCTTCAGCCTGGAGAGTCCAGCCTTTCATATCTTGGCCCTGCCCAGTCTGATTTCTTTGACTTCACAATGCCAATATGGTCCTGGCTCTTGAGCTGGACTTAGTTCTTATTCAAAATAGAGACCGATGTTGTAGGCACCAATGTTTACAAAATTGTGGGTGGGACAGCCTCCACTACTCACTTGTTTTGGTGAAATATACACAGTGAGCATTACAGTATGAAGCTGATTCTTCTTTATAAATCCTTTCTTAAGTACTCTACCCACAATGTTTTTTCCTGAATTTGTAGAGCAGTGGTTTTCAAATTTTCATAAGCAATCAGAGTACCCTAAGAGGCTTGTAAAAAAAATATTGCTGGGCCTCACCCCCAAAACTTCTTAATCAGTAGGCCTAGGTTGGACACCAATAATTCACATCTATAAAAACCTGCAGTGATTCCTATGCTGCTAGTCCAGGTACCAACTTTAATAACCATTGTTCTAAAGTTGTGCTGTTCAACCCCAAATAGTCAAAGCAACCTTGAAAAAGAAGAACAAAATTGGAGGTATCATAATCCCAGATTTCAAGATACATGACAAGACTACAGTAATAAAAACAATAGGGCACTGGCACAAAGACACATAAATCAATGGAACAAAGCAAAGAATACAGAAATAAACCCAAGAGTATATGGTCAATTCATTTTTGACACAGGATACACAAGAATACACAATGGAAAAAAGTCTCCACAAATAGCCTTAGGAAAATGGACAGCTACATGCAAAAGAATGAAACTGGACCACTTTCTTACACTATATACAAAAGTAAACTCAAATGGATTAAGGACCTAAATATGAGAACTGAATCCATAAAAATCCTAGAAGAGAGCATAGACAGTAATTTCTCTGACATTGGCCTTAGCAATATTTTTCTAGGGAAATCAACTCTTAGGTCTACATCAAAATAAAAACCTTGCACAGTAAAGGAAACCATCAACAAAACTAAAAGGCAACCTACTGACTGAGAGAAGATATTTATCAGAATGACTTATGATGAAGGGTTAGTATCAAAATATATAAAAAACTTATACAACTCAACACCAAAACACAAATAATCCAATTACAAATGGGCAGAAGACATGAATAGATATATCTCCACAGAAGACATACAGTCTGTTAACATACAGTTAACAGACACATGAAAATATACTTAGCATCGCTCATCATCAGGGAAATGCAAATAAAAACTACAATGAAGGGACATCTGGGTGGCTTAGTTAAGCGTCTGACTTCAGCTTGGGTCATGATTTCATGGTTTGTGGGTTCGAGCCACACATCAGGCTCTGTGCTGACAGCTTGGAGCCTGAAACCTGCTTCAGATTCTGTGTCTCCCTCTCTATCTGCCCCTCCCCCGTTCATGCTCTGTCTCTCAAAAATGAATCAATGTTTAAAAAAATTAAAAATAAAATCTACAATGAAATATCACCTCACACCTGTCAGAATGGCTAAAATCAAAGCACGAGTAACAACAGATGTTGGGGAGGATGTGAAGAAAAAGGAACCCTCATGCACCGTTGGTGGGAATGAAAACTGGAGCAGCCCTATGGAAGACAGTTTGGAGGTTCCTCAAAAAAGTTAAAAATAGAATTACCATATGATCCAGTAATTCTACCACTGTGTATTTACCCAAAGAATATGAAAACAGTAATTTGAAAAGATATATGCACCCCTATGTTTATTGGCAACAATAGCCAAATTATGAAAGCAGCCCAAGTGTCCATCAGTAGATGAATGGATAAAGAAGTCATGGTATATTTATACACAATGGAATATTACTCGCCCATATAAAGAGTGAAATCTTGCCATTTGCAACAATACAGATCAACATAGAGAATATTACGCTAAGTGAAATAAGTTAGAGAAAGAATACCTTATTTCACTTGTATTGGAATTTAAGAAACAAACAAAATGAACAAAGAAAAAAAGAGAGAAACCAAGAAATAGACTCTTAACTATAGACAACAAACTTATGGTAACCAGAGGGGAAGTGGGTGGGGAGATGGACCACATAGGTAAAGGGAATTAAGAGTACTCCCATTAAGGGGCACCTAGGTGGCTCAGTTGGTTGTGCGTGTGACTTCAGCTCAGGTCATCATCTCACAGTTCATGGGTTCGAACCCCGCGTCGGGCTCTGTGCTGACAGTTTGGAGCCTGCAGCCTGTTTCAGATTCTGCGTCTCCCTCTCTCTCTCTGCCCCTGCCCTGTTCATGCTCTGTCTCAAAAACAAATTAACATTAAAAAAAAAGAGTACTCCCATCATAATGAACACTGCATAATGTACAGAATTGCTGAATCACTATATCATACACCTGAAATTAATATAACACTATATGTCAGCAATACAGGAATTAAAATTTAAAAAAAAGGTTGTGCTGTCCAATAAGGTAGCCACTAGTCACATGTGGAACTGAGTACCTGAAATGTAGCTGGTCCAAATTGAGATGTGCCATAATTATAAATACTCATTGAGTTTCTAAGGCTTTGTACAGAAATAGAATGTAAAATACCATATTAATTTGTATGTGAGTATATGATAAAACTATAATATTTTTGAATATTTTAGGTTAAGTATAACCTTATTAAAATTAATTTCAATCATTTTTATTTTCTATCATGACTACTGTAAAGTTTAAAATTATATACATGGATTACAGTATATTTCTATCTGACAGCACTATTCCAGAGAATTATATATGGGTTAAAGATGGGATACTGTTGTTATGAAATTAGATAGTGAACATAGATTCAAAGTGTGAAACCAAATTCAACTACCTGAGGATTAACCAACCTTTCCAAGATCTTAGGAGAGCCTATATCAGAATCATAGCAATATACAGGAGCTATGAAGTAGCTACAATAATCCGATTCAGAGGAAATGGGTTGGTCAAGGAAAGAGAGAACTTGAAGAACAATCTAGGTCAAAATCATCTAATAGAATCAAGTTTTTTAGAGTCATAACATGGTTTTCCATCTACCCTGTCTTACAGGTAATACCAGCATATGAAACACAGCTCTTATTATCCAATGAATGTGATTCCTATGTGTACAAATTGATTCTTCAGGGAGATTCTTAGTTTCACAAGGACAAGAACTAATCTGTTCCTTTATGTAATTTTGGACACTTAGCACTGCTTCAATCTACATTATACAAATAAGTGGAATGAATGAATGAATGAATGAAGACATCTTAAATATTTTATATCCCTAAGCCAGGAATAAAATCATGTTTGTATTTTGCGGGACTGACATCATGTCCAGAGAAACATTTCTCAACTGGTGTTGAATAGATGTTAAAAATCAGAAGTTACAGCAGTTTAGGAAAATATATATACAACCTCTCCTTGGATATTCACAGCAACAACAACAAAATACATTGAATACAAAATTGAACTGAGAAGTCCTACAATTATTAAACATTTAACTTTATTTTACTGAGCATTTTATGTAAACATGAGATTATTTTTGCTTACAGTATCTATTAACTTTTCATGAAGTTAAGATTAACATTTCAGTTTTTATAAAACTCACTTCTGGAAAACCTAGTCCAGTGGCAAGAGGTTTTTTGTTCACAATTACCCTTTTAGGCCAGGAGAAAAGAATCAGAAAGGCTACTTTCCGGATGAACCATGTAGACAAATCCTCTCTGGTACTCTCTTTACCTTTGGCTCTCCCAGTGTATGGAGGCAGGAAAGAATTCTATCATTTTAGCTGCATCTAATCCTTTCTGGAATCAGCAAAACCAAGTACTCTGAGGTGAGATCTCTGCGTGGTAAACCTCTCCCCAGATCTTTCACTTTCTGGCCCTTTTCTCGGAATTTCTCAGTATTGGTCTCATGTCTTACCCATGACTTGAAGAAAATGACCTCAACACGTTCTTTTGGTGGGCTACCTACCAAGTTCAAGATAGCTCCTGGCCAGCGGCCAGTATGTGATAGACCCAGGCAGCAGTCTGGCCAGGAGAGCAAGAGATAGAGAGTAGGAGAAGTGGAGGAGAGCAGAGCTGTGTTCCAGGGTCAGGGGCCCTGCTTCCAGCCACTCCCTCTTAAATATCTTTAAAGGTGCTTAAAAACAATTTTAATAACGTGTATTATTTTTCATAAAATCTATATGGTTACCTTTGGACAAAAAGGATTTGGTCTTTCATCACAGCAGAGGCTAAAGTAATTCAAAAGGTAAATATTTAAAGTAAAAATATGATGTTTGCCTTAGCTAGAAATCACAAACAACAATCATTCTCTCTTATAAATTGATTTGGGATTCTCTAGGACAGCGTTTTTACTCCAGCTGTACTGTATCCCCCAAACTCCAATCTGCCCTGTAGACGACAGACCAGGACTGAATTATTGTTTTTTCCTGAACACTAAGGTTGTATTGCTTGGTTATATGTATGCATATGATGCAGCTGCACTCCTTGGAGAGGGGCTATGTAAGTTAAAGGCATTGTTGGAATTTCTTTGTTTTATTATTCTTCATTGTTATTCCCAAGCCTGAGCAAAGAGTTTTCTCTGCTGATTCAGAACCAGAATACACTGTTCTTACAAAGTCAATTGGTGAAGATCTGCTTCAGTAGGAAGGTCAAGAAACTATCCTTACCACATTTTTTGTGTTGGAGAATCCAGCTCAAGCTAAATCACTCTTTCTTAATTTCATAAATATTCATCTTCTAGGCAGGAATTTATCCAAGTCAAACTATGTTACTCTTGTAAGTGACAAAGGACAGGGGATAAGCAGAGTTGGCTTCCTCAAATCCCAAGGTTCCTACCCTGTCAAGTGATGGCATGATATTTCACTGATGTGGGTTTTCCTTTCTGCTTGGCTGTATGGTAGGTAGCTAAGAGAAACCAATTCACTTAACATATTAGCATTCATCGGGAATTTTTTTTAACTCTACGTGATTAAAGCACCATGGAAATAAATGTAGTTCCTCAAGTCAGGTGTGAGTGTGCTGGCCCCTAGTAAAACCCTAGGCATGGAAATAGGGGAAAAATTTCAAGTCGACATGGAAAATTTCTCTCATTACTTCACTATAAGAATCTTAATTAGTCCCAAAGGTTTTTCTCACTCATTTTAAAGCAAACTCAGGTAGATCAGACAACTAACTATGTGTCAATCAATCTCTCCTAGAGTGGGCTGCCCTTATACAATCTGACCCTCTATACTTGAAATTGTGAGTTGGCTGGGATTTTGTTCTATTCTAAATAGAAGGTATGCAAGTGGAATTGTGCCGATAAACGGGCTTTTCTAATTGAGTTCATCCTTGTAAATTAATAAAAAAATTCCTGCCAATCAAACATGTGCATGTTTGCAGGAATATTATCTGTAGGTAATAGAGATAATTAATACTTCATGACATCAAGGTCTGAAATTAAAATCAAATCTAAGACTTAACTGCGATTATTAAACCTGAGGAAAATTATCTTTCCGATGACAAGTGTCACAACCTTCAGCACCTGAATTAATAACAGGGAGCGAGCCTCCAAAAACATACTGCATGCTTCTTTTTTTTCTGTGTTGCAATAATTACCACTTCGTGACATCAAGGACCTACATGTCTGGCTCAAGATAATATTATACATCAGTGAAGCATTATTGCAGCAGGAAACACAACTTTCAGGCAAAGTATCTAGTAGAAAAATATAAGTGAAAGGGTACAGGATGGGGAGATGGGAGACACTGGCTATAATACTGACTTTTTGAGACCTGAGTTCTAGCCCAGAATCTTGCCGATATCTGTCTCTTTGACTCGAGTTAATCAAATCGTTTCATCCAGCTTGTTCGTAGTTCTTTCATCATGTGAAGCTAATTTTTGCTCCATTGATAAGATTCATGTTGGATCAAACAGGAGTGTTTTTGAAATAATTATGTTTTCTTTTATCTTTTCATTTTTCCAAGATGTACTGAGTACCAGTCATTATGTGAGGCGTTTGGGAATGAGAAATTAGAAAAGACAAGACATAGAAAAGACAAGTCCCTGATCTCAAAGGACTTGACGATCTGATGAGAGAATTGTCTACATAAAGCGTACCAAGATGGACAGCAGCTCAGAGTCCATAGGAGGCATGTCTCATGCAGCTGTGCTGAGGGTGGGTTGCTGGCAGGGAGACCCTGAGAAAAGAAGATGCTGGGCTGAATCTTGCAGGACACCCATCTTTTAACAGACAGATGAATGTCCAAGAGAACAAGGGAACTGTTTAAATTATTTTTCCCACCATAACTAGGTTGGAGTGGTTGATTCTCAGGGAATAGTTACATACTAATGTGTTAACTATCATAGGTTCATGCTGAAAACAAAACACTGCTTCTCAAATCACATCTGCATTCTGGAAGTGGAGTGTTACAGTTTATAAAAAGAAAAAAATAATAATAACTTGCCCGAGGATAGCTTACTAGAAAGGATTGGAGCTAGGATTTGAACTGTGTGGCTTAATCTGTATATGTAAGGTCTCTTTCTGTTGCCCTTGCTAAGATCCAAGAATCACTGGGGTAAGGCCCATGAGGACCCTTTCTTATAGGGGCAGGACCCAATAGAACAATTGGATTGAGGACAGATCACAGACCCAGAGAGGAAGCCCAATGCCTCTCAGGGAGTGCAGTCATAGAGACCAAGCTGGTTTTGCAGGAGTGAGGAGAGGGGTGAGGGCTGAGGAGAGGGATAGGGCTCACCAGGGCCTGCTAAACCTCAGACTGAGGGCTGAAGAAGAACTCTGATACTACCCTGGGATCTCTGAGCTGACTTTCACCCTGGCTCCCTCTACCAGGACTGACGCTTCTTGCAACGGAGAAAGGGAAGGGAGAGGCAGGTCCTAACAGCACCAAGGGGTGATGGAAGGGGGAGTTAGAATCCTGTGTTCATCTGGATCTGGCGAAACTCTCTGTGCTAAGGGCTAGATATAATATCTACAGCTGCCCCTGCTGCTCTTTGAGCTATACCTTCTGGCATACAGGCCCTGAAGCTTTCTCTTCTGTACAAGCTTGGCAGAAACTCAGGTGGTATGCACGCACACTGGTGGTTAAAATGTGAAGAATCTTCCATCCTGGTGTGTAAATAACCACAATCCGAGCTTCCCCCTCCCTCCACCCTAGCCCCTGCCCCAGGATCTTGCAGGGCTCCCATCAGGGGACCTTCAGGGCCCCTCTCCAACACTAGAGCTATTGTCTGTCCAGTGGCTAGGCCCTGTGCTATAGACACTCTAAAATATTTTGAATGTCGCCACTAAGTCGAAGAACAGTGCTACCCCTCAGGCCCAGGGAGGAGGGGGCAGATCCCCCTACCCCTGGTCCCACCTGCTGCCCAAATGTGAAATCTCCTCTCAGCTCAGATGGGACTGATTCAAAACTGTTGGAAAACACAAGACTTAAACTCAGTGCTGGCCTAGCAGATGCCCTCTTCCAGCGCATGCCAGCTTACACTGTTGTTTTGTTTTGTTTTGTTTTGTTTTGTTTTGTTACTTTCTTGTCTGATTAAAAATCCTTTCTATATTACTTTGTAGATGAGACATAAGATGTTCAAATTGTGTTAAGACAAAGGCTCTGCTAACATACAATTTCCTCTTTCCTCTACCCATCAGAGCTTGCCATTCGTTATCTCACTTCTTCTGAGCCTGTCAGATGCTGGGAGTCTAATTTGGGACACCAATTATCACTTTGGAAGTGACAGTAGCCGGAGGCACTGTCCAGTTCTATGACTGAGCACAAAGGTTAGCCAGAAAGACTTGGGCCGGAGTCCTATGTCAGCCACTTAAAAGATTAATGAGTTTGTATAGGTGATTTCATCTCATCAAGTCTCTGTTTTTCAACTATATAAATAATGGAGACATTAAGAATACCTAATATATCAGGTTGTTGTGGGGGTTAAATTTGACTATGGACACTAAATGTTTAGAATACTTTAGTGAAAAGTAAGTGCTTAATAAATGCTAGTGGTTATTGTTCCTTATTATCACCTTTGCGGTATATTGTGCTCCAATTCTCAGAGAACAAGTGTGCTCAATCCTAATGTGAATCCTTGAAACCCAGACACAACGTTATGGAATATCACGGGAATGTCACACACCACGGGAGACTGCCGAGAGGGGTTGGAGGTAGTGTGCTTACCCTGCCGCCAGCCACCTTCCCTTACTGACGATGTGACTGAGTGCTTCACAGACACTGCAAAAGCACTGAGACCAACTCCAAAATCTGGGTCTCCGGAGAGCCCTGCAAAATAGGGGGTTTGGAATTGACTCGAAAAGAGACAAATGCACGCTGCGTTGAAAGCTAGTGAATTTCCAGGCCATATCTAGTCTTCTGGGAATTTGGTGTGTATTAGCATAACTAGAGAAATCATTTTTTAAGCAACCCTTCCATGGCCAGAGTTGCTGTGGACTCTTTGTTAGCACAGAAAGCCCTGGTGTGCTGCATGTCAGCTTTGTGTGCTCCAAAGAGAAGAATCTGGAGATTCTACCTACCCCCCACCCCCACCCCCACCTTGGAACAATGTTTATTCCCTGTTTTATCCTCCAAGTGAAGGCATATGTTTCTTCGATTTGTTGTTTGCAGCAAGGTGCAGCTTAGAGGGGAGTGTGGATGCGCTTGTGTTTGCCATGAAATTAAATAAGAGCAATGATACATAGCCAATGTGCACCCATAAATTTCAAGAAGGAAAATTCCAATGTGGCATGAGGATAGAAGTAGCTGATATATTAGAAGGGAGCGACACTGAATCTTGTGCAAAACGAGAGAAATATAATTTCCCTGCATTATCTTGTCCCTCTCTTAATTGCCTACCAAGATGCATTCATCAACTAGCTTCCCTAGGCTCAAGCTTACGACTTGCATGCATTTTTATATAAAACCAGCTTGTGTTTTAAGTATAAAACACACTGCTTGTGCTATCACACCAGACACAGCAAATGGATAAAAATCTTCACTTGTCAGTTTCTGGATACAACGCACTTTGCATTTCAAGATTGGGAAATAGGCTGCAAACACCAAGGACTGACAGTAAATATGGGGGTTTGCAGTATCAGCTGGACTATATTTATCATGGAGCAGGTTCACACCACTACCTCACTACCTGGGGCTTTGTGCAAGCTTGGAGTTGACAGAGGGAAAGGATGGCTAGCTGTCTGGGTGATTCCCATTCTAGTGGCAGGCTCAGTACCCCACTTCTAGACTTGGAATTAGTTACTGAGAGATGCATTCAAGCTCTGTCCAACCCTGAAAGCCTGAAAGAAAGGCAAATTTGGAGAATGTGGGCTAACCAGCAAGTCAGGGCATAGAAGAGAAGACTATGAAGACCATGAAGACCATACAACGAGGGCACATAAAATCCATAACAATAAGGCCCTCAGTCTGTATACCCCAAAAGGGCAGAATATAGAAGCTGATGATGGTCTCCAAACAAGAATGCCAATAAGAAGTAGAATGCTAATCACGCTTAAGTCCAATGATCTCTGAGGTGGCAGAAGGAAAGCTTCCATCTGCATGTGCTTTTTAAATGAGAGAAAGCAGCAGAGAGAGGGGTGAGCAGCAGAGAGAGGTGGGGAGTGGCAGGGAGAGAGGGAGCAGGAGGAGCAGGAAGATATGGGGGAGGGGAGGGGGAGGGGCAGAGAGGGACAGGAGCAGAGAGGATCTGAGGCTGGCAAAGATGACAGCAGAGAGCCTTGTACAGAGCTGGAATTGCCGAAGTTGGACGCTTAAACAACTGAGCCACTGGCTGCCCCCGAGCTGTGTATGTTTTAAAGGGCCCTATTCCATCTCCTGCCAGCCTGTCTCACCATGCAAATGGTGTATACAGTAAGAATTTGGCACATAAAGCCGGACACACATGGAAGCAATTCTTAGTTCTGACACTGGGTGATTTTTGGCAAATTATATAATCTCTCTTAGCCTCAGTTCCTTAATTTGGAATTTGGGGATAATAATAATATCAATCTCATAGAGTTATTGTGATTATTGAATTAGATATTGCATGTTAACAGCTTAGCAGAGTGCCCTGCTATATGGTAAGAGCTGAGTAAATGTTAAGTATCATTATCGGTTTTGACTGAAGTTGCACAAAAGCAGTGAGTATGCATAGAATTGCAGTGGCCTTTGTTTAATAGCTTAGGTTTTTGAGGTCAAGAAAGAGTCTATGACTTTATCCAAAGCCACACAACTAGTCAAAGCTTATACTCTTTGATTTCTTTCATCATCATTTTGGGGTTTTCTTGTATATATTTTGTTAGATTTATACCTACTTCGCTCTTTTTTTTTTTTGGTGCTGTTATAAATGATACTTAAAATAATTTTTAATTCCAATGTTTCATTGTTAGTATAGAAAAATACAATTGATTTTTAATGTTATTTGTATGCTATAACCTTGCAAATCTTATGTATTAGTTCTAAGAAGGTTTTTATAGATTATTTGGAATTTTCTAAGAAGACAGTTATGTCTTCTAGGAATAGAAACAATTTTATTTCTTCTCTTATGTGTACGTCTTTTATTTTTCTTTCTTTTTTTAAAGTTTATTTATTGATTTTGAGAGAATGAGAGAGAAAGAGAGAGAGAGAGATAGGGAGAGAGTGTATGTGCATAAGTAAGCAGGGGAGGGGCAGAAAGAGGGGGAGAGAATCCCAAGCAAGATCTGGAACCCACCATGTGGAGTCCAACGCGGGGCTCAAGCTCAGGAACCATGAGATCGTGCGCGACTTGAGCCGAAACCAAGAATCAGACCCTTTACCGACTAAGCTACGCAGGCGCCCTGTATTTTTCTCACTTTATTGTACTGACTAGGGCTCCAGTACAGCATTGAAAGGATCAGTGAAAGAGAAAAGTTTTGACTTAATCCTAATAGTAGGTGAAAAACATTCACTCTTTCATATTATATATGATGCTAGCTGTAGGTTATTGGTAGATGCCTTTCTATCAAGTCAAGAAATTGCCATTCTATTTCTGCCATGCTTAAAGGGTTTTTTTTAATTTTTTAATGTTATTTTATTTTTGAGACAGAGAGAGACAAAGTGCAAACAGGGGACAGGCAGAGAGAGAGGGAGACACAGAATCCGATGCCATGCTTAAAGTTTTTATCATGAATGGGGATACTAAACTTTTTCAAAAAAATTTTTACATGTATTGGAATGATCATATTTTTTTTCTTCTTTATTCTGTTAACATAAATTATGTTGGGGTGCCTGAGTGGCTCAGTCGGTTAAGCTTCCAACTCTTGATTTCGGGTCAGGTCATGATCCCAGGGTTTGTGAGTTCCAGCCCCACATCACTGACAGTGCAGAGCCTGCTTGAGATTCTCTCTCTGTTCCTCCCCTGCTTGTGCTCTCTCTCTCTCACTCAAAATCAACAAATAAAACTTAAAAAAAGAAAGAAAGAACCACAAGGCTGATGTTTAACTTAAAAAAAAAATAAATTACATTGTTTTTTTCAGAGGATTTTTTTATAAAATTAGAAGAATCATAACTTTAGTGGAATTCTTTTTTATTTTACCAAGGATAAACATTTTGATTTATAGAACTTTAGCAGAGAAACTGGGAAATAGCTATTTACATAAGTGTTAAATTTAATTAGTTGATATCTCCTATAGGTCCAGAGGGTGGGACATCTGCTTCTGAGTTCAGTGAGTGCTTGTGGATTTGTCCAGGGTGTTCCATGTGAAACTGGCTTATGTCATTATTTCTTAAAATAAACTCATTTGAACATGTTATTTTCCCTAAGCTGAAAATCAAGAGCTATGTAATTCAGCTCAAAGGCTGAAATGTGCTCTAAAAACCCTGAAGAGAGGGTCCATACAGAGACCAGCCAGGCCTGTCAGTGCTGAGGGCTGGAGAAGGTGCAGAGATGGCCGAGCCAACACGTGCAGGCCACAGCGACTACTGGGACACCTGCCCTAAAAGTCCCCAGACAGAGATGATAAAAGATAAAACAAGTTAGTACCTAGGCATTGCTTTCAGAGCTTTCCAGGCTCCAATTAAAATTTTATGTGTGGGAGTTTAAATGGGTGCTTTAATAAAATATTGATTCATTTGAGTTCTGATTTTTATAAAGAAATATATCTTTTGTCTCCTAAACAGTGCTTGTTCCTTCCTAAATAACATTCATGCCAAGTTATACTTTGCTTTCATCATTCAAGTTTGATCTTAGACTCTAAAGAGTCCTTTTGTACTATTGTTCTTGGTTCCTTTGCCCATTGTCCTCTCCATCTCCTATCCCTCTAGCCGATAGTTATTCCATGAAATGAAGTTCAAAAACAAAGCAGTACTTAAACCATTTCAATAAATAAGTGCAACATCTTCCCCTATTTGATTTCCTCCCTTGCAGTCTGGTACAGAGAGGAACCCTCACAGTCCCGGACTCCAGCAGATATTCTGGTTTGCATGTTCCAGATGAAGGAAGCCATGTATTAATTTGGGATGAGCCCTTGCATTTCATCACAGAAAGTGAGTGTTGGCTTGAAATGGAGGACCAGCTCATGTGGGTATGAGATGGTGCAGGGATCACCAACTGCTGCTCCTGGGCAAAGGACCGAATTATTAAAACTGTTGTTTATGGCCCTTATCATTTACAAACAGGTGAACAGTGAAAAAAGACTTGCAATTTCCCTAAATTAATTTGCAGTTGAGGGTTCTCTTGTGTTAAAAAGATAAGAAACTTGTACAGAATTACAGAACAAGAAGTTTACAGCTGTCTAAAGGAACTGCAAGTTGAAGGTTATCTAGTAAATATGGATAAAATGACATTTGCCAGAATGACTGTTACTCCCCATGACACATTTGAGAAATTGAAATGGCTTTGAGACAAATAATGCCCTAATCCATGATCCCATCACCAGGGAACTAGCTGGGTAAATTCAGTAAAGTTAGCTCTAAAATAGTAATTGTTGGCAGAAGAGGTAGTCAGGACATTGATGTCCTGGGAAGCCCAAACCTGATACAGATTTTTTTTTCTTCCAAGTTTTTATTTAAATTAATGTTATTTAACATAGAGTGTAGTATTGGTTTCAGGAGTAGAATTTAGTGACTCGTCACTTACATAGAATACCCAGTGCTCATCACAAGTGCCCTCCTTAATCCCCATCACCAATTTAGGCCCATCCCTCCACCCACCTCCCATCCAGAAACCCTCAATTTGTTCTCCACAGTTTAAGAATCTCTTATGGTTTTCCTTCCTCTCTGTTTTTATCTCATTTTATTTTTTCCTTACCTCCTCCTATGTTCATTTGTTTTACTTCTTACATTCTACATGGAGTGAAATCATATGTATTTTTCTTCTGTATTTTAATTTCAAGAAGTCCTTCCCCAAAGCCAGTGTCGCTAAGTAAAGGGCTCACCAGCATTTCAAAGTGAAGAGGTATCAGCTTTTCTTCTCTACTGACTGGTACTACTACTACCTTGAACACAAGCACTCCTTATCTATACATATTCACTTTCATAATAATCTGTTTATATACCTCTCTCTCCAACATTATATATATATACATCTGCTCACAAAACCTTGTAGCTGTATAATAATGATGATAGCACACATTTATAATACTAATAACTTGTATTTATTGGGTGTTACAATGTCCAAGTAACTTACTAAGCATTTTATACACATTAGCTCATTTCCACCTCACAGAAGTCCTGTTTGATGTAACTATAAGAACCACAGCCATGCTATTCATGAGAAAGTTGAATTTTAGGAATTGGGGGATTTGCTCAAGTTCCCATCAATAGCAAGGAAAGGACTCCAAAAGTATGACTTCTCTAATTCCAAAGCCCATGAATTTAACCAGTCCACAGCACTTTCTGATATTAACTCTTCAACAACTATATAGTGTGTCAAGTACAATGCTGTGTGCCTTCCTAAATAGCTGTACTTTTCATCATATACATGTTCCTGTCCCTACTTCCTACTTGAAATTTAGTACCATTCATGTATTTTCAGTAATACTGGAGGATTTTTCTTATAGAAATTCTCCAGGTTTTTGTCTTTTCTTATTTAAGATTGTGTTTATTTTGCCATCCTCCATATATTCATGTATTCATCATGACAAATTATTCTGAGACAAATTCAAATCTCACATCAGTGTCATATTTCTCCTCACCACTTCGATGTACAGAAATTTTTCCCACGTTTGAGATTCTGCTATTTCACTTAGCAATCATCAATTTAAACCATATGTCTTTGTCCATTCTGGTTGTAAACTGTATACAATAGATTTTAATGTCTTCCCTGAGCACAAAACTGGGCATCCAGTTTAAGCTACGTGAATTCCTATTGAACGATCAGATGATTAAACAAATAACACCAAGATTACATGCTCAAAACAGCAATGACAACAACTGCAAATTTAAAAAAAAGTGATAATTTTTAAAAACAAGTTTTGATGTCTTTGGGGAAAATGACACCATATATCAAAGCCAATAGAATGATTCCTACAAGAAGACAGAATCAGAAAGAGTTCAGGGGAGAGTAAAGTCAATAATTCCACTTTTCCATTAGGGAAAATTCCTCTGACTGGAAGTTATATCGCTTGAGATGAGAAAAAGGCCACCTAGAGCTTAATACAAAATGAAGTGAACGAGCTGTGCATTGTGCCAGCCACCTTCTCTGGGCCCAGAAAAGTCTAGAATGTGACCTAGAGATCATAATTCATTGACTCACAACAGATCCATCTGGATGAGATGTTCAAGACTTGCTTGTGCAGGACACAAGCTTGATATTCATTAAATACTTTCCTTCAACCAGTTTACTCTCATTATGCGCAACAAGGGCTTAGGTTAGCAAGGATTAAAGAACAAATATTGTAAAGCAAGAAGCTTTAGCCTCAAGACATACAAATAGAGAGAAACTGGCTTTAAAAAAAAAAACAATGTAGGATTAGATTATGAACTTGTTCACTGAACAGTTACGTGGCAATTTGCTAAGGTAATTATTACCATTAATTCGAGAGCCAATAATTATCATAGCAGTTCTACCATTTCATCTCTCATTTATTCTGAAATCCTAGAAGCAGATTTTTTTTTTTTAAGATACCTGGTTTGCTCAGCTGGTCTAAAAGCTTCTATTTTAATAACTTTATAATCTTGGGCATTTTTTGGTGGGAACCGCAAAGTTTTCAGTAAGTCTTCTTATGTTAGTGAAACAATGCACTGAGATCCAAAAGGTAATTAATCTTGGTCACTCTTCCTTCTGTAGAGCACTCCAGCCTGGAGGTTAATAGAAAAGGAGGCAGTGGCTGCCATTTTGGGTCTCTTTCTGTTTCAATTTTCTGGTCACAAACACCATGATTTTTCTAGCCAAAAGGGGTGAACAGGAGCAAATAACTCTCCCCTTGATGCCTCTCCCTCAGGCCCTTCAGTCTTTGGAGTGCAGGACTTAGTGCTAGTTTAATTGAACTGCTGTGCTTGGCTTCTCCTCTGAAAGAAAGAGATATATAGTCCCTCTGGTGACTTGTTGTAACAGATTTCAAACTCAGCTGGATTTAACTCTGTGAATTAAAACTACTGCTTGAGATTGGGAGCCTCATGAAAAGAGCAACTCCAAATACTGGCATGTAAACAAAATGCTTTACAAAGGGCATGCAAAAGTTCTGGCTTCTCTTCCACTTGACTATCACAAACTTGCATTGCTTAATTTTGTTTTTCAGACCATAGTAATGACTAGTTTGGGGGGTGGGTGATCATGGTGTGTCCTGGTGGAACATCTAATAAATCTGTACTTGAGGCAGTAAAATACCAATATCCTTGCCATAGAGAAGGTATCAGCTTCATAGTTTTGAAGTAAGACAATTATCAGCACTATTGCATTTGCTCACAATAGGTTAGAATAGGCCGATTTAAATCCAAATAACCTAATTACACTGATGTTTTGAGAAGAAGAGCTAGGATCAAAGGCTTACAGAATCTAAGAGCTGTAAAGTATCATCACCAGAATGATCTATGCAACTACTTGGATATAAAAATGAAAAACAAAACAAAACAAAACAAAACAAAACAAAACACTGAGGCCCAGAGAGTTTAAAGTGATTCGATCTATTGCTCAGCTAGTTGGAGAAAGGATAGAGCCAATATTCAAAGGCTTTTAGGTCTTCCACATCTTAAGACGTTTCTGTCCTCTACATAACACTGCCTTAAAGCACTCGGGGAAGCTCTGAAGCCTATTTCCTAACTATATTACATAGGAGAAGGTGAGGTAGATAAGGCTTTGGAAAGCCCTAATAAGATAGGATGCTTGAGGGGAATGACAAATAGCCAGCAAATAAACACCCACCACCCTTCCAATATTTGGTCTAAGAATCCAGTTTTCCCCAGGCCTACCCTTGGGCTGGGCTAATGATGGAACCAAGAAGATAAGAATGGGCATCAGAACCCAAAGTTTCCATAACTCTGCATGTAGGGCTCATGACCAGAGAAAATTTCTCAATAGACAAAGAGGAAAGGAAGCTATCCAAGAAACAGGGAGAAAAAGTGGCAGGGAATAGCTATCGGTTGGTGTGGTGATGGTAATTAGCTGGGCCTTGATAGAGGGTATTGGGCCTTTAATTCATTATTGCTCTTCCAGACCCAAGACTGAAGGACTAGCATGGAGGATATTGCAAGGCAGAGCCTTAAGACAATATTTTACTTAGCTAGTTCAAACCAATGAAATCCAACCACTTATTAAATCTCCTAACGTTTCCCATGCCCTGTGTTGGGTTATAGATGCACAGAGATGAATGGGCCACACTCCCTGTCCACAAGAAAGAGACAGACATGTATAGTGAGAACTTCAGACCAATGTGGTACATGACAGAAGCAGCATGTGATTCTGGGGAACAAGAAGGAGATCTCATTTCTGACTGTGATTAAACACCCCAGATAAGGGAATGGGGTAATCCCAGAGCCTTTGTATAGGAAAAACCTGTGTCCAAGCGTAAGTGAATATAGCTGAGGAGAAGAGACTATTATTACAGGAGGTCAAGTGGGTCCTTCCTTCAAAGATACGAGCAGGGCAATAGGAGGCAGGTCACTGGCCACGATCCTTTTCCAGTAGGAGTGTGGTTTGTGGCCCAGGAACTAGCTGCAGGGCAACATGGCTCTGCCACCCCAAAAATCTATAACTAATGAAAAAAGAGCTGAGATGAGGCATAGGATACTAAGGCCCTCCTTCACAGGGGAAGGAATAAAACTGAGACAAGACCCCAGTGTGCTGGGAGCAGCATAGCTGTCAGTAACAAGTGGATGTCCAACAGATTTGCTGCATTACTGTATTTTCAGCCCATGTTTATTTATTTTTTTTAAATTTTTTTTAACGTTTATTTATTTTTGAGACCAAGAGAGACAGAGCATGAACGGGGGAGGGGCAGAGAGAGAGCGAGACACAGAATTGGAAGCAGGCTCCAGGCTCTGAGCCATCAACCCAGAGCCCGACGCGGGGCTCGAACCCACAGACCGCGAGATCATGACCTGAGCTGAAGTCGGACGCTTAACCGACTGAGCCACCCAGGCGCCCCAGCCCATGTTTAAAAATAGACATGATGGTTGCAAAAGAAGACAGCTCAATTTTATAGACAACTGCTTCTGTTCTGAGCTGCTACTCTGTTTTTACCTGGGCCCTCTCTTGGCCAGTCACACCTATGTCCTACAGGTACAGTCCCTCTATGTTCCGTATGGCAAATCACTGTGAGTAGAGAGACCCTTTACGGGTAAAGCAGTTGAAGATGGTAAATGAATCTGACTCTGCTTTTTGAACCTGTGCAGGTTCTTTCTTTGGGCCTTAGCTCCTTCCTGGTATTCCCTGAGGACATAGTAGATGGAATAAGATTCCTTCCAGGGATGCTGTAAAGAAATAGTGATTCAAGGACAACATCCAACTTTATGATTATAAAATGTAAGGAAGCAGTCCAACATCAGTGCTGCATGGGAGTGGGAGGGAAGAGAAAAGAGGAAGTAAACATGCGATGTGTCCTGAAGCTGTCTCCCGTCTTTAGCGCAGTGAAGCAGACAAAACAAAGGAGAGGCTGAATCCTTCCTCATATGCCTTGGCTTCACAGAGAGCATAAGATCATCATCATTATCCTGCTCTACCTTGGTGAAGATGAGTCCCTGAAACAGAAGGGATAACTGATACTAGAAGCACAGTCTCCCCTGTTCAGGGAGTTTTGTGTCTCAGAATGCACCTTGCTGATGAATGGCTGCTGTCTAGAGATTCTGTACCTACACAATTACTGGCCTGCACGACAGTGAGACTAGCTGCCTGGCTAGGTCCAAAATGGCTAAAGGACATAGATAATTCAGTTATTTTTCTCCAGTGAAATCCCTCTGGTGACATCCTGAAGCCATAATGCATGCACAAAGATATTGATGTGGCCCTTGCCCCTGAGTGTTGGCACCTTTCTTTTTACCTTAGGTAAGCCCAGAGACACTCAGTGACCAACAGGCGCATGCTGGTGGGATGACCTTTGGAAAGCATAATTCTTGGTGCCTCTGCCACTGGTTTATTTAGCATACTTCCCCAGAAATGTGATCTGTGACTTTACTTGTCATGTGGTGCTATCCGTGCATGCTCTACTACACAGGGGGCCCCACATATTGAAGATCCACTCAGTGCTTTCCTCCTGGATAGTGTGCTGCTTCCTGTCATACGTATGCCCATTTTCCCAACATATGCCCTTCCCAATTTCCCTGTCTGATTCCCCTCTTCTCTCTGTCATTCACCTTCTTTTCCTGCCATTCCCGGATATTCTCCACCCACTTGTAGCTCCATCATTTTGTTTACAAATGTTTACATTTGTTTATGTCTAATGCTTTGCCTAGTACTCTAAATGCCCAGAAGAATTTCTTCTTGCTTTAAATATGCCCCACTGCTATTAGACAAATGTCACTTCTATTACTCAAACTCTGACTCTGGAGTTCTAGAGGCATGCTAGAGATCGTGCATATCTGTTCCCAATTCCATATCAAAGGTTGGTGGCTTAAGGTCAGTCTTGGTGGTGGGAGTATGGTATTTACACCATAGAAACTGGCAAATGCTACAAATCAGAGCTTCCTCCAACACCAGCCCATTTATGAATAGCAAGTAACAAAGAAAATTACATATAGGTGGAACTCAATGAATTTTTACTAAATGGATTTTTACATGCTAAGGATACTTCTTTTTTTTTTATCTCCACCATACAAAATATCTTCGTATTTCAAAGAGTAAAATATTTAATCACAGTAGACAAAAGAACTTGGTAAAATTACAAAGAGCATATTTGTAAGAATTCTATTTTTGTTATAAACAGAAGACATTAATTTAAAGGGAACCAAAGCATTGCTGTCCTCTGCAAAGCCAGAAGACATCCTGCTCTCCTCCAGCCAGCAGGTTTACCTGAGGATAAAGGTCTCTTCTGCCCAGAACAGACATCTGAAAACAATTGTCACAGCCACAAATTAACTGTGGCTCTTTATCTTTCCTTTATTTTTACCCCAGAGCAAAAATAGCCTTAAAAGAAATTTCTGATCCAAGATACCCATTTTCTTAGACTGTAATCTTAGCCCACATACCATCTAGCTATGAACTTCTTTTTGATTGAAAAAACTTCCAGAGGTGGAAGAAATAGTCTAGATCCAAACTAGGAGGCAGAGGGTATGTGACTCAAAAATATCACAATTCTTCAGTCTTAAGAAAGTGAAAGAGGCATGCATGTGACATTGATTTCTGGTTCTAAATATCCCCCAACCTCTTATTTTAGAAGAGAGCCCTGTTATTAAGTATCCATGAGTGCAAGCACATAAGTAAAATCTGGCTCATTTAAGTAACAAAGGATTTGAGGTAGCTTACAGATCCCATAAAAGTCTAGGGAATCAGATTCAGAAAACATGCAGGAATCAAGAAAACAAGGTGACAAAATGCAGCCTAAGTCATGCCCCTGACAATTCATGTGTTAGAATCTCAACACTTCTATTATCTGTGGATAATTTGTCAACTGTGTTCTGGAGGTTTGAGCTTCTTCTCCCTGATCTGAAGCCCTGGACAGCAGTATTAGCTTAGTTGAGCCTAGATTACATGTTCCTGTGTTAGCTTACTGGTTGAACTCTTTAGACTCCTGTAATAGGAAATAGGCATAGCCTCTTATAAGAATTCCACTCTAAGGGGATGGCTTCAAATAAAGAATGTGTGGAGCTAAAACAGAAAATGAGAACTATACAGAGAAGGGCAAAAAGAAAGAAGATAGGAAGGAAAACAGCAAGATAATCCCTGATCTGCTTGTGCATCTGTCTTTCCAGGTAAAGAGAAATCCTGAAAGTCATATAATTTTGATGTTGCCACTAAGGTATATTTGAAGATATCTAAACATTGAAATATTACTTAATTAACTTTATAAATAACCCCCTTCACTCACCTATCAATAGGTAGCTAAAGTCGGGTAAAGTGTTTGGGCCAACACATATTTACAAAGTAAAAAAAAAATTGGAAATAAGAGGTGACTGATTTAGTCCTGAAAAACCTAAACTAACTCTTGTTTTGCTTATTCAATAAAAACAATGAATTAACTCTACATTGATTTTCCCATTACTTGTAGAAAGTCAATTTGGTATTCAGAAAGCCACTAGAGTCATCACTGTTGGTTACCTGCCCCATGCTGTGCATATTGTTGGTCTTTTCTAGCAGAAAACCCTTTTGCTTCATATAACCATCCTGACTTCATACAACATGTGTTTCAACTTCACTGTCTTGCCAGGGATTAGCTTAGAGGGGGTATATGGCCCAACGCTGATGATTGAGATTTGAAGGGGAACCTATGGAGGCCCTCTGAGAAGACGAAGAAAGAGACATGTTGGTCCCAGATGTTATTAGGACCACATGTGATGCCTGAAATTGTTCTTTGTCACCATGCTACCTAAGAATGAGGTTATCACTTGAGAAAACAACCAAATGAAACAGAGATTCAGAGCCAATTACAGTACACACCTTACACAGAGCCTGCCCTACCACTGAATTTCTTGTTATTTGAGACCATAGTTTTCCTTTTTGTGGAAGTCAGTTTAAGTTGGGATTTCTTATTAATTGCCATCAAATGTGTCCTAATGTACTAGTTGGAACAATGTATTTTCTTTTTGTGGAGAAATTGAAGGCTACACTGTTTGCAGTTTCTATTAAGAGGCAAAGCAAGATAGGACAGAGAGACAATTGTTTTTCTTTTAGAAGAGGGTAACAGCATACCCTTACAAAAAAAATCATCCTAATTCTTTAGAATTAACTCAACCTTAAGAGCCAAACTGTATGTTCCTCCTGCTTTTCACAAAAACAAGTCCATATTATGGTCTAACGATCACATGCACTAATGAGACATTCAAAGTGAAGTCATTTCTCAGTATTTGAAGCCTACTGCATTTGTCATGTATCTTGTAATACAAATATGTGCAACCCTAATTTCTTAGTAATGGAAGCTGGGAAAGGTCATTCTATTAAGGCTGTATGCTTTAGAGAAAAAATAAATGGACTCAATTAGTTGGTTTACTAGGAAGCAGGTCCACTTAGAAAGGGTTAATGCAATATAGTTACCATCTATTGCCTGCTAACCATGTCCTATGTGATTCATAATGCACCAGAATCATGTAATCTTTAAACAACTCCACAACTTAGGTTTTATTAAACCCATTTCTCTAGGAAAGAAACTAGGTTTCAAAGAGGTCAAGTAAATTGTCCATGGTCACACAGCTAGTAATTAACACATTGGAATATGAATCCAGCATGCCTGACTTAAAAAGATAAAGATACTTATCTTTTTCTACATCTTGTTTCTGGATTAATAAGCTTAGACTTTAAAAAATGCTGAGAAAGTCTTCATGCGGTCTTTTCCTTTTCTTCCTTTTTTTTTTAAAAATTTCTTTTCTGTTATCATCGTCCTTTTTTCTTTCAATTTTTCTTCTTTGTTCATAACATATTTAGAGCAACTATGAAGGATACAAGGCTGACTCAGAACAGGTCCTACTCTTGCTGTCTTCAAAAAAGCTAATACACATATACCCATAACTCAAAGTGGAAATTAGTAAACAATGTAAGAGAGATGAATAAAGGAAGATAGTAGTTTGGAGAGAAATGAATGATTTCATAACAATGAAAGATTGGTACAAGAGGAATGCAGACAAGTGGTTCTCTATGAAGACAAGCAATCTAAGTGTAGATTATACTCAAGCAACAATGAGACCTTGACTTTTAGAGATGATAAAATCTTGGGAAGACAATACATAAAGATAAACATGTCTCAGGTTCTGAAAATAGTCAGTTGTCCTGGTATATATGACAGTATCCTAAAATCTATTTCAATCACTGTAATATGTACCAAGACGAATTCACGTGGGTTGATGGACTAGATAAGTGACCTGTCCCTCCATTACACTGGCTGTATCTTCTCTCATCAAGGACTCAGGATCCTCAACTGATCATTCATACATGCCAGATGTAGGTAACAGCCTGTTACTGAGTAGATATAAGGATCTTCAAGGGTTCTTCTATCTGTATTCCTATGGGAGAGCACATTTTGCATGAAGAGTTTCCTCTCTGGGATGAATATGCATAGCTTGAGACAATGAAACATTTGTTAAGGTTTTAGTGTGTTAGGAAGCTAGAGGGGGTGAGTAATATTACATCCATGTTAATAATTCTCCTATGGGAAGGAAGGTAATTTATTATACTCCATTACTGAGATTGGGAGATAGCAGGAGAAAACTTAAACACTTCAGTCAAGATAACCTTCCCTTACCCCCGAAAAGTAAGTCTTCATTTATCTTCCTTCTACCCAGATAGCTTTGACTAAATACTATTATATGAAAAAAAAGAGTGTAGTAGATTCTAAATAGGAGGGAATAATACTATGTTTAATATGGCTATATATCATCTGTTCTTTCACGAAACAGTTACAACTATTTGTTCATTCAAAATCATGTCTGAAAACACCCTCTTGCTGGTTTCCCTATTTCTTATCACATGGTACCAACAGACATAGGTGACTCATGAGTTTCATAAATATAGGGGTTCCCTAAAGTGATTGTTTCCATATTTTCCAGGACTGTCATAAAGTTATGGACACAGGCCAATTGAGATGATTTTATAATCTATACTTAAAGCAGAGGAACAGGTTATAAACATTCAAATCCATGAATCTAATAAGCAAATAATATAAGAAATAAGAAAACTGCCAGATTCCCCACCTTGATTCAATTCAAAATACATTTAGCACAATTTAGAAGCAGACATTCCAGCAACGTAGAAACAAAGAGTTCTAGAACACAGCTCCTCAGGGAAGTTGCAATTCACTGCAGAATAGAAGACCAGAGTAGAATAACTGATGCAAGGCAGAATACGGTCAGCAGTGTGGCAGGTATGGGTTAAGTGCCATGTGATGTAGAACACATGGGGTCACATGTGACTGGATAATCAAGAAAGTCTTCAAAAACAGTTGACATCTCAGCTGTACCCTGGATAGATGGACAGAGAGAACTTCCATATGTAGAGATGGGGAGGAGGCATTTTAGAATGAGTGAAAGGAAGGCAGTAGATGGGCTCACTCAGTCTATGTGGAGACCGTATAGTAGTGAAAAATCAAGAACTGGCATCAGACAAAAATAGATTCATATCCTGGCTTTCTCACCATCTAACAATGTAACTAAATAAAGCCTACTTACTTTCTTTTGGCCTTACTTTTTGCCTATGTAAAATGAGAATTTTTACATTATAAAACTAATCTCAATTGGTTTGTTTTGGATATTAAATGATGTATGCAAGTATTTAGCCCAGGGTATGGCCAATGGAAAATATTCTATTATTTCTGTCCCTGTAGTCTCATCCACTATTCTCTGCTTAACAAACCCAATCGGTCACCTCTAAGAAGACATATCCTGCATTCATTCATTCATTCATTCATTCATTTCACAAGTATTTACCGATCATGGTTTATATCATTCACTTTCTTCTCCTAATATCTACCACACTTATTTTTTAATGTTATTTTTTTTTTGTTTTTAATGTTATTTTTGAGAGAGAAAGAGAGACAGTGCAAGTGGGGTAGGGGGCAGAGAGAGAAAGAGAGAGAATATAAAGCAGCTCCAGCCTCTGAGCTGTCAGCACAGAGCTAATGTGGGACTTGAACTCATGAACCATGATATCATGACCTCAGCCTAAGTCAGATGCTTAACCAACTGAGGCATCCAGGTGCCCCCACACTTATTTTTAATATAGAGATTACCTTGGGAACAAAGAAGTGTTAATACTTTCTGTCCTCCCCAGTTTGAGAATCTCTGTTGTCCTGAGTCAGATCTTCTTGGTGAATGATAAAAGTGGCAGATGTGAGTGACTACCATGTGTAAACAAGGATCAAGACAGGAAGCTCACCCCAGAATGAGTGGTTACCCTCCATCCCTCTTTAGCACAGCAAGCCTAGAAGATTCCTAACTTAGCCAGCTCTGAATTTATGTATACAATGAACCCTGGCTATGGGATTTAATTTCCCATTTTTTATTTGTCACTTGAAAATAGTGGCTTACCCCAGCTCTGGTTCCAGGATGAACACACCTTGGCGCAGTGTGAGAGTGTCATCAGGTGCTCACAGCCCAGTAAGGCCATTTGGAACAGAAGGAAGAATATAAATAAAAGAAACCAAGTGCATTAGCAACTCACTTTTCTCCATATGTTAAGATAATTACAGCTTCCCTTCTTTCCCACACGGACTTCAGACTCTCTAACATTAAACATTTCACTGTTGTTGCGTTTTTTCCTTTTTTTGTTTTTTGTCTGTTTGTTTTCAGTACATAAAGGAGGAAGTTGAGTTATTTGCACTACACAAAAATAAGAAAATAACACAGTCGAATGGTCAGGGAGTCTGTGAAAGTTTCTGACGGACAAAACCACTGCTGAGAGGTCCCTAGGAGAATCTTTTACCCTGTGTGCAAAATGAGCAGATACTGAGCCCAATCACCTGGGTCACCTTTCTTGTAACTAAGCCTTGAAAATCATACATGGAGATCATCATAGTTCTATTTTTGCTGTTTTTTTTTCTTTTCTTTTACATTGTTTCCTTTTTTCTCCCCCCAATTCTATACTTTATAGTTTCTCGAAGGCAAGAAGGAGAAAGACAGCCATGAATCCTCACTTTCACAGAATCAGTGAAGAGAAGACAGGCAACATATGCCACTGGGGTAGAGTCCACATCATGGTAAGACCAATGGAGCCTTTACTACTTAGTCATTATGTTTACAACCAGCCTTTAGAGAGGTGCATGCAAAAGCAAGTGAATGTCCATAGTCTTACAGAAATAAACAGCTGACAAATATTAAATGGAGACTGATATGTCCAGCAGAGCTATCTTCTTTCTATTGTTTCTCCTTCCCTCCTTTACCCCACAGAGTCACTTAGAGGATGCATTTAAGAAAAAAAAACCTCAAATGTTCTTCATTGTCTCACCTTTAATGTCTCCTAAACTCATCCACTGCACATTTATAATGTTGTATAGAATATTGTTTCTTTAAAAGTCCAGATATTCTTGAAGAAGAAAGAATAGAGTGTAAATTTAAGTCAGCAGATTGCTTTTTTCCTAACCTTACCATGTGGGCAGAAGTTTTGAATGGCTGGAGGAAAGAATATTGTGGTGTGTGAGTTATTTTGAGGGTTTGGGACTTGGATATGACACTGGAGTCTAGGATTTTAGCCAAGGAAAAAAAGAGTTGGGGGGAGAGCAAACTCTGCCAGTGATAAACTGGGGCCAGACAGTAAAGAAAGAACATGAAGGAATTCAAGAGGTACCAAAAGCCAACTTCTCAGTCTATCAGACACTAGATATTCAATATAGTTAAAACACTTTCAGAGGGTGGCAACTTCCTAATCACCATGTTTCTTTAGGACGATGTTGTTTATTATTAACAAAAGAAGTGTCTGGAAACACTTTCTGGCCAAGCTGGTTCTTGGCTACAGCAACCTTCTCCAGATTTATTATTTGATTTGTTGCTGTTTCAGTTTGATTTTTAATTGTGATGGGCTCAGTTTGAAAGCACTTTTATTTTCACACTGGAGATATATCCAAAGATCTCCAGAGTAGACTCTTCCTCAAAATTCTACTCATCAGCATTGGGTTGGTATGTTGGAAGTGCTACCATCCACCCAGAGTTAAACACACTTCTGAGCCACCATGTGTTCTCAGTCTACAGGTCACAGGACTCAACTACACATTTCATCCTCTTTGCCTGGTTCCTTTTCTTGCCCCATATGACTTTCAGTTCATGTCTTCTTTTGTTCCTGGCATGTTGCTACCTAGCAAGTCTTCAGTAAATAAAGTTTTGGCATGTTACAGGCTTTTTTTCACACTGCTGCACTCAATGAGAACTTTCTGTTGGTTCTTTTTTCCAGTCACAATGTCTTAAAGATTGCAGGTTAATTCCTTCTTGTTAGATGCTTTATTCAAGAGCCTCCTGATTCTGGAAGATTCAGCTTTCAGTGGTTATTTTTAGTACTCAATTGATTCAAGCATATTCCACATTCTGAGGAAAAAAATCACTTCAACCAAGAGATCCTATCAATCACAGCGTGGTTTGCATGCTTATTTAGCTGGTTAGTAATTAAAGGCAGCTAAAAATACCAGGCATGCATGAATGGTGTGATTTTTATATCTTAGCTCCTTTCCAGAGAAGACACAAGTTCCATCAATCAAACAGTTGGTAGCTGAAGTCATTATCACTGAAATTAAGGCAATTATATACAAATGAATATTAATGAAGTATCTACTCAAAATTAGGGTCAGTTCTTAAAATGTAAAAAGAAATTGTAGAGAATCTAGGTTCACTGTTAATCCATTATAAAATAACTTAAGGACACACCTTCCATATTAAACTGTCACTACAGTTAAGAGGGCCCCATCACATTTATGTTATCTCTTGTTTCAGAGACAGATGATTTTACATCCATATTTTAGCCTTTACTTCAAGATTTCAAAATGGCCTATAAACCTACATTTAATATAAGCATACAACAACCCAATGAGAAAAGGGCACATATATATATTTATATATAAACATATATATATATATATGTTTTAAATCATATATATATATATATATATATATATATATATATATATATATATGACATTTATTGTAATTTATATCGGTCTTTATAAATAAGGAGAGTATACCTGATGCTCTCCAAGGCTTTTTTTAGTCCTACCGTTCTATTGTTATAAGATTCCAAATGTGGAATGAGAACATATCACTTTAACAACTTTGGAAAAGCTAATGCTGGTACATAGTTTACAATTTGATCCTTTAGAACTCTATGGATAGGAGGGGTTCCTGGGTAGCTCAATCAGTTAAGCATCTAACTTCAGCTCAGGTCATGATCTCATGGCTCATGGTTCAAGCCTTGCATCAGGCTCTGTGCTGGAGCCTGGTTCCAGTTCTGTGTCTCTGTCTCTCTCTGCCTCTCTCATGCTTGCATTCTGTCTCTCTCTTTCAAAAATAAACATTAAAAAATTTTTAAAAAAAGAACTCTATGGATAGGAAAGAATTTGTGAGAATGCAAGAGGTCTGAATTTTCTAGATATGCCTGCAGGCAATTACAAGTCCCCAAATGGGATGTTCTTAATTAAAAGCTGGTAGAAGTCCCCTGGTAAACAGGTGTATGCCTTCAAGCATGGCTACCAAATCCAGCAGCTCCAAGGACAACATTTATATCTGGGTCCATCCAAATGCTTCTCTTGGGTTGTGCAGTGCACAAACTGTGCAGCCATAGATGGTAGCCCTGTATAATAAATGATTTTGTACCACTTTATTTTTCTTATCATCATGTTACCTATTTGGTATATACATAGAAACAAAAGAAAGAAAGAAAAGAACACTGTTCTGTGACTGAATATTGGGAGTGAAACAAATTTGGACTCCACAGGTCTTTGGGTTAGTCATGCCTCAGCTGGAAAAATCAATGAACAAGGCCTTTCAGATGGTCTCTAAAAGGAGCCAAAACCTAAGGAGCCACTCCTATTTCAAAGTATGCAGACCTTTGAACACTGGAAAAGAAGAATGAGAATAAGAAAGTGGTAGGGTAACTCTGGAAAACAGTATGGAGGTTCCTCAAAAAATTAAAAATAGAACTACCCTAGGACCCAGCAATTGCACTACTAAATATTTATCCAAGGGATACAGGTGCTGTTTCAAAGGGGCACATGCACCCCAATATTTATAGCAGCACTATCAACAATAGCCAAAGTATGGAAAGAGCCCAAATGTCCATCGATGGATGAATGGATAAAGAAGATGTGGAATATATATACAATGGAGTATTACTCGGCAATAAAAAAGAATGGAATCTTGCCATTTGCAACTACATAGATGGAACTAGAGGGTATTATGCTAAGTGAAATTAGTCAGAGAAAGACAAGTATCATATGACTTCACTCATATAAGGACTTAAAGACACAAAACAGATGAATATAAGGGAAGGGAAATAAAAATAATATAAAAACAGGGAGGGGGACAAAATAGAAGAGACTCTTAAATATGGAGAACAAACAGAGGGTTACTGGAGGGGTTGTGGGAGGGGGGGTGGGCTAAATGGGTAAGGGGTATTAAGGAATCTCTTCCTGAAATCATTGTTGTACTATACGCTAACTTAGATGTAAATTAAAAAAATAAATAAGAATTAAAAAAAAAAGAAAGTAGTAGGCTAACTGAGATACGATTCTAAAAGGATGGATCTTGAAGACAATAGGGGAAAGCAAAAATGGTTAGCAGAGACAGAGAAAAGACATGACAGTTGTGTAGAAAGATAGTCATTCTGACTGAATCCCATTGGCTCTGTTTTTAAGTTCTTGCAGTTCTTCCAGATTGCTCAGCTGCTTTTGAGAGAGGGGATCACTGTAGAATAGTAGTACCTCAAATAAAAGAAAATTGCATGGCCTAGGATGCTTGAAAAATTGCCATATGTAGAAGCGGGATTACAGAATAGATATCCTCCTATTCCTTAGAACGCTGTGCAACACTACAGAATGATTTAGCTTTGTGAAGCAGTACTCAATATAAAGTACTATAGTTCTTCTGGTTAGGATCATACAGCTTTCTACGAAGATCAGGTACAACTCACCACTCTTTTTCACTATTTTATTGGAAGTTCTGGCAAATGCAACAAGGCAGGAAAAGGAAATAAAAGGTACATAGACTGGGAAGGAAGGTGAAATCTTGTCTTCATTTGCAGACGACATCATCATCTATGTAGAAAATCCAAATGAATCTACAAAACAGTTCCTGGAACTAATAAGCATAATAGCAAGGTTGCAAGACATAAGGTTATTATACAAAAGTCAATTGCTTTCCTATATACCAACAATGAAAAATGGGAATTTGAAATTAAAAATACAATACCATTTATATTAGCATCGTCCAAAATTAAATACCTAGATATAAATCTAACAAAATACATAAGAAATCTATATGAGGGAAACTACAAAACTCTGACAAAATAAATCAAAGAAGATCTAAATAAACAGAAAGATATCCATACTCATAGATTGAAAGACTCAATATTGTCAAGATGTCAGTTATTTCCAACTTGATCTATATATTCAATGCAATCCCAGTCAAAATCTTTGAAAGTTATTTTATAGATATCACCAAACTGTTTTTAAAGTATTTACAGAGAGACAAAAGACCCAGAATACCCAACACTATATTGAAGGACAATAACAAAATTGGAGGACTGATACTACCCAACTTCAAGAATTACTATAAAACTACCTAATCAAGACAGTGTAGTATTGGAGAAAGAATACACAAATAAATCAATGGAATGGAACAGATATCCCAGAAATAGACTCCCATAAGTGTAGTCAACCCTTGACAAAGGACCAAAGACAATACAATGAAGCAAATATAGTATTATCAAAAAATGGTGGGGCGCCTGGGTGGTCCAGGCAATTAAGCATCTGATTCTTGATTTTGGCTCAGGCCATGCTCTTACAGGAGATTGAGCCCTACATCAGGCGAAGATTCTTTCTTCCTCTCCCTCTGTCCCTCCCCTGCACAGATGCACTCAAGCATGAGCTCTCAACCTCTCTCTCAAGAAACAAAACAAAACAAAAACAACAACAACAAAAGAAATGGTGCTGGAACAACTGGGCATCCGCATGCAAAAAAAAAAAAAAAAAATCATCTAGATACAGACCTTACTCTGTTCACAAAAATTAACTTAAAAACAGATCACAAATATAAATATAGTATAAAGATAAATATATGTTTATTTTGATATAAAGATAAATATATAATATATTTATATTTAATATAAAGATAAATATATAAATATAGTATAATATAGCAAAATATAAATGTATTATATATAAATATAGTATATAAATATAGTATATGCATAATATATATAAATACAGTATAATGTAAATATAGTATAATATAGCAAAACTATATTTTTAAAACTTTAAAATAATATAGGAGAAAACCTAGGTGACCTTAGATGCACTGATGCTTTTTTTAGGTGTAATACCAAAGACAAAATCCATGAAAGACATCATTGATAATCTGGACTTCATTAAAGTTAAAAACTTCTGCTTTGTGAAAGGCAATATCGAGAGAATCAGAAGACAGAACACAGACTTGGAGAAGATATTTGCAAAAAAACACATCTGATAAAGAAGTGTTACCTAAAATATATAAAGAACTCTTAAAACTCAACAAGAAAACAACCATCCTGATTATAAAATGGGCCAAAGGCCTTAACAGACATATCACCAAAGAAGATATACAGATGGAAACTAAGCATATAAAAAGATATCCCCATCACATGTTACCAGGGTGTTTAAAATTAAAACAACAATGAGATTCCACCACATACCTATTGGAATTAACAAAATTTGGAATACTGACAATAACTAATGCTGGTGGGGATGTGGAGCAGTAGGAACTGTCATTTATTGCTGATGGGAATACAAAATGATACAGCTACTTTGGAAGCCAGTGTGGTGGTTGCCTACAAAACTAAATGTACTCTTACCATATGATCCAGCAACTGAGCCCCTTGGTGTTTACCCAAAGGAGTTGAAAACTTATGTCTATACAAAAACCCACACATGGATATTTATAGCAGCTTTATTCATAATTGTCAAAACTTGGAAGCAACAAAGATGTCCTTCAGTAGGTGATGGATATATAAACATCTGGACAGTGGAATATTATTCAGTGCTAAAAAGAAATGAGCTATCAAGCCATGAAAAGACATAGAGGAAAGTTAAATGCATATTACTAAGTAAAATAAGCCAATCTAAAAAGGCTGCATATTGTTATGATTCCAACCATATGACATTCTGGAGAATGCAAAACTACGGAGATGGGAAAAAAATAAGTGGTTGCAGGTCCATGGCGAGAGGCAGAGGAGGAGGAGAGATAAACAGGTAGAATACAGAGTATTTTTAAGGCAGGGAAAATAGTCTATATATGATATAATGGTGAATAAATGCCATTTATACATGAAATGTATGAACGTTTCCCCAAACCCATAGAATGTACAACACAGTGAACCCTATGGCACATTATGTACTTTAAGTGATTATGATATATCAATATAGGTTTATCCCCGGTAAAAAAAAAAAATCTATCATTCTCATGAGTGGTGTTGATAATGGGGAAGGCTAGGAAAGTATGGGGGCAGGAGGTACATGGAAAATCTCCATACCTCCCTCTCAACTTTGCTGTAAACCTAAAACTTCTCTTAAAAAAATTAAGTCTTAAAAAACATGTGTATAGGTATATTCACAGTGTAATTAAAATCAACCTTTAATGGAAATTGTGTAAAATACTCCAGAGAGATAGAAAATACATATACACACATATACACATATTCTTCCTTGAAGATCTTCAGTTTGCAGCTAGGATTGAAAATGACTACAGTAAACTGTAGGCTGCTGCTGAGTAAATGTTGTATCCCATTTTCCCCTAACTCATACATTGTGAATTCTAGATAAATGTCTGTTTTTAAATAAAAAGTTTGTTTTTAAAAGAAAATCAATGCAGTACACAATCAATGGAAGAATCCCATAAATATACTACAGTCACAATATTTGTGGTCAGAACTATGATAGAGCTATTTTCAGGGTGCTGTGAAGTTTAAAGGAAAGTCACTTCAACCACACTAGGCATCGCAGTCACCCTAATACAAAGCCCATGCATATTTCCTACCTGGGCATTGAGAACCTACTCAGGACAGGGAGACACCAGCAATTAAGTATATGAGTTGTGGCTATGGGTTCAACACAACCTTAGAACTTGCATGCTTCTCACTTCTCTTCCCAAAGCCCCCTTAAGGAACAGTTTGGTTAATTCAGCAGTATAACTCATTCAGAATATTTTAAAATACATTTTAGGAACTAAGCCACAAATTCATGCACATGTGATATTAAAAGAGATTCACTCTCAAGTGTCTTAATATCACGTTAGGAATGAACCCCCCATGCACTCAGAAAATCCTATGTCTCCAAATTCTAAACTCCAAGTGTAATTTGCTGTTCTGTTGATAGCATCCACAATAAGCTTTCCTGAGTCATTTTTTATAGAGGCAGTCCTTCTTGAAATGTAGAGTGATATGGAAAAGGGGGTTATTATTAGGTAGTTTTCATTTTAATTATACTACTGTGAAACAACAGGCTAAATATAAAATTTACATGACTCTGAGGATGCTAATTCCTCCATTTACCTACCTTTTCATTCATTTATTGTATTCTTTCAATTTTAAATAATGAATTCTTTCAAAAATATAGAAAATCACAGGAAATTGAATCAGAGCCATTCATGCATTCAACACCCAGATGAAAAAAGACATTTACATTCTGCCAAATGGCTTTAGAATTCCTTGTGAAGATAACTTTACAGATTCAGCAAAATGCCTACCTATTTCTTCCCTTCCCTTCTTCCCTCTCTTGAGATAGTCTGCTATGGCTGAGATGTACTATCAGTCATTGTTTTTTACTTCTGTTGTACCCATGTTTTCACCACCCGTGAATCAGGCTTTTGGTGGTTCCTACAAATATAAGTCATGCATTTTAATGATTAAAGAGTATCATTTATCAGTTTATTCATTTATTTTATTGTGGGCCAGTTGGGTTGTTTACATTTTTTACTATCACAAACATTTTTACAGTGTTGCAACTAGTACAACATATATTTTGCACATGTATGAGAGTTTCTCTGGAGAGCACATTTATGGAGTAGTTGGACTGCTGGGGCATTGGGTACGTATATTTTTACCTTTACTAGACTGCCAATTACTCTCCAAGTAATTGTGTCAATTCTCACATTCGCTATGCATAAAGTTGCCTATTTCTACATAATTTTTCAAAAATTGAGTTTTACCATATTTGTAAATTTCTACAAATTTGACAGATATAATATTATCTCACATTGATCTTAATTAGCATTTTTGTTCTTGTTCAAAATTCTAGTTTATTATATTTACATTTTTATAGGTGATTTCAATATGCAAGATTTCTTTTATATATAAATATATATATAAACAAAGACATATATGTTTGTATATATGTTTGCATGCAGAATCTATTCTGTCTTCTTTTGTGCTTCTCATTTACCCTGATTTCTCTTTGCTTCAATTTCACCTCAATTTCCTTTTTCCATTGAATTACATTTTCTTAGTCTCTTTTTTTTTTCTTTTGCCCCATCCATTAAATTAAAAGTTCTATCTTTTTCATTTTTTCTTCAGTAGCATGCATGCTTGTCAAAATCTAAAGTTAATCACATTTTTATCCTCCTCCTGTATGATGCAGAGACCTCAGGCTGGTTTAATAAGCCAAACTCCTTCCGGCTTCCTTGTAACCATTTTGATAATACAATTTAAGTTTGCTTTTATGTCATAAGTTGATTTTACATTTATTTTTATAATGAATGCATATAGATTACTAGAATGTTTACTAATTTACTGCTTCTCATCCTTTTTTTGTGCATTCCACTTTATCCATCTATTTTTCAAAGTTATTATTTCTGAAATGCATCCAGTTAGTAATTGTTTCCTCAAGAGTTTGTGAATGGGAAACTCTCTCAGACTTTATATTTCTGAAAATGTATATGTTCCTCCTTCACTTTACCTCAATCCTATGTTCTTTTTTTGTTTTATTTTTGTTAGAATTTCTTGTAATTTCAACTATTCAGTATTTTCTCATTTCCTTGAGGATATTAATTATAGTTTCTTCCTCTTTTTTTTCACTCCTTCCATAGTCTGTTTCCTCCAAGTTGCTTGTTTCTGATTGTTTTGATAACAATGTTCCTTGTGGAGGATCCCCTCAGTGTCTGGTGACCCTTCATTCTCATAATTAAGAGGATAGCAGAACACTGTCAAACTGATTAGCAGCACTGATGTGGGAAGACAGATGTTGACTTCAATTTTATACAAGGTGGTCTGGGTGACCACTGTTTAGCTCCTCACTCTACCCCACAGTATCTTTAGACCTTTCCCCTTCAGTTAGCTAGGTGATCTAGGGCGAAATCTCCCAATCCTCCACGGTTCTGGGAGCCATGTTGGGAGAAGGGGCTGGGGGACTGAGGTTCAGCATTCATTATACACATGCTCCTTTTCATCTCATGACAGTGTCTGGGTTCCCCCATTTCAGGGACCATCCATTTTACCATCTGTAGAGAATAAACATCGAGATTTCCTTGGTGGCGGGATAGCTTAGTCCCCAAAGTCATGGAATGAGGGAGGACATCTACATTCTCAAACAGATTTTCCCCAGTACTCATTTTTTTTACCTTCCTCATTCACTTCCAGTTTCAGAGGTATGTGGTGATTGTCCTATTGTGCAGGTTGCTGGACTTTTTTCTTTTCTACTTTATACAGAGAGAGGTCTGTAAGGGTCATTGGGTCTATGCAGGAGTCTTGTATATACTCATTATTTATCACAAATCCAAGTCTTATAAACCTTCCCATTAAGGACTTCAAAAGCCACACTTAATACCTACTCTCAACCTCATGACTGCCCCCTTCCAGCCCTTGCCCTAGGTGGCCAAAGAGTGAATGGGGCTTGGTAGGTAAGGCCAAGAGAGGGTGGCCACAGCATCAATTTCATGTACTCACTGCTCTTAATTTCAGATCCCTCTCTACTTCTGGATGAAATTCTCACGCATTTAATTTCTTTAAGAATTCATTTATGTATTTCAAATATTTTAGTAGCATTTTTGTAAAATTTTACCAGCTTTTAAAAATGTTTGTTCTAGGGGCACCTGGGTGGCTCAGTCAGAAGAATCTGACTTCAGCTCAGATCATGATCTCATGGTTTTTGAGTTAGAGTCCCAGGATGACCCTGCTTTATATTCTGTCTCTCTCTCTCTGACCCTCCCCCACTCATGTTCCATCTCTCTCTCTCAAAAATAAATAAACATTAAAAAAATGTTTATTCTAGGTCAATTCCAGTTAACTCAGTCTTATCATTTTCTAAGAACCACAACTCTTCATTCACCTAATACAATGGCAACCATTTATTGAGTGCTGATTGTGGACCAGGGACTCATCCTTATACTATTCCAACTGATAAGCCATCACTGTCCACATTGCACAGATGTGAAAACAGAGATAGATGGAGGGCAAATTATTCTCTGAAGAATGAATAGCCAATTAATTGACAGAGCTGGGATTTAAAACCAGGTTTGTCCATCTCCTAAGCCCATGTACAGTAAACCAACCAATCTCCTGTGAGCATTAATAAAGACTATAGGGATGTGCCAGCTGCCTCCAGGGGAAGGGCAAGCAAAGCCATGTTTGTGGGTGTGTGGGTATGTGTGCCTACTTATGTATAGATGTGTAGGTGTGCATAGAGAGTATTTACAACATAGTGCTATCATGATACTTGTTTCAGGCAGTGCCACTTTTCACTAATTTGCCTTCTTTCTCTGTGCTCATTCAACAGCATCCAATAAATACCTTATTTCCCTTCTTACTTGCTTTCTATTTTATTCTGTACTTTCTGCTGAAAATGCCTGTTGTGTGCAGGCAGATGAATGTCACAGCATGCACACTGCTTTGTAACACTAGGGACTATGAACAAGAATTTTACTTTGAAGTAAAAAAGTAGTGGAGACATGGAAGATGAGGAGGCTGTACAGAGACATCATAGAAAATAAATGTGTGTGACTCTGTAAATTTCAAAAGGAAGCCACGATATGTGTAATATTTCACTTTTGTTGAATAAATTGTTAATAGTAAAATGCATCTCTATGACTTTAAAGATAGAAACATCATCTCAAAAATGCTCTTATTTCATGGGCCTATCATAGTAGGTACAGAATAGTCATTTAACAAATATTTGTTAAGCTGGAAGGGTTATAAATTGGGAAACCTTCAATTCATATTAACATTGTATATTTTATCACATTTCCAAGTGAATAGTGTGGTCCTGTTTTAGTCTATTTTTAATAAAGCATAGAGTTTAATTCTCCAAGATATCCTGATTTACTTTCATCCTCGTACGGAATACTCAAGACCATCCCTTGTTATCAGGATCTGTATTCTATAGTTCTGATGCATTTATCATTTTACCCAGCTCAGTGACTTGTGCAAAGTAGGCCCACAGTATGTACATCACTAAAGATAAGGGTTCTCGTTTCTTTGGAAAAATAGAATGTATACTTAGTGGCATAAGGACAGAAGACAGAGTGCATAGACAGGTACCTGGAGGTGCTAGAGGAATCTGAATTATATGGTTCCTCTTCAGGCTCAAAGTAAGATGGCTAGAAACACCTAAGGTTAAGGTTCTTCACAGGACTGTTGTCGCACATTGCTCATGTCACAACTACATGTCACCTCCTTGTGGAAGCTGGAATGGCAACTTTAACTAAAATAGGATCCCCTTTCTTCTTTCTTCTCCCAGTTACTCTCTTTACACCTGCTTAGAACTTATTGGTATTTGTATTTATTTAATTCTCCTTTTAGTTGATTTCTGACTCTCCTTCTAGACTCTAAGCAGCATGAAGTCAGAGACCAAGTCTTTTTCACATATCCCCAAAATGAGTAAAGACCCAGTGTTTATTTAATAAATATTTTTAAAGTTTATTTATTTATTGAGAGAGAGAGAGAGAGAGAGAGAGAGAAAGACAGAGAGAAGGAGAGAGAGAGAATCCCAAGCAGGCTCCATGCTATCAGCTCAGAGCCCAACACAGGACTAAAACTTAAGAACAGTGAGATTATGACCTGAGCCAAAATCAAGAGTTGGATGCTTAACTGACTGAGCCACCCAGACACCCTTATTTAATGAATACTGACTTCAGTGAAGTCATTCCCTTTCTCTTTCCTCTTATTTAACCCAGAAGTAAGAACCGTTATTCAGAGCATAGAGTGGCCACTCAACTTGCCACTACTTTATTTCCTTGCTTAGTACAAGCTTCCGGGCTATACATCCCAGGAAATGTGCTTCAGAGAGTTATAGAGTCTCTCTGCAGTTGAAATGCTCTTTCCATGTAAAATCCTCCTGTGTTTTCTCTACCGCTCAGCAGCAGTTGAGAAGCAAGTCACTTGTGCAAACTCTGAAAGACTATTGATAAAAGTAAAAGGATGACATTTGCTTCTGGCAGTTGTACTCAAAGGTATGTGCCTGAAAGTCAGAGAAAGATATCATGAGCCATAGGAAGTATGGGAGATCTCTGAAGAGAATATAGGAAAAAGATGCTCGCAGGGTAAGGGCACTTTTCCACTGTGCTTGGTAGAAAGAACAGCTCTAAAACTGAAAGAAGAGTAAATGGGTTTAGTAGACAAGGCCAGGAGAGAGATTGCAGCAAACTGACTCTCATTTCTTATGCATCATGACCTTAAGCCTTATTGGAGCTTCTGTGTGAGTTATACTCCAGTGGTAAATAGAACTAAGGCCAGGGTTCACTGCAAACACTTGCACTGATATAACCTATCATGTAAACATCAAGAGAGAGTCAAACAGAAGGGAATAGATAAATCTGATCAAACATGTATCTAGTTTGACAAGAGGCATATAAAAATAGATAGATAAAATATTTCTAGGAAGGAAATTGCCCTAAATTTTGTTGTATTTTAACTGAGATTTCATGGAAAATTCACCCGAGAAATCAGCTGATTCCCAATCAGTGTTTTAATGCTGCCATTTATAGTGTTTCATGCTGCTTCATTGCCCAGGTAATTACTTTTCATCAACGTAAAATTCTCCAGTACTTTCAGCTGTAAAGTTAGTCTTCATTTCCCCACGTTGAGGTCAATTGCAACATGTTACTGACCCAGGTCTGCTGTCATCTTCCATTTGAATTCAGGTGTATGTGTAAGAGAGTCATCATTTACAGTGGTTTTTATGGATACTTAAAAACAGTACTTAGCCATAAGGATGGACAAATGGGTATATAGAATAAATGGATGTATAGATAGCAGGATGTGTTCTAAATGGGTAAGTAAATGAATGAGTGTTGTGCACCAAGAATAACTTCGTTTATTATATTCATTCATTAATTCAGCAAACATTTAAAGTAAAACATTCTTTTTATTCTTAACTTCAAATGGGCAATTTATTAGCCAGGATTCAATTAGAGAAGCAGGATCCCTTGCAGTTATATAGATTAAGGGATTGACTATAGGGAGTTGACTATACAATTGCAGTAGTTAGTTTAATAGTAGCAGCTAAATAGTAGGTAGTTAAATAATCTATGTATGACTTGTGCTTTTGCATATGGTGCTGGAGGCTTAAGTCCACATGGCACGAAGTTGGGAAGGAGAGATGGATATGAAGCTCTGGAGAGAAAGGACGAAGGAACCGTGAGATGACCTAGATCTTATGATGATGCACTGGACCCCTTATCAATTTCTCACTGCCTCTAAGCCTTCACATTTGATGATGCAGGTTAATTACAGAAGATGGTGCCTTTCTTCACAGATCTAAACATATACTTGACTGAGGAGCTGGAAAAACTGAAGAAGGTGACCCAGTGGTTGCTGGAGGCTGCATGCCTGGCTTTTAACTCCTGCCAACAAGGTAAGCCAGCAGACCTGTGACAGAACATGCTAACTTCAACAGCACCTGAACCTACACCCACCTTCTAAACATTAAATGGCTTGTAGAAATCTCTCATGTAGTTAGTTCCATCCCAGAACCACACACTAAGAATTCCGATAAATGAAATGATGACAGCCAGAGTGAGGCCTAGTAAGAGAAGGACAGGGAGTGCTTGGGAAATAATTCTTGGTGAGTATTGAGTCCCTGACTCCTATTCATCTTAGCCACAATGAATGTTTACTTTTTTATATTATGTTAGCCAGTACATTTTTTTTTTTTTCTGTTTGTTTAAGACAGCTCTACTTGAACTTCTACTTGACAGTTAAAGAGATCTGATCAATGTATAGACTGCTTGATAAGTTGGAGTTTCTAGGTATGGAATGTAACTGGAGGAAGGTAATTCAACTGTGAAAAACAGGGTTTAATATTTTTACATGCTCAAAACAATGAATTAATGAATGAATGAGAAGTTCAACAATGAGAGACATTATGATGTATGCATTTGGAAAGTACAAGTTGATGATCAGTATTGACTTTTTCCCAGAAAAATTCCATTTGCATGAAATAGTCTCCAAATGAGCTGAAGTTCCAAAACAGACTTTATGGCACAATTCTATTGTCGCTTGTTATCATCACCGTGATTATAGAAATTTCCAACAGTGCAAAGACCGAGGCAATCCATGCCCAGTTTGTGCATTTGTTTTCCTTTAAATGCTCAGCAAAGTGCTAGCACCATTATGGACCAATAATTATAATAAATTAAGACAAAATTAATTTAATTAAATAATTCAGCACTTAAAGTTGATTCCTCTTGTGCTATCAGTTCTGAGATTCCAAGATTTCTAGAGTGCTAAGAGAGAAAACAACGTCCCAGAAATTATTGAGTTTTTATACTTATTTTCCTAAATTTAATTTCTCTATTCTTACATGCTAGTGTTTAGTCAGGATTCCTTATGTTCCACAATGAAACAGTCTGGAGACATATTCTCTAGCAGCTCTAACCATTTGTGTTTCACTCTAGTAATTCATTAGAGAAAAGAAAGATCTCTCAATATACTCTCTTGAAGGTTTTAAAGCGAAAAAAATCATTCTCAGCACTCTGTAGAAGATGCTGTGGACCCCCCCAATTCCTGGTTGCTGGCCAGGGAACACAGTTAATTACTTTGCAATCTTGTCTTTAGAAATGAGAAAGCAAGTGGCATTGAACAGGAAGATAAGTGAAGAGATTTTAACAGAAAGTGCAAACTAACTGCGTATGGTTGGAAATGCAGGTGTGCTGTAGCCCAGGGCCAGCATGGCTCTTCTCAGAGAGCTGTGTAAATGCTACCCTGCATGTGAAGAAGTCCAGGAAAATTACAACCATTTTTCATCTACACCACATATGTGGCTCTTCACTATGACTTTGTTGTGTGGTTGTTTAAATTAATTTTCTCTAACGTATCAGTTAGATGAATATACTGAAGACTTTATTTATGGTGGTCTATGCAAGCTGAAGCTCATTTTCTTACATAACAAGCAGTCTCTTGGTAAGGGGTCAAGGGCATTTGTTTAGAAGCAAAACAGTTTAAGGACTAGAACTCCTGTGATCCTCTTGACATTGTTCTCACTATAGACACGTTAAAGTTGCAAGATGGCTGCTATAACCTCAAAATGTATGCTCCTTTCAGGAAAGAAAGGGGATAGCAGAAGCCATACCCAATGCATTCATTTACATTGATTCTTAAAAGTAAACATCTTTGCAGAACATCTAGCAGATTTCACTTATATCTCAATGGAAAGATTATGTCACATGCCTGCACATATGGCACAGGAGGCTGAGGTTCTGTCAGTAAGAAAGAAGGCATAAAAGGATACTGGGCGGGCCACCAATGGCTTTGGCTATATTTGCCAAGACAGTTATGGGTTCTTTGAAAACAGAAAGTCTCTACTTCTTTCACATTATCTTTTTGCTTTAAAAAGTTTCTCATATACTCATTTTCCTTCTCTGACCATAACGGTGAGGAAATTGGCCTTTGACCTCTGATGACATTTAAATTAAAAGTGAGTCAACATTAGACATAAAGACACTCACACTTATGACGCCTTAATGTTTCAAATTGACAGGTTAATGTAGACATTGCTCAATATAAGATTAGTCAAGTAAACTGGGAAAACTGAGAGAAAAGCAAATAAAACAGCAACAGCAACAACAACAGAAGTCCCAGATCTATACAAAACTTGGAGAAAGCATATTTTATCGGCATCCATGCAGGGAAAACAAATCTTACAAAGAAATCTATCTGTATAGATGATTTTGAAGACAATAGTAGAATATCAAGAAATTTTTGAGGGAGTAAGAAAAGTAGCATTCTACAAATGTTCTTTCCCTTGACACTGATAAATACAGAAGTACAAGCTTAACTATGTGTGATTAAGACAAAAAGATGCTACCACCAGAATCAAAATGCACTACACAATTTTCAAGTTAGAAGAAGCAATAAGGAAGAACAAAAGTTTGAACAATAGTAAATGTGGGGAATAAGCTTAGGAATTCCCTGAGCTTGCACTGATGGGTTAACGAGGCATAGAATATTAGAAAGCCATAGGATGAACACACCCAAGTGGGGGTAACAAGATTAGGCAAACCAGGCAAAGACCCCCAGTATAGGACAAAGATATAGGAATAGAAAAGCCTCAGGATAAAAGCATCAAAAATGAGGTAAACAAGATTGGGTATTCAGGGCAGAAATGCCTCCCAACTTAGTACAATAGCAGAAAGCTGCTTTCACAGGAAGGAAGGACCAAAATAGGTAAACAGGTAAACAGCAGTGCAAGCTGCCCAGAGTGGAGCTAATTAACAAAAGAAAGGTGCCTTATTGACCCCGAGGTAGCATGCTCTTTCTTGTCCCCTAGGGGAGTTTAGGTAAACAGAGGTGGGGCTTCACGTCTGCTGTAAATAACCTTCTGCCCAGCACCAGGATTTTGTTTTGTATTGACCCAAACCCCTAACACTGTATAGCTTTGAAACCCTCTTTCTCTCACGTCCATGAGTTAATGTTCATAGTTTCATTCCCTCTTTGTGCATGCCCATCATGCTTGTAAGCCTTCTGATGCTAATAAAATCAGATCAAGGAAACTTACTCGGGGCTCTTGTCTCCTCCTGGACATTAGCCTCTCTTGCATATTAATCCTGTGTTCTGCTCTCTTGCTGGACAAAAGAGAACTTCAGACCCAGAGTCTACAATAGGTAAATTGACAATAAAATAAACTTCTAAAAGAGCAAAAAAACAGAAAGCAAAGCACAGGTTGGAGTTGGACTTCCAATCCCCATTAGTTGCTTCTGTCAAGCACATCTAATAAACTTGGTTAAAATAGAAAATATATGTAATTGAACTGCTTGAGAGCTGTGAAGCATCAGTACTTGAGGGTGCAGAAGATAAAAGTAGAAAGAGGCAACATTTTATAAGCCACTTTTCTCCTAGTCCTTTTTCTAATTCTTTGGGGCAAGAGGATGGCCAACGGGTCAGGGGATCACAGCTAAGAGACTAATCTTTGACACTTCACAGAGCAGGAGAGATAATCCCTGGAGGAGCTAGGCCACCAAAGAAGGCAGGATATAAGAGGCCAAGATTCCAGAGGAAAAAGAGGTACAGAGAAACTGGCCCAACACTGGTGGTTCTCCTTCATGATGCATTTGCTGAATTTAAAGGTGTGCAGGGTAGAAGTTAAAAGGCTAAACAGAAAGCCACTGAAATGGAGAGCTGAGTGTTTGGCAGTCTTACTGTACTGAGGAGACAAAAATGGAGCCTAGGGTCTGCCAAGAATAGAGGCACTAATAAACATCCTGGTCTCTCAGTTGGGACCCTTGGAGAGCTACATCCTAGAAGCATGTATGAGCCACTTATGATTTCTAAAGTTTGTAAAATTTCATATATATATATATATGTGTGTGTGTGTGTGTGTGTGTATGTGTGTGTATTTTTTTGTTAATAGTTTACAAATAATTTACCAAAAAAAAAAAACATATACATATTACCAAAATATGGAAACAGATTGAATCCTTGTAATGAAGGCCAAACTGAAATTGGTTTAAAATAATTCAACTTTACAACTTTCATAAAAATCACACCTGAATCAAAATAACAGAAAAGTAATAATAAAGAAATGGGAAAATAGTGGGGAAATGCCTATCTGTAGGCATTTCCTATATACAACAAAGATCATAATCTTAATATCAAAAGTAAAATCATGCAGAAAACAGTAACTCTGAAAAAGGAAATTATTCAATATAAGGGAAAATTCACAATGAAGATACAGTTGTCGTGGGCCTGTGTTCTGAATTCATTAATGCCAAAGTATATATGAAAAAACTTAGACATATAACCAGCAAGATGAAAAAGATTAGGAGGAGGAGACTGACATATATTACTATATTTGTTTACAGCTCACTTAGAAAAAAAATGATGGCTACAGTATTAGAATAATATTATTAATATATGTCTCCCAATAGATGATATTTAATGTGTCCCTAGCATTCCCTAACATTGTTCCAATACATTTATTTATAAACAAAACATCACAATTATAATCATAAATCCTCTATTCACAACGTAAGAAAACCAGAAGTGTATTACAAAATGATAAAGAAAACTAATCTAATCACTTAGAATAAAAACAAAAACCTCTGCTAAATAATCTTTGGATCCAAAGATTAATCAAAGTTTCTATGACAAGTTATTAAAATTTACTACAATAAGATTTGATGTAGCATGGTAATCTCATGGTAGCTATTTAGTCATTTATAGGCGTGGTTGAGACTTTAAAAGAACAAAATTCATTTCCTTAATTATATTTTTCATTAAGTAAGAAATAATGAAACTAAATGAAATAAATATTCCACTCCAGACACTAGAAAAGTTACAGCAAAACAAACCTAATAAATTATAAGTATTAGAACACAGAAAAACTTTTCAACTCATATGAGAACTTTTAAAATTAAAAGGCACTAATATGTATGCAAACATATCAAGTCTGTTAATGAATTATGAGAAAAAGAAAATATAAAGAAGCAACCTGAAGGCCAAAAGGCATCAAAAACATAGTTATCTAAAGGACAACCTGATAATGCTGCTTTTTCTCAGAATTCAGCTCATCTTTTCTTCCTTCAATCCTATCAAACTGTGCTAATAATACACAGTGGACTTTTTTTTTCCCCACCTTACTGGGAGATCACCCCCTCTTATTTACAGGGATGCTGCAGACTTTTTCCTATTGTTATTTTAATAATTTCATCAAAGACAATTTCTGGTTTTGTTCTGTTTGTTGTTGTTGTTATCACTGCAAGGCTTTTTACCCCTTCTTTTTGTTAGTTTCCAAAGGAAGATGAAACACAATGGGAATGACAATGTCAAGTCAACTTTATTGCTACTTTATTATTAGTCAAACACATGCCTTTTATAATACAGGACTTTCTAAGACATGCCTGGAGTACTGGCTTAATCTCAAGGCCTGGCCAGGCTTTTGCCGGAAGGTCCTGATCTGACCACCATGTTCTGGAGAGCAAAAATCCCAAAACCTCATGTGGGAAGGATAAAAGTAAACTAAAAGTGAGTGATTTATCCAAGTCTTGAGCAGAAGCACTTAAAGAGGATCCTTTTAACACACACTGACTTTGCCTATTAATAAACAGAACTTCACCAGCCTCCTGAAGTCTCAACAATCTGATAAGCAACTCCAAGTGGGGAGGTAGGATGGCAAGAGAGGAAGCACACTGCTTCCAGCTACACAATGATTTTCCCTTAGGTGAGCATGGTCGCAGGCAGAAAGGGTTACAAATAAGCTAAGTAATAAATGCACATCTTGCCTCAGTGTCAAGGGACTCCAAGAGCAGGAATGAAACACAGGTCCTAGCATGGTTAAAGATGTAGCTGTGGATTCATACGTGCTCCTCCTGATGATTTATAGCTGTGCATAATCAACGTGTTTTGGCTAACATATGTAAATAGTTCCTAATGATTGCTTAAGTAACAATGACTCTGCCATGAGAGCACTTTATAAAAGCAAATTTCCTCTGAATAGAGAGTGCCTTGAGAACAATATTTTTCTGAGCCTTGATACAGAGTAGTGAGTTGAGCCCACTGTATTTTTATATATAATTGTGAAAAACAATTAGTTCTTTTCAGTAAATGAAAAGGCATCCACAAAGGAAATTCTTTAGAAAATAGTTCATCAACCAAAGCCTAAGGGAACTACAGGGAAAACAACTGTTGTAGAGGATTTAGAAACATTTTTTTTTTGTTCTGTCTCCAATTAGAAAAACAATATATTTAACCCTTGGTCTTTATTGCTGTGTGAGATGATTGGTTTTCTTCTCAATTCTATCCCCCAAACATTTTCTGGGACACTGAGTACTGAAATTATGAAGATGAATGAAAACCCTGAAGTTTGTCAGAGACAGATCTATAAGCATGTGTAATTCATCTTGTGGTTTCTTCTACTGAGACTTTATTGCAGGGATTTAAAAATATCAGTGAGAATTCTGGCATGTGGAGTCATCAACCAGAAATAACTTTGCATCAAATCCCAAAATGGTCTTTCTGATTGGCAGGCATGCACAGGCTGAGAAGTAGCATTTCCTTTCTCTTAGACTTGCTCTGCCCTTTATAGAAAGAAGGCAGCAGTTCTAACTAAAAATCTTGAAAGTAATAGATCTTAATGTGGATTCAATTCCATATCAGTGGCAGATTCTTGCACCATAGATAACAGGTAAGTTATAAACGACTCCCTGGCTGTCTACAGTAGCTAAACTTAAGATATAAAATTTAAGGACTAAATGGAACTGTGGGAACTATCCCACTTATGCTTAATTCTCTGATTTTGGAAAAGCAAAAAACAAAAAACAACCTAAGACTTAACTTAGATATTATGACACATCTAAGCCACACCTATGCCACAAAGTTAAATAGAATTCTTGACTCACAAAAATTATCTGTCTGTAGAAGCAATATTTTTATCGCATTCAATTTGATTATTTTACTAACTAAATATATCGCAATATTCTTCTTGAGTTTGCTAGAAAATAAAAATCTTTCATCAATCTCTGGAGCATGGGAAAGTACCAGAAAACATAGAAAAAAATATTGTCTCGATTGTCAGAAGGAGGGAGGAGATGTACTGTGGAAATAATCTGGTCAGCCTTGCTGTTAGATTCAAAGATATAAAAAGCATGATGGCAGTGATCTTTGGTGACTAACATGGGGAAAAAACATCAGGTCGCATTAAATTTGTCTTCTCATTATTTGGATAACAGCTGTTAAAATAGGTATATCTTGATATTAGAAAGGCATTGAAAAAGTTCTTATTTCCATTATATTTTCTTTAATAGTATGACAAAATGTTAGCCAGAGCATATATCAGTTTGTGAACTGATTTTATAACTGCTTAAACAAGATGGGTTCACTTACTGAATTCTTGTCAGCCTAGATAAAACTTTCAGAGGTCTAACTACAGATTCCTCCCTTCATTCTATTTGGTTCAATACTCTCAACCCATTAGATGCCCCCCCCCAAAAGGAAGAATATATGGGTGTTACGTGGAACCCTTGATAAATTTGGAAAGGAGCACTCAATCTTATCGATGGCAAAATCATCCTGAAAATTTGCAATGTTCTCAGCCAATAAAATGAAATCTGATACTTATAAAATGCATAAGTTCCATATTCAGGATCAAAAATCCATTTGAATGGAAGAGGCCATAGGTTTCTGAGAATTTTATTTTTAAAATAGGCTTGATATGGACCTGTGATCTCATGTAGCTAATATATTCTAATACTGAATTTGCATGAATTTATAGATGAGTTTACAGAGTCATAGGGAGTCTGAAGGTTAACCCTGCATTGGGAGTTCTTCAGTTCAGATATCACATTTTTAGAGGATAGATGATCAATTAAAAGAGGATAGAACAGAGAGGGAAAGAAGATTACAGGGAAGCTAATGATGTCTGAGACCAGAGACTCATCTGAACACACTGTAGTTGAAGGAACCAGTCATTCATCAAAAACTCTTTCACCCATTAACTAATGATTACACTTATAAGATCATGGAAATACAGAGTCTTACTTGTAACCTCAAAAGAACTCACAGTTGCATGAGGAAGAAAGACATAAATATTTCTAACATTATGTATTGGAGGAGAACAGTTTATAGAGTATTGCAGTAGCACAGAGAAAGGAATGATTCTTCATGGGGATGGCAGCAAAGCAGGGTGTCAGAAGAGTTTAAAATTGAGACTATTTTGTTTGGGAAAAGAAAGTCAAGGAAAAGAACTATCTAATTTAATCTAATAGCACTTGAGGCATCCTGCCCATATGCTATATTCATTTTACTTCTGTATCTTTACTCATTCTGTTGCCCTTCTGCAACATCCACCTCTCCTAAATTCTACCTACCCTTCAAGACTTTGTTGCAAACCAGTCTCTCCCATCACTACGCCCACAGGATGTCAGCTGACCCTGAAAACAGGTATTTCCATTACACTTACTGTGCCATTTGTACCATTATCATTTGCTGCTATCATAACCAATTCTCCTGATCCTGTTTTAAATGTGCCTTAGAGCAGAAGGGAAACACCTTTCCAGCCCTTGACCATGCTCTGTACCAGGCTGGCACAGAAAGGCTTAATAAATAACTTGTAGTTAGCCAATTAGCCCACTTTCTTTAATAACAAACAATTCTAGGCCTCTGACTACTGAGTTGACTTCCCAAGCTCCTTCTGTAGGGCATTATTTTTCCATCCAAGAAAGCAGAATTCCCCCTTCCCACACTAACCCTATGGGGTTGGGGTAGGAATGCATTACACATCTCTGATGGGGCCAGCCTGGTGAGGTTGTCAGCTTAGATAAAGCTCCCTGTCCCCAAAGGTGGCCCTAGATCCAGACAGACTTCTGTGCTACTTGTAGTGATTTTGTCCATAAAGTTTCAAGTCACAAGGAAAACTGAAATCTCTGTGTCCTATATCCTGAAACTTGTGAAGGTATCTTGCTTTTATCTTTCTGATTTTTTTTTTTCATCTATTATAAAGCTGCTAAAAGCCTCAGGCATGGGCAGTGTTTCTTTGGGCTCAGTTGCATACATCCCAGTGGCTTCTTCCCTTCTGAAAACCAGTCTTTTCTGTCAAACATGCCTTCATCTTGTTACAAAATAGGGCTCATGAATTCGGCCCTGCCCAGGGAACAATCAGCATGCTGGTGATTGCTTTGAACGCTGTATTATACTAATACGGGATCTCATTAGAACCCCTTTCCAGGGATCTGGGGGTTTCTTCAAAATCCAAATGGAGATTGTGGTGTTCATTATGTGTTCAGAAGTGCCGCTTCACTGTACCATCAAATGGCCTGAAGAGAGAAAATCTTTTGACCTTTGTAATTGCTACAATATTATGTAGGGTTCTTCCTCCATTTAAAAGAGCAATAAATATTACAGAGCCATACTTCTTTTTTTCCTCCTAAATGCAAATAAAATAGAGGAAAAAATTTTTCTTCCGAAGACATTTCAGTGGCGCCATACCGTCCGAATCCCGGGAGGGACATCTGTAGGGGGTGTGCTGCAGGTGGCAAAACTCGGGGTCCATTTCAGATAATTTCCAACAACTGACTCTGGGCCTCAGGTTGCAGAATTAGCTCATCCAGGGCTTCAGCTCCTGGTTTCAGACTCATTAAGACTGTCTTGTCAGGGTACGTATGTGATCAGTTTCTGGACTGCAAACTAAGCCTAATAAACTGCTGAACTCGGCTTAAAAAGTTAATTACCAAATCTGGTGCATGTGGTGCAGAAAAAGGACAGAAACTACAAATTAATGTGCAGACAAGCAATTTTTAAAAAAAAAATTACCTTCAAAAACGTAAATATTCTACAGTCACTGCTTGGGCCTGAGCATAATCTCAATTCACCTCCAAGTTCTTTTTTTTTTTTTTTTTTTTTTTTTTACCTGCCAGCCTGTTTCCTTTTTCTGTTCTCACACAGGTTTGTGTGGGGATGCACTCTGAAACTTGTCAAGGTATCTTGACAGATCAAACAATGCACAAGGCATGAGCTGCTATTCCAGACACATTAAAAGTGTCCACATTCAAGCTAAATGTGATGTGAGTTTTTAGTAGAAATATATATGGGGTGCTAGTTCATAAGTTTTCCTGAAGGGCCACCATTTTTTGAAGGAAATTCCTTGGTACATTTGTGAATTTCTTTTCTCACACTGGTAACATAAAAAGTAACTGCTGTAGTGTCCACAGTAGACCAAATCGTGCGTCTGTGCCTAGCACTTCAGGAACTGTAACAGGGGACCATGGGACCATGGAAGAGACAGTCTACACTGGGGACAATTCAGGAGGGTGGCTGAACCATCCACCGGCCCCCGTTCTCTTTCACCATGCCCCAGGTTTGGTGGAGGAGAAGAAGGAAGTGGACCCCAGTCTCCTCTTTGTTTCCGTCCACTGCATCCTCTTGGTTTGAACATAAATATGGTGCTTTGAACCAGATATGTTGGAACAATCCATGCTTCCCTGGATCAGGTTTAACTATACCTAAGAAAGCAGAGTTGAGTCAAAGGTGCTACAGAGTATACTTTATAAAAGTGGAGACCTATCTTCCCATTCCTGATCCCTATGGTGCCTGGCGCAGTGCCTGGCATCAAAAATTAAGACTAGTAGCTAGTCCTTGCTGGAACGAAGGAAAAGTGAAGAAGAGGAAGCAGGATCCATTCACTTGCACGTTCACAGTGTGTGTTTAGAAAGATACACAAAGACTCCCGTGTAAATGTGGTAATGCTTTCACAGAAGTCATGCAAAATGCCTCAGGGTCACCAAAGATGGAGTACATGCAGGACACGGGAGCATTTCAATAAAGATTGAAGCAATAGTTGGTGCAGTTTGACACTGTGGATCTGTTTGTTTTTTTTTTTAATTTTTTTTTTTAACATTTATTTATTTTTGAGACAGAGAGAGACAGAGCATGAACGGGGGAGGGTCAGAGAGAGAGAGAGGGAGACACAGAATCCGAAACAGGCTCCAGGCTCTGAGCAGTCAGCACAGAGCCCGACGCGGGGCTCGAACTCACATACCACGAGATCGTGACCTGAGCTGAAGTCGGACGCCCAACCGACTGAGCCACCCAGGCGCCCCTGTGGATCTGTTTTTTTACACAGATCATTTTCTAGAAAGCTATGCTGTTCCTGATTTCTCCAGCCTGAAGAAATAAATAACATTTCCAGAGTGCTTATTAAGAGGTGCCATGCTAGATGTTCCAATTCACTGTGTAAACTTTTAAACAGTTCTGTCCCATTAATATAGTGTACATAAATATAATTATACCTATGGTAGCCCCCCCCTCTAAGGAGAAAAGGAAAAAAAGCCCCAAAACCAAAAACCTCAAGACAACCTGGCTATATGTGTACGTGACAACATCCCTCATGGCCTTGTAACATGAGACTACATGTTTGTGTGTTACTATATATGGGAGACAAAGAAATAGAAAATATATTTAAAAAACTATGCCACGAAGTGTTTCAGTTCTTCGGGTATGAACCCAACTGAGCAGTGCTGGCATGAATAAAGTTGCTTCCTGAAAAGAAAAGCCTCAGTGTCACGACTCTGTGCGAAAATGCTGCTACATACCAATTTAAAAGATGTAGAAATTGAGGCTCATGAAATGTAGATCACTTCTCAAATGCACAGTAATTGTAAGTAGAAGAACTAAGTCTTCAAATCTCATTATATCTTAAACACCATGTCTATGATCCAACCACACCGCCATGCTATTCAACTAGAGAACAAGAGAAAGAAAATCTGTCTTCTCTGCTAGAAAGAAAAAATGTATACATTTACTCTCCCTCCTCCTAAGTCTTCAAGTGCTATATTCATATGTTAGGTGCTTTTTCATTAATACCATATAATGACTTTTATTTGCTTTATTAAAAACTAGGAAAGAAAAGGAAAGCCTAGAAAATCCACACAGCCAGTCAACACCACCTCCTCCCAGGTCCTCCAATTTATTTTGCAAAAACTTTGCAGTTGGCTAATGGTTACAACATCAACAAAATAACTTCTTTCACTTTCCTCATTAAACTAAAGAAAAAAAAATCAACTGATGCACTGCTTCCTTGTTGACTGGTGGCTCATTACAGAGGCTAATAAGAGAAAATACATTCTCATATACTGATCATTGGAGCTCAGAGAATTTGAGGAGAGCCACCTGCTGAGTAAGTATCCATTTTCGCTTCTGACTTTGTATGTATTAGTCTGGTCAATTTCCCGGAGCTGGCCTGATTAGGAAAGTTTTATTTAAACAAATGGAGAAGGGACCTGAAGTTAGTGGAGAAAAACAGAAGCTGTGCCTGACCATTCAGCCAGTTTTTAGCCTTGGCCAAATGTGCTGACCACTCGGTGGACTTCTGTGTCAGAGATTACTATTCATCAAAGCTCAGGCTTTTTCTTCTTGCGTACAGCTAGCCCACAGTTCTCAGCCTCCCCTGCAACCAGCTGCCATCTTCCATTTTCCACCCAACTGAGGGAAATGAGGTCTGCTACTTTCAGATCCCAGCAATGAAACACCTCCACATGCAGTTTCTTTCCCACTTCTCATCTGCCTCCTAAATTCTTTGGCTCCTGGTGACTTACAAACCACGTATCAAATCTAGTAGACCTTTTTTTAGACCAGGCTTCTGACATGGACATAGACACGGACATCATTGCTTCACATTGCCAGTCACTGATCACACTTCAAATGATCAAGAAGTAAGTTTACATGTGTTAAGCTCCTCAAATTTTAAGTATCTGTTGTAAGTATCTGTTACCATATGTTATGGACTAAATGTTTGTGTCCCCCCAAAATTCATATGTTGAAAGTCTAACCACCCCCTTCTCCCACATAAGATGTGGTATTAAAAGGAAGGGCCATTGGGAAGTAATTAGGATTAGATGAGTTCATGAGGGTCTACCCTCATGAACAGCATTAGTACCCTTATCTGAGTCACAATAGAACTTGCTTCCCCTCTCTGTTCTCTTCTATGTTGAGACCATAAGCAGTCTGAAGTCTACAAGTGGAAGACTCTCACCAGAACATGACCATGCAGGCACCTTGATCTCATACTTAGGGCCTCCAGAAATGGGAGAAATAATTTTTTCTGCTTATAAGCTACTCAGTCTATGATATTTTTGTTCTAGTGGCTCAGCTGACTAAGACCACAGATAGTGCTAATTTAACTAACATATATTATCCCTTAATAGATTTAGCTGTATATGGGATATATGGAGTTTTTTTTTTCTTTTTAGAAAAAGACTTAAACAAATCACATGTTACATTTTAACACACTGAAATCCAGAAATGAATATATCAATCTGCATATCTATTTATATAGTTACAGATATCAATATAGACATGGATATGGTATAGATGTAGATGTAGATTCAGGTGTAGATATAAATACAGACGTGTTCCATTACAAAGATAAACTGACATCTGTACACAAATTTGGAAAAAATCTCATTGCATAAGTTTCAATGAACTTTCTGTGAACTTGAACAACCTGAAAACTTAATCTAATTTAATACAGTTGCCTAGAAAATTTATTTGTGAATCATTTAATATCACATCAATAAGAACTTTGAGACACAATCTAATTTATAAACAGAGAAACACACACAAAAAAGAGACTAAGAAAGATAAATAGGGGAAGAGAAAGAAGGTCACTTTATAGTTATATTTGTAAAATTCTCCATGAAAGGTTAATCTTGAAAATCTAAGTACAAAAGTCTTAGGTTCAAGTAGGATGAATCGAGAAGAAAAATTCAGAATTTGATAAGTGGCATAGTAGATTCTAAGCTTTGTAGAAAATAGGCCCCTCAAGAACTAGGGTATGTTCAATTTAATAAAATGTTTTGAGGAATGACCATGAATAAGTCATTCTGCAAAATTAAAATATGAATGATACCTAGATTATGACAGGAGGGCTTCACAATCCAATGGAAGGACAAGATTAGGTAAGAAAATTTCAGTACTGGGTGGTAAGTACAACAGAGGTGCACAAAGGATAAAATGGAAATTAGGGGAGATCGTAGAAAGATGATTAAAGGAAATGGCAACATAGCTATATCTGGAAAGGCAAGAAAGTTTTGGATAAGCATAAGCCAAAAGGAGACAATTGTAGAAAAACAACAGACTAGACATATTTCTCTACAGTTTCATTCTTTTCCAAACACCTTACATATCAGAAAAGTTGTGTGTATATATTTTTTTATAGTTGCTATTTAGAATGCATCTATTACAAGGCTAAAAACATGAAAAGTGCCTTAATTAGATTAAGGTTCAGGAATTTCTGGAAGTAAAGCAGATGATATCAGATCTATAGGGAAATACAATAGAAAATTACAGTCCTAAATACATGCAGAAAAAGAATAGCTGTTGAAGCAGAGACAAGTGGTAGAGTAGACTGTGCTTTGGGCTGCAAACAAGGGAAGAGAAAAAAAGCCATATAATCAGTTCACCTACAACAAAATCTGGATACAGGCCATTCCAGGCTGGTTCCCTGGATCCCCTACAGCACCAATGACCTTCAGGCCCTTCTTGTATTCCTTCTATACTAATACCTTCTGTTGTCAAGGTTGCAGAAAGTTTCTTGTAACTGCAAACAGTATTTCCTGAACTGAAATCTCCCTAACAGGTAAAAGGGGAACAGGGAAGGAAAGACCTTCTTCTTGTACAGCTTTTTCCTTTATAATGGAAGAAGGAGAAAAGTCTTTCCCAGAGACTTCAGCATACATGACAACCCCTTAATTCTTATTTTCTTTACAGCCAGATTTGGGCTACATGTTCACCTCTTGACCAAAGACAAAGACAACAGAGTCTGCTATGATTAAGTAAACCAATCATCATACAGACTCTGGGGATGACACATAATAGATCCCCCAAAGCAAAGGTCCTGTTAGTAAGAAATAAAAGATACAATCAGATGGGATAGGTGGATAACTGTGTATGCCAGGTATGGAGAACCGAGATTATGGTCAAGTGACATAAGGAGCTGGAAATGACCTGGCAATAGTTGTCAGGACAATTATTCCTAGAGTTGTGTTGAAACAACCAGGACTCTGTATTCTTTCCACCTCTCCATCTTGTGCTTCACAGTGTTCACTGCTTAGCTGAAAACCAGATAAAGCACTGAATGTGAGCAGCTGAGGTAGTGGAGCAGGACCCTAAATGGCTTCCTGATCCAAGAAGAAACACAGGAACCCTAACACTGGATTGCAAATTATCAGAAGATCCCACTCATCAGCACACTCTCCCCCTATCAGACATAACCAAAGGCAAATTCCTACGGGCAGAACTTGCATTCACAAGTTGGCCATCAGAGATCCTCAAAAAGTGTTGTTAAAAAAAACCTGGAAGAGAGGCACCAAACAAAACCCAATGAACTGAAAAACAGATTGAAAAGTGTAAGCATAGGATAAATACCAAATAAGTAATTGAATATCTTTAGAGAACTTAAAACAATGACCACATTCATAAAAAGAAAACAAGTTGCTAAACCAAATCAAATAAAAAATGAACCAGTTAGAGATCCTGAACAATGAAGTCATAGTCAGAACTGTAAGGGCAAAGGCAAGTTTAAATTAAGAGGCTCAAGGCACCTTGGTTGGGCGTTCAACTCTTGATTTAGGCTCCAGTCATGATCCCAGGGTCATGGGATCAAGGCCTACACCACCCTGCTCTGCGCTGAGCATGGAGCCTGCTTGGGATTCTATCTTTTCCTCTGCCCCTCCCCATCTCATGCTCAGGCCCTTGCTCTCTCTCTTTAAAAAAAAAAAAAAAAAAAAAAAAAAAAAAGAGGCTTAATTCTCTGTTGAAAATAAGAGCATGAACTTCTCTCTTCCCTTTTCTTAGAGCATTTTCTTTGGAAAACTTGTAATTCCAAGTTCTTTTTATATTCCTTTGGATTGTATGAAGATATTTTTAAAGGCTAAATAAGGCTCTTGCCAGGTTTACACCCAAGAATGTCTTTATCAAAGCCCTGAGGGTCATCTCTTTGAAATGTAATCATCCATAGAGAAAGGAGCCCTATCTCCCAGTTTCTGTGGGAGGGTAGAAGCTTAACCTAGGAGGGCCAAAGCCCACCAGATTGTGAAGCCACTTCCTGACACAAAAATATGAGAAGTTTCTTTTTCCTTTGGATAAAGCCAATTAGCTAACACAGATGGTCACCCCAGTGAATTTAGGATGATTTATGTGTGCCAAGTGGTGCTGCCAGTCCTCCTACTTCAGGGCCAGTGATTGTTTACCCTGAGAAGCTGTGTGTAAGGGGTTGTATCTGCTAGGATATAGAAAAGGGAGGGATTTCTTTCCATCTTTGCAAACTCTTAGTAGATTGCCTGTGATGCACTCCTCATTCTGGTTCAATGCTTATTTAACAATAAGATTGTTTTCTTTCTCTTCTGTTTTTATGGAGAAGTATTCTTGGGTAATAGGAAGTTTTGCTTTTAATTAAATTTCCCCAACATATATAAGGAATGCATTATACAATGAGAAAAAATGAGCTAAGAAGTCCCCTCAGAAGGCAGCATATCAAACAAATAGATGACAAAAAAATTAAGTGACATAGAGGATGGATCCAGAAATCCTATAATATATTTAATTGGATTTCCAGAAGAAAACTAATATAATTTAGGTGAGATATAATCAAACAAAAAGAAAAAAAAATCAGTACTGTAGGGAAGATATAAATCTTCAAATTGAAAACAAACAAAACAAAATGTGTTTCAGGGAAGATAAATAGAAAAAATAAATAAAAGACCACACTTCAACATTTCTAAAATTTCTGAAATTTTAGAACTTCAATAAAATGATATAGCCCAAAATGTGTTCTGAAGGAAAAAAAAATAGTGCATCTGAGTAAAAAGGATAAAATAAATCATTAGTATTATAAATACTGGAAGATGACTGAGTCATCTCCTTAAAGATTTAAGATAAAATGATCTCAAACCTGAAATTTTATTTCTAAGCAAATAGCACTTGGAAAAGAACCAAACCCAGAAATTTTCACATGGGCATAAATAGCTCTTACTTACACACAGTCTCTAAAAAACTTACTTGGGTATATATTCCATCAAAATTAAAATAAATTCAAGAATGAGAAAATATGGGATAAAAGAACAAAGATACTAGTAAACAATAAAGCTTACTGATATATAATATAAAAAAATAAATCTCAAAATAAAATATTAAATGATCCTAATATACAAAGTGATCAAGGAAGGAAAAGAGAGGTGAGTATAAGCACTATAAGCTTATTCTCTAACCTAGGGGAAGACATAACTAAAAATTAACCCCAGATATTAATAAAAAAAAGGGAAGATTGAAAATGTATGTTAAAACTTTTATAATAACCACTAGAGGGATAATTAGCATGTACAACTGTTATGCTGCCAATAGGAGAGAATAGGACAATAAAAAAAGGACATCTAAAAAAGATAGAAAGGAAGAAAAAAGAAATTAACAAAACCAAAACAAAACAGAGTAAACAAAAAAAACTAGATGGTAAACATAAATTGTGTTTAATGTAAGTTTAAATAAATTAAATTCACTATTAAACAGAGACCCTCAAATCAAGTAACTAAATAGTGTATTCTAATTACAAGAATGATACCTAAAATGATGTAGCCATGAGCATGTTGAAATAAACAAAAGCAAATGAAAAAGAGAAAGATATCAGGAAAGGACAAAGAGTAAGAAAAATTTACAAAAATATTACTATAAAAAATAAAATTCAAGTGAAGGGTAATGAGCAAGACAACTTATTTTAATTATTTCAAGAAAGATAAAACTGAATAAACAAATAACTAAAATATTATAAAATTTCAATAATATGTCTCCAAAAAGTCACTAAGCATCCTTTTACTGCTGTGTTCCACCAAATTTTTAGGAAATAGTTCCTTTCTATGTAATACAAATTGTTCCAGATCCTCATCCAATCATCCAGTTAATTACTGTGTACTATATTGATGGAAAGCCTCCCAACTTAATTTAAAATATCAGCAAAACTATGATATAACAACAAAATAAAAGTAGTACCAAATGCTAAAACTATAATATTACTAAAAAAAAGATGAAAAATGTTAAATAAAATAATAGTGGATAGAGTTTAGGGTAAAATGAAAGTAAAAAATAATAAAACATGGGGCGCCTGGGTGGCTCAGTCAGTTGAGCATCCGACTTCAGCTCAGGTCATGATCTCGCGGTCTGTGAGTTTGAGACCCACGTCTGGCTCTGTGCTGACAGCTCAGAGCCTGGAGCCTGTTTTGGATTCTGTGTGTCTGTCTGTCTCTCTCTCTCTCTCTCTCACTCTCTCTCTCTCTGCCCCTCCCCTGCTCATGGTCTGTCTCTTTCTTTCAAAAATAAATAAACAATAAAAAAATTAAAACAAATAATAACAAAACATGAAGAATAATACACTGAGATCAAATAGACTCAACATTGGCCAATATTAGGATAATAACAAAAACAAAAACAAAAAAAACCAAAAACTGGAGAAGTAGTGCAGAGGACAGGCTGAAAAATGAGAGAGAGAACAGGTAACAAAGTCTAGGATGTTCATACGAAAAAATGAAATCCAGAGCCCAGGTTAAGATTTGCCCTTCACTAGGGGAGACAGAGATCATCCCCGGAGGATGTAAGGAAAGAAGTAGCCGTGGGGAGAATACAAGTAAGTTAAAACATAAAGCAGAAAAGCTGAAAATTGAGGATGAGCAGGTAAAAACTCCCCACTTTCCCTTCAAAATTAAGAGAGTTTGCATTGCAAGTTTGGGGCTTGTGGTTTGGGTATGGGGGTCTCAAGAACGATGGGCATTTAAAGTTGTCAGGGGAAGTGGAAAAGGATGCTAACTGATGCAAAATACAAGCACGGTCCGTATTACTGAGGTTATAGGTGAAATTGGAGGAATTTATTAAACTGATTATTACTGTTATTAACCAGAAGAGATGCAATAATTGCTATTTTTAAAACTACCTATAATTGGGGCACCTGGGTGACTCAGTCTGTTAAACATTGACTCTTGATTTCGCCTCAGGTCATGATCTTACGGGTTTGTGGGATAGGCACCCACGTCAGGCTCTGCACTGACTGCATGGAGACTGCTTGGGATTGTCCTTCTTTCCCTCTCTGTCTGCCCCTCCCCATCTCGTGCTCTCTTTGTCTCTCTCTGTCTCCCTCCCTCTCTCTCTGTCTCTCAAAAATAATCATTTAAGACTACCTGCAATTCATGCAACTAAAATTATTGTGAAATAGAAGTAAAAGAAGATTTTTTCTTTGGCTTCCTTTCATTTAGGAAAAATATTTTAATGTGCTTTTAAAACTGCCTATAGCTGAGACAAAGAAAATGCTCTAAATTAACTGGCCCCAAAGTGGGAAGCTATGGACTTTGGTTAGTCCAGAACAGAAGACCCTGGAATTTGGCAGAGTCCAAGAAAGGAGCTGCAGTCTAAGGAAGGGGCATGTTCAAGGCCATCTCTACTTCTCATGTCAAAGAAATTCTAGAAGTCCCTGTGAAGAGGAGTGGATGATGAAATCTATGGCTCTCATACCCAACAGCTATTTTTAAGATTTCCTTTTCTGATTCTAGTTTCATTATTTTATCTTCACACCTTAGAAATTAAATGTAATAACCTTTATCAGTAATTCCTTGAAAGTAAATTGTCATCCCTCTCTCCAATTGCTGGGGCAAAGTGGACTAGAAAAAGTTTGGAAACCATCAGAGGTGATTAGAAGAGAAGGTAGAGCACTGAGCAAGAAGAAAGGTGATAGGAAGCACTGTGCACATGTTAGCTCCCCATCAAGGACGCACAGAAATCTTAAAGGAGGGATATATAATAATTATACTAATATGATAATTGTCTGGTCATGCAGAATGGGGGATTCAATACTTAAATAGACTTTTAGAGAAAAGAGTAATGCCAGAAGTTTGGAAACCCTGAAAGCTTTTATGTTGTCTTTATCAGGAATGATATCAAAACAAGGTATGACCTGAGTTCAAAGAACATGTGTATTCTGTGGCTGATCATCCATAGGATCATGCAGATGTGATGTTAGGAAAGGAACAGCAGTTAATGAAGTCTCGGTTGAAAGCATGCCTGAGGATACTCAGTTGTTTGTGTGACCCCACACCTAAGAGAAGGGAAGGAAGTGTTAAGGAAGAAACCCTTTCTAGGATTCTTAATAGATTTTGCCTTAACAGAGAAAAATAATTTAATTCTTTTCCCACATGATTATTTCCTTGAATGCTATGTCTGTGAACCCGATATATCAATTATAATATGGACACATGGACACCTCCACACATTTTCCTTGGAATAGGACCCAGGTCTCTGGAAAGTTCCAGCTTCTGCAATAGAAAATATTCTGTCCTCTCATCCCCAAAAGCCTCAATGGAAGGAAGAGAAAGAATTCCAGATAATTTTTTTCTAGAGCCCCTTCACCCCTTCAAGTCAGCTGGGGTCTACTTGGGTCAACAATTCAAGCAGCAGGGCCCTTAGAGCACTATCTTTACTCTGATCCGAGCAATGCCATGTGGATTGATTTTAAGGTATGCCTTTTCTTCAAAAGGCTTGATCTCTAGCTTAAGAATGTGAGTTAAGTAGGGATTTTATAGGAATTTTTTGGCTTTAGGAAATAAAACATAAGAGACCCCCTGCCTCCTATAGTCTTCTGTAAATCTCTGTCTCTAATTGTTTCTCCCCTTCAAAGCAAACTCCCGTGCACTTCACAATGTATTAGTCAAGTCTCCAACAGGCATGTGTCTAATTACCCTCCACCTTCCAGGCACAGTTCAGAGAGAAATGATTAGTCATATTTATTGTCAGGTTGTCTCTGAGAGATGACAGTTTATATCAAATCACTATGTGTCAAAGATTGAAGTGTGTGCCAAGGTGGAAATGCAATTCCACACTTCCCAAAGGTGGATGAAATTCCTGCTCCACATGTGACTCCAGTGGGTTTGCTGCTTAGAGAGAGGGATCTGGCCTTTTCAGATAGCCAGGCTTTCTCACATATCACCAGCCAGTGGATACAGCACTACTGCATTTGCCCAAAGCTGTTTGCTGTGATTGTTCAGAGGTCTATTCCCTATCTGTCTTCTCTCCTATACAGTCTCTGCCATCTTGGAGCTCCTGGTTCCACTCCCCAATTTTGATATAGTCCTTGGCCTTCTGGGCTTTTAGTCTACTTATCATCTGAGGAGTAACTTTCTCTAACAAACGCCAGCTTGAACTCGGCCCAACCTCTTCTTCGTACCCCACCTTAGCTGTGACATTGTCAGAAATCAAACCCTGGCTCCAGCAGTTTTGTGTACAACCCTGGCCACATCCCCAAATTCCCCTGCAATGGAAGTCAGGGTCATTCTTAAATCTGCAAAAACAAAACAAAACAAAACAAAACAACTTGCTAAAAAGGAAATTAGGGAGTTAGGCTCCTCCTACTGTGCAGTTATATTTCCAATATGTTTGTCAGTACATCACTGTGACTCATTCTCAGATAACACAGGAGAATTACAGTCACATCCTCCACTTAGAATGCCATTCTATGTGTTCTGGGGTGTCCACTCTAGTCATATAAAGAAAATAAATCACTCCACATGATTGAGTGTCCCCTCCAACCTGGATTTCATCTTTCCCCTATCATTTCGCAATCCCCTAATTCTGCCTTTCAATACATATCATCAAAACAAAAAGGATATTTGCTAAAAACAGAATCACCTACAAAGATAGGATAAAGAGAAAGGAATGATACCATTTGCACTTGAACTCTTCTGACCTTTTGGAAAATGGGGGAGAGGACACGAAACGCACGTTTGCCAATACTCGCTCCACGAATCTCTCCCTCACTCATTTTCAGATTTCACAAGTGTTCCTATTTACTCCCTCTATTGGAATCACAACCATCCCAAAGACAGTAAATTTCAAATAAGAAAAGCATCATAGATGAGATCTATTGTGACGAAGCAGCTACTTTCAGTCTATCTGAGACAACATAGGGACCTCTAGATTGCATTTTGGAGGGTAATACTGCCATATAAAGTATGCAATTTGAACAAAGAATCAGTGGTTGAAATTCAGCAAATTGCAGGTTAAATTTTAGCATGTTCGGGCTGCTATAAGAGAATACCACAGACTGGGTGGCCAATAAACAACATACATTTTTTTTTTTTTTTTTTTTTTTTTACAGTTCTGGAGGCTCAAAAGTCCCAAGATCAAGGTACCTACAGACTGAATGTCTAGTGAGGGCTAGCTTCGTTATTCATGAGTTCACAGATGGCCTCCTTTTAGGAAAGGATGGGTGAGGAACCACTTTGAAATATCTTTGATAAGGGCCCTAATCCTAGTCATGGGGGCAGAATCTCATGACCTAGTACCTCTCAAAGGCCCCACTTCCAAACACTATCACAGCATCACAGCAGAGATTAGATTTCAATATATGAATTTTCGGGTGAGGAGAACTGGGAAAATACATTCATTCTATAGCAGCCTAGGACCTATCCTCGAAGCCAGAGTTAATTCCTTCTTAATGGAGAGAGGGGTGCTCTTCAATATTACACACACTTTAAATCTTTCCATATAATTCATACCAAGACACATATATTAGGGATGCTTAATAGATCATTGTTCCTTGCAATGACTGTTACTGTTTAGTATATTTTTTATTTCTGGATTTTTGTCTTCAGCACCTCTCTTTCTTCTACCTTACCACTGCACTAGTTAACTTTCCCACAACCTATCAGACTCCAGAAAATAATACCATCTCTGAGGTTAGTGGTTATGAATTAACATTCTCTGCTTACCCCCCACCTAACTTCCCAGAGAAATCAACTGGATCAACAGAAATGCAGGCTTGAGGCACCGCTAGTGCCTCATTCTCTCAGAGAACATGCCATTCCTGAACACATGGCATAAGGTGACGGCTATTTCCTTGTGCCCTAAAATTATGAACAGTGCTGATGCCACTAAGAATGAGCTGAAAAAAATATCCCAGAGTATTTTTATTCTTCATACTGCACTTGATTTTTCTAAAATGTACCGGGTAGTCCAAATGTGCGGCTCATGTGTGTTCAGCATTCTGAACTCTTGCCGTGGAAAATGGAGCTGAAATGACGTAAAGCAAAGAACAATTTGAGCGTCAAGCTTTTGCCACGTGCCTTTGAGCCACCCCGGTGCCATCTGAATCATTTATAGAACATCTTATTGTCTGATGCCTAAACCCCATCATCTAAAAGCAATAGGGTATTGTTTTTTGCCCTTTGTGTTGTGAGGTTATCTAATTTCCATTCCCAGATGTGTGTCATGCTTGCTCTTTTTTTGTCCTTAAAATAAATCCATTGCCTAAAGCTAAATATACAATACTTTGAACATGACAATGAAACTATTTTTAATTTGTCCTTTCGTTTTAATTATGCTCTTGGTATTATTTTGTAGGTACAATTTGCAACATTCTTGCTGCCACCTACAGGGCAACCCTGAGCACCACAGTGATTCCCGGGGGTGGGTGTAGATTTACCTGTTTATCTTCAATTAGAGATTCTGCTGTATTTCCAACCATTATTTGTCAGCATGGATAGGAGTGTGTTCAAAATGTTTTTAAGCAATACCTACATCTTAATTTTTCACATGAAAATAAAAATATCTGCAAGATGCTCATAAAATCAGTAAATAGGACCATCTCTGCAAACATAAAGAATTCACTTGGGACGATACAGGAGAAATTCTACACAAATGTGTTCTTATTCGTTTCCATAAGTAATAAAATCAGCATGTTTATGAAAAACCTAAATACATAATTGATCAAAGCAATTTTCACAGTTTAAAATTTATTAGCTATGCAAATAGCTGATGTGAAAAGGAAGGTTAAGAGAAAAGAAAAATTAAGTTTTTTAAAGAGTAATTCTCTCTCATCTTGACAACCATTGCTAACTGCACTGAACTAACTCTGAAATGACAGCACAGAAAGGAAAATTTAAAATGGAGAGAGAGCAGCTCTTAAAACGCCATTTAACACACACACACACACACACACACACGAGGAACAGGATGATAAAGTTTGCAATAGAACCATGGAAGTCTCTTATAAATCTTAGTCCTCTATGAGGCAGAAAGAGACCAGCACTTGTGGGTCTGAAAGAATGTTCTCTCTTTGAGAAGCTGGCCTCAATAGAGAGAGGTGGCTACTTGTAGAATATGCCAGTGGTATTTAAGTATCTCTTCGTGTGGATCACTCTTTAATTTCCTTAAACTTTCCATTTCTTATTCCAATATACATGCCTGTTAGAGTAAAAGCCATCATTCACAATGTGATATGGAGTTGTATGCCACTTTCTCAGTCTTTAAGAATTGCATCCCCAGGTCCTAAAACCCCAGTATTTTGAAACTCTTTTACATAGTACATACCAACATTTGAGAGTGGGAGAGAGAACTTGCATTTCTGTGGATAATCTATTTAGCCTCTTTGTATAATATTCAACTTATTTATTGAAGAAAATAGCATTCATTAAGTACCTACTATATTCCAGGCCTGATACTAAGGATTAGGATTTAGTCTTGACTTCAAGAATACTTTCTCAGGGGCGCCTGGGTGGCGCAGTCGGTTAGGCGTCCGACTTCAGCCAGGTCACGATCTCGCGGTCCGTGAGTTCGAGCCCCGCGTCGGGCTCTGGGCTGATGGCTCAGAGCCTGGAGCCTGTTTCTGATTCTGTGTCTCCCTCTCTCTCTGCCCCTTCCCCGTTCATGCTCTGTCTCTCTCTGTCCCAAAAATAAATAAACGTTGAAAAAAAAAAAAAAAAAGAATACTTTCTCAGTGGGGTGACAGAAGCAAGTGTTGGGTCAAGGTCAAGTTGCCCCAAAATGTGCCACGTTGGCATGCAGATTATTTCAAGCTGAAAACAATCAAGACCCAGACTCAGAAAGGAACTTTGACCTTTCCCTAATTGCCTAACAAAAATAATTTTACATAGAAAATTTGCTCTAGGAAGAGAGTTATCATCACAAATAATTACATTATAATAGGAACTAGGGGTGGTAGACAAGGAGGAATTTTGCAAAATTTGTTAAAATTCCTCTGTATGTCCCATTGTTTCTGGATGGCCCAGTAAACATTTGATAATCAAACATTTACTCTTTTTCATCTTCTTGTGAATTGTTTTCCTTCAGTTTGAAGTCTCAGACCCCTGCCCCCATTTTCTTAGTTCATGATGACATATATAACTCATTTTGCCTCATTGTCTTTGGCATCTCATGTGTGTGTGGATCCCCTGTACATAGGAAAGTAAATCTGATTTTCTTCTGTTAATTTGACTCATGTCAATTTAATTCTTAGACCAGCTAGAATAAGCTTGACGCTTAGAGGAAATGTTTGTTTGTTTGTTTTTGTTTTTGTTTTTCCCTTCTTAACAGTGACACAAGTAGGTGCAATTGAGTATGAGTACCATTATACAGGCAGGTATTGGCACTTTGGCACAATGGTGGTGCAAAAGAGGGAGGTCCCCTGTGTGCAGGGAGAATCCCTGGAAGGCCAGGGGATATGGAAAAAGCATAAATATACCAGGAAGAAAAGACAACATAGCTTTGGCCATTCCCTTTCAGTTCTTCCTTTCCATTCCTTTCATATCTTGCCAAGAGAAGGATAAAAAACAAATCTTAGCAGTATAGTCTTGACAGTATCAAGTAGGACCCCGGGCTCAGCACCGTATTTGCCACAAAGAAGACTCCCATTAATAATTCATTCTCAATGCTCTCTCCAGTCCCATCACTTAAAATGTAAATAATACAGAAATGTACAGCACACCAACCTTCCCCTTCACACTTTCCTGCATGAGAGCAAGAAGAGAAAAGCAACTTGATCAGCAGCATAGAATTGTTCAGTGAACTTTATGTGAATGGACATTGTGATTCCTCTCATTCTTGACCAAATATTAGATCCTCTGGGTTTTCTTTTTTTTTTTTTCCAACTTTTACCTCTGACACTTAAAAAAGAATTATTGAAATTAAGTATAGACTACTATTATAACATTTCAGTTTTGAAAAACTAAACTTCTTTCACATAATAAAATAAAATAGAAATAATAAGCATTTTATTTCAATAATCACGTTCTTAGAAATCTCTTTATACGTAAAACTATACAAGATACTTTGATAGGTATAATATTTGAATACATTTCTTCTCCATATGAGTGTTCAAGTTTATAGAGAGAAAGGAACTACACATAAAAGCAGATAGGTTTGGCACTGAGAAATTCTGAATCATTGAAGCCTATCAACAATATCTTTAAATTCTCTTTTTGTACTATTCCTTAATTTTCACAAATTATTTTCTGTCTCTTCACTATGCATGACAATCTCCACACCAACAAATAACAATGCTGTTCAAACTCCCAGTCACTCTCTCTGGGAAATGAAGGAGGACATGAATCAATTTGATGGAAGCTTTAATATGCTATACTCCCTAGCATTATATGAATTTCAATAATGAACCAACCAGAGAAAATACTGTGGACAGCAATGGAATAATCGCTCTTGGTGGAACTTCAAACACCATACACCAACACTTGCAAAGAAGACATTTAGCAATCTGGAAATCACTGAGGCACTGTACCACAGGCTACTCCATATATGTGTTATGCCTGTTCTGAAATCACAGAATAAAATGGTAGAATTTGCAGTGTAAATTATGAAGCCAAGAAGATCTGGAATAAATAAATCAGTGTATCTTCAAATAGTCTGGAAAAGCTTCCTGAAAAAAGAGAGAAGTGAATATTTAAGAAGGAAGATGACTTGGACAATCCAAGAGAAAGAAGTGACAAGGAACCAAAGGCAAGCTGAGGGCAAAGCACAAGCTAACAACACCCCCACTGCCTCCCAGGTGGGATACCTGTGACATTCCTCAGGCACTCCTGGCTGCCCAAGGAAAAAGAGAAGGGAAAAACAAATGGTTAACAGAGATGGGAGTCATGCAGGACAGGAGTCTCTATCAGTTTGCAACTGTCTTAGTGATTTACAAAGAAAAAAACAATCTCAAGAAACCTGTAGACTCAGTTTTCTGGAGCCCTAACATCACTGTCCCATCCATAGTGATGTGGGGAACAAAGGCAAGAAGAAAATGTAGACAAAATTATTTTTTTTAATAACCTGCAGTCCATTAACAGACATTTGAGAGAGACAGAGCATAACATTCCTCCAAGAGACTTTCAACTGTCTTGTTAATGCCTTACTAGAGGGAAAAATAACTTTAGATCAACAATAGCAGGGCCTCCAGTATCTTATGAGTCCTCTTTAGCATATGAAAGCCCTTTGTGAGACCTCCCTTTTTCCTTACACACCACCCCAACTCTGTAGTATATAACAATTTTTCTTCACAACCCCGGTGCAGCTTTCTGCCCATGGGTCCTGTCCCCGTACTTTAATAAAATCACCCTTTTGCACCAAAGACATCTCAAGAATTCTTTCGTGGCCATGGGCTCTGGACCCCACCACTCCAAAACCACATCAGAAGGAGCTGGGAAGAGAAAGGACATCCAAGTAGAGGAATAGCAAACACAAAGAATAAGCAAGGCAAGTATGGGAGACAATTTGTTTTTAAAGACCCATTTTAAAACATTTTAAACATTAAAACATTAAACATTTTAGCCCATTAAAACATTTCAAGTGCACCAGTAACTTTTGTGAGATCTAGATGCCTTTGAGAATATTCAATGTAGAATGACTACTTTTCTGATAAAAATGGGAAAAAAATTAATTGAATGTTTTTCCATGTTAAAAATCCACATAATGTACAAAATAGACTAAATGCTTATGATAGTTGGCTGTTTTCGTGATTGTCTCCAAATACAGTATTTGATGTACTATAATAAAGTTTCAGGACTGGGCTTGTTTTTGAATTATTCAAGTCTAATCCCAAAGCAGGATTTTAATTAAGAATGAGAATTGGGGAGTGTTTGAAATGAATTCTGGTGAGTTCTTTCACAGATAAGAGAAAACAGATACGCAATATTTTGACCTTCTCCTAAAATTCCCCTACCCACTGATCTCTGACTTAGATCAGTCTATTCTGATTAGATTCTGAGAATTCTCAACCAAGCATATTTCAGTAGAAATTATATTTACAGTTGAAAGAATAAAAAATATTAAATATGCAAAAATTATTCTTTTTCTAATATATCTAGTCAGATGGTTATTTTATTTTCATTCTTTCTTTTTTATGAAGTATGTATGCTATGAATTTTCCTCTGAGCTCTGATTTAACTCTGTCCCATTGGTTACTGTATTGCTGCTTTCTGGAAATTCTATAATTTAACCTTTTTTATTTTCATTTTTAATGCAAGAGTATTTGAGAAAGATTTTGTCTAACTCTAAGTATTTTTTATACCTTTTTATCATGTCTACTGTATTATGGAAGATGACCTTGTAGATGTGTAAAGGGCTTCTTTACAGTTGAGAATATAGTTTTAAATGTCACATAGGCATGGGCTTAACTTTTTTAAGTAATGATTACCATAAATATCTTCTTGTTCACATTGTTAAGAAATACCATATTAAGTGTGTTTTGTCCTGCAGTATCTAGTTTTGAAATTAGTGACTAGAAGTCTTTGATTATTTTTAAGCCTATTTTGTTATCTCCCATAATTTCTGACAATTATGAAAGTTCTGATAATTTATGAAAGTTACTGCTATGCTATTTGGTCCATAGGTGTTTATAACTATTATTTCTATTGTGAAATATACCATTTAACGTTATAAACTGTTCATGTCAGATAATGCTCTTTGACTTAAATTCTGCCTTATCTCAAGTTAACACCAAGACTACTTTCTCTGTATTTATATTAACCTGATAGAGCTTCACTCTACTTATTTGGTGCTGGGGGAGGTTGGGGGTGGGGGCAGGGTTCTTCTAAGTCACCTTGTTTTAATAAATTAGAGTTTTGCTTTGTGATTCTATAAACAAATTATTTACCTTTAAATAAGTGAGTTAAATTCATTTATATTTATAACTATTAACATGATGGGCATGCTTCCTTTTAATATATACTCTTTTGTGTTTTTTTGTTTATATTTACTCATGAAGTATTTTTTGTATTTTATGCCATTCTGATATTTATAAAGTTTAATATTTTAACTTATAGGGCTTACATTTTGTTTGGATAAATTTTTAAACTTTTTTTTCAGTTTATTTATTTTGTAAGAGAGTGAGAAAGAGAAAGCAGGGGAGGGGCAGAGAGAGAGAGAGAGAGAGAATCTGAAGCAGTCTGTGGGGTCTCAGCCCAGAGCCGGATGCAGGGCCCCAACCCACAAACCGTGAGATCGTCAACTGAGCTGAAATCAAAAGTTGGACACCTAACTGACTGAACCACCCAGGCACCCCTTGTTTGCACACTTTATGTAATACTTTTTGCCCTTGTTTTTAATCAGCATCATCTCTTAAAATAGTAAAAGAGATATCTTGCAACTAAAATATTCCGTGGATTGAATCTATTGTAATATTAAAATTTGAAGAAAAGTTTGATTGTGTTTAAATATTTTGGCTCACTCTTTCTGGAATATATTGTGGGTGTTGCTTCATTGTTTCCTGTCACTGAACATTACTGTCAAGAAGTCTGTTGAAGGGGTGCCTGGGTGGCTCAGTTGCTTAAGCATCTGACTTTGGCTCAGGTCATGATCTCACTCTCTGTGAGTTTGAGCCCTGCATCAGGCTCTGTGCTGACAGCTCAGAGCCTGGAGCCTGCTTCATATTCTGTGTCTCCCTCTCTCTGACTCTCCCCTGTTCACGATCTGTCTTTCTCTGTCTCAAAAATAAATAAACATTAAAAAAATTTTTTTTTAAGTCTGTTGAAAATCATATTTTCTTTCCCTTAAAACAATAGTGACCATACATATTTGGCTAACTACAGTTTGAGATGAAAGAGGTCACTGTATATATTAATTTATGTTTATGGTACAATAAACATAAATTTGGATTATCCCAGGGTAACTGGGCCATATGATTTCACCACCTATATACATGGCTTGATTTTTTTGGTTTGGGAGCCTAAAATAGCCTTTTTTTTTTTTCATCATCTTATCTACAATATTCTTTTCCCTACCTATATTATATTTATATTTCCTCTAAATAAAGATATTTTCTTTAATTTTCACCTAAATCATGTTTCAGTATAATTAACAGTGTTATATCAGTTTCAGGTTTATAATATAGTGATTCAATAATTCTATACATTGTTCAATGCAATGATGACAATTCTTAATCAATTTTCCCTTAGTGACTTGTCAATATGTACAATCGTTCTCATATTTCAGGAAAGTTTTCTTGACTTATACTTTCAAATATCTGTTTCCTCTTTTTCATTCTCCTTTGCTTGCATTTTATATCCATCATTTCCCTCTAATTGCACTTTTTCTCATTCTCTTTAATTTTAAAAATTTCTATCTTTATTGTTTATTTGATATATTGATAATTAATGACTTCCAATTTGTCATGCTTCCTGACATCCAGACCCTTTTGTAGTCCTCTCCCATACCGACTCTTGACTTAGCTATGTGACTTGCTTTGGCTAATAGGACATCAGCAAATATGACAAATAAGGAAGCTTGATAAACACTTGCACATGGGGACTTGCCCTCTTGAAATGCCACCATCACCATGTGAAGAAGTCTAGTTTAAACATAACGAGAATGAAATACCACACGTAGTATGTAGAGAGAGGCTCAGCCATTCCAGTTTAACACAGCTCTCCAATCAATTCAACATCTAAATTCGGGTGTGTGAATGAGCCTAGGCCAAACTAGTACAAATGTGTTACTGGGTACACTCAACTTACAGAATGAGAAACATTAAGTCATTGTTTTAAGCCACAAAGTTGTGGGGCGTGTTATTATGTATTACTAGATAACTGATAGAGAAATTGTGGCCTAGAAATGTGGTGTGGTTGTAACAAAAGCCCAAATATGTGGCATTGGCTTTAGAATGGGGCAACAGATGGAGGCTTGAGAAGTGTAGGGAGTCTGCTGGCAAGGGCTGAAGGGATGGCAAAGAAATGATGGCAGAGACTTAAAATCAGCTGAGGAAATCCTTAGTGGCAGGACAAAAATGGTCGCCCATATTCTATAATAGCAAAACATTTGACAAACTTGTTAAATGCTGGTACAGAGAAGATAGAATTGTACCTGATAAACTAGTGGGTCTGGCTAAGGAGACTTCCTAGAAGAATGATAAAAAATGACAATTGGCTTCTTTTAAGTACATATGGTGTGACAGTGGCAGACAGAGATAAGCTAAGGAAAGAACTAATTAGTTTGCAAGAAGAAACTGGACATGAAGAAAAAACAGAACTTTCTGGGTTGGAAAATAAAACAACTTCACATTTCCAGACTTCCCAGGTGGCAACTCTCAGTATAATAAATGGCCTCAGGGTAAAGACCAAATCAAGGATATGGATGTAAAACCCCTTTTTTAAACCTCAAAATGATTTAAAGGGATTTTTAGTAGATGCTCTCAGCTAAACAGAAGGGCTTCTAAGAATTCTACAAACATTATTTCACAGCATTCTGAGGTACCCAATATACAGCAAGGCCTATTTAGAGACTTATGGATGTGCACTTGAGGCATGGGATGAATCCATCCATAAACACAGGAAATCATTAGGATTTTTAAGGCAGTTGTATCAGTTTGGACTAAAAAGGAGACAGTTTAAAAACAAAGAGCTTTCTGGGCCTCCACCTTCCTACATACAGAAGATTTGCTGATAAAGCTACTCAGGTATTTTTAAAGAAGAAAAATCTCTGAGAATTGAGCCAAGAGCCTACAGGACAAAGCCAAGAGCCATGGACAAGATGGATTAGGAAACCATTCCAGGGAAGCAGAATGAAATCTTAATCAAGGAATATTCCCTGCCCTTATATGCTCACCTGGATTTCAGAATTATTTTGGGCTAGTGATTGCTAAAAACTTCCAATTCTTCCTCTTTTAAGTGAAAGTGTCTATTATGGTTATACTGTTCCTGTCTCACCATTCAATGGTGGGTTTGTGGAAGAAAGTGGGGCCGGTAACTTGTATTTTTATTCTTGGGCCTTTAGACCAACAGGTGCTATATTCAAGGAGCTGGACATGAGGAGACTTTTCTGTATCCAGAATTAATACACAAAAGCATAGCGTTTGAGCATGGATAGATTTCAACATGAATCATCAGGGCCAGATAGTAGACTGTTATATTGTTACATCAGTAGCCCTCAGTGAATCACACCTCCCTCTATTCTCCTGTATACACTTCTCCTACCTTGATTCTGAGCTTACCATGTGACTTTCACTTTTGTTTTTGCTTTGCCTGGTTTTGACACTGGGACACCAGAAAATATGACATAAGCAGAGGATTAATAAGTACTGGCATATTTGACTTTCTCTTATTGAATTACTATATACCATTTCAAGAAACCTGGTCTAGACTCGCTGAAGGTGAAAACCACACTAAGAGAGAAGCTCAATTGCACCTGTTGTCCCAGTTGATTCCAGCTGCCTGCCCCCCCCCCAAGGCCCCCAAGACAACCTGCCAGCTAAATGTAGCTATAGGAGTAGCACCAGCAAGACCAGAAGAACTGTTCGGCCAACGCACAACACTGCAAGAAATAATCATTATTTTGGATACTTAATAACAGAATTCCTTACTCAATTTTCCATCTTCCTGTGGCTCCTTGAAACTTAGTCTTCATTTCTTAAACAGTTTGTCTTTTTCTTCTGTTTGTATTCCCTAAATTCTTCCAGTATTAATCTCATCTCTTTCTGTTACTCTTTTATCTCAAGACTTCTCTTCCCTGAGTTCTTTATTTCTGATGAGTATCTTCCTTCATAGCAGCAATGGCTTCATTTGATGTTTTTAAATTCTTATTGAAATATTGAGTAACAAATTTCTGCTTTCTGGCCACATTCTGCTCTTACCTTTGTTTTGTTTTGTTTGCAAAGCTTGTAATGCTATTTTGCACATTTCTTCCTATAATTTATTCACATAGCTGTTAAATTGGTTCCTATAGTTTAAAATACCAAATTAATAGATGAGAGGTAATTCAGGGAAGGGAAGGATCATCCATATTGCCTTCTATAACAATAAACTATTTTTAATAAAAAAATTAATGTGTAATTACCTCTTCTTTGCAACTAACTTAAAATCTAACTTTCATAGGACTTCTAACATCCATTCTATGATTTACTTACTCTTGTGGATTCCAACGTCATTTGGAGTCACTAAAGGACACAGCCTCTAAATTTTAAGTGCTCCATTCATTTATAGTACTTGATGTAGGAGACATTTTACATTCTACAGCACTTAAACCTACTTTATTTTATCTTAGCATTTCTCACAGTAGTTCCCACTTAGGATGGGGCCTATTTCTAGAAGTGAGCAATGTCTGGAGATTTCTGACACCTACCCTCAAAATATATTTTCTATTGTTTCTGTTCTTTCAATGCCTCATTATCTCCCCTGTCCACAAGGGTTGTATGCTCTGGCTCTGTTGGTCCCAGTGCTTTTAAAAATATTTAACAATAACTTGGAGTTTACAACTTTTTCAGAAAACTTGTGATTTCATTTGATATGAGAGTTATTGTTTTTATTTTCATTTTTTACACATATGTAGAATTTTTAAGAGAAGTGAGAAAGGAAGAACTAAGCTGCCATCATGATCTTCTTAGAAGCCCTCTCCTTATGGCTTCTATTTTTGGCACTGAAATTAAATTCAATATAACAAACATTTATTGATACATTCTGTGTTTCAGAACTTGTGCTAAGCTTTGCATCATATACCAAAATTATACCCATCCAAAGCATCCAGGATCTTAGAATCTAGGACTAAAACTTTACAAAATTATACACACACACACACACACACTCATATATGCACATGTAAAGGTGTGATGCCAGTTAATTGAAGGATTCTCAACCTTCAGGTGTCCATAAACCAGTAAAAATAATTTTACTTAATTTAGTTCACATAATTTTGAAAATCCTGTCACAAGAAAAAAAATGTCTAACTGCTTAAAATTATGCTTTTGGTGGATATTTTACTCTAAACAAATTATAAAGCATACTATTATACTCACATGATTAGAAAGCATACAATAACATAATTCATTTTGATGTGTAGTCTATCTTCCTGTTGTTAGAAATTAATGAGAACATGCACTGCCATTTAAGCCTATGTCATTTTCTTTGTTAATAATACATGCCTTAAGTTAGGAAGAGTGTGCATTTCCCACCCTTAGTCAGAATCTCAGTGTGTTAGGACATAAAAATGATGGTAGTTTTCACAAGGCAAGTTTCCTGCAGAAGTATAGAGCTTATAAACTCCAAACCTACTTACTTTCTTTTATGTAAAAGAGAGAGCAGACAGTTTACATCTTTTCATGTGCTTAAAACTGGATTTTCAAGACTTGAAATTTACTCAAGATTGAAACTCAAACTGCCCTAAAGTTTTGTTTTGAAACATTCTATATAATTTCTTACTATATTACCAAGACAAACCTATGAATGGCAAGGTTTATTGAGACTACATACCTTAGAAATTTTGAAGCTGATTTTCATTTTGGTCTGAATGAAGAAAACTGAGTGAGTTATTCCATCACTGTTCAGAATCAGTGACATCCTTCTAAAAGCATGTAGCAGGTAATGGAGAAATGGCAGTCAAACTGCCCATTTTCAATACACAATTGGACCAAACCATGTATGGTTCTCAAAGCAGCACGTTCCTAGTTTTTGTATTTGAAGAGGCTTTTGTAAGGATGTTAGGGAAAGACGGTAGTGGAGTAGGAGGACCTGAGCCTCACTTCTTCCCACGAATACAACTAGATAACTACTAAATCATCATAAATACCCTAGAAATTGATCTAGAGACACACTGGACAAACCCCACATATAAAAGTAGACAAAAGGCCACATAGAAGAAGTAGAAAGTGCAGAGATGCAGCCTGGGAGATAAACAGGTCACGGTTGATGCAGTAGGGAGGAGGCCACAGTTGCACAGAAGGGTGAGAGAAAAACTAGTACACAGGAAAGGACATGGGGAAAATAAATCCACATAGCAACTGGCATGGAAAGTGAGAGGAGCTGAATTTCATTAGATCTTGAAACCTAGAGTTTTAAAGGTCAGTGTGTTTGGCTTTGGGAGAGCTCAAAGGACACTGAGACTGCTCTTGGAGAAAAGGCAGAGCAAACATCCCATGGACGTAGAGCATGGAAACAGTGATCTGAAGAGTGGCTTAGGCACAAAGGGGGGATGTTACTTGCTCATCTCAGAGTAAGTCCCAGACATTCATGGAAAGATCCCTCCAGGAACAAAGGAACTGGCAGATGCCATTTCACTCCCCCACCTCTCAGCATAAGCACAGGGCCACCTGTGGGAACCAGCACAGTGTAGACAACTAGCTACCTAACTTGCTTATATCAAGCCCCTCCCCACCCCCGCACTCTGGTAAAACCTCCTTTCCTAATCATGCTTGTCTTGGTCCCAGAACAGTTGCCCCCTCCACCAGAAGACTAGCCCAAACTCCTGCCCACACCATGTCTCCATATCCAGGAGTTTTGCAGGACCTCAATTCAGACAGCAGTGATGGTGACAGGTCTCATTTCATAAGCAGACCAGAGTCTACCTAGTTAAAACTTGCAACATTCAGGCTAGGGACCAAACATTGCCTATAACAGTCAAAGAGACCCTCTGCACGTTCCTGGTCTGAAAGATAAAGCAGCCAGGACACAACAGCAGAGTGCATTAAGCACACATTGGAGACTTTCCCAGAAGTTCCAGGCCCTCTGAAACAGAGGGCACTACACAGCAGGGCACTACAGGAACTCTTCTTCAAAAAGACATTGCCCTCAAGAACAGGAGACATAGCTGACTTTTCTAACATAGAGAAACAGGCACTGAGACATAAACAAAATGAGAAGACAGGAATTTGTACCAAATGAAAGAACAGGATAAGGTCACAGCCAGAAATCTAAGTGAAATAGATATAAGTAACATGCTTGATGTAGAATTTAAGGCAATGATCAGAAGGATACTCACTGGACTTGAGAAAAGAGTGGAAGAGATCAGTGAGACCCTTAACACAAAGATAAGGAAAGACATACTAGAGATAAAGGGCCCAATAAATGAAATGAGAAACATGCTTGATGGAATGGATAACAGGCTGGAAGAATCAGAGGAATAAATCACTGACCTAGAAGATAGAGTAATGGAAAGTAATCAAGCTGAAAAAAAGGGAGAAAAAATAATTACACAAAATAAAAATAGACTCAGGGAACTCAGTGACTCCCTCAAACATAATAACATTCATATTATAGGAGACTCAGAAGAAAAAGAGAGAGAGAAGGGAGCAGAGAATTTATTTGAAGAAATAATAGCTGAAAACTTCCCTAACCTGAGGAAGGAAACAGATATCCAGATCCAGAAAGCACAGAAAACTTCCAACAAAATCAATAAAAGCAGATCCACATCAAGACATATTATGGTTAAAATGGAAAAATATAGTAATAAATATTAAAAGCAATAAGACAAAAGAAGACAGTTCTATACAACAGAAACCACAGAAGGCTACAAGTGGATTTTCAGCAGAAATATTATAGAGAGGAATGCCATATTTTCAAAGCAAAATATAGTAATAAAGAAAAAAATAATAAAAGCAGCAAGACAAAAGAAGATACTTACATACAAAGGAAACCACATAAGGCTATCGGCAGAATTTGCAGCAGGAACTTTCCAAGCTAGAAAGGAATGGCAAAATGGGAAAAACCATAGGCAAGAATACTCTATCCAGCAAGAATACCATTCAGAATAGAATGACAAATTAAGAGTTTCCCAAACAAAAAACTAAAGGAGTTCATGACCACTAACCTAGCCCTGCAAGAAATATTAAAGGGGACCCTTTGAGGGGCACCTTCGTGTCTCAGTCAGTTAAGCATCTGACTCTTAATATTTGGCTCAGGTCATGATCTCACAATTGTGAGACAGAGCTCCATGTCAGGCTCCAGGCTGAGCATGGAACCTGCTTCAGATTCTTTTCCACCCTCTTCCTCTGCCTTCCCCCACCCCCACCCTCTCTCCTAAAATAAATAAATACAAAATTAATTAATTAATTAAATAAAGGGGACCTTTTGAGTAGAAAGTAAAGACCAAAATGATAGCATGAATGTAGGAAACAAAAAAAAAACAGTAAAAATGAATATTTCTGTAAAAATTCAGTCGAGGGACTCACAAAATAAAAGAATGTGAAATGTGATACCATATACCTAAAACATGGGGAATAAAGGAGTAAAGAATGGGTTCAAACTTAAATAACCATCAATTTAATCTAGACTGCTATGTGCAAAAAATGTTACATACAAACCTAATGGTAACCACAAACCAAACACCACTAATAAATATAAATAATAAAGAGAAAGAAATCCAAATATATGACTAAAGAAAACCAGCAAACCAAGAAAGAAAGAAAGAAAGAAAGAAAGAAAGAAAGAAAGAAAGAATTCGAGATAATCTTCATAAACATCCATAAAACAAGTAATAAAATGGCAATAAATACATACCTATCAATAATTACTTTGAACGTAAATGAACTAAATGATCTAATCAAAAGAAATAGGGTGACATAAGAGACATAAAAAACAAGATCCATCTATATGCTGCCTACAAAAGACTCATTTTAGACCTAAAGACACCTGAAGTTTGAAAGTGAGGGGTTTTAGAAACATATATTATCAAATGGATGTCAAAAAAGCCAGAGTAGCAACACTTACATTGGACAAAATAGATTCTAAAACAAAGATTGTAACAAGAGAGAAAGAAGGATGCTCTATAACAAAGAGGGCAATCCAACAAGAACATATAACAACTGTAAATATTTATGCACCTAACTGGAAAGCACTAAAATATATAAAACCGTTAGTAATAAACATAAAGGAACAAATCAATAATAGTACGATAATAAATCAGAGACTTTAACATCCCACTTACATCAATGGACAGATTATCTAAACAAAATATCAACATGGAAAGAACTTTGAATGGCACTGGACAAGATGGATTTAACAGATATGTTCAGAACATCCCATCCTAAAACAGCAGAACACACATTATTTTCAAGGGCATGTGGAACATTCTCCAGAATAGATCACATATTAGGCCACAAAACAAGCCTCAATAATTTAAAAAGACTGAAGTAATACCATGCATCTTTTGTGACCACAGCTATGAAACTAGAAGTCAATCACAAGAAAAAATCTAGAAATACCAGAAATACATGGAGGTTAAATAAGATGCTACTAAATAATGAATGAGTCAACCAGGAAATCGAAGAAGAAATAAAAACGTGCATGGAAATCAATGAAAATGAAAACAATGGTTCAAAACCTTTGGGGTACAGCAAAAGAAATTCTAAGAGGGAAGTGCATAGCAATACAGGCCTACATCAATAAGCAAGAACAATCTCAAATAAACAACCTAACCTTATACCTTAAGGAGATAAGAAAAAAAAAACCTAAAACCAGCAGAAGGAGGGAAATAATAAAGATTTTTTAGAACAGAAATAAATGATAAAGAAACTGAACATACAATAGAACAGATACATAAAACTAGGAGCCAGTTCTTAAAAAAAAAAACAAACAATAAAATTTATAAACTACTGGCCAGACTGATAAAGAAAAAAAGAAAAAAGACCCAAATAAATAAAATCACAAATGAGAGAGCAGAAATAACAACATCACAGAAATACAAATAGTTATAAGAATATTATGAAAAACTATATGCCAATAAATTGGACAACCTAGAAGAAATGGATAAATTCCTAGAAACATATAACCTACCAAAACTGAAACATGAAGAAATAGAAAATTTGAACAGATTGATAACCAGCAAGGAAATCACAAATAAAACATCTCCCAACAAAGGAAATTCCAGGACCAGATGACTTCACAGGCAAATCCCAGCAAACATCTAAAGAAGAGTTAATACCTATTCTTCTCAAGTTATTACAAAAAAGAGAAATGATAGGAAATTCATTCTATGAGGCCAGCATTACTCTGACACCAAAATAAGATGAAGACACCAAAAGGGGCACCTGGGTGACTGAGTCTGTCGAGCGTCCAACTTTGGCTCAGGTCATGATCTTGCAGTTTGTGGGTTCAAGCCCCACATTGAGCTTGCTGCTGTCAGCGTGGAGCCTGCTTCAGATTCTCTGTCCCCTCTCTCTCTGCACCTCCCCACATATGTGCGCCCCCCATCTCAAAAATAAATAAATACACCTTTAAAATACACCTTTAAAAAAAATACGCCAGGGGCGCCTGGGTGGCTCAGTCGGTTAAGCGACCGACTTCAACTCAGGTCACGATCTCGCGGTCCATGAGTTCGAGCCCCACGTCGGGCTCTGGGCTGATGGCTCAGAGCCTGGAGCCTGCTTTGGATTCTGTCTCTCTCTCTCTCTCTCTCTGCCCCTCCTCCGTTCATGCTCTGTCTCTCTCTGTCTCAAAAATAAATAAATGTTAAAAAAATTTTAAAAAATAAAAATAAAAGAAATACACCAGAGAGAGAGAGAACTACAAGCCAATATCCCTGATGAACACAGATGCAAAAACTCTCAACAAAATACTAGCAAACCAAATCCAATAATATATTTAAAAAAAATCAATCACCACAATCAAGTAGGATTTATTCTTGGGTTGCAAGGGTGGTTTAATATTGGTAAACCAATCATTGTGATACATCACATCAATAGGAGAAAGGATAACAACCACATGATCATTTCAATAGACACAGAAAAGGTATATGACAAAGTCCCACATCCATTCATGATAAAAGACCTCAACGTTAGATTCAGATACCTCAAAATAATAAAGGCCTTATATTAAAAAATGCACAGGGAACATCACAATCAATGGGGAAAAACTGAGAGCCTTTTCTGTAAGATCAGGGATGTGATAAGGATGTCCACTCTCCACTTTTATTCAACATAGTACTGGAAGTGCTAGCCAGTACAACAAAAAGAAATAAAAGGCATCCAAATTTGTAAGGAAGTAGTAAAATTTTTACTACTTGCAGATGACATGATACTATATATAGAAAAACTAAAAGATTCTACCAAAAAATCTGGTAGAACTGATAAACACATTCAGTAAAGTTTCAGGACACAAAATCAATCTACAGAAGTCTGCTGCATTTCTATACAGTAACAATGAAGTATCAGGAAGAGAAATTAAGAAAACAATCCCATTTACAATTGCACCAAACATAAAATAACTAGGCGTAAACCTAACCAAAGAAGTGAAAGGTCGGTACTCTGAAAACTGGTTAAGGAAACTGAAGACAACACAAAGAAATGGAAAGATATAATATGCTCATAGATTGGAAGAACAAACACTGCTAAATGTTTATAGTACTCAAAGCAATCTACACATTTAATGCACTCCCTATCAAAATACCAACAGCATTTTTCACAGACCCAGAACAAACAATATTAAGATTTTTATGGAACCAAAAAAGACCCTGAATACCCAAAGCAACCTTGAAAAAGGAAAGGAAAGCAAAGCAAAGCTGGAGGCCTCACAATTCTGGACTTCAAGTTATATTACAAAGATATAGTGATCAAAACAGTATAATACTGGCACAAAAACAGACCTATAGATCAGTGGAACAGAATAGAAAACCCAGAAATGAACCCACAATTATATGGTCAATTAATCTTTGACAAAATAGGAAAGAATACCCAATGGGTAAAAGACAGGCTCTTTAACAAATGGTGTTGGAAAAACGGGACAGCGACATGAAAAGAATGTAGCTAAACCACTTTCTTACACCATACACAGAAATAAATTCAAAATGGATGAAGGTCTAAATGTGAGACTTGAAATAATCAACATCCTAGAGGAGAGCACAGGCAAAAACTTCCCAGATATTGGCCACTTTTTTCTAGATAGGTCCCCTAAGGCAAGGGAAATAAAAGGAAAAATTAACTATTGTGACTTCATCAAAATAAAAGACTTCTGCATAGCAAAGAAAACAACCAACCAAACTGAAAGGCAACCTACTGAATGGGAGAAGATACTTGCAAATGACATATTTGATAAAGGGTTAGTATACAAAATACGTAAAGAACTTCTAAAACTCAACACCCAAGAAACAAGTAATCCAATTAAAAATGGACAGAGGACATAAACAGACATTTCTCCCAAGAAGACTTTCAGATGGCCAATGGACACATGAAAAGATGTTCATCATTACTTATCATCAGGGAAATGCAAATCAAAACTACAAGGAGATACCACTTCACACCTGTCATAATGGCTAAAGTCAAAAACACAATAAACAACAACTTTTGGCAAAAATATGGAGAAAAAATAACCCTCTTGCACTGTTGGTGGGAAAGCAAACTGGTGCAGCCATTCAAGAAAACAGCATGGATATTGCTCAAAAAGTTAAAAATAAAACTATCCTATGATCCAGCAATAACACTACTGTTTATTTACCCAAACGATAAAAAGACACTAGTTCAAAAGGAAATATGCATCCCTATGTTTATTGCAGCATTATTTGCAATAGCCAGACTATGGAGGCATCCCAAGAGTCCATCAACTGATGAATGAACACACACACACACACACACACACACACACACACACACACCAGAATATTACTCAGCCATAAAAAAAAGAATGGAATCTTGTCACCTAGTAAGGACATAGATGGGCACACATGAAACAACTTTAATTTTTGACAGCAGTGCAGATCTATTGAAATAAAGAGCTACATAAATCACCTTGGCTCATTGTTTCCTAGATTGGTAATCAGGATTGGTAAAATCTCTGCCATGTCCTGGAAGAATTTGTACCTAAAGTGATTAACTTTGTCAGAGCCAGGGCCTTAAATTACTGTCTGAAGGCTTTTTGTCAAAAAAAAAAGTCAAAATCTAATATTAAGTTTTTACATATAATTTTATTGTTGTTATTTTTTGTTTTGTTTTGTTTAGAAAAGATATTTATAGTACCTCACTGAATTTCAGGAAATTTTTTTTTCACTTTTTTGAGAGTAAAGTGAAAGCCCATTCTCAGAACATTTATCAGAGAAAGATTTATTCATAGAATTCTTGGAAGATATTTTTGGCTACATGAATGAAGCAAATCTTCTGAATCAAGGCCTTGGATTAACTATTTAAAATGGCATTAAAACTCTGTGAGCAATTTTGGATAAACTGCCATTTTAGAAGAGGAGCTTGGATGCAAACAACTTTGCAAACTTTCAAATATTGGAGGAAGTATTTCAGAAGACTGGAGTCTCCAGTAACTCAGGATGCCAAATTTTCAGCAGTCAAAAATCTGCATAAACATTTTATAATTTTTGATGTCAACTCTGCTCAGAAAGCTTTCAGTTCCCTTTCTTGTTATCAGATGTGGCAAGATATTACACTATTAATATTAATATTTTTTAAAATATTGAACTCTTTTTCATTTAACCCCTTAGAACTTTTGAATATTACTTTGTTGTATTATATGAGGAGATCTAATTTGCCTCCACATAGTAAATGTTCTCCATCCCATTTACTGAACATGCGCCTTTCTCTTTGTTTTCAGATGCTTCTTTTAAACATCACATGTCAAGCTAATACTTGAGATATGTCTTTTAAAACTTTTTTATGTGAAAGACTAGGAGGAAAGAAAAAAGTATGAAAGGAGAGGAGGGAAAGGGGAAGATGAAGAACTTGGGAGCACTATGGTAAGTAATTTTACATGAACTATATATAATGCATTCTTAAATTAACTCAATGTCATACATACTTTTATGAACGTGTTTTACAAGATAGGAAAATACAGTTCAGAAAAGTTAACAGCCAATACTTTGGCAGACATATGTAGAGAGACTTGCCTAATAATTTATTATAAAGAACTAAACCAAATGTTGGGAACTTAGCCATGACTCATCCTGGCCTTTATTACCACCATTGTTCTATTGGTTGTATCTCTGACAAAGACCCCAGGTCCAAACATACCCATTGAAGCTCTACTCCATTTACTGCAGATGTGTAACATTCTGGGGATTATATTGAAGAATTATCCATTTTTTTTTGATGATATGACATCCCAATTTTTCAAATTAATATAGTCATGCTGATGGCAATATTTAAAGCTAATCAAAGTGGTATTTTAGAAATTGTATGATTTTATTTGAAATAAAGTAAAATTTGTTGTTGCCAAGAGTTGTTGAAAAATCTTTTTGAATTAAACTTTCCATATTTCTCCAATTGCTCCTCATTTAATGTCAACCATAGTTTTTCCTCAAACTGCTACATTCCTCAAAGATCGAATCAAATTGTCCTCCAATGAAGTGTTACCCAGATCTGTCTAGCAGAGTTGGGCAGTCCTGTGCTCTCTCACAGAACCCTGTTCACTCCATTATTACCACATTTAGTAGAGTGAAGAGTGACTACGGATCACCACCTGTTCCTTCACCATTAGATAGTGGGTGCCTTGAACCAGTGGCTATGGCTTTGATTTCCACACCTCTCAGTCTAAAAGCAGAGTGGCTAATCCAGTTTAAGACGACAAGCAATATATTATATATATATATAATATATTTCTTAAGCAACAGTATACTATGAAATATTTCACATGAATAATTATTCAACAACACAATTATTTTTATTTGTCATTATATACAAAATATACAAAATATACAAAAATAAAACAATGCATAATCAATCTCTATTTAACTACCACCCAACTCACTAATTATCAACATTTGACAATTTTTTTTTTAATTTTTTTTTTTCAACGTTTATTTATTTTTGGGACAGAGACAGACAAGACAGAGCATGAACGGGGGAGGGGCAGAGAGAGAGGGAGACACAGAATCGGAAACAGGCTCCAGGCTCTGAGCCATCAGCCCAGAGCCCGACGCGGGGCTCGAACTCACGGACCGCGAGATCGTGACCTGGCTGAAGTCGGACGCTTAACCGACTGCGCCACCCAGGCGCCCCAACATTTGACAATTTTTAAAAATATATATCTAAATCCACTTTCCTATTCCCCACTCTGGGTTATTTTAAAGCAAATTCCAGGTACCATATAATTCCATTAGTAAATACTTCAGTATGTACTTTTAGAAGATGAACATTTAGGGTTGCCTGGGCGGCTCAGTCGATTAAGCATCCAACTTCTGCTCAAGTCACAATCTGGTGGTTTGTGAATTCAAGGCCACCATTGAGCTCTGTGCTTACAGCTCAAAGCCTGGAGCCTTTTTTGGATTCTGTGTCTTCCTCTCTGCCTCGCCCCTGCTTGCACTTTGTGTCTGTCTGTCTGTCTCTCTCTCCCTCTCTCAAATATAAACAAACATTAAAAAAATAAAAAAAATAGAAGATTAACATTTGAAAAAAGCACAATGCCATTATCACCCCAAATTATTTTAAATATTTTTTAAGTTTATTTATTTATTTTGAGAGAGTAAGAGAGAGAGCACACACATGTGTTTGTGAGCAGGAGAGGGGCAAAGAGAGAAAGGGAAAAAGAGAGAACCCCAAGCAGTCTCTGTACTGACAGTGCAGAGCCCAACATAACAGTGCAGAGCCACAAACCAAACTGAGAGATCATGACGTGAGCAGAATCAAGAGTTGGTGACTTAACCAACTGAGTCACCCAGGTGTCCCTATTTTAAATAATTTTTGCTATAATGAACTACCCAGTGTACAAGTTTCTCTGATTGTCCTGTAAGTTATTTAACTGTTTGTTAAATCAGTGTCCAAAGTCTTAATATTGAATTTGGTTTAAGTCTCTTATAATCATCCTATCTCATTTTATTTTCTCCCTGTCATTGTTTTATAGCAACATTTCAAAGCCTTCATCCTATTCCACACTATGGCTACAACACAATTTATTAAAAAATTTTCTATTATTGAGCATCTAGCTTATTTCAAATTTTTTCTCTTATTAAACAATGTTCCAATGAATATGCATATAAATAAATCTTTGAGCACACCTAGAATTATCCTATTAGGATTAATTCTTAGAAATGGAATGCCTCATGGGTTTTTTTAAAGCTTTTGATACAGCTTGTCAAATTACTCTTCAAAATGATTGAGCTAATTTACACTCCTACTAGCAGAATGAGCGTATCTGTGCCCCCACACCCTCATCAACACTGCATAATATCTTAATTTAAAATATTTGCCAATTTGATAGACCAGGAAGATATCTTCCTGTTTCACTTTTAATTTTTTGGTGTTAATAGTAAGAGAGAGTGCCCTGAATCCTTGTTCAGTGCTTACTGCGGAGACAAAACCCCTTTCTGGTTAAGTCCATGAAGGACATATATGCGTTTAAGAAAAGCCAAGAAAATGCAAATTTTTATTACAAGATTTAAGCAGAAATTCTGGCCCTGGTGAGTCTATGAACTGCAAGAATGTGTGTGTGTGTGTGTGTGTGTGTTTCCTTAGTCTTGAGGTAAGTTTAAGTGCTTTAAAAAATGTAGCATTTCCCTTACTTACCCTCACTAGGATGATGGCACTTCCCAATTGGGATGCAGCTCTAGATGCACTGTACTGTGTCAGGCACACAGTTTCAAAAATGCATGGTCCCTAAATTTCCTTTAACCTCTTTATTGCACACACATGTAATGACTCCTTATACCATGGCCACACTAGCCTTGGCATATTACCATCCATCATCACAGCTCCTCCTTCCCTAGGGTAGAATTCCTGGGAGGTAGAGCGTGAAGTAGGGTGGTACACATGGGGTAGCTGAGAACTAGTTCCCCTTAGAAAATGAAGTATGCAGCCAAAGTACAGTGAAACTTTTTTCCTGTAATACTTTTGGTCATTAGAGTATGTCTTTTGTGAATCATGTATTCATTTTCCCTGCCAATCAATGAGTGATGAATAAATGAAAAAATGAATGATCACATTTTGGGTATAATCATTCAACTAGTTACGAATCAGCCAAATTGCACTGTCTTTTAGTCCATATTTCATTTTCGTGTCAACTTTTATTGCAGGAACTATCCAGTCTGGTAGACATCTATCTTAAAGCAAGCTTTTATGTCTAACTTCTTTCTCCAAATTCTTCAAAGTAACTTAAATAGTCAGAGTCTGATCTCTATATACCCTTTAAATGAGGCCAGTCAAGATCCCACTGGTCTAAAAACCAATGGATCAAAGATCACAGAATTATTGATCATGAGTGCTTCCTTCGCTGTAGTGTCAAGAAGAAGATCCCTCCTTTCTGAGAATAACTGAACCACATGCCCTGCATTTGTACTCACTTCCTTTCTCCTCATCAGGCCCTTCCCCCACCAATCATCTCCTCTCTTAAGTCACCAACCCCAGTCTGAGACATGTGGTAACAAAGCCCTTTATACCATCTTTTCACAACAGGCTTAAATATGAAAGCTTTTTTTTGATTTTTGGGTTTTTTTGTTTTTTGGGGTTTTTTTGGTTCTTACCATGCTTAACCCATACACAGGAGTAGTGCTCTTCAGAAAATGTAAATTTAGAAATTGGCTAGCAATTAATGTCTTTACAAAATCTAATGCGCACTGTCAATAAAATTTAGATAGATAGATGATAGATAGATAGATAATGATTGTCCATGGCCTATAGAATACCATTTCCTGAATGGTGCTCCATGGAACCACAGAATTCTTAAACTTGTTAATCAGTATGCTCAAATTTTTTTTTTTGCAAATGCATTTTAGAAATGTTTTTTGCCTTTGTTCCATTTAAGATTAATAATACATAAATATTAACATATGAAACCCTCTGAAGAATTTTACATGGAAGAAACCTTATTCTTTTAATCAAAAATGTATTTGACCACAGAAACAGGGTTTTGCTGTTGTTGTTGTTGTTGTTGTTGTTTTCGAGTTTGCTTTTTAATGAAGCAGTCATTAATATTTTCTGCAGAATTGTTTGGGACACAGAACACAGGTGATCGCATATAGGTGAAGGTATCTGGAATAGCATATCAGAGAATGCTCTAGATTCTGTACAACTTTTTGATCCTCTTTCTTTACCTCCCTATCACTCTCTCCCAATCTTTCACTTTCAATGCAGATATACTAGCTTCATTAATCTGAAAAGTCACATGCCTCCTTAAATGCAAAGTGCTTTGTAATATTCCAAATCTTTTCACATGTTATTCACTATCTCATCTGCAAATTCCCACATATTCTTTAACACACAGCCCATATGACAGCTATTCAGCCAGACTAGCCAAGATTCCAAGTATCATATTCTTCTCTTCTTGGCTACCCTAGAATTTCATTTGTCCATTTATAATACTCTATCCATACTATATTATCTATATATCTGCCTGTTTCCCTCTTTCCCTTAGACTATTTTCTCCTTTAGGTTAGGTACCATATCTTATTCATTATTTTATATTTACTGACCAACACAGTGTTTAGCACAAAAAAGATATTCCATGTCTATTTTATAAGTTAATTAATTTGCTTATCCAACAAAGTTTTTTTTTAATTAAGTACTAAGGAGCTTAGACAAATATCATGTATCCTGTTCTGACTGTGTGTCTCCTTGCAATATTTTAAGACTTCATTGTGCTGTCCTAACAGAAGACAAACAAGTACAGTTTGATTGTTCCCTATCAAAATGATGAAAGGTCTGTTTGCCCAAATGTCATTCTGTTAATTTAGCTGTGATGGAGCCATTGAACCATGAACTCTTAGAATTAGAAGAGTCAGTTATGTATGCATGTATGTATGTATGTATGTTTATTTTTGAGAGAGAGAGAGAGAGACAAAGTGTGAGGGGGGAGAGGCAGAGAGAGAGGGAGACACAGAATCTGAAGCAGGCTCCAGGCTCTGAGCTGTCAGCACAGAGCCTGACACAGGTCTTGAACTCATGAACCGTGAGACCATGACCTGAGCCAAAGTTGGATACTTAACTGACTGAGCCACCCAGACACCCCAGAAGAGCTATTTAAATCATCTAGTTCTGCCACACTTATCCCTTCATTTACTGTGGAGCTTCTTTGGAGTTTTCTATATTTTAAAGAAAATATTTTAAAATTCAAATTTTATTGTGCAGGGTTTTTTTTTTTTTTTGCATTCATTGAAGTACATAAAAAGATCTATAAAAACAAACTACCCATCAGTCATAAATTCCTGAACCTTGAAGTCTCTTCAGGACCATTCATCCTTTCTAGAAATTGTTTTCTATACTCATGCAAAACAGAGGTAGGCTCCCCCATGGGCAGTAAGTACAGGTTTATGTGGGGAAACTATCAGATGTGTCTCCAGAATCTATACTAGTTTATACTTCTTCAGTCCTTAAATTACTTCTTAAAGATTCCAGGAGTATCATTCACCTGGCATCATGATGACACACAGGAGACAAAAAATGGATATCACATGCCCATGAATAATGGAGGAAATTATTCAATATGCTGTCTTTTAGTCACCTTTGTTATTAAGGGCTAGTATAGCTGCCAAGTCACAAGGAAATCAGAAGTCTTTGTTAAACCATTTGAAAAATGTACTCCTCAACTATCATTATCAACTCAGATATTCAGAAACCTGAATCCCACCAAGAAAACTTCATTTTTAATGCTCCTATGTCATCTCTTCTGTGAATCATTTGCATTATGTCTGGAATCAGCAACAAGAATTTCATGAAGTTAGAGTATTTTACATTAATAATATGAGGTTATTGGGCATCATACAAGTTATATAATTTCAATTTATTGTTTCATTTAGAACAATACTAACAGCCAATCCCTACTGTTGATTTATACCCATTCATTCATTCATCCGTTACTTTGTTCAACCAATTACACAAGAAAAATAGGTATTGAATACTTTTATGGACATCTTGGTGTATAAAGCACACGGAGCTTATCCATGTTGCCCCTTAACCTGCAGGAGCTTGAGGTTCTGCACAGGTCAAGTGTACACATGAGAAAGAAAATGCCTTATAGACATTTTCAAAGACAGAAAAAGCATTAAGCTTAGAGGCACTTAGTGGAATTGCTCCACTGAGTACATATGTAAAATACAAACACTGGGTAACTGTATATCTGTGCTGTCCAATATGCTAGCCACTAGCCATAGGCAGCTATTAAGCACTTGAAATGTGATTACTCTTTGTGGAGATACATTGCATATATACACTATTCACCTAAGTTTGAAGATTTCATATGAAAAATAATATAAATTGCATTTATAGATTTACCTTGATTACTGGTAAAATTATAAGATTTAGTATATATTGGATTAACTAACAAATTACTAAAATTAATTTATTTCTCTTTACTTTTCTTCATGTAGCTATCATAAAACTTAAAATTACACATCTTACATTATATTGTTTTCTTTTTTTCAAGTTTTTATTTAAATTCTAGCTAGTTAACATATATGGTAAAATTGGTTTCAGGTGTAGAATTTAGTGATTCCTCATTTACATATAACACCCAGGGCTCATCACAATGAGTGCCCTCCTTAATACCCATCACATTATATTTTTATTGGCTGCTAGTGGTAGAGATGATTTATATGCATGTGCACTACAGGCTGGCACGCAGGCACCTATTCCTACCACTTTCTTATACTATAAGGACTAAAACTAACAATCATTTCTCTCCAAATCCATTGCAGCTATGGTTTTTAGAGACAATTTAATCTCATTAATTAAAAGCATGATCAGAAGGCTTGACTTAGGGACTAAGGAGCAATACAGATCATTTTGCCGGTTCATATCATAAAAGAAGTGGCAAGGTTCTGAAATAGTAGCTGCATCAGTGGATTTCCAATTCAACAGAGAAGTTTCCTGATTGTGGCAGAATAGTCAACTGCCCTTGATGGTTCATTTGTACCATGTAACTTCAAAAGTCAATCCTAGAATGTCCCTTTTAGGCTTGTCAACAATTATACAAACTATTTAAGAATCTATAATAACTCTATTTCTTTTTAAATTAGCTAAAGTTGTTTCTGTCTCCACATTTAAGCACTTCTCAATTCAGGGTTGGTGGAACAGGTAATATCCGATTTAGTGTAAGTTAAAGCACACACACATACAAATCACTCATTAATGTCTGTTTCTCTGTTGTCTCCTATAGGTACACATATATAGTGGGACAGCATTCAATAACTGTTGAGCGCATTTATATAAAATAATGTAATGAAACAAGTGACTAAAAGTCCCACATATTATATAATTTTAATATGATCTCTTTATCATCTAATGATTAGGTAATTTATTATAAACCCCAAAGAACTGCAGAAATCACACTATTTTCTATAATGCCTATGCCAAAGTTTTTTGTTTGTTTGTTTGTTTTAGTAAGTGGGTCATCAGCTGGGCTTTGAATGTTCTTCCTTATATCAGAAGTATGTCCTTTACTGTTTCATTCCTAAGGACTACATACATTGCTTTTGATATGACAGAACTAATCCAAACCTTTTAGAAATTGCAGCAGATTAGAACATGCCCCTGATTTGTCCACCTAAGGGCTTGGGACCTTGGTTTACCATTAAGTTCATGACTTGGCATTTTACCAGGAAAATCAAGAAATCATCTGTGAACACTCCAAAAAGTTCAAGTCAAGGTCACAGAAAGCAAAGTTTGGCCATGATCAAGCATCTGTAAGGTGAAACAAAGGTCAGATGCATTGAACATTAAGCTGGCCCTGATCTCCCCACTAGCCAAAGTCCATAGAAGTCACAACTGCCTTGGGACCCTGAGTGCTGCAGGTCAGAGGAGACACCAGAGCATGCTACAGAGTTCTAAAAGGACAACTAAAGATTTTCTGGTTTAACTTTCCCAGATAATTAACTCTAGAGGATGCCTTTGAATTTTCTATCCTTTCTACTATGCACGTTTTTTGCTTTCTAAATAAGTGGTGATCATACCAATAACTACTGTGCAAACAGAAGAGACATGCTTCTGTAGCCATTTGCTGTCTCAGCCTGGCCACTCATTTGCATAACTCTTCCATTTTTAGCTATTAGTCCAATTTTAGTGCCATTGCCCAGCTCTCCACATGAATACCACCTATTATCACTGAGGCGAAAATAGTAAACTTAAAAAATACAAAACTATCAATGTGTAGATTTTTTTTGCTTCTAAGTAATATGATTTTATAAAGTAGAAGAGAAACAGAGGATCCAGAAGAGGATGCAGTATTAAGTGAGAGATTCTTGTAATGAGTGTGCATGTGTTCACGTGCATATTTGTGTTTTAAATCAGAAAGATAAAAAGACAAGTGAGATAGATAAGAATGATGCAAAAGGGAGAATAAAGAAGGCCTTAAGGAATAGAGTTTGACCACACTGCTTCATGTCCTCACCATAGGTAATGCTATTATAAGATTCTGCTTTAAGTCAGAGAAAAAGAACTTTATGAAATGGACTTTCAAAAAAAAAAAAAAAAACCCAGCCATTTCTATCTTCAGATACCTAAGTTAGCCCTCAGGCATGATTAATGCTCCAGTGGACCTGATCCTAGGTGAAATCATTACAGCCTATGCAGTTCATGCCTTCAAATGATTCAGTCCTACAGGAAATTGAAGAATAAAGAAAATTGTATAAATACAATGATCAACCCAAAAGAGAAATTGGAAAGTTTAAAACTCATTTTTGGCTCCCAGGTGGAGGCCATCCATAGATTCCTGCACTGAGTTTAGTGAATTCGAGTATTGTTAATGCAGAGCAATACCTCTCTCTGATCCAATGGATCTAGTCCCTACATGGATTCAGTGATGCCATGGGAAAGCACTTCAGCATTACCAACAACCTGCAGAGGCATAATAGCTATGCCAGTAAAGCCCTCAAAGACCTCTTACCTTACTGCTGTTAATCACCCTGAAGAGCTAGAAAGTGTGAGGCACATCTTTTTTCAGGGCATATTTTGAGAATATAATATCTTTTTCCTTTGCCTCTTCTTGGCCCCACAAATCATACTTGTGTCTCTCTTTCATGTACCCTGGAATCTTCTCCCCCAAGCTCCAAAAAGTCAGTATACCAGGAAAATCTCCAGATAATTTTCAAATATCTACCCAATTAAGACAATCCCATCCAATCCCTAATGACTGAATATTTCCCCCCCTTTACAAACCAAGACTCCATTCATCATTGCAGTGCCTTAAGACTGATATTAGAAGGAAAGCGATGTTCCGAAATCTCCTTAGAGTAGGTCTGATTTTTAAGGAAATTGACTCTGTCAATGGAAGTTCTCAGAGATTTGAACATTTTCTATTACAAATGCTATAAAAGGGATTCTTATCCTTGGTGGGAGGTTAGACCAGACCCCTAAGGTCCTTTCAATCTCTGAAATTGGAAGTTATAAGTAACCTGTGGACCACTCAACTCTCCTTGTGTAATACATGTTTTTAAAGAGAAGGTTGAGGTGATGAATATAGAGTTAGGTTCCAGGGGCCCATTCCCAGCTCAGAAACTGTTGGAGGCAAGAAAGATCCTGTTTCCATTGCTATTTCCACAGCTGACTTAACACAAGCCCCAGGAAGACAATAATATATCATCTTTTTTCTCAGTCAGGGTCAGATAAAGTCTATAAAGTTCAACAAAAAGCAACTGTGACCCTTATTTTTCTCTTCTCAATGTACTACCAAAGTCTCTGGGATTTTGACTCAATTACAATGTAATTTAGGGTCAGCAGAATAGGACTGTTGTTGGTTCTAAAATTGGAATGGAGTTGTTTTCTGGGACATTAGCAATTGTGGAGAGTTAGGCCATTTTGGTTTTAACATCTCTACCTCCTCAACTTTACTTGTGAGTTGAATTTGCTCTGTTGTGGGAGCAATGTTGTGGCAGCTGTGGGCAAATCAAGGCTGCGAAACATCCAACTCGATGAACTGGGCACTGAGGCTGGCATAATAAAGTCAGTGCTTAACAGTATGGGCACAGCAGGTGTTCTTAAGGTGGACTAGAAGGAGGAAGGAGAGATATAATAGGGAAGTTACTAAATAATGAGTAGGCCTTGACATAATAGAGTGAATAAGATTTCCTTTTTCAGAAGACATGTAATTTGCTCTCCTTTTCCAGGCAAGGTACTTGAGACATCACATCCATTATTTTCCAAGACTATTTCTTAACAAATAAGATTAGAAATGACATATTTCACAGTTTGGCTCAAGATCACTCAACCCAATATTACAGACAATTCCTTATGTTTTCTGGGCATAAGTACTTATGGAGATACAACCAAGAGAAGTTTTCAAAACAAGCTCAACCTGAACTCAGGCCTATATAGGGTATATTCTGGGATAGGTGTTACTGGTGTTACCCAAAGTGATTTGAAATAAAAATAATCTCACATGGGCCTGGATTTCCATACCTATGATAATCACACATTTTGGTTCACATGGTTTGGGATTTGGAAACTTGAGTTAAGAGACTAGAAGTCCCAAAGATATTGACATCCATGTTCTGTCTTTATCAGCAAAAGTCTCCATAGAAAGATACAAGTAAGGATACAGAACATTTAAAGGTGTTTAAGGTGCTCCCAGAAAGTGATCAGGGAAGCCAGAGAAGATGTGGTAGAACAATAGCTATGATGTTAGTAAATTGGACAAACAAGTTAAAACTTCTAAATGTTTTATGCAGGATTTGATTGAAAAGTCAATTGGTGTTAAATGCATGAATAATGTCAGTGTCTATCAACATTCCCAAATGATTAGTAAAAATTACTCTATTGGGTGACCTTAAGAGGAAACAAAGACAACCTATTTCATTAGTGAACAGAACCCCATTTAATTGCCCAGTAGGCTAGTAAATCTGGAATGTTGGCTTCCTCTCTGGCTGACATCTCTAGGATGGCCTCCTCATGGTCTGCAATGCTACCTTATTTCTTCTCTCTCCCATCTCCAACATAATCAGCATGCTTTACTCACATAACCATGTACCAAAGAACAGGGCAAGGGCAAGTATAGAGGGCACCATCTCTGGAAAGTAAGATTGGCAAGAGGCAGTACAACTGCAAGCAGGCAAAGAAATGCTAAGTTTTTAATGACATATATGTATACCTTATAGAACTATCCTTTCCTATATGGACTGAGAATGGTAAAATATAGGAGAATTTTCAGAATCACAAATTATACATTAAGTTGCTTAAAGTTTGGATAAGCTTCTCAAACAGAATGCAGATATTCTGGTGGATTAACAGTATAGAAAATGGTTCATTTCACATCTTCCAATGACCTTGCTAAGTTCACACTCTATCTCTGCAGTATATACCTTCCTGGATCAAAGACACCGTGTTTAACACTTTAACAAATGGTACTGTATTAAACAGTAGGAGAGAAAAGATCACTTAAAGGAAATAAGTGTAAGAACATTGCTCTGGGTCATCTTCCCTCTAAAACAAAAGTTGTCTAAGCCTTTTTCTTCTTTTAGATTTAGAGACATTAAATTCATAATCACTTTCAGAAAACACAGACTCAATTTTAAAGATACCATACTGTCTCTAATTCTATTAAATGTGACCTTGTAAACATCTGCAAACTTCTGCAAAATTACTATACCTAAAATCTCCCAAATCCGATGTGCTTTCTCAGAGATTAAAAACACTTGAAGAACCACAGTCCTAGCAAAACACGTCAGAGTAGAGAGCATCACCCAAAGCGACTCTGGTCATGGTTGGATTGTCACCTCGAATTAGTATTCATGAGGGGCTCTCTGACAAATGGAGTTATTATCCACAGATGCTGTAAACATAAATCAGGAGGATATCATCAATAATGTTGTATTCTCTTTGTCCTCATCGTGTTTACAGATCTCGCTTTGAACAGCACATAAATACTTAGAGCATATTGTGGGAAACATGCCACTCATCTTATTAGCTTTCTCTGGCTCCGAGCTCTGATGCTGATCATCCCCTGACAGTGTTTGCCGACAACAAAAGAAGCCTATTGATCACATTGCCTCTCCCTTTGGCAGCCTTTCTGCCCACGATTACCTTGCATCACTTGCCTTAAGTCAAATGTCACGGAACAACTTATGAGGGGTGTATCTATCTGGGAGAGCAAAATGTATGACTATGAGTTTAATTGGAGGAAAATCCTTTGGTACTATGAATTGTTTACAATTTAAAATTTTATTTCTTGGCATGAATGAACAGTCAAAATCAAAGCTTACTTTGTGAGATCCAAATCCATAAAATTGTACTCATTTGCAATTTATTTTCTGAACAGTTTGCAGAGTCCCAAATATCTTGGAAGCTGACCCATCAATCATTCTGAGTCACTCTACGTGTGAACAGTTTTCTCTGTTGGCATTCTCTTTCTATAACAGAGTATCTCTATTGAAATTTCCTGGTAATTTTTCATCTGTAGCATAGTCTTCATTTGTCTTTTTACTTTATTCCAGATAGCTAGTATGAAAGGATACATTATTTTTGGTTTAAATTGAAAAGAAAACTTCACAGATTGAGAACTTAGGGATATGACTATGATATGCATACTCTGTGTGAAAAATAGACATTTGTGGGGTGATTTGCCAGAGGAAAAATAACAGTTATACTGGAATGGCATAGAGAACAGGTGCTCACATGTAAAGACAGTCATTTCTGGTCATAACTGGTCTCCCTGACACTTTGTAGTCTCCACCCTGTTACTTGTAATTTGTTAAGGGGTGTGTTAGACTCTTTAGAGAGACTATATGTCTGGCTCTTATCAAATCAGGAGCAATTTTATCTCACTGAAGCATATCCTGTGCTTTGGCTGTTGGCGTGCACCTTCAAGTCCATGTACACTGACATGTATCATGAAGGATGCAGGAACTCAGCCCTCTTTTAGGCAGTTATCTGATCCTTGCTTCTGTCCTTGGGTAAATCCTGAAACTTCAACCGCTCTATGTTTTCTACCCCTGCTGACTTGATTCTACTACCTAGCTTAGTGTTCAATCCAGTTATCTATTTGAATTCCCTGCCTGACTTTTCTTCCTTTCCTCCCAGTCCTTGGTCTGTCAATTTCACAGTTTCCTCTAATCATATCTGCAGGCCCTAGGGAATTATACATGCTTGGCCAACTGATGTGTCCACCACCACCTACCCACTCTCATGTAATGGTGTCTCTGAAAAAAAAAAAGGTTTGGAGTATGAAACCAAGAGATTTCTTCATGCAAGCAGGGGCTTTGGCTGAGAAGAGGAATTGAAGAGTCTGTGTTCCTATGTACCATGCTTCACTGAAAAGTCTAAGTCACCTGAAGTTCATAAATATGGCTGAAATGGAAAGCATGAAAGAAATTTCTGCATATACTGCCAAGTACAGACTAAAGGAAAGATTTCATTTAAACAAGGATGCCTAGAACTGTCCTGGAAGCCACTGAAGCACCATACTTTAAACACACAAGAAAAAGTGCATTGCTGCCATTCAAGAAAAGATATGTGTTCTAAGTCTTTATGTCATTCATTAAGTGACTATTACGCACTTGACTATTTTCTTTCTTTTTTTTTCATATTCATTTCTCATATTTTCTGTTTATGGCTTTAAACAACTCCTCACTCATTTCTCATGGAACTGTCTTCTTTAGGCTCCTTCTCTCCCAAGAAGTCATTTCTAAACCACCCACATGTCAGCCAGTTTGAACATCAATCATTTTTCAACTGGTTTGTACCTGACATGTCTGGCCTGGACTCCTGAACCACTACATTTGTATTGGCTTTGCCTGTCAAGATCTAGGTCTATATGATTCATTGATTGAGTCATTCCTTAATTTATTATTCATTCAGAAAATAATTGAAAGATAAGCATGAGCTGGACTGTATACCTGTAATCCTTTAGTCGGCAACAAAAAATAATCAAGGCTAACATAATCCCTAGAATTATCATGGATTTTTTCTCTTCTTTTTTTTCTTTTTTTATTTTTTGTAGAGATTAATGAGTCAGGCTTTAGACACTGAGGATGGAATAGGATGAAGATTCTAGCTCCGACCATGAAAATAGTATATGCTATACTGGCCCCTGCAAAATTCAGCTTCTTCATCTCTGTCTTTTCCTTTCCTGAGGATATATGGTGAATAATCGAAATAATTGCAGAGATACATATTGAAAGACTCTTTGTAAGTTCAGGGTATTATTGCTGCTGTAATTAGGCCATGCACAGTATATGGAAATCTTGATTAGAGTACTGCTTTTTCAAAAGCTTATTAGCTTTCACAACAATATGTTTCCTGGATGTGTTCTCAGAGAAATGTTTCATATTTTCTTTTCACTCCTGTTCCCAGAGAAAATGAATTGAAGTGTCTTCCAAGGCAGACTTAGAACCTGAAGGGTAAAAGATGCTGAGTGAGACCGATGAAGAAACATTTCCCTGTATTGGCTTGGGATAAGCACCTGAGCAAAGGCAAAGAGAGGACCAGCCTATAGGAAGCTGTTCTCTCCCTCTTGGGATTGTGTCAAAGGCAGGCAGACAACCACCGCACTCCATGGTTTCATCTGTAGAGTGACTGTAGAGTGACTTAAAATGTTCCCTAACAAACCTTTTTCATTCTACTCAAATGCCTTCATCCTTCCCTGACCTTGCAAACACTCTTGCAATTATTTGAATTATGTTGTTATTTGTTTAGTATGCCTGTCTCTCCAATACTGAATCAGAATCTCACCTTCCAATCTTGTTGAAATAAAGTCTAGGAACACATCTCACTAGTCCTTTAGTCACTCGTTCTTAAACTATCTTGATCTCAGACTTCCATGAGTCTACTGTCTTTGTCCTAAGTGAAATATACATGAATTTTTCATAAAATTTCAGGAAATTTATGAACTCTTCCCATTCCTCAAAACACATATACTTGCCCCACAAGAATTCTTGCAATATTTCTGTTCTCTTCCCTAAAATGGTCTTGAGACTCTGGCATGAGCTGACTAATCAAAGGCAGCCATGGTCCTGCGTCTGAGTTTTAGCCAGATAAAACAAAATCTGGTCATTTTTGAATCCCTTGGGAAAATGATCATCACTGTCTTCAGGTTGCATATATTTACTTCTGAAATTCACAAGGGAGAACGCATGAGCTGCTCCAGTACACAGGGCCACTGTGTGAACCTCAAAGATGTACGTAGAGAAATTCTATAAGGGGGAAAAATTTTTGGACTCTTGCTTCAGGTGAAATAATTTCTACAGGAAATTCTCCTTGGTGGTTTGAATTAATGTTTTGCTATTGCCACCAACAATGCACTTGTCACAGACATCTTCACCATAAATATGGAATGGTTCTCAACTGATACTAAAGGTGGGGAATGATATCAGAATCACTCAGGGGGTTATTACTAAAGTGCACATATGCCTCCTCCTTCCCCCACTGGAAAGTCACATTCAAGAAATGGAGGTTGCTGTGTTAAAAGAAGTGACTTCTGGAAGCTAAGGAATCCTGTGTCACTTCTCCAGATGAATGGTCATTTATAACTAAGATAATGTCACAAACTTATAAAGAAATTTACTGAGAACTTAATACACATGCAAGATATTATTCTCAGCTCTTTACTTGTATTATCATGCTTAATATTTATAATAATCCTATGACATAGACATAACTATTTCTGTAGTTTGCAAAAAAGGAAACGGAAGCACAAGTGGAATCCCTCTACTTCTTGCTTCCCTGGGCAATGATGGCATCCCCATCCCCATCCTCAGTCAGGTGAGAACTACTAGGATAGACTGTTAGCAGGGAAGGCAGCAAAGCATCCATATGTCCCAAAAAAGCAGCCCCATCTTCTGAATCTCCCAATTATTTTTCACCCTCCCTCCCTCCTCTGCCACTTCCTCTAACTTTGCCCATGATTAGAAAACACAGATCCTCATTAAAGTCCATCTCTCCATCCTATTGGCACAAATTAAAACTAGCAGTGGCCCGTGCAGTGAACTCAGTGGGATCCCAGCTAATCATTTTTATAAATTGAAAAATAGACTTTGTCTTCATGAGCACCATCTGTACCTTCAGGACATTCTTATTAACACTTTCTGTCCCAGGCCATGATTTCCACTGAAAATAACTGAAAGCAAAGGTCACAGAGCTTCTCATTTTTTTTTTTTAGCCTCAGAGATTTTTCTAAGGGGTTCCAAGCAGTCAGCAGCTTATCTGGCCACTGTAACAAAGTGGTAAAGTCTTTAACACATGTGCTACTATTTCCATATTATAGATGGGACTACAGAGGTTCAGAGACTTAAAAGTGATATGCCTATTCATTGAGCAAAAGTTTTTGGGTGCTCACTATGTAACAAGCATTGTTCTAAGTTCTTCAAATATAGCAGTGAACAAAAGAGTGAAGCCATCCTAATCTCATGGAGAATGCACTGTACTCAGAAAAAAGGGAAACAATACGTCCTACTTAATGTGCACCAGGCATTGTTCTGAGATCATGAACAATATGTACACGTGTGTTTGCTCAATAGCTATTATCACTGTTTGGCAGAGGAAGAAACTAAGCAAAAAAGTTAAATACCTTTTCCAGGTCATATGGCTAATAAGAAACAGAGCTAGCCTTCAAGCCCAGTAATCTGGTACCAGAGTTCATGTTCTGAACTACCATTTCATCCCACTGTCATGTAGCTGGCTAGTGGAGAGGTATCTAGGACATGTTATGCGGCTTTGGGTCCAGCCTTTCAGCACAGGAATCACTTTCTGGGAGAAAAGACATGCATACCTATCAAACTTTTACTGCCTTTCAAGGGGTTTTGTTTACTTTCCATTTTCCCATTTGGGTAGTGGCCAAGTGTACTAGGCTTCTGCACACATTCAGAACTGGCTCAATTCCAGGCTCTCCCACTCAGCAGTGGGGTAGCCTGGGCAAGCCCAAACCCTCCAACCCATAAAAAAAAAAAAATGAAGTACTTACATCTGCTAGTGCCTAGTAGAGAATAAGCACTGAAAATATTTTCATCATTATCATATTAAGTTTATGGGTCTTTGGCCGTCTCTTATGACTTAATTGCCTCTCCTTTTGTTTGAGAGAGGCTGGAACCACAAGGAACCTGAGCCCATCTTAGAACGTCATAGGGATTCAGCCTCTAGACAGTGTGTTGGGGAATTCCAAAACAAGGATCACATGGAGGTCTGAAATCCCTACCCACTGGCTTTGCCACTGCAGAGAGCTTTGGCTGCTCCCTCAGCAACTTTTATCATGTCTCCTAACCATGCACAAAACCACCTAGTTAGAGTTTGATTCAATTAGTTGATACAGCAAAACTCTTTCTGAGATATTGTTAAGGGCATAATGCTGAAAAGTGATGATGAGGAGGAGGAGGATTATGATGATAGCTGTGATTTTTGGAGCACCTACTGCATACCAGGCACACAACAGGTGCTTCCCATTCACTGTGTCGTGAAATGACAATATATCCCTGCAATATAATCATCACAATTTTACAGATAAGGAAAGTGAAGCTTAAGCGTGACAAGTCCTGTGTGTAAGATCACATGGTAAGTAGTGCAAATAGGGTCAAAGCCTAGGGCTGTCAAAGGCTCTCTGGATTTTTCTCCCTTGGTTGGGGCCTGGTACCTGATCCTCAGGAGCTCCTTACAGAAATGTATATGGGAGTATTCCCCTGCCTCCCAAAGTCAGTGAAATTATCACTGGTGCCCAGAGTGTGTTCAAGAGCCATCCACTCCCACCATTCAGGTCCTCTGCCCATTCCTGGACTCCTAGGGAATTCACCTCTCCAGAGGCAATCCTTAGTCAGTGAGGGATGTAAATCAATAGATGTGCATGTAGGGACACCTGGGTGGCTCTGTCGGTTAAGCATGCAACTCTTGATTTCGGCTCAAGTCATGATCTCACAGTTTGTAAGTTTGAGCCCCTTGTCGGGTCGTGTGTTGACAGTGTGGAGCCTGCTTAGGATTCTCTCTCTCTCTCTCTCTCTCTCTCTCTCTCTCTCTTTCTCTGCCCCTCCCCTGCTGCCTCTCTCAAAATAAGTAAATAAAACTTAAAAAAATACATACAATAGATGTGCACCTCAGTCTCCCTGCCCCTTGGTGAGACAATACTGAATTGTATTCTATAGGACTCCTCAAGGGATCCCCTGAGAGATGAAGTCCAGTGGTAATTTCCTCACTAACGCACCCTTCATTGCAGTGTTACCTTTCCCTGGCACCTTTGCCCCTCCCTCACATTTATTTCCTAAGATCACCTCCTAAATAAACTACCTGCACCCAAGGCATTGCTTCAGCATCTGCTTTTGAGGGAACACTACCTAACGGTAGGAGAGAGATCTAATTAAAGACGGCACCATTTCTTCTGGAAAAAATAGTAGAAGAGTCCTTGCAACTAGCACATATAAACTTTTTTTTTTTTTTTTTACTTATGTCCTTATTACATATTGACTCTGGCTGATTAAACAGGTGAATGTCAATCTAGTTGCTGATGGCACCAAGCTTAGTGCTGTCAGGAGGCAGTGAAAAATGTCAGACCCAGGGCCTGTCCGGGGAAGGTTTATAGTCTGCAGGGAGAAAAGGGTGACTCTCATGCTACAATTAGACAATAAAATCGGGCAGTGCATAATCAGGTGCAAGTCTGAGAGACAGCTGCTTTGCGTGCTTTAAGACTTCAGAGGCAGTGAGGGGGGAGGGGAGCAGCACTAAATAATGCAGGTCTCTCCAGCTGTGCCATGGGGCAGTGGGGGGGGGGGGGTTTCCAGTGCTCCATGGTTTACAAGATGTAAATTGCCACTGCTCTTTGGTTTCCATCAACTTCAGTCACAGCAAGTTAAGCTCAGCATATAGAGAAGCATAGGACACCCGGAGAATAACAAAGCACATTGAGTAAGAGTTTCAAATCCACTCAAATCCTCCTTCTGCATGACACTGCTAGAGTTCTGGAAGAGGCAGGAGGCATTTCCCCCAAGGCAGCCTTGGGGAGCAGGGCCACATACCACACACCTCACACGGAGCCGTGTGCAGAACTGAAACGGGGTAAAGCCTACACTTTGTTCATCCCAGATTTCCCCATTGAGTTAGACAAGATGTGAATTGGGTTTTTGACAAATTTCTGCAAATGGGATTTATACTGAAAACACAGCAAGGAACAATAGGGAAATTCATATTTAAGTTACACAGGCCACGAATTGGTTGTAATTCTGGCTCTATGGACAAAAGGACTGGGCAGTGCCAGCTGCCTATGCCTGAGTCTTATAAGTGAAGTTTTTAGGTTAACTTTGATACAGAGCACGTCAAGTAATCTCTAGTAACATTCAGATACCAAGTGAACTTCTTCATATTATTCCTCTCTGACCCTCACAACAAACTCATCAAATCATACTCTATCCATTTCTTGAATGAGGAAACTAGTTCCCAGGAAAGTTATATGACTCAGAAGGGCTACTCAAGATGTCAGGTGGGTCTGTCTCCAAAGCCCTTGATCCTAATCACATTTCTATGCATATTCAGCAAATTAATGACACTGGGCATTTGTGTACACATTGGTTTGTGTAGGTGTAGGTAGGTGTGCTGCACATAAAATGCATTCTACATGAACATATATTCATGTGTTTATCATAACTAATACATTTGGCTGATAAAAAAAAGTTTGCTTTCCAGCTGGCAAACCATTTGTTTTTCAAATGTCTTATCTAATGCATGAGACACAATTGTCCTGCTTTATGTTTGAGAAGTGAATGAAAGAAAGATTGAGAGTTATGCTATCCTTTCATTTCTAAGGCCTTTTCATTGTCACTCACCAAAATGCCATGATCTTATTCAAAGCAATATTATTCATGAGCAAATGTGTTTGGGATTCTCCTGTTGTGTGTATGTGGGCTTGTTTGTGTTTGTTTTGGCAACTGCAACATTTCCATGTAGCTACTGATTAAGTAAAAAGGGATAATGTTACATACAATTAATAAAGCTTTATTTGTGGAATTACTAAGTTTTCTTTCCTTCTACAGACATCACCTTTTATAAGAATGTTGATTTATTTTTGCATTGCCATTTTTTAAAACAATCTCACCTAGATTTTTCCACAATAGTTATGTAAAGTTGGCAGGGCATGATATTGCCCACTTAAGGGTTAGAAAGTTGAGAGCCAAAAGATTTATCATTCTTCATCATTTATCATTCAGCCAATAATGGAGTCAGGTCTTTGCTTCAAAATGCGTGCATGTGTGTGTGTGCATGTATTCCACTGTTAGCCATATAAATGTTTACTGAGCACTCACAATGTACAGACAACGTGCAGAGATGCATGACTTATGGACCCTGCACTGAAATTAAGGAGAAAAACATGTAAACAATCTTTTTTTTTCATCAACAGGTATTATAACAGACAGGTAAATAAAATACGATAAGACCATGGAAAGGGGGAGAATAAACTGTGTGGAGGTGAGAAATCAGATAAATCTCCTCAGGGCTATTTTAGTTAGCTCTAGGAAAAGAACAACATTTGGACAGGTAGAGAAATTGGGAAGAAGGGATTCTATGCAAAGAATACCACCTGAGGACAAGTAAGGATGTTAGGGAGGCTGTGTGTTAGGAAGGCTGCAGTGTGGAGGGAGTCCAGAGTGCCAGAAGGAAATGGTGAGGAGAAAGGGGAAAGCAAGATGGCAGCAAGATCACAAGCACCCTTAGAAGCATGTCAAAGAATTTTGATCTTATTTAACAGGAATTGGAGAAGTTTTACAATTTCCAAATGAAGTGGAAAGAATGATTTCTGTGACAGAAGTAGGGAAGGAATTGGAACAAGTTGATGGAGCTATCAGGTGACAGAGGAAGCATCACCTCCTCTGGGAAGCATTCCTGGGCACCCTGAGATGAGAGTAGTTGCTTTTCACCTGTGATCAACAATACCTTCCCAAGTGCCTATTAAAGCATTCAGTATACTGTGTTTTACTTCACCTGATGTCTGTATCTGTCTGTATTTGTCTCCCCTCTTTCTCTATCCCATACAAATCAGGCTATGCACAACTGCAAACAGTTCACTGCCATTTTGTGTGTAGTTAATCTTTATATCCTAAACACTCAGCATATTGATGGTTCACAGTACGTACTCAAATAAAGGTCTATTGGATTTCATTGAATGGAATCCATAGGAAAGGAGACAAGGACAGATGAAAATATTGATGGCTTTTAGGTAGAATGAAAGTAGTTAAGAAATTTCATGTCCAATGATCATTATTTTCTCAGTGTGATAGGAAGCAAAGCTATCTATTGTGAGGGAGAAGAACATAAATTATGTTGATTACCTAAGAAAATCAGTAAAGGTTTTGCTCTGGAGGATGCAAAAAGAAAAATCTAAATAGAAATGTGTGTGCATTGGGGGAAACATTTAAAATTGCACTGTGTGTCCAGATGGGAATAGAAAGCATTGTTGTAGAATAGAGCAAGTTTGGTTACATGATTTGTTTCCAGAGAACAAAGATGGTTTTATGATTTTATGCTGGGCTCTATCACTTGGCTTTTGAGTTCAAGTGGTCAAAAGAACTCAGCATGCTAAAGAAAGAGTAAAATAAAACAGATGGGCGGGACAGAAAAGCAACAGAATACTTCACCGAGAAATTTTAAGGGATTGACTCTAAGAAGAAGGTAAAACCCTGGCTTAGTGGACGAAGTGGAAAGATAGACTGTTAAGACTGCTGAGAAGGAAAATACACGGTAGCCAAAGAGAACTCAGTTTTAATTCCAGCTTCACTACCATATATTAGCTGCTACCTGGCTTGAATTTACTAACCACTCAGAAACTTTATTTTCATACTAGAAAATAGGTCTCATCACATGGTTTGGAACCTGAGAAGTTTGCTGTGCTTCTAGGCCAGAGCTGAGAATCAAAGTATCCAACAAACTAAGTTCAGAGAAACACCAGAAGGTGGGGTCATCCATCTCCAGGCAAGAAGTGCCATTACTAGAACTGACAGGCACCAGCAACCCCACAACTCAACAATGCTGTAAGGAATGATATCCCAGTATTAGTGAAAAAAGATGTAGGAATGTTGACAATACTGACTCCATCTCTGACCCTCCATCGTGTTCATGTTTGCCCAGTGACCTATATTGGGGTGATGTGTTCTGGGCCCAGTGGAGATTAACATACATACCTTTGAAATGCTGGCAAGGGCTGGGATGTAAGGATGCTTGTTGTGGTCTCCCATGAATCTGTTAAAGATAACAAAGTCTTTCCCCTTCCTGATGCAGGAGGTAGGTACCATAAGATCAAATTATAGATTAACTGCATAGATTAGGTGCATGCAAGCCCCGTGAGGTGTGTGCAGACCCTTTGGTCCCACTACAATGCTCTTCTGCATGTCTCCTTGCCCTATAAAATCTGTGGACTAAGGTCTGTAGTTAGTGGAGAATAACTATACAGCTGCCATGGAGCATCTTCCACCCGATCCTCTGTCAGTAAATTTACCCTGAATAAGTGTCTGTGTAGATTGTATGGAGTGGCTTGCTTCATTTTCTAGTCTCAAAGTGACTTTTCAGTTTGGGGGATACTTCACTGTCTCTCCCCCACCTGCTAACAAGAAATTGTCATTCCCTCCCATAGATACCCTCTACTTGCACATCACACTCTCTCCACCCTTGCCCACTCTGCTCTAGGTCCTGAAGGGTGACTTCTGTGACCTGGAACACCAGGACCTCTTGCCCTCTGGATTCTGTTTGGCTGATATTGTGAAACACCAACAGGAAACTGAAGAGCAGAGAAGAGATATTTTTTCGGGGTATTTATCCCCCTGGCTGACTTCCTGTCAGATAACAAGTTGCCCATGGCAATGTATCTAAGACCAGAGCTCCTGCCAGACAAAACTTCTCATAGTGACAACTCTCTTTATTCACATCCCTGCTGGCTAAGGAGATTCTAATGAACAATATTTAGGATTTCTCTTTTGATTAGTTGGCTACATTGCATATTCTTAAAAGGCACCATTTTGTCATTTCTCCCTGACCAAGGCACTAAAACCATAAGAAGATTTCATAGAACTTTAAGTTACATACTCCATCAATTGTTTCAATATGTGGTGTGTGTGTGTGAACACGTGCTGCTGTGTTGTATTTTGTTAAACTAAATGATGGACTTTTGCCAAGACTTTTTCTTCTCTTAAGGATAGAAATGTAGCAAAAAACAAAAGTCAAACCACTGAACTCAAACATCTGTTGCCTTGAATTCTGGTTGAGGTTGACAAAAATACACATGCTGAAAGAGCAAAATAAAACATTTCTCATGGAAGTTCTGCCTACCAGAAAAGCAGCCCGCAGGATGGAGAATAGCGAGCATTGATTTTTCCTTGATATGAGGCACATTTTAAAGAAGAAAGAATCCCCGGGCTTCGGAGCTGCTGTTGATGCTATCAGGAGGGCCTGTTGCACAATCAGCACCACAACCATGGCCAGCTCCACCTGATGCCACCTTAGTTCAAAGTGCCTACTAGGAAAAGTGGGTGCAGTGAGTCCTTTGTAGCTAATCTCATAGTGGCTATAATTTGTGGTGCTAGGAAACATACACAAAGCCTAAAAATAAAATCTGTCACCTCTAAGCATCCTTTCCCTATTCACATTCACTCATGTTAGTTTCTCACGGTTCTCCACTTGCTCAGGAGGACAATGGCAGGGCAGCCATTAATCAGTTATTAATAAAAAGCATTCTTTAATCTTCATCATGAGTATCATCATGAGTATCAAATATTCTACAGCTCTACACAATTTCCTCCCTGAAAGCAGGCAGTGGCTAAGTTAGATTTTTCTCAACTCTTTTTTGAAGGAGAGAATGGTAATTGTGATTATTTTTATTATAACCATCTTTTGAGAAGGCTACTTTTGCTAATTATAGAATACGTTCATGTGGAAGAGATTGGCTTAGATAACCTGTAAGCATTTAACTGACTCCTACCCCAACCACAACACAAAGCACACAAAAAGGGGGTAAATGCATCTCGAAAATAAAGGACTATATCACTGCAATTAACAAACTGGAAGATTTCAGAACTTCCTAAGACACAGATGATAAGTAGAACTGGGTCTATGTAAAAGCAAGCCAAGAACACAGCCCAAACACACAGATGAAGACTTCTGCAGACCTAGGGGCAGTTCTGGGGAACCTTAAGCCCAGAGTTACCAGAATCAAGGAGGGGGAGGAAGAGTTGGGCCTTGAACAGGTGATGGTTGGGAAAACTCTACAGAAAAGCTAACACAATGGTCCTTTCTGGAATGGCAGCAGCAGAGGAACAAAGATGGATTTTCATCCTCACCAGGATAAAGAAGAATGGTGCTACAGGAGAAGGGCAGTGCCCCTGGTAGCTCCTAATCCCCAGAGAGATGGCAGCACACCCAGCAGCTGGGCAATACTATCTTCCACCTCTGGCAAGTCCTTTCTTTCCATGGAATGACTGTAGGCAGACCAGGGTGAACAATGTCATCGCCTATTCAATCATACAAGCAAAGGTAAGAAAGCTACCAATATTTCCAAGTACATGATGAGCAGTACTACCCAACTTCACTAGAAGTTATAATTCCCAAAGAAATTAATAGAAGAGAAGATGTCTTTCCCACCTTATGAGAGCAATTACTGTATTTACAAAAAATTAAGAAATTGATTTTGTTTCAACAGTTAAAAAACTATGCATTCCTGACCTTTGAGGCTGACATACTTTTATACTAAAACACGTCAAATCCCATTAAAGTGGAAATAATTACTTCATAGTTCATATTAATTATTGTTTTACAATGTAACATTGTGTTTCTCTGTAGTTTTACTGCATAATTTGTTTACTAGTTATTCCCATAAACTCTCTCAGATACTAATAGGAACTGTATGCATAAAAAATGCTCATAAACAGTATTTGGACCAAAGATTAAGGAAGCCAGTCTTTAATTTAAAGTTCAGATCAATTTTCAAAGGACAGTCAATGGACATAATATAAATGAAATCATTTCAAATTGTTATTATAACGGTCACCTGGCATGAAGTGATCACTGCTAAAGATTGCAAAACTTTCACTATTCTTAGTCAGGCACATAATACAACACACAACAACTATAAAACTAGGACTTTTATGGTAATTTGCTGCTGTTAAAGTACACAAAATTCAAATTAAGAGCAATTTACATTGGCTGAGTTTTGAGAAGTCTTGACACTTAAATGGACTCAAGAGTATACTGTGTATGGTTGCCATAGTCAGAGTCACAGAGCCCAGTCTGAGAAGCAGAATGTACACAGATAATTGAAGACAATTAATGACAGGAAAGATACTGTCAAGGTGTTCTCCTAGATTCTCTAGTTCTGTGTAAAAGGGAAAACAGATGGAAAGTCTGGCAACAAAATTAATAGATGTAGAGAACAGGTCCAGAAATTCCAGTTAGAACAGGGCAGAACATAAGAAAACATCAAAAAATAACTGGAAAAAAGATATAAATCTTTTGATTCAAAGGCCAAACGCAAACTTTTTTTTAATGTTTATTTATTTTGAGAGAGAGAGACAGAGACAGAGAGAAGGGAAGGGCAGAGAGAGAGGGAGAGAAAGAATTCCAAGTAGGTTCTATGCTGCCAGCACAGAGCGTGATGCGGGGTACAATCTCAGGAACTGTGAGCAGCAGTTATTAGAGTGTAAGATTATTTATTATCTTAGAGTGTATTATATTAGAGTGTATTATTATTTATTAGAGTGTAAGATTAGAAAGTAAGAACAGTATGAATGCTGTCTTGCAGAGAGGGGGCACTTGAAAGTGAATGTAGTGACAATAGGCAAGGGTCCTTTTTTTATAAGGTCACCCTCCCTTTCCCTTCCCCCTCCTCCCTTCTCAGGTTCTACTCTTACTGGCTATATAACTCTAGGTGCTTGATTGTCCATTTCTGATTGTCTCAACTCCATTGTGTGAGGAGTTGGACTATGGTCATACTGTCTCTGCTGTAATGTAAATTTTACTTCTTTTAGTTAGGTATTTTGATTGTCAAATAGCTGAGGGGAACCTGAGGGCATCTGTTACATACTTAAGAGGGACCTTGCACCCTAGGATGTTTCCTGTGGTCAGAAGCTCCCAGCATCCTTCTAAAATATGTGGGGTGTTTTTTTCCCTCACCCAGGGACCTCAAGTCCTAACCTTTCTCTCTCTGCCTATTTTATCCATCTTTTCCCTATCATATCATGACCTGAGGGTCAGACACTTAACAGACTGAGCCATCCACGTGCCCCAAAGACCAAACACAAATTTTAAGTAGATCATATGTAGACACTTCAATGTCTGAAAATAATGGTTTAGAGAAAGATAGGCCAAGCAAAGGATGAGGAGGGGAAAAGATGATGTTAGAGTTAAAATAAGATTAAATGAGTAACAAAGGCTGTAAACTAGACCAAGTGACACATACAAATCGATCCACCCAAAAGGCTATAACATTTTAAAATATTTTTCACCTGACTACATTGCTTTGAAATATTTAAAACAAATCTCATAAAAAATACAAGAAAAAATTGAAAAATCCATAACTGCTATAAGAGAATTTAATGTCATCTTTCTGAATTGATAAAACAAATAGATAAGTAAAAGTAAATATGGATATCAAGGATTAAATAAAATAATAGTCTTGCAAATAAAAAGTCCTACCATGTGAAATAAGCCACCATACCCTATAAATGAAAGAAAATAAACATTCCTTCAAATGCACATGAAACATATAACCATATATGATGGTTCTAAAAAAGAGTTCAATAAAATACAACCATATTCTCTAACTGCAAAACAACAAAAATAGAAATTAAATATGAATTAGACTATCTATAGAATCTGTTAGCTTGAAAAGTTTTACACAGTTGTTTAAATAGCTATTAGATTGAAAAGGCAATCTAAGCAGCAATCCCATTTGTAAGGGAGACCTTGAAAACTGCATTTGCAAAGTACTTTACATAAGAAGGAAGAAAAATCTGTCCATATTAAAGAACAAATTTAGAGACAGTGATGGGGCTTCTGGAAATCTAAATTCGTCCCCCTCCCACACTTTTCTTCATACCTCCTCCAAAGAAAACAAAACATAAAAAACTTATGGTAATGACACAGCTATGGAGAAAGAAATATGCTCCTGTACTGTTGAGGGGACTTTCCATGGGTAAATCTTTTTGAAGAGCACCTTCTCAGCATCTATAATGATTTGAAATGTGCACACTTTTTGACCTAACAATACTGTTTCTAGTAGACTAACCTAAACCATTACTCACATATGTATAAACATTAGACTGTTAATGTTTTTTGCAACATGGCTTGTCTTAACAAATAATAGGAAACAAAATAACTTTAAGAGAAATAGTTACAGATATGTAGAAAGACTTAAGGTGAGGATATGACAGACACATTTATTTCTTTAATTTATTTTGTATTTTTTAAGTTTATTTATTTTGAGAGAGAGAGAGAGAACAGGGGAGGGGCAGAGAGAGAGAGAGAGAGAGAGAGAGAGAGAATTCCAAGCAGGTTCCTTGCCACCAGAGCAGAGCCAGCACAGTACCAGATGCCAGCCTTGATCCCACAAACCACAAGATCATGACTTGAGCTGAAACCAAGAGTCAGATGCTTAACTGACTGAGCCACCCAGTGCCCCTAATAGACACATTTAAAGGCATAGACAAAAACCCAGGACAATGTATCGTGAAATATACACGGGTATCTTTTGGGAAGTCTTAGGGAGTACTTTCATTTCTTGATTCTGAATATTTAAGGAGTGTCGAGATCTCAAACAGTGAAAATAAATTCACATATTATTTTTGAATAAAAACAACAAAGTTAGGGGCGCCTGGGTGGCTCAGTCAGTTGGGCATCTGACTTCGGCTCAGGTCATGATCTCACAGTCCGTGAGTTCGAGCCCCGCATCGGGCTCTGTGCTGACAGCTCAGAGCCTGGAGCCTGTTTCAGATTCTGTGTCTCCCTCTCTCTCTGACCTTCCCCCATTCATGCTCTGTCTCTGTCTCAAAAATGAATAAACGTTAAAAAAAATTAAAGAAAAAACAAACAACAAAGTTATTGTACTACTTAGAAAATTAAGAAAATACAAAATAGTAAAAAAAAAAAAAACAAAAAAAGCAGAAAAAATCACTCAAAATTCTACAAAACTCACCCATATCAACCATAGTGTTCATCACACAGATTACTGTATTTGGAAATATCTGGGCCAAGTGCTGTGGTCTGCTCTATGTATATAGATTCTCCTCCATCTTTCCTATGTTATGTCAGAGTCCTGAATACTGACAACTGATACTCAGAATAAGGATTATTATAACCCACAGGAGCACCAGGCAGAAAAGAAATACCCAATTTTTTCATTACAGTCCACTGAATAAAGCACAGAAGTGGATTAAGACATTTTAAAAGGCTTTTTCTACAAAAGTTGACATGTACAGATTATAATATTAGTATACTTCTAGTCTCAAAAAAAAAAAAAACCTTCAAAACAGCATTAATTCTTTCCACTTCTACAGCAAAATTCTTCTTTCCTAAGTTTTATAGTTAATAAAGAGCCCAACCAATTCAGTATTGATTTTCATTCATTCAATCATGAATACTCTTTCTTTCACATTCTGCATCCAATTCAGATTCCTTGGCTCTCGTGAGTTGATTCTTTCTCAAACTCCCACCGCACGCCTTCCCACCCACCCTCCAATGTCTCTGGAAGATTTCAGCCATAATAATCTCTCCCCTCCCACCTTTCCCACCACAGTCTTCTTCACAAAGGACCCCAGTGTTATCTTTGAAAATTTAAATGTTTAAAATATAAATCATATAATTTACTCCCTGGTCAAAAGTACATACACTCAGTGATGTGGAGAACAAAGGTAAAATAGATGTAAGAAAAACAAACAAACAAGCAAACAAACACACTTCCTTACAACTTACAGCTCATTGAAAAGTACCTGGGACAATGGGACAAGGAGGGTGACCTTCCTCCAGGAGCTCAGCTATCTCAATGTTAATACTTTGCTAGAGGCTAAAGGCAACCTTAGCTTGACATTAGCCCAATGTCTAGGATTCTGTAAGTCTTCCTTAATATATGAAAATCCCTTTGGGTCATGATCTCACAGTTCATAGGCTTGAGACCTGTGTAGGGTCAAGCCTCATGTGCAGCTTGTGCTGACAATGGGATTGTCTGCTTGGGATTCTCTGTCTCCCCCTCTCTCTCTGCCCCTCCCTTTCTCTCTCTCTCTCTCAAAAATAAATAAATAAACATTAAAAAAAAATAAAAATCCCTTTGGAAACTTCCTTTATCTCTACCCCTAAGATATATGTTAGTAATCATCCTGCAAGCATATGGCCCACTGATATATACCTGAAGGGTCTCAGGACTAAGGGTTTACTGAGCAGTAGTTTTGTAGTAAATTACCTTATTCTAACAACAGCTAGCCCCCAAAGGCCCTGGAAACCTTGCTTCCAAATTCCTTAGAAACTTATGCTATCCTTAACTCCCTCCAACTTGGAAGTATATAATGAGTCACTTCTTACAACCCCAGTGCAGCTCTTTCTGCCCATGGGTCCTGTCCCCATGCTTTAATATACCACCTTCTGGCACTGAAGACATCTCAAGAATTCTTTCTTGACCATTCGCTCCTGAACCCCAATGCTTCACATCACTTAGAAAAAGAAAAAGAAAAAGAAAAATCCATATTCCATACATGACCTGCATGATTGAGCGAGTCCCTGCCTTGCTCACCCTTGTTCACTCAGTTCTGTCTAAATCGGTGATTTTGCTGCTCACTCCTCCACACAGCAGGCTTGCTCCCCCTTAGGGTCTTGGTTCTTGCTAAAGACTAACACCTGGGAGTCTTCCACCTGAGAAGATCAGTTCTATTTCTAAATAGGGCCATCGGGTCATTCTGTTCAAATGTCACTTCCTCAGAGATTTACCCCAGCTGTCCTATCTAAAATGGCACTGACAGTAGTGCCTGCCCTTATCCTGCTTAGTTTGCCTCAGAGCATATCACTACCTACAGTAAGTTATGTAATCATGTGCTGTTTGTCAATCTCCCTGGCTAAAAGGTAGGCTCCATCATACCAGAGATTTCCTCTTGTTCCCTTCGGCAGCTCTTGCGTCAAAAAGACTAACAGGCACATATAACATAATCCCGGCATTCAGTGAAAACATGTAGATGGAAGAGAAAGACATGGAGAGTGGATATTAGGGAGCTGCCTAGGAAGTTACAGGGTGAGCCCAGACTCAGGTAATGGCACTGGAGACAGAAAGAAGCAGTCAGACTTGAGAGATGTTCCAGGAGTAAAATCATTAGGTCTGGTGACAGATTGCAAAGGCGGGAAGGAAGTGTGAGGAAAGGGAAGGTGTCAAGAACTGATTAAACAGCTGGATATTGTGCCATTGACTGAGATGGGGAACATTGACCGGTGCCCAGAATAGGGATGTGGGAAACGCATGGAGAGTCAAGGTTGCTGATACGTTCAACTTGGCACATGTTGTTTGGTTGGTGACTCTGGCAGCCAATTTCTGGTCCAGAATGAATGGCGTGCCCAGTTCAGGCTTGTGTTTCTGGGATCTCTCATCAAATGTCCCACTAGCAGGCATAGTATTGGCATCTGAATGTAGGCCTCTCACTTCATCAATCAGCTGTGTTGCTGCCAGATTTTATCTCGAGTTGAACACTTTGGAGTCTTTAACTGAAATTGGACGAAAGGTAAGTCAGGCGTGACCTGGCTGCTGCTACGATACCCAGAAGTCATGTTTGTGTTGACCCAATTTGAGAGCCTTTTTTATTTAATAGAAGGGTATAAAGTTTTATATTTATTTTCAGAACTCTATGTTTATTTCTGTCACCCTATTTTATGTTTTCCAGGTGGGTGTGTTCTAGTTTGGTTTTACTACTTTTCTCTTCTAGCTCTGTCATTCACCAGATAGACTATTTTTAGTTATTTCTTAAAAGCCTTCTTTGGGGATTTGGGGTACAGGCACACTTGTGATTCTCCTAGTGACTAGTTTCAGATTTTTAAAAAACCTGAGATGAACCTCTATTTTTATAATTCCTAAAATCAAAAGTAAAACAATAGCTTGTAGCTACCCCTAGGGAGGATTAGAAATTTAATGAGTGACATTTTATTTCTCCACTCAGTGTATGCCATCCCCACCAGCCACTCAAGCCACAAATATGGAAGCCATCACTGGATCCATCAGAATTTTGAACAAATTACCCAATTCTACCAATTTTCCTTCCTAAATACCCCTGGCATTCATCCTGTTTCCTTGTAACTACCTTGTAACTACCTTCTTCTCAATCTTCCAGGTCCTTATTTTTCCTCACCTGGACTTTTGTAACAGCATCTCAACTAGTCACTTTGCCTTTACCCCCAGTGTGTGCTCTGAGGAGCAGCAAGTGTTTGATGTAGCATGACATGTTTCGACCCTGCAGAAAACCTTTCAACAATGTCTTGTCGCCTTATCCCACCCTGTAACATGGTGCGTAACATCCTCCTAACTCTCGCTTGCCCACTTTCCTGGCCCTGAACTTCTTCAACCCATACTCTGGACTTCTTTGATGCAGAAACAAGAAATTATGTACATTTTCCCACACAAATGCTACATTTTTTTCTATCTTATTTGCCCATATTTTCCTGAATAAATATCATCTCAATTCTCTTGTACCTAGTGCTTGGACATAATTAAAATTTTATGTCTTACATTCTCTTAGAAGTCTGTTCCAATAGACCAACCATGGACACTACCAACTAACCACTTGCCTTGCTTTGATGCTACAATAATCTGCATCATTGTTGAATTGTTGAATCTGCCATATTTTAAAGAACTATCCTTATGGTGTTTTTTCCAATAGACATTTATCCCTTTGAGGAACAGGGACTATATTTTGCTATCCCTTTTATCAAAGTACTAAATAATACAGCCACAAAACACTAGGTGCTCAATACATGTTATTGGATATAATTCCTGTTTGCTTCAAAACATTGCCAAACCTTTTTATCTGAAGACTCCAAATTTTGTCATTGTTGCTATTGTTACATCTTAGGAAAATGTTCTGTTATTTTTGTTTTTTTAAATCTCACCGTCATTTGTTCCACTTTCCTCTCTGGAAACCCCTACTAGTCATCAGTTAGCTGTCTGCTCTCTGCTTTCATATCTATTTTCTTTGCTCTCTCCATATTCATTCCGTGACCTTTACATTCTGGTTTTTATTATTCAACACTGATTTAATTTTGTGCAGTGGAAGTACTGTCATTTATTGTCTTCTGTGAGGATTTTAATTTGTTTTTTTTTTTTTTAATTGTATCTCTATAGAGCACACTACTTAAGAACACTTGCTCTGGGTATAGTCTAGTTTGGTGACACAGATATCAGGTGTGTGTGACCTCTTGCAAATAATTTACTCTCGGCATCAGTCATCTGTAAAATGAAACTTCTAGCACTACCTACCTCATACAGTTGTAGGGATTAAACATAACAGCATTTAGAAAGCACAAGGAGCTGGGGGCATTAAATGTGCAGCAAGGAACATACATCCACCATTGCTCAGGTTTTCTCCCTAGAAGGGCATCCAACAGGCATGCCCCCCATCCTTCTCTTCCCCCATTTGCTTCATCCCTTCAGGTTACATGAAGTGTGGTATGAAAGAAATCCTAGCTTCTTTTTCTCTCTTCCTTTTGGAATCTCCCTGCCAACTTGAAGAGAGCAGCATGTGCTCTTGACTGCTATCAGTAAACTTTAAGTTTTTAATAATTGTGTTATTGTAGTTGCCTTACTATTTTTGAACAGCTTTTTTTTTTCTTTTGACTCATTGGTTCAAACTCAGGTGGAAAGGAAGAGTGTTATTTCTTGGGCCACCTTAAATTCCCAATATCTGGTTCATTAGGTTAGGAACCTTGAGGGGAAAAAATAAATTCTGGGAGATCAGAATAACATCTGGAATTTGAGGTGTATGACATCAAAGGGTGTGGGCTGCCAGCCTGTAATGTACTTTGCTGGGCAATGCCCACATGGGATTTCCCCTTTGTTCACTGTGAAAACTTCGTATTTAGGGACTCCTGGGTGGCTTAGTCAGTTAAGCATCTGACTGCAGCTCAGGTCATGATCTCGCAGTTCATGGGTTCAAGACCCACATCCGGCTTTACTTAAAGCTCACAACTTGGAGCCTGCTTCAGATTCAGATTCTGTGTCTCCCTCTTTCTCCTCCCCTCCCCCACTTGCACTCTGTCTCTCTCTCTCTCTCTCTCAAAAATAAATAAAAATTTTAAAAAAAGAAAACTTCATATTTAATGCTTCTAACAGGAAACTATGAATACTTCTAAACTCTAAGAGAGTTTAATGTTTTAAGAGTAAACTAAGAATTCCAAGACTGGAAGAAATCATTTACTGTTTAATATGGACATAATCCTACTTTCTATTTCATGTTCAAATATTTATTGTCTTTATTGGGTTGTTTACAGTTCTTGCTGACATTTGATTAACAATGACTAAAGATTACATCTCTTATAGCATACATTGCTTTCTTATTCTTCAGGTCTTCCTAATTTACAGCAGAGAGAATTTCTCAGGGCTTGAGCTGGTCATTTATATCTTGTAACTTGCTCAGAGAACTTCCATGGAGAATTTCAGATGTTTGATGAGAAAAACTATGTAAAATTGGTTTTTAGGTAGCTCATCAATTTAGAAAGTATTTTTAATGTTTATTTATTTTTGAGAGAGAGAGAGAAACAGAGAGAGAGAGAGAGAGAGAGAGAGAGAGAGAGAAGCAGGTAGGGTCAGAGAGAAAGGGAGAGAGAGAATCCCAAGCAGGCTCCACACTGTCAACACAGAACCCTACATGGGGCTCGAGCTCAAGACCCTGACATCATGACCTGAGGCAAAATCAAGAGTCTAATGCTTAACTGACTGAGCTACCTAGGCGCCCCTAGAAAGTTTGTTTTTGAACAGTATGATGTGGTTTTAAGACTTTCTTCCTCTTTTTGTTGATGCAACTCAGATACCATAAAATTTACTTTTCAAAGTGTATGAGTCCATACTTTCCAGCATATTCACAAGGTTGTGCAGCCATTACCACTATCTAATTCTAGAATACTACATCACCCCCAAAATAAACCTCAAACCCATTTGCATCCACTCTCTAGTTCCTTTTGCCCCTATCCTTGGCAACCACTTTCAATCCCTATGCAGTGGCCTCTTTGGACACTTAATATAAGTGGAATCATACAATATGTGGCCTTTTGTGTCTGGCTTCTTTCAGTTAGCATATTTTTAAGGCTCATCCATGTGGTATCATGAATCAGTACTTCATTCCTTTTTATGGCTGAATAATATTGAAGTGTAGATCTAGCACATTTTGTCTATCCATTCATCAACTGATGGACAAGCTGCCTGCTTGAAAAGTCTACCTATTCTTGACTGCTCCCTGCCAGGCAGTAATCTCAGTGTTTACAGGTCTTCCTGGAACCTGAACTATTGTCTAGGTGAGTCTAATTCTGAGCTCCACTATTAGTGTTAGTATGTCCTTGCCTCTAAATGAAAGCTACAGTCGCTATTATCAGTTTTGTCTGTAAGAAAAGTGATATTTTGGCCTCCTACCTGCATTAATATATGTGTTTTTTTAATTTAACAATTGGTTCAGACCTGAGTAGAGAAGGGTGTCATGTATTGGTTCATCCTGAACTCTTTTTTTTTTTTTTTTTTTCCAACGTTTATTCATTTTTGGGACAGAGAGAGACAGAGCATGAACGGGGGAGGGGCAGAGAGAGAGAGGGAGACACAGAATCGGAAACAGGCTCCAGGCTCTGAGCCATCAGCCCAGAGCCCGACGCGGGGCTCGAACTCACGGACCGCGATATCGTGACCTGGCTGAAGTCGGACGCCTAACCGACTGCGCCACCCAGGCGCCCCCATCCTGAACTCTTGATAGTAATCAATTTAAACAGTGAGCATTATTCTTGGCATTACTTTGTTGTTGCTATCACTGCTGTAGCTGCCATCATCATCATCTCAGCTGGACCCTTTGATTTTAGTCTGCTTCCTTTTCATTTCAGCCTGTTCAGTTCTTATAAAGTCATGCTTTGGTTTCAAAGAGTTCTCATATATTTCTCACATATTCTCATAAATTAGTTTCAAGAATAATGGTTTACAGAGTGTTATTTTTTCCTTTGATTGTAACCCATATCAATGGTAATCTTTTCCTTCTGAGTTCTCATGTTATTTTTAATTAGATTATATAAATATTATATAATACATATAAAATATATAAATATTACATATATAAGATTTATATATAATACATATATTATATATATATAGTTGTGCAACCACCACCACCGCCCATCTCTAGAAGTCTTTCCATCTTACAAAACTGAAACTCTGTTCCCATTAAACAATAACTTTCATAACCCCTGCGTCTCCAGCTCCTGGTAACCACCATTTTTCTTTTTATGTACTTTCTTTTCTTTTTCTTATTTTTATTAATTTCCCCTTTTCCTCCACACCCTAGCCTCTTTCTGGTAATTACCATTCTACTTTGTTACTATGAATTAGATTTCTTCTTTTTTTTTTATTTTTCCTTCAGATTTCACATATAAGTGAGATCGTGGAGTATTTGTTGTTCTGTGTTTGGCTTATTTCACTTGGGATTATTTCACTAGGTTCATCCATGTTATTGCAAATGGAAGGATTTCCTTCTTTTTAAAGGCTAAAAATCTAAATATTAATTTTAAAGGCTATCTAAATATATATCACATATATACATTTATAAATATATTTGTATATATGTGTGAGATATATACATCTATTATACATCTATATATTTATATATATTTATCCATTCATAGGCTAATGGACACAGATAGTTTCCATATCTTGGCTATTGTGAATAATACTACAATGAACATGGGAGTGGAGGTATCTCTTTGAGATACTGATTTTCTTTTGAGTATATATCCACAAATGGGACTGCTGGGTCATATGGTAGTTCTACTTTCAAGTTTTTGAGGAACCTCCGTACTATTTTCCATAATGGCTGTACCAATTTGCATTCCAACCAACAGTGTACAAGGGCTCCTTTTCTCCACATCCTTGCCAAAAACTGGTAACTTTTGACTCTTTGATAATAGCCATCCTAATGAGTGTGAGGTGATATCTTGTTGTGGTTTTGATTTGCATTTCTTTGGTGGCCAATAATGCTAAGCATCTTTTCATATACCTGCTGGCCATTTGTATATCTTCTTTGGAAACATGTCTATTTCAGTACTATTTTTTTAATAGATTTTTTTGTTATTACTTTTAAGAGTCCTGTATATATTCAGATATATAGCTTGCAAATATTGTCTATCATGTTGCCTTTTCATTTTATCATTTCCTTTGCTCTGCAGAAGCATTTTAGTTTCAGGTAGTCCCACTTCTTTATTTTTGCTTCTGTTGCTTTTGCTTTCAATATCAAATCCAAAAAATCACTCCCAAAAGCAACTTCAAATAGCTTTTCCCTATGTTTTCTTGTAGGAGTTTATGGTTCAGTTATTACGTTTAAATTTTTAATCAATTTTGACTTGATTTTGTGTGTGGTGTAAGATAAGAGTCCAATTTCATTATTTTGCATTGGATGTCTAGTCTAAGATTATTGTGTAATCTCACAAAAGACCCCAAATATCTAAAACAATCTTGAACAAGAACAAAACTGAAGTATGACACTTCCTCATTTCACACTATATTATAAAGCTATAATACTCAGAACAGTATGGTACTGACAAAAAAGCACACACATAAATGACTGGAACAAAATAGAGAGCTGAGAAATAAACCCTCACATACACAGTACAGTCAGTGAGATGTCCCCCTATGTTTTCTTCTAAAGGTTTTATAGTTTACATGCTATGTTTAAGTCTTTAATCCATTTTGAGTCAATTGTTGTGTATAATACAAGATAGAGGTCCAATTTCACTATTTTTTCTTTTTTTCTTTTTTCTTTTTAATAATCTGAAGCAAATATGGCAACATGTTGAAATAAGTTAATTCTGGTAAGTGCGTACATACATATTGTCATATATTACTCTCTGTACCTTCTTTATGTACAAAAAGATATTGCTTTCTTGACCTTGTATAAATTCAAGATAATTCCCATAATATGAACATCTTTTTATACAGTATGAATAGGATGATCAAATTAAGGCCAGAAAGGAGGGTGTTATAGAGACAGTGGAGAAAGATATCTAGGAGATTAAGTAGAAAACAGGCAGAATATTGTGTACTGTCCTTGATTATATGTGAAGGGATGGATCCAAGAATTGGATTTGGATCCAAGAATTTGAGTTCCACTGTAATGAGTGGAGCTGAAGAGAAAAAGGTAACAGATTGAGGCAGACATATAGATATGACTTACTTATGATGCTAATATTCCTATCCAATGGTTTCTATTTTCTCTAACAACCTGGAGAGTAGATTGACTACTGAGATTGAGAAGAGTAACAGAATGTGGAGCTCAAGTTTAAAGGTTTTATGTGGGATATGGGAATGAGGGCTCAATGGGTATATATAGTGAGATGGTTATATTAATGGGGATGACCCTCCATCACTAGTGGTTCCAACTGACCTAGGGTAGCAATCTGTCAAGCTGTTATTAGCTTATATCTATATAAGCTATCATTTATAGCTATATATCTATTATATATAGAACCACAAAGCTCTACAGTTTGAGTCAACCACAGTGAGAGTTTATCACGTGTATATGATAAATATAATCACAAATTAGTTTAGCATATTGTCATGACAGTGGTTAAGTAAAAGAGCAGAGACTCTAGTCCATATAGAAAAATAATAAGACAAGGGGGATTCCAGAAAGGTAAAACAGGAAAATATAAACATATAAAAAATAATTCACGGTCCTTCTACTCAAGAATAACCACTATTTATTATATATTTAATATATTTATTCTTATATATTTCCTCTGAGCCTTTAAAAATTATACAGATATATAAATATATATAAAGAGATATAAATGTGTATATGTATATAGTATGTACAGCATGTGTATATATAGTATATATGTATATACATATATATATATATAAACATACACACATAAAAATACCTAGAAACATACATATGTATACCATATACATGATCATTATATAAGCAAAACAATGGTATTATACTATGGTTAGGGCTTTATACCTCTTTAAATGTATATGACTATCTTTCTGAGTCAATAAATATCCATCTAGCATTGATTTAATGGATAAATACTCCTTTTTTGAAAAATAAAATAATTTATTTAACTTATTCTCAATTGTGTGTCATTGATATTGTTAGAAATTATTTGCTATCATAAATACTGTTGTAATAATCAACTTTGAGGTTAAGTTTTTCATATATCTTAATTACTTTCTTAGAATAAGTCTCCGAATATAGAATTGTATCAAAGGGCTAGTACATTTTAGCTACAAATTGTACTCTAGGAAGTTTTTGCTAACATGTTCTCACACATTGTACAATAATTAGAAAGTCTATTTCTTTGCACCCATGTCTATACCTATTTACTATCTATTTTACTATCTATATCTATATAGTTGATAAATAGTCTTTAAAACTTCCTTAGAACTCCCTAGGAGAGACGGTTTTATAACACCACCAAGTGCAGGAGATGGGATCCAAAAGTGACTTTTTTTTAAACATAATTCTTCAGTGAGTGTTAAGGGCAGATATCACACAGATACGATGAACCCTGAACTTACACTTCATTCAGTTCCATAAATTCTAGTCTATTAAACACTCTGAAACAGGACACAGAAAAGAACAAGCAGTTCAAATTCTCTTCCTTGGTTCAATTATTTATTTTTGAGGAAGATAAAATATTCTTTCCGCTACCCAAGTCAATCACTTTGTAGTTATTCTCCCTTCTGTCTGTCAACATCTAGCCAACTTTCTTCAGCACACAAGCCATACATGTCACAAAACTCTATAGGGCTGACCATGTAACAAGCACTTTGCAGGTTTGGAGAAATACGATAATCAATTACACAAAAAGTGGAGATTTCTCTCTTCTAAATATTCCTATAGCACTTATTATCTGCAACACTCTTTGAACCTTAAAACACACAGGCTGTGGTAGGTAGATTAGGTTTCTCAGGAAACAGACTCTAAGATGGAGATTTGTGTACAAATGGCTTATTAGGAAGGGCTCTTAGGAACCAAAAATGTAGCCAAGTGAGGAAAGCAGGATCAGGCATAGAAAAATGCAGAATGGTGATGCATTGCAACCTAAGCTCTAGCCAGTCCCATGTCATGTTCTTCAGTTACAGTGGCCCTTCATAGACATCATTAATCTAGAGAAGGGGGCTGGGGCTTTGTACATCAATCCTCCATCAACCATTCAGTGGATGAGTATTACCCCTTGGCAGAGGGAATAACCCTGGGTAAGGTAACTACCTCAGGCCAAGGGAAATTCTTGGGGAATACTAATTTGTGAGCTATCAGAGGGCAATACTCTTGAAGAACGAGTCCTAAAGAAGCAGAATCTCAGAGGCATGCTACACCATTCACGACACAGACCATTCTAGCTTGTATTATTGACTGGGGTTCCACTTCTCATATTCACATCAAGAACTCGCTTATATATGAGTCTTCTGTCTCCAAATAAATTGTAAACTCCTGGAGATCAGAGAGGGTATATGAAACTTTTTTTTTCTATTTACCCCAGATCTAGCATAATGCTTTATAAGTATTATGACCAATAATACCTGCTATTTAAGTTTACAAAACTCCTACCTCTTACTTTCCCAAAACACTGCCTGTCCCTGTATTTGCTTTCTCTCTTACAACTACCACTTAGTAAATGGTCACTCATAATTTGTTGCATGGCTTATTGCTTAAATTTTTAAAAGCAATTCTTAGATTTTACCTCTTCAATAAAATCTCTTAAGTTTAACACGAAGATGGGGGCTTGTGTCCTTATGGTTAATCAGTAAGAGTGGTGAACTTCAAACACAATAAAACCTATGTATTTACTGGGCTTTGATTTATACATCTGATGGCAGAAGCTATGTCTGCCTAACCTTCTTTGCTTAGCACCCAAGTCCAAGTGTGTGGACTTCTGGATGAATAGTTTATAGGATGCTTCACATGAAGTTTCAAAGTAAAAGCTGAGAGAGACTAGATGAAGTTCCAGAAGCAGGCATTGGGGAATCCACACAAGGATTCTGCCCAACACTGATCAAGTGGTATGGCCTTTAGGGACCCGTCCTAATGCTTTTCCTAATGTTCTTGTCTCAGTGGAATTCTAGTTCTTCTTCAGCAATGGAATCTCAGCTTCTACTTCTTGGTTAATCTTTACTCTCCAAAGATCAAAAGATGAAATAAGAAAATAGGAATTAATCAATAGGAAAGAGGAAACTTAGAAGAGAGTCGTATGCACTGCCGTTCAGGGAGACACACAGAGTACCCTTGAAATCTGATGCATACCTTGACTTGAATACATGTGTAGAAATTCCAAATTGTACCCATTTCTCCCCATACCAAATACTTACACTTTTGAAGACACGGCATCCTCTGTTTCATCAAAGAATATGGTTAAATTCAATTTCTTTCTTTGCTTCTGTCTTTGTTTTTCTCTCATTGGATCTCTTCTGCTCCTTTCCCTCTATTCTACATGGTCAGATACCATCTCGTGATGCCTGTTATAAGCCAGAGATCATACCAATTACTTTACATTCAACATCTAATCCTCATAACACCTGTTGTTATTTGTACTTATCCCTACTGTGCAGTAATTGAGACGTAGAGATTTTTTCGTATCTTGCCAAAGGTTATACTGCTAGCAAGTGAAAGAATTAAAAGTATGGAATAGTCCCTACTTTTCCAAAATGATCCATGCTATCTGTCCACAAATACCTGGAAGTGAAATTTCTCATTGTTGATCTCAAAAATAAATTAATAAAACCTACACCTAGTCTGCTTAGTGTTCTAGATACCTCTTCTAAATCTCTAGCATCTGTCTGTTCCACCAGAGTAGAAGCCAGCTAAAAGCATCTCTTTAGGTTGGCAGGTGACGAAAAGGAAGCACAGTCAAGAACAAAGTAATGTAACAATGCAGGATTTAAATTACACCTTACACACATGCTCAATTATAGCTATCTGTCCCAGACAATGCTGACTTTTACAAAGTATCACAAGGTTGTGATCATTACTACACAAAGCTCCATGAAATGGGATGACTAATCAATAAACATAAGCATGAGATGGAATGAAATATATATTAAGAAATATATACTGTATTAATTTAGCATAGACAGTAACATATTCTGTAGACCTTCTTGCACAATGTAGTGACACACCACTGTGTTATTAATGCTTTGGAAAAATTTATTTATTCTATTCCATTAGTGTATTTTAACAAACATTGCTTTGGGACAGTATCCCTGCCAATTTATGTTTATGAGACTGTCAACATAATTTACATGCAGACAAAAATATGATACAATATTGCCAATGCAGAATTGGCTTGTCAAATGATATTGTCACGAAAAAATGAAACAGTACCCCAGCTGAGGAACTGAGCATATTCATCACTGTTGGCTGAACAGAATTTGAGGTGACACGCTGAAATACATTTAATGCCTTTTTTTCATGCATCAAATGAATAAAAAGTGAATGAATGAGGTACTTCTGACTGCCATATACCATGCAAAAGCAAATAGATTTCTTGTTTCCCAAGGAAAAAAAAATAAAAAGAATACATGGGTTTTTCTGAAATAGTTGACGAATTATATTTATTATTCATCTGGAAAACTGAGGATGCTACAAAAATCATGAACAGTCTAGGTGTTCAGCCACAGTGATGCAGTGATTGAAATTGTAATGGAAGGATATCCTGTCAATTTAGAGTTCTTGACTCACTCAGGATGAAGAGCTGGGGTGGTATGGAATGATAGTGATATGGCCTGGGAAGCGATGATAACAGTATAGGAGATTTTAATACAAGTGTTTCCTTTACAAGTGAACAATTAGAATTGTGGGCTTGCCTTTAAAGCACTTGGAAAACTCCAACCCCAAAGCCATTTTTCTGGACCCTGGTTGGTTCCAGTCCTGGTTCCATCTAAACATATCTGAGCTTCAGTGGTATGTACGTAAATACTTCAGTCAAATATTTTCTAACTCTCTGTGTTGATGGTTTGCAAATTCTAATTATTTCACTGGGCAAAGAATACCCAGAAAGGACAACAGGGATGGTCACAGACTTTTGAGTCTGGAAGGAACTGCCCTCCGGGAGCTGTCTTCACCCACTGATGTAAGGTGTTCCAGGATGGAGGCTTTGCTTGCTCTGGCCCTTGAAGATGATGTTAATACACCTGTAGCTTGTCTGCTGGCTGGCTGTCTGATATGAGGGGAGAAAGTACCTTTGTCTTCACAATGGTGCCTCTACTCCTAGGAATCCTTGAAGTAAGTGAACATGGCTCCAGTAAATGACTCTGTGGTCATAACATTCATGCACAGACCTTGTATTTTCAAGGGGAGAAGAAAAACGTCCTGGTCAGGAACTAATGAAAACAACTCATGTTCATGATCTACAGGCTTTTGGATCAGCAGCACACAGAGGACACTGAGTTCTCCCCTGAAACTTTTTGTTAACCAAAATGAAACACAAAAATCACAAAATGAGATCGGGGTGAACTTTGTGTAGCAGTATGGAGAATTCATACTCCAGTCTGAAGTCTTGACTCCTCACATATTCTCTGATCTGGTCCTCAGTGTCATCAAATAAAGAACAAGAATAATATTTCCTCACAGCTTTGTTGTGAGAATTAAAAGGGAAACTGCTGAACTACATGAACTGCCTGATAGTCGGCCATTTTTGATGTACAAAAAATATGTATCATACGGCTCAACAACCACGATCCCAGACACATAGCAAATGCTTATCAGGTGTTGGCTAACTTACATATATTAAATGTTGAAGAAACTCTGCAAACAAAACGATAGTTTTTACTTCTAGTGGTACTGCTACTGCTGCTATTATTACTATTCCTATCTTAGCTGTTGTTCTCCATCAGTGATATCTGAAATGGAATCTGTGAAATGTAATACGCCAAATACCTCAGTACCACATAAAGCATGTGGTGAAACATAAGATAGTCTACGTTAAAATGGATTTAATTTATGTTGCATGTATATAGAACTTGGGCTATTTATCTTTATGTGCTATGAAAACATCAGTCCTATCAGAAAATGTTTTCCCTGAAATCGACCTCTAATCCAAGATCCGAAAAACTCTGTTTAAGCTAATGTCTCTTGTTAGATAGGATAGAACTTGTCATTTTCCATTTTATACCCTCATTGGCAGCATTGTCAAAGCAGCAGCTGGCTCCTGCAATTTGAAGCAGGACATCAATGAATGTCCTAATTAATGGCTGTGCAGAAGAAATGATGACAAGAAGGTGTAGGTGGCCAACACACCAAGAGGGGTGAAGGGACAGACATAGCTTCTGATAGGGTCCTAAGCCCAGATGCATATACAATTCACTAGTAAAGAGGCAGAGAAAAGGAGCAGAATATGAAGAAGAAAAGTAATACATAAAAGAGGCACTGAGAAAGGAAGTAGGTAGAGGAAGGGGCAATATGTAAAGAGAAAAGAAGGCTGCAGACAAATAGGATGATGCATCATCACTGGTAGCCCACACCTGCTGGGTCTGAGAGAAGAAAGTGTTTGCATTCGGCACCAATTTTAGTGAATTATATGACACCTTTCTCTGGCCAGAAAAATTTCATCCTGACCCCAGCTGGTGATCAGATGGCGTCCTGGAGAATGAATATGAATAGCTCTTGTCATTTTGATCTCCACATTAGAAATTACCATTGCTATCCTATGAAAGAATTAAATCCATCTTAAAGAAATTATATTAAAGAAATTTACCTTAATAATTACTTATAGACAAATGAGGATAAGAGAGTTTGTGAGGAAAGAGAATTTAAAATAAACAAACAAAAAAATTCTCTTCCTTCTAAGTGCTTGCCAGCATAAAAGATTAAATATATATTATCTTTATTAATTGCATAGAATGATGTACATACTGGTCAAAACCACTAATGAATTTGGCCAATTATTGAATCTAGAATTTTTTAGCTGAAAATCCAAATAGATTCTGATGACATACTCCAAATATATTTGCACCTGAATCAGAATATTTATAGACTCTGAAAAGACTGTCGGAATGTGAAATCATATATAAGTTGGGTTGGGATAATTTTAGTGTCAGATACTAATCAAAGAGCCAAATTAACTACCTAAAATAATCTGAACTTTTTAAAGCCAAGCAAATATGTCAAGACTGAAAAATGCTTCTGAGTGAAAGGACTTTTATACAGCCTTCACTATATCAGTCAACCTGCTCAGAGTATGGCTTCCTACATCATCCAGAGCTCTGGTCTTTGGCTCTAGCACAGAAAGTGGCATCACAGATGAGGCAAACATTTGATCATGAATGTAGCCACCACTCTATAGATGACAAGAATAAATACTATCAGTTCTGAAGGATGGTATTACAATACCATGAGAGTTTCACTCAAGACACAGTTTTATTTAGCTTCTGTATGTAGGTATCTCGTACATCAAACTCATGCTATAAAATTTTTTAAAAATACATTTATATAAGTAAAAAAGTGAAAATGTTAAAGAAAAATATTAAACTTATAAGATGCATGTGATTATTCAAAACATGTCAAATCTGTGACATTGGTCCTCAAATGAACTGTTTGCAAAACAGTAGCTGAGATGAAGGCATAGGTGGCTGTTGGCCAAATCCCCAGATGGTGCAAAGCAAAGAGGGATGTTGCCAAAGTCTGATGAGACCTTCATCGGGGGGGGGGGGGGGGGGGGGGGGGAGCACACTGAGCCGAAACTAACACAAATAAATTAAAATAGCACAAATGTATATTTTTTGTATTTTAGGTACAAAACATCAGCACAAGCATAGGAGGTGTAGGACCTCATTTCACTGCCATTTGTGTGGAAATAACTTGTTTTCTTAATAATATAAAAGTCTTGTGCTTGTGTTTGGCCTCATAGTATATAAGTTGCATTCACATATATTTTTCTCTTTCAGCTTTAGATAAGCACAGCTGAAAATGAGTCAAGAAATTCCTAAAAGTCTAAATTTTTTAAAATTTTTTTCATGTTTTATTTATTTTTGAGAGAAAGAGAGAGAGAGTGAGTGGGGATGGGCCCAGAAAGAGAGAGGGAGACAGAGAGTCCAAAGCAGGCTCCAGACTCTGAGCTGTCAGCATAGAGCCTGTCATGGGGTTCAAACTCACAAACCATGAGATCATGACCTGAGCTGAAGTTGGACACTTAACCAACTCAGCCACCCAGGCACCCCCTAAAATTCTAAATTAATTTAGGATGTAAATAGAGGAATGTGATGGATGTGCAGAGCAGGGTTAATCATACTCCAGAAAGGGAGGGGAAAAGAAAAATCAAGTCTCATCACTTTAATCATGTTTTTCATATTACAGTTAAGACAAAATGAAATGACTGAATTTCCACCCTTTTATACCACAGTCTTGTGCTTTCCTAAATTCCTACTACCCTTTGTCAGTAATCTGGGAACTAATAACCATTTTATTCTTTTATTCTTAATTTCATTAATATGCAATACTTTTTTTAAATTTACATTAAATTTTAAAACTAGAGTTATAGGGGTGCCTGGGTGGCTCAGTCAGTTGGGCATCAGGCTTTGGCTCAGGTCATGATATCATGGTTCATGAGTTCGAGCCCCACATGAGCCTCTACACCATCAGTGCAGAGCCTGTTTCAGATTCTCTCTCTCTCTTCTTCTTTCTATGCCCCTTCCCCTCTTGCTCTCTCTCTCAAAATAAGTAAATAAACTTAAAAAAAAAACTAGAGTTATAAAATATTTATTTTTACTTTTTAAATGTGCTCTGTTCTACCTGTTTATAATATCTACATTCTTAACCTTTTGCTTCTTTTTTTCCTTTTTCCTTATCTCCCCATCAGAAGACTATAAATTCAAGAGCACATGCATGTGTATGCATGCGTGTGTGTGTGTGTGTGTGTGTGTGTGTGTGTGTGTATGTGTTGATCATACTTGGCTGCTGGCAGAGCTGAGTCTTTGCATAGCTGAAATGTTTTTTTTCTATTTTTGTTACATAAAAAAAAAAACAAGTAAACTGGATAAAATATTCTTAAATCACAAAAAAAATTCAAAAGTCTATAGATTTTCATCTGTTACCTTCTGACAGTTGGTGTTATTGAACAAAAAACAGCCTACCTTGAAATTGGTTTCTCTTTAAAACGCTGTATTTCCAGTTTTGCTTTTTCCCACTTATTTAATGCTTATGAGAATAACATCTATTTATATTTATTTTAATTTAGATTTTTGTTATTACCTGTATAGGTATATTCCTTAAATGATCATGCCTGCAATGTGGTGAGATACTTCATTCTACATACAGGTGAAGAACATATCTTCTAAAAAGATATATATATATATCTGAAAAGAATATACATCTTCAGGTGAAAAGAATATATGTCTGTTGGATTTTTCCCCGTTTTATTTTTGGATATTGATTAGTCTTCTCTTGTGTTGTTTATTCCCTCTCCACCATATTTATATTTTTATTATTCTTATTTTTATTTATTTACCCTATTGTCCCACATTTTGAGAGGTCTTCTCAAATGCGTTACCTATACCACAGATTAAACTGTTGCAAATCATACTTGTTTTTCATGACCTCATTACCCTCTTGTGTTCTTAACCTTCTCCCAATTCTTCCTCATCTCACCTCTCTTTTTTCATTTACTATGTTGCTTCTCCAACAAAATCACCTTACTCTTTCTCCGTTTATCATTTTTCTTCCTGTTTTATAAAGTAAAATCTTCTTTCACTCTAAGGAGAATGACAACCAGTGCCCTTAAATTTTCTCCTGGGAGGTAGAACACATTGTTCTCAGAAATTTTCCACTAGTCTTCTGTTAGTCTGCAGAATTTCTTCAATGGCCACATAACCACATGAATAATATCCCTCCATACCATTCCTCTTCTTCTCATCCTTGAACAAGTCAAGACTAATTCATTATTTGTCAGTAGACAGTGTATCTAGTTTGTCTCCTTTCACCAAAGTTTATTCCCTATACCTGCCTATTCTCTATCAAAGAACTACCATCTTTGCAGTGGTATTTTAAAAAAGAAAAAGACAAAAATAAGGAATCAACTTTGATACTTCCTTCTCTCACAGTTGCTATATTCTAGCACATTAACAAGTGCTGTGGGTTTAACCTGGTAAACAGATCATTAATATGTTCAATTTTCCACTTCTGTGCTGCCATATTAGCTGCCATATTCCTAGCCCAAGGCACCATGATCTCTGGCTTGGACAGTATAGATGGTCTCCTTACTGGTTTTCCCACATCTACTTTTCTCTTGCCCAGAATGACCTTTTACATGCAAATGAACTTGTGACTTCTCAGGTGAAAATTCAGTGACTTCCCATTGCTCTTAGGATGAAAAATCAATTAATTTCACATTACCTATAAGATTCCACATATCCTGGCACCTGCTCAACTTGCCAGACTCATCTGGCACTCTCCCTGTCTGATATTTCCTTTCAGATTCCTAAACAGAACTTTTTTCTTTTGTTCTAGGATCTTTAGATAATGTTGTTTCTTCTACCAGGAAGGCTTCCTGTTTCTACCCCACACAAAAGATCTGGTTAATACCTACACAAATTTTAGTCTTTAGCTCAAATTACATCATTTGGGAAAATATTCCTTGACATTTCAGATAAAAATTAGTTCTCTGTTACATATCCCAAGTTTATACTCTAATTTTCCTTTATGGTACATTTCACAATGTATAAACTATATTTCTACCATTTTTTGAGTATAGATTTTTTTCCATCTAACTGAAAAGTTAGAAAAGCAGGTTGGAAAGCAGGTTGAAGTGCATAAAAACTCTGATCCAATCCAACATTTCAAGTAGACTTTCAGCTAACTACCTCATGCCCTACTGAAAAGGCATCTGGTATATGAAAAACTACAATTCCAAGAATGCACCAGAAACAGGAGTTTTGGCCTTGCCCATAGCAGTTTATTTTGAAGGACTCTGTCAGTTTACTTCCCCAACCCCCCCCCCCAAAATTAAGTTAGGATCCAGATAGGTTCTGGTTATTCTAGACTACATCAAAAGTCACCTCCTTGAAATTGACAAACTAGTTTCTTCAACTCTCTATATCATCATCTCCCTGTTTTACTTTCTTCTTCATGATTAACACAATTTACTGAATTCCTTATTATTTGTTTGACTCTCCACAAAATTCTTGAGCATAAAAACTCTACCGTGTCCTGTTTCCACTATATGCAATCACAAAAGAAAATTGGATAGGATTAGATTTAAATGAGAGGTAAAGAGCCAACTCAACATTATCAACAAAAACTGGCTTAACTGAGAGCTTCTTAGCATGATCTTTTATCTGGGGGCACTAATATCACCAAAGAGAAGTCCTTTTCCACAGACACTCCACAGACCACAGACACAACTTCAAACATTCATGAGATTGTGTCCTCAATGTTAGTGAAGTAGTCAGAAAATAAATTATTCTGATCTGTTCATACAGTCTTCATGGCAGGGCCCTGAGGGAGCTAACACAACAGAAGGGGAGGTGAAGGCAGGCCAGGGAGAGCCTATGGCTGCATTCTGGACAGCACGTCATGGGAAGGAACTATAAGGTCCTCTCATAAACATCTCTAGGAAAGAAGTTATAGAGTGAAGGAAAGAATGTATTGCAGGTAGGATTCTTTAGGGGAGCAATCAGATCAGCCTCTGTTCAGAAAGCAGCACTTCATTGGACATTCCTACCAGAACTGCCTATCCCATGTTCTGAGCCTTGGGGCCTGGCGTTCCTGTCTCGTGACTAAGAATGAGCAGCCCCTCTACAGGCACCGGGCTTGCCTTTCAGATTTGAACTGTTCTAGGGCCTGCTGCTTCCCCAGAAAGCCTGAGCCATGAAGGTACTCACAGAGTAGGAATGACCTGGCAGAGATGGAACATAAACTCAGAAACATTGAGTGGGGGCCTATTCAAATACCTTCTTGCTCATATGAATTAGGAATCTTGGTTATGAACCATGTTTTTCCTGCTTCATTGATCCCAGGTGATGGTTTGGGTCTGAGCTGAGAACCTAATCTGAGAAATTATATATTGAGACTGTTGCAGAAATGTGGCTTCCTCACATTGTCCCAGAACAAAAATTGTCACCTTTCCTTCTTTCCTCGATTTTTCCCCTTTTTCTTAACTTTTGTTACTTTTGGTAACATAGAAAGATTGTTTTGTCCAAAGAGACGTGAAATATTCCAGATGTATTGCACTGAGAGTGTGTGTAGCACAAATCAACTTGCCTTGAGCTTCTCTGATATATAGCCAGTGTTTTAATGTTCCCATTTATACCGATCTGTAATACATCTTCATAGTGTTGGCTTAATCACAAATGACAAGGGTGGAAAATGTAATAAAGACAGGGGCACATTAATCCACTTTGTATGAAAATGTGGAAAGGTAATCCAATTTTGAACTGCTTGCTCCTAAAAAATATAAAAGTTTGTAGGATTTCTATATCTTAGTTGGGAAGAAAGCAGTCAATCCTAATGAGTAGTATTTCATGGTAATGAGGCCTCAGTGCCTTGAGTGTATGCACAGCACTAGAAGGCCCAAGCTGAGAAAGGACCCCAGGGGAAAGAGAAAGGAGGCTCTGGGGACCAAGCTGCCTGATGATCTGGAAGCATGTTTTGTTAGGAGATCAACATGCAGATGACATCCAGATAAATTCATTCTGTGTGGGCCTCAGAGAGAATCCAGGGCTAGGGATGCTGTCGTGCCTCCCCCCTGCATAATCCCTAAGTCTATTTCATACGAAAGGTAATTCTGCTCCCTAAAGACAAGCCAGGGTTCATTTTGTAAACAGTCCATAAAAGGGGGTCATCTGGGTGGCTCAGTCAGTTAAGGCTCTGACTTCAGCACAGGCCATAATCTCGTGGTCTGACTTCAGTTCAAGCCCCACATTGGGCTCTGTGCTGACAGCTCAGAGCCTGGAGCCTGCTTCAGATTCCGTGTTTCCCTCTCTCTGCCCCTCCCCTACCTTTCTCTCAAAAATAAAAACATATAAAATTTTTTAAAAATCCATGAAAGGAAGGGAGATGTAGCTGGAGTGCATGTTTCTAGCAAGGGAGATAGGGTGAGGGAGAGAGTGGTCATGACAATGTCAGGTTTGTCCTAAACCACAACTGATGTCATTCTGATAATTATGCACATCTGTACTTGGGGTGTGGTATTCATCAAATGCATGGATATAGCTGCATATTTAGTGCTCATGCTTGGCAGAAGTAGAGTAAATATGAACTATGGATTTGAAGGGCACAGTTTTAATCTCACCTTTTATTTGCTCTATGATATTGGGCAAATAGTTTAACTTTCCTGAATATCAGTTGCCTTATCAGTACATAGATTGTGCTACTTATCTCACAAGATTGTTAGAAAGACCAAATAATTCTACTCCTATGTATTTCATCAAGAGAAATGAAAACAAAATTCATTTAAAACATGAATAAAAACCCATGCATGAAATATTCACAGTAGCATTTTACATAATAGCCAAAACTTGGAAACAACCCAGATGTCCATCAACTGATAGATGGATAAACAAAATGTGGTACATCCATACAATGGAATATTAACCTACCATAAAAAGAATGAAACACTGAAAAGTGTTGCAACATGCATGAAACCTTAAAAACATTATGTTAAGTCAAAGAAGCCAGTCACAAAAGATAACATATAAGTCCTTTCATATGAAATGTCAAGAAAAGGGTTACAAAGAGACAGAAGTTCTATTAGTGATTGCTTAGGGCATGAAAAGGGCAAAAGAGAGGTGAATGCTAAAGAGTACAGAATTCCTTTTTGAGGAGATAAAAATGTTCTACAATTGACTGTGGTGGTTGCACTTACCTGTTAATAAACTTAAACCTTAAACCGTTGAATTATACACTCTAAATAGGTGAAACATATGGGATATGAATTATATCTCAATAAGGCTATTTAAAAAAAGATGTGGCACCTATGTGGCTCAGTCGGTTAAGCATCCAACTTCGGCACAGGTCATGATCTTGTGGTCTGTGGGTTTGAGCCCTGTGTTGGGCTCTGTGCTGACAGCTCAGAGCCTGGAGCCTGCTTCTGTGTCTCCCTTTCTTTCTCCCCCAACCCCCATTCTCTCTCTCTCTCTTTCTCTCTCTCTCTCTCTCTCTCTCAAAAATGAATAAACATTTTAAAAATTTAAAAAAAAAGAAATATAGGAGATAATGTATAAAAAGGCTCTTATTCCTATAGTAGACATGTGATAACTACATAATAACTGGTATTACTACTCACCATTTTCATCCCAATATACACATATTATTAAATATATAGAAAGTTCAGAGTATACTATGCTCACTTTGAATTTCACATTTTCATACCTGATTAAAAGGGGTACACTCTAGAAATTAAGACAAAATTGGAAATAACTTACATAGCCTTGAAATGACAAGAGTTCACTCAGCCTTTCCTCCGTGACCAACCAGCCTCACTCCTAAGGTAGCACTTCCCCTCCACAGACCACATCTCTGTACCAGGGGCATTCAGTCCAAGTGTCTGACTCAGTGATTTCACCCTGGGTGGCCCAGCATCCTATAAAAGAGACTGACTGAGTAAATCAAATCAGATCTGACCTTCAGGAGCTTGGGAAGTTGGTAAAGAGCCCTCTTCATGAACATAACACAAGGGAGTAGATCTTATCACTTTTGAGAAATGACTACATCTGAAGAGACTCATGGCCCAAGTACTACCAAAGTGACTAGAGCAGAGGACTTAACTTCTGTTGTCATATTGCATGCACAACATCATGAGATCAACTTGTAGTCAGCCATTAGTGCCCCGTTGTGGTGGAATGTTAGTGTGTCAACTTAGTTAAGTGCAAACTATGCTTCCCTGCAGAGTTGTGGGTTAGTGTGGGCCACAAAATACATTTTTCATAAGATTCAGAGGGTTAGCATGAAACAGCAGACATATTTTTTACAGTGATGACTTCTCTGAATTGGTTCTGGGTTGTCTGGAATTGATTATTCGACCTATATTGAAAGTGAAGGGTGTTTTTGACCATACCTACAATGGTAAAAGAGACTCTAATAGTTCATGTCATGCATTGATATAACAATTATTTAATTAGTTGTCTGCATACACATTTAATTAAAGGCCAATGGAAAGTTGGCAAGTATTTGCTGTCACAGAACACTGTAGGAAAAATAAATTGTACAATGTTTAGTTGGTTATGTGTAAATGCACCACAGAAATTGGAGAAATAAAATTATTTGGGGGGGGGGTTGAATTTCCAACTCAGGATATGTGTCTTACAGACTTACCTTAAGGTAACCCCAAGTGAGATGTACCCTTGTATGATCTTTCTTTGACTGCAGGCGGAACCTGTGACTTACTTTTAGCCAATAGAATATGGCAAATGTATAGATTCCACCATAATGCAATTATATTATGTCATATAAGGCTCCATAAAAACAGACTATAGAGAAATCCTTCTTCTGAATTTGAAAAAATAAGCCACCATGAGTTCTATAGTTGCTTGGAAATGGAGTTTGCCAACAAACACATGAGCTTGGAAAAGGACTTGGGCCTTAGCTGAGACTAATGTTCCAACCAATGCATGGACTACAGCTTTGTGCAATCCTAAACAAAGGGTTTATTTGAAATCCTGACACATGGAATTTGTGGAATATAATAAAATGGAGGTTGTTTTAAGTTGCTAGTTTGTGGTAATTTGTTATACAGCAATAGAAAACTAATAAGCAAGGGACTTGGAAGTGTCTATGATGGCTTTAAAGAAAACCTTAGTATCTTAGAGCCACAGGCTCGAGATTTTTGAAAACCAAACCCAAAATCTAATCCTGCAGATGGTTTAATTATAATTAAAACTGAATTCTCAATTTTATAAGCTCTCACAATAAAGTTAGGACATTGACTAGAAATAAAACAGACTCTGAAAATTGGGATGGAGACATATGAGTTTATTTCAGTGAAGCTGGTGACCACTAATCCCTACTTTTTGCCAAAGAGCCTGTGGAAATTAGTTTCCCCTTGATTAGTGAACTTCTAATGGCTTCTCCTGTAATATAGTTGCCTTACAAAGGGCTGATGATTGTCCTAATGGACATATCCTCACCACTACTTTTTCAGCTGATGATTGTCCTAATGGACATATCCTTACCACTACTTTTTCAGCTATAATCAGCCTCAAATTCTAGCAGGTGACTCACAGAATGTGAAGTACAAGGTATGACCTGTGAAGAGGGCAACATACACCCAAATAACTGCATGATTTTTACAATGTATCAACCAAATCCATGGGGGTTGAAATGGGTCCCAAGAATGTGGGATAAGAGTGGGAGGAATATAATATTGGATTGAGCCAAATTTATTATTGATATAAGCTTACTAGAGAGATTTTGGATCCACTATGTTAGCTCAGGTGTCTGGAGTGATTCTACTAGTTTGTTTGTTTGTTTGGTTGGTTGGTTGACTGAAATTCGGACTTAAAAGTGACCTATATTAAGTGAAGTTGAAGTACCCAAAATTCCGTAGCATATTATAGAGGAAAATATTAATTTGTTTGGTGAAATTAGAATTCTAGAGTATATTTTTCATGTAACATACTACCCTGTTACTATCCCACAGGATACATTCTTCACCTAGGCTATGCGAAATACACTGGCAAGGAGAGCCCCAGCATCCTTTCAGAACTCTCTGGTACATCTTTACTCTCTGCATACCAGGACTGATAGCAGGAACTACTGCCAGTGAACTGGGCTCCTTGCATTCATTGGGAGCAATGGGATTCGAAAATTCTAAGAGCCAAGAGATAGCACTTCATCACCAAAATCAAAGTAAGAGAGGTTACCATATTAAGTTGCAGAGCCAAAGCAGTGACCAGGTTTTAGTGTTGCTTGGTTGATAATGGAATCCCCAGAACTGAAATCTATGGGCAGACCATTAAAGTCTTACTTGAGGGGTGCATGGGTGACTCAGTCAGTTAAGTGACCAACTCTTGATTTTGGCTCAGGTCCTAATTTCATGTTCATGAGTTTGAGCCCCGTGACAGTCTCTGTAGTGACAGCATGGAGCCTGCTTGGGATTCTTTCTCCTTTCTCTGCCCTTCTTCCTCTCTCTCCCTCTTTCTCTCTCTCTAAAATAAATAAATAAACATTAAAAAAAGTAAACTCCATTAAAAAAATAAAGTCTTGAGGTACCTGGGTGGCTCAGTTGGTTAAGCATCTGACTTTGGCTCAGGTCATGGTCTCCTGGCCTGTGGGTTCAAGCCCTGCATCAGGCTCTGTGCTGATAGCTCAGGGCCTGGAACCTGTTTCAGATTCTGTGTCTTGCTCTCTCTCTCTGTCCCTCCCCCACTCACTTTCTGTCTCTCTCTCAAAAATGAATAAACATTAAAAAATTATTTAAACAAATAAAGTCTTAGTTGATTTGTGTTAGCAAGAATCTCTCTCTGACTTGAATCACAACAAAAGGCAGTACCAATCTATCAATCAATTCTCAACTTTGAGCCATTTCACAGACACAGAACCTCTTAAATGAAGAGGAGGCTGATACCTGTTAAGGAATAATGCTTCCATACTGCCAACATTTATACATCTTTCTCCTACCCTTCCTCAAAAAAATCTGTGGCTTAACTATTTACCAGAATGATAATGCACTGGGGAAGGGAAACTAATCTCACATTTTAGGAATAACTGACATTGATTATAAACTGACTTTAAATCCCAGAGGTCCAGAATACCACTTTAGTCTACTAATCAGAAAAGGGGCTTGTGAAGGTAAGAAGATTAATGGAATTTTATTGAGTTGTCAGTGACAGTGCACCTGATGAGTCACCAGTCACACTCTATTTATTTTCCGTATTTCAATATACACAATTAATGTAGATTAATTATACGTCTGGTAGAATATCCACATTGGTTCCCTGACCTATAGGATGTAGACTATTATTATAGAAAAAGTCAAAGGTAAAATACTGTAATTAACTGCTACTCTCTATCAAAATAGTAAACTAAAAGTAATACCACATTCCTAGACAGATTGTAGAGATTAGTAATGCCATCAAGGATTGAAAGATGCTGGGGTGCTGATTCCTTCCACAGCCCTATTCAATTTGCTTTGCAAAAGACTACTTGATCTTAGAGAATGACAGCAGATCATTAAAAACTTAATCATGTGATGATTTTAATTATATATGTAAATTCATTGTTGGAGCAAATCAACACATTCCCTGCTAAATGGTAGGCATCAAATGATGTGATGAATGCTTTTTCTTTTTCTTTTTTTGAGATATAATTCACATGCTATAAAGTCCATCCTTTATTTATTTAATTTTTAAGTTCCCAAATTGGACTTTATATATATTATTTATTTTTAATTTAATTTTTAGTTAACATACAGTGCAATATTGGTTTTAGAATGCTTTTTCTTTATGCTTGTTGGTATAGACTATCGAAGAGTCTACTTTCAGCTGGCAAGGCCAGCAATAGATCTTCACCATTCCACCCAGGATTGGCTTTCTAGCACTATGCCATAATCTAGACCCTAGTGTCTTCAATTGCCTTTCCTTTCTACAGTACATCATGCAAATCTGTTATATTATTGCATGGAGCAGACAGTAGGCAGCAATGAGTGGCAGTTGTTTCTGACCTCAAATGAGGCAGCAATTTTAGTTTCTGACAGTAGGGTTAAATATGTTTCCACCTTACAAAGAATTAGGAGCTTCAACCCTTTGGGCCAAGTTAGCACTTTCCTTATATAGAAAAATAAAGATTTCGACAGTCTTTCCCCCAGAGTAGTCGAGAAAATTAGATAGCAGATATAAATACAGTGTTTATTACACAGTAATTGCTAAGTAAATGTTAATTATATTAGATAATGACATAAAAGATGTTGACAATATGTTAAATGAAAAAGTAGTACAAAACATGATGAAAATAAATAAATAAAAAGCCCAGAGCAAGAACACTTTCTGCAACAAGTCAAGAGAGCGATGGAAGCTGTCATGAGACTGGTGGATCTAGCACTTGAAGTGTCTATGGCAGAGAAGAATGTTGTTAAGGAGCCTTAGGTCGATCTCAGTATGCAAATCCTTAGCAGGCACTCAGTGAGATCATTTACTTCCCTAGAACTTATACCAGAGGTCTGGATGCGGACACGTCCTTCTAACTTTTTTTCAACTCTTTATTGAAATACAGCTTTTATAAAGAAAACTACATATAAGTCAACATGTACACAAATTATAGGTGTTCGGTTTTATCAAATATTAAATACTGGTTCAAGAAAAAAACACATCACTAGCACCCCAAAGCTCCTATTGGGGTCCTTCCTATATCTATTCCAGAACTGTAATGATTATCATTATTTCAATACTGTACCATATTTTAGTTTATACAAATAGAACTATGCATTGTGCACTCTTTTGTGGCTGGCTTCTTTTGTTCAAAATTATTTCTTGAGACTCATCCACATTGTTGCATGTAGCCGTGGTTCATTCATTCTCACTGCCATTTAATATTCCATTGCATGAATTTTTGACCAATTCTTAAACCAATCTGCTGTTTGACAGACTGGTGCCTTAGATTGGTTTAAATGCAAAGAGATCAGACTCCAATGACTCACTTTACTGGGGGAGATATGAAGAAATGTGGGAAAAGGAGATAGTATTAAAAATCTACCCTGGATCATCCTGACACAAAACCACAATGAATTTTCACTGACAAGAGGAAGGAATCTTTTCAACAGAGATTTCCACTGTCTACTGAATATAGACCATTTAATACGCCAGACTGAAAATGAATTTCTGTTCAAACTGGTCAAATTTATAATTCTCTGGCTGTTCCTATTGGCCCTCACAAAGCATCTGAGATACCAAGGTTTACTAGTAGGAATTCAAACAAGGAATCACTGGATCCAGAGAGTGATTTGTAAAGAAAATGGAGACCAAGACTGTGGACCCCAACATCTAGAATACGGAGAGCTGACAAGCCATTCTTACAAATGGAGACATATCACCTATTGCTTTATGCAATACATTTCCACATCTTTCAACCAAAGACATTTTTCATCCTTCCACTTTGTCTCTTAAGATATTTACATCTGTCATTTCACTTTCTGGTAATAAAGACTATGCAGCTCTCTAAGCCTTAGTTTCCTCACCTTTAAAATGAATATAATATTATTTGCAAAATACTGTTAAGAGGATTAAGTAAGTCAACATGTACACAATGACTTATGTTTTCACTATGCATTAAAGAAAAGCCATTTGGTTTTTTTGTTTATTTTTTAAAATTTTTAAAGTTTATTTTTATTTATTCTTAGAGAGTGAGCAAGCACACAGAGGGAAAGATAGAGAGAGGGAGGGAGAGAATCCCAAGCAGGCGCCATGCCACCAGTGCAGTGCCTGATGCATGGCTTAAACTCACGAACTGCAAGATCATGACCTGAGCCGAAAACAAGAGTCCAATTCTCAGCTGACTGAACCACCCAGGAAGCCCAAAAAAAGCCATTTGAATCATTAACACCTGCTCCAGCAGTCACTGTCTATTTAATATGCAAATATTAAGTTGAAAAATATCAATAAGATCATAAGCTACTGATGTTCTACTGGATGATTAATTTGTGAACAGCCTTAAGCATTGATAGTCCTGTACCTGACAGGATCTAGGAAAGATGTTGACATGTCATCTCAACCATTGTCTGTGTCTTAAAGAACCTTCCCAGAGCTCCTCGCACTGAGAATTATGGAATATTTGGTCCACTGAGCAAGATCACCTCAGTCCTGGCTCCTTTATGAAATTTCAAAGCCTGAAGGCAATAAGGAAACTTGCAGGACATGTGACCCAATGTCCCCTCAAGCTAGTATGTATGGGATCCTTGACAGGGGTCTTTCACCTTCTGTTTGAGCACCATCAGTGACAGGAAGTGCTGTGCCTTACAAGGCAGACTGTTCTTCATTGGACTGTCCATATTGTCACTTGCCTCCTTTTCACATTACATTGAAATAGTCTCCCTGTAACTTCTACCCATTGGTTCTATTTCTGCTTTCTAGGAGCTACCTGAGCAGTCTGTACTTTCTTCCACATGATAGCCCTACAGAAAGATTGCCTTTTGGAGATACATCACTTATCAAAAAGATGGCTGGCAAGTGATCTTCAATCCAGGGGAATTACAGAGTAAATTTAGTAGGATAAGTTTGTGTGTGTGTGTGTGTGTGTGTGTGTGTGTGTGTGTGTGTGTGTCTTTGTGAGTGTTAAATTTTAAATGTATGTGAGGTAGGGTGTTTGCTAATAAGGTCCACCAAAAACTTTCATTTATATGCATACACCCTGATAAGGAAATGGGCAAAAATTCAAATTCTTTAATATGCAGAATCTGTAATGCTTAGAAGGTCTGGATTTGGTGATAGTTTTGGAGAAATGGGGAAAGACTGTTTAAGAATATGACGTATGGAGTCAGACTGAATGAAAACTTTTGCTTTTTTCTATCTTTAATAGCTGTGTCACCCCGAACAAATTTCTTATCTCTCTGAGCTTCAGCTTCCTTATCCATGATTTGTTTTTTGAGAGGATTAAATGAGAAATTATGAAAATTTTAGATTAGTTTAGCACATAGTAGCCAATCAATAAAAATAAATTATACAACAAAAGTTTTATTATTGAAATTCTGGAATGCCCATGACCTCATTTTAGCAAAATAACCTGAAATCCATTTTTCCTCCCAGTCAGTGACCTATCACCACTTACGTAGCAAGTGTCAGGGTAAAAACTCAAGTCTAAAGCATCTGGCTGTAACTTTTGTGCCTTTGTTACCAGGCCCAAGCTGTCTATGTGTCATAGGACTTATTACCAAGCCAGGCCACCGGCAAAAATTGAGATCCATTCTTCCAAACAGCCTCCACAGGAGATAATATATATATTTCAAAGATGTTTCCTTTGATCAGAATATGTCTAGACTCCTCTTTAGAATGGACTTCAGAGCCAGTAGATTTTTTAAAATTCTCAATGGCAGCAAATTATGTCTTTTATTGCCAAAAAAATAAAATTCACCCTCATTTAGAAGTCATTCAGAGTTAAAGTCTGATGAGTAAGCTGGGTGATAAAGCTGGGAGTTAGTTTTATGCCACACACAGCAATGTGCTATTGAAGCTGAGCCCAATTTCCTTATGTGATTTGTAAGCAGGCTCCAAAGCAGTCCCCAAAGAGGAGTTTCCATAAGGTTTTGAATTTTTCTCACCAGATTAAGCCTACACCTCCAAGAAAATTCTTTCAGGAAAGATAATGTTTATTTAAAGACATACATTCCCACTTATTTTTTGAAAGTATAAGTCAATCCCATTAATTCACCTAAAGACATGAATTTGGTACAAGATGTGCTAAAGACATTATGCTAAATCCTGAGGCTACAAAGACAGAGTCACTTCCAAGAAGACATTTAAAAAGCAGTCAGGGAAAAAAGAAAGAACAGCGGCATCACGAGGGTTGGTTTAGGATTGTTTTATGCATAAGGTATTATGAGAACATCAAGGAAGGAGTTTAGTTAGATTCAGGGACCAATCTTGTAGCCTTGTTGGAGATGGTGATAATTTATTGACTCTGGATGGAGCTCCAGGAGTTAGCCAGGCAGACAGTCAAGAGAAAGGAATTCTTGACAAATGGGATAGAATGAACAGAAGTCCATGGAACAGAATAGAGCATTCAAGTAACTACAGCATTATAGATATGGCTCAAGTGGGGAGCATTACAGGGTTGTGTTGCAAAACAGATTTACAGAACCAGGCAGGAGCATTGTCACAAAAGGTTGTATTTGAAATATTAAGTTTAGCTTTAACCTTGGAAAAGTAGGTTGGAGTAAAAAAGCTCAGTTTTACAGATTAAAAAAATTACCCTGGCAGCAGCATGGAGGGACTGCAGTGAGACAAAACCAGTAAAGCTGTGGCTAAAATTCAGTCAAGAAGTCATTAAGATCTGGATGGTTGTGGTGATAATGAGGATGATGAGGGGGTATGGAGTTTACATAGGACTATGAAAGGATCAAATAATAAGACTTGGTAACCAATGGAAAGTGGCAAGTAAAAGAAAGGATTTTTTTTTTAATTTTATTAACAGTGTCACTCACACAGGGCCCCTTCATTTCTGCAAAGGCTTAACATTATCAGAGAAGATATCTAGGCACTAATGTCTGAAACAGTCTCTCTCTCTCTCTCTCTCTCTCTCTCTCTCTCTCACACACACACACACACACACACACACCCTGCATAATGAATACATTTCATTATTTTTAGTCAATCGCAGGGCCATCACATAGAACGCAAGTGATGCATGAGGCCAGAAATAATTTTAGACCTCTATGTTTGGCATTTATTTAAGGTTATTATCAAGAGATAATAGACCCTGTGCTCCTTATAATAGAGCTGTAGTTTTTTTTTTTTTTAGAAATTAAAGTAGCAAGTAGTGAAATGCCTCTTGCATGGCAATGATATTTAGCTTCTTCTTTTAGTTTCTTTCTAAGATACGGGGTCCAAGGTGATTTTAAAAAGAGTCCTTGGAGACTGCTGTGAGTTTTCCATTGATTTCTTATGCACAGAGGCTTCAGGTGTGCTCTAAATGGTGCCTATTGTTAACCAGTTTTAAGGGGGAAAGCATTTACTGGAAAAAAAAAACTGAGATGAATTTCAGACTAAGAAAAACAGCAACCACCAAAGACCTATGTTTTGCCACTTTTTCAACAATCCTATGAGGACAGATGTAGACAAAGGCCCCTCTTTTTAACAGTCTTTCTGGAATTCTCAAGCTTCTCCTTCAAATCTCAGGAAAAAATAGATTATCCCCTTTCCCATGAAAGATTATTCATAAAAAGAAGAGCCCAAAGACGTTAGGGCAGTGATCTGGGAGCACATTTGGTTAGGGCAGGAGGTAACATCACTAGGGCAACTAAGTCAAGAAGGACCAACAAAGAAGAGTCACCTCTCTTTTAAACTCAATGTTTGACCTCACAGAAGGGCCCTGATGACTAAGAACTCAGAGAGAGAGAACCAACACAAGCAGCTCATCTCTCTAAACAAGTCAAATTTAGCTATCCCTGCCATGGTGGTGAGTCCTGTCTTAACTCTAGCCCACTACAGTACAAGATGGGCAGGTCTCAGTGTCACAAAATCAGTACAAATAATATGCTGAAGGAACAAGGATGATACATCAGCCCAGGCTTCTCAGATGAGATGGCATTTGCATAGGAACTTGAAGGATGTACATGAATTTCACAGCAGAGATAGTGCTGTGTTCCCTTCAAGTGGACATTGCAGTGAGGGGTGTAAATGGCACAAGCTTCTACCTTCAAGGAAGGTGTCATTCTCTGTCTTCAGTAACCAAGTGGCCTCCTCTTGTGTCATAACTGAGTGGGTGACACCACAACCTCCCTAAAATGTCTGTCCATCTGCTAAAAGGACGTCACTGAATCTAGCCTTAGAGAATAAATGGACATGCCAGTCTAAGATCTGCCAGAGGATAAGATTGTCGAAGGGCATGAGAGGGGAGAAGTATTTTGGGAACCCAGAGAACTTATATTTAGAGCAGACATGGATTGAGAAATGCATGTGCCAAGTGCTAAGCTAGAACACTCTAGGTCAAATCTCAGCACTTCTTAATCCATTCATTAGCCCCTCTGTTTCTTCTTTTCCTCACTTCTCACTGCAACATCAAGGTACCAACATTCTGTCTACAACTTAACAGGCTTCAGTCTCCCCTGAAAATCACAGAAGGGTAAAAATGGATAATAATTTGGATACAGAATGAACAGTCCATTCAGCCCATAAGGAATTACAAAGAAAAAAAAGCCAGGTTTATCTTGGGACAGAAATATTTCTTTTTTTTTTTTTTCTTCGTGGGCCCTCCAGAAATCCTAAAACAAAACTCAGATCCTGGAATGTGGGATGTAAGGGTTTTATTACATGAAATCTTTTGAGGGACACCAATCATCCAAATCCACATGATTTGGATAAAGAATGGAGAAGGCTTGTGTGTGTGATGGCTATACTAAGACTTTCACAGTGTGGGAGTGTGGGTGTCAGTTCTCACAGTATGGAAGTGTGGGTGTCAGCTTCTCTGCAAGGCAGATCAGGGTTCAGGTTGTTAGACTCAGGCCCTCTAAGCAGGACCACACTGTGGCTGCCCAGCAGGCTCCCAAGTCTGTTGGGTGATGCGGGTCCACTGCGTGACTCTGTCCTGACTCTTCAAAACCACAAGACAAATATGGCACGTTTCTGGAACGTTAACTTAACTTGAATATCTACAGGAAAAATAATCTAAATAATCTTTATTAAAATTGTAACTAATATTTATTGAGTACTTAGTAACTGCTTAGCACTATCTGAAGTGCTCTATATAAATTAACTAAAGTATTTTTGCACCTCAACAATAAGATTTAAACAGCTGTAATCTTTGTCTTAAAAGTGAGAGAACCAAAGGCAAAGTACAGAGAAGCTGAGTAATTGGCCCAAGGCTGTAAGGTATTAAGTGGTGGAATCGAATTTTGGGCTCAGTCTCCTGACACAGATATGTTGTAGTTTACAATGCAAAATTAAAAACTAAATAAAATTTAAAAATTAATAAATAAAATAACATATGCAACTTCAAGGAAATGAAAACTTCTTAAGCGTGTCTTTTAAATTGAGGTCCTTACTCTTCTTTGCTTAAGGATATTTTTATAAAAACTTTAAAACATATCAGTTTATGTGTGCCAAGTCACACGCTCCACACATTGATGAGTTTGAGAGAAATGTTAGAATCCCTGTCCCCAAAGGCTTGAGGAAGAAAATACACATACAGGCAAATGGCACACATGTGATTTTAAGACAGTTAACTTCATGTCTTGATTATATTTGCACAAAGACAGAGGTTGTGTAGCCTCCATAGTCAGGGAAGGTTTCCATGAGCATTTAGAGTTAAAGTAAATGCTTGAGGAAATTTAGATTTATGTGGACAGTTGGGGGCAGGTGGGGAAGCCCAAGGGAGGGTCAAGCTTAAACACAGGGATAGAAGTAGGATGGGGATTCAGCCTAGAAACAAGTGAGGGCAGGAGGGAGATCATGACAGGCAGAGAGGATTCATGCTATTCAGTTAGAGAAAAATGTTGTTAGACAAAGTGAAAGCCCTGATAGAGATTTGTAAATGTCATCCAGTTCCTCCCATCACTTACTGAATTTACTGAATGGTTTCTATCTTCAGGCACTGACAGTTCAGGCTAAACTTGATCCAAAAAGAATGGGAAAATATGTATGGTTATAGCCAGAAGGTGATAGTGATCTTAAAGAAGGTTGAATAAAATGGGAGTGGAGAATGAGGGAGATGAGAACTTGTCAATAGGTTGTTTTGCAATAATCATATTGAGAGATAATGAGAGCCTGAACTAGTAAGAAAGAAATGGTTGCAAACAGGGAAGGCACATTTGAGAGATGTCATGAAGAAAAAAAAATCAATATGCATTACTAATAGACTGAACTGAGGGACAAATTGGCAATGTAATAGAACAGTCTGGAAATCAGGAAAATGGTGGTATCCATGGCTACAACGGGTAGGCCTGAAAGAAGCACTGAGCTATAAGCAGTGTTCTGGTGTTTTCCAGTCAATTTTAGCTATAACTGAACAGAATATCTAGGTAAAGCTGTCCTGTAGGAAAGTGACGATTTGAAAGTAGCCCTTCAATGAGCTAGTATATTTAGAAACTTTGATCTTCTCATCAACAACAATAAGAAAATAAAGAAATTAAACTCTAAAAGTTGATGAGGACTTGCAGTTAAACACAGCAAGTTCATCACACAAATTTAATTTGGCCACAGCCAAAAAAAAAAAAAAAAAAAGCACAAGTAAAGATAGAAAACCATGTAAAGCAGTTGTAAAGAGACATAAACAAAATAGCAAAAAGATCAGCAGTGGAGACAAGAAAAAGGAAATTTTGAAGGCTGGGAAGCAGTGAGTGTTAACTACCTTTGCTTGGCTGAAGAATATTAAATCTAATTTCAATTCCTAATCTGGGGAAAGCTAAGAAACATATTCATTCATACTGCAAAATCCCCAAAGTTTCTATAAGTGGAATAACCAGGTATCCAGGAAATGTGTATTGGAAAATGTGTATGTTTGTATTGGAAGGTGGGGATATATGGTTAAAAACAGCATGACTCATAGAAAGTCTTTTGAAGAAGCAGTTAGATTCCCAAATCCTCCTCCTATCCCATGCAACTTCTTCCCTACTGAAGAAGCCCAATGTTTTTTGTGTTTCTGTGGTTTTTTTTTTCCTGGAGAGAATAAAATGGAATGTCTCTGGACTGAAGGATACTGGGCACCAAGGAGAACCAAGATAATGAATGCACTGTAAACAGGCAGACTGATGAAACTCAATATCGCAAACTCAATGTTTAGACAAAAATTCTGAGGGAAAGTAATATCCAACTAAAATTCAAAACTAAACTCTCAGTTAAGTTGGAGGGTAGGGAAAGATGTTTTTATTAATGAATATATATGTCTAAAATATCTAACCTCGCTTATATTCTTTATCAAGAAGCTTCTGAAGAATGTATTCAACTGAAACGAGGGAAAGATCCCACATGATTTGAAGTGAAAGGAGTCTTTAAGATGCAGCTACAGGGAGATTCCCACAATGAAGCTGGGCAACATGTTAGAAATCAACAAATCCAGACTGAATAGGTCAGAAAATTCTGGGAGTTCTTCAAGAAGATAGAACTGACAATGCCTAATTTGATTAGAAAGACTAGAGGGAATTTACACAACTGAGCAAGAGTATAGGAAAATTAAGAGATAAATACATAGGAAATTTAACAAACAAAAAAGCCTTTCCATAAATAAGAAATACTGTTTCTATAATACACAATCCAGCTATGAATATTATTGACATAATAGCAGTAATGTAAAACAGTATTTGATCTTATTTTAATTTAACCATATAATAAGGAAGATAAAAGGATAAGAAATGGATATACTTTACAGGATGTTGAGAATGAAAGGTATCTAAATCCTCATCTTCTATAATTGGAAGTCAATACATAATTACAAAAACTGAAGAAAAGCAAGAAATTCTAATTTAGGAATTCTATTCAGGAAGCTGGAGTAATTACCAAATAATTATCTAAAAGAGCTGAATGCGAATATCCATGGTATAGTAGGCAGAATAATGTCCCTACCCTGAAAGATAACTGAGCCCCAATTCCAGTATCTATGAATGTTACTTTATATGGCAAAAGGGACTTTGAGGATATGATGTTTGAGGACCTTGAAACGGGGAAGATCATCAGGGTGGGCCCAATATAATCACAAATCCTTAAAAGTGGAAGAGAAAGGCAGATGGGGTGAGAGAAACAGCCGAGTAGGAATGACCTGAGGTCCTGCTGCTGGTTCTAGATGGAGGGGGTTATGAGCGGGGACCAAGGATCCAGGGAACTAGGGGCCACCAACCGGAAACCATCATACAACTGCAGGGAATTGAAATCTGCTGATAAAGGAGTCAACAAGGAACCATTCTCCCCTAGAGCCTCCAGAAAGGATCGCAACCATAATGACATTTTCTTTTTATCCCAGGGAAATTGATGTCAGACTTCTGACCTCCAGAACTAACAAAATAATAACCTTGTATTGTTTTAAGCCACTAGGTTTATGGTAATCTGTTATGATGATAGAAAACTCATATACATGAGAAGTGGGAATTATTGGCAATGAAGCAGGTAAACTTCATAGGACATTCTGAAGAAATACTTGGCTCTTTAAATCCTATTCATGAGTAACTTTAATAAAAATTGAAAAAATATTACAAAGTAATATAAGATATTAGGACCTATTAAACCTATGACTACCAGAAATTTATAACTCAAATTTATAAAATTTAGGATGAATTGCAAAAGAAATGACAAGTATGAAGGGAAGTCTAGGATTATACTATTGAAAATATATATAAATGGGTAGAAATTATACTAAGTTTTAATTACAGATTTGTATTTCAATTTTGTTAAAATTGTGGTATTTATATTTATTTTACATATTATGTTTTATTAGTATATATGTTAAGTATGTGTCTAGCTATTTTTATTATTTTTTAATGTTTATTCATTTTTGAGAGTGAGAGAGACAGAATGTGAGTGGGGGAGGGGCAGAGAGAGAGGGAGACACAGAATCCGAAGCAGGCTCCAGGCTCTGAGCTGTCAGCACAGAGCCTGATGCAGGGCTTGAACCCATGAACTGTGAGATCATAACCTGAGCCAAAGTCAAACACTTAACCGACTGAGCCACCCAGGCACCCCATGTCTAGCTATTTTTTAAAAAGTTTTGTGGGAAGCCCTGTTCCTAGGAAATGATATTCAAGGAAGATGTATGTACGAGGAAACAAAGATCCTGAGTTCTGGCTTTCCAATGGCATCCATTGTTTTTCTGACTTTTGGTGATCTATCCACTGCCTTGAGATGAACTATTTCACTTTCTAAAAAAAATAAATATAAACAACAATAAAAGATAAAGGAAAGTGAAATGAGTGAAAAAGGAAAAAAAACATAAAGAGGGATGAGAGAAAGACTTAAAAGAAAACCCTGGAAGACCCCTGTGTTTTGGAGCCAGAGTGTATAAGAATGAGCCAGAAAAATCAACAGAAGAGCATCAGTTGGAGTAAGTGGTTGGCATAGTGGATTCAACACAGATGAAGGTGAGCCTGTGAAAATTCATTTACTCGGAAAACCTTTAGTAGGTTGGCCATGAGCTAAGCACTTTGGTAGGCACTGAAGATGCAGAGGAAATAAAGAGTTGTCAAAACAAACATGAAAGGAAAGTGGAAGAGAAGAAACATCTGAGGATAAAATTTCATTTGTACCACTCACAAACATGAAGCACAGCCAATTAATGACATCAGAAAAAATATTACTACCTTCCTTGGTCTGGTACCTGGGAAGAAAGAGGTTGTCAGGGACAATGAATGCTTCAGTCCAACTGTTCATGCAACTGTGTCCTCAGCAGGTGTGTCTAGAGACAGACTCCATGGACAGATTACTCAGGAGTATCCGAAACTGGGAGGTGGAATCCATAAAGGAATGGCTCAGCATATTCCCCTGGCCAGAAAGGAAGCTAAGAATCAACACAGAAGCTCAGAGCTCTTCTGCCCCTACCAGAAGGTTTTTGTTTTGTTTGTTTTGTTTGTTTTAAAGTTTGTTTGTTTGTTTTGACAGAGAGAGAGACAGAGAGATTGAGTGAGCAAGGGAGGGGCACATAGAGAGGGAGAGAGAGAATCCCAAGCAGGCTCCATGCTGTCAGCACAGAGCCTGATATGGGTCTCCATCTCCCCAACTGTTCAAGAGCTGGGAGCTTAACCCACTGAGCCACCCATTCACCCCCCTACTGGAAGGTTTTAACTTCTACAGAGTTGGTGCCACAGCATAGAACAGTCACCTACGAAAATGAGGGCACATGGCCTAGAGATCATTGAAGGGCACAGAGTGAAACGTGGTCTGATGAAGCATACATGGCTTTGAAGAATTTGCTTTGCAATTTGAATCAAATATTTTCATGTTTTTTATAGGGTTTTTTTTGTAATATTTCACATAAAGGCAGATTAGTAGTGAAAGGCACATGTTTCTCTCGCTTCTTTTATGTTGTCTTATAAATGCTGGGTCTTCAGAAGTTGTATTATTTTTGTCTCTGCTATGGAAGCCTGCTGTTTCCTTAATTGATGTGGTAGCATTTGACTGGCTTTATTCCCATCGTCACATAATCATTATTTTCCATATCTCAGTTGTTGCTCCATTTCATTAACTTTTTCAGAAAATTGCTCCCTATTTATCTATTTATAGGTTTTGAATGCGTGTAGTCTTTGTCCAAAACCAGTATGATTTCCTTTATCTTCTTGCTTTTGATCTTTAATTTTTCTTTGTTCAGAATCAATCATTTTTCCCCTCGATACTTCCTTTGATATTCCCTTTTTCTAGCTGCTGCCACAGTAATTGGAATTTTCTTGAATTTGTACTTTATTTAAAACCTTTCAGTTATGGGTGGTCAATTTGGAGGACAGTGGTAGCTCCTAATGGTGCACGTCAGGCTCTTGGTCCTCCAGGCTCATATTTAGCCTCATCCTTTACCAAGGCTCTTTGAGCTCCTTCTTTCCACCAAGTAGGTTTTTCTCCCCCCACCCCAACTTTTTTTTTCTTTTGGAATTTTTCTGCTTTTGTTTTTCTATCATTTCCTTTTAACCACAGAATCACCATAATTTATAATCCTGGTCTTCTCACTATATGTCAACTTACTTATTTTGACTCATTTTTCAGTTTTATATTAACTACTAGTACCATCATTTACCTATGGATCTAAACTGTTTAGGTTTTCTATTTATTTTCTATTAACTAGTATGTAAAAATGGCTTTTTATTAGCTCCATGCACTCATTGGTTTGATGTAATCTTCATTGTGTAAGATCATTAAATCCATTTTAGCTGATTGATTCTTTGGGCATGTCTTATCCTCAGACTTAAGCCATGAGGAAACTGTGCAGTAGAGTTCAATATTTATCTGTAGGATGAATGAATGAATGGAAACCATGTGTACAGGCTCACGGGAGCAGGTGCCGAATATCTCACTATCTCATTCTGTGTTGCTTTCTGTGATGTACATTTAGATCCAGTCAAGCAAGGTAAGGCTGTGAATCTCTGGTTTCTCTGATTTCAAGATTTCACTAACTGTTTATGAAACCTTTTATCTAGTTAACTCAGCTGCTTGCTATTAAGATGCGTTATCTTCTTGGCTCAGAAATAAAAGTCCCAGGGTAAAGAAATAAAGAGGCCTGGTGTTCCTTGTTACTGAAGCCCTGTTTGACTGTCCCTGGCTTCAGCTTCCTGGGGCTAAATTATCTATAACAGATCTTGTTCCATCATTGTAAAATGTAAATCCTAAAGAATGAGGATGTGCTTCCTGGGTCCAGTAAGGCTGTGGTTCTGGGGGATGGTAAATGGAATAAACAAGTAAAGCATTCTCTCACTCTCTTTACCATGGAAGATAATTTTCCCCAAGCCTCTAAGGGTTGCAATGTTGTTTAATAGTATCTCTTGCACTCAGGTTAGCAGCAAACAGGTTCCTCTATTTGAAATCATGGACTGCTGCTGGCGCTACACTAGCCAGTGGCTTACAATCCTTTCCTACTGGAAGCAATGTAGACACTCAGTTCTAGATTCTGCGTTATCTGTGTTTGGTTCTCACTACCACATGTACCGTAACAAGCACCCTCTCTCAGTTTGCTGTAATTGATATTCCTGGTGTTTTCCTTTGAGTTAATGAAAACTACACCAATCCTCCTAAATTCTTCTACTCCTCTGTCCCTGTCAATTATTCTATCACTGCCACACAACACCAAGCCCACAATGCAGTAGTTCCCTCGTACAGAGATACTGCCATGACGGCCTGCCACCTTCAAGTAGGATGCAATGGTGTCCAGAGCAAGGCCGTTAGCTCCCATTTTTCCCAGAGCCAGTCCACACTTCTGTCTCCATATTTGTGTGGCATTTCAGTTGCAGCTGGTGCTGGACACCACTGTTCCAACCCACCCTGGGTGCCACCACCACCAAGAATTCTGCTGCGTGCACTGAAGCCCTCTGTGTGCCCAAACCAGACTTTGTCTTCTGAAACTCTCACTGTATTCCAACTCACTTTGTATCCCATGCTGAGGGAGAAAAAGGGCTTCCATTCCCTTTGAGATTATGCTTTGCTACACGGGAACCAGAATGGGGCCTCCTCACCACACAGAGTCTCACGGAGAATTTAGTGGAACTATTTTCCTTTGTTTCATTTTTTTTATTCCTTGTTTGTGTTCTAACTTCTATTTTGCAGGGTTCTGCTAAATAGTTCTGAGGTTCAGAGGTTAAGGAACAGGTGGAAGCCAAGAGCTGGATAAGTTACACACTCACAATTGCCCCTCCCCCTTCAACTTTAATCAGTGTCCTTACGACACCCTTGTGTGTACATTCTCTTCCCCTAAATTGTGTTCTCTTACCAGAGAACTCCTGGGTGATTTGTATACCTAGACCTCTTTGGTCCTGCCTCATAGGCTTGCCAGTGTTTGAATCCTAGAGTGAACATTGAGTAAGTTCACTAAGAGACTTTTCTCTCCTCTGTTTTATTGGTATGAAGGGACATTAGCACTTCTAATCCTTTCCATCTTTATTTCCCATAATTCCTTTTATTTACCCACAGCTCTGCAGGTTATAGGCATTTTCACACCTATCACTTCATTAGTGTTATTATAACCCTGCGAGGTATACAGCACAAGTGTTACTATAACTGTGTTAATCATGAACCAACTGAGACCACGAAGTTGCCCCTTGCCCAAGGCCACATGATGAATGAGTTGCACAATCTGAGCTGAGTTCATCTCTCTGTTAGTTCTCATGACTTCACTACATAACACCCATCCTTAAAAGCCCTGGGTTATGGTTAGTGATAAAGTTTGGCTAAGAATACTGTATTTTTTAATTAAATTTTTAACATTTATTCATTTTTGAGAGAGACAGAGCATGAGTGGGGGAGGGGCAGAGAGAGTGGGAGACACAGAAACCGAAGCAGGCTCCAGGCTCTGAGCTGTCTGCACAGAGCCCGACGCAGGGCTCACACTCATGGACTGCGAGATCATGACCTGGGCTGAAGTCGGACGCTCAAATGACTGAGCCACCCAGGTGCCCCCAAAATACTCTATTTTTAATCATACATATAATTCCCCAAGGAGTTTGAAATGTTAGCAAAGTCTGGAAAATACAAAACTTATTTGTAAAGTTTGGGAAGAGAGTGATTTCCTAAATAGAGTTCTCTCATAGCTAATAAACATGGTATGACTGAATTAACATGAGGGGGAGTGGGTAATAAATTGATTAGTTTAATTCTTGTATAGAGTTTTATCTAGAAGGATGGCCCTACTTGCCACGTATAAAGGAAATGCTTTAATTCTGTTCACAAGTGGACTCAAGCTGCCTCTTTGCCAGGCCCTGTGCTAGGGTACAAGGAGGGATTGCCAGAATGATTCCAAACTGGACCTTAATATCAAAGAGTTCATGGTCTTCTGGGAAAGATCAACCTCAGACATAAGTAACTGAGAGACAGGCTTAACATAATAACAAATAAAAAGCCATGGTAATCCAGGAAAGTAAGAAATATGAGCAACAAAAACATACTTTAATATATAAATAGCTTTCTTTTGATGAGGCATAGGAACAAGGATTAAATCCAGTTTATAAATCAAATGTGGAAGAGATACAAAATAACCCCGAATGCCCCACCCAGACATATGGGTTTCCATTGTCAGTAGAGTTGGTGACTTGTTCCTACTAGGTCCTACCAGAGTTCAGAAGGGATTACATTGTATTGTTCTCAGTCAGGGGCAGAATTGAGGATCTTTGGTACTAACCTCTGAAAATCAGGCCATTTGGCTGTGTGGGTGATCTGACTCTGCCCAGTCCCTTTTGTCACAATTGATGCTTTCCAGTTTCATTAGGGACATTACATTTCCATGGGATGATTCCTATTTCCACAAGGTGCACACAACTTGCTAATGAGGATCTCAAAAAAGAAAGCTGTGTGCATCTGTACAAATTGAGATCACACCTTCATTCTTGGACTATAGTTGTAATTACATTAAAGACACATTACAAGTCTGTCGCCTCTCATTTCATTTATTGTGTGTGTGAGCTGTGTTGCATCACTTTATCTCCTATTAAATTGCTAGCATTTCCTTTGGACTCTGATACACCTTCTCTAGTACAAAACAGCAGCACACCCAACAGTTGCAGTTAGGAAGTGAAGGGGAAAGCCGTGCCCACACAAGCAAGTTTGCATATGGTCTAATAAGCACAAATATACTTTTCCCAATTCCAAAATATGAATTATGAGCATTATGCCTCTGCTTGTCTTCAATATTTTTTTAAAGGGACAGAGACTAGTTGGTTTATACCCACTCATATTCACTCTTCTCTGAAGGAGCCAGGCACACCTTCTCCACCACTTCACATGCAGAGTGACAAGGGTGACCATGAGCTCTCAGAGCTTCAGGGGTACCTGCATTGTGGTCAAACAAAGACTATATGGAACCACTCTCTGCAAGATTATTTGAAGCTTTTTTCTGGGACTAGAACTCATGATATTTTCATTTCTATTTGTTTTTAAATACTGAGCATTTTTTTTTCTAAACATTACCCCACTCTTCACATTTATCATTATAATGCCTGAGTAGATAAGGCTAATCTTACTGCCCTCACTTTACAGAAGAGAAATAAAGATCCAGACATGTTTTAAAAGTGGGGAGAGGGGCCATATAATACAACTTCTTACTGCTGGAACTACAGTCCAGGTTGCTCAATGGTAGGTCTGGGCTCTCTCTTCTAGTTTTATAAGGACTGGGGACACTGACCACCTACCAGGCATTGTGCTAGGTGATGAGAATACCCAGGTAGTGAGACATGAGCTCTGCTCTTGAGATTTCAGTCTGTAAATGGCATTGCCCTTTATATGTCAGGAAAAGCACTGACCTGAGAATTGGGAGTCAGAGTTTTACTCTGGATTTTGCCCCTGACAACCATGATCAGCGTGAGCAAGTACTTTAATATCTCTGAGCAATAATAGCCTAGGCTCTGCCTATCCCTTGGTAATTGTGAGATTCAAAGGAGAAAACTCAGAGAATGGAGTTTGGAAAGTAGAAATCATTCTAAAAGTATATATCTATAGTGACAGTGGGGATATTTAGAGCTGTTTGAAATACAAATGTGGGTGGAACACAAAATATATAGGCTTAGAAAGGACTCCACTAATACATACAACTTGAAAGGTGAATTAGTCTATCACAGATGGTGGATCCTAAAACCTTTGTGTGAGCTGATGCCTGGGATCAACAGGGAACAAAACAGTTCATCATCCAAATGCAGACAGGCATACACTAGAAATGCCCTGGGTAAACTGGGAATGGACTCATACTATCAGTAAGGTTCTAGATTTATCAGATTCAGGCCAGGAAATCAGTTCTGTCAGGTTACTCTGATGATCAAATTCCTTTCTGCCTAAGACACTGCCTGCCTGTGTCACATCTTCCATGGACCACCTCCACCCCTCTCTGATAACCTCTGCCCCCTCTCCCTTCCTGCACGAGGAATTCAGAGAGACTCGGATCATCCTTAAGGTCTGTGTGTCAATCCTCTTGGTGAAGAATAATCATGGGGATTTGGCAAATGCTGAACTGCTGGGCACTACTCTATCTTCCTGCATGATTGTATTAATTCCTTTAAAATAATTATATTTGGGGTGGCTGGTTGCCTGAATTGGTAGAATATACAACTCTTGATCTCAGAGCAGTGAGTTTGAGGCCCACACTGAGGGTAGAATTTACTTAAAAAAGTAAAACAGGGGTGCCTGGGTAGCTCAGCTGGTTAAGCATCTGACTTTTGTTTGTGTCTCAGGCCTTGATCTCACAGTCGTGAGTTCAAGCCCTACATTAGGCTCTGATGCACTAGGCACAAAGCCTACTTAAAAATAAATAAATAATAAATAAATAAAATTATTGTGTTTTATGGTTTAAATCTTAAGTTCTGCATTTCAAAATGCTTTATAAAGGGCTAAATATTTTTTGAGCTTTATTCACAGTTGGCTGGCAAAACTATGATTTCTACTTTCTGCACAACCATACCGTTTTTCTGAGCCAGACTGTACCACCCACAGTACCAAGTACCAAGTTACCAGTCTGTCTACCACACTAATCCCTAAGCTCACGAGCAATAGGATCTATCAAATTCACTGTAGTATTATTTAGGCCTGCATGTGAGAGACCAACAAGAAGCCCTAATGGAATAAAAAAATATAAGACATTAAATCTGAGTCCTCTGCTTGGCTCTTAAGACTATCATAAGTTGTCATTGGTTAGTTCTGGAAAACAGAATCTCAAATATTTAAAGTAATTGATTTTTTCCCTGTGTAAACAACTTCAGAGATAAGCTAAGGGTTAGCATATTATCCTTACATTTCCCTTCACATACACTGGGGAGAGAAGGGAGGGATGTTTGGGAAGATGCAGTTATAATCTTTCCTGGCAGAAATACCTAATTACACTCAGGTCTTGAATCTCCAAGTTAGCATATTTTGCCCATTCATTGCTCAATAAATATTAATTGGTGGAGATGGGTTATAATTTAGCATGTGTATAATATATAATTTACCTGTAACCTATAATTATCTTAAATGTTCAAATAAGGGAATTGATTGGACTGAAAAGAAAATAACTTATTTAAGTTTAAAAATGTTGTTATGATCTAACTCTTAATAAAATCACCCACCTTCAGACATCATTTCACTTACATAGGCAAACTGCCATTTGCCACGTTCTCTCTCAAGGAAGACAAGATTGCAGTAGATACTGAGCTCAGCTTTGTGTAGGCTCTGGAGTTCTCTGGTGTATTAGAAATATTCTGTACTATTTGTCCAGCTCAAAATGGCCACTTTCCATGAGAACTGCATCCTCCACACACAGGAACAAGCCCCTATTAGTACACATTTGTTAATCCATAAATGGCTGGACCAGGGGCAGAGCCTTTTTTATTTGAAAAATTATTATTACTGTTTACCAATGGGAAGATGTACTTTATTTACACCAGCTGCCAAAGGAGCAAGGTGAATACACAGAGTTAGCTGGCTATTTAGAGAAGATTCTTAAGCCAAATCCATCAAATGATCATTCCTAGGAATATGGAACTGGGATTCAATTCAGCCAGCATGGTTGGAATTGAGAGCATATAAGAGGGAGATTTTTGGGCATCCACCTTCTGCCCAGTATATGTGGGGAGAAACTAACAGTCTCAGAAAGAAGAAAAATGGACAAGAGAAGCAGAAAGGTAGAGACAAAGAACAGAGGAGTCCCTACTAAATGGTTTTCTAATGGCTTTCTATCCCCTCTTTCCATGCCCTTGAAGGGCCCTGCTGCTCTGTGTCCAAGATACACCAGCAACCTGACAATAAATCTATCTTCATCCTAATCACTTACTTTTTTTTTCTTAAATTAGTTCTAACTGGTTTCTATCACTTGAAATCAAAAGAATCCCTTCCTAGACCTTTAAGAATACTTAGCTTATTCACCTAAGAGGTAGTAATTCCTCTTCCCCTCACCATGTTTTCCCCACTAAGACACTGCAGTCTTTGCCCACTGTCTACCCCCTAAATTCCATTTTCTGATGAGTAAGAATAAAACATTTTGTCTAACTTTGTTAATCTCCGTTGGTAGTAATGAGAAGTAAGCATGGTCTTTACCTCAGAGACCAGCACTGTTCTAGCCAAGAAAGCAGGGGCAACTGAGTAGCAGCTGCCTCAAGACACCAGCACTGACTCAATGGTTGGAAGAGAGCAATCAAGGGGCAGAGAGAATGGTCCTGCTCTGGCTTACTCACACACGGACCTGCCCAGACATCTGTGTACACATGAGCACATATATACACGTGTGAACACAATGGCAAAGAGAGGGAAGTTCAGAGTCCAAACTCATGCTCTCTGTGACATCCTCATTCTCTACATCCTCAGAGCCTCTTACAATCCACTGGAAACATTCGACCAACCAGACCTCCCATGGAGCTTGTAATCAGAATTACCATTCAGATCCATCTTTCAGGGCTCCTTGCTTTGCAGTTCTATTATTGTTTCATAAAACTTTAAAACTTTCCACCCTTCCTTCATTGTAGTCAACTTTAAATAAATTCAGAGTGTCACTTGTTAAAATAAATGACATTTAAACAACCTCAGCATGGTAACTCATTCCTCATTATCATAGAGAGCTCTTCTGAAAGGTCTATAGTACATTACCTCTACGAAATGGATTTTACCTTCAATATTAACCTCATTGCTCAGAGAGGACAGGTGCTAAGCACTCTGGTGAGAGGTGGCATAGAAATGCATAGGTAGATTGATAGAACTGAGCAAGTGGTGATGAACTAAAACAAAAGAAGGGAAAAGGTTTAGGTTAAATATTAGGTAGCAAAGTTGAGCTGCAAGAGAGCTGTGATGATTGAGCGAGTTGCTACAGAAGACTGAAGAATATTTTTTATTATTTTAGCTACTCAAAGCTCACTATGTCTGTGCTGGTAAAAGAAGCCACCTGTGGGGTGTGGCTGATAACTACAGTGCACCTCAGACAAGCTTTTAGTCCAGTGGGAATTTCACAATTTGGGAAACTGAGGCCCCAAGCAAACAGTGCCCTACTTCTGGATACAGAGGAGTAAGTAATGTAACTCAGCTGGTCGGCAACCATGCAGCTCTACGAAATTCTCATAGTTCTTTTGCTTGTCCATTCTCTGCCTCCCCAGCCTTCTCGCTTTTTTTCTCCCTCCTTAGAGTATGGAACCAACTGATCTGACAGCCAGTACTCTGTCTGTCAAGGTATTTCTGTACCTGCATATTTCCAGCATTATAAGCATCCAATAAAAAAAAAAAAGTTACTTTGTTCTTAATAACCTAAGGAACTGAGAGGCCCTCTACTCTCTCAGAAGGCTCCAATGTCATGGGCCAGGAGTGAGGTTATGGCCACCACACAAGCACATCCATTCCCAAAATAGGCTGATGATCACCTCTGAATTGGTAGTCTCACAAGCATGGCTGCTTCCCTACCTACAACCTCTCTTTGAATCCAAGATGTTAGCTGTGATTTTGTGACTTATACAGACTATGTATAGACTATATATATATATATAGGCTTATATAGACTATATACATATACATACACACATACATATATACATATACACAAACACATATACATATATATAAACATACATACAGATGTATGTACACACATATATATACATATACACATACATATACACATATACATGTATACATACGTATACATACATATACACATACACCTGTATACATATATGTGTGTATACGTATGTATATGTATGTATACATGTATGTGCATATGTGTATGTGTATACATATGTGTGTATACATATGTATATGTGTGCATATGTGTATATATGTATATTTGTATATATATAGTCTATATAAGTCTCTATATATAGTCTATACAAGTCTCTATATATACTCTATACATAGTCTGTATAAGTCACAAAATCGTATATGTATATGTGTATATGTATACATGTATGTATGTATATGTATATATGTAGGTATATATGTATATGTGTGTATATGTATATATGTATGTGTATATGTGTGTGTGTGTGTGTGTGTATATATACATATATATATATATATATATATATATATATAGTGTCTTGGTCCCTGTTTTTAGTACAGAGCTCCTAAATCCTTTGGAATTTCCTGATAGCCATGGTGCCTTTTTTTTATGTTAATGAGGTGACTTTGGATGCATCTAATGATGAAGGCTGATTGCCAAGAGGAACCAAGCAGGTGATTAGAGCCTTGGAACTTTTGGTCCCACCCCCAACCTCTGTGTAGGAGAGAGGGCCTAGTGGTTGAACCAATTGCCAATAGCCTGTGATTTAATCAGTAATGCCTATGTAATGAAGCCTCCATGAAAAAGGATGGGTTTGGAGAGCTTCTGAGTTGGTGAACACAAGGAGAGAGGGCATGGAAGCTCTGTGCTTCCATGGTGAACACAAGGAGAGAGGGTATGGTGCTCCATACCTTGCCCTATGCTTCTCTTCCACCTGGCTGGTCATAAATTATAAAATTTATCATTTTATAATAAACCAACAATCTAGTAGGTAAAATGTTTCTGAGTTCTGTGAACCACTCTAGCAAATTAATATAACTAAAGGATGAGGTTGTGGGAATCTCTGATTTATAGACAGTTGGCCACAAGTACAGGCAGCAACCTGGACACATGCAACAGATTTTGGAAGTCTGAGGAGGGCGTCTTTGGAACCTCTAAGCCTATAGCCAGTTTGTCAGAAGCACAGGTGACAACCTGGGTTTGTGACTAGTGTCTGAAATGGAAGGAATGGGTGGGGGGAATCTTGTAGGACTGAAATTTTAACCTGTGGAATCTGATGCTACTTCTGAGTAGATAGTGTCAGAACTGAGTTGAATTATAGGACACCCACCTTGTGTTGACAGCATTGCTTATTTGTATGGGGACCCTTGCCCCCCAAAAGTGGAATTGGCTGATGAGAATCCCTTTATTAGCCTACAAGAATACCATGAGGAGTAGAGTCTCTTGTACTCTGATCAGATCCTTTGAGCTTGATGAATCTGCTTGATAAATTTTCATTGTGCCTGTGCTATGTGCCCAGTTCTGAACATTGGCTGGTTAAGACAGAAGAATGAAAAGGAACTTAGCCTTTGATTTATCTACAGCCTAGTAGTAGCAGATGGGGAAGGAGGCAAGTTTTACATGCATGAGGCAAAGTAAGATGACATGTCTATGGGCTTTTAATTTACTGCAAAAATGAAATAAAGAAGTCAATGTGGACTTGGGTCTGAAGGCAGCAAGAAAAAGCACTGGAAATATGAATAGGTTTTACTTTCATAACCTAAAAAAAAGTCTATAATTTCAAAGAAAAGTAAGGATACAGAGATGAAGGTCCAGGGATGGGAATTATGACCTCGGCCCATAATTTACCATGTGACTTAGGAATCGCTCTCCCTCTCTAGATTTCCTCACCTGCTCAGTGATGACACCTAGATCTTTTCTGGCTGAGGAAACACTACTGTGTCTCTGTAGCTCCTCCCTTGTGGTGTCATATGAACAACAAATTCTCTGAACGTTGCCATCTTCTTCCTCAAAACTTCCCTGGGGCCACAGTGACTGGTTAAGTCTTACACATTTTCTCACAGACTAAAAACATTTCCGTGAGGTCCAAAAACAGAGTCCAAAGTTTATCTTTGAACTCATACCAGTAAGTGTTTAAAGTAACTATTTACTGGCAATAATGAAAATATTTGAGGTACTCTTACAAAGTTCTAGCTGTGAAATATCAATAAAATAATTGCCTAATTCCAAATCGTGTACTGTTCTAATTAATTCTGCATGAGACATTTTTCCAGCTTCAAAGATTGCTTTACTTGTATTGCATAACAAAATAATGGTATAATTAGGAATAAATTTGTCATTTTTATAAGTAATTCCTTTTTATTATGTGTTTGGAAGCAAAGCACAAGCATGATTAAAGCCCCCTTTAAAAGGTTTTATTAATTATTATGATTATTATGGATAATAAGCATCCACAAGCTGCAGAATGTATCCCAGGCAAGATGCACAAAGCCACAAAACATGGCAGGAGCAGGGATGGATGCCAGATTCAGGCTTCCTTATTCTATGTGGTTCAAGCCTCATCATCTATCTTGTCCCTTGTGTGAGGCAAGAGTTTCACTTTTTGTCTCCTTCTATGTCTACTAATGCCCCCTCCCCACTGGACAATCCAGTAAGTAGGCCCCTTTGTCTCCAATACTCTCTTGCCTTTACTTACCTCCTCTCCAACACTCCCAGTCTTGTAAAAGTGTAATCAGTCCTCAAAAGTCAGCTCTAAGAGTCTTTTGCCAGGGAGCCTCCTCTGGCCTGCCAATCTGGGCCCCCCTCCTGAGTTATTGCTCCTTTCCTATACATTGGGCACTTAGGCTAGGATAGTATCTTATTTTTGCTTTTTTTTTTATGTCCCCAACACAGAGCAAGTTATAGGAGGCATTCAAGAACATTTAGCAAATAGATGGGTCAATTAATGACAGAACAAATGAATAATAAAACCCATCTTCCCATTAATATATATTGCCTAAAACCCATGGACTGGACTTTATTAGTGAACACAGGTGTGCCAGGAATCTGGTATCCATCCAGCTTTCATAATAAGTAACTGGGGTAGCTGCTACCTAGAATTCTCTCTCTACAGTGTGTGAACTATCCTGTTTTTGAGAATTCATACTTCAACTTAAAATATGCCTTACCAGCATTCTCTCTTCAAATGACTTAATGTGAAGCCACAGATTCACAGATAATAATAGCTGCAGGGGCTCTGAAGCAGCATTTTCTTTAAGTTTCTAGTTTTACATATGAGAAAAATAAAGACTAAGATAAGGGCAGAGCCCACTCAACATCACACCAAGTTAGGGGATATGAGACCCAGGGTTCCTGACCTCTAGACAGAAGCTCTTTACTGTGAACTGCCAGGTCATCTCCTTCTTCTAAAGAGAGCAGAAGCCACTGTACCCACAACTCCCTGGGGGATGAGGAAGGAAGCACATCTCTATAGCTGCTTCCTTTTCTGGGCTATTCCATGTGTTCACACACATTTCACAGGTGTTACTTGGTTCATAAGACTATCAGAGCCATCAGTCCACTTAATTTATCAAGGCCACTCCTCTGTCTTCTTCTTTTCCTTCCCATGGCCCTCACCCTCATTCCAACCTTCACTGAAGCCAAAGCCATATGTCTTAGTTTAGGTTTACAGCCTTGTTTTCTAAACGTGCTCTGACTTCCTTTAATCCAGTCCTTGTTTCAATAAGTGTCTGTCCAGGTGGACACAGATAAGTATGAACAGAGAAGGAAGTAGAGAAAGCACTTTTGTTGGGTTGGTCAGATGGGACAGGCCAGTCATAGGTCATTGACCAAAACACAAGATAGGAATACAGTGGTCCTGGATCTGAGTAAACATTCAAAGAGCATATTTAAAATATTAGTTGAGCAGCACCTCATGCAGGAAGAGACAGTAGCAGAGATAGCCGTGGAGGGAGAAACTAATGCTGGCCTCCATTAAAATTATGTAGTACCGGACTACATTTCTTGTTCTTGTCTGCTGCCACCTTCAAGGTTTCCACATGCACATGGTCATGTCTTGTGAACGTTTAGCTAGAAGCACCCTGAACATCTCAACCCAATGAGGTGAAAAGGGAAAAGCATAGGAAGTTTGAGGAAGGGACCAGAGTCAGGTACTGTTCTGAGAACACTTATAGGGGCTCAGAGGGTCTCTGCATTTAGCGGATGAGGGATAGCTTTCCTTAATAGAACTTATGCTTATTTTCATTCTGTCGTTAACCTTCTCCTGAGGGGCTATATACCATTAAAAAGAAAATCACAAACTCTCATTTCACATTTGCCAAACCAAATGTGAGGCCCTATTTTACACAGTAGAGTAAACAGCAGCCTCTGGAGGAATGACTGGTAGGTTGGGGGAATGTATATCCCAATTGCCTTCTTGGAATTCAGAGCCATCATTTCCAATTTCCAAACCTAACTCAAATCCCATCACTCTCTGCACCTTGCCTGGTTTCTCTATGGCCTATCTTAACCACCCCCTCTGAACACTTGCAATACATATTACATGAATCTGTTTAGTAATTCACAGTCTTCCGTGTTTATTCTTTTGACCCACATCTAGAATGTGAGCTCCTCAAGGGGTAGATGCAGCTTCCATTTTCCTCATGTCCAAGGAGATGGAAACTATGCATGCACACATTCATTCATTTATTTCTCAAGCATTTCTTGAGCACCCACTCTATGCCAGGACTTAATCTAGGCACTACACTTACAGAGATGAATAAAGTATGGTCCCTGACTTTGAGAGCTCTCAGTCCAGTCAGAGAATCAGCCATGTGGGCATGTAATGACCATACAGTACAGTAAATGTGCTATAAAAGTACAAGCAAAGTGAGCTCTATGAAAGCACAGAAGAAAGAAGGGCAGATTCAGAAGGAATGGCAGTAGACTTGTGTGCCAAAGCTGCTCAATAAATATTTGTTGATTAATTAGGGGAGGAGTGTACTTCTTTAGGGATTACACGGACAAAATGTCCTCATTAGCTGATGATGAAAGGAACGTTTTTTCTTACAGTCAGAAAGCTCATGGGAGCTGGCAAGTGATAATCTGTGTATTAATGATAACAAAAGGAAGAAACACTGGCAGAAGCAAAAAGCTCTCAGGCACGTTGAGCATCAGATAAGCCCATTACATTTCTGGATGTGCAGTGCCCTGTCCTGTCCATGGGAGACCTCCTGTCTGTCTTTCCCCCACTTCCAGGGAGATTCTCACACCCAGAGAGAGCCAGATTCTAAAAATCCACCCCTAGGAACTTCTTCAGGCAGCTGACAGGCAGACAGATGTGCAGGTCTTTCTTCAAGACCCTGGCCTGGCAAGGGGTGGGAGCCTCTCTGTGTGGCCTGGGCTTTGCCTGCACAGCTTATTTATTCTGCAGCATATGCTGGCTCAGCACATTAAGGCAGCTCCAATTTTCCATGTTCGTTTTAGTCGTCCCTTAACTCTCGTAAGTTGCCTTTTGCAGTGATCTCGCCCTTATGGTTTACAAGGGAAGCAGCTGTGATTTTTCATCCTTTGAACTCTTGAGCCAAATGGCATAACACCACCCCTCTAGTTACCCTCTCCCCTGGATCAGATGACCAACAACGCAGTGGTCAGTAATAAGCATCTTCTGCAAAGCTGGTAATGTGCTTATTCTCACACCCCGCTCCACACCATCATGGTGCTTCTATGTCCTCAATGTGTCCATAAATCACTGTCAAGGTACAAGGCAGCACTGACTGGAGAAAGTGAAAACTGTGTTGCTCAGGTGGGAGGAGAGATCTAATCATACATGTTATGCAAGGAGTGCTCACACTCCCTTTCAGGTAATTTCTATCACTTTCAGTGGGTTTCTGTTCTTGATCAACTTCACAGTTTTTATGACTAAACCTCTTTTTCTGTGTTGACAATTGTAATCCAGACCTTGCAGTTATCCACGTTAAACTGTAAAAGACAGTAGCAGGCCTTATTGATCAATCAGAAGATGTACACTTTTAATTCTATTTATGCTAAAAGAGCAGCAATGATAAAAGAAGTTTTTACATTAAAACTCACGGTATTAAAACAATTAATTTCCATATAGATCAATGGTCTATCTCTGTAGTAAGAAATTTTTTTAAATCAATATTTAAAAATAAAAATGAGGTCAATACAGTGTCAGTAATCCTTCAATCTTTGGGAGTTCAACGTTCAAAAGCAATGTATCCAGTAGTGCAAATTTCATTCTTGGTTTGCTCACTGGAACTCTTTAGAAGATTTCATTGTAATATTTCATTTGTCCTTCTAAAGTTTGTCCTTTGGAGGTCTAAATACCACATGAAAATGTGTCTCTTAGGACTGAAGCTCATCTCTAGAATCCCACCTGGGGGAGGGGGAGAACCCAAAGAGAGGGAAATAAATTCAAAGAACTTAGAATATCATGAAATGGCAAGGTTGAAGCAGATAAAGACTGAAATACAGAGCTCTGATTTCATCTGTGGTCTCTGTTGGGTTTGACATTTATTCTGGAAGAGAAATTTTGGTCATTACCTAAGACAATGAGCTTAAGAGGAAAGCAAAGTGCAGACTGGAATACTGTAAACATTGGGAAAAACAAGCTTTACTGAAAAAGAGAAATAAAAACGCGAATTAAGACAGCAATTCACAAAGGATCATCTCAGCCCCATAAAATGAAGACTTGTTAGCCTCTCTGATTTTGTGCCTGGTCTTCTAGGTATGGTCCAGGCTAATAGGCATCTTGAGAGCTGGTAGCTGGTGCTGCTGTGAGTGGCTCTGAGGCACAGTCACACTTCATCAGTCATGGAGCTGGCCCTGACACCCTTGAGGAGAAGCAAATGGAACAACCTCCAAATGTGTTTGGCCAAGAATAACAATTGCAGAAGAGTTTGACATGAAGAGGAGAGGTGATGTGCTTTGTATTTAGCAAATGGCTAAGACTTTAGAACTTATGGGATGTCTGGGTGGCTCAGTCGGTTAAGTGTCCGACTTCAGCTCAAGTCATGATCTCACGGTTTGTGGATTTGAGCCCCATGTCGGGCTCTGTGTTGACAGCTCGGAGACTGGAGCCTGCTTTGGATTCTGTGTCTCCCTCTCTCTCTCTGCCCCTCCCAGCTTATGCACTGTCTCTCTGTCTCTCAAAAATAAACATTAAAAAACTAAAAACTCAAAAAAAAAAAAACTCAAAAAAAAAAAAGTTAGTTCCACACTGCCTTACTGCCTTGGAAAGAGCACTTAGGATACATATGTATACTGTGGATCTGGATGAAGGAAAAAAAATGCCAAAGCTTGGTTTCAAATGGCCACACTGGGTGGGGATCATTAGAACAATGACAGAAAGCTTGTATTTAACCACCCCCCAACAGTGCCCAAAGCCAGCACTGTTTGAAATGTGTTTCTCCTACTTTACAGCTGATTACCTCTGTGCTTGAGTTTTCCATAGTCAGAATGGAGCAGAAGGTCACAAGATTCAGAAATGCAGATCAAATCTGTGATGTCACAAAATGTCACAACTCTGCTGTATCCAGGCTGGATCCTGGCATATGTTCTACTGTTCAAGAAGTAAAGATAATGGGGCGCCTGGGTGGCGCAGTCGGTTAAGCGTCCGACTTCAGCCAGGTCACGATCTCGCAGTCCAGGAGTTCGAGCCCCACATCAGGCTCTGGGCTGATGGCTCAGAGCCTGGAGCCTGTTTCCGATTCTGTGTCTCCCTCTCTCTCTGCCCCTCCCCCGTTCATGCTCTGTCTCTCTCTGTCCCAAAAATAAACAAACGTTGAAAAAAAAATTAAAAAAAAAAAAAAAAAAAAAGAAGTAAAGATAAAGCAATTGCTATTTTCCCAAATGCTGCAATGGACACTGGGTAGGGGGGGGGAATTAAATGTGGGGAAAAGATTTTCTTCATCTGAAAAGTTCTTTAGTGTGTAACTAGCTTTTCCTTGACTCTGTTAGACCAATGCATATGACTTCACATCATGGTAGCTGCCCACATGTCAAAAGACTAAAGTTAATTAGGTTCAGAAATGCCTGGGGCCCTGGGTGGCTCAGTTGGTTAAGCATCAGATTCTTGATCTCTGAGCCATGATCTCACAGTTTGTGTGTTCGAGCCCCGTGTCAGGCTCTGTGCTGACAGCTCGGAGGCTGGAGCCTGCTTCAGATTCTGTGTCTCCCTTGCTCTCTGCCCCTCTCCCACTCCCACTCTGTCTCTCTTTCTCTCTCTCTCAAAAATAAACATTAAAAATGTTTTAAATTTAAAAAAAACACAAAGAAATGCCAGAGCTGAGCTCAGCGAGCTTGACATTAAAAAAACAAGGGGGGGAGGGGGTGTAGGTGTCCAGGGGTACCTGGGTGGCTTAGTCAGTTAAGTGTCTGATTCTTGATTTCAGCTCAGGTCATGATCTCATGATTGTGAGACTGAGCCCCCCATGTCAGGCTCTGTGCTGGGTGTGGAGACTGCTTAAGATTCTCTCTCTCCCTCTCCTTCTGCCTCTCTTCCACTTGTACATACACACACTCTATCTCTCTTTTTTTCTCAAAAAACAAAGGGGGTCCAGATGAAAAATTTAGGGCAGCAGGTATGCAGGTGTCTAGGAATGCCAATCTCCCCAGATTATTATCACTAAATAGAGTAGTGGTTCTCAACTGGGGTGATAACGCCACCCCCAGGTAATGTTTGGAGACATGTTTTGCTGTTACAATTGAGGGATTATGGTTGATACCAAGTTGGGAGAGGACAGGGACATTGTTCAACATCTCACAAGGCACAAGACAGTCCCCTGCCACCAAGAATTATCCAACCCAAATATCACTAGTGTCACAGTTGAGAAATCCTCCTCTAGAATCACTAGAGTATTGCAGAGCTAAGAAGATTTTCTAGCTTTTCTTGGGACACATGACACCGCACTTCACATGATCTCACTAAGGTTTCTATACTCTTCTCAGTTCTCGCCCTCAAGACACTGTTCCTTATTACATCCTGTAACATGTGCTTACACTACATATTCATTCCATGCATGTTCCATTTCCCATAATATTCTCAATGGGGCAGAAGGGCCTGTTATATGGAAGAACAGAAGTCAGGGCCTGCCTTTAAAATATTAAAGTTGCTGCTTTGAACTTGGCACATAATTCAGCATTGGCCCTTCTCTCTGAAGCCTTCAGATAATTTATGAACAGATTCTGTTAGTAATACCCTCTCTGGCCTCCTTCTGATTAGTTCAGATGTCTTATCCTTAGGATTAAGTGTGCTTCATCCATGAGGTACTTTCTGTCAACGTGGCACAAATCATTAGTCCTTTATGTTCTAAGAAGTTCCATGTCATAGCCTGCCTTTGTGACCTATTTCACATCCTATCTCCTCAGGGAAGCCTTCCCTACCTGCTCTAGTTCACATTTTTCTCCTTTTTCTGAGCAACAGAGAACTGAGTGTGGCATGCCCTCACACCCCTACCTTTTATTAAGTGGTTATTGATTACATAAATCTTATCTCAGCAATGCATGGGAATTAAGGGCACTAGGAGTATAAAAAGAAAAAGGCATTGTCCTGTATTATTATTATTATTATTATTATTATTATTTATTAAATAGTTTTAGTGCTTATCACAGCCAGGAACTATACTGAGCATTTTAGATGTACCACCTCAACCTTCGAAGGACCATATCATTCCCATTTTTCATATAGGTAAGCTGAGCTCAGAGAATTTAAATAACTTGCTCAGATCTCTGTGAATCTAATAACCTATGCTCCTAACTAGTCCATTGCACAGCCTCCCTCAAGGTGTTCACAATCTAATGGAGGGACAAGTATATTCACTTGGAGGGGTAAAGCCTCCACACGCCAAGTCAAACTAATGAGCTTGTTGGTGACTAAGCATCAACAGGCTCCAGGCAGACATCCCACTGATGACTTTAATGCACTTTTCTGAAACCAGCCTTGAGGACTCTGCAAACACGTGGTTCAGTGCTATATAGTCTTATGAATAATAATGAAATCCAATCAGGAACAGAGGCCTTAGATTTTAATTGAGCTATCCTTTAAAGGACTGCTTTTCTCAGTGTCAAGGTCATGTTCTCCTAGCTAAAGCAGTTATTTTATGTGTGTAGCAGAGATAATAGGCACTGGAGACACATTGAGGACATGTGGCATACGGCATGAAAGAAAGGAGGAAATATACGAAAAGCAATCATTGAAGTATACACTATAGACCTTCCCATTGATAATTGGTTTAAATTATTAAAGCACATAAGAGGTTATTAACTAGGGAGAGTATAAATTACTTTTTTTTTTTTTTTTTTTTGCTGAGCATGACTTTTCAAAGTCTCCCAAACTTCCACTTAAAAAAAAAAAGCTTTAAATTTAAAGTCATTAGAAAAAATATCTTTTAAAAATTATCTCCAGAGTGGATGGATGAAGGGAGAGCAGATGCTTCATGAATTTGAGATTGTGTTACCTGCCATGAAAATATAAAATGTGAAGTGATATTTAAACAATGGTAATATTGCTCAGGAGGTAGCTGACATTGGCTAGGTCCAAAGAGTCATGGTTGCAGACCCCTGGGATTGAAAGCATCCCCAAGGGGCTGGGTCAGGTAGCTGAATAGATACTCTCAGAACTTCAGGGAACAAGTTCTTGGAGCACAGCTAAGTCAGGATGGAAGGGCACCTCTGCAGTGGATACCCTGAGTAGGGACCTGAGACCTGATCTTGTCACCTTCACCAACATGTGAGAGCAGTAGACAGGAAGAGTTGAGACCAGGAGATTTTATGAAGAGGCTCAGCAAGAGAAAAATGAGTGACATACATCTTCCTTCTCACACTTGAGATGCTGATATATGCCCCTGCTCTCCAAGCCCTTCCGGACTTTTCTGCAAATAGGTCTGATGAGCCTGTTCTTATCTAATGCTGCTCCAATCTTCTGGGGCTCTGAATTAGCATTTTTAGGATGTACTGTTCTGGCAAGAGACCCTATATCTAGTAAGGCCAATTATCTCCTTGGATTCTTAGTTCTATCTTTATTCATTAACTCCCATTTCCTCTCTCAGAAATGAGCTCATTTGGGCTGCTCGCCTTTTCTTTGAATGACTTTTCCTCCTTGTGGCCTAAATCCCAGATCCTTTTGCTCAAACTGCCTCTAAACCTCCTACTCTGCCCTCTTGTTTTCTCACCTCCATTTTGTGTTCATCAGTGGTGCCTTCACTGAAATAATGAAAATGAGGAGCAAAAATGCTCTCCCGTTATCCAGCCCAGGCCACACTCTGCTTTGGCCTGTCAGGATGACAGATATATGATGATTACAGAGCCATATTTTTTTAAATATGGTCATAATGTATCATTACATGAGGTATGATGATATGAAACAACATGCCCCCCGCCTCTCTCTCTCTCTCTCTCTCTCTCTCTCTCTCTCTCTCTCACACACACACACACACACACACACACACACACACACTGTGGTGAACACTTCCCATCAACCTTCCCCAAAACTTCTTTTCTTTTTTTTAATTTTTTTAAACATTTATTTATTATTGAGAGACAGAGAGACACAGAGCATGAGCAGGGGAGGGGTGGAGAGAGGGGGAGACACAGAATCTGGAGCAGGCTCCAGGCTCTGAGCTGTCAGCACAGAGCCCACTGCGGGGCTTGAACTCACAAACTTTGAGATCATGATCTGAGCTGAAGTTGGTCGCCCAACCAACTGAGCCACCCAGGCACCCCTAAACGTCTTTTCTTTTTTGAAACTATTCCTCTTCCCAGTCCAACCATATTCTTATAGATGCCAATTCCCTTGTTCAGGATCAGACTCTATCCAACATGATCAATGAGAACTTTCCCCAGAATAAGGATTCTTTCAATCTAGAAATAGGTAAGTCTTTTCTACTGCAGGGTCAGAATTTCCTCCATCTGCAAGAAGCTGTATTAGAGAAAGACATAATGATGCTAGAAGCTCCAGAAATGGGACATTGAGTTATGGGGACAAAGAGCAAAAGTGTGAGTGGAATTTAAGACCTGGGTTCCAATTACTCTCCTGGCTTTCCTAAATTGGAATATTAGCTCTTCTTGACTATGTGACCTTACCAGACATCCTTCCAGTAAATTCACTGCTTATCCAAAGCTCACTTTAGTCCACTTACTGTTGTTTGTACCCAAAGGGCTCCTGAATAACACAGAAATACATTCTTAAATTATATACTCCAATATATTAACTCTATTTATCTCTAAGTTTTTTTTCTGCATTTTTCACTGAATTATAATGCACTTAAAACTTTCACATGGTATTTAGTCATAATGATATTGTCAGATGATCTACCTAAGAGAGAAGCACTTGTCCAAAGAATAATAAACATAATTGTGGAGGAAGTCATCTATATATGAGTGATGCCCACAATTGGATCAGGATCATATGTTTGTCCTTCAAATATTTACTGAGTGTCCAGCACAATCAGAAACTGGAGGTACAGAGTAAGAAAATCTGGACACTGACTATGTTGTGTATGAGCTGGTAGGAAATATGGACACATCAGTAATCATGCAAATACATGGAAACTTTCAATTATAATGAGTGCTATGAAGAGAGCAGATTGGACATAAAAAGATATGACCAAATTTTAAAAAAACCAAAAACACTTCCTGGTGAAAAATGACACTTTGACTGAGACCTGAGTGATAAGCAGGAATTAAACGAGGAAGAGAGAAAAAGAAAGGAGACTGCATATCAAAGGTTCTGTCCAGAACAAAGTATGGGATATCCCAGAAACTGAAGGAAAGCCCCTAAAGTGGAAGGAGCAAGGGAACCACAGTAAGAGAGGAGACTGGAGAAGAGGGTTGTGACCAGATTATGAGATGCCTTGTGGTTCAAAGGAAGATGTTTTGTCTTTTTTCTCCCAACACAGAAAAGCTATAGAGTCTACATAGATGTAATGTCTGTGTGTATGTGTATTTGGGATGTGAGTGATGAAGCATGATCAGAATCGAATATTAAGTTTATTTATTTATTCTGTGAGAAAGAGAAAGAGAGAGAGAGAGAACACATGGAGGAGGAACAGAGAGAGATGGAGGGAGAGAACCAAGCAGGCTCCACGCTTCAGTGTGGAGCCCTATGTGGGGCTTGATCTCATGAACCATGAGCATGACCTGAGTTGAAATCAAATGTCAGACACCCAACCAACTGAGCCATCCAGGCACCCTAGAATTGAATTTTGGGACATAATCCTGACCATGATATGTGTGTGTGTGGGGGGGGGGGGGCAGATTTGAGAAGATCCAAAGAGGACACATGTAAATTAATTACAAATGTCTCCAGAATAGGCATGAGCCAAGTGGAGGGGAGGCGGGGAGAGGATGATAGTAGCTTATCCTAGGTTGGTGTTGATGGATACAGAAGAAAGTCTGAGAGGTATTTAGGTGTATAGCCAAAGATCTGTTTTTAGGAAATTTAATTTCTGTCAGAGGCAGGAATTCTTTTGTCACAGGCAAAGAACTTAAATATATAAAATGAGACATGGGCAAATATAATTGAGCTAAATTTTGTTGAGCCACATTTCTATTAGAAGTAATTAGAGCAAGTTTAACAGCAGAGGTAGGACCCAAGCTATGTGCTAAAGAATAGGTGAGGTTCTATGAAAAAGAAAATTTCTATGGAATTTAACAGGAGGATAGGAAGTACCCTCAAACTAAGTAATTTAAGGAGGGTTTAACTAAGGGGGTATTTATGAACATATAGGCATTGGGTATGGAGATTATAAGGAATGGTGAAGTACCACAGATCTAGTAACCATCCTTAGGATTGATGGAATGAAGTGAGGAAGTGGCCCCTGGGTTGAGAAAGAGAGTGCTGCGTAGAGAAAAGTGATGAGAGCTGATGGAGGCATTTCAACAAAAGATAAAGATTCTGTGATGACCTTGCAGGGTGAGGAAGAGCCAGGAAATGCAACTTCTTCCTTTGCTCTTCCTTCTTCCTCCAGATCTCTGACCTATGCTCCTACTTGGCTCAACTCAGTCAAAGTCAGAAGGAATGAGGGCTGTTTGGTAAAGTGCATACATGTCAGGATCCCAGGGCACAAAGCAAGTCAAAGAAGGATGGAGAGTCTATCGACAGAGAAAAACAAAAGAAGATCCAGCTTATAGATGCTCAAAGTCCATAAAATAAATCTAATAAATAGGTATTTACTAAATAGTCACTGTGTTCAGGGAATGGCACTGGGAATCTAAGTGAATACTGAAGGAGGTACCAGCCTGTTTGGGAACTATAGGACCTCAGAGTCAAAAAGGGAAGAAGGGAGATACTATATGAGTATTAGAAACACTAAATAAAAATAGAACTGATAAGTCACAGGGCAAGAGAACAACACAGGGTGTCACTTGGTAGTATGTGAGCAATTACTAGGGATGTATACAGTTAAAATGCACTGGTGGCCATCAGAGGTAAGGAACTCTATAGCCTAAAATGACCATACAACACTTCTTAATAGAAGGGCCATGATTAGAGCCTTGCTGGGTAAAATATGCTGATAGATAAAAAGCAAAGGAACAGACACAATATTGTAGGCTAGGAAATGAGTGACTGCAAAATGGCGAACAGAAGAAAAGCAAGTTATGTTTGAGAAATTCGACTATTTAGTTATCACAAAGACTATATAAACAAGCAGAGATCAATTATGCTGGAAATGTTATTTTATTCATTGATTTGTTTTTCAAACTGAACATCTAGTGTGTGTTAGGCATTGTTCTTAATGCTGGGGATATAGCAGTGAATATGATAAGACAAAAACTCTGCAATTATAGAGATTATATTCCAGTGTGGCAAATAGAATATAAATAAATATACACATTAGGTAAAGATCAGACAGATTTAAGTCTTATGGAGAGAACTAACTATGGTATGTACTAGAGACTGACTAAATGGTAACTATATGGGTTTTCAGTGAAAAGCTCAGCGAGTTCTTTGAGCTCAAGTAAGACCTAAATAACGATATTATTCTTGTTCTACATCATGATCAAGTAGAAGAGCATTTCAGGCAGAGAGAGAATTGGTACCTAAGGCCTAAGGCAGGTACTTGAATAATGTTTTATAGGAAATAAATGGCTGGGGTGGCTAAAGCACTGTAATGAAGGTTTATACCAGCTGGCTTGTATAGGCTAGTGAGAGACAACTGTCACACTTTCAGGAAATTTTTAAGCCACCTGACATCATTCTGGTAGCTTGTAACTGGGCATGGTGGGAGAATTTACAAAAGAGAAATTGGAAAACACTGTAAACCAAGTTTCCCTCCAGTTCCTAGCCTCCTCCTCCTACCCCCAACATTCCCATTTAGAGAGCCTGTTCTTAAACATTTACCAGCATGCCATAGGGTGGATATGAGAGGAAACTAGAGAAGTAACCAGGGACCTAACAATGAAGGCTTTATAAGGCAGGGTAAAGCAGTTTTTTTTTTTATTTTAAGAGTGATGAGAAGCCATTAGAGGGTCTTAAGTAGGACAAGGACATGATCTGATTTGCATTTGCAAAAAACAGTTCAGGCTATGTTGCAGAAAACTGAAAGTAGGTAAAAGGAGGTAATAGGAAAATCAGTTGAGCAACTATTGTATGTCTGGATGAGAAGCAACAGTGGCTTTGATTGGGATGTAGTAATGAAAATGAAGAAAAATAAAAATTTGAGACCTGATATAGAGGTAGTAGAGTCTATAGTTCTTATTCATGGATTTGATGTAGGAACTTAGGGAATGAGAGGAACCAAGGGATAATTGGTATATGAGAAACTAGGTATATGACAGTGCCATAAACTGAAAGGTAGAGAATTTATTTCAGAGTAGTGGTGGAGTGGGAAATTAAGAAAATTATACTGACTATGTTAAGTTTGATATATGCATATGGCATCCATCTGGAAATGTCAAATAGAGGTAGGATATTCGTACTTGGATTGTTGGGAAGAGGTAAAAACCAGAGATAAAGTTTGAGAGTGGCTCACGTATAGGTAGTATTTAAAACAAGAGTATGGGTTAGATCACCCAGGGAGAGTGCAAAGAGAGAAAATGGGAGGTAAAAAACAGAGGTACAGCAGAAGGGGAGGAGACAGCAAACATCAGCTTGGAGGAAAACCAAGAGGGTCTGGTGCCATGATGCCAAGAGAAAATAACTCCAAGAAATTAGAGTCCATTTTGTTGAATGCTGCTGGAGGTCAAGTAAGGTAAGAAGAGAGAAGTCACTTGGACTAGGACCATAAGATAACTCATGCTCCTTTCAGTAGCAGTGTTAATGAAGGAGTGAAGACTATACGAAGCCTTTTTGGAATAAATTCAGGAAAGGATGTTTAGTAAAGAAGCAGAAAGGGCTATAAAGGGCAGGAGGGAATGACAATAGCTGGAGAAAGATATGAGGGCAAAAGAGGTGTTTGTGGGTCACGTGGGTGGCTCAGCCAGTTGAACATCCAACATTGGCTCAGGTCATGATCTCATGGTTCATGAGTTCGAGCCCCACATGGGGGGCTCTCCCTCTCTCTCCCTGTTCCTCCCCTGAGCATGCTTGCTCGCTCTCTCACTCACTCTCTCTCTCAAGATAAATAAATACATTTTTTAAAAACAGCTCGTTCCTAATGTTACTTTTTAGGTAGGAATGATCAGTATGTGTTTATATACTAATGAACTGATCTTATAGAAAGGGAAACTTCAGTGAATAGGGAAAGGGGAGAAATACTGGAGCAAAGTCCTTGAAAAGGCAAGAAAGGAGAAGGTCTAGAGCACAAGAGGAGGGGTTTCAATTCCACAAATATTTATTAAATGCTCCCTATGTGCTATGTTTCTTTGCATGAATTTCTGATATCACATCTGGAATATTTTCCTGCATTATTTGTCCTATTAGATTCAAGCTGCTTAATGACTAAGACTCCATTTTGTTCTTTTTTTAAATCCCAAGTCCCAGCCCAATTTCAGGTAAACAGTAAAACTTAATAAATATTTGTTGAATATGTGTTGAATGAGACTAAAATGCTTTAACCTAAACTATCACTTTAGCAGCCACGTGAACACTTGATTAAATCATAGGTAGTACTGCAAAGACAGATATAATTAGGAAAAAATAGACAACTTATAGATTTTTTTACTTTAAATTTGACTTGGAGTGACAAAGAAAAAGGTTGGCGCCAGTTGGATATGGGAGTTGGGGAAGAGATAGGTCCCTCTGTAAGTCACCAATCAAGAGAAAGATGCTCTTTTACATAGGATCAAGTTTAATTCTTGACAAAATAAATGTGTAGTTGTTCCTATATACATATAGTATATAGTGTCAACTTTATAGTAGGCTGTCTTACTGTGCCTTCTCCATAATCTTAATCTCCTGGACCTCCCTGAAAGCACATTTCACTTCTACCATTACATGTGCCCCTGACGCCAGTGAGGCCAATGTTGATCTTTTTCCTCCAAATCCCAGCCTCACCCATCACCAGTATATCATATTCTGTCCTACATCATATACTGTCTTCTCTGTTTATTATCCAAATTCTCTTCATCTGTCAATATCCAATTTAAGGTTCACCAAGTCTAAGAATGGTTCTCCAAAGAAAAGAAATAAATTTACTTTAATTCTATAGTATTTAGGGAATCAATTATTTAGCAATTGTCAAATAACACCTGATTAATTTAATTTTGCACAGACATGCTTGTGTGCAAGCGAGTGAGCAAGAAAGCAAGAGAGAGAGAATTCTGTCTGTGAGAATGTGACCTGACAGCAGATGAAAGGTGTCCATCAGACAAAAATTTCACTATAGCATCTCTTCTGCTCTTCCACCCTCAGCAGCCCAGAGAGCAAGGTCAAGGTCTGAATGTCTCGAGAAACTCAGCTCTAAGTGCGGATGGAACATTTTTAATTGTCTGTACCACATAAGTGCAACATCAACCACATCCCCCTGGTAGTAGGTTATTGACTTTGTTCTTTTTCTTCAAAAATATATAAAAGGTATACACTTACAGTTATAAAATAAATAAGTCATGGGGATGTAATGTACAGCATGGTGACTGTAGTTAATAATACTGTATTGTATATCTGAAAGTTGCTAAGAGAGTAAATCTTAAAAGTTTTTAATCACAATGTGTGTGTATGTATGTATGTGTGTGTGTGTGTGTGTGTGTGTGTGTGTGTATATATATATATATATATATTTTTTTTTTTTTCTACTTTTGAAACCAGTGTAATCATGACATCACATCTAGAAAATGAACCAAGGCCACCTGAGAGGAAGAGGCAGACCACTGAGGCTAAGTGGAGAGCTCACAGAACAGCTTCAGAAGACCTGGAACATGTTTAACTCTCTGTAATACCTGTGTGATCTTGGGAGAGTCACCTCCCTTCTCCAGGCCTTGGGCTTCTAAAATGAAAGATTTTTGAATAAATGATCCCTAAGGTGCCTCCAGCTCTGTCAGCCCACAGCTCTAGGGTTGGAAATGAGATCTGAGCTTTACTGCCACCCTTTGATCAGCACTGTAGACCATACTCTTCCCTGACACGCTCTGCTTCCTGGAACATAATTGAAATAATGTGGGTGTTCTATCTCTTTGATTCCCCAAACATGAGCTAGAGTCATCACCTCTTCTCATTTAACCTTTCAACAAATAGCTCTGTTTGTTTCAGCCGGGGGCAGTATAAATAATTACAATATAATGTCTTAATATAAAGAGGGACAGATAATATTCAAGCAAATAAATTAGAAAATATCCATGTGCCCATATGGCACCCAGAAATTATTCCCTCATTAGCTACTGGCTTTCAGTTAGTAAAAATGGAAATCAATTTACCAAACCCCACAGCCATGCTAGAAGCGGGACTGCCCTGATATCCCCTTCAGTGTTGTCTCTCTTGTTGGGGTTGGTGCTGGCTAGCAGCAAGTAGCACCCCCAAATCCCACACAGCAATGGGCTTTGCTGTTAACCAGGGCAGATGGCCTCTGGCAATCCTCCCCAGTGCCTGCTTCAACAGAATTGGCTGCCTCTTCCTATTTGTCTCTTTGCTTCTAGTGGCCTAATGCAGGTATTTGTTTTACTAACGGGTTTGTTTCACTCACTTGGTATTAGACTTAGGGATCAGACATGAAATAATTATTCAGCCTACAGCAGCTTTTTTCTGGTGCTACCATTTCTAAGCAAGCAGCTAGTTCCTGCAGGGATCTGTGTTACAGGAGAAAAAGCACTCACAGCCTGGCTGGAGTTCTGTATAGATGGAGGGAGGCCTAGTAAACCCTTTATCTGCTATTACCTCAAAAAAAGGAGATTCCCCAGCTTTGCTCTGAATTATGGAATTCCAGGAATCAAGCACATGGCTCTGCCATTAATATCTGTGAAATTCAATTTATATCTTGCACCTCTGTGGTGGTGACCTTCACCTGTGCCCACAAACTCCACAGACTCTGTCTTAATCATGTCTATGTATTGAAAAAGTCAGGACCTGTTCTTCAAAGAAGGCCCAGTCCACTGCATTTGGAGGACTTCAATGTCAGGGTCATATGTATAATTTTGGGCCCCTATTCTCTACTTGCTGCTTATAAGAATTGATCAGAAGTATGAGCACTCAAAATTCTTCTACACAGAATTAATTTCATTCTGTTCTGTTGTTACTGTTGCTGTTGAGAATGCCATGTGTTCCACCTACTTCTGACGTTTGTGTGTGCTTGCCAACCCCAGGTCTCAGGATTGTGCTTTAGCTCATCCAATCCAAATGACTCACACCGAGTATTTAGCAGCTGAAGATGTGGGATAACCACAGATAAGTACTTTCAATCATTCCTCAAATATTTAATGAGCAATCATGTGCTGAGTTCTGTGGATAAATGGTATTTGCCTTTCTAGATATCATAGTCCAGCAAGAAAGACAGAAAATTGAATAGACACAATTACTGTAAAACACACCAGGTACTACAAAAGGCACAGTACAGAGTGAACTGAAATCATATGGCAAATCACTCATTCTGAGGAAGTCGGCCTCAGGAAGACTTTCTGCGACACATTCCAAGCCATACTTTATCTTCATGTTGATGTCTTCTTTTTAATGTTTCTATTAAGTCAATGCCATCTTTGAATATAATGATGTATTTATCCACCTACACACACACACTATGAGGTCATCCCTGTTCAACGGACTTAGTTGGTAAATGAAGCAAAAGACAAAATCCCTACTCCTAAAGAATTTATAGTCTAGGTATGATACCATCATACAAAAAACACACACATGGTATGAAGTCTAGGTAAACAGAGTCAAAAGAGTAGAATGCATTCTAAAAACTATTTTATCTATAACTATACACAAGTCAGGTAAGATTTCATTGAGAAGGGCCATTAAATCCAATCTATCAACAACATCATTAAGTATTTCCTGCGCACCTTCCATGTTTCAGGCTTCGCGGATGTAAAGGACAAGACATGTAAAGGACAAGACAAAGCCCCAAAGAGACACAGAGAGAGACATAACTGTTTACAATGCAGCCCTCTTAGTCAGATTTGCCAGATTCAAATCTATGCTCTTCTCCTTACTATCAATATGACTTTGGGCAAGTTTTTCATCTGTAAAATGGGAATAATTAATACTAATTACCTCATAAAGTTATTTTTTTATTTAAATGAGACAATATGATTAAAACTCTTACTATAGTTATTGACATATTGAATATCAATAAATGATATTACTTTTGTAGTAAAATGAAGCACATAGTCTAATGGAGGTCCTCTCATCATCTTCTTCCAGGGAAGGATAACCATAGTCACCTGCAAAATAATGAAATCTAACAGAACAAATAAATTCTTCTAGCCAGTGGCTACTGTTACTAAGATACATTGAGCCTTATAACTGAACCCTATAGTGACTAAGGAAGTAAATGTATCTGAGAAATACATTTACTTGACTTAAATGGTTAATTCTCTCTCCTATGTCAACATACAGGACACAGCATGAATTGAGGCTGCCTTGATCCCAAAGACACAGAAATAAGGAAGGTAGATAGTGTGTTTATGACCTAGCCATTTGCCCTAATGCTTTTAGTCATTCTGACTCTTGTCCAAGGCTGAGGCCTCTACTCCTTACTCCTACAAATGGCATCATTTTCTACTGCTTCGTTGACACTCAGTAATTAAGGGGTTCCTACGATTTTCATCATTTTTTTGCCATAAAGTATTTCCTAGGTCTCTGGAAGCTTTGCACAGTAGTAAAGTCCCTCTTGCTAACCATTTTACATATTTGGAGATAAGCCATTCTGTTAATATTAGGGGACAGAGGCATTAGTTGTTTCTGAATATCTCCAAACAGGGTTACAGATAAAATATAAAGATGGCAGAATTCACCTTGGCAAGCTTCTTAAACTAAGGGATTCATGAACAGGTAGACTCAACTTAACATTATGGAACAAAGATAGGCAGGTAGAGACCCTGAAGCAGAGGCCAGATCAAAACTAATGAGGTGGAGAAAGTGGTGAGCAGCTCTAGAGGTTAAAGCAGGAGCAGGACACGTATGGGGTCTATCTTTAGTCCAGACTGAATTAGGTGGGGAGGTGGAACAAAGTCCTTCGAGGAATGTATCCATGAGGATATTTCCTGAAGCAAACTCCTTGGAAACCAATAGCTGAAAAGTTTACTTTCTGTGAGAAATGTAAATTAGAGTTACATTTCTATTTCCAGCAATAAATGAAAACGAGATACACTTGATGGACTCAAACAGGTAAAGTCTGTCCACAAATTGACTCTGGGACTTGCTGGAAAATCAATACCCATAAGATCTGTTTCATTAGAGGGCAAGACAAGGAGGATCACCTTTCCACATCAGTGCCAAGACATGATCTGCAGGGGCTTTGCTTTCAGTGGATTAGTTGCAGCCATCTGTAGAAGGACAACTTAAGCAAGGAGGCTGCTGTCTCTAGGGTTGAGGACCATCTATGCCCATATCAAGAAGCCCATCTATGCCCATATCAAGAAGCCCATAAAACTCTGGTTTACTCCCAAACCAGAGTAAACTCTCCAACTGTCCAGGCTCACACTCTATCTTTGTGTTCTCTCACAATACAGATAAGGAAAAGGCAAGTCACACCACAAGTAGCTACACTTTTTAAATGTTTGTTTATTTATTTTGAGAGTGTGTGTGTGCAAGTGGGGGAGGGACAGAGAAGGGGAGAGAGAGAATTCTAAGCAGGGCCCACTTTGTCAGAGCAGAGCCCAGCATGGGGCTAGATCTCATGAACCCTGATATCATAACCCAAGCCAAAATCAAAAGTCAGACACTTAACTCACTGAGCCATCCAGGTGCCCCACGACTAGCTGCATTTTGATGTTCTAAAGAGAAAAAGAAAATGCTACCCCTCGTGCAGGCAGAAGCGGACATAGGGACAGTATGGTTCAGTTAAGAACAAAGAGTTTAGTTTAGCATTTACTACCTATGTGACCTCAAGAGGTTATTTAATCTCAGTTTCACCTAAAAAAAATGGAGGTAATGATAGTAGCAATTCCATAGGGTTATTATGGGGAATAAATATAGATACATGAAAAGCGCTCAGAATAATACCTGACACATTAAAAAAAAAGGTTACCATTATTATGAAGAATTGCTCTTTTTTTTCCTAATTTGGGCCTTTGAGAATGACAGTTATGTCCTCCTATGCAGGCCTTTAGATAATATCCTCACCATGACTTCCTTATAGAAGTAAAAAAAAAAAAAAAAACATCTTTGTAGGAAGCACCTACTTTTCCAATGTTGTCCTGCTTATTCCAGGGCCCTGGATCCATTACACAGGAATATTCATGGAAAACAAGGAGATGATTGCAAATTGTCAACAATTCTGTGCCCAGGACCTGATCTGTGCGCAACCTATCCTGGGATCCACCAAGAGGGAAGGATATGTTCCTCCTAGCAAAGGTACCAGTTTGCTTAGGAAAAACGTCCTATCCTCAGAAAACAACTGGCAAATTCCCTGAGGTCCTGCTTGGTAGACTCTCTCTCTTAGGAGTGTACAGAAACAAGAGCACAGGGTTTCTGACCAGAGATAAAGATTTCTGTCCCAGACATGGAGAAAAGCTGAAGCCACTCAGATCTCTGGTCTGTGATAGGGAACCTATGTCTTCCAAGTGAGTGCTCAGGAATCACCAGCACCTTCCATTGCTATGCAGAGATCCACTGCTTCCTTCTGTTGCATCTGCCTCCTTAGCCAGAACCTTGCTTTGAATGATGGTTCAAGTACCTTCAATCCAGTTAATTCAGATAGCTGAAGGGGACAGTGGCACTAGGTCACCTTTAAATCCAAAGGTGTCATTTTTCTGAACTTATTTTTCAGGTAGCAGAAATCAGGAGACTAGAGACAGGCATGGCTTCCTCTACCACTAATTTATGTGACTTTTGGCACATTTTTTTTAAAATTCTGGGATGAAGGAGTCATCTCTTAAGAGTAAGATAAAGACAAATAATGCAGGTTCCTCCCAGCTCCATGGCTCTCTAATCAAGTGAGGTGGTAATGACTTCCATGAAAACAGAAAACAAGGAGACATCTAGTAGAGATTCTGCAGTTTCCAAAAGTAAGTTTAAGACAGTTCACTGTCAGAGGTCACTGACTGACAAGTTAACTCTATGACAAATCTGTGATATTTAACAACTGAAGACAATTCCTGGTAACAAACAAACAAACAAACAATAAAACTGTCATATAATTGTCACCCCTTCCCCTCCAAACAAGAAAAAAGGAGACTAGCAATATACCCATATACTTTAAAATTATCCACTTTTGTTACGAGAACTGTATCAAATTTATTTTTCCAATGGCCTCTGTCATGAAATAATAACTCAATTATGAAAAAAACCTTAAGAAAGATTGCATGACAAGCTGAGCATTGGAAATATGAACTTCTGAAATACTTAACTTTATGGCTATTTCTCAAACTTCACTCATAAAGAAGTCTTTCCAACCCTCCTTAGAAATGATCACATATCTGGGGCTTCCTGCATCAACTATCATGACTGGAGGATTGTAATGGTACATTTCCTAAAATTTTCCATCTCCAGACAAGTGCTTAACTCCAAACACAATATAAAACTTCAAACAGGATAACACAAAGCAGTCCCAGCTTTATTAGCACAGTACATTTGACTTTGCACTACCAAGTTCTGGAGAGTCTTCAAATGGAAACTTTCAAGTGCATCCAAGGAGGAATCATATATCACCATTCACTTTCTCGAATCATTTGTCAGTGGATTTTGTACATTATCATCAACTATATACCATGTATTACTTTAAAATAGGTCATTTGAATCTTTACAGTTATGTATCATCTGCACCTAAACTTAGATGTAGACAATGGAGAGCTGCATGATTGTGTGACAATGGGTGATTATGAAACAGACTCATATTTTAAATTTTATTCTTTGTTCTCAACACTTTATTGGGAAAAGAGGAAATCTTAGTTCTCAACAAGGAATATATAGTTGCTGAATGATGGATGGAATGCTGCCATCTCTTGGTAATCTAGCACACAGGGAAATCGTTTCCAGAGAAGCGATTTTGCATTTTTATTGGCTGAAGGCAATGCAGTTAAGAAGTATAATTCTACTCTTCTGGTGTCAGAACAATCTATAATTGCTGTTATTATTTTTAGCATTTAATGCTTACAGTGCATATTGAAGCTATTCCCTGACAATAATACCATATTAAAAAGAATCCATCACATGGTTTGAATGTCTTTCTTTCATGAAGGAAGGTCTAAATTAGGTTGCTCTAGCATTTCCTCTCACAAATCTGCTTTTGGATCTGTGATGATTACCCGCTTAGTAAAGTTCACAAGCTATGCATGACCCCTTTGAGTTCTTGGCATCACCCAAATGTTCTCTCTTCCAAATACATACAGACAGACAAGACAATGGCTGGCCTCTCAGACTGGCTTTTGGTAAAATAAAAAAGCCAGGATTCAGAAATCCATAGCTCTGACACATACTGGTCCTACAACTTTAGCCAAGCAAGTCACATCTCCTTAGTATTCTCTTTTGCAAAGGGAAGACAAGCAATCTCTATTCTTCCTACCTCACCATGTTACTAGAAGGATCAAATAGAATTGCAGATGTGAAAATGTTCTGCAAGGAGCAAAGCACTGTACTGAGGTCAAGGATGATAGGAGAAGGAATGGCATTGTTCTTGTTCTTCAGAGATTAATAAATCTAAATAACTTGTATTCGGCTTTGTTCACAGTTGATTACTATTTTTCTCAGAGTTGAACATCTGACGATACCAATAAGACAATATCAACAAGCTGGTAGGTTTACAAGAGGTGGCGTTATCATTTATAAGCTGTCAAGTCATTCAAATTTGTCAAAGCATCATATCAACTCATGGCCCTACAGTACAATTTTGGCCGCCCAAACACATAGCATATTCAAGATAGCCTGGAAGGTTGGAGGAAACATCCTGCCTTATTGTCATTATATTATATGTATAATATACCTTCCATAACAGTGATCACTTTATTAGAGCTACTTTCTGTCTTATTCTATCTTATTCCAGACTAGTTCCTCCTTGGTTACTAATATGTGCCTCAGCAGAGCTTAACACTATCCCTTTGGTGGTATTTGTTTCATAAATATTTGATTGTTATGTTGAAACTATTTAATTATTATTAACTATTCTCCATATTTTGGATGCTGAACAGTGAAGAGGAGTGAGTTAAATTCTAAGTTTAATCTGAATATTAGGGGGGAAAAGTACCCATTTTGGGAAAAAGTAGAATTTTTAGAACAGAAAATAAACTGAGACTGTCACAAACCAGTGCCTTGTATGTATTTTTCTAAAGTCTGAAAATATTTTGATGGGAAATAGAAAAGGCATGTTTATTTGGGAGTAGTAGGTGATTTGGGGGGACAGGAAAGAGTGCATGCTTCATTATGAGGCAATACAATGGAAAGCTACTGCTAACACAGACACTGGGATCCTGAATTGTACCAGAAAGAGTATACTTCTCATAATAACAAATTTAATAGGCTCACTCTAAGCTGCATATTTATACATCTGGCATATTATATTAAGTTGTGAACTATTCATTTAGAGGATCATGGCAAACATTAAGTAGAATGGCAACTAACATAAAAAAGATTCTGGGGAAAAATGACAAGTATGAACAAAGAAAGATACAAAAGAGAAAACATATTTTCAAGAGATATGTCAACTTTATTCAGATATTAGAAAACTTTCCTGTAAAAAATGTTGAGAGTTGATACATAAGTCCAGAAAGTAAGAAGTAATGTCACTGGAAAGAAAAGACAAGGAAGTATCTTCTCAATCTACAATAAAATAAAATAAAACAACAGCAACCAAAACTTTCTAATGGGGTTCTCAGATGTCCAAGGCAGAGATGAGCTTCTTGCCCCAGATGTATTTTAGGACAGGACAGAGGAGGCTGGGGACCACCAGCAAGATATAAATAGAGGATTCCTTAATGGAGCAAAGGTCCTCCCTAAGTGAATTAATAAACTCTCACATTGTAAAATAAATACGCACTATGAATATAGTATTTTCCAATGACATATTTATGAATATAATATGGAAGATGTGTTATTAAACACATGGCTTGAAAAAGAAATAGGAAAGCAGAATCCTCAGCAGTGAAAAAATAAAGCAAATTTGCAAATTTTGACAGAATCCCTAGATATGACTCTAGCTTGCTGCTGCAGGGTCAGCATTTATGTACTAGCTCTATGGTATAACATTTAACTAGGTGCCATCTGTAATCTATAGGTAGGGAGGTCGCCTTACATATAATCACTAAATGCAGTCCTTCATCAAGGTGAGTTTGTCTTATATTTAGATAAAATGATTATAAGTGTTTGCTTTTGAGATTGTAACATCCTCTGTACCAGCTCTCCTGCCTAGTACATAATTAACCTGTCAACCCACCCTGCAGTAATAAGTGTGATAGACAGGAAATATATTAGGAAGGAACTTTTGTGTGATGTGCTTTCAAGCCCTCCTTTATCCTTCAACTATCTTTCCTTTTAATTAGCACTTGGGTAACAGCATACCATAATGAATTACCATATTACTGTTATCAATAAAAATTATTTTGGGTCTAAAGTAGTCATTAAGATGAAATGTGTAAGACCTGTTCTGGATAGTTTGTAGGGAGATAGCAGTTGGAAATCAAATCTCTATTTTCTTTATTAATTTTAAAAGATTCACATAATGTTCAGATTTGTAAATGCATATTTACTAAACATAAAGATGTACATGTATGGGAGATAAGGAAAAGAGAATAAATGCATGCATTTGGGGAAAATACAGCACTGACATATTAAAGAAGACATTTTTGTGAAAGATGGCATATTGAGCAAACACATTTATCTCTGCTACCTCTCTAGAAACTCAACTAAAACAACAGTAAGAGGACTATTTGCACCCCAAATACAAAAGGGCTGGCAGAAAGGATGATAATAACCAAATGCTGCAAGCAACAAAGCAGAAGAATGAGTGAATCAAATTTATCAGATGTGAGCATATTGAACACTGAATTGGTAGTAGAGAAAACAGAGGAGTAACTCCATTTATCTCCCACAAAAAGTCTCCTGTAGGCTGAAGAATTGCCAATACCAGCTATCTAGAGAAGGGATGAAGAAGAAAAAGATTAGGTAAAAGATTTTTATAAAGCCAGATCAGAGATTCCCTTCTCCTCTTAGATCAGCTGGGCAACTTTCCTCCCATACCCTGCTAGCAGATGGAGGTGGAGGCGTTATCCCTGGAGACAGTAAAAGACCAGACAAAGTTGAGAGGAATGATATGATATGCTACTCTTCTCCCACAGGCTCTAAGACTGTCGGCAGCTAGAATTATACAATCCAGGCAGAAAATTTTGCAGTCCAGGAGAAAAAACTTCAAGCTCCAATGAAAAGCGTTATCAGTTCCACCTATGATAAAAACCTACCAACATGCACACCTGAATAGCATCTTATCAGGTTTTTGTGTCATTCTCTTAAAAGAACATGCAGTTAAAAAAAAATAATAATAAAATCCAAGGAAAATATGCAAAAGACAAAGAATAAAATAAGCAGTAAAAATATATTGGGAAAAAAACAGAAAACCATCTGAGAGCAAAAATTAAAAACAACAACAATACTATTTTCATTTTATCCTTAGTGAAATATAAGAAGACAATGCATCCCCAAATAGTAACAGACTGTCACACAGAGAATGGCTGAAAACGAATGCAAGAAGGCAAAAATTAAAAGCTGAATAAATGGATTGATTGAACCTTTCAGCTATGAACAGTTGTAGGTGTCTTCCAGAAAGTAGATGGGAAGATGGGGACCAGAGAATAGAAATGAAGATAAAAACAAAAAATTAAGATTGCTATTAGGTTAAGATTACTATAAGAGACTTCATATATAAATAGAGAATGAAATAATTCAAAAGGAGCCTCCTAGATATGATTTTCTGAATTCTCAGAATGAACAGGATCATCAAATTCCAGGAAAAATGAGTGAAATATACTATAAGGCACAACTTCATGAAATTTTAGAACACCAGAATAAAAAAGAAAAATCTGAAAATTGAAGAGATAAAAGAAAAAAATAGCAGGCTACTTCAAAGAATGGAGAATAAGAAAAGCTTCACAATTCTCAAAAGTAGCACTTGAATTTGTAAGATAAAGGAACAAAGCCTTTAAAACTTTGAAGAAAAATTATTTCCAACTTTGAATTCTTTACTCAGCTAAACTCTCACTTAAACACGAGTATAAATAAAAGCATTCTGAGACATGTAATGTCACAGATTTGCCTTCCATATACCCTTTCTTAGGAAAAGTGCTAGAGGAGGTGTTACACCAAAATAAGTAAACCAGGAAATGGAAAGACATGGGATGTAGGAATCAAGGCAGATAAAGGAAATCCCCAATCTGATAGTGGGAAGAGATGTGGTAATAAAAGCTGTATAGCAGTACTAGAGTCAAATGTGTTCAGAATGAATGAAGCAGTTACAAAAAAAAAAAAAATATATATATATATGTATATGTATGTATACATGTATGTATACATGTATGTATATATGTATATATACATATATGTACGTGTATATACATATATGTACGTATATGTACGTGTATATATATATATACACACACACACACATATATATATTTCAAGAAAATGAAACATGATCACTATGTTTGTGTTTTAACACAGAAGAGATTTATTCATCATAGGTAAAAGTTTAAGGATGAATTAGTGGTAAAACCACAGAATATTAAACAGAAAAAAAAATGACTATTCTTAACCCCTGAGAAACCATATGAGCTTTTTAAGAAAGAAAAAGTAGTCATGATACAGTACATGGATTAATTGTGAATAATACTGACAGGGTCATAATTTGGATATAACCAAAATCAAGTCATAATTATAGTGGCAGGATGGGGGGTAAGAAGTGAACACGTGGAAGATGAGCAGCAAACAAACAAAACAAACACGCACCCTAGCACTTTCTCTTCCACAGTGGGAAGTCAACAGATAATGTTTTAAATGGTAAAATCAAGGAGTATCAATATCAGTGTGGTGTTAACATGAAGGTAGGTACCAAAGGAAAGCAAAAATATTTGAAAGATGCCATTTTCGGAGCAGTAATTGAATGGGAGTGAGAAGACTATCATATCTTCATAATCCATCTTGTAGAATGTGTGTCTTTACGCGCTATATGGGAAATAATAATACAAAAAAAAGTATTGCATGTCTACAAAGTTCAGACTCATAACTGCACATTCTCTTTTGACAAGCCTGAAGCTAGCCTCGGGGACAGAAGGACCTTGTTAGAAGATACCAGTGAAGATAACATCTTCATGGAGCTATTTTGGGGACACAAAGCCGCCAAGGGAGACCAAAAGTAGACAGAGGAAACAGCAGAATTAAGAAGGAAGGCTTAAATCCCACTCCTCATTTTTGCAGAATGAGAAATGTTCTCATTTATTACTTCCCATGAGATAATGGTATGGAAACACTTTCTGCTTTTTTCCATGGCCTCTGATGAAATGAGGAGAAGGCACCACTTCTGGGGATATTTCCTCTTTCTGCATGGATTGCCCTCAGGACAGGGGTGTCCTCTGCATGTCCAGGGGTATGCATTCCAGGCAGTGTCTACCCCTGACACTGTAGAGGGAGACCTACGGTTTCAGGAATATGTTAAGTTCCAGAGAGAAGACATATCATATAGGGTGATTATTGAATAAAATAACTATAAATTCTCCAATTCACCTTTATCAGTAATAAAACTAGCATGTTAACTTCAAGTGTATGATTCCTATATCTTATTTCTCAAATTACTTCGAACTCAGGAGAAAAATAAAGAGGCTGATTTCTTGTTTGTTTGTGTGTTTAAAGTTTATTTATTTTGAGAGAGAGTAACTGAGAGAGAATGGGGGAGGGACAGAGATAGAGGGAGAGAGACAGTATCCCAAGCAGGCTCCATGCTGTCAGCACAGAGCTCGAAGCAGGGCTTGACACTGGGCTCAATGCAGGGTTTGAACCCATGAATCATAAGATCATGACCAGAGCCGAAACCAAGAGTAGGATGTTTAACTGACTAACCCACCCAGGAGCCCCTAAAGAGGCTATTTTTACTGAATACCCACTTAATACCCAGCAGACAATATTGCCTTCAGGCACACTGAATATTCTTTGCCAAGTGATAATGCTGGTCATGATGAGTATAGCAGATGTTGCCATGTGCTCCTGTCAGAAGTGAAGAACTTAGTTCTTAGCTACAGGGAGTGTTGCTTCTAAACAGCCTTCTTCAAGAATTGCCTCCTCCCTAAAGAGAGCTGCCTTATTCAAAGATACATACCCTTGCAACACAAACTATATCCCCTGACTGGTTAATTCAGGGGTAACCAGCCATTTAACCGAACTCTGGAAAACTCTAAAGGACCATCTTAGTATCAGAGCTCTCTATGAGGTCAGCAGAAATTTGGATTGAAATATATCACAGCGTAACTTCTCCCTCTGACAAAGCCTGCTTCCTTCCCCATGCTGCCCAATTCTGCTTCCTTTAAAAGCTGATTGCAACAGCATTCCATAATAAGTTTCCTGAAAACTTCTTTCCCTTTCAGAATTGGATCCCAAAGAAATTCAACTTTCAAGAGTGAGTAATATGTTATTGGATAGCTAAATCCTCCTAGACCATTGAGGATTATAACAGTTAACACTGTTTACTATGCATTAGTTATTCTGTTAGGCATTTTACATGTATCAACTGTTTTTATGTGAGCATGTGATAACAATACAATAAATAGGTATTATGATCATATCCAGGCTGAGGACAGTACATTTTTGAGAGGTTAAGTAACTCACAAATACCTGATCTATTAATCAAGTTGTCCTGTCTACAACTATCCTCTTAACCTCCTCACTAGAGCTCTCTCTTAAAGCAAATGCCAATTTTTAAATATCTAGCCCTTTAAGACTATAAGAAGTTTGCCAAAGAAGAGCTCTCCTCAGCTAAACTTTCTCTGCCCTGGACGTCTTGCCTTAGCAAGTACACAGTTTGGACCTTAGAATCACAGTCCCAAGTCCATCACTGACTTCTTTACATAAACTAAGGAACATTAATTTTTTGAGATTGTGTTTCCTCCATTAGCCTGGGATAGCTGGGTTGTTCTGTGAATTAATTAGAGGAGAATGTGACAAAATAGAAGTGGGGGGAAAATATTTCCTCTCTTTTAATTTCTATAGTTCCTTTTTTCTCATTTGAATTATGTATGGTGCTGTTCTTTGAAACTAGGTCTTTCTGAAAGATTCTAGGCTTTTAATCCCCACTCACGTTCCTAGCAAGTTCTCCATGGTACTAGATGCAGTCCCGCCCAAATAAAATCATGCATAGACCATTAGAACTAAAAGCAAATTTAGAGATGATCAGTTTCGATGTCCAAAGTGATTTTGGCCTTCCAGTGACTCAAGAGATACAGACTATCTCAGATGTTTGATATGGAGAAATTTAACTTTTATAGATTTGTTTAGCTTAGCATAACTAAGGGTTTGGGTGGAGTGGATGTAGGATGTCCTATCTGCATTCATAGATGATACTCGAAACCACTCCATACTCTACAACTCAGTTATACCAATGATCATTTTAAAACACAGTACAGAATTTTGACACAAATCCAAGACTTTCATCTACATCTAACCCTCCCTCCCTAACAGACAACTTAAGTGTACTTGGTCTCTGCTTTTTTTTTCCTATTTCCAAAAATTTTCCTATTTCTAAATATATACAGTTGGGCAAACAGGTTCCTGGATGGGATGTGTATGACAAGTTAGGAGACTCATTAGCTGGCTGGATAAGTCTTACCTATGTTTTGAGTCTGTCAATGTGTAAAACACCAATATTCTACATAAATATAATGTGAGCCACATGTGTAATTTTAGATTTTCTAGTAGCCACATTAAAATGTAAAAAAAAAGGTTAAAAATTAATAATTTCACAGCCCTAGATATCCAAAATACTATCATTTCAACATGCAACCTATATAAAAATTAGCAATATATGTGTTATATGATTTTTTTCATACTAAATCTTTGAAATCTGGTAAGTAATTTACACTTGGACTAGCCACATGTCAACTACTGAATGGCACATATGGCTAGTGGCTACTCCACTGGAAAGTACAGGTATAGAGTCAAGACTAAGACCATGACTTGAGCCTTTTCTTCATAGAGAAATCCATTTACATGAGGATTGCAACCTGTGCTGAACACACAATAATGAAAAATTTCCAGCAACTACACTAGTCCTGACCTCTCAGTCTCACTATTCAAGTTAAAGTTCATCTTTGTCCCAACCCAACCTTCATTTTCCAACCTTATCAAATTTCACTAACCCACTCCTACAAACTGCATCCTAAAATAACCTAGTTCAAGAGGGAGAAATTATACACTCTCTCCAAAGAGAAAATAATAAATCAGTCAACAATATAGCAGAGTGAAGCACACAGAACAGGGCTACACATGCCACTTCAGTCTTGGCTTTACTTTCTTAGAAGTTATCTGTCAGAAGTTGCCTGAATCGTGTTTACTACCTTAGAATAGCAATTCAAGTGGTGCTTCCTTCCTTAGAACCTGCTGTGACTACTTACTCTCCTATACCACTTCTCAAATGACTGTCAAAACCTAAAAGGAGAACTCAGATGGCCTCCAGGCTTCAGAATTTCAGACAGGGAGAACAGTGAAAGCACCTCTCTTCAATCATTATTCTGTTTGCAGAAAATGAACAAAACTCATGAGTAAACAAAAGTTTCTAGGCTCCTTCTCTTCAGACTTCCTGATAGCAACAGTTTCATGTGTGTGCATGTGCACCTGAATATGTTTATCTGAATACATGTTTGCATTTTTTTTTCATTTTTAAAAAAATTTTTTTTTCAACGTTTATTTATTTTTGGGACAGAGAGAGACAGAGCATGAACGGGGGAGGGGCAGAGAGAGAGGGAGACACAGAATCGGAAACACGCTCCAGGCTCTGAGCCATCAGCCCAGAGCCTGATGCGGGGCTCGAACTCACAGACCGCGAGATCGTGACCCGGCTGAAGTCGGACGCTTAACCGACTGCGCCACCCAGGCACCCCACATGTTTGCATTTTATGATATAACCTTCTCCGTGGAGCTCAGAGATGAGCTGAATTTATACATCTTGTATGCATATCATTGGAATTTCAGAATTAGTACCTTTTTTCTGCTAGGTCAAATACAGAAATGTAGATATATAGAGTGATGGCTCATTGTTCAAGTATTATTAGAAAGTTATCCATATCAGGCTTGTCCATATAATTAAGTTTACTTTGGCTTGTTCTGTTTCATGGTACTATACCACGTGAAGTAAAGACTACACAAACCTTGGGAAGCACCCCCATTTCACACATAAGGAAACTGAGGCTAGAGAGGTGAAACAAATTTGGGCTTGGAACTGTTATTTATGTGCTGTGTTACCACAGATTTTGGCCATTATACTGCATTGTCCATATACTAAAACCCTCACTGTTCCATTATTTCTAATGATCTCTCCTAAGAAGCTTAACGTTACTAGTCATACTAAGAGTCCTCTGTTCTGAAGGTGGTGTCATATCTCACCAGAAGGCAAAGGGACACGGGATTTGCAAAAGTTCTTTTGCTTCTTAGAAATTTGTTTAACTAATTTCAACTGCTTTGTGTGGATGAGGTGACTGGAAACATGACCTATGGACAAGTGAGGCATTTCTTTATGACTTATTCACAGTAAGGAATGGGACCAAAGCTCAGAACAGTAATTCTTGAGTCAGAGGTTAATCACCTTTCTTGTGATGTGAGTAACTGAAGGCAAATAAGTAGCTCAGTTCAAATAATTTAACAAATATTTCTGGGATTACATTATCCTCAAGACATTATGTAAATATCTATCACCATGCATACATATACGATTGTGTATTCCTTTGAATATGTATCTATCCCTTTGAATACAAAGATGACACAAACATTCTACCATGGCATTTTGAGTCTGCCAATCATTCATATTCTTACCACATGCCCCTTATAACCGATAGTACAGCTTTGGGCCAGTGTTGAGGGCTATAGCTCATAATAGCTATGGAAAATTAGATGCTGTATCCAAGGAAAACAAACTGAACTTGTTACATAAACAAAATTGTGATTTTTGACTTTATTTCTACCACATATTCAGTATATATTGTCATAAATAATCAGATATCATGAAAATGAAAGTAGAAAACTGTTCTTTGGATTTAAAAGTATGTATACATTTCATCAATCAAAAAGTATTGATTAAGCTCTTACAGTATACAAGGCCTTATAAAAGGACTAGTGTTGTGAGGAATTTGGAATATGATCTTCATATGTAATAAGGAGTTAAGAATAGAAAGAACTAAAACTAGGAAGATGAAAATTGAGATATTTATTTCAAGTTTTCTACAATACCCATGAGAGGATCAATCTCAGCCCTTATGAACAGGATCTTCTTGCCCTTGATGCTAGAGGCACTACCCAGAGCCTTGGCATGGAAGCAAAGCTCAAGGAGAGCCACAGCCCTGACAGTCCCCCAACCATAAACTCCCAGGTGTGAGGGACAGGATACCTCGGCCTTGTCTGTAAATGGATCCCACACAGTTTGTATTTGTACACAAGGATCACTGACCTTTCACTGTCTTTAAAATTTTGCCTGGAATATGTTAGGAGTTAAAATAAAATCCCACACCCACCCACCCCAAAATCCTACACACCAAGAATTAAACCCTGATCAGTGATTTGCTGATAAAGTACTTTCATTTCTAAAGTTCAGCCCAGGCATATTCCTTCCTGTGTGGTGTAGATTAAGAAAGTCATAATTTACCTCAGTTTAGTTAATTTTTTTTGCCTCTAATCACACACGCACACAAAAAAAAATGTGGTCTATTTCCCTTTACTTTGAATCTTGCCTGGTCCTGTGATTCCCTTTAACCAATAAGAAATAGCAGAAGTGCCACTGTAAATTTCTCAGGCCAGGCCCTAAAGCTATCTTCAACTCCTACTTTCCCTTAGAATTCTACTGAGATCCATCATCATTCTGTGTGGAACTTAATCCAAGTAGAGAGGCCACAAGAAGGAGGATCAAGGAGGAGAATCAAGGAGCTCTGGGTGACAGCCCAGCTGAGCTCTACCTGACTGATCTGGACATTACAGTCTCACTGTACCTTCAAAAGAAGCCCCAACCAAAACCACATACAGTAGAAGAACTTGATACCAGTCAGACACAGAATTGTGAGAGATTACAAATGATCACTATTTGGAGCCATTAAGTTTGGGAAGTGGTTTATGTTTCAATGAATCACCAAAGCAATCCCCATCTCTACTAAGCTTTTAGCCTCAGTTGGGACCCGTACTAGACTCAGTATTTTGGAAATACATTCCCAAGGGTCTGACACATATTAAAGGCTGTATAAATATTAGCTGACTGTGTGTGTATATAATCCACTTCTGTTACACCACAAGAAAGTTGCTTTAGAAAAGTAACTAGTAACCTCATGTCCTTAGTGTTTTTAGATCACTCAGGGATATCATAATTCTTTCCTGGTGACCACAAAAACAACTTAGAAGAACTGTAGAAAGGCAACATTGCTGCATACATTTTTATATGTTCCTGCTATTTACATCTCTCACCTGTGTCCCATCAGCTCTCTCTAGGCTCCACATCAATATATGCAACTGAGTTTCCTGTGGGGTTCCCATTTTCAAGAGTAGGACAGAATGTTTACTTTCCTGAAACTAGGTTGTCTCAATGACCTAAACTCCAGAATTCAAATAGGAAAGACTCTGATAAGGAGGCTGAATTGTCAAAGGACTGTAGAGAACATTTCAGAGGCTTGTTAAATGCATAGATCATTCCAACGATAATCACAGATTAGGACCTTTCATTCATGCAATTTTTTTTCTTTTCTATTTTAACAGGTTTCAGGTCTTTTCTATACATGTTAAAAGCACAAGCATCTTCCTTTATGTTTTCACTACACAAGAAATACCGAAGACCCTAAGTAGGGGGTCTTTTAATGAACTGTTTAAACAATATAGCTCACAATTGGACAGTTTCTTATCATTTTGAAAGTACTTTTTAAACACTGTCTCCTTTGTTTCTGTCTGTTTATGAATAAAATGCTTGCTCTGGGTCATTTAGGGTTTGCCTTCTAAGGAGGGTAATTGTGAAAGGGCTATTGATCTAGCAGATGTTCGCCGGCTTCTCTCAGATGTTTCTCTAGTCCATTGTCTGCTCTCAGGCATTTGTAAAGGCAGGAAATATACAGATGTATTTTATTCTGGGACTTGTAGTAGCTAACCACTTTTCCAACAATCATTTTGAAAAAGCAATGGCATCATTGATGCTTTACAATTATGTAAATCCACGAAGGAGGAAATACTGCCATCCTTTCCTCTTCTGTGAAAGCAGAAGGGGTTGGAATATATTTGGGTGTCAAGTGGGCCCAGGTGAGCTACCTGATTAACAAATCCATAGTCTCTTATTCCATTTGTGATACTGGAAGTGAAGACTCCACCTTTGATGCCTCTTCCATGTTCGAGAAATACTGCCATCATTATGTAATTAAATCACTTGGTAACCAGGTACCTCAGCTAACTGTATAATGTGACTTTACTCACTCCCTGTCCCCAACATCACTCCCCTATGAGTGCTTCCATGGATAATTTCTGGCCATTTACACATTTTTTAACATAAACTACCACTTTCCATCCCCATCCTGAAGAGGGTGATTATGGTGATTAGAACCAGAGAAGAAATGAAAAAATAAATCACAGAGCAAAGCCCTGGAGAGAGACCTCATCACATCATAGGGTATTTACTCTGAGACAGACCCCAACTTTGTACACCAGCTCTGACACTTGGTACAGCTTAAACCATCAAATGTCTCAATTACTGCATTTTTAAATTGGAATAGTAATGGTATTTAATGTATGAAGTTGTTATGAGATAACAAGTGCAATGTGCTTAGTATGTAAGTATTCAACAAATTGTTATTATCCACCATACATTCCACAAGTACTGCTTCAGCAACTGGCATGTGCCAGCTCTGTGCCAGGAGGTGATAAGGAGGTTAGGACACAGTTTGGCCATGCAGATGCATTAGAGTCTATTTAGGGAAGTATGACACACATACTAGAAACATTAAGTAGCACAAAAAGTAAATAAGAACACAAGGGAAATATACAATGAGTGTCAATGTATGTGGTCAGAGAAGACTTCTTGGAGGTGGCAGACTTTGAAGAAAGGGCAGATTTTTATTAAGTGGTAGAGGAAAGAGAAAAGAAATTCATGAAAACAGAGTTGTGTGAGCAGGGACCTAGATGAAAGATCACCCTTTGAATAAAGATCTAGATGTGTTCAACATGTTTGGGAGAAACTGTACTTTCCAGCCTCTTATATTCTACCCACCTACAAAATAAATCTCTTGTGCTTCAACTGATCATTGTACTCTCTTCCAACCTCAATACCCAAATGGGTGTAAGTAAACCCAAGTGGCCAATGACACAAAGAAATCCATATTTTAAAAGTAATGGGATGCAAAAGAATAGCCTAGGAAAGCATATAGTGAGGAAGTCACAGGCAAATATGAAGCTCCATACCAGAGGAGGTAATGACCTGGGTGTCACCATTTCTGCCATCAGATGAATGAGAAGAATTCTCTTATGGACAGCGTGAACGAACATGAGATCTGTACATACTTACACTAGTGTTTGGCCCCTGGTCTTGTTAATTCCTGATTTCTTCATTGACCCTAATACTTGGTGACTGCTTTTACACTGAATTCTGGGTGGGAGAAATTAGCATATAATTAACAATTAAATGATATCACAAGTTTAGCAAATATGATACTAAAAAAAAAAAGGTTGATATATTTGAAATAAGTTCATTGTATTCAAAAGCCAAGCTAGTTTGGGAACAGAATGAGTGTTATCTTTCTATTCCAAGGAGATTCCAATGGCCAACATTCTTAATGCCTTAGATGGATACGCGCTGACTTCACCTAAAGCACAACAAAGATTTAGCAACCAAAACCAAGGCAGTCTTAGCCGAAGCATTAAGCACATGATGTAATAATAAAAAAATAAAATGTTTTAAGGCTAGGGAGAAAAGAACTATTTTGATGATGGAAGAATCAATTTAAATTTATTTTTTAAGTCATTTTGGCTGGATGGTGTTTATCCAGAGACTGTGGATGAAAGCAGATTGGGTGTTGAGGGAAAGCAAGGGTTCTTTGCAGCCAAAAGACTCAAGACACATTTTCCTCAATACTGTTTTGGACTTTATTCCCCCCACAAGCTTTCAAATTTCAATCACTGCCCCACTGAGTCTGGGGAGAAATTGATAAAGAAAATAATATAGCAGACAATCACAAGTGAATTGAATTTGAGCACAATTGAGATGAACTGCAGTGTTTAAAAATAGAATCATTTCAGAAATGGGCTTAAGGGAGAGAGCATTTTTCTCTTATGTGTTGCTTAAATGTTGAAGACCAGAAAAAAAGGAAGGAATTAGAAGGGTAGGCGGATGGGAGGAGGAAGGTTGTACACTGACTTGGCTAAATGTTTATTTAATTCCTCTCAGCTTTTTCATTTTCTGGACACTTTTTCAAACTACCTGAACAGCATTAGAAAGGGAAATTGTTAAAATAAAATGATGTTGCCTATAATCACAAGTGAATTGAATTTTTCCACACGGGCTGTGGTGCGTAAAAGCCTTTTCTTTTTAAGATATATATATGTCTGTATAAAATCACTGAAGTTTTGAAGAGAGAGAAACAGAATCACAAACTCATAGATTTTTAGAAGTGAAAGGGACCTGAGAAATTATCTTGCCCAGGTCCCAAATTGGGCTGTACCCTCTGGATCCTTGGAAGAACTTAAACAATATTATTTCCTGAACCTACTCAAGATATATTGAACCAGACTCTCTGAAGCTGAGGCTCCACAATGGATAGTTTAAAATCTCTCAAACAAAACAAAACAAAACAAAACAAACAAACAAAAAAACCTTTAAAAGTCAGACTGATATCTAGAAACTACTGACTCAGTACATCTCTCATGATTCACAGGAGAGGAATCTAAATGTCAGAACATTTATATGGGTATTACGTGACAAAGCAAAGAACTGAACCCAGAATTCCTGAATACAGATTCATTGTACCTTTCACTACTCCAAAAAGAGAGGAATGAAAGAATATAAACAATTCTTAAATAATCAGGATTAAAGGAAATCTCCTCAGGAAAGTGTGGGTGTCCCAAGCTGATGGGATTCCCAGATCACAGATTGACAGGAGAAAGTAAAACGTGCTTGGCCCTTTTCAAGACTAAAAGGTGGGAAATCAGCCCTGTTTTAGTTAGAATTTATAATTGTGTCTCTGGATCTGGTCTTTTGGAGTGTACACTCACTGGACAATAACCATTTCTTTAATTAGTGGACAATATAATTAATAGGCTACAGTCCTAAAATAACCTCAAGCCAGATAATGTGAACATACAGGTACAAGGTCTTACCCACAAGGCTTATTTATGCTAGGCTTACGTCAGGAAAAAGCTAATGCTTTAAAATATCTTAAGAACAGATCAAATCAACATTTACTGTAAGCAGCTTTCCAATTTAGGAAGCTGCTCATGCCAGTAACAGATTCTCAGAATTTGGAGTGATCTTAAAATTCACTTAGCTCACCTTTTCACCAACATGAGAATCTAGTCCACAATGCCCATGCCAGGTGGCAGATTGGACTCTGCTAGGACATGTTCAGTGATGTGGAATTTGCTCTTTTTTTAAGGTAACCTGGTGTCTCATCTTTTAACGCTAGGGAAAAAGTTTACCTATTAATACGTTTTTCTTTTTCTCTGATTTCCAAATGTTTATGCTCCTCCTAGAGGGCTTTGTTTGTTCGTTTAACAAATCTGTTTCTTGTGTTAAATAGCAGGTCCTAAAATAGTTGCAGAAAGCTATCAAGTGACCCCCTTCTATGTTCCTCCTCAAACAGAAGCACTTCTGATGACTTCTGTTGTATCCTATAGTGTGTTAACCTGCGGCTTATTTTACTAGTATATTATTTATCTTATCCCAGTTGAATATATGGTAACTCTCTCATCCACTAAACTGTGATCTCCTTGAGAATGGACATCATGATGTATTTATTCATCCCTGTATCCCTGTTCTCAAATATAATGTGTCACACAGACCATGTACTTAAATGTTTTTCTTAACTGAATCACACCTTATCCTACTCTCAAGCTACCTCTTCTGTGGGATAAATACCCAAAACTTCTTGAAACTCAAGGCTTCTTAAGATAAGTACTATTTTGTTCAGCATCATACCGTAATACCTAACACAGGATATTCAATTAATACTGCTGAATTAATTTGGCAATGTGTTCCAGGGCCCTCATAAATCTTAGTAATGTCTTCTTCTGAACACAATGCATTTTAAAGGTTCTTTTTAAAACTCAATACCACCCCAAATGGGGTCTTTGATGCACAGTGGAATTACTGCTTCCCTTAAGCTAGACATTATTTAGTTCAGATTTACATTTGATTTTTCAAATAGCCATTTTATGCCTTTGGTTCAGATTGACCTTAAAGTTATTGAAATCTTAAATTCCTTTCCCATGAATATTAGCATTTATATTTTTGCAATATTGAACAATATTTACTCATTTTACCTAAAATCTAAAGTATATTTTAAGAGTGGTTAACTACTCAGGTTCAAGTCCTGGCTCTGCCACTTTCTAGCTATGTGATCTTGGGCAAGTTACATCACTGTTCAGGACCTCACAGTTTCCTTATCTGTTAATTGGGCATAATTATAGTACCTACCCCATAACTTTTCTTTATTTGCAAAATATGTAAGGACTTTTGAAAAGAATATATAAAAAATTCTTATAACTCAATAATAAAAATCAACCCAATAAAATGAGCAAAATATTTTTATAGACTATTGATAGTGGACATCATGAACTAGGTAAAAGGAATTCATATAAATAAGCCTTTACAATATTGTGGTGACATGTGGTGGGAGGGGAAGCGTGTTATGGTCCTATTAGGTCTCAGTCTTTTAGTGAGGCTATGCCTCTGGACTGTGAGCTTTGGGAGTGTTTCTCAGATCTTTTTCACCCTCCCTTAGGTGGAACAGGATGGCTAGAGTGGGATGGTGTTGGCTACTGCCTTCCCCCAAATCAATTAGGTTCTGATAAAACCCTAGTAGTTTAGGCCCTGGTTAAATAGTTTCTCTGGAGGGCAGATCTTGTTAAGAAGAGAATGCTCTGTTGTATTTCAAAACGAGGAATTACAGTTCCAGTTTCCATATCCTAGTACTAGTTCCCGTAGATGTTTCAACTCATGGCCTTGTTTCTGCTCTAAGTTGTGATTCTTTGTATTTGCCTGCCAGTGTCTCCAATTTGGGGGATAGCAGCTTGCCCTAAGACCTCATTTCTCTTAGGTATCTAGAAAGAGTTGTTGAATTTTCAGTTTGTTCTGCTTCTTACTTGTTATTAGGATGAAATGGTGACTTTCAAGTTTCTTACATGCTGGGCAGGAAATTAGAAGTTTCTTCATAGCTTTATTGGTACAGAGTACATAGTGGTTTTTTGAGATAATGCATGTACAACGCTTTCTTCTGTGCCTAGCAAACAGATGTTAAATAAATGTTTATGATTTTATATGTTTGGGCCTATTATTCTAGTTTAGAAAGATTATTGAACCTTTTCTGCCAAACAGCTTATTAAATTGACCCTCCTAACTTTGGGCCAAATGAAAATGTAATTAGTCTGCCTCCAGTGTTTTCAGACATGGCATTGATTGATAAGACATAGAGTTAGGAGCTCTGATCTAAATTTTCCTAGACATAGTGATTCACACTTTTTTTATACATTTGCTTAATCACTTATACAAATGAATCTACAACATAAACCATAAAACTTAATTTTCTACTTCCCCACAAATTTAATATCAGTGTATCAACTAATGTTCTGGGATGATGTTGTGAGAGACACCATCTTGTTCTGCCACCAGACATACAGCATATATTTTGTGTTGATACAGTAAGCCAAAAGTAGCTGTCTTACAATCAGCAGAGGGAATACTTATGTATTCAGCTCAAAGGAGCCATCTGCCCAGTGTGGCTATGGGGCTACACCAAAGCACGGCTCTGGGAAGGACACTGCACACCCTAGTAAGCTTCACATTTCAGGAACAGACTTATATGCTAGAAGTAGAACCATCATTTTTCACCCTAATTTCATAATGTCTAGTGTCAGTCTCTAAATAATTTGAGCCTGTGTCTGGATTCTCTAAGAATACTGTGAGCACCATGAGGGCAAGCACTGGCTACCCAACCAATACCAGTCTGACTCAGCCTTCTACAATAGAAGAAATCTGTGATAAGAGACTATCTCCAGGGTCTTGTGAGATGGAAGCAGAAATTGCCCGTTGGGACTACTGATGTCTCTTTTAGGTCCACTGACCCAGAATGTGAGTGAGAAACCAAAAAGATAGAATCTTTGTACCTTCCACTAAGTGAAAATCTGATATATTGTTTAATGATCACATTTTAATGCTTCCTTCCAGATGACGCATTACTAGGAACACAACACAATGAATACACACACACAAAACAACCACACATACCCTTGTAAGTTATTACTGGTATTCTCAGCTGAAAACAAACAACAAAACTGCTTATGGCTTGTAGACCCTCTCCTAGAATTCTCTTTTCAAAACCTTCCACATTCTAAGTCTCCTGCTCCCATCTCTCCTAATAGACATTCTGGGAAAGAACTTAGAAAATATGTACTGAATATTTATGTTGTACTTAGTTATGCATAAAGCTCTTCAGCAGATTTAGAAAATTAAAAAAAAAAATGACTAACCCCTGCCTTCAAAGAGCTCACTGCCATCAGGAGGGAAAGGGCCCCACCTCAAGGAGGGGTTCATCATTATACATGGCATCCAAGAACTGAGGGTTGGATTGTGTATGAGAGACCATAAGTGCCCAGGAATTCTGAAGAGAAACAGCACAATGAACAAGGAAAGACTGAAAAAACTTCACAGAACGGGTGGCCCTGCCACTTGCTGCAAAAAGACAAATAGAATTATATGTAGGCAAAGTGCTGTTTCCATTTTTTTTAAAACATTAAACAGCACTGCAGCCCACATACATCCTGTTGCTTCTATATTCAGAAAAAAAAATTAATTCAAAGCCAAAAGTTAATCATGGGCCCCAGGCCTATGCCTAAAGAGAGCTGCCTCCTATTTCCCTGGGGTCTCTCAGGGTGAGTAGCCTGGCAGGGGTTATCAGGGAAACAGAGTGAATACTAATTAATTTTGTGTGCCATTTTTTTAATAAAAAGATTATTCCTACATTGCAGGCAAGTTTCTACATACCAAGAAAGCATTTTTGGAAACCAAATTAATTTTTTAACTTATGTTGAAGTTTAATTATGATTTTGAAATCCATTTACACCACACAGACACATGCACAAAAATTAGAATTATTGAAGCAAAGAGACAAAGCATTCCTCAGATGATGAAGCCTGAGATCCCTGGCCATGAAAGAAAACAAAACAAAAAGAAACAAAAGAAAGAAAAAGAAATGAAAAAGAGAAGAAAGGAAAGAAGGGTTTAGATACTTAATGGAACTCGTTGGCATTAAACACTTAATGAATTTCCTAGAAACATGCTTAGGGGCTAGATCTCACAAACTATAAGATCATGGCCTGAGCCCAAATCAAGAGTCGAATTCTTAACCAATTGAGCTACCCAGACGACACCCAGATGCTATTCTCATTTAGTTGGTCTAGGATGGGAACTTAGCATCTGTATATTTAAGTTTCTTCAGGGAATTCCAGTCTACAGCCATGTCTAGTGCATCAGACTTGAGGTCTCTTAAGAGTTCAAAGTGGGGAGAAGGGGCCACTTCTGGCGGAGCAGAATGGTGGAGCAGCATGGAAACTGAGAAGCTTCTCCCATCCCTGAAATGCAGCTAGACTGGCACCAAACCATTTGGCACACCTAGGAAACTGATCTGAGGATTAACACATCAATCTGCATAACTTGAGTCACAGAACTTGGCAGGTACATGATGCAGAGAGATGAAATGGGGGAGAGAGAAGCCATAGAGGGTAGGAAGCTGTTTCTGCAGAGAGAGGACAGAGAAAGAGGGGGGAGAGTGTGGCACAGAGGGAGAGTATAGGAAAAGGATCCCCATTGAAATTAGCTGGAGAGAAAGAGAAAGAGTGGAAATACCCACAAGGGAAAAACAAGAAATCTGCTCCCCAAAACCACTGAGGGGGAGGAAAGAGAGGGTTTCAATACCATTAGGACTCTATAAACAGGAGAGCACAGAGTTGAAAATTCCAGAGCTCAATACCTGGCTGTGTTCTAGTGGGGAGGAAGAGTGAATCCCCAGGAGCAGGTGGCAAGGTCCAAGGGGTCGGTGGGCCACATGGGGAAAAAGGGTTCCCCTGCTTTGAGGGAATTTGGTACAGGCCATACAGCCTCCTCACAGGCAAAGGCCCTAGGGGACCCTGGAGAGCAGCCACATTTGCTAATACTGGAACAAAGACACAAGAGTTCGGCAAAACCTGGTGTCCGCTGTGTGTTGAGATTTACTGTAATCTCTGAACTTCTGCCACTGCATGATCACACAAAGCTCTCTGGGGCAGGCCAGCACCTGGCCATTGCTGAGTGAGACTCTCCCCCAGAGGGTTGAAGCAGGTCCAAGCTGCAGGGTTGTCAGAAGTGAGGGGGTTGGAAACACAGTCCCATCTGAGATAAAATTTGGAAAGGAGGTGCTGCCTGGCAAGCTGACAGCATGGACACAGACAGTGTAGAAGCAGGGAATGGACAGAACCCTGAGACAAAGGAGGGGTGTTTGATTATGGGTTGGTGAGAACAGAGTTCCTGTGCCAGAGATTAGGAAGCTGGGTGATGCCATTTTCACCTCTCCAGTGCGTGTGCATACATGCACACACGGGTAACATTTATCCACTCTAGAAAGCTAAGCAGTGGCACCTAGTGGAGAATGGAGCTGTTATGCCAAGCCGCGTCCCACTGCGCCCTCCAAACATGCCCTAGAGAACGATCACAAGTCTTTCCACCTGTTTAGTGTATGGACTATAAAGTGCTTCATAGTTTGAGTTCTATGGGAATGTAAATTCATTAGGATTTCATTCTGTTTGCTGGTCCATCTATTTGGTTTTGTTTGTTTGTTCTTGTTTTTGTTTTTTGTTTTTGTTTAAATTGGGTTTTTTTCCTCCTTTTTTTGATACAGAAGGAGAAAAATTTGTTTTTATTTTCCTTTTTTGAAAAATTCTTTTTACTAATTTATTTTTTTGTAATTTGTTATTCTTTTTCACTTTCTTCATTTATTTTACTCTATTTTATTGTATACACTTTTTAATTTTTAAACTTTTTTCTTTTTTTCTTTTCTTTCCTTTTTTCTCTATTCTATCAAGACTTCTTTCAACAACAAGACAAAACCACACCTAGGATCTAGCTTCCTTTACTTGACTTTTGTGTTGTTTTTAACTTTTTGATTTTAATTTTTTTATTTTATTTCATTAATTTTTTCTCCCTCCAAAATGACAAAATAAAGGAATTACCCCCACCCCTCACCCCCACACAAAGAAAAGGAAGAAATTACAGCTAGAGGCTTAATAAACACAGATATAAACAAGATGTCTGACAAAAATTTAGAATAACAATAATAAGAATACTAGCTGGGGTTGAAAAAATCATAGAATCTCTTTCTGCCAAGATAAAAGAAGTAAAATCCATTCAGGATGAATTAAAAATGTTATACCTTCGGGGCGCCTGGGTGGCGCAGTCGGTTAAGCGTCCGACTTCAGCCAGGTCACGATCTCGCGGTCCGTGAGTTCGAGCCCCGCGTCAGGCTCTGGGCTGATGGCTCAGAGCCTGGAGCCTGTTTCCGATTCTGTGTCTCCCTCTCTCTCTGCCCCTCCCCCGTTCATGCTCTGTCTCTCTCTGTCCCAAAAAAATAAATAAACGTTGAAAAAAAAAATTAAAAAAAAAATGTTATAACCTAGATGCAATCTTGAATGGATGCCACAGACGCATGGATGGATGAAGCAGAGCAGCAAATCCACAGTATAAAAGACAAAATTATGGAGAATAATGAAGCAGAAAAAAATAGGGAAACTAAGGAAAAAGTGCATGATACAAGATTTAGAGAACTCAGTGACTTATTAAAAAGGAAAAACATCTGAATCATAGGAGTCCCAGAAGATGAAGAGAGAGAAAAAGAGGTAGGTTTATGTGAGCAAAATATAGTGGAAACTTTCTTAATGTAGGGAAAGACACAGATAACAAAATCCACAAAACAAAGAGAACTCCCATTGGATTCAACAAAAATCAACCATCACCAAGGCATATCATAGTCAAATTCACAAAATACACAGACAAAAAAATTATGAAAGCAGCAAGGGGAAAAAAAACTCCTTAACCTGTAAGGGAAGACAGATCAGTTTTGCAGCAGACCTATACACAGAAACTTGACAGGCCAGAAAGGAGTGGCAGGTTATATGTGACATGCTGAATTGGAAAAACATGCAGCCAAGAATTCTTTATCCAGAAAGGCTATCATTCAAAACAGAAAGAGAGATAAAGAGTTTCCCAGACAAATAAAAACTAAAAGAGTTTATGACCATTAAAACAGTCCCACAAGAAATTTTAAGGGGGACTCTCTAAGAGGAGAAAAGCTGAAACAAAACAAAAAAGACCAAAAGCACAAAGACTATAAAGGACCAGAGACCACCACCAGAAACCCCAAAACTACAGGCAATACAATGGCAATAAATTCATATCTTTCAGAACTCACTCTAAATGTCAATGGACTAAAAACTCCAATCAAAAAAAAAAAACATAGTATATCAAAATGGATAAGGAGACAACATCCATCTATATGCTTTTAAAAGAGACCCATTTTAGATCTAAAGCCACCTTCAGATTGAAAGTAAGGGGATGGAGAACCATCTATCATGCTAACGGTCAACAAAAGAAAGCTGGAATTACCATACTTATAACAGAAAAACAAGTTTTTAAAATAAAGACTGTAACAAGAGATGAAGAAGGACATATCATAATTAAGGGGTCCATATACCAAGAAAATCTAACAATTGTAAACATATATGCCCCCAATGTGAAAGAAGCCAAATATATAAATCAATTAATCACAAACATAAAGAAACTCACTGATCATAATAGTAGGGGACTTCAACACCCCACATACAACAATGGACAGACCATCTAAGAGAAAATCAACAAGGAAACAATGGTTGTGATTGATACACTGGACTGGATGGACTTAACACATATATTCAAAAGATTCCATCCTAAAGCAGAATACCATTTCTTGAGTACAAATGGAACATTATCCAGAATAGACCACATACTAGAACACAAATCAGCCCTCAACAAGTACAAAAAGATTGAGATCATACTGTGCATATATTCAGATCACAATGCTATGAAACTCAAAATCAACCACAAGAAAAAATTTGGAAAGACCACGAGTACTTGGAGATTAAAGAACATCCTACTAAAGAATGAAATGAATGGGTTAACCAAGAAATTAAAGAGGAAATTAAAAAGTACATGGAAGCCTATGTATCATAATAACATGATAACACGACAGCCCAAAACCTCTGGGATACAGCAAAGGTGGTCATAAGAAGGAAGTATATAGCAATCCAGGCCTTCCTAAAGAAGGAAGAAAGGTCTGATACACAACCTAACCTTATACCTTAAAGAGCTAGAAAACATAACAGCCAATAAAGCCTAAAACTAGCAGAAGAAGGAAATAATAAAGATCAGAGCAGAAATCAATGATATCAAAATAAGAAAAATTAAAAAAAAAAGAACAAACCAATGAAACCAGGAGCTGGTTCTCCAAAAGAATTAAAAAATTGATAAAACCCTAGCCATTTTCTCAAAAGGAAAAAGGAAAGGACCTACATAAACAAAATCAAGAATGAAAGAGGAGAGACCACAACCAACATTGAAGAAATACAAACAATAATAAGAGAATATTATGAGCAATTATATGCCAATAAATTGGGCAATCTGAAAAAAATGAATGAATTCTTAGAAACACATAAACTACCAAAACTGCAACAGGAAGACATAGAAAATTGGAACAGACCAATAACCAGTAAAGAAATAGAATTAGTAGTCAAAAATCTCCCAAAAAAATAAGAGTCCAGGGCTGGATAGCTTTCCTGGGGAATTCTACCAAACATTTAAGAACAGTTAACACCTATTATTTTAAAGCTGTTCCAAAAAATAGAAACCAAAGGAAAATTTCCAAACTCATTCTATGAGGCCAGCATTACCTTGATTCCAAAATCAAAGTCCCCACTAAAAAGGAGAATTATAGACCAATTTACCTCATGAACATGGATGCAAAAATTCTCAAAAAGATACTAGTCAACTGGATCCAACAATACATTAAAAGAATTATTCACCACAATCAAGTGGGATTTATACCTGGGATGCAGGGCTGGTTCAATATCTGCAAATCAATCATTGTGATACATCACATTAATAAAAGGAGGAATAAGAACCACATGATCCTCTCAATACATGTAGAGAAAGCATTTGACAAAATATAGCATCCTTTTTGATAAAAATCCTCAAGAAAGTAGGGATAGAAGGATTATACCTCATGATCGTAACAGCTGTATATGAAAGATACAGCTATGTATCTTGTACATTACAGCTATGTAATATGTAATATTATCCTCAATGGGGAAAAACTGAGAGTTTTCCCCTAAGGTCAGGAACATGACAAGTATGTCCACTCTCACCACTGTTATTCAATATAGTGATGAAAGTCCTAGCCTCAGCATTGGGTGATGCAAAGAAACAAAAGGTATCCAAATCTGCAAGGAGGAAGTCACACTTTCACTTACAGATAACATGATACTCTATGTGGAAAACCCAAAATAAATCCACCAAAACTGCTAGAACTGATCCATGAATTCAGCAAAGTTGCAGGATATAAAATCAATGCATAGAAATCAGCTGCATTTCTATACACCAATAATGAAGCAGCAGAAAAAGAAATCAAGGAATTGATCCCATTTATAATTGCACCAGGAATACCTAGGAATAAACCTAACCAAAGTGGTGAAAAATCTTTACACTTAAAACTACAGAAAGCTTATGAAAGAAATTGAAGACGACACAAAAAAATGGAAAAATATTCCACACTCGTGTATTGGAAGAACAAATATTGTTAAAATGCCTTTAATACCCCAATCAATCAACATATTCAATGTAATCCCTATCAAAATAACACCAGCATTCTTCACAGAGATAGAACTAACAATCCTAAAATTTATATGGAACCAGAAAAGACCCCAAATAGCCAAAGCAATCTTGAAAAAGAAAACCAAACTTGGAGGCACCACAATTTTGGACTTCAAGACGTATTACAAAACTGTAATCATCAAGACAGTATTGTTCTGGCACAAAAACAGACACACAGATCAATGGAACAGAGTAGAGAACCAAGAAATGGACCCACAAACATATGGCAGGAAAGCAGGAAAGACAAAGCAGGAAAGAATATCTAATGGAAAAAAGACCATCTCTTCAGCAAATGGTGTTGGAAAAACTGGGCAGCGATATGCAGAAGAATGAACTTGGACCACTTTCTTACATCATACACAAAAATAAACTCAAAATGGATGAAAGACCTAAACATAAGACAGGAATCCATCAAAATCCTAGAGGAAAAAGCAGGCAACAACCTCCTTGACCTTGGCCACAGCAGCTTCTTACTTGACATGTCTATGGAGGCAAGAGAGACAAAAGCAAAAGTAAAGTATTAGGACCTCATCAAGATACAAAGATTCTGCACGGTGAAGGAAACAATCAGCAAAACTAAAAGGTAACCAACAGAATGGGAGAAGATATTTATAAATGACATATCAGATAAAGGGCTAGTATCCAAAATCTATAAAGAACTTATCAAACTCAACAACTAAAAAAACAAATAATCTATGAATAGACACTTTTCCAAAGAAGACATCCAGATGGGCAACAGACACATGAAAAGATGCTCAACATCACTCATCGTCAGAGAAATACAAATCAGAACCACAATGAGATACCACCTCACACCTATCAGAATGGCTAAGATTCACAACTCAGGCAGCAACAGATGTTGGCAAGGATGCGGAGCAAGAAGAACACTTTTGCACTGCTGGTGGAAATGCACTGCTGGTGCAGCCACTCTGGAAAACAGTGTGGAGGTTCCTCAAAAAATGAAAACTAGAACTACCTTATGACCCAGCAATTGCACTACTAGGTGTTTATCCAAAGGACACGGGTGTACTGTTCTGAAGGAACACATGCACCCCAATGTTTATGGCAGCTCTATTGACAATAGCTAAAGTATGGAAAGAGCCTAAATGTCTATTGACTGATAAATGGATAAATAAAGAGGTGATATACATATATATCTATATAGATTATATTATAGATTATATTAATTAAATAGAAATAATTATATATTTATAATATATAATAATTATAAATAATTACATATTGATATATGTATTAATTATTATATAATTAATATATATGCATTATAATTATATTTATATATGTATTATAATTATAATATAATTATAATAATGTATTATAATTATACATAATTATATATAATATAATTATAATAATGTATTATAATTATACATAATTATATATAATATAATTATAATAATGTATTATAATTATAATTAATATATATGTATTAATATATATTAATTATATATATAATGGAATATTAGTGATCAAAAAGAATGAAATCTTGCCACTTGCAACAATGTGGATTGGACTGGAGGGTATTATGCTAAGCGAAATTAGTCAGAGAAAGACAAGTATCACATGACTTCACTCAAATGTGGAATTTAAGATACAAAACAGATGAACAGAAAGTAAGGGAAGTAAAAATAATATAAAAACAGTGAGGGGGACGAAACAGAAAAGACTTAAATACAGAGAACAAACTGAGGGTGGCTAGAAGGGTTTTGAGGAGGGGGATGGGCTAAATAGGCAAGGGACATTAAGGAGGACACTTGTTGGGATGAGCACTGGGTGTTATAAGTAGAGAATGAATCACTGGATTCTACTCCTGAAATCATTATTGCACTATATGCTAACTTGGGTATAAATTTAAATAATTAATTATTTACTTAATAAAAGAAATATGCTAAAACAACTTCTATATATTTATCAAATAAAAATGGTCTTAATGCAAAAAAAAAAAATGTTCTTAATGCAAAGAATTAACTAACATTGTGGCTGTGACTATTACCAGAAAATGGCCAGGAGGTATGAGCTGGAATAAGAATATTCAGTAATTATTCAATCAACAAACATTTGTCAAAAGCTTGCCATATACCATGTACCATGATGAAAGTTAAGCTTTCCTAGAGGTAAGATACTGAAGGCAAGGCAGAAACGTGTTAGAAACAAGTATGGATTATGAGAGTTCTGTGTTCAGGCATCAGTCCTAAGCAAAGAAGCTCTTGATGAAAGAAGCTGAGTCAGAAACCACAGAAATTGTTAAAATATCTACATTATGAACAATCTTGACTTACCTCAATGACCAAAGGGGAAGGAAAGAAAATTATTGTGACTTCAAACCATTGCTTCACTGAATTATTTTAATATTTCTAAATTAGAGCATTTCTATTTCCCTTGTTAGGTATGCTACATGGTGATCATAATTTTTCTCATCCTTCTGTGATCCTTTAATGTTTTCTACCAAGAAATACTTGGTTCATTTAACAAATAGGTAAACAGATTAAATACACACACATACAAATATATGCATACTTGTGTATGTAGGTGTATGTATGTATATGTGTTTTATGTGTATGTGTATTTATATATTTGTGCATATATATTTGTGTGAGTGTACTATACATATATATAGGGGCGCCTGGGTGGCGCAGTCGGTTAAGCGTCCGACTTCAGCCAGGTCATGATCTCGCGGTCCGGGAGTTCACAGAAGTTGTGAGTAGATAAAAACCAGACTTAAAAATTATTAAAAAATAAAATCAATTTCTTTTTCAGTTATAATTACAATTAGATATATGTAAAATTATTATATATTAGATTATTATCTATGATTATTTATATCTTGGGAAATAAAAGACATATCTGATAGTCATTTTCTTTTGAATACTGTCATGAAGAGAAAAGCAATTCCAGCAAAGCTAAGGAGGGTCAGATGACTTCACAGGGCAATTCTACCAGACATATAAAGAAGAGTTAATACCTATTTTTCTCAAACTGTTCCAAAAAATAGAAATGGAAGGAAAACTTCCAAACTCATTCTATGAGGCCAGCATTACCTTGATTCTAAAACCTGACAAACATCCCATTAAAAAGGGGAATTATAGGCCAATATCCCTGATGAACATGGATGTAAAAGTTCCCAACAAGATACTAGCAAAGAGAATCCAAAAGTGCATTAAAAGAATCATTCACTGCAATAAGGTAGGATTTATTCCTTGTCTGCAAAGATGGTTCAATATTTGCAAAGTCAGTGTTCTACCCATTAATAAAAGAAAGATAAGAACCATATGATCCTCTCAACAGATGCAGGAAAAAAAAATTGACAAAGAACAGCATTCATTCCTCTTATTAAAAAAATATTTATTTTTTTTTTATTTTTGAGAAAGAGAGAGAGAGAGAACACAGTGGGGGAAGGGCAGAGAGAGAGGAAGAGAGAGAATTCTAGCCAGGTTCCATGCTCAGAGCAGAGCCCAATGTGGGGCTTGATCCCATGACTGTAAGATCACGACCTGAGCCGATATCAAGAGTTGAACACTCAACTGACTGAGTCACCCAAGTGCCACTACAACATTCATTCTTAATAAAAAACCCTCAACAAATTAGGGATGGGGGAACATACCTCAACATCTTAAAGGTCATATAGGAAAGACCCACAGCTAATATTACCCTCAATGGGAAAAAAAAACTGGGAGCTTTTCCTCTATGGTCAGGAACAAAACAAGGATGTCTACTCTCACCATTGTTATTTAACATAGTACTGGAAGTCCTAGCCTCAACAATCAGATAACAAAAAAATAAAATACATCCAAATAGGCAATGAAGAAGTCAAATTTTCACTATTCATAGATGACATGGTATTCTATATAGAAATTCCAAAAGACCCCACAAAAAAATTTGGTAGAATTGATACACAGATTCATTAAAGCTGCAGGGTATAAAATCAACATACAGAAATCTGTTGCATTTCTATACACCAATAATGAAACAGCAGAAAGAAAAATCAAGGAATTGATCTGATTTCCAATTGCACCAAAACCTGTAAGACACCTAGAAATAAACCTAGACAAAGAGGTAAATAATCTGTACTCTGAAAATTATAGAATATGTATGAAAGAAATTGAAGAGGGGTTCCTAGGTGGCCCAGTTGTTAAGTGTCTGAATTCACTCAGGTCATGATCAAACGGTTCATGACCCATTTGAGTCCCACATTGGGGGAGCTTGAGCCCTGCTTTGGGTGAACTCTGCTTCCCTCTCTCTTTCTCTCTCTGCCCCTCACTCACTTTTGCCCTCTCCATCAAAAGAAAGAAAGGGAGAAAGAAGGAAAGGGAGAAAAAAGGAAAGGGAGAAAAAAGGAAAGGGAGAAAGGGAGGAAGGAAAGGAAGGAAGGGAGGAAGAGAGGAAGGGAGGAAGGGTGGAAGGGAGAAAGGAAGGAAGGAAGGAAGGAAGGCAGGAAGGAAGGAAGGAAGGGAGGAATAAAGAGAAATTGAAAACAACACAAAGAAATGGGAAAACATTCCATGCTCATGGATTGGAAGAACAAATATCGTTATAATGTCTGTAGTACCCAACGCAATCTACACATGTAATGCAATCCCTATCAAAATACCACCAGCATTTTTCACAGAGCTAGAACAAACAATCCTAAAATTTGTATGGAATCACAAAAGTCTCAGAATAGCTAAAACAATCTTGAAAAAGAAAACCAAAGTTGGAGGCATCACAATTCCAGACTACAAACTATATTAGAAAGCTATAGTCATAAAGACAGTATAGTCCTGTCGCAAAAACAGACACAGAGATCATGGAACAGAATAGAGAACCCAAAAAATGAACCCACAACTATATGGTCAACTCATCTTCAATAAAGCAGGAAAGAATATCTAATGGAAAAAAAGACCATCTCTTCAACAAATGGTTTTGGGAGAACTGGAGGGCAACATGCTAAAGAATGAAACTGCACCACTTTCTTACACTATACACAAAAATAAATTCAAAATGGATGAAATACCTAAATGTGAAGCAGAAACCATCAAAATCCTAGAGGATAACACAGGCAACAATCTCTTTGACCTTGGCCAGAGCAACTTCTTACTAAATATTTCTCAGGAGGCAAGAAAAACAAAAGCAAAAATGAACTATTGGGACTTCATGAAGATAAAAAGGCTCAGCACAGTGAAGGAAGCAATAAAATTAAATTAAAAGGCAACCTATGGGACGGTAGGAGATATTTGCAAATGACATATCTGATGAAGGGTTAGTATCTAAAATCTATAAAGAACCTATCAAACTCAATACCCCAAAAAACAAATAATCCAGTTAAGAAATGGGCTGAAGACACGAATAGACATTTTTCCAAATAAGACATACAGATGGCTAACAGACATATGAAAAGATGCTCAGTATCACTCATCATGAGTGAAATACAAGTCAAAACCATGATAAGATACCACCTCATATCTATCAGAATAGCTAAAATTAACAACACAGGAAACCAAAGATGTTGGTGAGGATGTGGAGAAATGGGAATCCCCTTGTGCTGTTGGTGGGAATGCAAATTGGTGCAACCACTCTGGAAAACAGTATGGAGGTTCCTCAAAAAATGAAAAATAGAGCTACGCTATGACCCAGCAATTGCACCACTAGGTATTTATCCAAATGATACAAAAATACTGATTTGAAAGGGCACATACACCCTGATGTTTATAGCAGCATTATCAACAGTAGCTAAATTATGAGAAAAGTCCAAATTTATATTGACTGATGAATGGATAAAGAAGAAGTGATATGTATACACACACACACACACACACACACACACACACACACACACACACTGGAATATTAGCCAAAAAAGAATGAAATCTTGCCATTTGCCACAATGTTGGTGGAGCTAGATTGTATTATGCTAAGTGAAATAAGTCAGTCAGAGAAAGACAAATACCACATGATTTCACTCATATGTGGAATTTTAAGAAACAAAACAGATCAACATAGGGGAAGGAAGGGGGAAAAAAGAGATGAAAGCAAACCATAAGAGGCATTTTTTAAATTTTTAAAAAACATTTATTTATTTTTGAGAGAGAGAGAGAAATAGAGTGCAAGAGGGGGAGGGGCAGAGATAGAGGAGACACAGAATATGAAGCAGGCTTCAGGCTTTGAGCTGTCAGTACAGAGCCCAATGTGGGTCTTGAACTCATGAACCATGAGATCATGAAGTGAGCGGAAGTCAGAGGCTTAACCTACTGAGCCACCCAGGTGCCCTTGGAGACTCTTAACTACAGAGAAGAAACTAACGGTTGCTAGAGAGGAGATGGGCAGGGGATTGGCTTAATGGGTATTAAGCAGGGCATTTGTTATGATGAGCACTGGGTGTTGTATGTAAGTGATGAATCACTAAATTCTCCTCCTGAAACCATTATTACACTATATGTTAACTAACTAGAATTTAAATAATAACTTGAAAAAGAAAAAAACCAAAAGCTAAGGAGAGCAAAACCAAGGGATAAAGCTCCATGAGAAATGTACTCCTGAGGCAGGGGGATGTGGAGGAAGGCAGGGAGCTGGGACAACTGGGGCAAGGTAACAAGCACAGGGGATAAAATCCAAATGACAAGGTCTGCTTATTATGGCTCAGGTCCTTCTGGGCTCAGCCAAGAAAAATGCAGAGAAGGTGATGCGCTCACCTCTAGGGAAGTGAGTCTGGATCTCAGCAATTCCACAGCACAGAACCCAAGTGTTGGTCTGGGTGCTCACATCCCATGCATGGCATCTGGAGCCAATGACCATGTCAGTGCCAATCCGTCTCAGCTGCCTCAAGATGAAGGCTATGTCCCCATTGCCTGTCTGGCATTGTGGTACAAATGGGAACTGTCCACAAGCTCTGCTTGAGGACCCAGGAGAAACAGGCTCCAGACCTCCTGCATTAGGGAAAACTTTGTGCATGGTTCAGTCTTCCATTCTGCCCAAGGCGATAGAGGTCCAGCATTGCAACCACACTAGCCTCTTTCTTCTTGAACAAGTACAAAGAAAATCAAAAACAACGAAATTAAATTTTGTTGGTTTCCTTCAGAATGGCACATAAATAGCAATTGTTGATGAAAAAAGCTAAGAAATCTAATCCCATTATCTAATTCTCTATTTGGAGACAATAATTTTCTTTCTCCTTACATTGTTTGGATAACAATTACTCTAATGTAATATTACTTCCACACCTCCAAAACAAGTGAAAAGTAAAAGAGAGAAGACAAAATCAAGATGCATAAATTGTGGAGAAATTCTGAAATGAAAAAGTTGTTGGAAAAAGATGTTGGACAGTAAATTCATAAGCTCTGAGTGGGCATGAGCATCCCTGAGGAGGACTTTCTGGCTTATATCTTCTTTTTTTTTTTTTTTTAAGTTTCTACATTGCACTGGATACTGGGTAGACAACTATGTCTGTGTAAGAGCCCCTTCTCCCTGTTTAAGAGGAAAGCAAGGATTATTTTTGTTTTGATAGATTCATGACAACCTTGAATTTCATAAGACAATGCTACAAAAATCAAATGTATAATCAAAGGGAATTACATTTGGACTCTGATCCAATGAAGAGAAAGATAATAAAGGCAGAGACCCTTTCCTTTGACCCATTTACATCACTAGATACACTAAGATGGCAGGATATTGTGTGGTACTGAATGGGGTGATGTAGAGTAGTATAGTGTGGAGTAGAATGAATCTGGTAAAATCTTTATGAGATGATATCCACATCATCCCAAAATGCACATCATTGAAATATGCACTATTTATAAACATGCATCTTTTGACTCCTTAATGAACACATTCACCTTTTATTAATGTACACAATTATTGCCCACATCATTCAAGCAGCCTTCAGTGTAAACTAAAACCAATAGGTTCACATAGCTTCCTTTCCAAAATTTGTGCTATAGCTGTGGTGAAAAAACAAAAACAAAAACAAAACAACAAAAAACAGTCAATGGAGTGAGGTTCTCTTTCTTAAAGTTAATAGCATAGGAAGAAAGGAACATTTAGCAAAACAGTATAAACGCAGAAACCCAGAGTGTATCAAATTTGCTTCCTTGATAAGGGGCTGTAGATATCTGTAGACCATCCCTGCCATCTTAACTGCACATCAAGGTAATGGCATTATACTGATTTAGAAATAGCAATAGTGATTAATCAGCAGGGTTTCTATTATATTAGTATGACATATTCTTGCCATCTGAATAAGCTGAAACAATAGAATTTGGCACAAAGCCAAGAAAAATTTCAACAGAAAACCTACACACCCATTAAGTTTTTATTAATTTTTGTCTAGGGTAGTGCTGCCATTTATAGGCTTCATCTGTGTGGTCAGGAGATGAGAAAAGACACTGTGACCTACTACACCATACCTTGTCATTTCACCTGAAATAGGAGTGAGATGCTTCCTCTTTGTCTACCCAACTTGGCTGGTTCTGTCTTTGCTAGGTCAAATCCCCAAACACACTGCTGCATGTAGCTCTGAAATCATTCATGGCTTGGACAGCAGAATAGGGCTTATTTCTTCTTTATGAACATGATTATATTCCTATTTTATTATTATTACTAACACTCAGTAATAGTAATAATATGGATATATTTAAAACTTTAATTACAGATATTAAAAAAGGGATGAGAGATATGAGCAGTTCATCTACAAATGGCTGAGAAGAGAAAGGTCTGGAAGACCTCTGGGCCAATCGTACTTGGGGGACTCAGAAAAGGAGCTGAATTTGTTAAGAGTTTTAGACCCAGCTTGAGTATAACTCAGTTTGAGTCAACAAGGTGCGGTAGCTGCTAAAGAAACTTCTTTAGACCAATTAACAGAGGCACAATGTCAGATCCATGAGGGTGGTAGGCCAGCCCTCTCCTATATCAGAGTAATGTACCCAATTCTGGACAGGATAGAAAAAAAATGACAGCCTATTTTGAGGTGCTGGATTAAAATAGTTAAAGGTCTAGAAAGGTATGTTCCAAGGCACAAATGAAAGCAGAGAGGATATTTAGCTGAGGGAAGATTTAGAGTTAATGGAAATTGTATTGAAATAGTTGAAAGGTATCTGGTGGAGGAGAGAATAAGCATATTGTATGGCTTTCAGAGGCCAAAGTCCAGACATTCTAAGAAGTTCTTTACTCCATAAAAAGGGATCATTTTGACCATCTGAGAAGGTTGTCAACTCCCTATCACAGCAGAGCTTGAGTAGAGACTGAACATCCACTTAGGGAGGCTATAGTGTCAGATGGAATGAACTTAAAGGTGCTTCCAATGCAGCAATTACTCTCATGCAATTCCCCCAGTTCTCCATTTCTCACTGAAGGTCACCAGAAAGGGCAGGTCTTCTTGTGTAACTTTCATCCCTACTTCATTTTCTTTTCATTTTCCAAAACTGCTGCTCTCATCACAGGGTGCAATAGCACACCATCTTCTCATGCTTTCTTGTTCCCTTGAGGAATGTGTTCCAGTTTGGGTAATTACATTCTGCCAGCCTAAATTATCCTTGCAGTTTACATTGAGTAAGGCATTTTTCTTTAATATCTATCCTAAATTGTTGCATAGTGTTTCTGTGTACCAGTAAATATTATATACATGCCAAGGTAATAGTCAGAACCTTGGAAACAGCCCACCCTATTTATAGGAGAACAAGGAAGGATTAAAACTAATTAAAATTTAACTCGATTATTCATACTCCTTCTGTATATTTGGGCCTCTATGCTAGCGGTTAAGGGAAATTGGCTTCATGTAACCTGCACTTATTTTCTTGGGTTTTGTGAATTTTTTCAGCTCCCACACCTATTCAATTCCCACTTCACCCATCAGGCACCCCAAAATGGGTTTGTGAGTGGCAGAAAAGTTATTGATGAGTAATATAAAGTGGGGGGTGAAGAGGTTGAGGTTTCAGCCTGAACCCCTTAATCATGGAGGTAATTTTTGAATACAATTCTGCAAATTCTATCATGGTCATGGCCACTCCAGTCAGAGGCTATATCCTTTATATGTGTGTGTGTGTGTGTGTGTGTGTGTGTGTGTGTGTGTATACATATATATATATATATATATATATAATATATATATATATGCAAAATATATTATATATAATATATTATATATATATGTAATATATATTTTCTTTTGCTTGTCTGCCTCCTTATTAAGAGTATTTATTCTAGTTACTTTCATTGCTGACCTTGGGAGTTGGTTTATTGCAAATATTATTTCTGTTGTTTGCCTGCTCTCACTCTCCTTCTCATACACACATACTCTCTTTCTGGTCTCTGACCTCATTCCTTAATGATCCCAGTATCTCAAGATAGCATTTTTTCCATCAGGACATCATTTTTTCCATCTATGTTCTACATTAGGCAAGAGGCACATGCCGGCATGCAGCAGCTTGTTTGGAGAACGTGAGCATCAGTGAAGAGTCTGCATATGCTGGTACTACAGTGTGTGATAGCTTATCAACTATTGGCTCTGAAGGTCAAGAAAGCAGGGGTGGGTCCGCTCTCGTCATCTCTCCAGGGTTCACACAAAGTCTAAAATAAATGGGTATCCAGGAAATGCTGTTTGAACTAATATGAACTGAACGGAGGAAGTGAATTGTATGCGTGAAACTCTAAACTTCGATACCCCAAAGGCCTCTTGGACATCTGCCCATGGTTCAGAAGCCCTTTCTCTGATTTCCAGGCTCACCTTCCTCGTCTGTTAAGACAGACCTTAATTTCTCTATTTCTGCCTTTCCCAAAGCAGAGATGCCTCCCTGTAAACATTACCCACAAGGAAGCATTCTTCGTCCTTTTAAGACTTGGTTCCTTTCCTTTGCCATTTCTTTCTGGGTCAAGATGTTCACTTAATTATTCACATATTTATCCTTCATTTGGCAAATCCTTATGGAAAAACACAAACTAGAATGGTGTGATTTCCAGAGACAGAGATAAGGTCTGTGTTCATGAAACATATAGAGAAGAAGAAAAGTATTAAATATTTATACAAAGAACTCTTTCATTTTTATTCTAAGGAAGAAAAGCTCAGAATGAGAAAGGAGTATAACAGAGAAAACAAAATTCCAAAGTCCTTCCATGAGGCCAAAAGGTGGCTGTGAGGCAATCTTTGATGTTCAAAAGGGAACCGTTATATCAAATCCTCCTGCACTTGAGAGTGTTCTCAGTCCCTGGGCTGGAGCAGGTGGAGAGAGGAGTCACTCACTAGGAATTAGGAGACCTCAGTTCTTGCTTAGACCCTGCCACAGACTCCATGTGCTCTGGGGAGAGCCCCTTCCTTTCTGGGCCTCTGATTCTCTGAAAGCAAGGCAGGCAGATGGCATAGGACTCACTGTGGTCCTTCAGGCTCTGACATGTTTTGTTACTCAGGGCAGATGCCTTAACTTAGAGCGAACAGCAGGTAGGTATGACTGGGCTGCTATTTAGACCTAAAGTTGCTAATTAGGCATGAACACTACATACATTTTACTTCATCTGAACTTTAGATAATTTTTGCTTTACAGTTTACCCTTTCCTCTGTACAATTTCCCTATCTATTCTAAACTGATTCACAAACGGTTGCAAGAATTTGGGGGCTTACGTTGGCTGTTTTGCAATTCAGACAAGTGATTAGAATATTCCCAGCACATACACTTAATCAAAACAAGCCCAATTAAGCTCACTACTCCAGATTCCACCTCATTAGCTTTCTGTTCCTAAAATATAACAGATGTCATTGCTGCAGGCCCGGAGGTACAGACACATTTTTCAGCTAAGCACTTACAATGCAACCTAAGTTAGAGGAAGATTTAATTATTACTTTCATTGTCATAGGTTCCTGTGGAAGCTCATTTTTCACTTAATAGCAATCTCTTTCTACCTAGTTGCCCACTGCCACCAAAATAATGCGCCTTTCTCCTCCAATAGTGAGTTCATAAAAAGTCTCATTCCTATCCTCTTCTTTTTTTTTTTTTTTTTGCCTGGTAAATTGATTTTGGTTGTTCCTGGATTTATCTGACCATGCACTTTTTATTAAGTGAATGTAAGGAGGAAGACATGGCTCGCAGTGACTCCCTCACCCCTCTTAGCAACACCCAGGCTTGCTTATTGGCTACTCAGACACCTGTACTCAGAGAAGGGCCCACATCTCTATGTATTGCCGATGCACTTTGGACAATATCATATTATAGCCCTTAGTCATTTGCTCCTTCTCAAGGATGTCAAACACGTCCAATCCTGAACCCAACCTATTTAAATCTCTTCATAGTCCCAGCTCTAAGCAGACCCTGGCACAAAGTGGGTACTTGTTTTTAAAAATGAATGGAAAATTTAAAAATGAAATGGATCCAGTTCAGCGCTGGGCAACAGAAGAAACAAAAATGTTTTATGTGAAAGAGAGAGCTGGTAACCGACTCTTGTAAGTGGAGTAATTAGTGATTATTTGTCCAACAAGCAGGTAGCTGTAAATCTGTCTTATACATTATTCACGGGTTTAATCCATTTTTCTAATCAATGTCAGCATTAGTTCACTAGGCCTTTTTTTTTAATTACATATGTTCTGAATTATTGTGGAGATGACATATTTTGAGATTCTAATATTCAGGGAAGGAATAAGCACTCTGGCATATTGTATATACTAGCAGACTCCTGTGCCTTCCCTCACAGGCCACAGGAAGAAGTATGTCAGATGGAACCTCCTATTTAAGGTAAATTAGGCACCTTACATGTTTCAGGATGGGTTTATTCGTGGGTTATGTCTCTTTTGCCTCCTCCCCCCTTTTGTTATTTCTAAATATGTACTTATTTTCTAAAAAAAATGTGATGTTTATTTTTGAGAGAGAGAGAGAGAGAGACAGGGAGGTACAGAGACACAGCATGAGTGGGGGAGCGGCAGAGAATGAGGGAGACAGAATCTGAAGCAGGCTCCAGGCTCTGAGCTGTCAGCACAGAGCCTGATGCAGGGATCGAACCCACGAGCTGCAAAATCATGACCTGAGGCAAAGTCGGGTGCTCAACAAACTGAGCCACCCAGATACCCCTAAATAAGTACTCATTTTCTTAAAAAAGATTATAAGCAGTTATTTTTCCTGGAAATATTAAATAATGAGACTCCAAAATAGCCACCCCACCATAGATGTATCTCTTATTTAGATTTGCAGGTGATTCTGGGCTTAGAATTCATAATCTACTAAAGGGTTAAGTAAGATACACACCATACATACACACATACAGTGAGATTATAAAAATATGATTTGGAGTTTTTAAAACTGACAAAAACTTGTATATCCAACTGAGTGCCTTTCTCTTTACTGGAGTCTCCTTGGTGAGTGGAAAATAATTGCAAGAATGCTAACATTGCTGAAAACTTTCCAAGGCCTCTTTTAGGAAATTTCAAGAGAGCCATGTATTAGTCAGCTCAGGCTGCCAAAACATAATACCACAGACTGGGTGGCTTCAAGACTAAAAATGTGTGTGTCACGGTTCTGGAGGCTAGGAAGTCCAATATCAAGGTGCCAACCTCTTCAGTTCCTTATAAGGGCTTGCCTCCTGCCGTCTTCCAACTACGCTACCATGTGGTCTCTTTGTGCATGTGTGTGTGTGGGGAGAGAGAGAGAGGGAGAGAAGGAGAGAAAGTGACAGCACATGTGCCAGTGAGCTCTCTAGCATCTTCTTATAAGGGCACTAATCCCATTGGACCAAGGCCTCACCCTTATGATGTCACTTAATAACCTCCATGAAGTCATTATCTCAAAATACTATCATATTCAGGTGTTAAGATGCCAATACAGGAAACTGGTGGGGAGACAAAAATATTCAGTCCATAACAAGCCAGTTTAAGAAAAATAACAAAATTTCAAGTGGATTGCCTTTGAAATCAGAGACTTGGTGTTTCAGAAGGAAAAAGCATCACTTGTTTTTTTGTTTGTTTGTTTTGCCTTTTTTCTTTTTGAGTCACCCTTCCTCATCCGACTCATTTACTTGGCTTGGCTTCAAATAATCTTTGGCAGTCTCTAATATTAAAGTTCACTATCAGGGCGCCTGGGTGGCTCAGTCGGTTGGGCGTCCGACTTCGGCTCAGGTCACGATCTCACAGTCCGTGAGTTTGGACCCGGCATCGGAGCCTGACAGCTCAGAGCCTGGAGCCTGCTTCGGATTTTGTGTCTCCCTCTCTCTCTGCCCCTCCCCTGCTCATGCTCTGCCTCTCTGTCTCAAAAATAAATAAAAACATTTTTAAAAATTTTTAAAAAAAATAAATAAAGTTCACTATCAATATGTAAAAACATTGTTACTATAAAAGAATGTACTATAGAGTCTGAAGACAATTTTCAAGGAGGAATTTGATATTTATGTAGAATTATTATAGCACTATTGGAATTAGTGCACAGGCACCTAGGATGATTCTGATATAGGGGTAAGCATTTAATCAGATTAAGAATGTGGGTTATGTTTATCTAGGCAACTAATGGCCTGTGTATCTAGTAACACCTTCTAGTCATTACATATCTACAACACACCAGCAATTAAATAGCATCATGTCATATAAAAGGCAGCAGAGCATACTGAAGTTAAATACTGATGCTTTTATTTTTAGACTCCTTGAAAGTAGGACAATATTTGTCTTGTTTATAACTTTATCTCTAGGGCCTAGAATAATGCTGAGCACAAAGCAGGCACTTAATAAATGCTTACTGAATTGAACTGGTAGGTTATTCTCTAAAAAGCCAACTAAGTGGGTTCTGTTAAACCTGAAACCTTTTTAATATAAAGCAAGGATTGGCAAACAGTATCCCTGGAGCCAAATCTGGCCTGCCATCTGCTTTTGTATGGACTGTAAGTTGAGAATGATTTTTACATTTTTAAAAGTGGGATGGCGGGGGGAAGGAATCAGAAGAATTAAAGTTTGTGCCACTTGAAAATTATGTAAAATTCAAATGTTGATGTGCACTATTAGACCATAGCATAAATATGGTGATTTTTATTAACAAATCTAAGACTTAGTAGGAAGAAATTTTATCCAAAAGGATTATTGCAAGGGGTATGCAGAGACAGAGATTGCTGTAATAGGAAGAGGGAGACCATAGCAATAGAAAGAAAGCTGTGACTATTAGATCACCAAGCATCTCAAGGGTAGGCACAAAGGAATTTTCTTTTGCAAAAAGAAATAAGACTAGAAAGAACCAAGTGTAGAAGTAAGTTTAAAAGTTAAAAGTTGGTGTGATGAATAGTAGATGGAATGTCAGAATGTTTTATGCTGAGGCCAGCCTATTTTCTTTTTCTTTTTTTTAAATAATTTCTTAAATGTTTATTTATTTTTGAGAGAGAGAGAGAGAGAAAGAGATAGTGAGAAAGAGAGCGAGCAGGGGAGGAGCAAAGAGAGAGGGAGACTCAGAATCTGAAGCAGGCTCCAGGCTCCGAGCAGCCAGCACAGAGCCAGACTCAGGGCTAGCACTAATGAACTGTGAGATCATGGCCTAAGCCAAAGTGGTACACTTAACCACCTGAGTAACCCAGGCATCCCTAGGCCAGCCTACTTTCTGGGAGCACCCCTTAAAGAGCAGCTGTATGCTGGCTGAGGGCAGGTCAAAGTTCAGAGGCCGGGGGAAGGTGAGACTGTTAACCAATGTTTGGTTTTAAAAGTATTTTGTTCCCATTCATCAATGGAAACAAAAGAGTTTAGGTAATTATTTCTGAAACAAACAAACAAAAAATGGGAATCTGGAGAGTTTGTGCCTGGCCTTGCCATGGGTAAACAAAGGAGGCCTCCAGGAGTCTTATCTAAGTTATATGGGTAAAGGTGATTCTTTGCAGTAAACTGTTTTCTAGAAGACAACAGGGTAGGGGGATTTCTTAATCTCTCTGTTGTCCAGGACCACAAGGCTCAGGTGAAATTTACCATGTCAGTAGCCACACCCGTCTATTTATATATTGTTGGTGGTTGCTTCTAGGCTATGAAGCAGAGTTGAGTAGTTATATAGAGACTGGATAGTTCACAAAGCTCAAGCAGTTTCTATCTGCCCTGTTACAGAACAAGTTTGCTGACTCCTTATATTAAGGAATTCGGGTGGGGAGAGTTTGATTGAATTGATGAAAATTCTGAATAATGTAATGAACTAAAAGACATGTATCTTAAAAAAAGAGAGAAGTGGGGCTCCTGGGTGGCTCAGTCAGTTAAGCATCCAACTTCGGTTCAGGTCATGATCTCACGGTTTGTGAGTTCAAGTCCCGCATAGGGCTCTGTGCTAACAACTCAGAGCCTGGAGCCTGCTTTGGACTCTGTGTCTCCTTCTCTCTCTCTCTCTCTGCCCTCCCATGTTCATGCTCTGTCTCTCTCTGTCCCAAAAATAAATAAACATTAAAAAAAAAATTTGAAGAGAAAAGAAATGTAGCTTATTAAACTCTTATTCAACCTCCCTGAATTCAGTGAAGTCTCCAGAAAGACATTATCTTCTGATTCCTATCATAGGCTGTGTTGAGTGCCTCCTCCATGTGCCTGGACACTCTCCTATGACTCCCTCCTAGTATTCACTCAACTGTATTGTAAACATTTGTCTCTTTCCCACCTAATTCCTTGAGGAAAGAATAAGACTTTGCCCTCTTCTTTGAAATACTAACACCTAGAAGAGAACCTGAAATTCTGAAGAATGAAGAAAATAACACACACAAATTTTAATGTTCAAAGTCATCGCTAAAAAACATAAAGGCATATCTTGGAGATACTACAGTTCAGTTCCAGACCACCACAATAAAGTGGACATCGCAATAAAGTCAAATGAACTTTTTGGTTTCCCAGAGCATATAAAAGTTATGTTTACACTACACTGTAGTTTTTTAAGTGTTCAATCACATTATATCTTTAAGAAAATGCACACACCTTAATTTAAAATATTTTACTACTGCCAAATTATAACTCATCTTGAGTTTTTTGATCTGAGCTTTTTTTCCAGTTGAAGATTTTGCCTCTAGGTTGATGGCTTCTGACTTATCTAGGTGGTGGTGGCTGGAGTTTGGGGTGGCTGTGGCAATTTCTTAAGACAATGAAGTCTACCCCACTGATTGACTTCCTTTCACAAACAATTTCTCTGCACCATGCATCACTGTTTGATAGAATTTTACCCACAGTAGAAGTTCTTGAAATTTGGGGTCAGTCTTTTCAAACCCTGATGATGCTTTATCAACTAAGTTTATGTAATATTCTAAATCCTTTGTTGTCATTTCAACAATCTTCACAGCATCTTCATCAGGAGTAGGCTCTATCTCCAGAAACCATGTTCTTTGCTCATCCAGAAGAAGCAACTCCTCATCCTGAGATTGCAGCAATCCGGTCACATCTTCAGGCTCCATTTCTCATTCTAGTTCTCTTGCTATTTCCACAATACCTGCAGGTACTTCCTCCACTGCAGTCTTGAACCCTTCAAAGTCCTCTATGAGAAGGCTGGAAACAACTTCTTCCAAACTCCTGTTAATGTTGATACTTTCACCTCTTTCCATGAATCATGAATGTACTTAATGGCATCTAGAATGGTGAATCATTTCCAGAAGGTTTTCAACTTACTTTGCCAAGATCAGAAGAATCACTATCCATGGCAGCTATAGCCTTACAAAAAATGCATTTGTTACATAATAAGACTTTAAAGTCAAAATTACTCCTTAATCCATGGGCTACAGAATGGATGTTGTATTAGTGGACACGAAAACAACATTAATCTTGTTGTACATCTCTGCCAGAACTCTTGGGCGACCAGCCACATTGTCAATTAGCATTGTCAATATTTTGAAAGGCATCTTTTTTTCGGAGCAGTAGGTCCCAACAGTGGGCTTAAAATATCCAGTAAACCATGTTGTAAACAGATGTGCTGTCATCCAGGCTTTGTTGTTCCATTTATACAGCACAGAGTAGATTTAGCATAATTCTTAAGGACCCTAGGATTTTAGGAATGGTATATGAGCACTGGCTTCACCTTCAAGTCACCAGCTGTATTAGTCCCTAACATGAGAGTCAGCCTGTCCTTTGAAGCTTTGAAGCCAGACATTGAGGCATTGACTTCTCCTCTCTAGCTATGAAAGTCCTAGATGGCATCTTCTTCCAATAGAAGGCTGTTACACCTCCTTCAGTGTTACACCTCCACTGAAAATCTATGGTTTAGTGTAGCTACCTTCCTGAATTATCTCAGATAGATCTTCTGGATAATTTGCTGCAGCTTCTATATCAGCACTTGCTGCTTCACCTTGAGCTGGTATGTTGAGCTTGTATGTTACAGAGACAGCTTTTTCTCCTTACAGCTCATGAACCAACCTGTGCTAGCTTCACATTTCTTCTGCAGTATCCTCACCTCTCAGCCTTCATAGGAGTGAAGAGAGTTAAGACCTTGCTCTGGATTAGGCTCTGGCTTACAGGAATGTTGTAGCTGGTTTGATCTTCTATCCAGACCACAAAAACTTTCTCCATATCAGCAATAAGGCTGTTTTACTTTCTTATCACTGTGTGTTCACTGGAGTAGAACTTTTAATTTCCTTCAAGAACTTTTCCTTTGCATTCACAACTTAGCTAACTGTTTGGTACAAGAGGCCTGGCTTTTGGCCTATCTCATTTTTCGACATGCCTTTCTCACCAAGCTTAATCACTTTTAGCTTTTGATTTAAAGGGAGAGCTATGTCACTCTTCCTTCACTTGAACACTGAGAGGCCATTGTAAGATTAATAAGTGGCCTAGACTCAATATTATTGTGTCTCAGGGAATAGGGAGTCCAAGGAGAGGGGAAAAAGTTGGGGAACAACCATTCTGTGGAGAAGTCAGAACACACACAACATACATCGATTAAGTTTGTCTTCTCTGTGCAGGGTTCATGGTGTCAAAAACAATCCCAATAGTAAAATCAAAGACCACTTATCACAGATATAACAAATATATAACAAATATAATAATAATGAAAACTTTGAAATATTGCGAGAAATACCAAAATGTGCCCCAGACACAAAAAGAGCAAATGAGCAAATGCTGTTGGAAAAGTGTCTCCAATTGACTTGCCGGAGGCAGGGTTGCCACAAACCTTCAAATGGTAAAAAAAAAAAAAAAAAAAAAAAAAATGCAGTATCTACAAAGCATAATAAACCAAAGTGCAATGCAGTGAGGTGTGCCTGTATTGCCAAAGACAAGTCTGGCTCCAGGGAGAAGGTAAGAACAATCTCTAATCACACTGAGCATATGCAAATAGCTACTGTTAGAGTGCAGAGAAACACTTTGTTCTCTTTAGTAGGTTAAATATGCCTCTCCACAAATGTGTTAACATCCTTCCTTTGCTCAGCAAATCCTCTTTTCATGAGCTGTTCAAAGGTAAACTTTGGATTATCATAACCTCCATATCTGCATGCTTATATTAAGCTCATCTCTCCCATATTAAAAAGAAATTAGTCTTCAACCCCCACATTCACCACAAATATCAACTAACTTTTCTCACCCCTTTCGTAAACATCTGTAACAAGTTGTCTACACTCTCTCTCTGAAAATGTACTTCAACCATTAATAATCCTCCTGATATCAGTTCTCCTTTGGGGACTCTTTCTTTGCCAACTCTTAAGTGTTACCGTTTCTCTGAACGTCCAGTTAGGTTCTCTCACTGGTAATGCAGTCGTCTTGAACAAGCTCACTCAGTTTCATGGCTGAAAGGATGATCTCAAGGCTTATCACATACAAAGCAGCATTTCTAGCTTTTAACACCATCTGTAAGTTCCAGGACTATACTTGCACACTATCTGCTAGACACCTTTACTTGAATAGCCCACAGACACTTAAGATTTAAAACCTCTAAGAGAGAACTAAAGACCTTTCCTCCAGCCCCTAAATTCCTCATCTTGGGTTTCTGCTTTCAGAGAATGCCACCATTATCCACCATGGACTCCACATTATCCAGAATATCTTTATGGAGTTAGTCACTGATGCCTGCTGATTTTACTTCCTAAATACTTCTCAAATGTCTTCACATCTCACAATTCCATCTGCCTTTATTGTGCTTCCCATAACAATATTTTAACTGGTTTTATCCCTGCGACAACCTCATAACAGGTTTCCCAGTCCTCATTTTTATCATCACAGAAAGTTCTTCATTCTAAAATGCAAATTAGACCAAGACACATACATGCTTAGAAATACCTTAGGGTAAGTCCAAACTCTTTAATGTAACTTAAAAGAACCTTTGTGATCTGGGAACCGCCCCCCCCCCCCCACCACGCTCACACACACTGGCTTCCAGCCACACAGAATGTATCACTGTCTCTAGGCTCCAATCCTTTTCACAGGAAGTTTTATCTTTACAGAATACCCCTTCTCCACACAAACACTGGTTCTGTTCCCAGTCAATTTCTATTCATCATTGATATTGAAGCTTAGATACCCTTTTTCTAAGAAGTTTCTGCATTACCCCTTCCTCACCACCATCAAGTCTGTTAGGGGGCCCATCCTGTCTCTCCCTTAGGACCCTATACTTCTCCTCTCACAGCCCATATCACACTGTGTTTTAATTGCCTACGTTCTCCTTTAAATCTCACATAATTGGCAAGGTATGTGAAGTCAGAACACATGTTTAGATTGGCCTGTCATGTATCCCCAAAACCTATTTCACCACCTGGCACATGGCTGGCATTCAATAAATGAATGTAAAAACATGTAAGAATAAAATACTTTCTGTACTTCAAAGAAAAATGGTGAAAGAAATCCCTTCTTTTGTCCCTTTCAAAATAATTAGCACAGATTATTAAATAAACAGATCAGTTTACTGGCCCAAACCTGTAGTAATAACTTAAAAAAAAACCCTATAATGCCTAAGGACTATAGAAAATTTTACCTAAAAAATTAGTATTGTGTTGTTATTATCATTATTTTTGTTGTTGTCTAGATTAGCCCTGTGGTTTAAAAATCTATTTGTTTGGTCAAATTTGATAATTGAGAATAAGGTCTTCAATTGATCAGAACTTTTACTTTGAGGGATTATACAAGATGTCCATAAACACTAGTCAATGTGTAAGTATGCTTCAAAACCATGGCCCTCTCTGAATTTTTGTTCCATCAAGGAAATTGCCTTCCTTTTCCTGTACCCCTCCACTATCTGATTTTTGAAGCCCACCTTGAAATGTATTAACCTTGCTCTGCTACCCCCACTCAGAGCTTACATGCATAGAGTATGTATTTCATCAAACCCCAGAAAATTTCTAGAAAACTGAGATGGGGCTTTCAAAAGATACAAAGTGTTGTAGGTTTGGCATCACCCACACCATCCATTTCAGTTGATTTGCTATTAGCGTCTGTGATGTGGCTTGGAGGTGGCTGCCAAACCTTGAATATCACTGAGATGAAATTTAGCTGGTGGGGCTGAAGCCAGGCTTATTACCGTTCAGATTATGGAGCTTCATGATTGTCCTCTCTTGTTAGCATGCCTCTGCTTGAGCACAAAAAGCATAGATTGCTTTGCAAAATCTATCTTAATTAATCATAAATAGTGCCTGATGGGAAGATTGCTGCTTTCATCTTAGTTAAATAAAACACAATCACCAAATCCTTTTCTTGCTCCAGGTTTTCACAGTATTGTGCAGGTTGCCTCCTTACATATTTGAGATGCTGGGAGGTCTAATCGCATGAGTGTGTTGCTAAGAGCCTCATTAGGTGGTGCTATCAAAGGCTGTTCCCAGCCCCTTCTCCATCAGCAGAGCCAAGTCCCCATGAGTTAAATGGGGACACTGGAATGGCAAAACAATCCCACTCCTTCCCAGCAGCTAATTAAGAAGGAGGGTAAAGCATTGTGCTAAAGACTTCAGTGAGTTTGCCTTGCAGCTCTTCAAGGGTGACCTTGCAGAAAATGGTGAAAGTACAGAAGAGAGTCACTGTTGCGTGGTAAATGATCATCAGGAAAGTTCAAATGCTACCAAATGGGTGGCTAAGTATGCTAGAATAAGCTTGCTTTGTTCTCTGCCCCTTTGAACTCACAAAATTTCCTTTCTGTACAAAATAGAAAGCAAATAATGAAGAACTTAACACTGCACTTAAATGGACAATATATAATCAGCCTCTTGCACCAGTAATACAAATGCTATGTATTAGGGTTTAAATACAGCAGTTTACTGTGAGGCACCCATGTAATATAATGGGCCTATGTATCTGTATAATGAGTATTGTAATTGCCCTTCTCTCATGCCAGTCTCTATTTATAGAGCTTTAAAAAAAAAAAAGCTAAAAATTCAATTTCCCACCTTCTCTTGCAGCTTCAGGTAAGTCCCTGTAATGCAGTTCTGACCAATGAAATATAAGGAGAAATCTCCTGACACCATCCCTTCTCCCATCTTCCTTCTGCCTGGAATGAGGAAATGTACCAGTACTTGGAGACAGGAAAACAAAAGTCACATGCCTAGGATGGCAAAGTGGAAGACAGAAGAAACTGATTTCTTAATGCCATCTGGATGGGCCTTTCAAGTCCTGGATCACCTGTGCCCAGATCTCATGGTGTAGAACAGAAACTCCTATGTGTGTAAGTTACTATTAGGCAGGTCACGTGTTCTAGGGAGCAGACTCCAGTCCCCTCAGATGGAGAACACAAGTGACTTATGATAACCTCCTGCCTTTTTTCTAAGAATGTCATTTCTCTCTTATTCCACAGGTCTAGACTGTGTATCTGAGAATTGATATAAGAGTGCCACATGAGGAGAGAATCAGGCCCAATTCATCGCTTCTTCTGAAAAAATGCTACAGGTTCTTAACATGCAGGAATTAATGTCCTGAAAACCTTATCCAATGCTCAAATTCACAAATACCACATGTATTACCCAGAATCCAGTCAGGAAAACAAAAGCAAAATTGTGTATTTCAACAGAGGATATTTAATATCGGGGATTTAATCTGGAGAGAGGAGCAGCATCACTGAGGTAAACCAGAGACGACAACAGGGAGCAGTTACTACTCCTAAAGCTGGAGGGACACAAGAGAGGACGCAGTTGTAAACAACGCAAGAGCTCAGAGAAGGAGCCTGAAAGAGATCCTGGTCAAATCTTGAAAAAGACACCCCTCCTGGAAAGTGAGCACATTTAAGATGTCAGAGGGGCCTGGTGAAGTTCACACACAGACCTCTGAGGAGGTAGATTTGCCAGGCTGTTCTGATACCTCCAAAGGGATGTGATACCTCTAGGCTTGTTCCAGGAGTGCTGAAAGATGCTGCACCAGGTCCTGGGGCTGGAGGCTGGGGTAAACCACACAATTTGCTGAGCTGCTGCTGTCAGGTGATGCTGACAGGGCCCTGAGCACATGGGAAAAAGGAACTGCTTTCCCCCTCGTTCTCCTTTCCACTCCCCTTCTCCTGCCTCCTCCTGGCCAAAACTAAGGGGAAGCCAGCTAGAAAGACTCTGGGAAACGTAGTTCACAATGTTCTAGCCCCAGCATTGCATCCCAGAACAGATTGGAACAGGGTAGACTGGGAACTATGACACTTTAGGCAAATAAATTATCACAGCAAGAAATGCAGTAGGGTGCCTGAAACATTGAAGAGATGCCATCGTAGCAGTATTAACACAGAACTGAAGTTATTTCTGAAAGTATTGTGCAATTCTTCCATAAAAACAAAATTCTACTTTTCTGGTTAAAAATCACCAATAATTTTAAAATATATACAAATATTATTTTTCTCTTTATTTTATTAATACATAGTCATTGTAGGAAGATTAGAAAACAATTAAAAAATCATAAAATAAAAGCTACCTTTAATTTTAAATTTATATTTCTGACATAAATATTGCCAGAAGTCAAGGTTCACATCTATAACAAACAAAGATAACATTTACTACAACTTACCAAGCACCCTTTTAAATGTTTTGTATGTAGGGGAACCTGGGTAGCTCAGTTGGTTAAGCATCCGACTCTTGATTTTGGCTCAGGTCACAATCTCATGGTTCTTACTGACAGAGAGGAGCCTGCTTGGGATTCTGTCTCTCCCTGTCTCTCTGCTCCTCCCCCACTCTCTCTCTTAAAATAAATAATCATGTTTTTAAAAACGCTATACATGTAGTATACCTTTTAATACTCAACCATTTGGGTTAGATATGAATATTACCATGTGTATTTTTCAGGTGTGGAAACTGAAGCCCAGAGAGGTTAAGGGACCACCCAACATCATGCATCTAGTAAGCAGTGGAGCTGGACATCAAATCCAGGCAATCTAGCTTCAGAAACCGCTTGCTTGGCCACAGCCCTATATTAGCATCTTTGGTGATCTAAATTCCTCTTTTGTCACCATATGTAGTATTTGATAAAGATATTTTTACTTAATATAAAAGGTATGTATGTAATCATCATTATTTGCTTAGGCTTAAGTCCTAGACATGTAATTATAAAGTCACAGAACTATTTATTTTGCATTTTGGGGAAATGTCTCATTATTCTTGAAAGTTATAGTTAGTTAAAATATCATGAGTATGTTGTGAGAGAATCTGCTTCTGGGAGCCTCACCCAAACAGTAGTTTAGCTCTTTTTCTCACTAGTAGTTTGTTCTCTTCTATTGGTATGTCCATTATTGTTTCTCTTCCTGCCGGTTTGTCTCCTTCTGGAATTTCCATAATACATTTTTTAGATATCCTAAATTTGTCCTTATAAATCTCATATATTCTTTTTTTTTTAATTTTTTAAATGTTTCTTCATTTACTTAGAGAGAGAGAGAGAGAGAGCGAGCGAGCAGGGGAGGAGCAGAAAGAGAGCATAGAGAAGATCCCAAGCAGACTCCAGCACTGTCAGCACAGAGCCAGACGCAGGGCCCGATCCCACAAACTGTGAGACCAAGACCTGAGCCGAAATCAAGAGTTAGACTCTTAACTGACTGAGCCACCCAGGCACCCCAGAATCTCATCTTTTCTTTTATTATTCTTCTCCTTTCCTGTAACTCCTAGGCAACTGTCTCAAGTTCATCTTCTAATTCATTGATTTGGTTTTCTATGAAACGGATGCTGCCATTCACAGGTTATTTCACAGTTTTAAATATCCACATTTTTAATATCCAGTTAATCATTCCTACGTTCAGATTGTTTCATGATTACAAATGTCTTAATATCATAGGCACAGAAACATTTCAGATCAAGTTGAGACTATAAATTAGTATATTCTAAGGAATTCTTCCTGTTTCTTAGAGAAATTATTTACAAGGATACATGTTCTCTTACTTCCTTACTATGAACTATAAAATTAAATTACAATATTATATTACATATGTCTGGTAATTTTCTATCTACTTCTTCCTACTGACGCATATGTGTTCAGTTATGATGGTCTGTTTAAAATCATGGTACCTCCATTCAAGTATTTCCAGTACAAATGAAGAGAAAGAATTTTAAATTTAGTACAGATTTCCTTTGCCCTATTATAATCCTGTAGCCTTTAGAAATAGGCAGGCCCCTTTAGCCATCAGCCATCAGATACTTTGCTAAAGAACCAAGAATTGTCTTTTGCACTGTGTATACATACATACATACAGTGGTCTCTGCCCCTGGTTCCTAACACATAGTTCCTAAAACCTTTGTAAACAGAGGTGCTAGGAGTATCTTTTGTTCTAACATTTAGTCTTTGACCTTAGTTCCTGGCCCAGAGCTCCCAAATCCCTTGGAATTTCTGTGTTGATGGCAGTGCCTTTGTTCTAATGAAGTTAACTCTTGGTTGGCTCCTAGATGGAGAATGCTCACCAGAAAGACAAAGCCATAAGTAGAAGCTTAGAATTAACAGCCTCACATCCCACTCTCCAGAGAGGGAAAAGGGGCTGACAACAGAGTTGATAATTGATCATACCTATGTGATAAAGCCTCCATAAAAATCCCAATAATAAGGGGTTCTGGGAGCTTCTAGGATGGTGATCACATGTACATGCCAGAAGTGTTGCACACCCCAATGCCATAGTGACCAAAGCTCCTATTCTTGAGACTCTTCCAGACCTCACCCTATGTATCTCTTCACCTGCTGTTTATGTGTACCCTTTATCATATCTTTTATTATATAATAAACTGGTAAACATGTTTCCCTGAGTTCTGCAAGCTATTCTAGCAAATAATCAAATCCAAGGGGGAAGTCATGGAAACTTCTAATTTATACCTAAGGGGGCTAAAAGTTGTGAGTAACCTGAAGACCTACTACATGTGATTGACATCTGACATGGGAAGCAGTCTCATGGAATTGAGTTCTTAACCTGTAGGGTCTGTGTTAACTCTGTGTTAACTCTGAAATTGAACTGAATTATAGGACACCCACCTGGTGTCACAAAGAATTGTTTGGTATAGGAAAAAACTCACACATCTGGTGTCAGAAATGTGAGTGTGGTAGTAGTGTGAGAGTAAGAGAAACACATGAGAAATGAATTTTTCCTTCACAACACAGAAGGTATGGTAGCTTAACGTCAACAGAGATAGAGTGCCCTTCTACCTAAAGGATAAACCTTGAGCTAGCACCAAAATTGATCCCCAATGTCTGATGTTCTTCCAAAGGGTAAGGGGAGCATTTCTCTCTCTTGTCCCATAACCCCCCCCAATCTCTTACCTCACTGCTCTAGGCTAAGAATTGCTAGTAGAGTTCCTTCAGGAGCCTCTGCCATTTCACTGCCCAAAAAGACTTTTTCTTGTCATTAAATGAACTGCCAGCCAGCCAGTCCTTCCTCAAACTGACTTTATCTTATACTACATTTCATGAAACTTCTGACTTCCAGGTAGCACTCATGCTGGTTTCTTGGTGTGATAAAAACATAGTCCCCTTATTTCAATGTGCTTTTTTCCCATTCCAAAATGTGGAACCAAGTGCAGTTTAAATGCATATGAAAAAATTTCCACATTTACCAGAACCAAACTATCAGTTGCCATGATCTCTTCAATACATCTTTATTCTCCGAACCAGAAGTTCATTTACATTTCCACCAATAGTTTCAATTGTTCTTTCAGGGTTAACATTGATATGGGGATTTACATTTACATTTCCTAGCAAAAACTGTATGCTTCAGAAAGATTACAGTACTATAGATCACACCATTTGCCAACGGAAGCTGTAAAAACTGAATGCTCGATGTATTTCTAAGCATATTCTAACTGATGGTGGCTCAGCTACCACCTGTGAATTTAAAAGTTTTCTCAAGGAAAATAAATACTTTGATAATTTGGAGAAGGAAATACCCATGAATATCTTAGGATCACATTTGGGGATAGATTTACCTGTAGATCCAGTGCTGCATGCGGTTTTGCAAGGCCCTGTGTGTAGCCTTGAAGCGAAGGGAAAAAGAACAAAACTACCATCCTGAAGCATGCTGATGTCTCAGACTAAAAGCAGTGCAACATCCGTAAGTGGAACTTCTATGTCAGTCAGTAATAGAGAACACTGTTTTCAAAACACCAAGGAAGTTTTAAGTCATTGTGACTCCTTATCAACTACTTAGTGGAGTTTCCATCTATCTTTGCTGTTCTTGGACATTCTTGCTCAGTTTAATAAACATGCACAACAGGTCCCCACTGGTAGTTTTCTAAGACAAGTTTGCTCATCTAAAGACGGAATTATCAATGTGACCTAACATTTTCTAATCAGATTCTATATGTCCCCCCCTTGTCACTAAAGAGCGACTTTATTAGTAATTACTAATAGCTGCAACAAATCAGTATGTAATTATTTAGGAAGTATAATAAAACAAATTCCCTGAAATGAAGGTAATGGAAAGGGGAAGAATCTTTTTTCTTACATGTTTGTTTGTTTGTTTGTTTGTTTGGTTTGTTTTTGAGAGAGGGCACATGAGCAGGGGAGGGGCAAAAGAAAGGGAATCAGAATCACAAGCAGGTACCACACGGAGCCTGATCTCACGAACCCTGAGATCATGACCTGAGCCGAAATCAAGAGTCAGATGCTTAATCGACTGAGCCACCCAGGCACCCTGGAAAGGGGAAGAATCTTTGAAAATTTAGGTTAAGGAGTCATCATGATGACACCCAGCAAGTTAAATAAAAGAATCAACTCTTATTTCACAAGCTAGCCCACCTTCTCAACAAACAGAAGACATATTTGTCACTAGAACTGTAAAAAAATATATATCATAATAAGTTTAATAACTATTGGAAATATGCCCAATTCTAAACATGCAAAAGATGGAGAAGAACTGTGATGATGAATAAGAACATAAAGAAGGAGGACAAAGTGCAGCAAACAAAACCTCAAATTCCAAAAGTCACCTCATGCTGTCAATATTAAAAATAGGCCCATCAAGGAATCTTGATGTGCAAACAGCTCTTCATCAAACCTGCCAAGTTAAATAAGAGCCAAAGTGATGGTCAGATGATGGGTACATATCCATCTCCATCACCCATCTGGATGTCTATGAAGAGTGACTTGAAAGAATATCCAATGCACATATGCCAATAAAAGATCACTAAGTAACCGGGTAAAGGCACCAAGAATCATCAAGGCTGATACAAATTCAAATGCATTCTCAACTTGAAGACCAGACAGGAAGTATTTTTTTTTTCCACTCTTCAGTTTGGATCTTAGCACAAATTTTACATTCCCCTGAAGGCAGTGATCCAAGCAGTTGCATTGCCACTTTTATTAGATATACCCCATTCTCTAAATGGATTTGGATCTAAATATGTCCTCAGGTACCTAAAGCTAACAACATTCAAGTGGTGGGAGACAAGAGAGGCCGGGCTAGGAAAGGGGCAAGGCAGGGTGACTATGTTACAATCAGGAACTAAAGTTATATAAACCTGGGGTGTAAACTCTATCCACTTGTCTTACACCACAGAAATCCACCCAATATTCTGCCACTTGGAAAGCATACCATATACTGAATCGATTAAAATGTACTTTGAATTTAGTATGGATCATGACATTTCAAGTTAGAATCACGTGGGTCAACTCCTTGCAAAGTAATTGGTTGGTTGGCTGGGTTAACATAGAAGAATCCAGGATATGAAAGCCCACTAAACCTGTATTCTAAATCAAGTTGTTACTTTGATGGTTTCCTGTCTCACATTCAGGTCCTTTATCCATTTTGAACTTTGGATCTAAATGCGACATTTCAATCAGTCAGCAATTATTACACATTTGCCCAAGAAAATGTGTTCAAAGATATATAAGGAAAATATTGGGGAGATCACAATCTAATTGATAAAATGTTTATAGTCATTTTCTACAAAAACAACAAAAACAGACCATTTTAATTCGGTTCCTAACTATGTGGTAGAGACTGCACAATCTTTAAGAGTTTAGGGAAGGTGACCACACTGTGGGCTAGAACAATCCCAGAAAACTTAACTGAGGTGGTAAGACTAGATTGAAGCCTTGATCAACAGGATTTGATTAAGTAGAAAGGGGAGAATATTTTAGGCAAGAAAACAACAGAAGCAAAAGCAAGGAGAGAGGAATAGAGCGAGGTATATTTTTTCTTTTAACTACAGTGAATAAGCCCTTCCTTGCCTCTTGACTTGTCTGTATTGTTTTAACAACTATCTCTGAACTAGCTGAATGATGAATGGCCCTAGGAAAAAAGGTAGAGCATATGAATGAGTGGTAGCGGATAAAAAGAAAGAAAATCATCAGGGGTAGAAACTATAAAAGGAAAATTAAATTGCTGGGACTACATAATGAATTTAAATTTTCAGTCATAAACTGATATATGCAAAAATGTAACTTATTTTTCTATAGTCAAAGATAATTTCTATCATTAAGTTCCCATTTCTGCTCAGTAGCAGAAAACTGATTATCAAGTTGCTTTCAGGTAAATTTCTTCCCATTCAGGCACTTCTCAGTCAATTCAGGTTTATAATGCAGCCGTATTCAGATTTTTAAAATCACTCTCAGATTTTATTCTCTCTCCCTTTTCCCCATGTTGATTCAAATCTCTGGGAAACTTCACCCACCATTACAAAAGCAATAATGAAAAGAAAAAGAGAAGCCCCATTCCATAGTCTCTTTATGGTTACATCTTATTAAAAAGAAAACCAGGGGCCCACAATGGTGTCACTTGCCCCCAAGCCAGTAAACTAACAGTACCTAATCTAACTGGAGTTTCAACATCCCAGAAATGTAACCTTTAACCAGTCAACATAGGACTTTCTGGACCAGCATTAGGGAATTTCCTGAAAGACCCATTCCATTCCCCTCAGGAGGACAACCTTGCCAAAGACAAAGGGTTCTTTGCTGATTATTTCCTCTTTGCTGCTCCAATTCCTGAGTGGGTTAGTAAAGCCAATTAGATCTTTAATATTTACTGTATTGAATTTTTGTTACTCAACAGTCCTAAGCTACCTTTCTGTGAGATGTACCTTGTCTTATGTGGTCATCAGACACACCCTCTTCATGCTGACACCCATTGAGATGACCAGTCATCTGGTCAAGGATTTGGGTTGGAGGTCTCTGTTCCTATTACTTTACCCAGGTGTCCAAAGTTCTGCCTTAGCCTTCAGTTTCTAAGTCCAGTACTGCTATGTGGGAGGTCTTCCTTGTTCACATACCCAGGGTTTCCATGATCTTTCAGTCCTCCCTAGCTCTTCTATACCTTTCCCATGGGCACTGGGAAGGTTAACCCATTTTGCTAGCCCATCCTGAGGCCTTAGAAGGCTGAGCTGCCAGCAGACACTCACTTTGACCCTAACAAACCATTGGGCATCTCTTCTCCAGATTTTTTGCACCATTATATTCAAGAAATATACCACCTGTCTATCACCAGAACTCTAAGAGGGACAGGCAAAACTCTGCTCCACACTGCTGCTGCTCATATTTGTCCTCTCCATCTTCATGCCCAGTATCCCCAAGGGATGGTAGAGACAGTGTCACACACCCAGTAAATGCCTTCTCACCTTCTATACCTCTTTCCCTGATTGGAAGATTTTTAATTAACTTTATTCTGGGAGCTGGGTAGAAGAAAATTGGACCTACATATCTATTCTTGTTTTTAATTTTTGCTGCTTTGTACCTGAGAGTACTTCACGAAGTTAAACACAAAGAACATGGCATTTATTATTCTTCCTCTCAATTGTTCAAAATTGTAAGGGTTATCAGCTATTAAACTGGGAGGCTGAGGAAGGGTATAACATACACAAAAATTACAATTTACCAATCTACCACATCTTGTTGACTTTTAATGTCAACAAGTAAGAGGATAAACTGAAATGTAATGGTGACTTAAGACTTGAGCAAGCCTAGAGTATGATTTCTATTTCTCTAGGGCAGGAATTCCATTAATTAACTTATTCATTCACCCATTCCTTTATTCATTTAATAATATTTACTGAACACCTATCAGTGGCAATGTTTTTGGATATACCAGCAGGCAAGTTCCCCGCTCTTGTTGAATAAACATTGTAATGGGGAAGATACACAATAGACAAATAAACAGATAATTCTTAACAGTTATAAGAATCACGAGGAATTAGGATATTAGGATAAAATCTCTGGAGATGGATCTTTCAGATCAGTGGTGAAAGTGATAAGAATGCTGTTTGTTTTTGTTTATTTGTTTGTTTAATCTTAATAGTTTTTAATCAAGTCTGGACTTCCCAAACCAATAGGGTCTGAGAAGGCTATCTGTTCACTACTTTACTGAGCTGGTGATACAACTACAGAGAATGGGCTCCACAGACCTCACTCCTTCTGAAATGGAGCTCTAAAATGCTTGAAAACAAGGAGTGCTCCAGACTCCTGTGGTTGTGCTGCCTTTGTGAGAGTTTAATTGCTTTTAAATGCATATGAATGTCAGTTTGAACCAGGCTAAATATGTCTTCCCGGAGACAGCGCATTTGGTCTTTCTTTCAAGTTCTTTTGTTTGCTTGAATCAGCTTTGTAGTTTAACAGATGTTTTTAGAGGAAATGGAGACATAAGCTTTTATAATGCTGAAAATTAAATGAGAAACAATACTCTTCTCATCACCCTCCCCCAAAACATGCAACCCTGCAACACTGGCAGCCCACCTTACACTGCAGAAAATCTTCACTCTTAGAGGATACACCTTGCTAAAATGAAAGACATTTGTTGTGTATACCTGGAGTTCATTATATATTGTTTATTCTTTGGGGAGATACATAATTGAACGTGTAAGTGATTATCCCTTTAGCCTTGGGGAAGGATAGTTGTTTCCAAGATTCATAAAATTTCCTCCCTTTAATTAAAAATAAAGTAAAATTACCATAAGAATATAAATGCCTAGATCTTCTGGGCCAAGCCTACCTCTCCAACCTTCTGCTCTACCCCACATGCAAATTCTTTGTCCAAATTCAACACCCTCCACCCACCGCCACACACACTCCTCTCCCCATGTTTCTGCCACCTTTAGTTTATGAAGCTGTTCCCTTACTGGGCTGCTTTCCTCTTACCCAGATCCAACAATTAGCTTTACTTGTGCCCTTGCTTCTACAACACTATTGTAAGGTCCTTACTGGAAGGTAACAGAATACAAAGAGCATCCGCTTTGGAATCAAACAAACCTATGCTAATTCTAACTCTATAAATTTTACATATGTGATCTTGGACCAATCAGTTAACCCATCCCAACATTAGGTCTCTATTCTGTAAAATTTCCTTCTGTCTCTCCAAAAGTAACTTTCATTTTTCAGACAGATCTCCTATCTTCTGTGTGAGATAGGTGCAGTAGCTCTAGAGTCCATACTCATCACCTCAAATCTGTTAGAAAGGAGAGAATGTCCCGCCAAACAATAAAAATTCAGAGTGACTTATCAGGCTAGGTCACATCTCCAGCTGGACAGATCACATAGGCCAGGGGAACACTATACATTGATTGTGTTACTTCACAAGTTCTATAATTAGATTTGAGAGTTCTGTGGATTCTACCAGAGCACTTGTATTGAACACAGACGAAAGGGTGGTCCGTAGGACAGTCTTCCAAAACAACTGGAAAGAACAATTAGTACATGATAAAATCAGTTTGGTGAGTTGCAACCAAATATTTTTTTGTTTGTTTTGTTTTTAGTTTTTTAGTAGAGGGAATAGAAGGGGACAGTATGGAAGAAAAAATAATGTGAACAAAAGAAACAAGAAGAAAAATATCAGAGGGTAAAACAGGTAATAAATTTTTTTATTTTATAAAAAACTTTATTCACTATTAAACACTGTTTACTAGGTTGCGGTATTAATACATTGTTTTGGTAGGTGATATTAAAAATTTTTGAAAACCAGTGTCCTGGTGGAAAATTAAAATATGATTATCAAAGGAGATATGGATACTAAGCAAGCAAAAACCTATGAAAATCCACCACATCAGGAAAGATTACACAGTGGGTGCTCAACTGATGTTTATGGAATATATTCTAGAACTTATATTTTGATTGATATGCCTCTTGTCATTGAACAGCATTTAATCACATCCTCTAGAAGGAGACAGTTTACACTTCGTGGGTTCGAATTTCTGAAGCAATTATCAAGATAACTTGAGTTAAGTGTTTAAACAGTTAAGGTTCGGGGCGCCTGGGTGGCGCAGTCGGTTAAGCGTCCGACTTCAGCCAGGTCACGATCTCGCGGTCCTTTAGTTCGAGCCCCGTGTCGGGCTCTGGGCTGATGGCTCAGAGCCTGGAGCCTGTTTCTGATTCTCTGTCTCCCTCTCTCTCTGCCCCTCCCCCGTTCATGCTCTGTCTCTCTCTGTCCCAAAAATAAATAAACGTTGAAAAAAAAAATTTAAACAGTTAAGGTTCCTGAGTGCCCTGAGCTGAGGCTAGCATAATGAGGTTTTCCAAAACTGGTTGACTCTGGCAAATGCAGAGACAGGTAGGAATGGGCAGCTTGAAATAAGCACAGTTTGTCTTTGACACTATCTCTCTCCCCAGATTATCCATTCTCCTTTCTCTAGTAATCCACTGTCCCCATTAACTGAAGCCAGGCACTAGCCTCCAGTTGCATGCATTATCCATTTTCATAATAGGTCTATAGAATAAAAACTGATTCAAAGCAGGAGAATTTACTCTGTTGAGAGGGACAAGAAAGAGGAGAGGAGAGGGGAGGGGAGGGGAGGGGAGGGGAGGAGAGGGAAGGAGGAAGTTAGTTGGAAAGAAAGAATATTTTATAAGTTTGTCCCCATCATATATAACTAGACTAAGAAAATGAACTTTGGAGGAAATTAATTTGGCATTAAGGACACAGCTGGAATGTTTACATTGCATAAAGACCCAGACGCACAACAGAGAAGAAAAGTTATAAAAGACAACATTGGCCACAACAGCCTTGTAAAATGTGGTAACAATATATCCATAGAGAAAAATAAACCTAATGGCAACATAACTTTTAATTGTAGAATCACTAGTAAGTATCTTGTATCTGGTGTGTGTGTGTGTGTGTGTGTGTGTGTGTGTGTGTGTGTGTGAGAGAGAGAGAGAGAGAGACAGAGACAGAGACAGAGAGGGGAAGGAGGGAGGGAGGGAAATGGGACAATAACAAGCACATGCATCTTAAATATATTATAGAAAATGAATAGCATCATATAACACTTTTACAAGAGATCACTCTTTGACTTGCCCCTCCTCTCAGCAGAGAGTAGAGTGACTGGAATACTGATGTAATGAATAATTTTGTGGAAAAATTGAGGCAAAATTTCAACCCACCCCCTTCTTTAATTATCTTCATCTAGGTAGTAATCCCTTGTGTTCATACAGCACTCAATGGATTTTATTTCATTTGATCATGTAAAATCATAGGAAGTAAGAACTGGAAGGGATCCTGAAAAACACCCTGTCAAATCCATGAGCTTTCTACACAAGAAAACCAAGGCCCTGAGTTGTTAAGCAGCTTGGTCAATACCAAAATAATTAATGTTAGAGCCAGAACCAGAATTAGGAGTGATACAATGGCTAACATGTGCCCATTTCTCCTTTTCTGTTGAAAAAGACAATGCAGGTGGCCACCTTCATGGAATGATTTCATTTCTTCAGAGAAGACACTAAAACATGATTTGAGACTGGTCTAGTGGGCAGCTGTGGTCAGGAAGTAGCAGCAGCAGCAACAACAAAAAGGAACAAAAGGACAACAAACCAATTACTAAGAAGGCAATTTTGAACAAGGGTTTTGATCAATGTATTGAATCTCAGGACAACTGTTCAGACAATTATGAGTGTAGCTTTTATTAGGGCTGAAACGCCTATCAGTGATTCAGGAGACTGTCCTCCACTGAAGGAAAAAAAAAGAACCTGGTGACTTACCAAGCCACCAGAATGACTTTCTTTACCTCTTAAATGGATTGAGTTTTGTGGATCCATAAATAAAATGATAATCCTCAAAAGCACTAAATGCTATAACAAAGCCATGAAAATTGCACTCTTTATTCAATTTAGAGAAAATTGCACCCATTTAATGTGTTTACCTTTCATCGTGAAATACATACCAGAAAGCTAGGCTTGTCTGATTTGTAATTTCAAGATTTAAGATCTTAAAATTCTCAGTGCCTAGTCTGACATCCTAAATACTACATATGCAGGAGCCAGTAAAGATACAAACTTCAAGTTATAAGATAAATAAGTCCTGAGGATATAATGTATAGCACAGTGACTATAGTTAATACTGTGTTGTATATTTGAAAGGCACTAGAAGAGTGTATCTTCAAAGTTCTCATTCCAAGAAAAAATAAATTTGTAACTTTGTGGTGATAGATGTTAACTAAACTTACTGTGGTTATCGTTTCACAGTATGTGCATATATTAAACCATTGTTGTACACCTAAACCTAACACTACGTTAGATGTCAATTAAATCTCAATAAAAACAAATAGAGACGTGACTCAGCATCACTGAAACTGGTCCCTGTCCTTCAAGGGAGATGAGAGATATTCACGAGGTAGAGAGTAAGAGAAACAAACATATAATACCAAATATGTACCAAGAAAATCTCTACAGATTTTGTAAAAGTGGTGAAGATGGCAAAGACTAACTAGAAAGCTTAATATATAACAGCCAGATTAATTTGTTAAGAAACACTCATTGTTCTTTGGAAAAGGAAGCAGGCATCAAAAATTTAAAGAATTGTCACTGAGAGTATTCTTTTTCTTCCAATTTTTTTCTTCTTTTCAAGTTGGAAACCCAATAGTATTAAATATTTAGTGATGACATTTCTTCTAGACATTCAAGAGAGCAGATTTCATGAACACAATGAAAAAGAATAATTCTTAGACATATAAATAGATGGTCATTTTTTGTCTCCATTGGTGGTGTTGAAATTATTCAGGACACAATAACTTTTTGCTCAATGTCTGTATTCATATCTGGGAAGTCTTTCAAACACTAAAAGCACATCTAAACTCTCTCACAGAGAAGCCTGATAAACCTCCTCTGAAAAACCCAGTCATCATTATCCTGTCTTCTTGCTTTAGTGAGACCCTAAGAAAAGGACCACAGAAGTCACAAAGATATGATCCTTTTTCATTGGGTGTTTCTGCTTTGAAAACTTCAGTTATAACCCCCAAACCAGAGAGATATTTGGTTCTATTTTTCTTTGAGGAACACAGTAAAACATATTCCAGTAGCCCTATTAGAAATTATGTGCTTTTTTTTTTTTAAGTTTATTTATTTTGAGAGGGGGAGGCACAGAGAGAGAGAGAGAGAGAGGGAGAGAGAGAATCGCAAGCAGGCTTGGCACCATCAGCATGAAGCCCGATATGGGACTCGAACTCACAAACCATGAGATCTTGACATGAGCCGAAACAAAAGTCATATGCTTAACCCTAGAAATTATGTGCTTTTTGCCCCTGAATCTGCATGCTGTTTAAACTAACAGGACACGCATGGATTCTCCATAGGTATCCATTCATCCTTGAAAGTTCACTAAGTTTCCACTATGTGGTAACTCCTGTCTAGACCTTTTGTGGGTAACATAAATATAAGGCATGATCTTGGCCCTCTGTTGCTTAGAGTGTAGCTCAAAATGTCCAAGGTAAGTATACCACTGATATGAAATAGCTCACCATTCTAGAATATACTGGGCACTACAAGCAGTTAATGTTACATACATTCAAAACAAGGAGACCCAGACCCAAAAAAGAGGTGGTTGGAGGTAAGGAGAGATTTGAGTTGCTCCTTTAGAGTTAGAAATACTATCTCTCTCCTCTGGACTCATTATGGGACTTACCAAATGTACCTGCTTATATTCCACACACATAGATCATGTCTACCTTCCCTTAACACAGATGCATATATACCCCCAGGATTATATTGAAGCTTTATATTAAATAGCATTTATATGAAGTGTGTGTGAATGTGTGAGTGTGTGTGTGTGTGTATAAATGCTAAGTCAAATATATTATAAAAACCCTGAATTTCTGCTGTGTTTCACTTATATTTCAGCCTTATCAATCTCTGAATATTTGGGAAACTCAACTCAAATAGACTAGGTAATTTTCAAATACTAAGCTCTAAACACATATTTTCCTCTACAGTAAATAATTATTACTGAACTCCTACTTATGTGAGACACAACAATATAAAACACTTCCTCTTCCTCAAAGAGAAAACAGGTAACTTCACTGTGATGTGCTATGATAGAGGTATGAAGGCAGTGTTAGGAGAGTCCAGAGGAAAGTCACTATGTTCCATGTAGTGAGAGGAATAAGGTCAGATGGATATGACAGTAGGAAGGACAAACAGATGAATGAATGAATGACACATAAATGAAAAGACAGAACAAACTTTGAAGGGAAAGGATAAATCTTAAGGAGAAAATAATACGAGAACAGGTACTACAGAGACGAATTTACCCAGATGAGAAATCTTAGGTAGAGGATCTTCGGGGAAAAAACACAGACAACTTGACTGAGTCAAGTTGTGTAGGGTTCTGGCTCTCTGATTAGACTTTCTGAAATACTGCTGATCCCTCCTTCTTATATTTGAGCTGTATAGCCACTGCAATTTCAGGACTGGGGAACCTGGAACTGACCAAGCTTGATTCTGTAAAGGACAAGTCCTTAATCTACGGGGTTTAGAACAATGGATGAGTGTGGAGAAAAATGTATGTCAGTCCTCAATCACAGAAATATCATCAGCATATGACTGCACACAAATAAATGCATGCAGGTGGGTACCTCTCTTCCCCCAACACACATGGACTAGTCTGTCCTCAGGCAGCTATGAAATGAGGGATCATACTTCAGAGCAGAGGATACTAATGCCAGAAGATACAGAGAATTTAGCCTCTTTCCTAACATTTTATGTGAGGCTGAGAGTGTGGAGATTTCGGATCTGTGTTGCAGCCATCAGGGACATTCAAGTAGACTCTAAATCCCATCTAGCTAGGAAGACATTATAATGAATTAGACCTCCAGGAATAAAGCAGATGACAATTTTCCATGGAAACTACAATGCAGTTGATTGATCAGCATTCCACAGTGGCCAGAGCACAGTATTTGGAGCTTGACTACCAACATTAGATCCTCATTATGTCTCTTATCGGCTATGATTTGGGGGCATGTTGCCTAACCAATCGGAGCTAGTTTTTGCTCATCTGATAAAAGGCATCAACTGCCTCTTAAATGATGAATTCAAAATATCCCACAAGCCCTCATCTAGTTGTTGTCTTTCCCTTCCCCCTCTCTTAAATCACCCTGGCTTTGTTGCCTAGTTTTCTTCCGTGCTATTGGTTTCCTCTCGCGTACTCCCTTTTCTCTGCCCATTTTTTCCATGTTAGTATAATCTGGGGCTGTAAACTTCCTATTAATTCAGTCTCCCTGGAGCATCTCATTGTCTTTGATGACTTTAGTACTATTTACGAGGAATGTTTCCTACACCTCTATCTCCAAGCTTAGCCTCTGTTAACTTCAGAAGCATATATCTAACTGCCTACAGAACATCTCAGCATAATCATAACTGGCAGAGAACAGAACAGAGTCTACACTTAGTCCCACTCTTCTTCCAGGTAGCAATGGAGCAGGTAAGCAGTTAGGAGGAAAAGCCAGCTGAATGGTATCGGGTTCACATGTAATATATGGTAAGTAGAGTGGACTTAAGGGCAGAAGGAATCATGAAACTGAAAAGATCTTGGGTAAGGAGACAAGAAAGTATGAACATCAATGAGGATGATAATTGCAATGTATGGAAGTACTTCAAATACTATCAAATTCAAAAAAATGAATCATGATATTTATTTTTAAAAACTCCCTGGTCGTCTTTGTAAGATGCTCAGGAATCTAATGACCACTGGTAAATAAAGGGAAGGAGTCAGATAGTTCACTTGCCTTTCCCAAAAGGAATATACTGCAAGGTAAACAAGTAGTTAATGAAGGAAATTCTCTCCCTCTCTAGGAAATATTCTAGATATTGAATAAAGAATGAAAGAATTAGAATCTCTCCATATGACATATAACATACCATAACAAAACAATGGACTAAGATGTTGATTATCAATGGCTTCTAACATCTCTAAAAAGCAAAACAAGAAGATATTATGAGTCCCTAATGAAAACAAACAATTCTACCTCTGAGGTTACCTCTGAAGTGTTCTTGCTTGAATATCAGAATCTGAATGTGATCAACTCCCTAAGTCTAACTTCAACTTACAGCAAATGAAAATAACAGAAAATGCAATCAACAATACCATGGTATATGTTCTAGGAAAAAATAATCTGGTTTCTTCAACAAGTAGAAAGGGTTGATAAGATATGGAGACAAAACTCAAAACATATCTAAGGGATATATCAACTAAAGTCAATGTATGCTCCTTATTTGGAATCTGATTATATAAACTAAAGACGATAGACATGTGAGAAAATTTTAACGTCTACTGACTAGAAAGTTGTTAATAGTAAAAAATTATTTATTATTCTTATTTATTTTAATAATTATTATTTATATGCATCATAATGGTATTGAAGTTTTTAAAATGTATGACTTTTAGACAGTCATACTGAAATATTTATAAGTGAAATGATATGATAACAGATTTATTTCAAAAAAAAACAGGGATGAGGGGAAATGAGTGAGGTATAGATTAATGGTTAATTGTTAGAGCTATCAATGGGTAAAATTGCATTAAACTATTCTGTCTCTTGTATGTTTGCAATTTTCCATAACAAAATTATACATACACACACACACACACACACACACACACACACCCCTAGGACAGTTTGATTGAACAAAGATTCTGATGCAGCCAGGGTATTGTTATAAAATCAGGGGAGGAATCTGTTTTAGAGTTAAAGCATTCTTGACATCAAATGGCTGGCTGCAGGTAAGTTGACCCCATAGGTACAGAGTATAATATGGATTTCGTGGTGCATGGTGGATGATTAGGAAGGAGAGATATTGCCAAGGAGTAACTGAGAGGTCTCTCAGCCTCTCAAGTCAATCACACTTTACTAAACATTCTGGTAGCACAATAATCACCTCAGGCACCCATGAAAAGTACAAATTCTAGGATCCAATCAAGATCCAGTGAGGAAGGATCTGGGAAGTTATAGGTTTAACTAGCTTTCCACATGCTCATCATCACAATTTATGAATCAAAGTGGTTAATTTCAAGGTGCAATATAATATTCAATTGGGAATAACTTGTAAGCAATTGGAAATTGGAGGGAGTTGGATTAGAATTATATAAACAAAAGGTAATACAGGTTTGGGACTCATTTTCATAGACTTTCAAAAATAATTTATTAGAGGCACTTCTCCAAAGGAGGGACAATGACATAACCTCCATTAGCAAAAAGGCACTACTGGCCATTTGGGGTGCCAGTCACTCACCATTTTTGCCCCCCATATCACAACTGATTGAGAACTGCACACACAGACAAATGGAGCTGAATCAGAAATTGTTGTGATGGTAATGAATGGAGGAAGGCAATTTGGACCCAATGCAAAAAGGGGGGTTCCTAGTCTTTCCCTAATGGGCTTGAAGTTAATGCACCCCACATAAAGCATACCTGATTTACCTTCTCATCTGTGCCTTTAAGAGGTTGCCTGGCCTAATTGTTTTACTGCCGAGAAAGTAGGGATTAAAGCATTGGCCCTTCTAAATCAGCAAGGAGATAGGCAACTAGAGAGAAACAGAAATTGGAGCCTGTCTCTTATCTTTCTGGCATCATGAGTCTATCTGATGATAGAATGGCCCAGTGGATATCAGGTTCTCCTATAAGAAAGAATGAACAAGCAATAGCAAGGGACCAGAAATGTGCCTTCCATCAAATCCCTTCACCCATAGGCCAAGGCAGGATTTAAAGATTAGCATTATTTGCTACAGGCACTATTTGCAAAAGCCTCTCTATACCTCATTGATGTTTATTCAAAATTTCCATAATATGATGTAGCAAGCTCTTCACATAATGGAGAACAGAAATGAGTTTTTCAGGCTTATTTTGGTTACTTCCTAAGACTGAACAAAATGAAAGGTGGTAATTTCACTGAAAAAGGTCATTAATTAAAAGTTTGGTTTTCCATTTCTTGTTGAGATAATATATGTCATGTGCTCAAAAGATGGCCTAGCACACAGTAAGTCCCTGATAAATGTTGCTTTCATTGTGGTCATTGTTAAATAAAACTTGTTAAAGGATATAGCAATTGTGACAGAGAGTTTTAGGGAACGAGTTTATTTAACGAAACCTAACAATTTTATTATTTACTATAATTTTTAAATGTTGATTGAATCTTCCCAGTTGAATCCTGAAAAATTAAAAACATAGGTATGGGTCCCACATGCTTCTCAGCATACTTCAGTTTACTACGAATCAGCAGAACATGCCAGGGTTTGGAATTAATATTTGTCACTTTAAATCTGAGATCCCGCATTTATAACTGTGTTGCCTTAAGCTGGTTACTTGACCTTTCTGAGATTCAGGTTCTTCATCTGTAAAATAGTATGTAACAGTTCACTTGGCTATCAGAGAGAGATGATAATAGTACAACCTTCAGAGGGTTACTCAAAGAATAAATGGGATCACATTAATAAAGTGTTTCTTTTAAAATACAATGCTCAAGGGGCGCCTGGGTGGCTCAGTAGGTTGAGCGGCCAACTTCAGCTTAGGTCATGATCTCGCGGTCCACAAGTTCGAGCCCCGCATCAGGCTCTATGCTGACAGCTCAGAGCCTGGAGCCTGTTTCAGATTCTGTGTCTCCTTCTCTCTGACCCTCCCCTGTTCATGCTCTGTCTCTCTCTGTCTCAAAAATAAACGCTAAAAAAAATTAAAAAAAAAATACAATGCTCAAATAGTGTTTTTAGCATTTTATTATTTTTTTTAATTTATTTAAATTCAAGTTAGTTAACACACAGCGTATGTTAACTTTATTGGTTTCAGGAGCAGAACCCAGTGACTCATCACTTACATGGAACACCCAGTGCTCAAGCCAACAAGTGCCCTCCTTAATACCCATCACCCATTTAGGCCATCCCCCCACCCACATCCCCTCCAGCAACCCTCAGTTTGTTCTCTGTATTTAAGAGTTTCTCATGGTTGGCCTCCCTCTCTGTTTTTATATTTTTGCTCCTTCCCTTCCCTTAGGTTCATCTGTTTTGTCTCTTAAATTCCACATATGAGTGAAATCATGTATTTACCTTTCTCAGACTGACTTATTTTGCTTAGCATAATACACTCTAGCTACATCCACGTTGTTGCAAATGGCAAGATTTCATTCCTTTTGATTGTTGAATAATGTTCCATTGTAAATATATACCACATCTTCTTTATCCATTCATCAGTTGATGGACATTTGGGCTAATAATATGGCTATTGTTGACAGTTCTGCTATAAACACTGGGATGCATAGTGCTCTTTAATATACTGCCTTCTATTTTAACTTTTTAAAAAATCCCATGACTAAAATAAAACAGATTATTTTTATTTATATTTTGCAACTATGGAGACCAATATTCAGTGAGTCACTTACTGTATTAGTTTCCTATTGTTTAATGATATTTCCACAGACTTAAAAAAAAACTCAAATTTGTTTTCTTGAAGTTTTTGTGGGTCATATGTCTGGAGAAAAGTTTGTGTTCTTTACTTGGGGTGTCACATGGTTGCAATAAAGATGTCATCCAGGGTTAAAGTCTCATCTGAGGCTCGACTGAGGCAGAACCCACTTTTTAAGTTCATTTATGTATTAGAAGAATTCAGTTCCTTATGGTCTTTGTACTGAGGGGTTCAGTTTCCTACTGGCTATTGGTTGGAGGCCTCTCTCAGCTCCTAGATGCCATCCATAGTCCTTGCCATGTGGAATTCCCCACTACGGCCACTTACTTCCTCAAGGTCAACAAGGGAGTGAGAGATACCCTAAGAAGGCAAGAACTACAATGCTGCATGATATAATGATGTACTCTCATACATCTCATCACCCTGCCAAATATTGATTAAAAGCAAGTCACAGACCTCCCTATACTCTAGAGAAAGAAACACGCAAGGGTGTAAACATCCAGAGGTAGGGAATATAGGACCAATTTAAGAGTCTGTCTGCCCCTCTTACCCATAGGCATATTTCTAGGAACACAACCAAAATTATAACCCAGTATTTCTAGTTAATATTTTATGCTCTTTTCATTTTGGCAGTCAATTTTCAGGAAATATTTAATGAGCATCTACTACGTACAAGGCCTTAATCAAGGTAAGTAAAGTAAATAATTCAATAATTATGACATGAAAAATTGTCCTTCAATAACAGGGAATACAGGAGGTACCAAAATAATTATTCCACAATGATAAGAATGTTATGAAAAGAGGGAAAATGAGTTATGACTGACATGCCAAGAAAGTCAAAAAGAAAAATACTGGGTTCAAAGAAATAGAGTAGGTTTGAGAAAACCTATACTTTCCAATAAAAAAGTAAAAAGTTTCAATTCTGTTTTATAATATAGCAATGCATATTAATTTTTTTGCTTTTTAATATTTGTTTTTAAAGAAAAGTAATAAGTCCAATGTGAGGCTTTGATTATTCTGAAAATAATGTTGCTGAAAATATACTGGAAGCAAGTCAGTTAACATTGTCACAATTGTCATTTCCTGTTCAAAGACATTTTCTAAATATGAAAATAGAATTTGGTAAATGTTGGTTGTCTTAGTACTCTGTGATGTGCACCATAAAAAACCTGATGATAAACACTGACAATGATACAATAGTTATTTCCCCCTTACATGTCTAACAGCAACATCATCTTAAGCTGTTATAATGTTAAGCCTTATCGGTGGAGGTATAGAATTGAAAGGCTTTAAGCTGGGGAAAGAAAAATGATTTAAGGGTTTGGATGAATTGCACAGGCCCGTAAAATGGTATTAAAGCAGTTCTGAAAGATTTGAAGAGTATACAATACCCTGTAAATGTGTTACGCTTTGGTATCATTAACGAATGACTGGACACCACAGAAGAGGGAAATGTGAGATGGAATATCAGAATCGCACAAGACACTTAGTCTTAAGAGGCATCTGAACCATGATGGTTGACAACTAAGCCGTTGCTCCTTAGCACACAAATATTGATCACTATAAGAGAGCTTCCTCTCAAAGCAGAACTCCCAGAGCCAGGAACTGATAGAGAAACTCAGAGAAAACATTTTGTTTTTATGTATTGGATCAACTCAAGAAAGCTGTAGCCATGCATAATAGTGACCATGTTGGAAATCAGACAGGAAGACTTAGGAAAGCTAGTTCTTCAGGAAGAAAGTAAGGTCAATATTCAAGAAAATGAATTAACCAATACTATTTTAACTTCTATGTCTAATGCCTACATGTGGCCACTTGCCAGCCTAGGGTCCCCGCCTACTGTGCTATTTCATCCAAATAGAAGGAAAGATCTCAGCCAAAGATAAAGATTAGTTTATTTTTAACTCTTTTCTTGCCACACCTACTGAGGATGACAGTGCTGCAAATGGGCACAAGAGACAATGGCTGTGTTTTCTTTATGATCTTGTACTGCTGCCTGTTCTGTTCTAAGTACTTTCCATGTCTTATTTAACTTCACAAGAACCCTGTGAATCTATTTTCAGATGAGGAAGCTGAGATCTAGAGAGGTTAAACAAATTCTTCAAGCTCATAAAGCAAGTAAAGATCGAGTCAGAATTGAAACCCAGCCACTAAGCCCAAAGACACACAGTCTTCTTTACCTCACTCTAAGGACAGCTGTCGATGATGCCACCAAAAATCCCTTACATGTCAGCAGCTGGAGAACAATGGGCCACACACTCAGGTTCCCAATAAATAAGAGGCCAGAATTATTTTTAAGCAATTGAATTTCAGGTTCAGAGACTCCAAATACAATCTATTAAAATATTCGAGCCACAGTTTAGAGACTACAGCTGTCTGTGTTAATTCTATGTATAAGCCTCTACACTTCTGTTCTTGGCCGATTGTTAGAGCTGGATGCCCAGGTAGCAATAAAATGCAGAAGGTTGAAACAGGATGCTATGACTCATCTTTGCTGACTTTTGAGGTATTTCAGTTAAGAGCAGTGATATATTCTCATATAAATTCAGGGAGTTGATATTATTACTTTTATTTTTACAATGCCATAAAAGGAGAGCCAACCAACATGCTATGTACTAGAGAAGGATTATCAAGCGCTAATTAGCCCCAAAATCAATGGAAACAGGTGCCTAACAACATAGGCCCTCCCAAGATAACTTCTTATGTTCTGATCTTTTCCCTCTTAATATAGACTTACATAGTAATTAACTATTCTAGAGCTCATTTCCCACAGATTTCAATTCAATACCTGGAGCTAATATGACACTTTAATTAACTAAGATGTTAATGAGCATAAAGCACCTAAAATGTGCTTCTTTGTGTACACATTTACAGGAGTGATGTCTGCCTTTAGTACCAGATTCTCAGTCTGGGATGGCTAGATCACATGGAGGGAAATCAAAACTAGGCTAGATATAGGTCAAAGCAGGTCTGTATACATCAACATAGTTGCAAGCAGATAAGGCTGCAGTCAAGGTAAGAGAATACATAGAAAGTTACTGAGATGAAGATGATACTAGTTGGAAGAGACAACAGGTGCTGAGAGTACTATAGTTCAGAAAAACAAAACAAATATCAGGGTAAAGCAATGCTATAGACCAACACTTACCAAAATTTAATATGCACAAGAATCACCAGGATATTTTGTTAAGATGCAGATTTTTGTTCAGTAGGCTTGGGAGTGGGGACTGGGATTCTGTATTTCTAATAACTTTCCAAGGATACCTAGTCTATAGATTATGTGTTGAGTAGCAAAGCTGCAGAAAAAGCAGAAAGACAGGCCTTTTGTGGAACTGCGTAGGAGAAAATGGAAAGCATGCCAATACTCGAGCAGTAACTAGAAGGACAAAGGCTCAGTCAGCTCTTGAAGGAAGCATAACCATAGGGCTTTATCCTCAAAGCCAAAGCATATATTCAACTGGCTGCATTCATCTAATCACTGGTTATTAAGTAGCTTTTATGCTCAGACCTAGTTCTTGTGCAGTAGAGAGTCAGTCCTCTGCCCTCTACGCATAGAAGATAATGTAGAGAATGGAAGCAGCTCCAGAGTTACATGATGTGTGCTCAAGTGGAGTTTCTATCACCTACTTGCCATTTTGCCTTGGTCAAGTTTTATTTTCTATGAATCATTCTTTCCTTTGTTGTAAATCTGGGAGAACAATGTCCCTTCTGCTATATTAATCAAGGAAGGCTGATTAAGAAACAACTCCCAAAATTTAATGGCTTAACATAATACAACTTTACTTCTTATTTGTTTAACAGTTCAATAATGGTGTTTTGCAGGTGGCCTTCCACACTGTAATTTAGAAGTTCAGGATCCTTCCATCTTGTGGCTCTATTTTTCCTTATATGCTCAGAGCTCTCCCATTTCAGCCAGTAGAGAAGGAAAGCATATGGGCAAGCATGCAGGATTTCGATTAGCTTGGTTGAGAACTGGCACATATCGATTTATATGTGTTCTATTGACTAGAACTTAGTTACTTGGGCCCACTTCACTTCTAGAGAGGCTGAAAAATGTAGTTTATCCTCATGGTCAAGACAAAGAGGAGGTAATTTTGGTGCACATATATCTTATGCTTTCTCAACCAGAGCATTAAGTCTTAATTTCCTATAATACCCACAACATGTAATAAACTAACTTCTCTCCTATTCATGTAGAACAGAGACTTCTATGTACTCTACATGGAAAAATTTAGAAAATCATCACTTAAATATCCTTTAGTGCTTGGTCAATCTTTGCTATACCTATATACTACTGAAGGTAGCTAGAATATCAAATGAGCAGACACATGTAAACACTCTTAAGCTACATAGGACTATATGAATGAAAGGTGCTCCAGAAGAGAAAAAAAATGAATGAATCAGGCTAGGCTGAGGGAAGTAGAAACAGTAGCTGTAGGAGAGGTACTAGGAACTGTGCAAGGTGGTTTCCTTTTCCTGCATTTCTTTTGCAATATTTTAAATTTCCTCGTCTATCTGATGACCTCTTAGTCTTTATAGAAGTCTCCCCCTGAATCACTATCTCCAAAAAGCTTTATTAAACCCTTCCCTCAAGCTCAGTGTGTCACTAATTTCTCTACAGACCCCAAGCAACATAATGCATTCCTCAGTTGGCATATTGCATATGTGTGTGTGTGAGTGTATGTATATGTGTGTGTGTATATATGTACAATATATACATATTTATTGTATATGTGTGTGTGTGTATATATATTTGCCTCCCACTAAGAACAGAAATCATTTTGTATTCCTCCCTCTTTGCTTGGCACGTGGTATTAGACATTTAATTCACATGTTCTGAAAAAGCTTTAGTTTTCTTTTCTTTTCTTTTCTAAAATCAGAGTCCTGTTGTCTGTTTAGATTAATTGGAGGTTCCATAAACATGTTTAGATCCTCTGAGGTTCCAAGGCAGGGTCCCCAGGAGCTATCTCATATTTTTCATCCTGATACAGTTTATTTATTGATACCATCCTTAAACTGAACTAGCAGAAAAAATAATCCGTGGGACTTTGGTCCCTATGGCTGGTAAGCATAGTAACAATGACTTCAGAAACTGGGGTAGGCTGATGCAAATAATCCCTGGGAGCTAAAAGGTTTGTCTCAATGCGCCCCAAATTATTCTCCATAAATATAAATCTACTTGTAGCACTAAATTTGGGTACATGATGACTTGGATATGATTAAGGAGTACATTTCTTCCATCACTCCTTGTCTGAGGAAACAATTTTGTTTCCCAGAATGGTTTGGAGCTATAGTTTGTCTCTCTAGAAGAGCTCTGTTGAAAAGATAAAGATAGAGGACTGCTTTCTCTATCACTCACTGCTGAGTAAAAGGGATGAGAAATCTGTCTTGCAAACCACCTTTCTCAATTTAGTTGCACCAGAGAATAAAATAAATGTGTATTTTATCTACTTAATCTCATGAATTCTATGCAAGCCTAGCCCAGTGGCTGACGATGACAAGCCATCAGAAATTTTTTCTTAATTTTATATTTCCCCATTTCGCAACTGCTTGATAAATGATTATATCTGACAGCTTTTAATCCATGTAAGAGTGATCACTGGCGATGAGGGCTTTAGAAGAATTGTATGTATGTTGTCCTTCTCCTTGTGCATCCTGTTACCTGCTTTTTAATCAAGAGATGTGCCACACACTGACAGAGTCTTTCATTACATGCTCTATTCAGGGATTCAGTATTTTTTACAGCTAGTACATGATAAACAGTAAAGATGCACCCCCTATTACAAAAACAGATTTATTAATAAATAGTTGACACTTTGTACTTTTGCAGAATACCAAAGCAATTAGTGACAGCAGTAGAATGATTTTCAATACCTACAGAGCAAAATATCATATTGATTTAAGCTCAAAGCTTTCTCTAAATAACAAACAAGGAATTGCCTACTGTATTTGGTCAATCCTTTTAAATAACAGGTGGTAAAAAAGAAAATACATCAGTAAAACTGCTTTGAATGCCCTTCCCCTTGGTTAAATTGGATATTTTAGCCAATTTGCTAACAAAGAGTAACTGGCGGAACCAATGGCATCAGGACTTATTTAGGCTTCTTTTTTTTTTTTTTGTCTTATGTTTGCTTTTATCAATCAATCAATCAATCAGTCTCAATTTCATGTAAAATTGAGATATTTATTGAATTTGAAAGCAAAGGATTCACTATGGGAGAAAATGTAATATTTAGATCATGAAATCATAAAATCACAAAGTCATAGGACTCTGAACCAGAAGAAATGCAAAGAAATGGACTAGTCTAGCTTCTTCCCTGGGGAAATATGATGTTATTCTTACTCCCAACCTCTCCTAACTCACATAATTACAGATGACACACTGAAGGCAGTAGAGAAAATCTGATTACCCAGCAGATCCAGATTACCCATCCAATAAGAATTTGGATGGATCCAGAATTCTGCACTCCCTGTTCTCGGTGCCATTCATTCATTCATTCCCTACTAAGTTCTGAGCACTGGAAGGCAGCAGAGAATAAACACAGACAGCATTCCTTCCTTCCGGGACCTTTCATTATACTCAAAAGAGACAGACCATAAATAAGTAAGTAAAAAATGGTATTTTGGGAAGTGAAAACTCCTATAGAGAAAAGCAGGATAGGTAGAATAGGGTATACAGAGTGTGAGAAAATGCACTGCTCTTTTTTAACATGATGGTTGAGGAAAACCTCATTGACAAAATGGTTAATAAGTAGTGACTTGAAGGAAGGAAGGAAGGAAGGAAGGAAGGAAGGAAGGAAGGAAGGAAAAGAAGAAAGGAGTCACGTGGCTTTGTAGAGCCAGGGCAATCTGGATAGTGACCCCAAAGTGGAAGCACACTTAGTACACTTACATGTGTGCCTATTGTATGCTTATTTTTCTTCAGATTTATTTTTATCACATTCTATCCTTTTTCATCTTCATTGGAACTGTCTTTTCTTGTTCTTTTGGAGACTAAGATAGCTCAACAAATCGTCACCTGCTTCCGCCATGGCTCCCAAATCTTGGAGCTGTGCCATTTTCAAGTCCCAGCCACTGCTTCTATTCCAGCCTCTCAGCATGACTGTCAATCTCCCCCTCTCCTATGCCTGGTTCATCTCAGGACACATAGTGCCTCAGCTCAGAGGAGTCATATACATTCTCTCTTGTCACATTCAACACCTGAGGCTTATTTGACCCAATTTTTTCTCATGAATTTTAGTTCCACCTTATGCTGAATAATCCTTTGAGAGAACAATGATGTGAAAGGGCTATAGAGGTACAGGTTACAAAGCTGTCTTGCATCTTAAATAGAATCACTAATAAAATATGCCTCTTTGTCAGTTACTGGATACACACTCTATGCTAGTCCTCATGCTAAATGAGGAGATGCTGAGATGCTCCGGTCTTCAGAAATGCTTGCAAGAGACAGTTCTTTGCCAGAGGCAATCAGCATTTGTCTGAGAGCAGCATTGTGGGAGCTGCCCACCACATAGCTCTAACCCAGTCCTCTCAATATGTGAGGATTTTGGAGGAGAAGGCTTGTCTTGGGTATGCATGTGTGTGTTTCAATGTGGCCAGCACTGTTCTAGGTGCCATATGGCAGGGGAAAAAAGTAAAATACAAGATTTCCCCTAAGAAGTTGGCTGCTTAGTTGATATGACAAGATATTTATCTGGAAAGTTATATGGTGATACACCATGAGAACCAGAGTTTAAGACCACGATAGGAATATTATAAAACAAAAATGACTGACTGGTCCTCCAGCCATTTCCCAACATTATACTCATCTACTCTAAGCTAAATTGATAAATGCAAAGGAATCAGCAACATTATTGTTCAGATGGATTCATATACCCTATTGGTGATTTTATTTTTTGTTACAAAGAGCAAAAATAAATTTTCTATGAATTCTGTTTTTGGAAGTATCAAAATGTATCCCTCTTTATAAATTCAAAACTCTACTTATAAACACTTAGGTATGGGAATCCATTAGCCAATTTTTATTTCTACTAATAATCTTAAGTTCACCTATATTTGTGTCTTTTCTTTTTTAATCCCACATGCCCACTATTTGGTAAAAGTTGTGGCAATGTCTACTATAACTCTTTGTGCCATTTTTTAAATCTTTCTCAAAATATCTTGCTTCTGACCAGATTTCCTAAGATTCTCACTCTGTCTTTTATACTACTCATATATAAGGGACATGGTCACTGTCTACTGTATTTCTGTTCTCTTTCCTTTCTCTCCTCTGCTCCCTCTTTAAAAAAAAATTAAAGTTTATTTTTGAGAGAGAGACATAGAGCAAGGGGGGAGGGGCAGTGAGAGAGAGACACAGAATCTGAAGCATTCTCCAGGCTCTGAACTTTCAGCACAGAGCCCGATGTGGGACTCAAATCCACAGATCAGGAGATCATGACCTGAGCCAAAGTTGGATGCTTAATCGACTGAGCCACCCAGACGCCCCTCCTCTGCTCACTCTTATTAGTATTCCTTACATGTAAACTGCTCTACCAAACTTTAGTCCTGTTAAGCTGGAAGTAAATATGTAGAATAAAATATTCAGATATTAACTCTACTGGCTGAAAATCTCTAATGAAAAAAAGAATATCTGTGCCAAAGCAGAAATATTAAAGTTAGAAATGGAGGGCAGTTCTGCCTATATGGTAAGCCCAATTTTGTTCAAAAAGATAGGATGTGAATAGGTAGAGTTTTCAGAAGTCATCATTTATTTGCAGGCTAAGTTTCAAATGTATTATTTATTCATCCTCATGTGAAATTATTCTCTCTGACATGATTTTGAACATCCTCGGTAATATTAAGTCTGAATTCTTATCTGCTGGAGCCCCAGGATCCTGTGTGCAAAACCATTATCAGCTTGTCCCCAGAGCAGCAGATATGATATACGATCCTAAGGGGAGCAGATCTGTCTCATGACCATCCCATTCAAATCTCAGTGATTGGCCCAGGATGACCAGATCTTGGAAAAGATGATGACAAGTTTCCTTCACAATGTAGAAAAACTCCGATTCCCCTTGCCCATGATGCTACATTAACAGACATTGCAGCTCGAGGAGCCAATATGAGCTCTGGACTCCACTTACAGGAAACGATAATCCATTTAATGTTTTAGTACCTGAAAATCACCCAGTGTTAATGAAATGGTTAAGCTAGCACCTTTTTATTTTAACTTTTATGTGCTTTTCTAAAAACTCAGCTTTCCCTTACGAGATACATTTCAAAGTTTTAGCAAAGCCCAGTTTAAGCTGCAAGTTCATATTCTGGCCCTAGGACCATGTTCTTGCATTCTCCATGAGTGGGGGTGAGGCCTGTTTACCTGTTGTAAGACATACTATCTCTGTTACGAGTACTACATGTCACAAAGAGTATGTTTTCTCAGCTCCTAAGTGGCAGCCCAGGACCCGTGACTGTTGAGGGATGTAGTACAGCTACTAATCCTGCAGGACATTTATTCTGCAAGGGCACTGCCTGCCCTCTCTACTTTTCACAGTTTTGTCTCTTACCAAACGTTAACCTTGTGGGCAGATGGTTAGCCAAATGGTGAATTTTGAGGATGCAAAGGAGGAAGTAGGGGTGCAGGTATGTTCTTCACCTGTCTATAAATATCTCCTATTAATCAGGTGAACAAATACTGTCTGAGTATGTACTCTTTTCCATACACTGTGCTAAGCTTCATAGGTATCTTCGAAAGCTTACAATCTGTTAAAGAAAGTTGCATGTAAACATAAACTCAAAAAAAAAAAAAAAAAAACATAAACTCAGCCACAACTACAGTTTTTTTCAGGCATTTCACCTAGGTTCAAGACCTCAGTCTGCATCCACTTCATCACAGTCACTATTTCCCTTTTACCTCCTCTCATATCTCCTAAATTGTGGTGATCCGAATGTGATAGAATATGCCTACAGATGGATAAGTGTAACACAAAATTTGTTTATTTAGATTGCATTATTCATGCAAGAAGCGTGTATTAAGGACCTAGACGGCTTTGAGGAAAATAAAAAAGCAGCTCTGGTACTGATGCTTAACTCCAAGTGTTAATCTGGTGGTGGGGTTGAAAGAGATATGCATGAAACGTGGGGCAAATATTGCAGCCCAGTGTAATAAAGATGAGTCTCACAGGAGGCCGGGTAAGACAGAGCAAGTGGGTGCTTAACAGGCAGATGAGGCTGCATGGCAGGTTTGGAAACTGAAATGTTCCTTGAAGAAATTTTCAGAGCAGAAGACAGGCTGCAAACTTCATCAGGCCATAGTATATTGGTATTAATTATTGTTGTTTAATGAGATATACATTAAACACAGCCCCCATAATTTCTCATATCTGCCTCAAAATATGTTATATGTACAACATGATATAAATATCCAGGATATTTAAGATGACAATTTTTATCTTCTAAGTTATAGCCCTTTCTCTCAGCATTTTTCAAGATGTTATAGTTGGGCTAACAGGTGAGACCACTAGGCATACTTGATTGGGGCACATTTTGGGATCTCTAAGGAAGTAACTTCTGTTAATTTACCAAGTATTAGTTTAGAATCTATGCTTTATCCAAGGCTATGGTAGGCGCTCTTAGACCTATGAGAGAGGAACACACAAACCTAATACAATTAGAGCACCAAACGAGGGTCTTTGAGGTTGAGTTCAGCCCTGGCTCTTCAGTTACTAGTGCTATCAATTTGAACTGATCATTTAAACCCTGTCAGGTTCAGTCTTCTCATCTATAAAAGAGGGACTGTTATATTTACCTCACCTTCATGATAAGGTTACTAAAACATAACATATATTACAGGTCTTATAATTATAGAAGTGTCTTATAAATATAGAAGGTCTTATAATTATTGAATTGTTCTAAAAAAATACTTCAGATTTCAAAACCTACTCCCATGACAGTTAAAAAAAAACTATCATTATGGATGAACTCTTCAGTTGGAATACATACACACATATTGTGTATATATGCACATATACACAGTATACATATATATAATAAACATATATAAATATACATGTATTATATTCAGTTTTATATATATTTATATACATATTCACACTTCTTTGTCTCTGTCTCTCTATCAGTCTCTGTCTCTCACTCTCTCTCTGGGTATGTATATATGAATGAATGAAAGGACTGAGAATCAATTCTAAGTTTAAAGTTAATCAATATGCCCAGTCAATGACAGTTCATGGAATTGCTAACAGATCTGAAAATATAAGAATGAAATGTGTGAGGAGAACGATACCCAGAATTATTGTGGCAGATACAAATCCATCTGGACCTTAAAGGAAGTGAAGGGAAACGGCTTGTCCTCTAAGCTGGGAATGCAACCTACTTTGAACTTTGAGTCACTAAACTATTGTTATGTGTTCCTTACATAGCCTCCCAAAGCCTTTGAAAAGATCTATTTTCAACCTCCCTTTGGATAGAGAAATCAGCAGCCATACAGGAGGCATCTGTTATATGTGTTCAAGATGGCTACATTCTTAGATAAACAGGGGGAAAGAAGGCTTACTACAGAGTCATTTTATAAGGGCAGAGTCACCTCAGTTACAGACTTAAGATTTAACTATCCGAGGTGAATTCATTATAACTCTATTCATTTAGAAACAAAATGTCACTTCTCATGACCCAATAAATGAAGTGTAATTACTTAAAGTACATAAATGATGGAATGGAAAATTTTCTCCTCCTGCTTGTGTTCATGCCAAGAAGCAATTTCACATATCTAAATAACTGATAACTGTGAAGAAACACCTTAAGACAGACGAAACACTTTGGACAGAAAGTCAACATTAAAGATCATGTTAAAAAATCAGTCTTCTGAGAGATCTTGGGCTTTCTGACAATGGCTAAAATCCTGAAATGAGCCACCTTGTCAATTAGTATGAGCATCCTCTTCAGTAAACAGATCTGTCTCTTTGTACTGCTTCATTGTGTGGAGAAAAAATGTTCCTCAAAGTGAGTTGTTAGTTTAGAGTTAGTTTAGAGTTTAGAGTTGTTAGTTTAGAGTTGTTAGAGTTTCACTGTCCCTTGGGAAATATTTAACACACCTTGAAATTTATTTAAAGAGACAAAAACCTGGGGGATGTGACTGAAATGTGTAGCATGGTTTGTTGCCTTCTAAACCAAGAGATGTGACCTTTTTAAACTTTATCAATGACTTCCTACAATGCTTCCTTTTAGGGATTTCAATCCTCAGTTGTGCAAAGATTATAAACAATCCTGTGTTGTTTCTAATGAAAATATTCATAAAATTCTTCATATGATGTTAAACAAAGTCAAGTATACAATTCTGTATTTATCCAGGAACCACCAAGTTTGTCCTTCATCTCTTTCAGTTTGGGACTATTGAATGCTCAATTTTTAAGTATTACTAGAAAAATAAATATTCTGTCAAGCACTTCTCCCACAGAAAATCTTCCTAAATGACTTCTTATTCCTAAAATGATGCCGATTTCTTCCCTAAAACTGTATGTACCACTCAATGATATATAATTAGAAATTATGAAGCCAATTTTCCAAAGGTGTTTCTTCATTTGCATCAGCAAAAAAAAAGAGTACTTATAATTGTCCATGCAAATCAAGGACTTTTCATATGCAAATGATTATATGTGGATGTAATTAGGCTGCTCCAATACATGGAATGAGGTTTTAATCTGTTATACAAATAAGTGTGTAAATATGTGTTTGTATTTTTAGTTCCACTAGAAAAAAAAAATAGTGTCCATATGTGTTCCTATTGATAGGAAAAGAAGTGAAAGAACAAGCAAGGGTCATCTATTATATTACAGATAATGTTATTTTTACCAGCAACAATCCATAAACAGAACTTCTCTCTTCTCACCTCCATTCCCTATAGCAGAATCTTGACCGTTGAGCCAGACTTCATCTTCTATTATGAAATTCACTCTGTGCTGCCTACTTACCCTCACTTTACATTTTAGTTACTACTGAGTTTACCCATCCTCCAGCCTTCCAGACATGCATGAACTCCATTATCACTTGAGTTGGTTTCCCAGTAGGTGTTTCTATGCAACTGATGCTGGGGAGAGGGTGTCACTTGCTCTAACAGAAGTTCAGTTATGGCCAAACTGGAATACATCAGTGTTTGCCTAAAGTTGCCTCATCTGCCATATACTCTCTAAGAAATCACAGCGACCCCAGAAGGAATATTTTTAAAATGGATAATCTTTTGTTCTAAAAATATAAACCATTCAGCCAACACAAAACTAAATTCTTATGTGTACCACAATAAACTAACAACTCACTTTGAGGAACATTTTTCTCCACACAATGAAGCAGTACAAAGAGACAGATCTGTTTACTGAAGAGGATGCTCATACTAATTGACAAGGTGGCTCATTTCAGTTTGACCCAGAGAGAATATTCACTGGACGGGTAAATTATGCACTGTTGTCAAACCAGGGACATTTCTCCTACCTTCCCTCATTCCCCCAGTGGACAGTGAAAACAAATGACTGGAATAGATGTGCTTCATTTGACTATAGATCATATCTTACTTTATACAAAATCTGAAAAAGAGAAAGATTTACAAGAAACAGCTAGTGATCCTCTTACTGGAAAACTTGGTGATATAAGCTGTGACAATATTTTCAATCTGAAAGTGTAGCTCACAGTCTGAATAATTATATTTATCTTGGTTTCAGGGGCAAGAAGAAGCTGGGATGATGTGACCTAGATGAAAGATATAAAATTACTAGAACATTTAAATAGTTTAATGGGGACAGAAAGAGAGAACATTGAAATAGCAGACATCATTAGAGCAAGCCACAGCATAAGAAAAGTAGCTAATTTTATTAGTTGCTAAGAGTTGCTAAGAACACTAACTTGCCCATCAGTTACATAAGAGAATCTGGGGTTTTCCAGAACTATTTGGAAGAAGTTAAAGGAAGGACTGGCAAATGTACAATTGTTTGTGTAATTGTTGCCGAAATGCTATTTTTACCTCCCTACTATTGAAACCTGGAGTATGTGAATTACAACGATAACAATACTGACAATTTCTACTCAATCAGTACAATTAAACCTTCTAAAGTACTTTCATGGATAAAGCAACAATATTAATGTTGCTGAAATCTAAAATGGTCATTGAACATTCAGACCTGGTCCTACTTCAATCAAATTTAACCATGGGCAAAGGGACAAAGAGTTGTAATTGGTTATTGCTGGATTTCATGAAACTCAGTAAATGTAAAAGTTCATAAAAATATTGGGGGGAAAATTTAAAAATATTACTTGTCTCAAAACTTTCATTGTTTCCTATTATCTCTGTGACAACAGCATCAGTCTATTATCTCATAAATCTGGTCTGGAAGTTACAGAGCCCTGTGTTGATGGTAAGAAGATGGTTGGAATAAAATAAAGATTAGATGGTAAATGAAATGCATGTATTTGTCCTTTCAGAGGGGCATACTGGATAAACACAAACACAATGTTAAATCAGATATCATTCTGCTTAGAAATGTGCATTTTTCATCACAGTGAGGATCATTTGTATTATGATATCTTGCAAGTGATACAGACAAAATAGGAGAATTCTGGTTTCCGGATAAGGTGATATGCTTGCTCTCCCTGTGTATAGGGAAAACCATCAGCTCCACTTTACTAATTTAAGATGGGGAAATAATATAATTGTGAAAATACAGAGTGAAGACTAATCCCCAGTGTGTAACTACAGAATCCTCCCCTCTTCGTAAAGACAGCTCTGGAGATATAATTTATTATCCATCCTTGTCATTTGAGTAGATGCATTCAGATAATTTCCCAAGATTATTCTTAATGGAACCATATGAGTATCAGTCAAAAATATCACAAAATCCAATGTTAATCCCTTGTCTGATACAAGTTAAAAGAGAGTTTGATCTTGCATGCTGCCAGCCAGCCCCTAGCCTTGCATTGTGCTCTCCCTCTGATTTCCATCATAGACAATTTTATCTCTCAGAAGAGCCTGAAGTATAATCACATTGTAATACAACAGGGGTTGTGTGTACTTGTAAGCAAATACTTCTCTTTGGGAAAAAAAAATCTCTCTTGCTCTTATACCCTACTGGGACTGGCAGGCCCACCAGCTCCTGCCATTCAACACAAATACATCTTAGCATCAACCAGTTAATAGATACTGACACATAAAGTGCTTTGCCTTGATGGATCTGTATTTATATCTAGCTTGTTTCAAGTTCAATTTGCAAGGGAGCCTTATCTTGGGTGCTATCAAATATGCTACTTACCCTGCCATTTCCACCTGACAGCACCTGATGGTACAGATCTCATTTCAGTGAAACCCATAGCTGCCTTTCCCACTTGCATATGCCTTCTGGGCTATCATATGATTATGTCTATACTCACACTGTTTCCTGTTCCCCCTCCCTCATTTCCCCGGCCAAACTTATTTATCTTTAATGCTTATCTCAAAAGTCACCTCCTCTACCAAGTCAGACTCTTGTCCTTGCAGACTCACTGTGCAACTGACCACATCATTTCTCAGAGCACTGCCTTGAACACATTTCAAAAAGAACACCTGTGACACATTTTTTGCCTTTATTAAGACCTTACCTCTCTCCAGTTAGGATTTAAGATTTTTGAAGATGTGAACTAGGTTGCATCCATGTTTTTTTCCTAGCATAAAGCACTACGACTGTACATAAGTGTTCAACAAGCATCTTCATGAAACCTTTGCAGAAATAAGATATTTTTACTTATATCAGAATTTAGTTGAAAATAATAATAATAAAAAAACTCCTAAACTATAATCTGTTCACATTAACAACAATTCTTCTGCATCTTTCCTATCTGCATTTTTGGTACTGTCTCCATTTTCATAATATTTGTTTTCAAGGTTTTTCAAAATACTTAATTGGTTCCAAATAACACAGTCAACTCAGCAGGGCAATATGGTAAACTTTGAAACCATAATACAAGTTCTAGTAACAAGGATTGTTATAAAAGTCACTCACAACTTATCAAAAAAGTACAATCATCAGTCCTTGTCAGTCCACCAAGTGTCCAAGCATTATTGTGAACCAAGTATAAATGGGCATTTCCCTTCCTCTTCCTTTTGTGCATTGTTAGCAAACAACTGAGAGCCCACTCTGTGTCATACACAAAGTTAGGCAGCAGAGATTCAAAATAACTAGTAAAGGAGAGTCCCTGTCCTAAAGAAGCTTATTTTCTAGAAAATGAGTATTTTGTCACAAAACTTATTATGATATGTGTGATAAGAACAGTCCCTCATCTAAAGGAGCCCATTGTCTAGAAAACAAGGTTGTTTTTTTTTTTTTTTTTTTTTTTTTTACCTATTATGATACATAAGATAAGAGTTGTGATGGAGATAAACACAGAAACCAAAGGGCAAGGAACAAGGGGATCTCAGGGGCCTTCCATTTATAATCCTCTACAGAGTTCCTAGAATTATCTCTGTGTGAACAACAACTATTTCCTCTGGCTCCTACATCTACTTTTTGATTGACACCAAAAGACCTCTTATATTCACTAAAATCCGAATGGACCCATCCAAATGATAAAATAAATAAGAATCCTCTATTCCATTGGGTATCAATGCATTTCCTCCACCTTTCTTAACTCTATAAAGTTTCTCAGCCCATGTTATTTTAGTTTATCTAGATACTGTTATATTTTTTTGCATTGGTTCACATTGGATTGTTCAGGAATCCAGATACCCTTACTTCATTTAATTTCACTGTCAGACTAGATTGCTCATGGAGGAGTTCAGCTAAATGTTTGATAATCAGCTACAATATAAATGACTATCTGTCCAGTATCCGTTTTAGGAAGTCTAGCAATAGGAATACTGTCAGTATACCAGTAGCATCCAAAGTTATAAAGCTGAGTACTATCTCAAACAACTTGGTGGTGAGTCTCAGAGGCACGCTCTACCATTTGATCATGCAGAGATAGGACAAACATGGAAGGAACTTACCAAGTGCACTTATCCTAGGGAAAAAGATAAATGTACCAGCCATTAGAAATGTGCAGATGATTGCATAGATGCATACTTGTGTCTGTCTGCCTGTGTGGATGGGTTTTAAGTACAGAAGTACAGGAGGAAACATTTGGAGTCTAATACCAGAGATTTGAAGAATTTGGAAAGAAAGTAGAATCACGCCATATGGTAGTATAAATGAATCACTGACAATGCTTGGATTTTATGTTCTCTCTAAAGCTGGAAATATGTAAGGATAACTATGGTTAAATGGTCATGCAGACAATTTTAATGACAGCTTCTGAAGCTGGGAACTGAGTTTCTATCCCATGCCTTCTTAAAAACCTTAAACATTTTGTTTTGGAAAAAAATTCTATAAAAGTTAAACTGGCTATATTGGTATGCTAAACCCAATTATTTTATCTACTTGACTTTTAATGAGACTAATTACTTATCTCAATATTCTTTCTTGGGCAGGGATATAACTTAAGCACATTAAAATAGTCTGGCTGTGGGGTACCTGGGTGGCTCATTGGTCAAGTGAAGACTCTGACTCTGGCTCAGGTCATGATCTCATGGTTCAGGGTTTCGAGTCCTGCATCAGGCTCTGTACTGACAGTGTGGAGCCTGCTTGGGATTCTCTCTCTCTCCCTCTCTCTGCCCCTCCCCCATGCTTGTGCTCATTCTCTCTCTCTCTCTCTGTCAAAAATTTAAAAAATGAACTTAAAAAAATAAATTTCATTAAAAACAAGAAAAGGAAAGAAGAGAAAAGAAAAGAAAAGAATAAAATAAAATAAGTCTGGCTGGGTTGGAATTCCTGGCATGACATAAAGAATATGGATATTCCATAAATATTTCAAATTAGTAATCATTCTCCAAACAATAGTTAGAGCTGGGAGCTGAAGTCAAAATGGATATGCTATTTTTTTTGACAGACATTACTCAGATGGTGCCATAGGCTGCTCCTGACTCTGTTCCCCATCACAAGAACAACTCACAACCAGTAAGAATAAGACTCCACTGACAGAATCCTGGAACACAAGGGTAAGGCTGAAGCACTGTTCTGCACTAATGACACCAAGACAGACTGCGTTAGAAGGGTAAGAGGAACAGCTACACATTGACCACACAGTTTCTTCCCCATCCTGCAATTCCTTCAGTGGGAAAAGAGAACCCAGGGGATAATATTCCCACAGAGCATTGTGTGTTGCTTTGTGGGAGCCCCTACTTTGATCTTGCACCACAAGGATTGCAGGGAAATCTGTGAGGGTCAACCCCTGGGAATTTAACTGTGACACAGGAGTGGGGAGGGGCTAGCAACAACCAACACAGGGATCTGGGCAGACTGAGTTTATACCTGAAGTGCTCAAGTAGTAATTGCAACCAACCAGTGGTTTTGCTCATCAGCAGAACAAAGTTGGGGGAGACCCAACATCATTAGTCATTAGGGACATGCAAATTAAAACCACAATACAATATCACCTTACATCTATTAGAATGGCCATCATCAAAAAGACAAGAGATGACAAATGCTGGTGTGGATGTGGAGAAAAGGAAACCCTTGTGCACCACTGGTGGGACTGTAAATTGGTTAGCCCCTATGTAAGACAGAATGGCAGATAATCAAAAAATTAAAAATAGAACTACCATATGATCTAGCAATTCCACTTCTGGGAATATATCCAAAGGACATGAAAACATTCACCTTGAATATGTAACTGCATTTGTACATTCACAGTGACATTATTTACAATAGCAAAGACATGGAAACAACCTAAATGTCCATCAATGTATGAATGAATAGAGAAGTGGTGTGTGTGTGCATACATATATAATACACACACACGACGCATAAAGCAGGAAGACAAATACTGTATGATTCTAAATGGAATCTAAAACAAAAACAAGAATAAAACAAACAAAAAACATAAAATCATAGAAAAAGAGATCAGAATTGTGGTTACCTGAAGCAGAAGGTAGGGGCAGGGGGAATTGGAAGAAAGTGGCCAAAAGGAATAAACTTACAGTTATAGGAAAGCTATTAATAGAGTAAATTCTAAGAGTTCTCATCACAAGATTTATCCAGTTTCCTTTTTATTGCATTTTTATGATAAGATAGATGTTAACTGATCCTACTGTGGTAATCATTTCACAATATATGTAAATAAAAGTATCATGCTCTATACCTTAAACTTATACAGTGATGTATGTTAATTATTTCTCAATAAAACTGGAAAAAAATGAAAATATTGCCTAATCATTAACCACAATTCCCTTACTTTGGATAACAGCTTGGTCTGTCTTAGCAACGTGAGGTCTATAGATGTGTATAGAAACGGCCAGAAATTGGCATGTATATACAACATGTTCCTCTTTATCTCTAGGGACCATAAGTCTTGTTAGTTAATCATTCTAAGTTGAAGACCAATTATCTCCAGATTATGTCTCTTGTACAGTCTTATAAAAAACACAGCAAAGCCATCAACTTACATTTGGGGTTCCCTGAACTGCATGAGATAACACTTCTTTTCTTATTCCTTTAGTTAATTTATTAATTCAACAAAATTTAAGGATCTACTATGAGCCAGGAACTGTGCTAGGCACTAAGAAAACAAAAATATATATAAGTTAGCATGACAGAGTAAGGAGGTCAACAAGTCTCTCCCTAGTAACCAAATATGAAGCTACATAAAAGTCAAACCAACTTTAGCACTCTGGAAACTGATAAAAGCATAGAAAAGAATAGAAATAATTATTTAGGAAAATTATTAAATTACAAATAGGAACAATAAGAATCTGTGATGTTCTTGCCCAGAACTGCTCCTGGTTCCCCACTGTGACGGTTCAACCAGGGTGGAACCCGCTGTGAAACCAGCAGTCTCTATGCCACTGCAAGGGGTAAAGGGGATCCTGTGATTTGAAGTGTGATTCACAAATTAGCTGGTGGTGTTAACAGGGATTTCTAAAATATTAGGTAGCCATATGAGGCTTGATAATTTCTCCACATATCCTGGAAAGACCCAAGGCTTTGTACATATGCAGCATAGTGTAGAGTGGGTACAAACCAGTGACATGTCCCTAGCTGATGGAACCTAAGTACATACCCAGAGGATATATTAAAGGAACTATCAGAAAATTAAAGCAGGAGACAGTTGAATTCATCTACACTATGAATATAGTCCCCCTGCCCACACACATACAGATCCAAAAGCAAAATATGGAAGACTTAAGGTTTAGGGTTTCTTGAAATCTGTCTCTGAAGACACAGATCAAAATTTAAGAATTTGAGCTTAAAACTAGAACAGAAAAAATAAAATTGATCAGAGACTTTAATGGCTACACATTGTAGGGGAGAGAAATCTTACAAATTTAGTCCAGGAAAGTTATGTTTATCAACATATAAGCAAACAAAAACAACAACAATCCTGTTTTGTTGGGCCATTGGGAGCTTTTTCATATCGGCTCCTTTTGATATGTTCCAACCTTTTGGGCTTTTTTAAAAAAGCACTTTCTTACTTTCTGACTCACCTTATATTTTCCACTCTGGCCCAAGAACTAGCCAGATATTTACTATCCAGATATGATATTTAGAAACCAACATCTAGGAGCAAGGTGTGCTCCTTGAAACTGGGTGTCACTTCTAGGCCCAGGAAAGTTTGGAAATGTGTGTATGTATATAAACTCAATTATACACACATTATCTATACTTATTTATATCTATCCATCCTGATAGATGTATTAAAACATACATAGGCTCATAATCATATTTCCAATTCCAATTCAGTATCATAGGGTTCACTCTAGTCTTCTTTGTTTATTCGTAATTGCTTTCACCTGCATTGAGAAACTAAGCTTCAACTATTTACTAACACATAAAGGAGTTTTATAATTGCTAAACCCAAACCCTTGTGAAAAATAAATTTACCAACTGAGCACAGTATTTGTGTAAAGTACTTTAGTTTTAACAATATGCAGTTAAAACACTGTTTTCCAAAGTTACTCAGGTCAGGACCTTTTGTCCTTACCCCCTTCAATGTGGTTATGTCACATATTCATAACAGGTTAATTTGTCACTATATGCATTCTATCTGAGTTCCCCAGCTGGAGAGGTGGACCAGGTGTCCCTAGATGTTGTATGCAGCCAACAAAGATTTTTAAGAAACTATGATAAATTTATTCAAATAACAACAGGAAATCGTGTTTAAAGAACTGAAGGAAAGTATACCAACAAGTCAACAGATAGAGGATCTCAAAAACAACAAATATAGGAATAAAAAAATGAAAATTCTGGGGGCGCCTGGGTGGCGCAGTCGGTTAAGCGTCCGACTTCAGCCAGGTCACTATCTCGCGGTCCGTGAGTTCGAGCCCCGCGTCAGGCTCTGAGCTGATGGCTCAGAGCCTGGAGCCTGTTTCCGATTCTGTGTTTCCCTCTCTCTCTGCCCCTCCCCCATTCATGCTCTGTCTCTCTCTGTCCCAAAAATAAATAAACGTTGAAAAAAAATTAAAAAAAAAAATGAAAATTCTGAAAATGAATAAATCCATATTCGAAATTTAAAATTCAATAGAGGAGTTTAACACTATATTTGATATGGTATAAGAAAGAATTAGTGAGTCTGAATACAGATCAATAGAAATTATCCACCTAAAGAATAGAGTGAAAAAAGAAAAACAGAATCTCAGAGATCTATGGAACAATAAAAACCTAAGAACAGATATGTAATGGGAGTTACAGAAAGAGCACAGAGAAAGATGGGGTTGAAAAATTGATACAAATGTGGCAAAAATATCCTCAATTTGATGAAAATCAGTAGTCTACAAATCTGAGAGGCTCAATAAAACTCAAACAGAAAGTCATATCTAAACATGCCATGGTCAATTTACCAAAAGAAAAAGAGAAATCTTGAAAGCCGTAGGAGAAAAACAGCTAATCACATACAAAGGAATAATGAAAGGATAAACAGCTGACTTCTAAAATAATGGAGTCCAGAAGACATTGAAATTGTGAAAAAAAAATCAAGCAAACATTATATATCCAGCAAAATTAACTTTCAAATATGAAACTGAAGCAAAGGATGTTCACAGATATATAAAGACTAAGAAAATACATTCTTAGCAGACCTAAATTATCCCCAATACAAAAGGAAATCTTTCAAGCTGAAAGGAAGTGATACCAGAGGGTAACATATCCAAAAGAAAAAAATGAAGAACACTGGAAATAGGAAATGTTTGGTAAAATAAAAAAGACTTTAAGTATGTATTTTATCCTTTTTTTTTCAAATTATAAATTGAATAAAGCAAAAATAAAACATTTGTTTTGTGCTTGTAATACACAGATATGGATAACAATATTAGCATAAAGGAGAGATGAAAAGAGATATATTGGACCAATGATTCTATATTTTACTGCAATTAAGTTAGTACGGTTTTGACGTAAACTGGAATATGTTAAGATACACATTGTCATTATGAGAGCAACTGCTAAGAAAATAACTAAAAATATATATGTTTCAAAAAGATCAACATGGAAATTAAAATGGCACTTGTAAGATATTGACTTAAAAAAGACAGTAAAGGCTGAAAAGGGGAACAAAAAAAGGACAAATGATAAATATCAAAATGGTAGAGGCATCAAGTTATATTACAAAGCTATAATAATCGAAAGAGTATGTTTCCAGCATGAAAACAGACACAGAGATCAATGTAACACAATAGAAAACACAGAAGTAAACACAAAAGTATATGGTCAATTAATCTTTGACAAAGGAGGAAAGAACATACAATGGGAAAAAGACAGTCTCTTTAATTAATAGTGTTGGGAAAACTGGATAGCTACATGCAAAAGAATGAAACTAGATCACATTCTTACATCATACACACAAATAAACTCAAAATGGATTAAAGACCCAAGTGGGAGGCCTGAAACCATAAAAATCCTAGAGGCCATAGCAACATTTTTCTAGATATGTTTCCTGAGGCAAGGGAAATAAAAGCAAAAATAAGCGATTGGGATTACATCAAAATAAAAAGCTTCTGCAGAGGAAAGGAAAGAATCAACACAACTAAAAGGCAGTATACTGAATGGGAGAGGATATTTCCAAATGACATACCCAATAAAGGGTTAGTATCCAAAATATATAAAGAACTGATATAACTCAATACCCCAAAAAAAACAGGTAATCCAATTTAAAAATGGGCAGGAGAGAGAGAAATCAAGAAACACTCTTAATTATAGAGAAAAAAACTTATGGTTACCAGAAGGCCAGGGGTGGGGTGTGGTACAGTGGGGTGGGATAGGGAGAGCTAGGTTAAGTAGGTGATGGGGGTTAAAGAGTACACTTGTCGTAATGAACACCAGTGATTTACAGAATTACTGAATCACTATATTGTATACCTGAAACTAATACAAAAGTGTATATTAACTAGAATTAAAATTAAAAATAAAAAATGGTAGAGGTAAAATCAAACATATCAATAATTACATTAAATGCAAATAAATACACAACCCTACCCAAATGGCATAGATTATCAGATTGTGTAAAAAAGCAAGCCCTACTAAATGCTGTTTACAAAAAATATGTAGTAGATTCAAAAACATACATTGAAAATAAAATTTATAACATGCAAACAAATAAACAAAAACATGCAAACAGTGACCATAAGAGAACTGAGTGGCTATGTTCATATCACACAAAATCAATTTTGTGACAGGAAATATTACTAGAGACAAAGATAGACACTTCATAACAATACAAACATCATCAGGGAAATGTAAAAATTATAAACACATATACACCTAACAATAGAGCTCCCAAATATAGAACATAAAAAGTTGGTAGAATTGAAAGAATAATTAGACAACTTAATAATAATAAAGATTTCAATGACCTATTTTTAAAAATTGATAGAAAAAGTAGCAAGAAATCACCAATGACATGAAGACTGGATTAACACTATCAAATAAATTTTTTTAATGAATATCAATAGAACACTTCAACCAAAGTCTGCAGAATATACACTCTTTTCAGACACACATGAAACAATCTCCAAGATAGACAACTTGCTAGCTATAAAACAATTCTCAAAAGTTTAAAAGGTTGAAAGTATGTAAAGCATAATCTCTGACCATTTGAAATTAAATTGGAAATCCACAAAAGAAACAAATCTGAGACAATCCTAATACATAGGCATTAAACTATGTTAACCCATGGTTCAAAGGGGAGATCATAAAATAGTTTAGGGGCGCCCCTGGGTGGTTCAGTTGCTTGAGTGTCTGACTTTTGATTTTGGTTTAGGTCATGATCTCAGGGTTCCTAAATTAGAGCCAGATGTCAGGCTCTGCACTGACAGTGTGGAGCCTCTTGAGATTCTTCCTTCCTTTCTCTCTCTCTTTCTCTCTCTTTCCCTCCGTGCCACTCTCTGACTCGCTCGCTGTCTCTCTCTCTCAAAGTAAATAAACTTAAAAAATAGTTGGAATCACTGAAACTATGAAAAACACATCATATCAAATTTTCTGGGATGCAGCTAACATCTTAGAGTGTGAACTTCAAATGCCTATATTAGGGGGAAAAAAAGTCTGAAATCAATCACGTAAGCTTCCACCTTAGCAAGTTATAAAAAAAAGCAAACCAAACTCAAAGCAAGAAGAAGAAAATAATAAATATTAGAGTAAATAAATGAAATAAAAGAACAGAAATGCAACAGAGAAAATCAACAAAACCAAAAGATAATTCTTACAAAATAAATAAATAAAATTGATAATCCTTAGCTAAACTACGAAAATGAGAGTAACGAATTACCAAAGTCAGTAATGAAAAGGGAATATCAGTGTTTTCCCTATGAAAATTAAGAGATTTAAAAGAAAATATTAAATTAAATAAATACCAACAAATTAGACAAGTCAGAGTATAAGCACAAATTCCTAGAAAGACATTATCAAAATTCACTCAGAAAAGAAGGAATAGAATCTGAATAGACCTATAATGTGTAAGGAAATTGAATTAGTTAATTAAAAATATTCTCTCAGAGAGAATGTTAGGCACGAGTGGTTTCACTGATGAATTACACCAAACATTTAAAAAGAAATAATATCATTCTTTTTGCAAGCTCTTTCAGAAAATATAATAAAAGAATATACTTTCTAAGTTCTTATATAAGACTAATATTACCATGACTACAAAAACTTACAAAGACATCAAGAAAATAATACTATAGACCAAATAACCAAAGAGAATAGAGATGCATAAATTTTTAACAAAACGTTAGCACATTGAATTCAGCAACATATAGTGATTATACATCATGACCAAGTGGGATTTATACCAGGAATGCACAGTTGGCTAAATATCTGAAAATTAATTACTGTAATATACCATATTAAAGAAAAGAAAGAACAAAATCCGCATGTCAACCCAATAGATGCAAAGAGCTTATGGAAGAAATTCAACACCATTCATAACAAAATTTCACTACAAACTAGGAATAGGTAGAGTATTCCATAAGAAAAATACAAAAAAAAAAGTATGTCTAACATCACACTTAATGGTGAAAGACTGAATGCTTTCCCCCAAAGATGTGGAAAAGGGTAGATACACTCTTTCTGTTGTCTCCATTTGTATTTAACCTTGCACTGGCAACTTTAGCCAATACATTAAGGCAAGAAAATGAAGGACAAAATGAAAGAGGAAGAAGAGGAAGAGACTGGAGTGGGGTCAGAAATTAACGGAATTGAAAGCTGAAGAAATAAAACTGACTTCATTTGCCAATGACATAATCCTTACACGTAAGGAATCCTACGAAATGCCTTCTCCCTCACTCAAAATTTACTAGACTGTATAAGTGAATTTAACAAGATCATAAAAATATAAAATTAATATCTAAAATCAACTGAAGTCTCTATACTAGCAGTGAGCAATCAGAAAATAAAGTCAAGAAAACAATTCTACTCAGAATAGCATCCAAAAGAATAAAACACATTGGGATAAATTTAATACAAGATGCATAAGATCTGTACACTGAAACCATAAAACATTGCTGTAACAAAATATAAATAAATGAGGACACACACTATGTTCGTGGCTTGAAATATATTTCCCCAAACTGATGCAGTTTTTCCCCAAAGTGAGCTGCAGACTTAATGAAATCCTTGTTAAAATTCCTGCAAGATTTTTTTTTGTAGAAAATAGCAAGCTAAATTTAAAATGCAAAGACCCAGAATAGCCAAAACAATTTTGCAAAAGAAAACAACTTTGTAGGGCTTAAAGTACCAGATTTCAAAATTTACTATAAAGCAACAGTGAAGAAGACAATTGGTCTTGGCATAAGGATAAACAAAGAGATCAATGCAACTGAACTGAGTCCAGAAATAAATCCTTATGTTTACAGTCATTTTTTTTTTCTTGACAAAGTCAATTCAATTATATTTTAAACAAATGGTAATGGTATAATTAGATATCCATGTGCAAAAGGAATAATTTAGATGCTACCAAAAATTCACTCAGTATCAATCACTGACCTAAATGTAAGAGCTAAAACTTATATTAAAATTCTTCAAAGAGAACATAAGAGTAAAGTTTTAAGACTTTAGTTTAGGCAAAGAGTTATTAGATACAAAATCAGTTGTAAAATATAAATTATAAAATATATTATACTTCATTAAAATGAAAAATATTTGCCACTTCAAAAGACACCATTTAAAAAAATGAAAAGTCCAGGGATTTAGGAGGACACCTGTGATGAGCACTGGGTATTATATGTAAATGATGAATCATGGAATTCTACTCCTGAATCCAATATTTCCCCCTGTGTTAACTAATGAAAAGTTAAATAAAAATTGAAAAAAGAAAATCAAAAGACAAGGCATAGACTGGGAGAAAATATTTGGGAAATATATCTGATAAAAGTACTTCTATTCATTATATATTATATAATATACTGTATAACATATAATTTAAAACACAATATAATAGAATAACATGGTATAATATAATACTATATAACAACTCAAAAATAAGAAAAATTACCTAAAATTGACAACAAGAATATACGCAAAGGGCTAATAAGCACATGAAAAGCTGTTACATGTTATTAGTCATTAAGAAATGATATTAGGAGAATCTGGGTGGCTCAGTCAGTTGAACACCTGACTTCTGCTCAGGTCATGATCCCATAGTTTGTGGGTTCAAGCCCCACATCCGGCTCTGTGTTGACAGCTCAGAGCCTACAGCTGCTTCAGATTCTGTGTCTCCCTCTCTCTCTGCCCTCCCTCACTTTCACTCTTTCTCTCTCAAAAATAAATACACATTAAAAATGTTTAAAAAGAAAAGAAATGATATTAAATCTATATTGTAATACTATTACATACTTATAAGAATGTTTATAATTAAAAAAAAAACTGGACAATGCTAAGTTTTGGAAAAGAAACTGGAACCCTTACACACTTTTGGTAGAATGTAAAATGGGATAGCCAATTTGGAAAATAGTTTGGCAATTTCTTAAAGTGAAACATAAACTTACTCTATAACTCAGCAATTCCGCTCTTAGTAATCTACCACATAGAAATGAAAACATGCTCACATGATTTATACACAAATGTTCATAGAAGCAATTTTTATAATGGCCCCAAATTAAATGATCCAAATATCCACCAAATGATAAATAGATAATATAATAAAGTGTGGAATATATCCATACAATACACAATTCAATAATATGAAGGAATGAAATACTGATACATGCTACGACATGTATGAATCTTAAAAACATTATACTAAGTGAAAGAAGCCAGACAAAGGCTGCATATTGTAGGATTTCATTTGTATAAAATTTCTTTAAAAGGTAACTTTATAAAGAAAACGAAAGCTCCAAACACCACAATTCCAGATTTCAAATTATATTACAAAGCTGTAGTAATCAAAACAGTATGGTGCTGGCATAAAAATAGATACATTGATCAACAGAACAGAAAACCCAGAAATGAACGCACAATTATATGGTTAATTAATCTTTGACAAAACAGTAAAGAATATGCAATAGGAAAGACAGTCTCTTCAACAAACAGTGTTGGGAAAACTGGATGGCTACATTCAAAAGAATTAACTTGGACCACTTTCTTACACCACACACAAAAATAAATTCAAAATGGATTAAAGACCCAAATGTGAGACCTGAAACCATAAAATCCTAGAAGAGAACACAAGCAGTAACTTCCTTCACATCAACCATAGCAACTTCTTTCTAGATATGTGTCCTCAGGCAAGGGAAACAAAAGCAAAAATAAACTGTTGGGACTACATTAAAATTAAAAACCTCCTGCACAGCGAATGAAACAATCAACAGAAATAAAAGGCAGCCCATGGAGTGGGAGACGATATTTGCAAATGACTTTTCTGATAAAGGGTTAGTTTCCTAAATACATAAAGAACTTTAAAAAGTCAACAATCAAAAAATAAATAATAAATTACAACTGGACAGAAGACACGCAGAGACATTTTCCCAAAGAAGATATACATCCAGATGGCCAACAGACACATGAAAAGATGGTCAACATCACTCATCATCAGGGAAATGCAAATCAAAACCACAATGAGATATAAAACCTCACCTGTCAGAATGGCTAAAATCAACAAGACAAGAAACAACAGATGTTGGTGAGGATACGGAGAAAAGGGAGCCCTCTTGCACTGTTGGTGGGAATGCAAACTGGTACAGTCACTCTGGAAAACAGTTGGGGTTTCCTCAAAAAGTTAAAAATAGAACTTCCCTAGAATCCAGAAATCTTACTACTGGGTATTTATCCAAAGAATACAAAAATACTAATTTTTGACACAAAGGGATACATGCATCCCAAAGTTTATCATTATCTACAATAGCCAAAGTATGAAAACAGGCCAAGTGTCCATAGGTAGATGAAAGGATAAAGAATAGGTGCTATGTATATAAAATGGAATATTAACCAGCTGAAAAAAAAAAGAATGAAAGCTTGTCATTTGCAATGATATGGATTGAGCTACAGAGTATTAACCTAAGTGAAATAAGTCAGAGAAAGATAAACACCATATGATTTCATTCAGATGTGGTATTTAAAAGATAAAACAATGCCCAAAGGTAAAAAAAGAGAGAGACAGAGAGAGAGACAGAAAGAAGCAAACCAGGATAGGGGCGCCTGGGTGGCGCAGTCGGTTAAGTGTCCGACTTCGGCCAGGTCACGATCTCGCGGTCCGTGAGTTCGAGCCCCGCGTCGGGCTCTGGGCTGATGGCTCAGAGCCTGGAGCCTGTTTCCGATTCTGTGTCTCCCTCTCTCTCTGCCCCTCCCCGGTTCATGCTCTGTCTCTCTCTGTCCCAAAAAAAATAAACGTTGAAAAAAAAATTTAAAAAAAAAAAAAAAAAAAGAAGCAAACCAGGATACAGACTCTTATCCACAGAGAGCAAACTGATGGTTAGCAGAAGGGAGGCAGGTGAAGGATGGGTGAAATAGGTGATGGGGATTAAGAAGTGCACTTGTGATGAGCACAGGGTGATGTCTGGAAGGATTGTACACTTGAAGCTAATATGACACTGTATGTTAAATATTTATAACATGTATAACATGTATATATGAAGCCATGCAAATAAGAATTTTGTAGATGACCCCAAATACTTAAATGGCATGTTACTTCTTTCTGAAAGAATGTTGAGTAACAGAAGGTAGCTACATTTTGAAGTAGATTTACCTCAGCATCAACATTGAGAACGTAACTGAATGGCAAGAACTGCAGGCTTTCTAAACATTTCCATGTGACACAGTTCAGCCTCCTTTAAGAGTCCTGCTCTGCTAAGTACTACTTATGGACTTTGGGCGAAACTCTTGACACCTCTGAGTACCAATCCTCCTCTCAGTAAAATGGGGATGCAATATGAAAACATATGTAAACTGTACAGTAGGAACTTAGGAAATGTTTCATCTAAACTATATTTTTTAAGATAAATGGGAAGTGGAAGAGGGACACGCTTGTGATTTTAATAATTGTGGGTTCTTTAGGGAATTGCAGCTGAATTCTGGCTTCATTGCAGGGACTTGGAAAAAGTAACAGATGTTCTTTGAATAGAAACCTGCTGAGATAAGCCATCCAGTGTCCAACCAGGTAAATGAAATGAGACATGATTGACATTATTTCTTACTGTGGAGTTTCACTGTTTCTTTCCAAAATGGAGCTTTGTTTCTGAAAAGAAGCACAACAGAATGTCAAGAAGCTATTCCTCTTGAAGCCACAAAGCTGTCTTGGCTTCCTAGAAGTTCCTGAAAGCTAGAGCTCCCAGGTTGAGAATCAGAACAATAGGTAAGAACCACAGTAGGCATAGGAGAAGCAAAAGATCCTAGGAAGGGGAGAGAGAGAAATGCATGGCAATACAGTCCAGGCAGAGTGTAAAATCCTGAGAAGACATTGGAGTTTGATCAAATCCAACTGAACAAACACGTTTTGATGCTTAAGTTGTATCTAAAACTACTCCAAGGATCTAAAAGTAGAGAGCCAAAAATAAAACCTGACCCCTGCCTGTAAGAAACTCACAAATACGTAGATGAAACACGTTAAATAAGTATACGTGTGAGAAATGCAATAATGGGAAGGGAGGAATAATCACTTCTGCTCAGGCCCCCAATTTTCACAAATTCCAGCAACAGAAAGGGACTTTTTTTGCATCAAGTTAAAGTCTCAACACCGTGCAATATGACAAAATCTGAAAGTTGATTTAGCAATGCAGTTTCCAGGACAATTTTCCTTTTGTGCTATTAGTCAAGACTTTGGGGCTAAAAGTGCTAGAAATACAAAACCAAATTAGTTTCAACAAAACAGAAAAGCTTTAAGAAAAGTGGGGATGATACTGGGCCTCAGAGATGACCAGATGACTTTGTGGTATTAAATCCACCCAGGATTTCTCTCTAACTCCCCTTCTTTTCTCTTCTCCCTGTGTGTCAGTTTCTCTCTCTCCTAAGGGTTTCTCTCACCAACTGAAACCATGCCTACACATACCTCCAAAGTTTACACGTTTCAAATTCTTCGAAGAGATGAAGTCTGTCTCTTGTACTCTCTAAATTGATTTACAAATCTAGAGAAGCGTGATTACAATGTGGGTGGGTTCTCCCGCTCCCTGGTGAAAGTGTGAGGTCATTAAAAATGTAGTCTTCACACGAAAAAGATATGATTGGTCTGAAAGAAGAGAATTTCTTTCAAGTAATGTGGTACATTTCCCAGAAGAGGGGTCAAGCATAAAAAGTATAAAAAGTAACACTTTCCCACCACATTGTTTTGTTTTAAATTCTGACCTATCCTTTTCACGTTTTTTGAACCTGCCCTTAACCCATCCTCCATTCAACCCTATTCCAAGTCTCTTCTGTCCCTTCACCCACACCACATGAACTTGTTTTAAAATTCAGGTTCTGGACAGATAGCAACATGCCTTGTAGATTCTGTGCACCTTTGGGAGTATTTAAAAAGAAAGAGATCACAAGGAGCTAAACTGCCCCTGGAGAGGGAGGTCAAAGAGCCAGGACCAGAGGGGCTAGTCAAACATGGAGAAAACAGGATACAATGCCACATTCAGTAATTAGACAGTCATTTTAAGGGATCTAAACTCTCTTGCCAGATATTTTAAGTAGTTAACTTTTTTTTTTTTTTTTTTTTTTTTTTAGCAAATACAAGGTCTGAGTGCTTCTGATAAAACATTTCATGTAATCATTTTCCCCTTTTACACATATGGCACATAAGCCACAAATAAAGAATAGCAGTGATTGTCTATCTTCCCAATGAAATATGAAGAAAAAGCATATTCCTGCAATCCCAATGTGCTGTTCATGTATAGTACGACAAGTGCATGTGGATGCATGTGTGTTGAGGAGGGGCAATAGTCAATGTCAATCAACTGTTTATATAAACACAGATTAGAGGCAGACCTTACATACATTTAGACTCTCCCCTCGCGTGCTGCTCTTAGAAGCAGGCACGCTCATGTTGCATTACCATTTTGACTAAAGGAACAGAGTCAATAACATCACTTTTTCTCATCTCAGGAAAGAAAATTATTCTGAATCCAATCATCAATCAATGTATGTAATTGGTCTGTTTAAAACATTTTGGGTTCTCACAGAACTAGCTATCCCTAGGGACACAATTGAAAAAGCCTGAGTTTGGGCTGACTTGTTAATCCTACTACATCCCGACTAAAGTGTTAGAAGGTCAGTGAGGATTCAACATGTGCTCTGCTATTAACAAGATTATGGCAAGGGATTCATTTGAGAAGTTAGAGTCTGCACTCTGAGACCTCTAGTATCTGCATTCATTTGCATATAATTGTTTATCCATTACTTTCCCATACCATACAGCTACACTATTTTTCTATAATTTCTGGAGGTTAATGGCTTTTTTTCCCCCTCTAAATTCAAAGTCAACACAAACTGACACTAAAGTCAAGAAAATGTGCTTTTCGGAGTGCTGTAACAACAGCTGGCAGTCTGTACATTGTGAAAAATGTATTTGATCAAGAACTTTTGCTAGCAGCATGCCAATGGATCCACACTGATGTCCTTGAGAAATAAAGGAATTAATCCTCATCTTCCATTTAGGGATAGAAAACGGACTGAGACATCTTACATCATACAAATCTCTGACTTAGCCTTCACTCAGCCTTTTGTGCAAGTAAATATAATTACTGAGCAAAAGAGAGGAACGAAAGAGCAGATTTTGATTCTCTCCCTGAATGGCCAGAATAATCAGCAGGCAGCTGGAGATGACTGGGTTTCAATCGTAGCTATGGTGTTCATGAATCCTCTGAGTAGGCACTGGCGTTAGGAAGATCTGGGCTGTGGGGCAAGAATGAGTGGGATGGCTGGGCAAACCCACCCAACACGGGACATGTGCTTCTGGCACAAAAATAGATACTTCTTTCCCCTGCTTTCAACTATCATTTATGTGTTTTCTGTTTTTTAAATTTCTCCAGAGAAACAATGTTTCTAAAAATGTTTCAACTGAGCACCTCAATGCTGGATAAAACAGTATGTTTTAAAGTTTATTTTTAGGAACACCTGGGTGGCTCAGTGGATTAAATTGTCTGACTTCCGCTCAGGTCCTGATGCTCACAATCCATGGGTTCAAGCTCCACATTGGGCTCTGTGCTGACAACTCAGAGCCTGGAGCCTTTTTCAGATTCTGTGTCTCCTTGTCTCTGCCCCTCCCCTGCTCATGCTCTGTCTCTCTGTCTCTCAAAAATAAATAAACATTATGGGGTGCCTGGGTGGCTCAGTCCGTTGGGCGTCCGACTTCAGCTCAGGTCATGATCCCATGGTTCATGAGTTCAAGCCCCATGTCAGGCTCTGTGCTAACAGCTCAGAGCCTAGAGCCTGCTTCAGATTCTGGGTCTCCCTCTCTCTCTGCCCCTCCCCTGCTCACGCTCTCTCTCTAAAAAAACTAAGTAAAAGCATTGAAAAAAGAAAAAAAAATACATATATATAAAACCTCTGGGCACCTGGGTGGCTCAGTTGGTTGAGCGTCCGACTTCGGCTCAGGTCCTGATCTCACGGTTCATGGGTTCAAGCCCTGCGTCGGGCTCTGTGCTGACAGCTCGGAGCCTGGAGCCTGCTTCTGATTCTGTGTCCCCCTCTCTCTCCACCCCACCCCTGTTGGTGCTCTGTTTCTCTCTGTCTTTCAAAACTGAATAAACATAAAAAAAATAGTTTACTTTTAGAGAAAAGACAAGCAGACTGACATCCAACTTTTTTGTTTTTGTTTTCTGTTCTTTCATGTGAGTATAGTTGATACAGAATGTTACATTATTTTCAGGTGTACAACATAGTCATTCCAAAAGTTTATACATTATGCTATTACCCTCTATGTCACCATACGCTGCTATAATATCATTGATTATATTCTTTGTGCTTGTGCCTTTTATGAGTCATTCATCGCCTAATTGGAAGCCCGTATCTCTCACTTCCCTTCACCAAACTTTTAAAGAGCAAAAATTGGAAGCCAGAGTTGCTGTAAGAAAATAACCTTTGATCCAGACTTATATAACCACAAATACTATCTAAAAAAAAAAAAACAGTAAAATAAAGATGCTTTTCAGACAAATAAAAACTGAGAGAGGTCACTAACAACAGACCTTCACTAATAGAACATGTAAAGAAGAAAACAATGGGAGAAACAACATGATCCCAGAAGAAAAATTTTAGATGCAAGAAGAAATTGTGAACAATGAATATCATGTGTTATAAATATATCTAAATGATTATTTTCTTTAGAAAACAATAACAATGGCTTCTAAAATGGGTATGGAAAAATCAAGATAGAACTAAAGTCTTAATATTGTATGTAAAATGGGTACGGATGAAAGTTTACACAAATTTAAGTACCCTGTTCCCTTTGGAAAGAAGAGATTAAAATTAGATTTGTTAAATCAAAAAGTATGTGATAGCAGGGCACCTGGGAGGCTCAGACGGTTGAGCATCCAACTTCAGGTCAAGATCTCACAGTTTCTGAGTTTGAAGCCTGAATTGGACTCAATGCTGTCAGCACAGAGCCTGCTTTGGATCCTCTGCCCCAACCCCCTCAAAAATAAATAAACATTAAAAAAAATGCATGATAACATTTCTAGGGTGATTGTGGTAGGCAGCCTTCCAAATACATCCATGTCCTAATCCCAGGAACCTGTAAAGATGTTACATGTTAAAGGGGAACTGAGGTAGCAGATGGAATTAAGGTTACTAATGAGCTGATCTTAATTTATCCGGATTATCCAGATGGGTATCACATATCCAATGTAATCACAAGCATCCTTACAGGTGGCAAAGATAGACAGAAGAGTTGGTGTCTGAGTGATGCAATGTGGCAAAGACTCCACCAGCCATAGCTGTCTTTAAATATGGAAGTGGGCTATGACCCAAGGAAGCTAGAAAAGGCAAGAAAATAGATTCTCCCTTGCTGTCTACAAGAGTGAACAGAGCCATACCGATACCCTGATTTTAGTCCAGTAAGACTCATTTCAACCTTCTGACCTCCAGAAATATAAGATAATAAATTTGTTTTAGGCTACTAAATCTATGGTAATTTGTTATAGCAGCAATAGGAAACAAATACAGAGACAACCTGAAAAATGTAAAGAGGCAATCAATCCTAAATTTGTGAAATTTAGAAACACTATACAATCTATAAAATACAAAATATAAAGAAAAAAGCATACAATACACAATATACACTACACTACAATATATACCCTACAAAATAACAGGAATAAGAATAAAATCAGAAGGAAAATAAGCAAGCGGGGCACCTGGGTGGCTCAGTCCTTCGGGTGTCCGACTGCAGCTCAGGTCATGATCTCATAGCCCGTGAGTTTGAGCCCTGAGTTGGGCTCTGTGCTGACATCTCGGAGCCTGGAGCCTGCTTCAGATTCTGTGTCTCCCTCTCTCTCTGCCCCTCCCCTGCTTGTTCTGTTTCTGTCTCTGTCTCTGTCTCTCTCTCTCTCTCTCTCTCTCAAAAATAATAACCATTAAAAACAAATTTAAAAAGGGAAAATAAATCTAAAGAAGCTATGAAGAGAGAGACAGAGAAGAGAAACAGCAAAAGCAGGACAGAGACCTCAAAATAAGTTGGTAGATATAAATCCATATATATGAAATCCATACTTAATGTTTATGTAAGAGACAAAATTCTTCAAACTGGACTTGACAAAATCCAACTACATATTGTTTTCATGAAACACACAGACACTAGATTTGTGGTGGTGATTATGTAATGTATATAGATATCAAATCACTATGTTGTAAATGGTGACAAAATTAGTATAGCATTGCGGGTCAATTATTCTTCAAATAAAAAAAAAAACTAAAGTTCTTTGGATATACAAAATTGACAAACATTTGTCAAAAGTGATCATGAAACAAAAGAAGACAAATAATTAACATCAGATTATAAATTTCAGATGCCAACATGATATACTTTAACAGGTGATAGTCTATAACAAAATCTGTATGCCACAGAAATTGAAAATTTAGGTCAAATGGAGGCATTCTAAGGAAAGTATAGACTACAAAATCTTACCTAAGAAGAAAATTTAGGTCTGAATGTTTCCTTAAACATGAAGAAAATTCAGTCAAGTAAATAAAAATTTTCCCACAAAATAAAAGCATCAGACCTTCATAGGTTTAGAGACAAGTTGTCATCAAGTTTCAAAGAACAGATAAGAGTAAGAAAGATACTTATGTATTTCTACACATTTTCAAAGAACACAAAAATACTACTTCCACGCTCATTTTGAGGGTAGGAAAACCTTGACATCAAATCAGACAAAATAAGAAGGAAAATCTATAAGCCAATCTCGTTTATGTAATTAGATGCAAATTCCTAAATATATACCAAATTCAGCAATGGATTAAAATCAAATATAATACATGATGACAAATTTGGGGGCCTCGAGAAATTTTTAAAAACTATTATTGTAATTACCACACAATCCCATTAAAGAAGAAAATTCATATACAATCATCTCAGCTACAGAAATTATATTCAGAAATATTTAACACACAGTCCTTATAAGAAAAGAACTTTTAGGGAACTATGAATAAAAGAAAACTTCCCTATCCTGACTATCTCTGACACTTTTAAATAGACATAATTTTTAACAGGGAAATACTGAAGCATCCCTTTTAAAAAGGAGGAGAAAAAAACAAAAATACCCACTACTGTCCTTTTCAACAGGCAACTCTTTCAACTTTGGTTTCAGCAAGACAAAAAGAAACTGAAGAACAAAAGAAAAAAAATATTATTGCAGATCATATGGCTGTCTACATAGAAAACCACAAAGAATCTACAGGCAAACTATTAGCACAAATAAGAAAGAACATTAATCAATTATGTTTCTGGACACAAGATAAATATATAAATATCAGCACGTTTTTATATGCCAGCAACAAACAGAAAAATGCAAATTTTACAAAGATCTCCTTTTAAAATAGCAACAAAAATAAAAGGTACATAGGAATAAATTCAACAAAAAATTATGAATCCTTTAGGAAAAAGTGTATGAAACAATTTTTAAAAACATAAAAGATGTAAATGAAGATAAATGACATATTCATGAATAGGAAGACTAAATAGTGCAAAGATTCTGCCCAAATTGATCTATAGCTTCCTTGTAATTCTACTCAAATTCTCAACAAAGACCCCAGAAATAAAATTCACACACCTGTCAAACGAGACTGTATGAAAGAGCTGGAATTGGTATTCAACTGGGATAGCCTCGATTTTTCAATTAATTTTTTTTAGGAAAATTGTATTTCCGTATGTAAAACAAAAGTGAATGCCTACTTTTTATCATACTTGATAAATTAAAACCTTAAAATATGAAACTTTAAATTATTTAGAAGTACTGAGAATATGTTTATGACTTCAGAGTGGTGAGAAATTTTCAAACAAAACAGAAATTATTAGCCCTAAAGCAAAACATAGATCAAAGATATTTTTGATTACAATAAAATTGGTAATCGGGAGAATGGGAATTATATCCGTGCAAGGTGAAATTTCACATCTTCCTCAGTGCTTTGCAGATTCAACCCAATCCACCTATGCCTTCTCACTGGTGCCTTCTAGCTATGGCTGGCCTCATGTTTGGGAGGTGTGGCCAAAGGGGGGTTTCTCGGTGTTACTGTTAAATGCCAGACTGTATTCTAAAGTAGTTTATCAGTTGCCCTCATATCAGTTCACATGCATGAGCATTCATCACTCAGATCCTCACCAATGCTTGGCATTTTTGGTGATTACTGGATAATCAGCAGCATCAGCCCTAATGAAAGACATGAAAGGAGTCAAATCTGTCTACCACTCCCACTTTTCCCTGAATATCATCCTCATACTCCTCTCCAGACCAATACATCTCCTTTAAGGTAATCAGTGTGCATAGACCTTTTTGTCTTATGTCTTGAAAAACTTACTACCAGGAATGAGTATGTTTTCAGACTTTCGTATCACAGGGTAATTGTGAGCCTGTCTATGGTACTCTCTGCTTGGATACAGAAAGACAACGAAGCGGACATTAAACCTGTTTCAAAAATAACTAGCCCATAGAAGAGAAAAAGGTACTCTTCCAATTCTGTGCTTAGAGCACAAGTTACTATTCTGAATCCAGACACAAAGCATGGGGGAGGCTGAAGAGGCTTTTTACTTACTTCAGCAATCAGCATTTAGTTGAATCAGGGTTCTCATCTTACAATCCAGTTTTATACACCACAGAGTAAAAAAAAATCTCCTAACTGTCAGCAACAAGTCAACTGCAGTACGAGTTTTGGGTGTCTCTGTGAATAATTTATTTTTGTTGGTGCCTTCCTATGTATTTCAGCGCACACATGAGAGAGAAGGTCTATATCAGGAGCTATGGCCATACTCTGCACACTTACTCCTGAAAGGAAACTGTCAGCTCAGAGAGATGAGACTTGGGCCATACAGATAAATCCTCATCCTAAAACCAGTCTTTGAGAAGAGCAAAGCTTCAGGGTCACCTGCCAGTCTCTCCCTTCTTACTGCTCTCGGTAACCATATGACATTAGTTATGTGGCCTTGTCAGAAGGCCACAGATCCCCCTGATTCGTGGTCTTCACACTCTAAAGAACTTAAAATGTTTGGTAGACCTTGATAAACAGGGCACCCAGATCTGTTTTTCTCAGCAGATGAATACCAAAACCCTTGTCAAGGTGACAGAGCTATTAAGTGTCTATTCACACAGCAATCAGAAATTGGAGCATCAATCAGTAATCATAAAGTCAGGGGCATTTTTCTCACAAAGTCAGGAATTCAGAGGGCTTTCATAAGCTAATCAGCAGGCATCAAATAGACAATCAATCTAATTAGCTGCTCACATTCGGATGGCAATCAAAGCAGCACAGTGCGCTTCATTAGTAATGATATTGAAAATGGTGATCTGTGCAGCATTCAGCTAGCAAACGAATATCCTTTTTCTGCAAATAGGTAGGGAGGATGTAGCTGTACTGCGTGCACCATATGCCAATTCAGCGATGCAGGCCCAGGAACCCAACTGATGACTACTTTTTGCTTTTCTGTTGGTCTAAGACTAAGGGAGCAGGGTAGGGTCATTTACTGTTAAGTCTGACAATAGCACATCGGTAAACTGGACCCACCTTAGAGGAACACCTTACTGATGTTTACTGGACATCGGTAAACGGTAACAGGACCCACCTTAGAGGAAAAGTGCAGTAGGGCAATGTGAAGGGGAAGACAATAATTGTGAAAGAAAAAAAAAATTTACTTTTCTTTATGAAAACACCATTATTTAGGGGCACCTGGGTGGCTCAGGCAGTTAAATGTCCAACTCTTGATTTCGGGTCAGGTCATGATCTCACTGTAGTGAGATCGAGCCCTTCTGTGTCAGGCTCCATGCTGGGTATGGAGCCTGCCTGGGATTCTCTCTCTCTCTCTCTCTCTCTCTCTCTCTCCTGCTCCCACATGTGCACATTCTCTGTCTCTCAAAATAAATAAGCAAACATTTTTAAAAAATAAAAGAAAATACCATTGTTTAGTCCTAAATTCAATCCCTCTTTACCTTCAAAATCCACAACTTTTCTACTAGGAATAACTTCCTTGGATAAAATGGGCACTGAAGCACTCCATGGTAGGTTTCTTAAGAGTCATCTTTCTTTGGGCTCCTGGGTGGCTCAGTCAGTTGAGTGCCCAGCTCTTGATTATGGCTCAGATCCTGATTCCAGAGTTGTGGGATTGAGCCTTGCATCAGGCTCTGCACTGAGCATGCAGCCTGATGAGGGAGCATAAGGCAAGCTGACAGGCCATAAACACCTCCCCCACAACCAGGTGGGATAAGTGTGATATTCCTCACTGCCCTCTCCTGGCTTCCCAAGAACAAAGGAAAGGGAGTAAACAAATGGTTAACTGATGGAGATCATAGTCCTATAGGACCTGAGTCTCCTCCCCTTCATAGTGGTGTGGGAAACAAAGGCAGAAGGAAATGGCAGATAGAACTAAATTTCCTTATAACCTGCAGCCCATTGACAAATACTTGAGGCAGGAAGTGTAAAATGTTTCTCCAGGAACTCCCTGCTGTCTTAATGCTAATATTTTGCTAGAGGGAAAAAGAACCTTAGCTTGACAATAGCTAGGCCTCCACTATCCTTCAAGTCCTCTTTAGCATATGAAAATCTCATTGGAAACTTCCCCTGGACTTTATCTCACCCCCACCCCCAAAGTATAAAACCAGTCTCTCTTCATGGCCCCAGAGCAGCTCTTCCTGCCCAGGGGTCCTGTCCCCTTGCTTCAATAAAATCACCTTTTTGCACCAGAGATGTCCTCAAGAATTCTTTCTTGGCCATTGGCTCCGGACCCCACGAACCCCACTGTCACCCCAGAAAACTTCATCAGAGCCTACTTAAGATGAAAATTCTCTCTTCTTCCCTCTGCTGTTTTCCCCTGCGCTCTCCCTTTGTCTCTCTAAAAAAATCATCTTTTTTTCAAGGTAACAGCACTTCTCTCCCTGCAAGCACTAGCTAGAAACTATAGGCTTCATCAGTGGTTGAAGGCCCTCTGAGATAGACTGAGTCCTTCATAATCCAGAATGACAATTGTATATCATATTCTGCCAGGCATTTTGAAGGTAATTAAGGGGACAAACATGATCCCTGTTCTCCAGGAGCTCATCTATTTTTTTTTTAAGTTTATGTATTTTGAGAGAGAGAAGAGCATGAGCAGGGAAGGGGCAGAGAGAGACAGAGAGAGAAAATCTCAAGCAGGCTCCATACTGTCAGCATGGAGAGCAACACAGGGCTTGAACTCACAAACCATGAAATCATGACCTGAGCCTAAATCAAGAGTCAGATGCTTAACTGACTGAGCCACCCAGTTGCCCCTCCAGGAGATCATCTCATCTTTGGGTAACACTAATGAAAAAATAGCAAATGTTTAAAAATTGTGTGTTAGGGGCTATGTTACAAATCTTCCTATTTTAGGATTTGAGAATTCAACAGCAGGAAGAACACTGATATTCTGAATGTCAGTAAAGCCTTTTGGAGGGGCGCCTAGGTGGCTCAGTCCATTGAGTGTCCAACTATTGGTTTCTGTTCAGGTCATGATCTCAGGGTTCATGAGTTTGGGCTCTGTGCTGATGGTGTGGCACCTGCTTGGGATTCTCTCCCTCTCTGCCCCTCCTCCCTCTCATTTTCATTTTCTCTCTCTTCTTCTCTGTCTCAAAATAAATAAATAAACTTAAAAACAAAAGAAAGAAAAGAAAAGAAAAAAGCCTTCTGGAAAAAGCTAGAAGCCAGGAGCTGGTTGCTTTCAAAGTAGTATATCTCTAAATCGCCAGAGTTTCAAGAGAATTGATTGTCATTTTTACTGAAGGGTAGAATATACCTGACAAAGCTTGTACAAAATCATCACATAATGGGGGTGCTCAGTCAGTTAAGCAACTGACTTCGGCTCAGGTCATGATTTCGCCATTCCATAGTTCGAGCCCTGCATCAGGCCTGTGCTGACAGCTCAGAACCTGGAGCCTGCTTCGGATTCTGTGTCTTCCTCTCTCTCTGTACCTCCCCAACATGCACTCTGTCTGTCTCTCTCTCTCAAAAATAAACAAACATTTAAAAAAATTTTTTAATCACATAATGGAGCTAAAGGGAAAAAATAAACTCCACATATTTTGCTCAGTTTAGCACATTTCTAAGAGCCAAATTTCACTGTCTTTAATTCTCCTCAGTCTCTCTTTAATTCTCCTTGGTCAATGCATGTTTGTGAGTGAAAAATAATAAAAATATTCAAATACCATGTCATAACACATGCCCAACTGGCCCCTAAAGTTCCTTACAGGGAAAGTGTCCTGTCCCACATGCCTTGGGGCAACTACATGAGAGCTGGGAGAGGAGATGAGGTGTCTGACTAAACATCCGTGTACCTTAAGTCTCTATTCCATAGTCATCTTCTCTAAAAAGTCCCCTGATCCTGTTCCTCCTCTGCTGGTGTTCTATCTACTTCTAGCCTTGACCATTCTTCTAACTCCACCTGGACCTACAACACTTTATTAGACACATTTATTTACAGTTTTGTAACCCTCTGTTAGATTGAAAACCCCTTACAGCAAATAACATTTCTGATTCAACTTTGCAACCCCACCCACTGATTTGCATCTGATGATTAAATTAGTGATATTTTTCCAGTTAGTTTTGGTTTCTGTGAAAAAGTTGAGTTCTATGGAAGGGAAGTGCTTTAGACACTGAGGAAGCCATTATAGGAATTTATTAAAAACACTTAGTGCCCAAAAGGCTATGTGTGAGATATAAACCCTCACGTCTCTGCCTCCAAGGAGTCTGTGTGCCTATGTATGACAGATCACTCATAGATTCACTCTGCAGGAAGTTTAACATGAGGGCTGGAGAGAACAAGCATTCAAAGAATGAAAAATCTGGTTTATGATCAAAAAAAAAATCCTAAGAGATGTTCAGGGGGCTTGTTATATAGAAAGAAAAGTTTAAAAGGCAGAGAAATAAATGAGGACACGGTATCTTAAGGGAGAGAGCAGAAGCAGGTATTCCTTTATACAAAGAACACCAGAGTCTAAAAAATGTATAGTAATTCCACTGAAGGTATTTAAGCTTCCACGTTTCAAGAGAAACTTTTTGGATGAAAAGTGCCATAAATGAACTAGGAAATAAAACCCCCATGAGTAAAGTAATCTGCAAGTGTCATTTGTTTTCTTCCTTTTTGATGTATCAGCACACAGAGCACTTGATTACATAGAGCCTGAGCTCCGCTGCACCTGACAATGGCATTGAGCAGGAGTCTAGAGCCTGGTGACCATAGGCACAGCAGCTGCAAACCCCAGCAGGTACCCCCCACTGAAGGAGGTGCTGGAGGGTCTGCGCCTGGTTTGGGTTTGGATGCTGAAAGACTTGTCATTACAATATGTCCTGAGATGAGTGACAGTTCACTGCTGTTATGTGCAGAAAAACCTGGCTGGATGCTCTGCAGAGAGAGACATGTTGATGAGCAGTCGCCTGGCAGATACTGAAGTGCTATTGCAAGAGGCCTTCTGTCTGGGGTGTGTATGAGTTTGCTAGGACTCCATGACAAAATGTCACAGGCTGGATGGCTTAAACAACAGAAATTTGCTTTCTCACAATTCTAGAGGCTAGAAATCCAAGATCAAGGTGTTGAAAGGGTTGGCTTCTATTGAGGTCTGTCTTCTTGGCTTGCAGATGGTCACATTCTCTGTGTCCTCACATGGCCTTTCTTTTGTGTGTGTGCATTCTTGGTATCTCTGTGCCCTAATCTCCTCTTATAAAGACACTAGTCCTATTAGACTAAGTCCCACACTAAAGACACCATTTTAACTTAATTACTTCTTCAAAGGCCTTATCTTCAAATACAGTCACATCCTAAGGTACTGGGGATTAAGAATTCAACCTAAGAATTGGGGGTAGGGAACAATTAAGTCTATAACAGGGGGGAGTAGCTGCCCCCCAATCTCCACCTGCAAAATTCACTCAGAAAGCACTCTCTCTATTCTTCTCAGATACAATCTTTCACTGGTGCAATTAAAAAATAAAAAATAAAAACCCTGTTTAGAGTTTGAGAGACTGTATTATAGCCAGGTAGAATTCTAAGCACTCAATATGGGTTACTGATTTCATCGTCAGAGTAATTTTATGAATTGATCTCATTTATTTTGGGATTCCAAAATATATATCTTTTAATGTTGCCCACTAAAGCTGTTTCAGGTATAATTTTTAAAAAATGCCTACAGTTAGAGCATATAATTTGAGAAGTTTTGATGTACGTACACACCTATGAATTCATCAGCCAGTGAAAAGTTTTTTCCTGCCCCTCTGTAATCCTTGCCTCCTATTCCTTTCCATAATCCACTCACCTCATCTCCAGGCAACCATGGTTCTGCTCTCAGTCACTACAGAGAGCATACATGAATGGAATTTACAATATGCATGCTTTGCTGTCTGACTTCTTTCCCTTGACATAATTACTTCTAGGGTCATCCATATTATTGGGCATGTCAACAGTATATAACTTTTATTGCTAAGTGGTATTATAGCCAATACCACCATCTCCCCACTAGAACACAATGGATTGGCAACACTCTCTTCATGATCTTGAGAAACATACTTTATCTTGTTTGGGATCCATTCTACGCTATCTTCAACTTTTTATCTCACTGTCTCCTAGGAATTCTAAAGACTTACTCCTATCTCCAATAATAACACCACAAATTAAAAAAAAAACAGATCTACTCCTATGAGTTCATATAGTAACCAAGAATCAAGAGAGCCTACATTTTTACTTAGAAAGTGTGTTTGTACTTTTCAAATATCATGTATGAACTATGGAGCCAAACAACTTGGTGGAAAAGTTTTTTATATTTATACATTCAATTAATGTAAAATACTCTTCCTCTCCCCCAACTCTGTTTTTTTTTTTTTTTTAATTTTTTTTTTTCAACGTTTATTTATTTTTGGGACAGAGAGAGACAGAGCATGAACGGGGGAGGGGCAGAGAGAGAGGGAGACACAGAATCGGAAACAGGCTCCAGGCTCTGAGCCATCAGCCCAGAGCCTGACGCGGGGCTCAAACTCACGGACCGCGAGATCCTGACCTGGCTGAAGTCGGACGCTTAACCAACTGCACCACCCAGGCGCCCCACCCCAACTGTGTTTAAAATCATTGTACTTTTCTCCTTCTATCTGCGGTGTAATTTAACCTCTCACTTGAATATAAAGCGTAATTCAGTTGAGAGGTGTGTTTATATCACACAAAACACAATAAAGCATGATGAAGTATTTCTTAAATCGTTTGTAAATGAATGGCTGCAATATTCCCAGGGTGCTCTCTGCTCTCCCAACAGAATAAAAGCAACTGTGGCTATTTATTAATACATGGATCCCAAATGTCCTCTTGAGACATTTAAAAGGTGGATGAGATGAGCACAACACAATGAAAAATCACAGAGAAAGATAGTGAAGGGAAGACGTATGCTGAGCCCGGGAGAGAATTTTCAGGTGGACAACAACAGATAACAGCTATTACCTAGGTAAGAGCAAGATAAAGTGGGAAAAAATAATCCAGGAACCTCAGAGAGGGTCAATGCCAAGGCCAAAGTTAGAGCCAAGAATAATACCCAGGTCTCCTGACCCCAAAGTTGGTGTTACAGTGGAGGGTGAGAGCTTGAGAAAAGAAAAGCTGGGCATCTGCTCTTTTGGTCCAGCTACAATTACGAGACAGTTAGCTCTTTGTCCTTCATTATCAGGAATTACTCTTCTGCCATATTAGCTCTCTCAGTACTTTAAGTATTATATTTTTTTCCTTAGTAGCTGTTTTCATTTTAAATCAAAATACATTTTTTCCATTATTTCGTTTTTAATGCCAGGTTACTCATATTTCTAATGATAGTAAAATATCATTTCAACACATCCATATAAATAGTTCTTTAAAAATCACCTAATGTGGGGCACCTGGGTGGCCCAGTCGGTTGAGCATCCGGCTTCAGCTCAGGTCATCATCTTGCAGTCTGTGAGTTCGAGCCCCACGTCGGGCTCTGTGCTGACAGCTCAGAGCCTGGAGCCTGCTTTGGATTCTGTGTCCCCCTCTCTCTCTGCCCCTCCCCACTCATGCTCTGTCTCTCTCTGTCTCAGAAATAAATAAACATTAAAAAAAATTACCTAATGTAACTCCACCTATCAACTACATAAACACCCCTTTCACCTCATTAGAAAACTAAGGGTAAAGATAATTTATGGCACAGAAAAAAGTATTTGACAAAACTCAGCTTTCATTTATAATAAAAATAAAGTTCCTTAGCAAGCTAAGAAGAGAGAGAAACATAAAAATGATTAAAAATAAAGTGTATAGGGGCGCCTGAGTGGCTCAGTCAGTTGAGCATCCAATTCTTGATTTCAGCTCAGGTCATGATCCCAGGGTCATGGGATCAAGCCCTGTGTCAGGCTCTGTGCTGAGCATAGAACCTGCTTAAGACTTTCCCTCTCTCTCTCTCTTTCTCTTTCTCCCTCTGCCCTTCCCCCACTCACACACTCATTCTCTCTCTTAAATAAATAAATAAATAAATAAATAAAGTACATACATTAAAATCTTGTAGCAAAATTGGAAACAAAACAAGGCTTTACTCTCTTCCACATTCTATTCCACATTTTACTAGGTGTTCTGACTGGTGCAAGAAGGCAAGAGACAAATGTAAGACAGAAGGATAAAAAAGGAAGAAACAAATCCATCGTAATTCACAGATGATTTAATTTTATTAAAATTGCTAAGTGAGCTTAAAAGATTTCTGTACCCAAAAATCATTTCTAGTTCAACCATAATTAAAAGTAATAAAAATATTATATATAATATCACTATAAATATGAAATATCAAGTAATTATATGACCAATGCACAAGATTTCTACAAATCAAATGATAAAACTTTACTGATATGCATTACAGGAAAGCTAAATATATGGGCTGGGAGAGTCCATATTTAAAGTTGTCAGTTCTTTCCAAATAAACCTTTAGACTCAAGTACTATCAAACTCCCAACAAGTCTGCACAAATGTGTAAATTGACAAAGTAAGTGGTACAACCTCTATGAAAATGCAAAAAAAGTAGCCAAGATTCACTCAAAGAACAACAAAGTGGGAAGATTTGCTTTCCATATACCCTATTGTATCATAAAGCTTTGATAATGAGAAAAGGGAAATAGGCAAATGGCAGAGAACAGAGAGCCTAGAAAGAGATCTATCCATGCACGCACACTTGGGTTTCTACAGGCGTGGAACTGCTGAGCTGTGAGGCAGAAGCAGATTTTCAAATAAATGTTTCTGGGATAATTGGATAAGCCATAAGGAAAATGAAATAAAACTAGAGCTTGAAATGTAAAAGGAAAACAATAAAACTTTCTGAACAGAAAAGAATTATCTTCACGAATTTAGATATAAGATGATTTCTTTAAAAAAATGTGATAACTATAAATATTGATAAATATTAATATATTAAAATTATTCCTTAAAAGATACCATAAAAAGAGAGAAAAAATGAACCAGGGAATATATTTGTCACACACATAAACAAAGGACTTTTTTCGAAATACTGATTTCTTATAAATTAGTAAGGAAAAGAGACAAGAAAGATAGGCAAGAGTTGTGAAAAGATACCTTATTAAAGAGGAAAGCTAAGTGGCCAATAAGAGTATGAAAATTTGTTTAACCTTATTAAGTCATTAAAAAATATAAAATGTAATACCACTTTATATATATTGGATCAGCTAAAATGCAAGTTGCTGATAATACCAAGTGTTGGTGACGATGTGGGGCAAATGGAATTCACACATAATGAATTTTAAACAATTTGGAAAACCATTGGAGAGTATCTCCTAAGGCTAAACCAATGCCTCCCCTGTGATCCTGTAATTCTATTCCTGAGTATATAGCCAACAAAGTTATGGACAAATGTTTATCAAAAAAGCATGAACAACAATCATGGCACTATTATTTGTAAGAGCCAAAAAACAGAGGAATTAATACACATAAATCGTAATGTCTTCATTAAAAGGAACACAAAATAGCAATGAAAATGAAAGAACCACAGCTGCACATAGCCAGCATGGGTAAATCTCATAAATATAAAGCTGAATGAGGAATAAAGATACAAAAGAATATACACAGTATGACTACATTTATATAAAACTTAAAAACAGACTGTATTGTTTAGTGATGCAAGGTTTTATGATAAAGAAAAGGTCATTCTTAACCAAAATAGGTAGGGGATGAGGAAATAGGATTACAAAGGGGCATGGTGCTTCAGGGGATAGTATTATTCTATTTCTAGATCCAGGTAGTGATTATAAGAGAGTATACCCTATGATTGTATGTTTGTATGTTATAAAACATTTTTAAAAGTTTAAAAAATCATATTTACCTCTCATCAACAATCACTTTTGACCCTGTGTACTGAGTTTAAGAATGACACAACTTGTTCTGGGCTATCTACTTTGAAAGATCTGAATCATCTACTATTGTGAATGATGTGCCTTGCAACTCCTATTGGTATATTTATTTCTGTGAGTTCTTGGGTGAAACTGCTAATTAAGCTTCATGTTTCATTTATTCATGTAATTAAATCTCACCCAATGGGATACAAGCTTTTATTCATACTACATGGAGCATAGTGATTCTTTCTATCTTCATTCTTTGGTGGTTTATTTTTATATTTTAGTTCAAGAAATAATATCTTTCTCACTCTTTTGATTTGTTCCAATTGTTTTTGACTTCTTCCTCAGAAGTAATGATCATGTTTATCTTAAATCTGGATCATTCATTTATTTTCCATCTTCTCTCATATTGTCATTTATTCATAAATTTCAATCCAATCTAAGAGGATTTCCCAAATGTATAGTCCACATTATTATATCTATTTCCATATTATCAGGTTTTTCTTTCACTGCCTCTGTGTGAATTTTGTTTCTGTCATTATCCTTTGAATATTCTCATAATTATTTCTTGATCTCTCACTTTTTAAAAAAATCAAATTTCTTGTCATTTGCTGTCCATATGTTACCTCTTTTTTCATCTTCAAATACAAGAGCAAGAATGCCAGGTTTTGATTCATTTGATTTAAACACTTTGAACTATTTTCCTTCTGTTTCCCCTAATAAACAATATTTAAAAATAAACCCTTAATCTTTAGAAGAATCTTTCCTTCCTGGGCTATACAATACATTGTATGTTGGTTTTTTTCTGTGTCTTCAGCCTTGGTCAGAAACTATCTTCCTAGATTTAAGATGTACTAAATTAAAAATCACTATAAGTGAATTTCCGCTTGCTACTGAATTGCTGAATGTCCAACTAGATGGCAACACTATGGTATATATTACACTGTATATTGATTCAATACATAGCAAAATGAGGGGCACGTGTGTGGCTTAGTTGGTTAAGCATCCAACTTTCACTCGCGTCATGATCTCATGGCTCATGAGTTCAAGCCCCAGGTCAGTCTCTGTGCTGACATTTCAGAGCCTCAAGCCTGCTTCAATTTCTGTCTCCCTCTCTTTGTGCCCCTCCCCAACTTGCACTTTCTCTCTCTCTCTCTCTCTCCCTCTTTCTCTCTCAAATATAAATTAACATTAAAAAAAATAGCAAACTGAAATCCCCAAATGCACTGCTACCAGTGTTTCTCCTAACATAATGCGGTGCTTTTTTATAGGTTCATTACTCCCAAAATTCAGCATGCCACCATGAGCTCTTCCCCTTTATACTTCATGCAGTTGTATTTTGATGACTTCACTCTTTTACTAGATGGTGAGAGAGAAGCAATATAGGTGTGAGTTGGAGATGGAGTTGGGAAATGGGAGAAAAATGGGAAATGAAACAATAGCTTTCTAGCTATCTTGGAAAAAAAAGGTGCCATGCAGTGGAAAGAAAGATTATTGGTTAGTAGAGATGTGTTTCTAATCAGGAGACAAAGAATGCATGAAGGAGGGAAGGATTTTCCAACTATATTGGAGTGGGCAGATTTCTCATGAGCTTAGAAAATGGACCATCAATTGCACTTTTCAATCTAGTTCAATCAACCTAAGAGTAGAAATTCCTCCTAGATTTGGCAATAGATTTACTGTCATTCTTAATTTATCATGTTGTGAGTTACTTTAGTAGTAATTCAGATAAAAACAAGAAGTCTCCTGCCTTAAATATTGTTTCTTAATAACATTTTCACTTTTTAAAATGTCAACTGACCTTATATGGTATGATGTTCCAGGAACATGGCGGACTCAAGCCAACAAAGAAAGAATTCTGCTTATATAAACACTAAAACGCTGGTTTAATTACATGTATTTTATATTATAACTTATATTTGAGTTCAAAATAAAGAATGGTAAATTCTTATGTATCACCAAAAAAAGAAGAAACATAAAAATGGTAAACTAAGAAGCCAAAATTACAGTGGCCTATAAATATTGTACAGTAGATTGGACTGTTGGATGTAAGATCTAAAGAGCTGGGATATGTGGATATGTGATATTTCACACATGTGGAGCAGGATGCTGGAACTGAGAAACCTCAGTGATAGTGAGAATAGGAGGATACCCACTAGCCTAGACACCAAAAAAAGAAAATGTGTCTCAGGAGCAGCACACAGGAATATAAAGTGTGGGAAAGAAAGATACAAACCAAAACAACAAAATTTTTTTACAAGGTCTGTTACCAAAAGGTTAAATTTTTATTAGGTAACATAACCTATGTTAAGTTGTGAAGCCTAAATTTTCTCTACCAATATGAAATTTATGATCTCCAGAGTGATTAAGGAATAAAAAAAAATGGTTCTAGACATATAAAGCCCCCAGACTACCTGGAAAAAAAATTAAACCGAAATAAACATAAAATCACTTCATAGAAATATGTCCATAAAAAAGGCTTATGGGAGCACATATCCTGGGAATAAAACAATGCTTATAAACATAAGTTTATAATTAAATAAACAAACACAAGAGGAAATGATCCTCCAGAAGGAGAATCTTCAATATCCTTTGAATAATCCCAAAGAACCTGAGACAGTAGAAAATTTAAGGTTCATAAAAAGTATATTTAAAGTGAGTACAGAGACAAAAGAAAAACTATAAGGGAAAGCTATATTTTATAAGAGATTATGGAAAAGAAGCAACTCTGAAAGTAAAATTTGAATGTTATGTCTAAGAATTACACACATAAACACAATTTTTTTCAGAGAAATTAAAGATTCAGTGGATAAGCAGAGCTGAAGACTGAATTGGGGAACTGGAAATTCTTCATACTAATTAAAATATGGGAAACATGAAATAAAGTTTAAGAACTATGGATGACAGGGCCACTTGAGTGGCTCAGTTGGTTAAGCATCTAACTCCTGATTTTGACTCAGGTCATGATCTCATGGTTGTGAGATCAAGCCCCAGATTGGCTCTGAACTGGGTGTGGAGCCTACTTAAGATTCTCTCTCTCTCTCTCTCTCTCTCTCTCTGACCCCTGCTCCTCCCCAACTTGTGCTTTCTCTCTCTCAAAAAAAAAAAAAAAAAAAAGAACTATGGATGACAAAAGGAGACATCCAATCTATGCTTAATGAATTTTCTACTAGGTTAGAGAGAATGTTGAAAAATCAATATTAAAAATAATGATATCTTAGGATTTCTAGAACTAATGAAAGGTATGAATCCTCCATACCTTAATGCAGTCAGCATACTTTTAAAAAATGCACAGCTACACACATTGCCACTAAATTGCAAAACCCCAAAGACAAGCAGACAACCTTAAAGAACAACCAGAGAAAAGGCAGAATATTTACAAGAATTAACAATTACACCTATCATTAGCAAAAATAGAGATAAAAAGAAAATAAATTCATATTATAAGAATACTAGGGAAGTAATTTTTTTAGAAATTTTATTTCCAGATTATCATTCAGGAGAGAACAGAGACATTTTCAGGCAGACTTTATAATTCATAGAACCTCACTGAAAGAAACAATAAAGGATGTAATTCAGTAAGAATTAAACTGAATCCAGAAGGAAGAGTTTGGTATATATCCCTCCATATTTTCTTTTTCATTTACATACTAACAAATTAATCAATGTGGTACTAAAATTAAATAATATTCATAGTACTTTGCTCATAATAAGCATTCAAATGTGAGCTATTAGGAGCAGTATTTCAAAAATTGTGAATTTTAACATTCAATTGTTGGGGATATAAAAATATAGGGGATTTTTGCATAATGTTGGCCACACTGTTTAACCTTATTATTTCTGAAAATTTATCTGCAGTTTCTCATAAACTGTTCTGAGCTATAAAATGGTATGACTTGAAAATTAAGAGGATATGGTTACAAGAGATAGATTTGTCTAGGATGATTTCAACATTTCTGGACTGATTCAATAAATAGCAAATACACAAAAGGTGGAAATGAGAGGCTAATTCTGAAAGGAGTTGACATCATAGGACATTTTTCAAAGTATCTTCATTGTGCTTTAGTTTCCTCATCTGAAATAGGAATATAATAAAGATATCTAGCACATGAATTTGTAACCCTTTCCTAGAAGAGGTCCATCTCCTTCTTTATAGCCTTTTCATCATCATCAGAATGCCAAAGATTTAAATTTATTAAGCATCAGATGGTACCAAGTACAGCACCACCTCTTTATCATACACGGCATCTGAGGAGAGTCATCAAAAGAACTCTGTATTCAAGTGTCAACTGTAGGTCCATAATTTGAGTTTGGATATAACTATAGCAATTCTTTGCAATTAGATTACATCTTTCCTCATTTGTCACTATGTTCCTCTGCAGGATGTGCATGTGAATGCAATTAGCAAGCAACCTTTAGCCCAATATCATAAAAAGCAAAGCAAAATGTCTCCAGTGTTACACATTAGGATGGATCCCAGTAGTCAATATCATTCCTAGAAGACTAAGATTTCACCCTATACCTGTTCTGGCAGGAGGCTTTCACTTCATACATGCAGCCTCTAAATGTTCCCAGGGAATGACACAGTGGCAAGTACAGCTGAATTCCATTATTCATGAATATTCAAACTATTTCTTTTTCTTCTGGATTACTTTTCAACTTGTAGGAAGGGAGGCTGGGAGCTGAGGTCAAAAGATCCAAAAATGTCCTAGGTTTTTTCATTAATAGAGATCCATGGATCTATTCCATGGAATAGGATTCCATGGGAAACCTGAGTGTCTCAGTCGGTTAAGTGGTTGACTTCAGCTTAGGTCATGATCTCATGGTTTGTGTGTTCGAGCCCCACATCAAGTTCTGTGATGACAGCTCAGAGCCTGAGGCCTGCTTCGAATTTTGTGCCTCCCTCTCTCTCTCTGCCCCTCTCCCATTCTCTCTGTCTCTGTCTCTCTCTCTCAAAAATAAACATTAAAAATATTTTTGTTTAAGGATTCCTAACATCACTTAAGCACTCCTCCCCTATACCGTCCACTATGGCCCAGGCCCTGCATTTCTTTAGGTGAGATCCTTAGGCCTAAAAATGGTGATCCCCATTGGCTTCCACTCACACCGCTGGCTGCCTCCATGCCACGGACTTTTCAGAAAACTTTTTACTCTTAGGCCAGCTCTGAGCCTCTATTCTCCAGACAATTGGAACCCATATTGAATATATTTTTCCTGTTTCCTATAAAATGAACACTCCAGCACCATAACAGATCTCTGTTCCATTTTCTATTTTGCAACAAGAGGTTGTGGGAGATTTCTGATTTTGGGTTTTCCTTTTTCATGTTTTTAACTATGGCTTCTGAGAAGAGGCTTCAAAGAGACGACTCTTGAAGAAAGCAGGTGATATAGCTGGAATTCTTTACCTTTTTATGCTAAAGATCGTTCCAAATTGTCAACAAGGTACATATCTCCCAGAGGGAGCTATCAGCCAATGGGAGAGGAATCAACCAACTAACACTTGTGGTTCAGAGGAGAGCAACTTCTATCATAAAGGTGTTGCCTTCTGGTGCCTTCCAATCCTCTTGCCAGGATTCTTAGGCATATCTTTAGCCACTCTCTTCCATTATCTGAAAATTCTACAGATGTTGTAGCCAGCAACCCACAGTTAATAATTACACTGTCTATAGATATCTGTGATCCTTTCCAGATATGAAATCTTATTTCCTTAATTCCACCCCAGGTAAGGTGTCGTCTCAAGTTCCCTTTCTCTGTGTTGCCAAGTTGGTAATAGTAACACTTCCCATTTATTTAATGATTTGCTTCTCTGGAAATCCCTTTTACTTCTATTTCTTAATTCTCCAAACAAGCTTGTAGAACAAGTTGCACTCTGTAAAGAAGAGGAAACTGAAACACATACAGTTTGATGGCCCATCCAAAGGTCCTCATCAAATTGAACAGTATGAACACTAGACACAATAACCCTCTTTTGATTATTCAATGGTATTTCACATTACCTCAGTGTCTACTGATTGTTATGGCTGACAGACCCTGGATCCTGGATGAGTGATAAGGATCAAAAGCAAATTATTGAGAGCCATGTATCTAACCCTGACTAAACCCAGCAAAGCAGATGCTGATTTTCTAGAGACAGAGTATCACTAAGAAAACAAAATTCACATTTGCAGCCACCAGGGAATCATATATAACCATAGACAATATAATTGTTCATTGTAGGGTATCAGCTACAGAGGCTGTAGGATTTTCAGATAATGAAAAACAGTGATAAAAGATGTCCAAAAATGTTTCAAGTTGATCTTGAAAGATAGGAAACATGTGGAAAGTCAGAGGTGATAGGAGGGCAAGGGGACAGCAAAATGTGCAAAAGAAAGTCATCTTGTGACTACAGACTGGTCTGTGCTGCTCCTTCTCCCAGAATTCTATCCTCAGGGCCTCCTGTGGGGCTGAAAGAAAGAGCATGACTTGTCCACCATCCTCAAGGCGGGAGCTCCCACTATCAGGCAGTTCACTTGCTGTGTGTTGTTCTGCCAGGTACACTAGAGCCTAAGGAGGTCATGAGGGCTCTAGGAGTCATACCATGAAGACACCTGGCCACAGGGGACTGCTTGCCTGTGTTCCGCCCAGAACAGCTGATAGTTTAAAGGGCTTCTTAGCTCCTTCAAATATGTAGCATAAACACTCCATATAAATGAGTTTGCAGGGAAAAATAATCCTTTCATCTTACATCTTTGTGGGTCTCAAAAATCAATCTAAGCATTGTTATCTCTTTTCAAGGATGTCTCTACACAGACGTTTTGGAAAGGGAATTTTTGGAGGCAAGGATACCTTAGTAGTCCTTAAACAGCATGCTTAAGTCTTTCTTGTTCTAGACAGTGTTGAATGGCTCAGATGGCTATGGCAGAAAAAGAAATCTGAACAGTTGCATAGATGGAAATTGCCCACAGGACTGGCCATATCTCAGAAGTTTTCTCCATCTCCTTTGGAGGGTTATTATGCCCAAACTCCTCTCTGCCATCTAGCGGTCATTCCTTCTCTTGCCTGCTTTTCTTGCTCTCTCTTTTTCTTAGCCCTTGGCTGACCCTTCATGGGCCACCAGCCTGGACAAAGAAACACATATGTTCCCCTATAGGCCCTTTAGCTAAAAATCCTAGACTAATACAGACTGACATCTTTCCAGACCCTATTTTGACATTGCACATTGCTTTGAAACTTCTCAACATCCTAAATTATCTGTTAAACTGTAGGTTTTATAAGGCACCTTGAACAGTGGCACTTTGTAGGCACTGCCATGAAAATTAATTGTTTGATTTATCATTAAAAGGGATGCCTCTGAAAAAAAAAATCATTCTCATCATCCCTTTTCTCCAGAGTAGCTTATTATCTGTAGGCTGAGCATTTGCTTTAGAACCAGGGCTCACGCTGGAGTGAGCCTCTCCTTCCTCTAGCAAAGTGCTCATGTGAATGTTGTTTAGCACAGCAGCTAATGTACATTCTTGGCCCAATAAGGATTTTACTTCCAAACACAGTCCTAGTTCCCTATAAGTAGCCTGAACTGGATTTAGATGGGAATTTTTCTTCTAGACACTGTTTTCTCTCATTATTATTGACAGCAAGATGCACTATGAATTGAGGGGCTAAATGACATCCAAATTTTTTATAGCAACCAATTTATGGGATTCTTTTGGAATTTATTGTTTTATTTTGTGCCTCTTAACCACTCTAAGAAATCAGTCCCCTTCTGAGAGAAGCTCTAAAAACCAGGATACAATTGGGTTGAAGAAGTAGAAGGCAGGTTTCTAGGGAGGGATAGGGAATGGTGTGACAAAGCAGGTTTAGGAGCTCTGAGGGACAGAGGAAAAGTCACCAAGGGTCACCAAGTGAGGAAGAAGACTGGGAGCAACCAAGACCAAGTACTAACCTCAAAACGTTGCCCTGGGAGTGCCTGGGTGGTTCAGTTGGTTAATTGTCCGACTCTTTGTTTTGGCTCAGGTCATGATCTCATGGTTCGTGGTTTTGAGTGCTGTCTGGGGCTCTGTACCAACAGTGCAGAGCCTACTTGGGATTCTCTCTCTCTCTCTCTCTCTCTCTGCATCCTCACCCACTAATGCTGCCTCTGTCTCTCTCAAAATAAGTAAGTAAATAAATAAATAATAATAAAAAAGAATACTCTGCCCTGGGCTAGTTGTGACAACTAAGCCTTCAATTAGTACCTTAAAATTTTCTTATCAGTCCACCTTCTTAAAAAGATACAGTTCTCAGGCTTATCTTTGGCATTCAGAAATGGTGCTGCTTCTAGAACACACATTCTGGTTTAACAGCTACTCTGTGTCACCTTGGACAAAACTCAACCTTCTTCTTAACTAAGTGTTTCATTGGGGTGCCTGGGTGGCTTAGTCAGTTGAGTGTCCAACTTCAGCTCAGGTCATGATCTTGTGGTTCAGGAGTTCGAGCCCCACGTAGGGCTCTGTGCTGGAGCAGCCCGGAGCGTGCTTTGGGTTTTGTGTCTCCCTCCTTCTCTGCCCCTCACCCACTCATGCTCTCTCTGTCTCTCTGTCTCTCTCTCAAAAATAAACATTTAAAAAAAAATAAGTGTTTCATTAAGTGTTTCTGGAAGATCACCTGCGTAAGATCTTTGCTAAAATGCAGATTCCTGGGCTGTCACAGACCTACTGAATCAAAATCTTCAAAGGCAGTGCTTCAAAGGGAGTCTGCATTTCTTTTACAAAACCCCCCCAGGTAATTCTTAAAAACAGTGAAAATTGGCAAATTGGCAAACTGCTTGGCTAACTTCTAAAAACACTGCCACGTGTAGCATCTAAATGATCTCAAAGCATCATTTCAGCTGAGACACCAGAGGAAGCGCTCTTGCCAATTTTACTAAAAGCCTGTCTTCCTACGTAAACTTTGTCAGAACAACCATGAAATGACACGTGACAAACAAAAGTGCCATTAGGCCCCATTTAGTAACTGCAGAGTTACTGGTTAGTTTTATGTTGTTGTTTTTTTTCCAAGCCATTGGGTATGAATTACATTTTCTTATGTGTCAGCATTTTTCTAATACAAGTTTCCACTAGTAATCTGTTTTGCTGTGAATACTGGGTAAACTTCATGCCTGGCAGCTAAAATTTTTGGATGCAACAACTCATTTACAAAATTCTCATATTCATCAAGGAATGAAAGCATGATTTTGCAGAATTGAATTTTAGGGCTCTTATGCAACTGAAGATTATATGGACCAATTTCCTCATTTTGAATTAGAAGCATTAACATGACTTTTCTCTTCCAATCCCCATCTCAGTCCCCAGCTCATCATAGCTTGCCTAATTCCAAACTTCCTTCAGCTCAAATGCTACATTCTTAGACTTGCCAGATCTGTTCTTTACCTCTTCTGTGCTATGTCAGCACAGAATGTAGATATTAGTAACAGATATATCTCCCTAATAAATCCTTGAAAACAGAAATTGCCTCTTATTAATCCTTGTAACTTATAGATAGTGTGGGGTACTCAGTAAGTGTCTGATAAATTTTATTTGGGACAAACTTGGTATGGGGCATGATGGGAGGTAGTAGAGGAATTAACAAGATCATTACTATTATTTTTTTAAATTTAATTCAAATTTTATTGATTTATTTTTTTATTTGAGAGAGAGAGAGAGAGACAGACAGTGCAAGCAGGGGAGAGGAGCAGAGGAAGAGAGTGAGAATCTGAAGTGGGGCTCTAGGCTCAGTTCAGAGCTCAACATGGGGCTCAATCCCAAGACTCCAGGATCATGACCTGAGCAGAAATCAAGAGTCAGAGGCTCGACATACTGAACCATCCAGGCTCCCCAGTCATTGCTATTAATTGCAGACATTTATTTAGTTCTGGCTATGCATGGGTTCGAAGTGTTTCATGTGCATTACTGCACTTAATTCTTGCAACAAACCATAAAATCATACATTGTTGTTTTCCCATTTTAGAGCTGAAAAAACTAAGGCATTGGCATTGACAGATCAAATAACTTGCCCTCAATTATATGACCAGAAAGAGAGCCATGATTTGAACAGTAAAGTCTGAATCCAGAGCTTCTTCCCTTACTACCACTACACTGGTACATGACAGTCTTCTTTCCATAGCCATGCCTTTCCCACTGTGCACATTCCATTATGGTCAGAGATGGGAAACTGGGGATCACAAAAGCTCAATGCACAAGGAAACACACTATTACAGGTTAGAGTGGCTGAATTTCACAACATAGCCAGAGAATTGTGGGATGTCAAGAGCAAACAAAACCAGAATGAATATACTTTAATATCTTTATAGATTTCTCATGATATGAGCCTATGAGGCTGGAGATACAGGAAATCAGCCCGTCAGTAGTTAGCTTAGAGTTAAAAGTACAAAAGTATACCATTTGGTACACCAAAATTTTTGTACCACTCCGGCAACTGATTTGGAAGGAAAAGGCTATGAGAGATCCATAAGGAAATGCCAAAGTCTTTCTTGGAATAAAACAAACTAACAAATGTATATGGAGAGGATAGGAAACCAATGCAAAAGGTAGGCATGTGTTCACCTTCTACATAAACTATTACAGTTCCATGATTTAATCCCAGAACTCTGTTAACTAAGGGTCTCAGTTGTATTTACTTGGTTTTCTTAATTTTTTTTTTAACGTTTTTATTTATTTTTGAGACAGAGAGAGACAGAGCATGAACGGGGGAGGGACAGAGAGAGAGGGAGACACAGAATCAGAAGCAGGCTCCAGGCTCTGAGCCATCAGCCCAGAGCCCGACGCGGGGCTCGAACTCACGGACCGTGAGATCGTGACCTGAGCCGAAGTCGGACGCTCAACCAACCGAGCCACCCAGGCGCCCCATACTTGGTTTTCAGCTACCAGTACCCCCTGTGGCTTTTTTGATACCTCCATCTGAGTTGTTACCCAGTGTTATTTCTTCTTCCCCTCCAATCTATTAAATCCATCTCACTGTGAAGTACGTGGTGGGTAGTAAATTAATACAACTACTCTGAAATCTAGCTTACCAAATTTCTCTGTGACCCCATATGATGCTAACTCACACTTACATCTACCCACCAGCTTCCAACTGCACTCTCACCAGAGAGACACTGTCACTCCAGCACAACTCAACCAACCTAGCACATTAAACTCCACCACTGCTCCTGTCTAGTCCTTACAGCAACAATTTTGTAATTTCTCACACCCTATAGGCACCTTCATTTACATTTTTCCTTTTTCATATTCACTCCTTATTGGAAAACATTGCAATTTGGTGATTTTGAAGACATTATGAGACACTCTCTGTATTTCTATCTCTCCCACTTAGTATGAGCTCCTAGAAATCAGTAGCAACTTTTTTTTAACTGCTATTCCCCACAGAGTGCCTAACATAGTATCTTGCTTAAAGAACTTGTTTAATAACTATATGCTAATTTAACTGAACAAAAACACAGAATAAAGCAGATCCTTGACTTGAAGTCTCAGTGTTTACTTCTAGCACTGGCACCACCTCTAGTAGGTTTTTCTTTTTCTTTTTTTTAAGTTTTTTTGTTATAGAATTCAAAAAAGCCCAGGATCCTTCATTACTCCTAGTGCCCATACTTTTTGCAATGTGTTATAATGTGATGTTGTAGCTCGTTTCATCAAGAAGTGGAGTTTATTTCCCCTCCACCTGATTCTAAGCTAACTGTGTGACTTGCTTTGGCCAACAGAATTCAGTGGAAATGACAGTGTGCCAGTTCTGAACTCGCCCTCCCAAGGCCCTGCATGCTCTGCTTGCTCTTTTGCAACCCTGGAACCACCATGAAGACAAGCCTGGCTGAGGCTGCTGGAAGACTGGAGACAGTTGTCCTAGTCATCCTGTTGCCCCAGCCAACAGCCAATCAACCCCGCAAGCATCACTGCTTGGCTGACCTACAGCTGACTGCAGGTACAGAAGAGGGCCAAGATGAAACCAAAACTGCCCAACTGAATGCAGCCTAAATTATAAACTAAATAAATGGTTATTGTTTAAAGACACTAAATTTTGGGGTGATTTGTTACACATTAGTTACAAGTTCTAAGTGTTGACATCTAGTGATTTTAATCCTCATTTACAGTAAACAGGAACCTACAGCTGAGGTCCCAGAATCCCTAACTGCAGATTGGACCCTACCCTGGCTCTTCATCAGCCCTCTGGTATTGGGATGTCAGGCAGATTACCAATGCTCCTCACTGCTTTGGCTTCTGCTGTTGCTCTCCAGGTTTGCTCAAACTTGAGAGTTTTAATCTCATGTTAATAAATATGTGGCTGTTCAGGCAATTTGTTTGGGTATAATTATGCCAGTCTCCTAGGAAATTACTGCCACCTAAGTTATTACAGATTCACCTTGGAGACACTGCATCTGGCTGGTTCTTGTTCAGTCAAGTGCTCCCTTGCCAGAGACCAATACATAATGCTCTAAAGCTCTCTCTGCTTAAATTCCTCTTCCTTCTTGGCATGATTCTTGCTAGAAACACCCTACATAAAACACAGCTCTGGAGAATCAAAGGAGCTTATATGTCCAGAGGCACATTGCAGCAAGGAGGTAAGAGGTTCTTAAACTTAAAAAGACAACACGAGCTTGAATTCCAGTTTTTATTTTTCTTTTCTTCTTATTGTCTTGAGAAAATGAGGCTGTTTGTGCTTCTATGGAATGGCCTGCCTCACAGAAGAACTGACAGAATGGCAATGTCCAGGAACTAGACATCTTTGAACTCCAGGGATTTTGTGGAAATTCCTTCATTGCAAAGTCTATTTCTATTGGGTTCCTTGAAGAATAGTGATCTGCAGTTATAATAAAGTGGATAACTTACCAAAAAAAGACCTTTGAGCCTCCAAGCAGTGGCACACCAAGGCCAGAGTATTGGGAGATGTCCACCCCAGTATAAGTAATAAAAGGGAATATTGTCTGTAGAGAATTTAAAAACAAAATGGCAAAAATCCAGGGTGCTTTTTATTATTACCATTAGCCAGCACTTCTAAACAATACCAGTGATAAGACACTGCTCCTTGCAGATGTCCCATCAAAACTGACCTTTGTGTACTTGCCTCATGTGTGCTCTTCTCTCCAAAGGAGCCCTGTAAGGAAGCCACAAACCTATCCCAATGATTCTGGCAAAGCTTAGACCATTTCAAGGACTTTTCTACAGGAGCTGTCTTCAGTTGTTCCTTTCAATTAACAGTCACAATAGTGATAAATTGGTATTATTACAGATTGGCAACAACTGAAAGCCAGACTGTTCTTTGCTATCCCAGCACATAGCCAACAGGGATTATGAGGTCCTTGGCCCTCTTAGGCATGGAAGACCAAGGATGGGGAACACAGCTACCTCAAGCCCCATGTTCTAAATCAAGAACTACACGTGTGAAGATATAAGGAATCTCACAGACAGATGGAACATACAAAAAAAGGAATTAAATAAGCAGACTAGAAATGAAAATAAAATACTAGAAATTAAGAATCCATTCGATGATATTAACAGTAGATACAATATAAAAGAACCAAAGAACTGTAAGTTGAAGCATATAAGTAATCTAAACTGAAATACAAAAAATAGTAGTGGAAAAAATTGCATCAGAGATAATGTAAGACAATATTAAATAGCTTAACATATATGTAATGAAGTCCTGGAAGAAAAAAGAGCAAAGGTCAATAGAAATATCTGAAGAGCTACTGGTTGAGAACTTTCAAAAACTGGTGAATGATTTCAATCCACAGAGTAAAGAAGCTCACTGAAATTTAAACAGGATAAATTAAAGGAAAACCAGAACAATGCATACCATACTGTTAAAAACTAAAGCTAAGGGAAAGTTATTAAAAGTAGCCAGAGGAACAGACTATTTATAAGGAAAAAGTGATATTAAAAAAATAAAACAAAAAAAAAAGCTAGCTTGTCACCAAAAACAATGAAGGCCAGAGGTCAAAGAAACAACATCTGGAAGAGGTTGAAAGAAAAAATTCTGTCAACTTAGAATTTTATCATAAAAAAAATGAAGGCAAAATAATGACATTCTTGACATAAAAAAAAAAAGTCAACACAGTTCAATTTCAAAAGATCTTCACTGCAAGAACTACTAGGAGAATTTCTTCAGGATGAAGGGAAATATAATGGATGGAAATTCAGATGAGCAAAAGCCATGGTAAACTTGAATAATATTAATATCAGATAACAGTATTTTATCAATGTTAATTTTTTTCAGTTTGGTATTGTACTGTGGTTATAGAAGAGTTTTACATTTGCATAATTGCAGTGCATTCTTTTATTGTTTTCACAATTTTTTTAAAGTTTGATAACATTAAACAACTTAATGTTAAAAAAATATTAAAAGAAGGAACAAAGTTGGAGGATTTATAGCACCTGATTTCAAAGCTTACTATAAAGCTACAGTAATCAAGAAAGTCTGGTATTGATGTCTACGGATAGATCGTATCTGTAAGTTATACTTAATCAACAAAGCAAAATGGAGAGTCCAGAAAGAGGCCCCACAAATATGTTGATTTTTGACCAAAGTACTGAAACAATAGGGAAGATTCTTTAATAAATAGTACCAAACAACCAGACATCTATATGAAAAAAAGAAAGTAACCATAACCTTTACTTCCATCAATCATAAAAGTGCATTTGAAATGGATCATGAGCCTACTTTTAAAAGCGAAATCTATGAAACTTTTAGAAGGAAAAAGAATAACTTTGCAACCTCAGTGTAGGGAAAATTTATTAGGATACTAAAAGCATGAACTTTAAAATAAAGCAATTGATAAATCAGACTTTACCAAAATAAAAACTGGTGTCTTTTGGAAGACACAGGTAAGAAAATAAAAAAGCAAGCCCCAGACTAGGGGAAATATTATATATGGAAAGTATTATATGTATATGGTAAATAATTTATATCCAAAATATATAAAGCACTCCCACAAACCAGCAATAAAAAAATTAAACAATGCAACAAAAAACTGGGCAAAACACTTGAACAGACATTTTATAAATAAAAGATGGACAAATGGCCAATGAACACATGAAAGTTATTCAATGTGATTAGTCATCAGGAAAATGCAAATTTAAAAATTAAGATCTTACTACCACTAGAATGGCTAAAAAACAAGATGGAGGATACCATATGAGGCAAAGATTCAGAGTAATTGGAGCTTTCATACTGGTGGGAACATAAAATCATTTAATACCTTTGAAGAAGTGTTTAGTAGTTGATAAAAAAAGTTCAGCATACATGTACCCTATGACCCAGCAATTATAAATCCAAGTTTGCACCCAGGAGAAATGAAAATACATGACCACAAAAGACTTGTAACAGCTTGATTTATAATGGGGGAGAAAAAAAAAAACCTAGAAACAGGTCAAAGCTTCCTCAACAAGAGTATTAATGCATCAGTGCTTGCATATTCATACAAAGGAATGCTACTCAGCAATAGAAAAGAACTAACTACTAATACATCAATATGGATGAATTTCAAAAACATGTTAAGAGAAAGAAGTCAAGCTCAAAAGGTACATGTTATATGTAGATAAAGTCAAAGAACAGGCAATACTAAAATGATGGAAATCAGGAAACTGGGAGACTCTGGCTTGGAATGGAACACAAGAGAGCTTTCCAAGATGAGGAAAATATTCCAGACTTCTGGGGGAGTAGTGGTTACATGGGCTCATGTGAATGTCAAAATTCGACAAACTGATCAATTTATTCAGATCAATGTATTTTATTGTATGCAAATCATACTTCCAAAAACTAAAGAGAGAGGGGAGGAATATGATGGAGGAGGGAAGGAGAGCTGCAGAGAGGTAAGGAGAGACAGAGGGAGGCCTGGAGGGAGGGAGGCATGTCCAGAAGGGCAGTGAAGACAGATAACATACTAATATCTGAACCAAAATGTACCAAATTAATCAAAACAGACATTTAAAAATTCATGGTAGCAGTACCAGACCTTTCAAAACAAAAACATTGTTATACATATTTCAAATTACCTTAGTATTACATTTCCAAGAAACTAACAATCCAATTGTAAAATCTGCCCTCTTCAATGTGGATAGAGTAGAATCCATAGAAACTTAATTTTGTTTTAATGCTGAGGTCTTAAAAATCAGATTGTTGCATGAATTTCATGCCAAAATGAGTGATTATTTCAAGGTTTGATATTGTACACAGCAGGCCCTGCGCCCTCTCTCTCAGATATCCAGTAGATAACAGAGCTTCTTTGTATACCCCAGAAGGATGTAGTAAGTTTCCTCAAGAACATGAATTTAAAAGTCCTATTAAGAAGCTTCTGGAAAGATCCTAGTCCAAAAATTAAAATTTCAGTCTCAGCAGGCTCTTTTCTCTCATCCTTTCTCCTCAAAAAAAAAAAAAAAAGAAAAAAAAGAAAAGGAAAGGAAAGAAAAGAAAACAAAGAAAAGAAAAGACCGTGTGCTCTTAGAGAGGGCCCATACTTGAAAGTAAATATCAGGTTTATGAATTGGTGAATCGGTTTAATTATTTGGAGGTCATATACCCAGGCTTCATCATTCATCCTTTAGCAGATGATACAGGGAAGTTAGGGGAAGATTGACTTGAAGAGAGCAGGTTGACTGGTATATGAAACAATGTTAAGATGTTGTTCTTTATTCTAAAAACAGAAGTGCCACCTATTTCTCCAAGCTGGTTTTTCTTTTTTTCAATTTAAATTTTCCAAAGATGACTATGATTAGTTTCTGATAATCAGATCTGGAGACTCAAGAACTTCTGTTATTTTTTTCTAAATGTCTTTATTCCTTCTCTCAATCTCTTAGGAAGAGGGAACAGGAAACTTCTTTTTTTGCGTAATGTGGTAAGGTTCAAGTGAATGTGACACTGCATTGACTTATTTGTTTTTGGTCTTTTTGGAGAGACAATGTCAATTAACACTCCTTTCTCTCCTCACTTGTTCCACGGGTAACAGTTAAATTCCAGGGGATTTTTTCAATGTCCAGAAATCATTAGGGAAAAGAACTGTCATATGAGACTATCCCAGGAGCTCAAGAGGTACCCTATAAGATATAACTTATTTCACCTGTCTTTGGCTATAGATATGTCTGGTTCTCAGAAATTGGCATGCCACCAAACACGTTTTCTGAGCCAGCCCTCTTCTGCCTCTGCACTCACTGTCCACACTACCAATCTTTGGCTGTATCCCTCAGCAGTTGCCAAACCCTTTTGAACCATCAGATATCCTCCTGAGTTAATTTCTGCTCCTGCTCAGGGGTGAATAAAACTGATTTGGCTGTGGGTTCTTTTTTCCTTTTTCCTTTTTCTTTAGGGGAGAAGAAGGATCTTCTTACCTGTGTAAGCCCTCTGCCTTCATGATGGGTAGATAAAGTGAGGTAGCATATAAATAGGAAAGAGATTTTGTTGGGCTCTGAAAGATATACAGCCACTATGATTATAGGATTTATCAAAATGAACTTTGTTGACTGAAATTACAAATGCCAAACGTGTGACCTTTAAAATATTATTTATTCACGCAATGCATGTTTATTGGATGTATACTATGTGCCAGATAACATTCTAGAAGCTGGGGCCACATAGGACAGTAATAAGACAGACATAATCTCACCCTTCTTGGGATTCAAGTAGAAGGTAAGCCAAAGAATGGATGAGTAATTACAGGTTTAGCATCAATTTGGGGAAAGAACCCGGGGTGCCACAAGAGCACATGACATGGCCCTATTTCTTGAGGGAAAACTCTCTATTGCTTTTCATTAACAAATTACTAAATATTTTTACACTCCATAGGATGTGCCCAGAATTGCACTAGACATTGGGATTCTTATATTTGAAACTCAGAAGTCCTACCTTTCAACAAAGAAACGATGATCCTAATTACAATGTAAATGCCAATAAGACTTTAATTCATAAATTTGCTAATGGTTATCCCTGCTGTTCAAAAACAAATATAAATGTGATTTTCTCTCTGCTCAATTGCCCTCTGTTCCACCTTTCCACTGAGATTTCTCAGCAGCATATACTTGTGACACTCAATAAAGAAGAGTTGACAGCAGTGAGAAGTTGGACTAATCTTCTAAACTTGTCTTAGCCAGGCACAGTAGCCTTCGTGGTTCAGACTCAACCAGTGCCCAGACAAGAGTAAGCAGCAGATCAAAATGCAGCAGTCCCAAAGGTAAAGCAACCACCACTGTGCCCCCTCCTTCCTGCTCTCTGAGATGGTAGTCTGCTTCCTCAGCACAGACTCAAGGTTATTTTCCCATAGTAAGACCAAGACAACTCCTTTTGGTGCTTGCACTATTCACAGCTACTGCTAACATCCCGTGGCGTCTGCTCCAGAGGTCAGGCTGCAACTTTTGATTCACACCATTTGATTAAAAAAAATCAGAGATGTGTTGCCCTTGGAAATAGGCTGCAGTAAAAATAGATCAAAATACCCAGTGTCTCCAGGAAAGCTCAGGTTATTGTCTCTTTATCCAATTTTTTTAAATTTGTAAAGGCAGGAAGAGCTCTAGGTCTCAGAAGAAATTGTACAGCTAAGAGTAGATTTAATAATATAAACTTTTCTCCTGCACAATAAGAGTGACTCACAAAAATCTGAACTCACAAAGCATTTAGGGTTGTGACATTCTGGGGAAAAGCAAGAAGTTGGAACTCATATTTATCTTTCCATAATTAGAATTTGCTCTAGCTGTCACAAAGAACATTGCAGTGCTCTGAGACACCAACAGCATTCAAATTTGGAGTAATGATGAAAATGAAGGCAGATTCCACTTTCAAGCAGATCAGTTTGGAGAAATATCCCAAAAGAAGGCATGTCATTCAGAGTGTTGTTTAAACTCAATGGTTTCTCTGGAGTTACCTCCACCTCCCAGGCATACCCATCTACTTGAAAGAGATGCCGGCTGCACATTAAATATCTCCAAAGACCTTTTTGGAAAGAGAGATTAATGTGAGTGGTCATTAAAAGCTGTGTCAGGGCCTCATAAACACAGGCACCATGCAGAGTTTACAGAGCAATCCATCAATCAGCAACAATCCTTGAGGACCTGTTCCAAAGGCAGTGGGAGCCACAGAAGGTCCTTGACCAGATGACTGGCATATGGAAAAGGCTCTCTGTCTTATGGAGACGGTGGGTTGGTAGTAAGGGCAGCTGGAGGGGAAAGCCAATTAGAAGACAGTGCAATGGGTAAGAGCCATCTGAGAGCCTAACCTAGGTGGTGGACAGGGGATGTGGAAATTTGAATATGAGAAGCTTTGGAAGTGTTAAGTATCAGGCCTGAACAGGCATAGGTAGGTCTGGAATCCAGATAACTGTGTCCTGCAAATGAGAGAGGCAGTGTAAGCATCAGACAGGAAAGGTCAGAATCTAGAAGAGACTTAGAAGGATGACGATGTAGAGGTTTAGGTAATACCAGAGCAATCTGAAAAGCAATTGCTCTTTAGTCTTTGAGAACAAATTACAGCTTAGTGGCACAGAGACCACATTGTGACTGCCCCCCACTCTCTCATTCCATACCTCCCCTCATTGAATTGTTCTCCCCTTAGTAACCACAGCTTCTGTAAGCCTTATTCTAATTTTTGGCTACAGGCTCCTGCACTGAATCTAAGTCAGGGCAGAAGAAGTCTGCTGTGCACAGAGCCATCCCTATCTACATCTCCCAGGCACTCCCAAGGGAAGAAAAGCACAAAATGTTTTGGAAACATAAACATGTTAAGGGAAAAGTCGTCTATCAAGGCCACAAGAAGTACTGCGGCCCCATAAAGGCACAATTAGCAGCTGCAGAGATTACTGACCCAGCAGTGTAATGCAAAGAAAAAGGAACATGTAAAGAAAGTAAATCAGAGAAGCAGAGGAAATTTTACCCTTTCATAGTAAAGCTCTTTTCCTATAGAGTTGGGGAGAGCAGATCAAAAAGATACTTCAGTTAATTTTGAGTTGATGCTTGTTGGTTGGCAAGCTCCCTGGGAGCTCCCCAAGGGAATTCTGAAACCAGCCCCCAGATGCAAAGGGCAGAGAGAGAACAAAGAAAGAGGCAGGCCACTCCAGACTGGTAGGTGGCAGGGAACTTACATATATAGCTTGTCTTGGGCAGCCACAAAATGAGTATTGTCACATCCACCCACCACATCTTAAAAGTTTATACTCAATAATGGCCTTAACAGGGTTTAGTCACGTATATCACTCGGATGTTCTCAACACCACATCACTGTATCAAGATTATGTCCTCAAAGTAGTATCTGGGAGAGGGGAAGGCAAGCAGAACACATATTTCAAGGACAGGGGCAGGCTAAGGAGCCTCTTAACTGCCCAGGGTCATAGGTCAACTGGTGGTCATGTCTTCTTGATGATTTCCCCTAACACTAGGATCCATTTTATCCTCTGCAATGTGTAACATTATCTTTCAATTATGCTGATTTTGTCTATGGTCAAGTCATCGCTTTTGTTTAATGTAACACATGTTTACTGAATGTCTGTGTTATATAGTACTCTGCTAGATGCTAAATGGGGTCAGGCGAGGGCAGAAAGTGGATAAAGAAAAGTGGGAGGATGGCATATGGGAGGAGCCACAGTGCTAGAGAGGGAAGCTTGGTTCAAGGTTCTAGACTGAGTCCTTGATGTCAGGTTTTGATAAAGTCATTTTTTTTTATTTTTTTTATTTTTATTTATTACTTTTTTTTAGAGAGAGAATTGGGAGAGACAGAGAGAGAGAATCTTAAGCAGGCTCCATGCTGAGTGTGGAGCCCAATGCAGGGCTCGATCTCATGACCCTGAGATCATGACCCTGAGCTGACATCAAGAGTCAAAAGCTTAACTCATTGAGCCACCCAGGCACCCCTGAAGAAGTCAATTCTTAAAATCCATCACAGCAGTGAAGTGGATGACAGAGAAACAAGCAATGGTTAGAGGGCAGAAGAACAAGCTAGATGGAAAAGTTCCACTGGAAAAAAAATGCAGAATCAAATAGATGGTCAAGTTCTGAAAATCCTCAGAGATCAATGAAAGTGCTCTCAGATCATTCAGTGCAGATCACAAGCAACAAAACACTTTTATTGTGGAAAGGGGAATAGACTGAGTTGGACAATAACCTCAGCTTCTCCCATCAGCTCACATATGACCTCAGCAAAGCTTCCTGGGCCTCAGTCTTCCCAAATGTCCAAGAAGAAAGGTAAGCTGCACACTTCCTGCCATGCTAGTATAGCCCTGGCCATTTATTACTGTTTTGCAATGCAACAGGGCTCTGCTCTTCCTGATAACATTCTTACTGACACTCATTCTCTAGTCCCCAAGATCACTTTTCATTTCATCTTTCCCATAAAGCTTTTTTTTTTTGCTCTAATAAGTGAAAATATCATATGAGTCCCCACTTTTCATTTCATCTTTCCCATAAAGCTTTTTTTTTTTTGCTCTAATAAGTGAAAATATCATATGAGTCCCCATCTACTCCAAGTGTTACCTGAGCTCACTCATAAGCAAAATCATAAATTAAATCCACCCTACAACTCCCCTCCATTGTCCTTCAAAAAAAGAATCATTCCTATCTAGAGTAAATATACATCCATAGCTTCACAATGCAGACTTCCTTGGCTGTCTGTGGGGAAAGAGGAAGCAGAAGAAACAAGGCAAGGGCTCCTTAGATGGAAACCAGAGTTTGTTAAATCAGATATGACCTACCTTTGCAATATGTCATTTCTGAATTTGTTTGCACATATTAGGAGAGAGATTTTCCCGATGTTATTTCACCATGAGCATGATCACAAAAACCTGAGAAATGAAACAAACATTCAAAGGGCTCTCTGATTCTCTAAAACCTATTTGGTAGGGCTCAATCCTTTCTCTGGGCTATCCTGTATATACTTCTACTATTAACCTTATCAGGCTAATGCAGTTACCTCTCTGTGCAAATATTTCAAGGACAGAGACCACATCTAAATCGCCTCTGTATTGCCAATGCCTAGTATAGTATATGGCACTGGGTAGGTGCCCAATAACTACTTGTGTAGGCACCCAATGAAAATGCAAATGAATAAACATGGCAAGCAGGTAATGTCCTAGTTTAATAGGTCACTGATGGCTATTTACAGATTCAAAGACATGTGCTATTGGATCGCTCTCTGCCAAAGAACTCATCTGTGTACTTCACAATTATTCCTAAATAGTGTATGTGTAATAATAAGAGCCATGATTTGAGCTTCTCAGCCTGCCAGATTGTGGGCTGTTAGCTCATTTAATTCACACAACAACCCTGCAGACACTATCATTATCTTCATTTCATAGAGGAGATAACAGACACTAGGGGGACAAATATAACTTGCTCAAGGTTATTTCATGAGCCAGATTCTGAAAATCCAGAGCTATCTAATTCCAAATCTTGTGCTCTAAACCACAATGATATATGCCTCTCTAGAGGCAGCTTAACACACTAGGTCAGTGTCTGAGAATATGTTACCTCACAGAGGGTTTTATGTTGATGAATCAGGATAGCTGGTCAAAAGGTCACCAACCCAGCATATGATCCAAAGTCTCTCACTGACTTGCTAGGTGACCAGGATAAAATGCTTACTTTTTGGATTTTAGGCTCCCTATTTGCAAATAATGGGTATTAAACTCTGAAATCTCTTTCTAGAATATATTATGACTCTAACAGGCCACATGTTTGAACACAATTTTCCCCTGTATCAGATTTTCTCATAGGCTGCATCTCCTGTCACCATTCCTTGCAAATGCAGATGTACTTTTCAGTTTCAAAAAAGAAGACAACAGTAAAAACTTTGGGCTAAGTGGAGTATGAAAATGAACAGGAAAGGATTGTTAACTGAGTTTGACGTTGGAGGTGACATTGTTAATTTCTACCACCTCTTCTGTCTTTATGAAATGTACAGAATGACAGAGTATCTGTCAAGGAGTGGCAGAATTCCCTGTCTTATCACAGATCTGTGCAAATTTAAAAGCTATGCAGAAGGTCAGTGAAAAAGAGGAAAAAGGAAGGGTAATGTATGCCAAGTAATAATTGGAGCCAAAAAAGAAAGTTTAGTGGGTTTCTATGATGCAAAGGGAAGGAATCAGAAATATGAAATAAATATTCATTTAAAAAACAAGATGTAACCTCCCCCTTAGGTTTACTAGAATTTCAAAATAATAGTAAATAAGCTAATAGCACTGAAATTTACTTATGCAATTCTGGCTACTACGATCAATATTTTCCTATGTGCAAACTATTGTGCTGGGCAATGCTAGGAGAAATGTAAGGAAAATATCAGCTACAACACGTCCTCTGGGAGCTCACCATCTCATGGCACAACAAGATCAAAACATGAAATAAACAACAACAAAACCTCATTAAATATATGATGCAATATTCTTAGACCCAGCACTGGACCAGACAAAAAGTAAATATTCAAATAAGAATTGAATGGAATTGAAGTGAAATGGACATCTGTGTAGTAACAATTCCAAGTGGTGAAGATCAGAGATGAGCTGGTCTAGACAGGTTGCACAAAGAAGATGAAGTCACCTTGGGCTTTCAAGGATGGGCAAGATTACAGATCAGTTAATCTTTAACATATTTAGATAAATATCTCCTATAATGTATGACATCTTTAAAACCATGGCCAATAAAACTTAGAAATTTTTACCTCTCAATATCCAAATTGTATCTAACGAGACAGTTCAAATGCAAAATACTATGAGCATGACTGGTCTATGAAAGCTAGGTAGTAAGAAGCAGAGACAGATCTCCAAGTCACTTTTGGTTAGAAAGATTTTAACACAGATTCTTTGTGGATGCTCAATAATTTAGTTGCTCTTGAAGGAGTGAATGGTTCCTTTAAAAATACAGTACTTCAGATAGTTACATACCAGCTAATAGACAAGAGTGGAGCCAGTATAACTCCTTGGGTTGGGCCCTCCTACCTGTTCCCTTCCATGGGAGACTGCTGTGTCCCCCAGACCTAAGGGCAGCATAAGCCCAGTCGGAACTGCATATACAATGGTGACTCCCAACACAGAGTCCCTTCTAAGAACTATACAGATCAACCCTTCAATGGCAAGTCTGATTTTTCATAATTTTCAGCTAGGAGAAATCATTAAGCCCCTTAAATTAACTGGGAAGAGGGCTTCAAATTATTCCCTTTATTCTATCTGCTTCAGTTACTGTATTTCTGAAAGGGGAATAACAGAGCTGTTGGAGGGAACAATTATTAAAAGTGATTATGAAGAACTTTGCAATATAAAGTGCTTGTTAAAATTGAGAAGTACTCAATGTACCCTTCCCAATTCCCCCCAGACTACGAAAACCCCATTTGTAGAAATATCATAAGCTTGCCTAGACAGCAAGTATTTTGAAGCTTATACTTCACCATTTAAATCTGTCATCTTGCAAAGTAGCTCATTATTTTAGAAATATGAGCATTTTAAAGATGCTCCCGCAGTTCTCAATCATAAGTTCTCACTGCTTTTATTCAAAATAAGCCATCTTGAAATTAGTGTCCAAATCCATATCTTTGTACATAGGTCTTAAATGGTAGGTATGTGAGTGTACATGTGTGTATATTTTAAATGTGATGTTTAGGTGCCATCTCTTTTAATTATCCCTGTTAAAATGGTCTTTCTCCTTTAGAATTCCCATTCTGTTGAACAATAAGTGGGAGAATTCATTTTCTCCTGTACACCTCATTGAAATGAGCTTTAGTGAGAAGTTAACTTGGCTAATTTGTTTGCTTTGCATAATTATTATAATCACCCTCTAAGTACTACCAGTGAGTAAGCACTAATATCCTAAAAGAACATCACAGGCACTTTTTACAAATCCTTCCTTTTAGTCCAGGAATGTATTTGTGCTTCCTCCCCTATTACAGAGAGAGACAAAGGGATTGAGAGAAAGTGAAGTGAGTTAGTTTAGTGTAACTAAAGTCAGACTTCCCTGTGAGACAGTAGCAGCAAGTAGAAGGGTAGAGATGGCAACACAGAAGACACAGACTAAATACGTAGAGGAGGCAGCACGAATAATGCATGAGCATTAGGGCTCTGGAATCAGACTGCCTGAGTGGCACCAAGACTTACTGCATAGACTTGGGAACATTACTTAATTGCCCTGGTCCTCAGTTTCCTCATCTGTAATGGAGGCAATATTAGTTCATACTTCAAATTTATGTTGTTAGAATCAAATGTGATAATAGGTATAGAGTACTTACAAGAGTGCTTGACTTATAAGAAGTGCTCCAGAATGGTTAGCAAGTATGGATAGCATATATTTGGAGGGACTCCCAGGAGTGTGACAGAGTTCTGACATGAGGAAGAGGGTCTCCCTCCATGACCTCTTCTTAGGAGGGAACTACAGGAAGAGCATCAAGCCACACCCACCCACCTGTGCCAAACTCTTCTCCCACCTCTGCCCTCACAGAAGGCGATAGGAGATGGAGAAGGATTACTTGGGAGTCAGAGAACTTGGCTTTCGTTTCTAGCTCTGCTACACAGACCATGCTCTTGTGATGTTCCAAACACCATACTTGTTGCCTTATACTGAGAGACTTAATTCCATAAATGTAAAAAGGAGAAACTAGTAACTCTTACCACAGGTATGTCGTAGGAATCAATGGTGAGAATGCACGTGAAAGCATTTTGCACACTGAGGAAAAAGCAGCAGCTAAAGATCGGATGGTATTAATTCTAAATACATCTGGCTGTGCCTATTTTACCACATAGTCTATCTAGTTTCAGGTAATCCACATCTGCATTTGACAATCAAGTCAAAGTTTTTATGGCCAATACTCCTAAGAGTATTCACTATAAGCTATTTCCTCCAAGGGCAGAGTGTGACACTGGACGTATGGAACCTTGCTTCCAAAGCCTTGCCTGCTGCTTTCCCTCCAGAGGTCTGACATGAGGAAGAGAGACATCAAGAGAACCTGTCCTTGCTTGTACTAGCTAGATGAAAGCTGTCAGAATAACTCTCAAACTGCTGTGTGTATGTAGGGGGAGGCGGTGAACATGTAATTAAAAAAGAGCAAAGGTGTGGGAATTTCAGAATATTCATTCATTGTGGTGCGCTTGTTTGCCATTCACTGATATCCTTATTCATTGTCCTCTCTGGAATGGCTGTGCCAGGCTCTCCCAGAGATGTGTTTTCCAATATTATGGATAAGAAAAGGCTAATCCACCATTTTATCCAACCAATATTTACTTATAACATGTGTTTGATGTACAAGGTGCTATGCAAAGATATGAGGGATATACCTGTGAGCAAAACCAAAACATTCCTTGCCTTTTATTCACCTATTCATTTACCAAAGATGTCTTGACTATCAGCTATATGCTGGATAGTGTTCTAGGAACTAGAGCAATAATAGTGAAGAGACACAGTCCCTGATACCATGCTTCTTAGAGATTGCATTTCAGTGGGAGAAAGTGATTGTAATTGAATGTTTCATTACAACTATAGTACGTGCGATGAAAAAACAGTACAGAGCACCACGAGAGCATTTTACAGGGAACCTGACCTGGACTGAAAAATTAGGGAGAGTGGCTTTCGTCTAATGTCCAAAGGCTGAGTAGGGGATAGTTGAGCAAAGATGGGTAGAGGAGGAAAACTCCAGGAAACTAAAAATATGTGTAAAGTTCTTGAGGCAAGAAGGTCATGGAGCTTCAGAGAAACAAAAGAAAGCCAGTGTGGCTGGAGTGTGGAGAATGAATTGTGGAATGACAACATTTGAGGCTGAATGACAGAGTGGAGCTTAATCACTTGGACTACATAAGGCACATTAGAGATTTTGAAATGTATGCCACAGAAGTGGGAAATATCTAGGGGTTTTATAAGGAAACTTACATAATAAAATCTGTGTTTTAAAACACAAATATCTATATACTACGGGAAATTGATTGGTAGGAGCCATACTGGATGCGGGATAATTATTTTTTTTAAGTTTACTTATTTATTTTTTTTTTGGGGGGGGGTGGAAGAGAGAGAGAATCCCAAGCAGGCTCCACGCTCAGTGTGGAGTACGACACAGGGCTTGAAATCATGAACCATGAGATCATGACCTGAGCCAAAATCAATAGTCAGATATTCAACCAACTGAGCCACCCAGGCACCCCTGGATGTGGGAGAAGTATTACAACACACCCAGCCAGAGACATTGTTGGATAAGACTTAACAGTGGCTGTGAATATGGAGGCAAAGGGAGAAGTGAGGACATTTGAGAGATGTTTAAGTGCTAGAATTTTTCTGAGTTATTTTATGAATGATTGTCATTAAAAACACAATGATGTCAAGGATGAAACACACCTGGTTTGCACACTTGGGTGCATAGTGATATACTATTCACTGAAATAAAAAAAAAAAACTGTGAAGGAGATCTAGCAATCAGAAATGATGAGTTTACTTCCTTTTGCAGAATTTTAGGTATTTGTGGACTTTCTCTAGGAGAACATCCAACAGGTGGGCTAGACCTCAGAGGTGGAGACAAAGTAGCAGATGAATATTTAGGGGTATTATCAGTTGAACTGTGTCCCCCACAAAAGATATGTTGAAGTCCTGACCCTAGTACCTCAAAAAGTGACCATATTTGTAAACAGACTCATGGCAGATATAGTTGTTGAGATTATGGTGAAGTAGGGTGGCCTTCTAGTCCAATATATGTGACTATGTCCTAATAAGAGGGATGAGAGTGACACAGACACAATAAGGGAGGGCATCTGAGATTAAAATACAACAGCTACAAGCCAAATAATGCCTGAGTCCTCCAAGGCTGAAAGAGGAAAACAACGTCCTCTGCTACAGGCTAGAAGAGACAGTATAACATGAGAGACATCTTAATTTAAGACTTTTAGTCTCCTGAACTGTGAGAGAATACATTCCTATAGTTTTAAGCCACCTTCTTTGTGGCACTTTATGACAGCAGCCCTAAGAAACTAAGACAAGGAGCCTTTGGCAACTGATGGCCACTGAAGCCAAAGTTGTGGCAAGATCACCCACAAAAGCAACATGGAGTAGAGAGTGAGGGTCCTTGCTCAGGATACCACTTCAGGTAGAAGACAGTGAGATGACCAAGGGGATAGAGAAGAAGCCATAGGCTCCCAAAAGATGTCTGTGGTGTTTGGCATATGAAGTGATAGAGAGTTAAACTTAAGAGGTTCAGCCAACTGGTCCCAAACCTCTGAACACCATAGTCAACAGGCAGATGAGAATGAAAAGCCAAGCTCATCTACCCACAAACCTGCTGGGGTCTACTTCCTGAACCTTAAGTCAGAGAGGACAAGTCTTCTTACTTTTGACCTTAAAAAGATCTTGCTTTTAGCATAAAATTAAAATACAGAGTGTATATGTCAAACTTTTAATATCCAAAGTTAATTTAAGGATTAAAATTCTCATCTCATTAGTTACACAAAAATATGATTTTTTTTCAGTCATAATATTGAGACTTTCAGAAGATAAGTAGAGGTTATCAACCCTGTCTCAAAGTAGAGTTGCCTACAATGTTTCTTTAAAATATAAATTCCTGGAGCCTAATTCCAGATTAATTTTGATTCATTTGGTGTCAAGTAGGACCCAGGTATCAGTATTCTTAAAGACTCCCAAGAGGATTGTCCTTGTAGCTAAGGCTGAGATCCAATGGAGAAGAACCAGGGGTCCTCCTCTGTTGTATATCAATAGTCATTGCTCTTTTTTTTTAAGTTTTTATTTATTATATTCTTGAGAGAGAGAGAGTAACACAGCAAGTGAGCAAGCAGGGGAGGGGCAGAGAGAAAGGGAGAGAGAGAGAATCCCAAGCAGGCTCTGCACCATCAGCTCAGAGCCAGATTCAGGGCTTGAACTCATGAACCGTGAGATTGTGACTAGAGCTGATGAAATTAAGAGTTGGATGCTTGACCGACTAAGCCACCCAGGCACCCCAGTGAGTTATCACTCTTATCTGTCCACTAACAATGTTTACAGATTCCCCTTTTTCTTATAGTAAAACTGAGCTGTATGTATACATGCCTGCACATTTATATGTCTGTTTAGGTGGTTATAACTACAGTATAGGTATATACTGTACAGGTTCACTGATTTCTTGATTCATTCAATGAACATTGATTGAGCATCTGTAAAGTTCCCAGTATTAGGAAAAGTGTTACAAATAAGACTTAGGCCCTCATCCCATAAAACTGAGGCTGGGGTAGAAATGGAATGAGAAGCAATGATTTTTAGTATTTAATAATATTAGCATGAGACTAATTCTGACAGGGTAGAAACTATATCTGAAAGCCAATCAGCAGCATGTTGTGGGCGGTGTGCTGTGTAGGGTCCCAGAGGGGGCTGCGTTGCCTCTCTTGCCCTTCTCTTGATAGCTCCCCTCCAGCAAAACCATTTCCACCCAGCACATGTTGCCGCACATGTTGGCAATGCAGAACACATAATTAAACAGTCTTCAACCCTAAGCACTGCTACTTCCAGGTGAGGGGCTGCAGCAAACCCTCACCCCTCTGAACCTCCTTGTATAAGTGGAATGATAGTGTCAATGGGAAAAGTTAACTGAGTTAGTACCTATTCTTTGGGTTATGATAATTATTATTTCAAACTAAACTAAAACTCATAAAGATACTACCTATATCTAATACTCTTTTGTATATCCATAAAACACAGTAGTAAACTCGATTGGAGTTTAATAAATGTTTGTTGATGTCTTAACATGTTCATAAAATCTGTAACAAGTTATTGGAAAGCTCATTAGTTTATTGAACAAATGATATTATGTGCTTACCACATATAAATCCTTGTGAGGAAGGGATCTCAGGGAAAGACTGAGAGAGAACCCCCAATCTTTGGCCCCTTCAGAGAAATCTTCCTTTCTCATTAAGAGGTAGTGGTTATATTTTGTTTGAAAAATGCTGTTCTTAAGACACAAACTGGGGGATGATGGCATCTGGATTACCTAACTATTGCAACTGTTTTATGTAGCTTTGGGTCATGCCACAATCCCATGGTGCTTAGCTCCCAGCTCTTGGGAGTCACCTGGGGTATCTCAACTTAGCCCTATGTTTAATAGGCTGCCATGAAGTCCTGATACTGTTTAACCATGATATCCCTGCCTAGACAACTTCCCTTGGATGCACTGACTTGCTGCAGGTCCCTTACCCTGGAAGGGTAAGTACCCTTCCCTTACTTCTTGCATGTAAGAGGGCTGTTGCATTGAGCTCTGGCAGCTAGTAACCATAAGGTGAAGGTGCTAAGAGGCCAGCACCCCCACAGTAGGGTTGTGGAGAATGGACCCAGGAAAGAGGGGAGAAGAGACAGGTGTCTTAGTGTCCAGTGACCACACTGCTCACTCCTGTACAATCCAGATGATGGAGGGGCTGCAAAAGGGTCTACTTTGGTCCTTCTCCATGATGAATTTCACTGTCTCCATATGGTTTGTTTTTCCCTGGAGGGCCATGATTAAATTTCAACTCCCTACTCATCTCTCCTCAGTGCCTACTCCCAGGAGCTGGGAAGAAGATCACTTTAGTACGCTTTTTTTTTTTCTTTTTTAGTTTTAATTTGTTCTTAAGAATCATGCAGGACATACTGGCATTGATGAGATTTTCTCCCAGAGCTACTATTGATCAGCTTATTTGGCACAAAATGTGGGCATTATTAAAAGGGCTACATGAGAAATAATTGCATCCAGGGGGGATTTCGTGTACTTTCAATTTACCCATGACCTGATACAAAAGTTGGCCTATTTTATCATTATAATAACCAAGAAGCTTGGCTTCTTAACTGAAACTGTATTTTAAATCTGGACATATAGTTATAGATTTTTAAAAGTTTTACTCTCAAAACTTGAAAAAAGTCTCAGGATATGCTTTACAAAAAGTATGTAACCCTTGAAATTATTCATGGGAGCAACCCATTGTTGCTGTGATGCTGGCAGGGAGGATGGTGGTAATGTATAAGAAAGGCTATTCTTGGCAGAAACTCCATGATGGATCCCCTTCCATTATCAGCATAATGCCCAAGCTTGGGCCCTAAAATGTTTTAATTCCTAGTCATGGAATAAAAAGTGCTGCATTAGCTTTTACTCTTATGTGTTACTGCATTTGCTGCCATCTGGACTGCTGAAGTCAGAGCAAGAACACTATGAAATGGAGGGCAGATTTGACCCAAAGACGATAGTTATGAGCCATTTAAAATATGGTGAACATATCACTTTAAAATGGCTATTTCTGTGAAAACCCACTGGCCTCTAGATAAAGAGACTTCAAATTTAGTACCAAATCTTACTCATAGCCTGGGGTAAGACATTAACAGTAGAAATAGACACTTCAGACAATGAATATGTATCTAAAATTAAAAGCTAGTTATATGCTTAATGGAAACCCTAAAAGTCATCATTAATGTCAGAGAGAGTATCAGAATGTCCACTATTTCCACACTTAGCTTTAAACAAAGGCATGCCAATGCAATTAGGAGAAAGAAAAAGCAGCAATAAAGGTGTATGATTGAAATCAAGAAATGTTTCCACTATCTTGTGGATGACAAATGGTTATTTTACAAAACTCAAGACAGCCTTTATAAAACTTATTAAAATTTTTAACAAATTTATATAATCAATATTAAAATTAAGTTTTCTTATATATAAACTATAACTGTGAAAAGATATAATGGAAGAAAAGATTCAATTCATAATTCCACCCCCAAAATAAAATAGATTAAAATTAACTTAAGAAATGCATCGTATCAAAATGAAGTAAAATATGAAACTACCAAGAAACATGAACTAAGCTTTCATTCCATGCCATATTCTAACACAAGAAAACTTAATATTAAAAAATATACACAAATTTCCCCCAAAACTAATATACAACTTTCACATGGACAATATTAAAATACTGAGTTTTTTTTTTTTTTAGTAACATGGCAAATGATGCTAAAGATTTTCAGAAAGAATGAATATAAAATATTATCCCAGAAAATTCTGAGAAGTATAATCATGAAAGGACTCAAGTCCAATCACTTATTAAACAATATTATGAAGTTGTCATGATTAATACATTTTGGCACTGTTTTCCACATTGGAGTTAATACATGAAAAATTACATTAGGGCACCTGGCTAATGCTTTGGGGAAAAAAAAAGCTTTTAGTGCCTATATAATTCTTTATATCAATCAATAAATAATAGAAGAAAGTCCTAGAAGAAAGTGTATGTATGTGTGTGTGTATATGTGTGTGTGTGTGTGTGTGTGTGTGTGTGTGTGTGTATATATATATATATACACACACACACACATATGTGTATATATAAATTATTATAATCCAGAGTCATAAAAATATTTCTAAGCAGAATAATAACACTTAGAAGCCATGAGAGAAAATATTGATAAATATTAGTACGTAAAAATATATAACTTCTCTATGGCAAAAAAAAAAAAACTGGATCAAAAAATGAACTGAACAAATTCATGTATACCACAAGAAAGAGAAATTCTTTAACCTGTAAAGAATTTCATAACAATTGATGAAGAAAGTAAGCAAAAGAAAAATAAATGGGCAAGGTATATACATATTCATAGAAAGAGAAAGAAAAATGGCCAAAACGACATGAAAGAATATATTCACAACTACTCACAATTAAAGCAATGCATATCAAAACAAGATACAATTTTCAGGATACAAAATCAGTATACAGAAACTTGGTACGTTTCTATGAACCAATAATGAAGTAGCAGAAAGAGAATTTTTTTTAAATCCCATTTACAATTGGACCAAAAATAATAAAATATTTAGAAATAAACTTAACCAATGCGTTGAAAGACCTGTACTCTGAAAACTTAAAACACTGATGAAAGAAACTAAAGATGACGCAAAGAAATGGAAAGATATTTCATTCTCATGGATTTGGAGAACAAATATTGTTAAAATGTCCATACTAACCAAAGTAATCTACAGATTTAATGCATTCCTTATCAAAATGCCAACAGCATTTTTCACAGAATTAGAACAAACAATCCTAAAATATGTATGGAATAATAAAAGATCTTGAATAGTCAGAAATCTTGAAAAAAAAGAACAGAATCAGAGGTATCATAATCCCAGATTTCAAGATATACTACAAATCTGTAATAATCCAAACAGTATGGTAATGGCACAAAAAAAGACACATAGAACAATGGAACAGAATAGAGAGCCCATAAAAAAACCCACAATTATATGGCAAACTAGTCTTCAACAAAGCAGGAGAGATTATCCAATGGGATAAAGGATGTCTCTTCAACAAATGGTGTTGGGAAAATTGGACAGCTACATGCAAAAGAATGAAACTGAAATACTTTTCTACACCACACAAAAATAAGCTCAAATGCATTAAAGTCCTAAATTTGAAACCTAAAACCATAAACATCCTAGAAGAGAGCATAGGCAGTAATTTCTCTGACATTTGCTGTAACATTTTTCTACATAGGTCTACTAAAGCAAGGGAAACAAAAGCAAAAACAAAGTGCTGACAACATAAAAATTATACCAACATAAAAAGCTTCTGCACAGATAAAAACAATCAACAAAACTAAAAGACAACCTACTGAATGGGAGAAGATACAGTAAAACATTGGATTGCGAGTAACTTGTGAGTATTCTGCAACATGAGAAAACATTTCTAATAAATTTTAACTTGATAAACGAGCAATACTTGTAATACGAGCAGTACGTGAACTAAACATCACATGATCACAAGTGATTCAATGGTTCTTCTCTCTCTCTCTCTCTCTCTCTCTCTCTCTCTCTCTCTCTGCAGGATTGTGGGGGATCATCTCCCATGCTCAGATGCTCAGTCTCAGGCTGTGGTGTTTGTCAGAAATCAGTAATTTTTCAGAACATTGGAAGGTATCCACAACTGGTACTAGTGATTTTTTGTCATTTCAAAGCACTTATGGACAGTCCTTTGCTCTTCCATACAAGAATAAGCTTAGGAATGCTTTGCTTCATTCTAATATGGCTGCCTGCAGATACAGACCCTTTCCTCTGCTGCCTCTGTGCCAGTCACATTAAATACAGTATATGACAAGAGTTTATTAATACTGTACTGTAATGAATGTAATGTGAACATATACAATGGCCCCCCATGCAGAAAAAGGTTGAAAGAAAGGCAACAAGAAGATGACTATAGTGGAAGTTAAGAAGGAAATCATCAAGAAGTATGAACGAGGTATGCGAGTGGCCAAAATTGCAAGATTTTTTAAGAAGTCTATGTTGACCATCTGCACAATATTAAAGACGAAAGAAGAAATAAGGGGTCTAGATGAAGTAAAAGGAGTCAAATGAGATTATGGAGATGTATAAAATGTGGGAAACAGTGCAAAATTCTATAGAAAAGCACCACCCAAACAATACTGTAGCAGTGCCAGCGATGAATCTGTTTAATGACAATGCAATGTCACATTTCCATGAAAGCCTCAAAAAGAGCCAAAAGCAAGTGTCATTGGATAGGTTCCTTGTTAAAATTGCATAAAAAAGAAGATTCCATTGAGACAATAGATAGCAGTGATTCCATTAGTGATAGTGAAACTAATCCTACACAATAACTGTCCTCTCTCTTGTCTCCCTCACACCAGCCACTAAGGTTCTCAAAGATAAGTGCAGGTTAATTGGTTTATTTTTCTTTATATTTTGCATTTTCTTTACTATTTTGTATTATATGATAGCATTGTAATCATTCTTATATGAGTATTTTGGGGTTGTGGAATGACTCATCTGAGTGTCCATTATTTCTTATGGGAAAATTTGCTTTGATATACGAGTGCTGTGGATTACAAGCATGTTCCCAGAACAAACTATGCTCGCAAACCAAGGTTTTACTGAATTTGCAAATTACATATCTGATAAAGGGTTAGTAGCCAAAATATATAAAGAACTTCTACAATTCAACACCATGAACAGACATTTCCCCAAAGATGTACAGATGGCCAACAGACACATGAAAAGATGCTCAACATCACTCATCATAAGGGAAATTACAAATCAAAACTACAATGAGATATCACCTCACACCTGTCAGAATGGCTAAAATCAAAAACACAACAAACAAGTGTTGGTGAGGATGTGAAGAAAAAAGAACCCTGGTTTACATTGATGGAAATGCAAACTGGTACAGCCACTGTGGAAAACAGTATGGAGAGTCCTCAAATAAGTAAAAGCAGAATTACCATGTGATCCAGTAATTCCACTACTGGGTATTTGGTGAAAGAATATGAAAACACTAATTTGAAAAGAAATATGCAGTCCTATGTTTACTGCAGCATTATTTACAATAGCCAAATTATGGAAGCAACATACGTGTCCATTGATAGATGAAGAGATAAAGAAGTGACATACACATACAATGGAATATTACTTGGTCATAAAAAAGTATGAAATCTTGCCATTTGCACAACACGGATGGATCTAGAGGGCATAATGCTAAGTGAAATAAGTCAGAGGAAGACAAATACCATATGATTTCACACATATGTGCAATTTAAGAACAAAACAAATGTACAAAGAAAAACAGAGACAAACCAAAAGAGACTCCTAACTATAAAGAACGAACTGGTGGTAACCAGAGGGGACATGGGTGGGTGATGGGCGAAACAGGTAAAGGGGATTAATAGTACTCTTACCATGAGGAGTACTGAGTAATGTATATAATTGTTGAGTCACTATGTTTTACACCTGAAACTAACATAACACTGTAATATAACTCTACTGGATTTAATGTACATGTAAAATAAAGGCACATAGAATAAAATTAAAATCCCCTTACCATCCTCTTACCACTTAGAAAGGGCTCCTCTGAAAAAGTTAGAGCATATCTTCCTCTAATTCGCTAAGCGTACATATCTCTATTATTTGTAAGACCACATCATACATGCTATTTTTATAATGTTTTTATATTGATTTATCATAAGTATATATATATATATACATATATGTATACATGACAATCTAAATATTCTGAAGTTAGGAAATTCTATAAGGTTACATCTGTATTTGGAATCTGTTCTATGATGTTTAACTGAAACACAACATTCTTTCACAATTTTAAGACCCGGATATTTTCCTTGGCATTGTCCTCAATCATATTTTCATTTATTGTTTCTGTTCTCCCTGTTCATACTCTCTGGGATCCATGTTATATGTAAATTTAAGCCTATTCATTTTCATCTGTGTCTTTTTCTTCTGATTTCCTGGAGAATTTCTCATATTTACTCTTCTAACTCACCAGTTTGATTTGATACAGTGTCCAATTTGCTATTCAGTGGTCCCACTGGTGTTTTTAATTTGACAAGTCTGATTCTCATTTCCATCCAATCCTCCATGGTCTTCATGACTTTTTCCCTCAATGTCATCATGTTTGCAGTGAACTCTGGTCTTGTTGAGAATACACATTTTCCATTTCTTGTAGTAACATATTTCACTTGGAGGCTATTGCTCTGGTTTTTAGGGGTAACCTGTTTTTTCATTTTGTTTTGTTTCTAAACTTGTAGTATTTGTTGATAGGCCTTGCTTCCCTCCCCACACCCCATTTTCTCTTTTCCATAAAGAGTGAATTTAGTGCATCAATTACCAGTTTTTAGCCAAATAGGAAGTGGGTTGGTGCCTGTCAGAATGTGCGCCAATGCTCTAGAAAAATTAAGAAAGAAGATCACATATAAAATAAATTATAATCTTCCAGTGCAGCTCAAGCAGCCTCAACACAGTGGTGACACAGCTGGGCCTGAAGGAGCTCTGACTCCCCATGAAGTATATCTCCACAGGGTGGAAGGCTGCCCAGGAGGCACAGACCTGGCACTTCTAGCCCTCTGCAGGGTTTAGACAATAATAGTAGAGACAAAACCTAGAGGCATCCCATTGCCATTGGTGCCGAATACACTGAAAGTTACAAGGTGTGGGAGGCAGTTGTACTGTCTTGCCTTATAGCTCTTTCCCATCTAAGATAAAGTATGAGGTTCTTCCAGCCTGCATCTCATCTACTTCCTTCCATGATACTTCTGTGCTCAGAGAGGAGCCACATGCTCAACCTCTAGTGTTCTTTAGTATGATGCCATGTTTATATTCACAAAAATTCCTTAAATTCCTGCCATGTCATTGACACCTTTTCCTTGATTCCCATGCTAGTAAAAGGCTTTTCATAATTTGTATATATTCTATTCGTTATTTGAATATGGGAGGGGGAGATATGTCATCATGTCTTGAACGTGAATGACTCCTCTCCATTAACTCTCAATTTTCTCTTCTCTTACATTTCATTGCCATCAGAAATAGAATAGTTATAATTATCTTCATTCCCTCCCTCTGCCCTTCACTTATTGGCATCACTTGGAAAATCTCTTGTCTTGGTGGAAGAATTGTCATTTCTTTTCTCCACCTTCATTGAAAACACCCTGGGGATTTTTCTCAAATAATTGATTAAACTGTATTTAAAATAAAATAAGTTACCCATTTGATTTATTTCTCACTATGTTTTATACATCTAAACTTCCTCTTAGTTTGAATTTATATTTATTATTTTAGTATCTTTTAGTAATTGCATCCACATCTGATGAGATGTGGAAGAAGCTCATATTTATTAGATTGTAAATTATTATTCATGTGAAATTTGATTAGCAAAATGCACCAGAGTGTTGTTATGGATTAATAAGGGGGAAAATGTATGGTATTACCCAAGACAAATGACTTGAAATTTTAGTCACAAAAGTAATGGAAATAAATGGCTTGATTTTCATATATGTTAAATTGCAAAAAGAATTACTGCTAACATCTCTGTACTGTGGTAACCTGGCTCCTGAGAATACTTGAATGGTACTTTGGTATTTTTTCCCCAGAATATGCAATTTATAGCTGACTAAACCACCTGTACCATTTTTCCATTAGCTACATTGAATGCATATTTATTTAAAAATATATATGTGTGTGTGTGTGTGTGTGTGGCTATGAATGCACATATATACATAAGAGAATATAAAAATAATATTCCTAAGTATGATTTAATATGATCTGGGCTTGATGAGTTGGAAATGGGGTTAGGGATATTGCTATGAGTTCAGCAGGGCAGTAACCGAGTTATAAGATAATTATTCCTCTTCAATGGCTCTCACCATGACAACTCGGTTCTGAAATTCAACTATTATTCAGCTCAAATTATTGTCAAAGTTTAAAGCTTGAATTTTATTGACCTCCTTCTGATGTCTATGACATCTAATCATCTGGGTATATGAAACCAGATTGTTAACAGCAAGAGCAGCTCAAAAGATTCTTTGCTGTACACACCTGGACAGTTCCTTTGTTAAGTCCGAATGATGATTCAGTCTCTGGGCTTTGTTATACATACACCACCTTGGGGCAAAAATTGAACATGGCATTCCCATATTCCTTACTATCATGCTGCAAATCTTTCACAGCCCAAACATCACAGTTTATTTTATAGTAAAATAGTTATCTTGTAAGATAAACTGCTAATCCATGTTCAACTTTTACAAAAAAAAAAATTAGGAAAGAAAGAAAGAAAGAAAGAAAGAAAGAAAGAAAGAAAGAAAGAAAGAAAGAAAGAAAAAGAAAAGAAAAGTAAAGAAAAGAATAAGATCAAGAAATATATAGGAGCCATTAGATTTTAGTGCCAATAACTCTGACAAATTACCCCCACCTCCACCCCAGCTTAAAACTATGTGGGCAAGCATCCTATCCACTTAACATATTGTCTCATTTTTGTCCCATCTCTAGAATTAAAACAAAAGTGTTGTTTTCCATGTCAGATATTGTTCCTCAACCCCCAAATGTGGTCACTAGCAGTTAAACAGTACATTAGTTTTTTAGTGCTGTTATAACATACTACCAGCGAGGTAGCTTAAAGAACAGAAATTTATTTTTTCACACTTCTGGAGGCTCAAAGTTCAAGTTCAAGGTGTTAGCAGGTTTGGTTTCTTCTAAGGCCTCTCTCTTTGGCTTGCAGACAATTTGCTTCTCACTTGTCCTCACATGGTTGCCCTCTGAGTCGGTGTGTTGGCTGTGTCCTAATCTCCTCTTCATATAAGGACACCAGTCATATTAGACTAGAGCATATCCATATGGGCTCCTTTTACCTTAATTACCTCTTTAAAGGCCCTACTTTTAAATACAGTCATATTCTGAAATATCGATGGTTAGGACTTGAACATATAAATTGGGGGGAGGGGTTACAATTTTTAAGTCCAGTAAAGGAAACAAAAATAGCTTTAAGGCATTTGTTTTGTATTTACTATCACAAATGAATACTGTTGGTTATACAAAAATACATAGACTGCATCTCTAATAAATGGACAGAGTCATTGCTGGAACCATACATGTGCATGTGCATTAGAAAGATTAATAATTAGCGAGTATCCCAATGAGCGGTGAGAGCTATGGAGTTACTCAGCTTCTCCCAGGGAAAGATAACACCCTGTCTCTGCCTACAGCAAGCTACCTATCTAGAAAGGGGAAACAGATCCATAGACTATAACTAAGCCTGACAATTACTCTCAATATTTGATACTGTGGAAACTCAAAGTAACTATTTCTTCTGAGTTGTTGTTGAAAGGAGAGGTTAGAAGAGTTTTGCTGGAGAGGTGATGGGGTGAGTGTCCATTAGCCAAAAGAAAGTCAAATTGATCGAGAATGAGGCATGTTCAGCATATGATCATGAGTAGAGCTGCTAATGTTTAGGTTATTGGGAATATAGGTCTAGAGATCAGAAGAGTAGTGCCCAGCATAAAAAAGTTGGTCGTGGACTCACAAACCTACAATAGGATATGGGTGAAGAGGAAGCTATGGGCAAGAATGAAGGGAATGTAAAAAAGAGTAGCACTGAGGACTGACTTTTGGGAAACATTCATATGCAGGAGTCAAGCAGAGGTAGAGAATCCAGTGGAAGGGACTCATCAAAGGGATACACAAGAGGTAGTCATGCAGAGCACAGCAGATGTAAAAGGAAGCCAAAGGCAAGGGAAGCAATCACTTGAGAAGTAGGTGAATTATAAACCATAAGCAACTGAAGTTGTTAGGTGTCCAATGCTTCAAAAAGATCAAACAGGGTCCCCACCAAGGAGAGCCATCAGCTTTAGCAACTAGGAGGTTACAGGTGATCACACAGGCTTGGTTTTAAAGGAATAACTAGGATAGAAGCCAGACTGGAGAGAATTAAGAAGCAAATGGTCCCCAGAGACATGAAGATTAGTAGGGCCAACCCTTGTAAATTAGCAGCACTGAAAGGAAAAGCATAAATGCCCAGCCGGAGGTGGAGGACAGCAAAGCCAGGAGAGAGAGATAAGGAGTTAGATTTGGTGATCTCCAACAGAGCTGGAGAAACTCTGTGCAAGAAACTGTAAATATGTCCCCTCTGCCAGTCCTCTCAACAACCTGGTACCCTAATTTGAGCACGAGGAAACCAAAGCTCAGAGTGTCTGAGTTTGAATAATTCGTAAATGGACCGATTGAGACTCAATTTTAAGCTACAGTTGCCAGAATTTTATGTCTCTTTGTCGCTATTAGCAGAATCTCAAGTACTGGGGAGAAAAGGATAATTAAAATATGGGGTATCAGAATCCTCTGAGACACTTAGTATATCACCTTACAGAATGCCTATGAGAGGAGCTAAGGAGCAGGGAATGCCCAGACAGGTGGAAGGAATTGCTCTATCAAGTTTAGTGTGTGAATCTGTGAGTGTTAAAGTCTCCAGGAATTTGAGGTTACAACCACCTAAGTGATACGATGTGTGGTGTCCAGGACAGGCCATCATCAGTGTTGGAGACTCTGGACTCCTGGTGTGACATGTTGGGTGTCCTGATGCTACACATGCTTCGGGGTGATTCCCAGATGGTGGTTCAGGGGCTGGTGGAGCAGGACCACATTCTCTCTCTACTCCATTCGCTACATCCATCATCCAGAGGGACAGTATGGAGCAAGTTTAAGGGACTGGACTCTCAACCAAATTCCCTGGGTTTGAGTCTCAGTTCTGCCACTTACCAAATGTGTGACCTGTACCATTGGGCAAGCAATTTAACCTCTCTATTTTTCCCTATTTAATGGGGGTAGTTGTATGAAACAGAGTTGTTATGATAATTAGGTCTCCTTAATGTTTGTAAAGGGCCAGTGCATTTGTTAAATAAATGTCTGGGACTGATAATGGTCCAACCAACTTCTGTACTTATGACTTGGCAGAATATAAGGAATAAAAATACACATTTTAACCATTTCCAAATATATAATATACATTTTTAACCATTTGCAAATATGTTTTCATACATTTCCCATTAAATTTCTACAGAATTTTGTTATCCTCATTTTTAGATGAAGAAAGTGAGGCCAAAATCATCAGATGACATGCCAGAAGCAAGCCAAGCAAGTCTTTGGGGGAGCTGGGCTGAGGCCTCCTGACTCTTCTTCCAGAGTTTGTCAGCCTAGATGGAAGCTTCAAAACCTCTCTGCTGCTTCCTGCTGAGCTGGTGGTGTCTGACTTTTATACCTAACCTACTAGATGGCAGGTCCTCAAAGTATAAATGCTTTGAAGTAGTGTGGTGGGCAGAATAATGACGCCCAAACAGGTCTATATATATCATAATCTCCAGAACCTGTGAATATGTTGGATATGTTACCTTACGTGGCAAAAGGACTTTGCAGATGTGAGTAATTTAGGATTTGGGGATGGGGAGCATTCTGACACTAACACCAACTGACACGGGGTGGGCTGCAATTCAATTCTGGCACTAACCACCCAGAGTTAGTACAGACGCCACAAGTTAAAGAGCACAGTAGGCAACAAGACTGCCCTCACTTCAGACCAACTGGCTACAAATCCAGGGAATTCTCGTGACTCCCCCAGGTTCAATAATCTGCTAGAATGACTTACAGAACTCAGGAAAGCACTCTCCTTCATTCTAGTTTTATTATTAAACCCATTCTGGATTTCTGCCCTCCATAAAGTCAAAATAATAAATTTTTGTTCCTTAAGTATCTAAGTTTGTGGTAAGTTGTTAGAGCTGCAAAAGGACAGAATAATACAGTATTCATGATGCAATGGTTAGGAGCACAGGCACTGGAGCCAGACCGTATAGGCTTGGATTCTGATTGTCCCACTTGCCAACTGTGTGGCCTCGGCCAAGTTACCTATTCTTTCCTCTCTTCAGTATCTTTATCATGTTGCATAGAGTTGTTGTGAGGGCTTACTTTTTACACATAAAATGCTTAGAACAATAACTAAAACTTAGCAGATCTTCAGTATTATTTGATGTATAATGCTTAAAGTATATGAAACTACTCAAGCAAAAAACCCTAATAAGATTCTCTAACTCTCTTTGGGAATTCTGATCCTACCAACATCCTCCCTGCATTTTTGCAGCCCGAAGTCCCCTTCTGCTGGAATCTTGACTCATCATCATTGTTAATATCAATCATTCAAACTTTTTTTCCCTCTCCTTCTTTCTCTCTTCCTTTCTCTGTCTGAAAAAGGGCCAGGCAAATCACAGAGTATGCCAAACCTCTGCCCTTGGACCCTGATATCCCTGGCTTCCCTTCTCAGAGGTGACCCGCACATGTGCTCCCCTGTTGCTGCAATTCATTCTCCTCTGCACTAATCTAGGCTATGATGCCCTGGTGATGGCTGAGGCAGCTCTGTGCCCTGGCCCCCAGCACCATCCTCCAAGGGCACTGAGCCTTTGAATAGCTATCAGCATGGCAGTAACTCCAGTAGTTGCACTCTGTTGCTTTCAGCCACCCCTGGGTGTTGCACACCCACTGCAGTAGAGAGGTCCTATTCTGGGCACTTCAGTTGAAACTGAGCTTCAGGAAGCAATAGAATTTGGGAGAAAAAGGTGACTTAAAGTTCACCTTGGCCCACCATCTCATTTTACAGGTAGAGAGAATATAAATTCCAGAGAACAACAGACTTAATCTTAAGTCACCAAAATTGTTTTTTGGTCTGAGTCAAATATAGACACTGGTTTAATCCACATTATATCATATGCCCCAGGTTTGAGCTTTGCAAGAAAGTATCACTAAACTTCCTGAAAGCCTGTCCTAAGAATAATCTTTACAGTTTGGTTCCGAGACTTTTGGTCTGTGGAAGCAGCAGGGCAGGGACTGATTCTCGACAGTTAACCTAATATCTCATTCTGGTCCCCGGGCCACAAATGATTCAGAGCGATGGGCAGCCAGCACAATCAAGGGCCAGAGTTGGGACCATAGTAAAGCAAGGTATAGGACATCTGGATGTAGAGTTTAAGTAGTAAAGAGAAAGAGTTCTAACTACGCATATAAAAAATAAATGAATAAAAATTTTGGTTCCTAAATTTGATTTTGAGTATAGGATTCATTTGAGAACCAGCTGCTGCATTAGTGGTTGGTATGGCTTAGCAACAGGTAATGATGAGGCAGCATGTGGTTCTCTGCCTTCTGCCCTAGGAAGAAGCAAGGCTATCTCTCTCTTCAGACACCTAATAGGTAAGTGTAAGTTCACAAGGAGCGATCTGCTGAGACTATAGATAACAAACAAGTCACTAGAGTACCTCTGCCAGTCACATTGTTGAGAAAACTGAGGCACAGAGACATCTGCTGTATTGCACCTTTCCTTATGAAGTGTCACTGGCCTCCTACTAATTGGAGGATAGAGTCAAAGGAGCTTGTTAAGGCTACAAGCCTTACAAGCTACAAGCTATAGCCTTCTCAGTTGGTTTTTTTCCATTTTATCGTCCAGCATTTCCTCTGTAAACATTCCTCTCAGCCACCCTAATGAATGACCATTCCTGAAACTCATCAGAACTTCCAACTTCCTGAGGCATCCCCCATACTGACACAGCACCCCAGAATGTCCTCCAAAAACCCTATTCTCCTTTTCATCGTCCCACATCATACAGACCAACTTATCCTTCATGACCCAGCTCAGATGTCACCTCCCCTAAGCCTTCCCTGACCTTTGAGGCAGTTCCCTCTACCATGACTCCCCAGTTTTCTGTTCATTACTGCTGATCACTTATCTCACGGCACTGGAGTAATGTTACATGACTTTTTGAGCTCCCAAAGAACAGGGAATACACTTTTTTTTAAAATGTTTATTTATTTTTGAGAGAGACATAGAGAGAGTCAGCTGGGGAGGGGCAGAGAGAGAGAGGGAGACACAGAATCCAAAGCAGTCTCCTGGCTCTGAGCTGTCAGCACAGAGCCTGACATGGGGCTTGAACTCACGAACCAAGAGATCATGACCTAAGCTGAAGTTGGATGCTCAACCAACTGAGCCACCCAGGCGCCCCCAGGGAATACACTTTCTTTTCTCCTTTGTAACCCCAGCTCCCAACATGGGGTAACTTCCTGATCTATGTTTACTGAATGGATAAATGTGCTACAGAAACTAATGTTTATTGACTTCCAACCACGGTGATACACTGTGCTAAGTGTTGCACCCACATTCTCTCTATCGCTGCATGGACACTATATCTGGGTCATTCTTCAAGCACAAGGCCAGGCCTGACCCACAAAAGCCTTGCTCCATTTCTGTCATTACTTTCCCAGGAGCACTAAAGAGTAAGGGTAAGGAAGACGATGCAACACCACTGCCCAATTCTGAAAACTCACATGTCCCCAAGGATCCAAGTACACATAGTAGATTGTTGTGACCTCCTCCAGACCCCTTATTTCCCTGAGGTGAGTCTTTATCTGCCAAAATGAATCCTTCCATCACCAGAGCAAACTAGCCATGCTCCCATCTCTTCCTGCCCTCCCCAGGGGCCCTGGGTTGTGATCTGGCTACAGCCTGACTCCTGGCTTGTGGGCTCTTGCCCCAGGCTTCATCTATGACCTTTCTCCTCCAGTTGCCTGCTCATCCTGTTCTCCTTAAGGCTCTGCATTTGTTTCTTTTCAGTTTTTCTCCTGCTTCCCTCACCTACTCAGAAGTCAAAAGTTCATGATTTTATTCATTGTAAGAATAAATAACCCAAACTGAGGCACACTTAAACATTCATCCATCACCTGAAAGACATTTCTAGAACCTGTTTCCATATTTCTGAAGGCTGAAGTAAAAGTGAAGCCTAGCCAGGGGCTAGAGTGAGGTAGAAAAGTTCTAATCTTACCTAACTAATGAGTCCAGGTACCCGATGGCCTTGCCAGTTACAGTGTACTTTTATGCACATTTGAGAAACTCAAAGGGCCTCCAAATTGCTGCTCTGAAATCTCCCTCATCATTTTAAGTGGGAGATTAAGAGATTTAATGTTGTTAAAACACTTTAATGGAAGGAATCTTGAATGACATTATTTAAATCAGCAGAAAACTGCCTTGATTTCCATTTCCACCAGCCACCAGCTTGGGGAAGAATAAGGAGACAGGCAGCCAAGGACCCCTCAGAATTGACTGACAACTGTGGCTGTATCTAAGGACAGCCAGGCACCGCAGGCAGATAGTCAGGGTGCCCAACCTCATTGATTTTTATAACAGGTCACTCCTATCCAAACTCACTGTTTCTTCCTCTTATGAACATATAGGCCCAAGGGAAAAGGGAGGTCTGCATCATGTTTCAATGAGCACCACCTGAATCCATATAAGCATATGATTCTATCTAAAACTCAATAATTCACTGAACTGGCATCCTTTTAGCATCTCTGCAGTCAATGCCTCTCAAAGAACAGCATTACAATTGAACTAGAAAATTAGAGCTTTTAGCTGGACTCCCTGGAGGTGCATATGTAAAACAGAATAATAAATGATTGTCATTTCAGTTCAGAACATAGAATTAATCACAGCAAAAGAGAGAGTCTGGAGCCCTTTGAGAAGGGCCACGTGGGTCATTGGTCACCATCACTTGCCAGCAATGAGGTCAGCAAGGAAACAGCCCATTTTCTTTGTTACCTGGCTATCTGTGTGGAGTATCTATAGTTGCATATAAACTTTAGAGAACCCACCAACAGGAAAATTATTTTCCAGTGTATTTTTTTTTCTGCTGAAAAATTCAAAAGCCCAGCCTCAGGCAGTAGAAATACAATCAGGCTATGAACATGATGAACATACTTGTCTCTCCAGCAGGGAAGGTGGCAAGAAAGACATCCCAGGGCCCTTGGGGAGCAGGCATGATGAGCGAGGCGGAGGCTGTGAGAGCTTCTAGAAGTCTCTCTTTGACCAGATCAATTAGCTCACTGAAAGAGCATTAGTCCAGACTCTTTTAGACAGAGAAAACCTAACAGCCACTGGCAATGGTAATGGTGATACATTTTGAGAGCTAGTTGGTGTATGTATCTATGGGCATGTCAGCTTAAGTGTTAGGAGCTTCTGGTGCAAAAGCAGTTAGAGCTATGCAACACTAAGTGTTGTCCTAGGTGTCTGCATCAGCTAGAAGAAATGCAGAATCTCAGGTTCCAACTTAGACCTACTATACAAGAACCCATCACTGGGCAATTTTTGTACACAGTGAATTATGGTTTAGCACTGGTTTACAGCACTGTTTCCTGGTCTTTGAGAGACATTTTAGATCTGTGATGGTATTTGCCTAGATGAGTCCTTATCAATGCAAAAGAGAGATGTGTTTTTGCCCAATTAATGGTTATGTACTGTAGAGACAGATCTCTGATTTCCTGAGCTTTCTGTTTGGCAAAATCTACATAAACACAGGATTGTGGCCTATAGGTCAGTGTCATTGGAAGGAGGTGACCCCTACTCCCTTAGTGCATCAAGAATAGCTGCCTAGAAAAGGGACTTGACTTGTAACTGAGTATAAAAGAGGCCAGTCTGGGAGCCTCTATAGAGGGACAATCTTAAAAAAAAAAAATTTTTTTTAATGTTTATTCATTTTTGAGACAGAGAGAGACAGAGCATGAATGGGGGAAAGTCAGAGAGAGAGGGAGACACAGAATCTGAAACAGGCTCCAGGTTCTGAGATGTCAGCACAGAGCCCGACGTGGGGCTCGAACTCACGGACCGCGAGATCATGACCTGAGCCGAAGTCAGACGCCCAACCGACTGAGCCACCCAGGTGCCCCTAGAGGGACAATCTTAGACGCAGACATCTGAAGCATCATTTGGGAAGTGGCTATGTCTGCAGGAAGGACCTGTGGTAGGTGGTAAGTAGAAAGAAAGTTCCTCCAGGGGAACACTGGTCACCAGAGGAGGTACCTATTTCTAACTGGACCTCCATATTTCCCCTGCTCTCAGATGCTTGTTCTGTCCCCATCCTTAGCCCTACCCGTAGACCAAAGCTACCTTCTCTTCTCTACTGATCTATCTACTGCCCCATCCAGTCTATAAAGCCTCCTCCACCTCTTAAAGTCACCACAGCCTCTGCTACTCTTCTCCTACCCTGAAGGATAGCAATCCCAAATCAGGAAGAAGTAATGGGGAAGGTCTGCTTAAAACCCAGAAACACCTCCCAGACGCCTTTCAAATCCTCTCCCTCCCCCACCACACTGGCACCTTTCTCAGCTTGTAAGTGCTACTGAAGTTGAATTGAAGGCCATGCAAAGAAGGTGAAGGAGTTAGAGTTGGCTCTGTGTGCCCAGACTTCAAGGGAAAAGGGGCCCTGAGAAGAGAATAGTGCACCCTGCTCAGTGAGCAGACTTTCTCTGGGATCCACCCACAAAGGAAAGTGCCTTCTAGACCAGATCAGCTATTCATAACATTATATTCTCAGGATTAGCAGGCAAGAAACGCTTGAGGGTTACTGTTATAGACTTGTGTATAACCAAATGTGCTTATAATCTTCTAAAGTTTTGAGGCTTTGGACAGTACTTGGGGTCAGACAGACTGGGATTTGAGTCCCATCTTCACTGTCTATGAGCTTTGTGACCTCGGGTAAAGTACTGAACCTCACTTTGTCCTTAATTTCTCTTCTTTAAAATGGAGAATAATAGTGATCTCATAAGGTAACTCAGATGCACAAAATCATATTATATATTCGGTGGTATATCAGGTCAGTAAATTTTATTCAACTTATTATATCAAAAGGATAATGTCTCCAAACATATATTCTATACAATGGAAGTAGTTCCTAACCTTGCTTTTTAATATGTTTTTTAAATATCTAAAGGCTAAAATTTGAACTTGACACTTTATTGGTTGAATTGTAGGAATAAGGATTGACAATGACTTTAGACTTTGGAAACAGACCAATTAAGAGAATTTTTACAATATAAATATTGATAAAAAGAGGGGCATCGGAAGAATCAAAGAATCAAAGTTGAGGAGGTAGAGGAGATGGGAACAGAAGTTTTTGTGACACTGTGTTTGTAAAATGCCTCTAGCACAATAAGAACCAAAGGAAATCCAATATTAACATCATGAAACAGCAATAGCATCATTAATCTCTCTCTCTTTGCATTTCTATTACCAAAGCTAAGCATTCTACTTACAGGTAATAACACATTATTTACTGATTTTAACTCCTTGGTGCTAAGTGTAGTTCCTGGGTAATGCAAACATAATTTTTTTGAAATGCAAACATATGTTCATTTGCCAGTAATCCTGAATTCATTAAAAAAGAATTTGCCTGTTTATATCAGCACCTTTGGGAATCAAACCCTACTTTTAACACTTAGATAAGTCATCTCCCAGCTGTACCATTTATCAATATTTTGACTTCATAGTCAATACATAGGCTAAAATATTTACAATCAAATGTATGTCCTGAAATAAATGATTAACTGTCAGATATAAAAATGAAGCATTGTACATGTACATTCACAAAATGAATAAAATGTAACAGCTGAAAAGTGTATTGTGAAAAGTATATATATCTTGAAAGCAATCCAAAGTTCAAGCATCATTCTTTACTGAGTTCAGTTCAATATCAAGAAATGTCACAACAAGAGAGTCTAATTTTGGAAAGTTTTCACCTGAGGGGAAAAGGGGTTGTTCTGAAAAGAAGCTTGGGTGCATTTTCCACTATAGTGTTCGCTACTGCCAACATGACAGCAACATGTTGGAATTTAAGAAGAGGAATAACACAGAAAGAAAACATGAGAACAGATGCATCTAAGGGTTTCTTCAAATCAACACAACGTCACCAGCAGCTATTTTCTCTCAGGACACAAGGAGACAGACATGCTCTCAACCTACATACTGAAAGAGAAGCACTAATGACAGAGCTGGTTTCCTTAAACTCCTGTATTCACAACTGCCTATCTCAAGGGACTGAATGGCTCCTGTGGGAGGGATCCCTTCTCTAATTAAGAGCCCTGTGCTTTATGCATGAAAATCAACATCTTCCAAAGGGGCTCTGAACTAGACTGTGTGATGCCTCTAGCTGGAATACACACTAGTGGATGGGAAGAAAGATATTGAAGAGTATCTCTGGGAGATTTGGAGCTACCCATTTTGAATATGCCAACCACAGATATTCATTGAACACCTAGTCTCTAAAATGAGGCTCTGAGTTGTAGGGAGCAAAGAACAGAGAGCACCCATTGTCCACAGGGAATATGCAAACTAGTAGCTGATGGATTCTTTCTCTTTCAAATTGCATAATCAAAGAGAATTTCTAGGTATTTTGCCAAGTGGGCTGAGTAAGTGTATCTTACTCTCAGCACAACAGATCATTTCAGTAGTCACCTCTGCAAGAAAAGCAATGCTAATAGTCACCATTTATTAAATTTCAGCCATATTAGTTCCTGAAAGAGAGTATCATTATACCCTGTAAATTCTGGTACCTCTTCAGAGTTGGTTAAATTTCAGTCAAGATGAGTAGGAAAGCCTCAGATAACTCCTTATTTCTACCAAGGACAAGGCAAAAGGTCCAGACTGGCTTTTCAGAAGCTTCAGCCAGCCCTGAGCAAAGCAGGGACCATGTCATCAGAGGCTCTCCAACAACGAGGCTTGGACATTCACACTGAGCTCTTTGTCCCATGGTTAATCTGAAGATTCCTGACCATTCCAAGAGTTCCATGTGATGTTATTCTAAAAATCATGTACTATTGTTGAACCAGGAACACTTTCAAAGATTATTTGTGGCAGGCATTCTTCCAGGAATAGAGAATAGCTGCTGATAAAGACTCTGCTTTTACTCAGCACTCCACTGCCTCATTTTCAAGTCTGAAGGATGGGCTATCTTTGGGTAATAAGCACTACTTTTTCTCTATTTGCATCAGATAGGTCACCTACGGGACACGGTGCTAGGTGCTAGAAGGAGACTCCTAATGCTCACTCACTGAAATGCTGTATCTCGGGGGCTGGTTGTGCTGCTCTGCCTTGGAGCCAATGACCCCTTCCTCCAGGTCTCAGTCTCAACCTGTCCTAATCTACCACCGTGATGCATTTGACCCACAAGCCTAGGGAATCAAGTTTTGCCTCTGCACTGAACTGCTCTAACATAATCTCTGGTAGTATTTAGTAGATCTGTAATACGTTTAGGATGTCACATTTTATACGATTTAGAAGGATCTATGTTTTCTTTTTAAGTTTCAAAGGGACTTTGAAAAGCAACTGGTTCAATTTCTCACTTTACTAGTAGGAAACTGAGACCTAGAGACCAGCGGTGACATACCGTGGTTGTCAGATCGCTGGAAACTGTGAATCCTAGTCCAGGGCCCCATCCACTATTCAGAGACTAATAAGCCAAATGATTCCTCAAGATCTGGTATAAACAATAATATGAACAGGGCATCATAAGGAAAAGAATAGTTAGAAGTCACTCTGTTTCTAACATGAGGGCTTTAATTTGAAAATTAGCAACTGCTCACTGCCATCTCTATAGAGTATTAGCCTCTCCTTCTCTCCTACTTTCCAAATGTCATGTCACTCCTTGGCGGACTCTTCCCTAAAACCCTAGGCACAAGGAGAATCTGTGCAATGTGGCTCACAGCTTCCTCTGGAAGAAAGAGGTGGTGATGTTGAGTTGACAACAGATGACCTCGCGCTGATGGATTCCCTGGTGTTAACAGCTATGATGGGGCAGGGAGGCCATGACTATATAAGTAAAGGGGACTGTTGAGCGGTCAATTAACCAGAGAAGGGACTGATCAAAATGAGTCTTTTACAAATCATTTTTCTTTCCCTCTCTCTCTCTCTCTTTTTTCCAAAAAAAAAAGTAATTTTCCAAATTACCTGTAGTATTACCTCCCTCACAGTAGATATCACATTAAAGGGGGGAAAAGGTGCCATTTAGGAATTTAGAAGCCCCAGTGGGAGCTGACAATCATCCTCTGACAAGGAAAAAGAGCTGGGATGGGAGGATGGGAGAGTGATGGGAGGGAACACACTTGAAGAACTGAGAGACTGCCACCTTTGCTAAGTGAGGGAAAACCAGGAAGAGGGGCTTTGGACTTAGATACAGACTGATCTCAAACTTACCCAGAATGAATTATACCTTCTAATCAGAGATGTGATATGTTGTGCATTAGTCCTCATAAAAGGCAAAGCAAAATCAATGGACATATTATTTATCTTACAAATTATGCAGAATATAGGTTTTATGAGTCTATTATAATAATTCATTCAATCTATATTTATTGAGCACCTACTATATTCCAAGGCCTGTACTAGAAGTAGAAAATGCATAGATGAATGACACAGAATCCATGCCTTCAAGAATCTAGTAACATGGAGACAAACTTAACAAACAAGCCACTGCTATAAAATATATTAAGGGCTAGGAGAGAGGAACAAAGGACAATGGGGAATAGGAAGGAGGAAGTGTCTTGCTCCCTCTGAAAGGAGGAAATGTCTGAACTGAGTTTTGTAAGATGGACAGGCATTCAATAGGCAGAAGAGTGTGTGCGGTGTATGAGAGAGCATGGAACAGTGAGTACAGGAGCAGACAGACATCACCTAAGAGTTAAAATTTAAGACAACTTGACAATGCTATGGTGCCCAGGTTTTGGTCAAACACTAGTCTAGCTGTAGCTGTGAAGGTAGTTTGCAGATGTGGTTAGCATCACAATCTGCTGCCTTTACATAAAGGAGAATACCCCTGATACTGTGAGTGGGCCTCATCGAATTGGTTGAAGGCCTTAAGAGCAAAATCCGAGGTTTCATAGAGAAGAAATTCAACCTCAAGATCAGAATATAGAATTCCTGCCTGGAACTCCAGCCCACCAGCCTGCCTATAGATTTCAGACTTGCTAGCCCCCTAATAACATGAGCCAATTCCGTAAAATGAATCTATGATCATATATCCTATTGGTTCTATTTCCTTGGAAAACCCTAATGGATACACAGCAGGTACATGATGTGCCTGGGAAAGAAAAGTAAAAAAGATACTGTTACAAATGAACAGAGAGAGACGGAAGATGGAGCCATAGGGGAGGTTAGCACCATTATGAGAACTTCATCCATCGTGCTCAGTAATAAAGTAAGTGACCACAGAAGGTTTTAAGGCAAGGACTGGCCAAGCCTATTACAAAAATTCCTTGGGACTCTCCAAATAGAGGAATGGCCTCATAGACACTATGTCTTCGTTAGTCTGGGCCCTAGGATTTGGTCTATCTAACTCCTTTGTGTCGATTCACTAGGTCTCTGTAACTTCTTTGCCTTGTTTTTACGGTGTGTGCTAGGTGAGGTATATAAGCCAGCCAGGTGGTGCTGGTCACCAGAATTTCAGGTCAGCCACCCCTATCAGGGGCCTCAGTGAAGCCCGTGAACACAGATACTTTGCCTGTTGCCTGCTTCCCTAGGCCCATCAGTATTGTAATTGTCATCATCCTGAGTGACACCCTTGGAAATTCATCACCATGTCACATTTGGCAGCTGAATCAACGGGCGCCTTTTATTTATTTATGAACTGAGCACTGGGGAGCAGTGAAGCTCTGTCTCCAGATCTATAGGGCTGCTGATTTTGAGAGAACAGCATATTTATTCAAACCCATCCTCAGCTGTGTGAGATCTTTACACATTTGTAAGTAAATAGAGCGGGATTATTCATGCTTCCTGTGCAGGTCCCCATTCATTGCCTTCCCTAAAGGGTGTAGGCAGCCCAGCAAGTGAGAAGGTTCCAGCCAGTCAGAAGGGCAGCATTCATCACCTGGTGATTTGTTTACTGCCATTCACCTAAAGGACTCCTGGACGCATTGTAGAAGAATCACTAATCCACCAGAAAAAATGTGGCCACCTTCCCACTCATCCTCTGAAGACAACCCCAAGCAGGTAGCACCAGGGAATGAGGCAGGGAGGGAATTTAATACTTGCCCCAGAGAACAGCATCACAACAGGCCACACGGGCTTGACATCATACCGTCAGCCCAGCATGTGCAGTACACATACTGTGCAGCCCAGCATTTTGGAATACACAAAATCCAAAGTGCTTCTCCTTGATTCCCAAAAGCTTAAGTTTTCCCAAAGCCATTCTTCACTCTGAGGTTCTTCCAAGGTGAGGACAAGCGAATTGGATTTAGGTGCATGAAATACTAAGAAACCAGCTTAAAATCAGATTCTAATGTCAGGAAATATTCAAAATGCTTTTGGCCTGTGTTTTCCTCCACTAAATCTCCCAAAAGAAGGCTTTTATAGTTCTCTTCAGGATCAGGTAATCTAGCCCGATTCCAAACCATTTTTTCAGACATGTCTGAGATGCAAGGAATGACTAAAATGGGGTATTTGAAGAAGCTGGCCTGACTAATGCAGAAGGGGGGAAAGGTCACAGGGTGAAAGAGGTGTTCCCCAAAGATTCAGATGCCTTATGTTTTTACCAATGGACACTCAGCAACTCAAATCACTAGGAACACAGTTGGTCTAAAGCACAGTGGGCTTCATACTGGACAAATTTCTGCAGAGATCTAGTCTGTGGTAAATATTTGAAAATGTGCTCCCATCAAGCAAACAGTCTAACCCTGACTCACGTGCTTTGATGAAGGACGTGGTGGAGGCAGCATGCTTGGAACCCTGTAGGACTCTGAGCACCCCGTGAAGCAGCAGTCAGACCCCATCTGTTCCAGCATCTCAGGGAGAAGAGAAACGTGGGGTGGCATGGAGATCTGTGAACTCTGCTTCGTGCTCTTCAAAGCCCGAGATTTATAACCAGAGCTTCAGTCCAAGACTTGCTTGTGGGAGAATTGTTGGCTGTGTTGTTTTAATGACCTTCTGCATACTGTCTGTTAGCATAAACTAAAAGCAGCACATGAGTGATACTGGGTGATGGTTTTGACAAGCATTACGCTGGCTCTTGGTACCCTGTCTTGAAGACGTCATCCTCTCCTCTGGTCTGACCTTCGCTGCTCCACTATTGATCTTTCCCCAGACACAGCTCCTGCTTTGACCACAAGCCCAGAGAATACAAAAGCATAATTGATACAGACACTCCCTTTGCCTGGAAAGAAGAGGGACCTCTGTCCTTCCTCAGTCACTTGCCCCTCCACTCAATAAGCTATTTCTATGGCACTTATTTTTAAGTGGACGTGGTCAGAGGTTGTCAAATAAATCTAAGTGTACCGATGCCATGATCTGCATATTCACAAAACCTTTTAAAGACCATGCAAAAATCTGCCAAAGTACGAGATGTTTTGAAAATGGATCACTAATAATGCAAATGTTAAGGCACTTTTTGTAAGCATAATTAAGTGAAGGACCCACTACAAGATGCATGTGAGACATGGACATTTAAGATTTCACTTTTTTTTTTTACTGTAACAGAAAGAAACTTAAACAAATTATTATTATATTTCCACATTGTGACATTTTCAGAGAAGAGTTAATTGGTCACACTGGGAGCAGCTGTGTCCCAGACTACAAGGAGAGAGGCCCAAAAATGGTTGTATCTGGCTAAGAAACACAGGCTCTGGCTGGCACGGCAATTGGGTCTTACCAAGTAATCACTGCTACTGCTACAAGTTGCTTGGGGAGGATGGCTAAAATACAAGCAACAGAGAGAAGTTAGGGGCAATTTTATGAAATTTGTGCTAAGCATCTGCAGAGTGGTCTACATAAGGAGGATACAAAGATGAATTATGCAGCACCATACCCTTGAAGAATTCCCCATCTACAAAGAAAGGCAAACGCTGTGTGAACAATTGTACAGAGATAGAAAAGTATGACAGCAGTGCCTGGACAGAACTTAAACAGGGTGGTAGACAAGAAATATGGAAAGAGAGTTTGAAGACAGGACACTGGCATGAGTTGATGAATTAGACTTTAGTTTCTCTAAAGCAGGGAATAATTGTTCTGGCAGCACCTGCAAAAGTTTGATATAAGGAATGGGCATTTCACAGAGTCAGGATTGGTAAGTTATGGTTAATACAGTAGACCAGGAAAAGATGGTGAGCAGTGCAAGAAGCATGAGAAAGGAGAAAAAAAACATGGGTTCCAGAATCTTTAAGAGGAAAGGTAGTTCATAAGAAGTTGATGAGTGACTGTAGGTCAACTGTAAAGGACAAATTTGACACCCTGTATGTTTTCAGCTGGGGGGGGGGGCAGTGACAAGGGCTACTGAGGGGGGGGGGTGGTAGAAAGAGAGAGAAGAGCAGACCCAATAAACATGGTGCTACCTCACATAAAAGTGACTTAGGATCATCAAGAAGAGGTATCCAGCAGTCAATTAGGTCAAGGGAACAAAAATCAGGAAGACAGTCTATTTTGAAGATCAGGATTTTGGAGCTCTCAACCTACAGGCATTGTCTGAAACTGAAAAATCAAGCAACACTAAGTACACAGCTTTGTTTAACAGCAAAAACTAGGACAGTAGCTCCAGGGGCTCTTCCCTTTCCCTTTATTGTGAAGACTAAAAGAACATCTCCTCCCTGGGGTCAGCAGCACAATATTCCCCCCAAAGATATGCAAGTCCTAATCCCCAGGATTAGGTTATAAGGCAAAGGGGAATTAAGGTTGTTAATCCACTGACCTTAAAATAAAGATTATCTTGGATTATTTGGGTGAGTCCAACATAATCACAGGGGTCCTTATAAGTAGAAGAGGGATACAGAAGAGAAAATCAGAACTGGAGAGAAAGCAGTGTAAGAACTCAGCCCAATCATGACAGCCTTAAAACAGAAGGATGACTCCTCATCTTGATGGCTTTGAAAATGAAGGAATGGGTCAAAAGCCAAGAAATGCAAGAGGCCTCTAGAAGCTGGAAAGGGCAAGAAAATGAATTAGCCCTTAGAGCCTCCAGAACAAATTCAGCCCTACCAACATCTTGACTGTATCCCATTTAGGACTGCTGACATCCAGAACTATAACTCTTTTCCTCTCACCTTTTCTTCCTAGGCCTTACCTCCTTTCCACATCTCTTTCTTTCTCCACCTTCAGTGGTCCCCTCTCCCTGGCCAAGTCTCAAGAAGTAGCTGCCAAGACACCACCATCTGGGAACTCATCATAGACAGTAGACCTCTGCCTAGCAGGAACTCTCTTGGGAGCCAGCAATTAAAGGCAATCCTGCAGAAAGAATGTACAGCCTGGACATTTACCTACCCAGACTGCTGTCAGGATTAATACTTGTGAAAGAGTGAAGACAGCATACTGACTAGAAGGTTGAGATGAGTCACATAGGCCTCAGACAATCCCCTTGCAAGATCAGGAGGTGGATGCCCCTGCAGGGTTGTCCCAAATGGGGACAAAGTGCCAGACATTTTAAATTCTGTATCAACCATCCACTGGAAGTGGGCTACTCCCTGAAAGGGGGACGAGGTGAGGAAGCTCTCTTCAGCTAAAATTAATGGTGGAATTGGGTGAATTGCATCTGTGAGCTGTCAGCCATCAACATTCCCATGGCTGAAAAACTGAGGGCTTTAGCTCTGCAAGTGGGTACGTGGAGGCTGCAATAAGAAGCCAACATTCCCCCTAGCATCATGGCTGCTTTCATTCCCCTCCTTCTCACCTCCACCTCCAAGACCCAACCCAGACACTACCACCCCACTCTACCCCTTCCTGAGCCACAGGGCTCTCTCCCATCCTATAGACCACCAATGGACACTGCACTTGCCTCACTTGGAATTTTATGTGACTTGCTGCTTCTGCAATTTTCTGGCCAGAATCCCTTCCCCAACTGTACCAGCTCAGAATGCCCTAAAGGATTTCCTTTGCTTTTGCAACCCTGACATCTTCTGATCTTCATCTGCTCAGCCTGGTCCCTGTCAGCACGTGCACGCGCACGCACACACACACACACACACACACAAAGCAGTACATTGGTCAGACCACACAGCATAAGGAAAGCCACACCAATATAGGGTTTGCTTGTGGGTTTTTTTTTTTTGTCTTTTGTTTTTTAGATGTTTGATTGATGCATAGGAAAGAGAAATGGTGATGGGTTTAATCCCTAAACTAGGGAAATGAGCTGGGTCAGAGGTACACAGATTTCTGGGATAAGTGATAAAATTCTCCTGCTTCCAACACCCAGACTCTAGGAAAGCTGCTGTTGCCTCTGACCTAGCACAGAAATATCCAGCTGGTTTTGCTGCAGAATGATCGCAGTACTGCTAGATGAGCAGCAAACTCTAAAATTCATCCAGCACCAGAGAGCAGTTATGATATGGGACTCCTGAGTTTGCCCCTTTTCACTTCCCAGCCATGGTCCTTCCAGCTAAATTTCCTTTCAATTATATGTGACATAAACTTTCAGGGTCTTGTTTCCCTGTTTAATAGTCAGACAAATAATGGTCTTAATTGCTTGTGAAAGACATATAAGATTTTGGAAGGAAAAGCTGATGAAATAGGAAAAGACTAAAGCTGCTTTGGCTTGCACTATCCAAATAAAGAGCTCCACTGGCTTATAGCAGGTGACCTCTGATTTTTGCTTTATCTTTCTTACCTTTTCATTTCGTTGGTTATAGCCACAGGGGTGACAGAGCAGAGAATACCACTTAGTGAGCTGTTATTGGTCTGAAACTGTCTTATTGCTTTGTGGAAAGAAATTGCAGGAAGCATTTTTAGATATTGATATCTGTTTGTCAGAGAAAGTATAGTCATTCTTAGAGGGTTTCGACAGGTCAATTTTTGCAGAGAGAATCAACCACCTAGAATCTGCACTTTCTTATTTTCAAACATCGGCTTCACCTAGGGTTCACAAAATGGTACCTGGAATCTTTGACCATCTTCTCCCCCCACTCAACACTGCTTCAAATTTGGGGAAAATAGTCCCATTCAATTTTGATATGTGTAATCACTCATCCTCCAATTTATTTCATTTGTAAATGGGAACTTAGCTGATTTTATTATTCTGCATTATTAAGCATCATCTGTTTCCAGATGGTCTGCAGAGCAAGTCTGAGCTGAGAGTGTGTGTCATTGGGCCTTTGCTAATCTATCACTGGGGGCACATGTTCTGCAGGCTTCACTTTCAATAACTGGTCTGTGTTTTTCCAAATGGATTTACATTTTTATGTTCGACTGATGACTTCTCTAGAGACACATAACATGAACGTCTGGCTCACTATTATTACATGTACAAGTCATAAAGCTATGTAATAAGACTCATAAAAACATGCAAATAGTACTTTTCCAGGGAGGAAAGAAACACGATCACCCTTAAAATCAGAAGCTTTGCAAAGCTGATTGCTCCGCTGGGTAATGACAGGAAGGAAAAGGAAACTTCCTCTGGGATGTCCATTCATAGATAGATAGATAGATAGATAGACAGACAGACAGACAGGACAGAAAGACAGACAGACAGACATAGATAACAGACAGGGCAGAATTTTGTGTGGCTGGGAAGCCAGCTCTGGGGATTAGTAGAAGCCAGGTCCTGCACTATTCTTTCCCGAGCTAAAATATACTCTCCCTGCTCCCCACCATAAACTCCTATGGGAACCCCATAATTTATACTCTCCACCCTTGGGAACTCAATCTTGAAACCTACCTCCCCATTTAAAATTCTTTCTTTCACTCAGTGGCCCTTCTCCCGAGCCCTATCACTCATCACTCTTGGTTTCATGTTCAGTCTGTGATTTTTCTTCTCTAGGGGACACATGAATTTATCTCCTCAAAAAGATTTCAAGCTCTTCAAGAACATATACTTCTTCCTCATTCACTCCCTCCTCCAACATGCCACACACACTCCGGAGTTCATCCAATAGTTGTCACAATCAGTAGACACTAAATAAAAGCTGCACACTTTAGGTATTCAAAGCATGTTCACAAAAGGGTTCTCTGAATCTCTTCATACTTACCTTCAATCCATTCTCCATACTGCAGACACAATGGATTTTTTAATGCAAAACTGACCACATCACCTACCAGCTTAATAACCCACCTGATGAGCCGTCCTAAGTCCTGCCAAGTCTAGCTACTGCCCTCTTCCACAGCTCACCTTATTCCTGCCTCAGCTCTCCTCGCTCCAAACACACCAACACAGCTGCTTTCTCTTCCTCACATGCCGGGATTTCCCCTGCTTCAGATACCTTAGTCAGGTTGTTTCTTCTGTGTAAAGTGCTATACCCCCTTCTTTGAATAGTTAACATCTACAAAGTGATTTATTCATCCTTCAATTCTCAATTATTAAGTATTTCTTCTCCCTGGAAGTCTTCCCTGATCCTCTAAATTCACATGGCACCTGATACTTCTCCTCTGTAGTATTTTCCACAGTTATAATTAATGTATGTAATTACTGAACTAATTTCTATTGACCTCTCGAAACTGCTTCATAGTGACAGGGACTTTACCTCACTTACCACTGCAGCCTAGAGCATGGCACAGATTCTGGAATACAATAAGCACTCTATAAACAGTCTTTAATAAGCAAGTAAATAAACACAATATGTGATACAGTTTAATTTGCCCCTCTATCCCTGGTCTTTTTTTTTTTTTTTTTTTTTTTTTTTTTTTTTTTTTTTTTTTTTTTTTTTTTTGACCCAGGCATCTTGAGTCTTTGGTAAAATATTGGTCACAGGTACCTGAAAATACTTATACCACCAAGCCACACAATTGTCCCATGGATGTCCAGATGACTCTTAGTACCTAATCTTTAATAACTTCCCTCACCCACATAATTGAGCAGCAACAACAAAGCTCAAAGACGCTGAGAGAGAGAGGCAGTGCATGGCAGTGAAACACAGCACCACTGTGAGATCTGTCTTTCCTGAAATGTCCTCTCCCACTGGCTTCCATGCTTCCATATTCTCTAGACTCCCTTCCTCCCTTTGACCTCTCCCTCTTGGCTTCCTTCACAGGGTTATTGACCTGAATCTGTCCTATAAATGTTAGTGATCTGTTCATGGACCTATTTTTGGAAGTTTCTCTTCTCACTCTGAGTTTTAGACTTGTATGTACAGCTACCTCCTGTACATTGGCTCCCCCATAGACACTTCATTTCATGTAAATATTAACTTTTCCTTTTCACTCTCCACTTCCAAACAAAACAAAATAGAGGAAAAACCTTCCTCTTCTCCCTGGGTTCCCCATCTCAGGGAATGACACCACTTTGGGTTCTTTTTATTCAAGCCATTGAACTCTGAGTAACCCTTAACCGTGTCTCCATCCCTACAATTAATCAATCACCAAGTCCAACTGCTATCACTTTTTAAATGTCTCCCAAATCTGCCTACTCCCTGCCATCGCCACTGCCACTACGCAGTTCAGCGTCATCATCTTTCTCCCAGACAACCATAACAGCTTCCTATCTAGTCACCTTACCCCTTGTAATTGCTTTAACTACAAGCCAATTTCTACATATTGCACCCAGAGTGATATTTCTAGAATAAAAATCTGACCATGCCATTTCCCTGTCCAACGCATCACTGATTCTCCACTGCTCTCCGTATTATACCCAATAGTACAACATTGCATTCTCTTGCCACTTCTTCCCATCAGCCTCTGTGGTCCAGCCATCCTGAACCACTTGCTTCCTCAACATGATTTCTGTCATCTTTGGGTTTCATGTGCTCCTCCCTCTGCCTGTCCATTCCTACTTGATCTTCAAGTGTTAACATAAATATTAACTTTTCTGTAAAGATTTCCTGATTCTGCCTGGATTAGGGTAGTTATTCCTCTTCTGCATAGAGGAGGAATAGCAACTCATAGCAACCAGCCACCTGCGTTACCTCAATACTTAATCTGGGGTTCTCACCTCTTTAATCTCTGCTTGTGATCTTCAGCTCTCATACCCTCCCCTCTTTGCTACCAATTATTAACGGCTCACATTGGTTTGGGTTTACACCAAAGATATGACCCCTTTGATCAAAAATCTTCAACCTCCTTGCTCATTACTGCCCAGTGAAACAGTTGCTTAAAGAATGGGATATAACTACAAAAGCTACATATAATTAGGAAAAACAAAACTTCAGAATCCATTGTTTGAAATATCTTTTTTCCTTGATACATCACTGGTTGTGTATATCTTCTGAAATAAGAAATGTCTGGATGAAAGATGAACAGACACACTAAGGCATTTCTTACAAGGTCAACCATGTGGATGGGTTAAGGAGCTAAGGGCTGAACACCTGCAGTGTAGCACAAGAGCACTGGGCTGGCAGTTAGACAGCTCTTCCCTGTAGGACCTTCACAAGTCTCCTAGCCTTTCTGCAACTTGCTTTCCTTTCCTGAAAGTCTGGGATAGTCATACTTACCTTGCGAGGTTGACATGAAAGATGAAGGAAATAACATTTTTAAAATCACACATCTCATAACAGATGCTCATAAATATCAGTTTTATTATTTATTTCATAAAACAAGACTCCTTTCCTTAGTGAAGTCAGCAGTTGGCAGGAGAGATAAGGACATACATACATAATAAACCAAAAGGTCATGTGGGATGGGATCAGAGCCTCCAGGAAAGAGAAATGGGTACTTTCACAGAGTGGGCTGCCCTGAGACTAGGAAATAGTATGCAGTGGGAGCCTGTCAACCTCCCAGATTCTCCTTTATTCCTATCCATCCCAGGCTCAATTCCTAGCCCTCAGCTGATGAGCTGCTATCTGCTGGAGTCTCTGACTTGTTAAGCCTGAAGTACAATATACTCCATGTGAAACCAATGGAGGCCTTTCTACTGTCTCAAGTTTTATTATATTAGTGACTCTCCCTCTGTAATATAATTTTATCTATAGCAATCGGCCAAACTAAGATGTCAAATCATTAAATATAATTCAGTCCCCTGACTCTTCAGGTGATTTCTTTTGAAAGTTTATTTCCTCAAGAATCTATTTTTCTTCTACTCCCTTTCCCAATCCCCCATCCCCTCAGCTGTCCTTCCATGCCAGATACATGGCCTTCAGTAGGATGGGGAGCACCCTCTGCACTCTAGACATGTGTCTCATCTTCCATACAAGTTGGGCAGTAGGCAGAAGAACAAGCTTATCCAAAAGCCCTAGCGCCACTCCAGCTGGACCAGCACCTGCAGGCCCTTGACTTCTCTGATCCTCTAAACTGAAATGTACTCCCCACATGGCATATGTCCCCCTTCCCTAGGCTTCCCCCACCCAACTCCACACTCCAACTCCATTTAATGGATTTCTATTCATCTTTTAAGACAGAACTTGTCACCTCTTCTGAACTGTCTCAGATACCTTCTGAGAAATGTTGTTCACCTTGGCCACTCTTTACCAGCCTATAGGTACAAACTAGTGATATTTGCGGTAACATCTCATATTTTGTTTCCTCACCATATGCATGATGTAGACACTCAGCCCCTGCCAAGAAGTCTCACCAAGACTTTCTGGCTGTTGCCTATACAATGTCTCACAGTGCCTCATATATGCTCTTGGATAAGTCTGCTTCCAGCGGGAACCCAATCTCAGGGTCTATTCTGGCAGTGTTTTCCACTAAGCTCCACTGCTTTTCCCATGAAAACTGGCCTTCCTAGGGCCATCTCATTCTTCTGTGGACCTCACAGCCTCCTGCTCTGGAGACACTGTGCTCTCCATCACAACTTGTTTATTTCCCCCACACCCCCATCTACCGCCATTGATGCATTTGAGCAATATTCCCAAAGTATTCTCCCAGGATCAGAGCTCTGCACAATACCACATGTGTTCCACAGATTTTTTTTTGGTTTTTAATGCTGGATTCCAAGATTAAAGAAGTCAAGGGATTCTAAGCCATTGTTTCTCAAAGTGTGGTCCTTAGACCAGCAGTATCAGCATTGCTTGCTATCTTCTGAAAAATGCATAAACTTGGCCCTACCCTAGACCAGAATTTTAACAAAACCCCCAGATGAATCATACACACAGTAAAGTCTGGAAAGCACTGGTTTAAATTAAACAAAATTAAGCATGTTTCTTTATGTAAATTCCTCAGAGCCCTTAATGTGCTAATATGCATTATAAATTAAAAAAAAATTCAAGGCTAGTGTCTTGCAATATACATTTTGAGAAATCTTGTATTATTACTTCACCATGCCCAACAGTACTGTGGTCAGGGACTGCTTTGCAGACATGAGCTTCTCTTTGACTTTGTTGGTTACTAACATTTTGTTAGTGGTGTGCTGATAAATGTTTAATAACCAGTTCTCTGGGGAACAAAATGGCCCTGATTTGCCTGCCAATCTTCATGGTGTAAATATTCCCATCATGGCCAATTTCAAGTTACCACAGTGATGTCACTGGAAAGAGATGAATACAGTTAATTCTCATAAGCCATTACGAATGGGCATGAGAACTCCACTGGTCAGGGGAGCACTCCAGCTGTGCTGCCTGCACCCCAATTGTTCACATATGTTTAAGTGCAACATCCAGTCCAGTTGTACTTTCCTCCTCCACTCACCCATTAGTGACAGATACCAGACTGTACTTAGAATTATCTTTCTCTCCATGACTAAGGTTTTCTTAGGGGGACCAACCCCATCATGCCCTTTCTTCATCGTCCTTCTCAGAATAAGTTCTTTGATGAGGGTCCTCATTTTTCCAATTCTGTAGCACCTCTTCCTCTTTTCTGTAATACCAACTCAACCAACTTGCCAGATGTGGTCTGAAAGTTTGCCTCAGGCTGAGAAACACACACACAGGGCTGGTGCTCCCCCAGTACCTTGTTGGGGCTTCCATGAAGCACACATCTGGCATCTTGTTTTATAACTGGTTGTACTTCCCTTTCCCTGCTACACCATGAGTTCCTTCAGGACAGAGACCTTGTATGGACCTGTTTTATAACTCTGGTGCCCATAACCTAGCCCATGGCAGATGCTTGAGGAGTGTGAATAAATATAATACTGTATGTGGTGGTACAACCTGTATTCTCACCTCCTCTACTCCTAAATATCACTCCCTGCCCAGTGTTTTGTCCCTAGACCACCACAACTAAAGACCACCACACCTCCATTTTCTTTAGTTCCTTACTCCTGGCAACTTGAAGTGTGGTTCAAGACTTTTTTTCCAGCAGCCTATATTGGAGTCAAGTGTGGCCACAGGACAAACATGGTAAAAACAGGAAAGTTCATTTCCCTTTTTGTCCCAGCCAGTTTAGAAATGACTTCTGATTCTGGCCTGTTCAGTTTGAGTTCCTTCTTTTCTGAAATATTTAGCCTTTATCTTTCTGTGGACTTTTTACGTTGTCTTAACTGCAAAGTTTGCATATTAAAATATTACAGGACAGAGAACCAAGCAGATAGAAGACATTTAAATAGGGAAAAATTTTGAAGAAAGGGACTGGGATAGTTAGTATGATGCAAATGATCTGAAGGGTTCCTTAAGCTCCATATAGCCCAACTGTCTCAGGGATCTGCAATCAACCATGGTGTCTGGGGAATGCTGGTCTGGCTAGGAGAGCCAGACAAAAAGCCAGTTTTCTGTAGTGGATGCACCGGATCTTAGAAGCTGCCTTAACACAAAGCCTCTTGAGTTGCCTTCTGCATTTCTAGGAGAGCTCAGACTTTAGATGGAACACTCTAAATTTCTCTGCTGATAATAATCTGCATATCAAGAACTGCTACAGAGCCAGAAAGTGATTATATGGGAAGGGGTTGGGGAGCCCTGGCCACAATACCATGCGATAACAAATGAAAGGAGATGGGGCACCTGGGTGGCTCAGTCAGTTAAGCATCTGCCTCTTGATTTGGGCTCAGGTCATGATCTCACAGTTCATGGGATCAAGTCCCAACTCAGGCTCCATGCTGATAATGTAGGGCCTGGTTGGGATACTCTCTCCCTTCCTCTCTGCCCCTCCCCTGCTCACTCTCCCTCAAAATATATAAAATAAACATTTAAAAAAATTAAAGGGGATGGTTTATCCTGTGGGCTTTATCTTCTATTCTCTGAGCAATACCTTCTCAACTTTTTGGGCCATAAAGAGTCCACTCCTAACTCCTATTAGAGCTGCTATTCAACATTTATTTGCTGAGCATTTACTATGGGTCAGACCCTTTGAACTACACTGAGGTAAGTAAGAGTCAGTCTCATCCCATAGGGAGTAGAGTGGGACACAGAATGGCCAGGTTCACCTGATAAGTAAGTGACAAGGTGGGGATAAAAATACAGACTTCTAGATTCCCAGCCCAGGGTTCTTCTCTTTCTTTACAGATTGCTCTTAGGAGCTATCCCCTGCATAACTAGTAATGCTTCTCAGTTTGAATCTCTGCATGTGTCAATCTATGTCATTTTAGGTTTTCCATAGGCTGTCTTATATCCTAAATAGTTGTGAATCGATTTACTAAAGATATTTGCTGCTTCCAACCTTTTGATGAAACTGAAAGTAAAATCACACTACCATCTTTTTCACAAGAGAAGAAATTTTCATTCATTTATTCATTCAACAAATACATTTTAAGTATCAATCTTGTGTCCAGTACCATCCTAGGTACTTGGAAAGTGGAGGTGGGGAAGAAAATTGAATCTCTGACTTTTGGTGTGTATAATATAGCAGGTTAGATAGAAAAAAATAATAAACATAATTTAAAAGTAGGTTGGTTGTAATATTCAAAGAGGTAACCACTATGGTTTTATTTTTGTTACTTGTCCCATTCCACCTTATTATCAGTTTGCTTTCTTTTTTTAAAATTTTTTTAACATTTATTTATTATTTGAGAGAGAGAGAGAGACAGAATGTGAGTGGGGGAGGGGCAGAGAGAGAGGGAGACAAAGAATCCAAAACAGGCTCCAGGCTCTGAGCTGTCAGCACAGAGCCCAAAGCGGGGCACAAACTCTTAAACCATGAGATCATGACCTGAGCTGAAATTAGTCCCTTAACTGACTGAGCCACCCAGGTGCCCCTAGGCAATTTGCTTTCAAAGAAACCTTTGCAAAATGCAAATCTCACAATGCTACTCCTCTGATTAAAAAACTCCAATTGTTCCCACGATCTTCAAAATAAAGCCTATGGTTCTGACCTCTGCTTAGCTCTCCAGCTGGGTTTTTATTACAGATGCTTTGCCACCTAGCTTCCGAGGTATACCATGCCCATGGACACATTATGCTGCTTAATGTGTTTCTAAGGATCTGAAAGAAGAATCTGTCACTCATTCATCTGGGTCTGCATTATATTCTGTCCCTCATAAATCCTTTATAAAACTTGAAAATCTATACCACCATGACTCAACTCCCACTTCCCTGTTACTCCCTAAAAGGCATGGATTATGTTTTATCTTTCTATACCTAGGATCTATACATAAAACATGTCTAATACATACGTGTTGATTGGGAAAACTAACAAATGTGTATGGTGCCTAACTGGCCAGTCTGTGATCCAGTATCACAATGTGGAAGATCTTCAATTTCTGGCCAATGAGGACCAGTAGACATCTCATTTCATAGGCTCTGTATATTAGTGAGGTCAAGGATGGTTTAAATGTGGCCTGTAGGCCAAATCTGACGTAACAACTGTTTTTGTAAATTGAGTTTTATTGGAACACAAACATGTGTATTTGCATTAGTATCTATGGCAGCTTTCACCCTAAATAGCAGAGTGGAATAAGTACAACAGAGACCACATGCTTTCTGGTATTTTACTTTTATATAATTATTTTTATTTACATATTTTTTAAATATTTATTTTCTACTATTTTACATTTTTATTATGTACTATTTTACATTTTTACTTTTACTATTTACATAAATATTTACCTTCTGACTCTTTATATATAAAGTTTGCTGACCTCTAATACAGGCCATGCCAGACAGAGTTGGTTTGATCAAACTTCTAAAATATATAAAATTAGTAAACTACTCCTTGGTTAGTTCAGAAATAGGTGTGGACCAGGCCTGTAGTCATTGGTTGTTGGGCAAATGAATCACAGACCAAAGGAGATTCACCCAAAGACACAGTGCTTCATGCAGCTCTTTTCTAAGGAAGATACTTTTTCCTTTCTGACAGGATTTATATGATTTTGTTCAACATTAGAGCTTGATGCCTTAAATGAATGATTCTTTAAAGAGATTGTACCTATGGCATATAAAAATATCATGGGCAGGCTTCAGTGCATTCAACCTGTACTTACTGAGCATCCTCTACACAATAATCATGATGTATTATGATGATAATACTCTTGTACTAAGCTCAATATTTTAAAAACTACTACTGAACATTAAGTGAGCTTGGAAGTAGACTCTGAGATGGAGGTTTGCATCTAGGAAGTATATTAGATAATGCCTTTAGGACCGAAATCTATGGGGGATGGAAAGGGAGCAGATTTGGGGAATGGGAGAAATGAGCTGCAATACGTAACTGTAATGTAACAGGGAAACTGGAAGGTTACATGTTAGGAGGCTAGTCGTTATGCCTGTGCAGTGACTAGTCCTTGGAGGCATACTGCCTATGAGAAGGGGCCTCACTGCAGTGAAGGGAAGTTCCAGGAAAGGACTGACAACTGAGGCCTAGGAGCTATGTAAAATAAGTCCTGAGAGGATCATGTAACCAGTGTGATCCTGTGTCACCAACATTCCACTGTTGTGCCTCACAGATTCCCTTTGTATAAATTCTGAGATCAGCTCTCAGATCCTTGGGGGTCTGTTTTTCTTGGTGCAAGGTTGTAAAATGAATGATAGTGGGGTTCTGACGTTCAGGCCATCACGTCTTTCTCAGGCTATGGCTGCTATATTTGTCCACTTACTAATAAAGTTAGGCAAAGGGGTGCCAAAAGAGGTCCAAGTGCAAAATATTTTTTTCCCTGTATGCATTAGGTATTAGCAGCCCCACTTCTTCCTGATTCATCAAGCTCAAATGTCCCTGACATAATGTTAACTCCTCTCCTTGCCTGCTGGTCCCCTGGCACAAGAAGCACAAAATACCCAGAGAGCAGCTGAAGCTCAATGTTCAAGGGAACTCTTGTTAAGATGCCTGGCGCAAGCTTGGGTCCTTAGGGAATCAGGACCTCTAAACCTCTAAACTTTCCTAAAGTTGTACAAAAAGAAAATACCAATTCCCTCAAATGGTTTTTTTGACACTAATGGGCCATTCCTTCTTTTACCTCTTGGTTCTCAGACCTATGTATTCTACCAGTGGGGACATGGCAATCATTGGCCACTATGGTCTTATCTCATTACCACAGTTTCACCCATTTTCTTTCTTTTAAAAAAAATGTTTAATAGTGCTTTTATTTATTTTTGAGAGAGAGAGAGAGAGAGAGAGAGAGAGAGAGAGAGAGAGAGAGAGAAGAGAAGGGGAGGGGCAGAGAAAGAGGGAGACATAGAATCCAAAGCAGACATCCAAAGCTGACAGAATCCATGCTGTCAGCACAGAGCCTGACATGGTTCTAGAACTCACAAACCTTGAGATCATGAGATCACTCTGAGCTGAAGTCCGTCGCTTAACCAACAGAGCCACCTAGGTGCCCCTCACCCATTTTCTTTCTAAGCATTAACATCCACACCCTGGCCTCTATTGTTTGGGGATCTTACCATCCCATTGCTATTAGTGAACATAATATCTAAATTCTCTAACTGTCAGTCACAGTCTTTAGAGAGAGCAATCATGGAGTTCTGGTACCCTTCTTTCTAGTACATCTCTTATTGCTTTGAGACATGGAGCATCCTCTGGGTCCTCCCACTAAATATAACCAGCTGGTGAGTTTTCTAGCCTTACATGGTACATCACACTCTAGCATGCTCATTTTTCTGAGACTTTTGATCCACCATATGCCATAGAACTTCTGGCATTTTTACCTTGCTTGATTCACGTCATCACTTTCTCCAAGCTTCTAAGATCTAACCTAACAGCATGTTAACACCATCCCCGGGGGGGGGGGGGGGGGGGGGCTTGCCAGGTTGTGAAATCTTGAAGATTTAACACAGAAGAGTGCCTCTACATTAATAAGTCCTCCCTTGTTTCACTTTGTGTTCCATCCCCCTGGATTCAGCTCCTTCAGAATCTACTCCCATATGTATGTTACTCTCCTATGGGTGCTTATTCCTCCCATATTTGGTTACAATTTCTGTAGTCTCCCACATTTTCTCAGCCAGTTTACCCAAATTTTGAATGAAAATATCATATGAAGTCTGCCTTTGAGGAAGGGAGTAGTAACCTTGGGAGAGGAGGCTCTTCTCATCCAAGGGCAATACCTGGAGAGAGCTAACAGCTAGACACTCTCAACCAGCAGAACTCCCAACATTTGGAGGAATTCGTTCTTCAGTAGCAAAGGGGCTGGTTCTGAGTGCACAATCCAATGTCCACTACGAGTGATTTTCCAACACCCTCCTCTATACCAGATGAAAGTAAGACCTGTCTCCTAGGAAGTTAGTTCCTGGCATCACCAAATATAATAGGTATAAAACTTCCTTATGGGAAAATTTTGCAATCAGACCATTTCAAGAGTAAGAGGCTTTAGGCTCCATTCTTATTCATAATAAGGAAACTCAAACCTGGATGTCAGATGACTTACCCAAAGTTCCCCCAAAGTGAGATGACATTTTGGATTGATCCCAATCCCTTCTAACAGCCAGCTAACTTTCAGTTTGCCTTTCTGTATCTTCCATACAATCTCAGAGGTGATATATAAATCTTGAAATAAAGATTCCTGGGCTCCCAAACCTCCATACAGTAAACTTCTTACACCAGGGATGGGGAGGGATTAAGTCACTCATCAACATGCAATTTACCAATGGCCCAAGTACTGCAGACTAGTCTGACAGCTCAACCAGGTGTGTCAATGCCAGCCCCTGGTATGCAGAGTGCCAGCAAACTGCCCTGCAGGGGAAGTCCTCCAGTAAAAGCAGGAAGGAACTAGGAAGTAACCCTAGCCAATCTCATTTGACAGGGACAAAGGACTTGTCCCAAATCACACTGCGAATTGTGATCGAACTGAGGACAAAATAAGAGCTAGAAAATGTAAAGTCCTTTCCTCCAGGAGTTAATCATGAATGCTGGAGGGGGCACATCTAACTTCTGTAAAGGGAGATAGTAGGAACCAAAGACACCCTAAAGCACACCTGCAGATAGAACTCAATGCTGTTTCCCACCAGCTAAAAGCCGCTCAGCAGGACAGACTAATAGTTGCTGGTGGTATCCTACCAGATGGAGGATGAAAGAGGAGACTAGATTAAGTTCAGTGATTCCCACTGACCCTATCCCAAGGAGTGTGTGTGCGTGTGCATGTGCGTGTGCGTGCGTATGTGTGTGTGTGTGTGATCACCAGAAGCCCAGACCTGCCTCTTTTCCCTAAGGCATTAGGTCTCATGTTCTCACATATAAGCCAGCCTAAATCAACCACCCACAGCAAAGTCCAGACTTCTTTACTTCATGTTCCCCAAGAATAGAAGGCTACCTTTAGGGTGACCCCAGGTTCATGGTCAGGTCTTGATTAATATACTTTAGGGAGGGACAGAAGTATGACATGCTTATAGGAAATCTCTGCATACAAATAAAGCTTTAAGTCCCCAGGATGGAGTAAGATTTAAAACCAAGATCTTGATGAGAAACTTTGAGGAAAAGACCTAGAGCTTGGGTGGGTCAAGGTTGCTGGCTTCAGTTTTCTGAAGAGGAGCCATGGTGACCTGTATATGTCTCCAAAGAACAGGAGTTAGAGTGGGGCAGCTCTCAGCAATTCCTAACCTGTGGCATCCTAATATCCCAAGCTATTTAGCATTGCTGAATGGCACAGTCTGTCCTTGGAAGCAAGTAGTGAGTTTCTGAACCCTTCAAGTGTTCAGAACCATGTGTCAGTAACACTGCCGGTGGGGTTTCTAAATTGGGAGGAAGTCTTGAAGACGTAGATGCTAAGGTACTCCCCAACAAGAGATTCCTCCACACTCTGGCTTGGTGGAGAAGCAGAGGGCAGAGATGTGGCCCTTATAAATAATGCAAACTTACTTGGACTTCAGCTATTATAAACATAATGTTCTCTATCTTGACCTGTGACTGGCATCTACCTGGGTAGCACCAAGCTGGCACTCAATCTTCTGGGCCCCTGCTAACAAAGGCCCAGAATTATGGCTCTATCCCAATCACAACATCTATACCAGTCCTCCCCCAGTCAGGAAGACTGCTGACTATCAATTTCCCTACATATAACCCTAAAAGTGACCCCCAAGTGACCAACATTTTCTGTGATTTTAATGTATTCATTTACAGCAATTTAAATGACTACTGTGTTCTCTCCTCTCTCTCTCTCTCACACACACATACTGTGACGTGAGCAAATAAAACAGAGAATTCAGAGATCATATTTCAAAAAAATAGTATGTCCTGGCTTCTGTTGATAGTAGTCATTTTAAGCACTAGATACTTATGAAGAGGAAGAACCAAGTAATCATCTGGGGATATTCCAGAGTCTAATGCCCTTGTTAGACACTCTCAGAGGGGAGAACCGATTCAACCAGGAACCCAAACCACTCTTACTCCCACTTATCACTTGCAGGGGAACTACTTAAAAAAACAAAAACAAAAAAATTAGCCAGTCATTCCTAAACATGAAAGCAATTCAAACAAAAATCTCATTCATTAAGTGCTGAAAGATAGGTTCCTGGCAGTGTGAAAATTGGGTTTACAAGGAAGGGATAAAGAAAAGACCAGAGTTTGGAAGATAACAAAATCCCAGGTGTTTACCGAGGTCTCTCTCCCATATCCAGTGCCTTGGTTTTGAGAAATGAGCTAAGCCACTCCATGGAGCTGCTGCCTCAGCATCCATTTTGTGTGGCCAAGTGGCCTGCGGGGACCTTACACGGACACTAGCCCCTCATGCAAGTACATGCCCTGTGCTGCAGAGTCATAACAAATGTAAATTCATAATGGGACTTCCCCAATAGCCCCGTGAGCAACAGTCCCCCTGCCTGTCTGTTTATCGTATGGGTCCCCTAACTAGAAATCCCGTGGGGCTTACCAGTAACACATACTTTTTGGTTTAAGTTGACCAATCCAGCCCTAGCCTGGGAACCTCAAAGTGCTCCACCCACAGACTATAATAAAGGCATGAGCCCAGGCCCTCCCAATCTCTCTCTCTCTCTCTCTCTCTCTCTCTCTCTCTCTCTCTCTCTCTGCACTCTTCCTTGACCTCCTTATGTGGCCCCTCGAGGCCTGCCAGTTTCTTTTTTATAGCACCTGCGAGTAATCAACTTCTCTATTTCAATTTCTCTTGTGGTCCATCGTTGAACTGAGGGTCACCATCCAGCACCCTGTGCTCCACTCGACAAATGTTAATTTAACACACTCATAACCCTCACGAAAGGAGCTGAAAGTGAATGCAGTTGGGACCCAGAGTCACCTGCAGCTCAGTGTTCCCAGGCCCAGAAGATAAGAAGCATCTGCCGCAGGCAGCCTGGCACCCAGTCTGGCAGTTTTATAGAATTATGGCTACTTCTCTAGAGTCATAAAACACTGCGAAGGACTCTAAGAAGCTCAGGGCAATTCTCTCATTTGACAAATAAGGAAACTGCTTAGAGTTGTATGACATCCTGCCAACATTCCTAAGGGAGTAATTGGCAGAACACGACTGGATCCCATTTTTTCTGACCCCAAGGTCAGTCATTTAATCCATCACAGCACACCATCTCTCTCAGTGTCACTTTGGGGAGAGCTGACGATTTAGACAGCATTCTACAGTAAAGCCAGAATTAAATGTATCTATCACCATCATGCCTCCCCTTCTACGACCCTCTCCCATGTACAGAACCAGCAGGACTAGCTCTGCCTTCCGGCTGCTTCCATGCTCCCTGAAGTTCCTCAGAGGCTGGCTCCTCCATGGAAGACTTGCTTCCCCTCCCTCCAGTTTTCAGGAACACATATTTCTTGAAGGGAATTGACCTAGACCAGGTGGCTCTAGTAATTCTCATTTAGATGGGTGCTTTTCTGAGCTTAAGCTTCCCTAGAACTTGTTAACACAAATGCATCTCTGTGGGTAAAATGTAGAGCAATTTTTGAGCAAGGCACTTTCCCTTGGCCCTCGCCAATTCCACACTATTCCCAAATCATAGTGCTCCAGGGTGTGACCCTTCTAAATTCCTTTCTGCAGTACAAAGCATCTCTGAGGACACAAGTGCCACCAAACAGGAAGCCTGACTGAAAGGGGCCTTTTGAAGCCCACTTCTGCCACCACCAGCACTGCCCGGGTGCAGCCAGGAGCCAAGGAAAAGGAGTAATCAACCCAACCTCCCAGGAGGCGACTGCACAGCAGTCCTGTCTAGAAAAGAAAAAATGTCATTACTGCCCACAGGAGAGTGTAATGACCCAAATTATGGCCTGTCAGATGAGGCAGTGCCTGCCCCAGGGAGGCCACTACAGCAAGCACGGCTCACAGAGCAGGTAGGAAACAGAAATGTGTTCCTGAGAAGCCTCAGGGAGTGAGGACTTTGGCTTCAGACTCCAGCTTTCACACTCCAAGCCTATGCGAGGCTTCCTGGGAGACGGCATCAGGGCATCCTGGGCTGGGTGAAGGCAGGAGGGAAGGGTCCCATACCAAGCTACTCTTTAAACAAGGCCATGTTATCAGTAACCATCGTTTTCATCGGAAGTCTTAAAGACTCTTTCTACAGACTGTAATTTTGCAGAATTTTTATGGAGGATGGAATGGTATAAATAAAATCCCTGCTAAAAAGGTAAGGAGTAGAGGTCATAGAAATCACACTCACACCAGGGACAGTGTCATCTCCGGGCAGACTCGGGTAAGGTGTTTTCCTCCTTCAGCCTCATTTTCCTCACAAGATGACTTCATATGATGGCTGAGGATTGGGCATTCATTCGTCCAAAAAGTATTTTTTGAGCATCTACTCCATGTTGGAATACCCTCTAACAAGCAACTGTCAGTAATAGCTGTAGCAGTAATAGTAGTTATTATTGCAGTTGTAGAAACTATAGAAGAGTAGTAGGAATAAGCATTGAATAAGTACCAGACACGGGTGCATAAATTTTGCATTATGAACTCCTTTCAGACTCCTAACAACCCTATGAGGGAGGTCCTAATGGTACCTTGTTTTTCATACTTGAGTCAATTCACAAGGTAAGTAACTTAATCAACAGCCATAACCACACCTTCAAATAACTTACATCTTATGGAGATAAAAGCTGATAAGGAGATCATTATACAATTACAATGGCATACACCAGATTAAAATTTAGGAAGAAAGCTGGAAAGAGACCTTAAAGTGGTCATAGATAGCACTGAAGCTAGGGCTGAGAGATGAAAAAGCACATGGGGCGTCTGGGTGGCTCAGTTGGTTAAGTGTCCAACTCCTGATTTTGGCTCAGACCATGATGATCAGGGCATGATACAGAGCCCTGCCTCAGACTCTGTGCTGACAGCATGGAGCCTGCTTGGGAATTCTTTCTTTCTCCCTGTCTCTCTCTGTCCCTCGCCCACATGTGCTTTCTCTCTCTGTCTCTCAGTAAACAAACAAATAAAACAAACAAACAAACAAACATTTTCAAAAAAGAAAGAAAAAGCACCAACTCTGAGAGAAGCATGGAATGAGGTAAGGAAACAGCTCACACACTGTCGAGTGCATGTTAGTTGTTTAGTAAATGCTTGTGTCACCTCCCTTATTGATCTCTGTGATAGAAACTTGACAGGAATATCCACAAAAATGTTTATAATCATGGTGAAGATAACCATATGCCTAAGACTGAAGAAGAAAGTGATGAAAATCAGAGTAGATTTGACCTTTGAGCCCGAGAGCCTACCTGAATATATAAAACCAAAGGTTATTGCAGTCCCAGGAAAACTAAGGAATGTCCTATTACTCACCCAAAGAGAAGGACCCCACAAAAAGTTTGGCCTGGCACTGTGACAGGAGATCATGTCGATGGACTTGGCTAATGACAAGGAATTTAAGAAATTTGCTCTACGAAGACTTAGAGATCTTAACTCTATAACAATTTGGATGGATGGATGGATGAGTGGGTGGGTGGATGGGAGAATGGATGGCCCATCCGACATTTCTAAGTGACTTATTCCAATCATCACCTTCCTATTAAGGAACAACCAATTTGTCTTGACAGTAGCTAGGCTTAGAGTTTAATAAATACCTTTTCTAGCACTCAGACAAGGGACCTATTAGGCTAGTAATGGAAGCTACCCTTTCAAACCAGCTATTTGTGGCAAAATGACTGTTCAATATATTTTGAAGCTCCTTGATAACCCATCTAGTGCATCTTCCATATTCTGTGGAGGCCCCAGGAAATACTTCAGGAGATGAGGGGAAAACTAAGATGGTGTTACAAGTTACCGATCCACTTTTATGTGTTTTATATGCTGAGGTTGTATCTAAAAATTTTTTTGAAGTAACCTATTTATTGCTAAGTCATGGATCCAATGTAAGTTAATATAAAGAGTCTCCCCTTTAAGGTACATCTGTGGAAAGCAGGTGACAATAAACCTATAATTAAAAGAACATTAAAAACCTTGGTTATTTTAAGGATTCCACAATAAATTTATAAGAAATATCAAAAGCAGATGATGTTTTTGGTAATTAAATAAAAAGTTTCAGAATATTTTATTTTATTTTATTTTTTTAATTTTTTTTTCAACGTTTATTTTATTTTTGGGACAGAGAGAGACAGAGCATGAACGGGGGAGGGGCAGAGAGAGAGGGAGACACAGAATCCAAAACAGGCTCCAGGCTCTGAGCCATCAGCCCAGAGCCTGACGCGGGGCTCGAACCCACGGACTGCGAGATCGTGACCTGGCTGAAGTCGGACGCTTAACCGACTGCGCCACCCAGGCGCCCCAAAAAGTTTCAGAATATTTTAAAAACAAGCCAGTATTCTTATAGATTTCTCCTACAATCTTGTTTACACGTTGAAGATCAAATCACTTCAAATTCTATGAAAATTGTTCTTTTCTTTTTATCAAATAAAGAGGTTTATGAATGAGAGACCTAAGAGTTTTAGAGAACAGAAATAGGGCTTTTCTATTTGATGTATGGGCTGGTAAGTGGGACAGGGCATGGGCTGAATTAATAGAAGTATATATTTCAAGTTAAAGGAGGTACATTTTAGGTACATTTTAAGAAGAATATTAGTAACCTAGAACGCTCCCCAAAAATAATGAAAATATTAAAGAATTTTAAAACTGTGACATATAAGAAAATGTTGATAGACCTAGAAATTTAAGGATTATAAAAGAAGATTTAAAGAGAAATGTGATGATAATCTTGATGTATTCAAACCTGTTCTTTGTCTGAAGTGAGGAGACCAAGGAATAATGAGAGAAGGAATAAAACCTCAGATCCAAAAGACTTTGCCAGTAAGGGAATTGTGTGTTTCCTTTGGTAAAAGGGTCTGGGAAAAAGACAGCAAAGAAAACCTTAGGCATGATGCAGGAAATCATGGCAATGGGTAAGAGGTTGACTACCAAGTGGACCCCAACATGCCAGTGTAAATTCACTGCTGGGCTTTCTCATAAAAATCATTCAGAGTTTGTTTTAAACATAAGGAATCCAAATGGAGCCAAGCAATGTGGGCTTCATGCTGAGGGGAGGGTACATAACCTGACTTGGAATATCAGAGACCGAGTGGAGAGAGGAGATACTGGCACAAGGGAAGGTGATGGAGGGTGGAGGTGGAGGCAGCCCGATGTCACAGTCCAAGTGGGGCAAGACTGGTACCTCCGCAGGGAAAACAGTAGCCGTGGCAGCCCAGTTAGGGTATCAGAGCCTGAGCAGGGTGAAGAGCTGTGCAGAAGGCAGTAACAACAGCCTGGAACCTGGTGTTAGAGCCCAGAAAGGGTGAGGAAAGCATCTGTGCATCCTGGCAAAAGGTATCAGAGCCCGGTTGGCTGAGGCATGTGTTCCACAAGAACAGAGGGGCAGTGGCAGCAGCTTAGCCTGGAATGGAGGACCACAGTGAGAAGCGTCCTTGCAGGGGCATGCCTATGGAGGCAGTGTGGTGGGAGGTAGTAAAGACCAACGGGGGGGGGGGGGGGGGAGGGGGCGGGAGGGCTACTGCACCGGGGGCAGGGCATGGAACTATGGGACTATGGTACAGGGACAGGACACTTGCTGCAAACTGGGGGAATTCTTCAAATAAGTAAGTATATAAAGGATCACGGGAGGGACAGGCTTCTCACACCTGGGGAATGAAATTACAAATGAGAAAAGGAAAAAGAATAACTATAATTAACCCAGATTTTACCATATATGTTAACTAACTGGAATTTAAATAAAACTTGAAAAAAATAAATGAAGGGCTCTTTATATGAAAAAAAGGAAAATAAATTTAAACAAATAAAATAATAACTAGCCCAGAAATGTCCAATTCTAATTGGAGTTTGAGGTATGAATTTATGGTTTTCAACATATATGTATATTGGATCATACAGAGAAACTGGTACAGACGTGTGTATATACATGCATATATTCCCCAGCTCTGCCCACTGAGAACTGGCAGCAGTGACGCTCAATAACGAAGAATGCACCTAGCACTGAGATCCTGGCATCTAAACACCTTGTGCCACTAAAAGAAACCAGAACCCCTTGGAGAAATAGCTGAACCTAGGGCTGGATCAGGGAAAGTACAAGATGAGACTGGGTACTCTTTTTGTGCCAGAAAATAAGGAGCCCAATGAATAATGGGAACACATAAGACAGACACAGGAGCCAGCTCAAAGGAGCCCTTTCCACCTAAACCTTGGACAATTTAAGTATCAAAACAAATACAGTAGCAGATTATAACCCAATAAATAAAAGAGAAATTCATGAGTCAATCCTGCTCTAGATAAATAAATGGAGAGAAGAGAAAGGTTTTCATTACAATACAATGCCAATGGAGAAAATATAGAAAGAATGATGCTGTTTGAAAATCACCATATAGAAACCATCATAGCATTAATGAATTCAGCCAAGAAACACCAATGGGCACTAAAACTAGTACATGAGAGTGTGATGAGTCATGTGCTAGCTTAAGAATACCTCTCCTCAAAATACTTACTGGTTATAAAGGAAAGAAGAGTAAGTTTATAGTGGAAAAGCCTGGCAGCCATCACCTTAGTCAATAATCATGGCTAAGATCACCAACAGCAGGACAAATGGAAATTGTATAACACCTGGTGAAATGTAGTGAGAAGTATAGCATTGCTTAAGTGACATTTCTGCAGTAAAAAAAAAAAAAAAATAATAATAATAATAATAATGATACATAACCTAAAGTTAATCACGGAGAAATTTCAGAGAAATCCACACTGAGGGACAGTCTACAAAATAACTGGTCTGTGATCTACAAAAGTGTCAAGGTCATGAAAGTTAAGGGAAGTCTGAAGAGCTGCTTCAGATTAAAGGAAACTAAAGTAGACAAGACAATTAAATTTAATTATCCTGGATTGAATGCTTTTCCTCCAAATGACATTACAGCAAGAACTGGAAAAAGCTCAAATGGTGTCAGATGATTAGATATTAGTAATAAATAAGTCTTAACTTCCTTATTTTAATGGTTGCATTGTTGTTATAGAAAAAAAATGTCTTCAACTGTAGGAGATATAGACTAAAGTTTTCTGGGAGTGACAGGGCTGTATATGAGCAATTTATTCTCAAATAATCCAGTGTATATACCAAGGGAGGAGTGCTTTTTAATATTTTTGAAACTAGTTTGTAAACTTGAAATTACATCAAAATTTAAAAATGGAAATTCCTGGGCCTCATTATATACCTACTGAAGAATGTGAATTTATGGCAGTAAGGTACAGGGAAATACATGCTAAAAGCTATCCGTATTATTCATTGCCAGGTTTGGAAACCACTGGACTAGATCAGCGCTTTTTAAACTTTAGCGTGCAAACAAATCACTCAGGGACCTTGCTGAAATTCAGATTCTGATTCAGTAGTTCTGGAATGGGATCTGAGATGCTGCATTTCTAAAATTCTCTCGGGTGATGCCAATGCACTAGACCACAACTGAACTTTGAGTACAGAACCAGATGATCTTTGAGAGCATACCGCCCCTGCAAAATCTATGAGACCAGGATTCTTCTTCCAGCCTTCGAGGAACTTGTGTGGCAAAAGAATGAATAAATCTGAATGTATCTACATGAACTACCTGTCAAACTGGCAATGGACTTCGTGTTTGTGGATAATGTTGCTTGATCTAACAAAAGAAAAATCTTGCCCCCAGAGAACATTCTTTCAGGCTCCAGGCATGTAACAATAAGAAGCTTTTACTTTTTTTTTTTTGCCAACAAGATCAAAATCTAGGCAATCATATATGTCATCAGAAGTCTAGAGACTCAGAAAAAATATGGAAACTTATTTGGATAATATCCCACTACCTTTTATTTCAACAGTTGCTTGTAGTTGAAGAAAAAAAAATGTTTTTAATTTCATTTTCTTCAAAGCACAGAGGGGAAAAAGACCTAGAAGTCCATGCCAAAGGTGACTGCCATGTTACTTGGTGAGCATTCAGTTCCCCTTTTCATCTATATCAAATCCCAACAAACTGATTTGTTTACCACCTTTGTATAGAATAGTCACTACTGAGTGCCAGCATGCGCCTCACAATGAATGAAGCGCGTTGACTGGGTTTAATCTTTTCTTATATTTTTTCATTGGCAAAAAATGGGCAATTTCTGTCATGACTTTCCTGTATATTATACTAGGTTCACAATTTTATGCTTTTTCCACATGTGGATGTGTCCGCAAAACAATTACAATATATAGTAATGTTTATGTGTATTTTAAAGATTCACGTAAATGCTAACATCATATACCTATCTTTTTGCAACTTGCTATTTTCACTCATTTTAAGGTGTTTAGATCTTTAAAGATAGCCAGGCAGATAGACAGATGGAAGTATTCCATTCTATAAACACTATACCTGTGATCTATGGACCATTAATTTGCATTGAGTTTTTCACTATGCAAGCAATGCTATAATGAGCATCTTTACACATGCTTCCTACTTGCTTCACATGTGAAGAGCTTCCCCAGTTATGTAACTAGAAGCCAAATTGTTGGGTCAGAGGATATATGCATTGGCAAATGTGCTAGATAACATCAAATGTTCTTCCAAAGCAATTTAGCCAATTTACACTCCCCCTAGCAGTCTAAAGGAGTCCTCACATCCCCACATACATGCTAACACTTCAGATTCTCACCTCTTATTTAAAACGTTTGGCTGATCTATTGGTTGTAAAATGGTACTTTATTATTTTAAATTATATTTACCTGATTACCAGCAAGAATGTCTATCTTTCCCTAGTTGGGTTTCTTCTCTTATGCACTACCCATTTTTATCCTTTGCCTACATTTATTAGGTTGTCTTTTATTTCATGACTTGTAGAAGTTTAAAAATACATTCTAGAATGTCAGTTACATGCGTTGCAAATATCTTCTCCTGGTCTGTTATTTCACATGCAGAAGTTACAAATTTTGAGTATTTCCCTTTGTATCTTGAACATGTGGGGTTTTGCTTAAGAAATATTTTTCTTCCCTCAAAGTCATAGAAATGTTCGCAAATATTTCTTCTAAGAGTTTTAAACTCATCTTTTATCCTTTTAGTCTTTAATCTACCTGAGATTTATTTTGTTTATAAGAGATAGACATGTAGTTTATTTTTATTTTCATGTGGAAAGCCAACTGTTCCAACCCCAAATCATTTTTCTTCCCCATCAACTTGTAAGGGCTTCTTTGTTATTTACCAAATTCCCATAGAAGCTTCAGTCTGTTTCTGGTCTTTCCATCCTGTTCCACTCATCTATTTCCTTTCCTGTGTGCTGATGTTGCACTATTTTAATTACTACAGCTTTCTAAAATATTTACTAGTGCAAGGCCCATGAATAAGTTCTTCTTTTACCAGTCTAGTCAGAGATGATTTTTTAAATTTTTTAAACTTCCTTTGTGACTTATGCATAGTTAATTTTCATGAAGGTTCTATATGCCTTGAAAAAAGTACATATTCTCTAGGTCTACCTATAACATCAAACTTGGTATTCATGTTATTATAATATTCTAAATCTGTTCTAATTTATTTTTTTATGATTGAAAGCTATGTTGATAAATACATATAACTGTTGTCCATTTATTTCTCTGAGATATTCCCTTTTCGTTACGAAATGTCCTTATCCTTTTTGTGCTTTTCATCTTAAATTCTTTTTTTGTAAAACTTTTTTTTTTTTTTTTACTTTTTAAGTATTTTGTTCTTTTTCTGTGTAATCAAGTTTTTTTTATCCCACTTTTTAAATCTACTGGCTTTGAAGTTATTCACTGCTCTTCCCTCGGAGTTTACCCTTGTATTTTAGCACACACATTTAGTTTACAGAAGTTTAAATTTCCAAGGTATTTATATCAACATTGTTTTTGAAAACTCATTACAATATCATTCCGTATCATTACTTTTTATAGTTACCATGTATAACATTATCAATGTGTAACCAACTGAATGTATGTACTCCTCTCTCCCCATCTGCCTCTCAATCTCCCTACTGCCTCACCCCAGAATGGATGCATTCTGCTGTATCCCGGCTTCCAGTGGCAAGTTCTCAGGTTAAGGACACAAGGCCACAAGTATCTCACTTTCTTCCCCACTATAACAACAGATATGAAGCAGGAAATCCAGATAAAAGCATCTACTTGGAATGTCTGGCCACCCTATGGTATAGACTAGAAGGGAAATACTAGAAGGTACAATTTATAGCTATCTATTCCATATTCTAAATTAAGACCTATGGGTAATAAAGTTGACATGTTAGTCTCCATTTCTCTGATTTTTTCACCTATTTTCTTAATTGGTTCAAAACTGAGACAAAGAAAAAAATAGATAATAAAATTGTAAGCCTGGCCTCTGAACCTGCATGTTGCACAAAGAAATACAGATAGCAAAGTTTTGTCAGTTCACTATCTCCATGACACAAGCCACATTTCCGAACCAGGGTGTTGAAATTGAAACTATGCCCTAGAGGGTTAATGAGATTGAAACTATCAGGAAATTTAAAGCTTGTTTTTCAGAGACTTCTTTCTCCCTGATCAGCTATTGTTTATTTTCAGACCCCACTAAAAAATTCACTAGCTGTCTCTGCAGAAGCCTGGACGCAAGGTCAATTGATATGGCTCCAGTCTATGAACAAGCAAGGCCCTACATTCCTTAGACCCCATACAGATTATATGGGATCTCAGATGATGCCCAGGGCCCCTTCTCCTTGTTCTAAGATAACTTCCTTCTGACATTATGTCTCCACCCCAAAGTAAACACGGGACATATGTTATATGTGTATTTGCTCAATGCATATGCTTCATCTTTCCTCAAGAGCAGTCATAAGGTTATTCACCCCCCTTTTCATCAATATGCATGTAATTTCAATTCCTTTGATTATAAAAAAACCTTGCTCTTTTCACCTTTGGAAAGGCAGATTTGAGGCTTGCCCTCTCATTTCCTCATTTGGCTGCCTCTTGAATAAACCCTTTCCTTGCTGCATGCTCGATGTCTCAGTGATTATCTTTGCTGCACATCAGGCAGACAGACTAGGGTTTGGTTACAGATCTCTAAGATGCTCTTTGGGTGATACTGAAACCAAAAAGGGAAATTAAAGGGAACAGAACACCAGTTTGCATTCCCACCAACAGTCCAGGAGGGTTCCCTTTCTCTACATCCTCCTACAATTCAGCAATTATACTACAAGAGTATTTATCCAAAGAATACAAAAATACTGATTCAAAGGAGCACATGCACCTATGTTTACAGCAGCATTATCAACAATAGCCAAATTATGGGAAGAGTCCAAGCGTCCATCAACTGATTAATGGATAAAGAAGATATGGTATATATGCAATGGAATATTACTCAGCCATCAAGAAAAATGAAATTTTGCCATTTGCAACGACATGGATAGAGCTAGAGAATATGATGCTAAGCAAAATAAGTCAGAGAAAGACAAATACCATATAGTTTCACTCATATGTGGAATTCAAGAAAACAAACAAATGATCATAGGAGAGAAAGAGAGAGAGAAACCAAGAAACAGATCCTTTTTAAAAAAATTTTATGTTTATTTATTTTTGGTAGAGACAGAGTGTGAGTGGGAGAGGGCAGAGAGAGAGAGAGAGGGAGACACAGAATCCAAAGTCGGCTCCAGGTTCTAAGCTGTCTACACAGAGCCTGACATGGGGCTTGAACTCATGAACCATGAGATCATGACCTGAACCGAACTCAGGACACATAACCAACTGAGTCACCCAGGTGCTCCCCGCCATCAAAGAAGAAACATATTCTTAACTACAGACAACAAACTGATGGTTATCAGAGGAGAGGTAGGCATGGGGATGGGTTAAATAGATGATGGGGATTAAGGAGTGCACTTGTAGTGAGCACTGGGTAATGTATGGAAGTGATGGATTGTACACCTAAAACTAGTATGTACATATACTATTATCGTGTTAACTGAAATTTAAATAAAAACTCAAAAAAATACTTAATGGAAAAAATAAATAAAAGGAACAGAACAGAGACAAAGATAACATCAAAAGAAAGGTTCACTTTGCCTCTGGTATTGGATCATTAATGTTGAAAAATCCAGCTCTAGAGGAGTCCAAGGTCCTTAACTAAGTAATTGTTTGATTGCCTAGTTCAAGTCAAGTTTTTTGTTCTTGTTGTTTTGTGGCTGGGGAGGATGGCCAATGGTTTCTTCCTGAAGATGCCCCCAATTCCCTAGGAGAGCTTCCTTTGGAAAGCTCTCAATAGCTCTTGCCTCATTGACTGAAGTGGAAAACACACTTGGAGCATTGGTCCCACATCAGGGATGTTCCAGGACCTCTACAGTGCTGTCTTTAATGCTATGGTATTTCGAGCCAAAACAGTAGAAGGCAAGGCAAGATGACCCACCATTCTCGTGTCAAGACCTTGCCAACCAGCTTCCTTCTCACCTCCAGACAGCTTGACTTCAGTCTCATCTCTGCAGCAACTCCTCATAAATTCCCACTCACTGCACAGGTGTTGAAGCAGGATGTAGTGTGGACAAGCTCCACAAAGAGCTAATATTTGAGAAAGGCACGGGATAGCAAGGAAACTGGTCAGGTACAGTAAGACCAAAAGGCACAAAGAATGTTCAGTGGCTACTGGGTAGGCATTCTTGTCCTGGGTAGGTATTTTGAATAAGGAAGAACTGGATGATTGTTTTGACCATATATTTCTGTGTGTTCAGAATAGCACATTATTATTTATTATATTACAAATAGTCAAATTACATAATCATCCTATATCCTACCACTCTGTTGTTTAAGTTTGAACAAATTGTGTCCACTACAGAAAGTCTTACATAAGGACAAAGTTTTCAAGGAATGTATTCAAATATTTCCAAAATGCAGAAAGTACCTGAATCATTTCTTTCTCTAGTTGTGTAGGTTCATTCTTAGCTAATATTTATAAAGAACTTACACATGATACATGTTTTAGAATTCACAGTAGTGAGAGAACAGGTTTGTATTTAACTAGCTCATTGTGAACAGTCCTGTTCACCCTCGTTAATGTGCTACAGCATTTTAAGTAAAATGGCGCTGCAGAGAAGGCAGGGTGGGCTTTTCCTATGTTTGCCAAAGGGAGCCCCAGCCTACACCAGAGGAGTTCTGGGCATGGATGGAACACTGAAAAAAAGCCATGTGTGAGACGAGCCAATGTTAAGTGAAATGGCTGTGTGGAGAGTCCCATCAGCTCCTTTGCAAATGGACAAGTCATAAACCTGCCTAATGACTTGGAAACTCAAAATTGCCCCTTTCATTTTAAAGAATTTTTAATGTTGTCCTCTCCAATGGGCACCATTAACAAAGAAACCCTCCATTCCTCCACATGGTTTCTCTGGTAGGCAAGTGTGTTTTCAGTAAGACCAGAGGGGAAAAGAACTCTCAGTGGGGGAAAGATCTGTGTGGAGAGAGGAACACTTGCTAATTTCTCCAACCCACCCAACCCATTGAGGCGAGGAGACTGCAGGGTGTGCAAACCACAGAGAAAGTAGAATTTATCTCAGCTGTGATTGCATCTTCCAACCATTTTAATCTCTTTCTTTTGACACTGTATAATAATACTTTCTTCAAGGAACGTTCTTTAATCTTATAATTTGAAAACAAATTCTATTTCAGCTGTCCTTACAGTAGGCGACCTTTAATGGCTTTGCTATAGGTAAAACTCTGTCATTATGTTCTGCCTCCCTGCTCAGCTTTCTGGATATCAAATTGCTCAGATGCTGCAGTTTTTGTCAGTGATAATATTGCCCTTTCAAAATTTCTCTGTAAGCAGCCTGAAAGGATTCATTCGGAGCAGTGGTTTCATTAATTTATTTAAATGCATTTCTCAAACAAAGTAGGTTAGTTGTTTCGAAATGTCAGGGTCCAGGAGCAGATATGAAAATAATCTGCAAAATACAATTGTCCAGGTTTTCCAAGGGAAGGAAAGAAAGCAGGCACTTATGAAGGAAGCCAACTGATGAGTGGCTGTGTGCCTTTCCCAAAGGCCCCAGCAGTCCTCCTCAACATCAGCAGCATTCACTCCAGGCTCTGTGTGGGGATCATGCTTACAAAGTGGTTTTTGTTGTAGATGACAGTCAGCACTAATCTTTCAAATATGACTTGCTCCTCCCTTAAGAGAGTTGTTTGAAGGCAGATAGTTTTAGCTTACTTAGCAAAGTGTCTGAGCTCCTTAGATGGGAACCAGGATGGAATGACTCCCATGCGCTTGACTGGGTAAACTGGGGCCTAGGAAGCATCAGGTTAGAGGAAACAGACAGCTCTGGACCAGGCAGGAGAAATGAAAAAAACATGTGTTGGAAATCTGCATGAAATGTGAACAAGCAGTTTGGAAATACTAGCTGGTATATGTCATTTAAGGAAGAATAAAACATCTTCAAACAAAGCTCTTATCACTCTGGATTTTAAATCACCCAGATGTTTTAGCTTTTTTTTTTTTTTCAATCCTGGCTAAAAAAGCGATGACTCCCCATTGTTTATTGAATAATATCTAATCTTCTAAGCATGACATTCAAGACCCTCTGCAAGCTGGCATCAGTTTGTCTTTGAAATTGTAATTCCTTACCATTGCACACCCACTCCACACACATATACACCCTTCATATACTCCAGTGAAACTAGACACCCCTCCATTTACTAAACATACCAGGCATTTTACCCACCTTTATCCTCCACTGACAGCTTCAGACCCCGTCTCCTCTCAGGCATCCTGTCAGCCTCTTTGATTCTTCAAAGCCCAGCACAAATGCCTGAAAACTCACCCCATGCTGCAAGGAAGATCTCAGCCTTCTAGATTTTCATGACAGTCTGTAACTCTTTTAAGACTCCTAGTACAATGGACTGACTCTATGGTGTTCTCCATCCACACTGCACATTCCTTCCAGAGGATGAACCCCCAGAAGACAAGACCAGCCCTCCTGCCTCCACTCCAGTGGTTCTCAACCCTGCTGCACACCTCAGTCACCTGGGGAGCTATGTAGAAACACCATCTCTGGGTCTGTACCCCAGACACTTTTGGGGTCTGGGCATGGTATTTTTTTAACCCTCTTAAACATTTCTAGGGTACAGTTCAGTAGTTCAGTAGTTCAGTATATTTATATTGTTGTATAACCAATATCCAGAACATTCTTGTAAAACTTGAACTCTATATCCATCAAATAACAACCCCCCAAACCCCCTACTCCCTGGATGTGAGGTGACAGCTCATTTTTTGACTTGCATTTCTCTAATTTCTCTAATGAGTGATACTGGGCATCTTTTCATATGCTTGGTCACCATCTGTGTATCTTTGTAGAAATGTCTATTCAAGTCCTTTGCCCATATTTTAATAAGGATACTTTTATTGCTGTTAAGTTGTATGATTTCTTTATACATTTTGCATATTAGCCCTCTAACCAATGTGCAACTTGTAAATGTTTTCTCTCATTCTGTAGTCTGCCTTTTCACTATATTGGTTGTTCCCTTTGATGCACAGAAGTTTTTAAGTTTGAAATAGCTCCATTTATCTTATCTTACTTTTGTTGAATATACTTCTGGTGTCACATCCAAGAAATTATTTTGAAACACAGTGTCACAAAGCTTTCCCTCAGTTTTCTTTTAGGAGTAAAGTTTGAAGTCTTGTGTGTAAGTCTTTTTACCATTTTTAGTTAAATTTTTATATACGGTATAAGATAAAGGTCCAACTTCATACTTTGGCATGTGGATCTCCAGTTTTGCCAACATCATTTGTTGAAGAGACTGTTCTTTTCTCATTGAGTGGGCTTGGCATCCTTGTTAAACATCACTTCACCAAACACACCAGGGTTTATTTCTGGGCCCTCTATTCTATTACACTAGTGTATGTGTCTATCTTTATACCAGTACCACACTGTTTTAATTACCACAACTTTGTAATGTATTTTTGAAATCAGGGAGTATGAAACCTCCAACTTTGTTTTTCTTTTTCAAGATTCGTTTGGCTATTCTGGGTCCCTTGAAATTCCATAAGAATTTCATTAAAAATTTCTCTATTAATGCAAAAATGTCATAGGGGTTTTGATGAAGATTGCATTGAATCTGTAAATTGCTTTGAGTTCCATTCTCTCTCAAAGTAATCTACAGATTTCTATTTTATTAGAAGCTCCTCAGGAGTTTTCAACGCTTAATCATGGCTGAGAAACACCACCTCCCCTCTACAGTGATTAACACAAAGCCTTGCAAATAGTCATTTAATGAGAATTTGCTTTAACTTATTAACCAGTTATTTAGCATGTATTTTGTAACATGTTGTTCTCTAGAGCAATGTGACAGTAAATCTGATTTAAAAGGGGAAAAAAGAGCCTAGAAATAGGATCAAAATCAAAAGCAGCCAGACAGTAAAACAGTGAACCATGAAAGCAAATCACATCTGTAACTATGCCTCCTTCCCAGAAAAACACCCTTCACTCAGAGGAAAAAGCATGTGCCTCTGGTGAGATGAGGAAAACTGAGAAAAGGAGAAGTTATGAGCAAGCAACGTGAGAAAAGAACCCACGTTTAGAGACATAGTTAGCTTATTCTCAACTCCCCAGGGACTTCTCCACATCAGTGGAAGGGTCTTGTCCTTAGGAATTCAAATAAAATTGGTTTGATATGACAGACTTATATATTGCAAAATGATGACCACCACAGAATTAGGTAACTCCTCCATCATGTCACATAATTACCATTTCTTTTTTATGGTGAGAACATTTAAGATCTATTCTCTTAGCAACTTTCAAGAGTATGATACAGAATTATTAACTATAATCACCATGTTGTATATTAGACCCCCAGAAATTATTCATCCTATAACTGGAGGCTTGTACCCCCCTCACCAGCATTTCCCCAGTCCCCACCACCACTACCCCCAGCTCCTGGTAACCACCATTCTACTCTGTGTTTCTATCAGAAACAGAGCTTTTTAGATATCACATGTGGAGTCATATAGCATTTGTACTTTTCTGTCTGGCTTATCTCACTTAACATAAAGTTCTCAAAGTCTATTCATTTTGTCATAGATGGCAGCCTTTCTTTCTCATGGCTGAATAATATCCCTGTTCTTCACATTTTGAAGGCCCATTATTCTTCCCAATATCCTCATGGGTGGAATTTTCCCGAATATTTCTAGTCTCCTAACTCATCAGAAGAAATACGCAGCTATACACAGTTCTTTTTTAAAAACAGGTTGTTTTCACTCTCCTGTCCCTTTTCTCTATTAAAAAAAAACTTCCCTTTTTCCTTGGTTCTCCATGCTTTCCTGGAGCTTGCAGTGATGGGAACACTGTCTGTAGGTCACCTTCTTTCAGAGAATAGCAAAAGGCAGGGAAGGGGCTGGGGGACAGAGTGTTGCCTATAACTTCACAGAGGAAGAACAATGTTTGCAAATACAACAACTATTAAAAGCACACAAATGTCTTATGAAAAATTTTACACTTTAAAAATAGTACATTCCTCACTAAATTGAAAGGATACAAGCACCCCTATGTTTATTGTAGCATTATCTACAATAGTCAAATTATGGAAGTAACCCAAGTGTCCGTTCATAGATGAATGGATAAAGAAGATGTGGTTTATATAAACAATGGAGTATTACTCAGCAATCAAAAAAATTAAATCTTGCCACTTGCAACAACATGGATGGAGCTAAAGAATATAATGCTAAGTGAAATACGTTAGAAAAAGATAAATACCTATGATTTCACTCATATGCAGAATTTAAGAAACAAAACGAATGAACATAGCTTAAAAAAAGGGAAAAAAACCAGAGACTCATAACTATAGAGAACAAGCAGATGGTTACCAGAGGGGATGTAAGGGGCAGGTGGGTGAAATAGGTAAAGGGGATTAAGAGAACACTTATCTGGATGTGTACTGAGTAATATATGAAACTGACAATCACTCTATTGTATACCTGAAATAAATATAACACTGTATGTTAACTACACTGGAATTTTTTTAAAGCTGGAAAAAATTGTATGTTTTTAATCAGGAAAAAAATAAAAATACTACTAATGCATTCCAATATCCTGCCTTTCTGCCTGTGTTAACAGAGTCCTGGAGGTTCTGAGAAAGTCCACTGGAGAACACAGCTCCATTCAGACCACCTTGACTGAGGGAAGCTCACAGTTCACAGTTGTAAATGGATGAGTCTTCCAGGCAGGACCAGAACAATGACACTCAGCAATTTGGTTGTTTTAAAAGATATCCTCTTAGGGGCGCCTGGGTGGTGCAGTCGGTTGAGCGTCCGACTTCAGCCAGGTCACGATCTCGCGGTCCGTGAGTTCGAGCCCCGCGTCAGGCTCTGGGCTGATGGCTCAGAGCCTGGAGCCTATTTCTGATTCTGTGTCTCCCTCTCTCCCTGCCCCTCCCCCGTTCATGCTCTGTCTCTCTCTGTCCCAAAAATAAATAAACGTTGAAAAAAACAAAAATTAAAAAAAAAAAAAAGATATCCTCTTAAAAAATGGTAGCAGGCTCTCTTTCAGATGGAGTATTAAACCTTGGCTCAAAGGTAAGGAAGAGACAAAAAATTGTCCTTCCCTGAAAGTGCCCCAGGTGGGTCTTCAGCCATCAGTTTTCCTCCTAAAGAAGAGAGAACTAGTATTAGGGAAAATTCAGGAAGCTAAAGGAGATAATGTTCCCTGAGTAGGATGGTCCCGGAGTCTCCACTTCTAATTTTGGAATGACAGCCCTGACATGTTCTGAGTGGGGTTGTTCCAGCCCTAGTGTCCAACACCAGGGAGGAAGCAGGAGGGAGTATATGTGAAAAAGTGTGGTATAAGGTTCTATGGAAGGAGAGTGGGAAGAGGAGGGGAAATGGAGAGAGGCAAAGAAGAGTGAAAAGGGAAAGAAAAGAAGAAAGAGGCCGTGAAGAAAGAAGAGACACATCACTGTGGACACTGCCTCAGGTACTTCCCAAGCTGATTTTTGCAGGGTATAGGACTGCTATACGATTGGAGAATTCCACAGTAAGCATGGACGGAAAGTAGGAATGTTGACCACATATTTCTTCTTTCTTAAAATATTGATAGTTTTCACAACTTTTACTCCAGGCTAAATAATCAAAATTGATTAATTCCTGAAAAATTCCTCCATACTTTCACTCAATTTGGGCAGATCTGTCCCTTACCTACCTACCCATAAGTCCATCCTTCCAAATGCACCTCAGATTATGTTATCCTTGTTACACCCTTTACTAACCAACCAGAATTTAGTAGTGATACTGCTCTCTTCCTTATCTGAATTTCTAAAGTAGCTATAAACTGTAAAATTCACTTTGTAATCAATGATGTACTACACAAGACAGCTATGTCATTGTTCTTGCAAAGTGTCATCAGAGGATGAACATATGTCCAGGTTTAGCCCAATGGTACTGGTTTAATAACCACCACCACGCACTGTTTCCCAGTTTACTCTCACAAGTATCCCATGTTGGGAAGATAAATAACATGGCTAGCACGTTGAAATGTTAAATCCTGTGGCATTCCAGAATCCCTAATGAGAATCTAAATGCTCCTCAGGGAGCTCTGTCATTGTCCACACCAGCCAGGCTCTTTACACAAAGTGCTCAACAATATTTTTGTTGTGAGCATGAACCACCCTTTTCATTTTAAAAGATGAAAAATGAACAAGCCCTACAAACTTGTGAATATGTGGAATGTAAGGAGAGAAGTTTTAATTAAGCTTACGTTCTCATTGTTTTCATTGTGCAAGACCTAAAATGTATCACATTCCAAAACTGAAGATGAGCGTTATTCTCAGATTTGCATCATATTTTTAAAAATCACAGTGAGGCAGAAAATACCATTTCAAACTCAGAGATGTTGGTCTGCCCCTCTTGATGCCCAAAGACTGCTTGCCCTCTAGCAAGCTCAGTCTGCCTAGGTCTGCAGGTCACCTTGGGCTACTCTGAAATGTATTTATTCAATTTCATTCTTACAGGAATATAAATGGTTCTGTCAAATAAAGCAAAATTTCGATGATAAACATTCTGAAAACAATAGTCTAGAAAATAAAATCTCTTCCTTCTTATTGAAATATTATATTCTCCAGGTGACACTGAACATCATCTCTTTCTTCATCCCTCTTCATTTCCCTCTAATGGGAAAGCAGGGAGATGATTATATTATCTTCCACCTGTTCATCTACCCATTGATCAATATTTATTAGTGTGCATCACATACAAAGTTTTGGGACCCGGCCAGATGATGAAATGAACACAGTCTCTGCCCTCAAGCAGCTTATGGTCTGACATGCAAAAGAGGCATCAAATGTTTATGAAATAATTATGTAATTAATGTCTGCTGTTAAGTACAAAGTTTATCTCAACAAGATCTTGAGAGAAACTCTTAATCCATTCTAGAAAATCAAAACAGACCTTCCTAACAATACACAATTAGACCAAAATCCAAATGATAAACAGGACTTGGGTAAGCAAAGGAACAATGTTGCAGAGACTGCAACTCTCCCATAAGCCTTCAGATGGGAGTGAATGTTGTAGCTCCAAGAAGTGAAAAGTGCACCCGCATTCCTGAGCAAGGTGGGTGAGGCAGTGGAGAAGGGGAAGGCTCCCCTAGTCTTGTCCCATGGCTCCAGGGTTTGGTGTTTTACTCTTCTCCTTGATCGGTCATCCCACATCAGTTATGAAGGCCAACAACAAGCAGGGAGCTGAGTGAACATCAAAGTCACTACCAGTTCTAAGGGACTTCCAGTCTGGCTAATATCATTTTTGGAGGAAAAGGATAAGAGTTAGGCTTGGAAGAACTCTGAGCCTTGGCCATTACATTACGTGAAAAGCCAGACATACCATCATGTCTAAACCAGTTTCTCCATTTCTAAGCATTCCTCATTTCTCCCAGTCCTAGGTTGTGCTTCAAGAACAATCAATAAATCAGCTATCGATTTTCCTAAACACCAGCCTAGATGTGGTTGTTGCTATGCAAAATGTTATATAAGTAAAAAGGAAATCAGAGTCTTTGTCCTTAAACTTGAAATAGGCAAAGGAAATTTTGGGAATAGAGTTCCTGTGTGGTAGAAAGAATATGGACTTTATACCAGAGAGGCTCAGGTTGAAATGCTGACTCTGTCACTTACAAATCCTGTGATTCTTACACAATTGTATTAACCACTCTGAGCCTCAATATATTAATTTGAAAAGTGAAGATAATATCCATCTGCTCTCTATAATTGCTGTGAAGGCTGAATGAGGTAGTATTTTCAGATATGCTGTGTGTGTACTTATGTGTGTGTGTGCACACACGTGTATATGAGCAGGTGAATGGAGGGGTGGTCTAAGCAAGAAGGAGCAAAAAGATAAACAGAAGTTGTCCCCTACTCTTAAATTTATGGACTGATAGAAATATAGACACATAAGCAAACACTGTAATCACAATATGAAATGGAAATTCAATAATCTATAAAGAGAAATATGTGTCTGAACTAAAGGAGAGGCAGAGGTGATGCGGAAAAGGGACAGAGTTAAGAGATATCTTAGATAAACTTAAATTACATAGATTTGAAAGTGTGATATAAAGATATTTATGTAAAATTCTGTTTTATACAATTTGGAATAATGCGAATTCCCTGAATATAAAATGCATTAACACATGGTTCAAAACTATCAGGCCAAATATATTGAAGCCTTATTTACACTCTAACTACAGGGCTGTGACACTTTAAGCTGATCAACAGAAACACCTGCCTTCTATGGGTTTTTCTACAACTTGTCAGCTATACATGGTCTTCAGGAACTACATCCTTCCCAATAACTGCAAGCTGCCTTGAATTTGGGATGGGGCAGGGGAAATTAATCAGACTTAATAAATGAATAAGGGGCAAATAAATTATATAAGAGAGAAGAAAAGATAACAGTTGGCTTTTCGTTTACCAGCTTATGTGATTTGGTACCTGACAAAGCTATTTAATAATATTACTTTGACCTGCTTCAGAAAGAAGTGAGTTCCCTATTGAGAAGTGTGCAAGGGTATGTTGGACAATTTTATGCCAGAAATATTAATAATTAGATTCATGTGTCTTGTTGGGTATTGGATGAGAAGAACACTAGGTTCCCTCCAATCAAGAGACTTGAAGATGTGGGGCACCTGGGTGGCTCAATCAGTTAAGTGTCTGACTTCGGCTTAGGTCATGATCTCACTGGGTTTGTGAGTTCGAGCCCCACGTCAGGCTCTGTGCTAACAGCTCAGAGCCTGGAGCCTCCTTCAGATTCTGTGTCTCCTCCTCTCTCTGCCCCTCCCATGCTCATGCTCTGTCTCTCTCTGTCTCTCAATAATAAATAAACGTTAAAAAAAAAAAGAGACTTGAAGATGAAGGTCTTCCCCACACTTCTGTTCAACTCCCATAATTCTCAGTACCAACACCCTTTCTTTTGAATTGACTACGCCAACTCTATTTTATTATTTTTAAAAAATAAATGTTTATTCATTTTTAAGAGAGAGAGAGAGAGAGACAGAGGGAGGGGCAGAGAGATTAGGATATAGAAGTTCCGAAGCAGGCTCCGTGCTGACAGCAGAGAGCCCAATGTGGGGACTGAAATCACGAACCATGAGATCATGACCTGAGGTGAAGTTGGATGCTCGACTGAGTCACCCAGGTGCTACTGTTTAGCTTTTTAATAGGTTCCAGTGTTGCCTCCTCTGTGGGTCATGATCTAGAGTTGGTGGTGATAGTTGTGTAGTAAGTGGCAGCAGTGGCAATAACAATATCTGCATTGTGCTTAATATGTGCCAAACACTATTCTAAATGCTTTTCATATAGAAACCCACCCATTCCCCTCATAGAGCTTTGAGGCACAAAACAGTGTTGTCCTCATCTTACAGATGAAGAAATTGAGAAACATAAAGTATAACTAACTTGCTCAGGGTCACACAACATACTCAAGATTTAAACCCAAAAAGTCTGTCTCTGCAATCCATGCTCCTATTTACCATGCTATCCTGCCTCTCCAACAAAATGATAGTTCACAGCCTTCTAGCTCTGCAGATACAGCATATGATAAGGGTAGAGATTCTTTGAGCCACTGGAACCTGGCAAATCTTTTTCCAGGATCATCTTCCTGGTAATAAGTGACCTTGGAAGTATTGAACTAGCTCCAGCAGAAATTGGTAGGGGCAGGTCAATTCAGAGGGGCTCTGGTCTTCTCAGTCTTTCCTTTTTTCCCCCTGATCTGTTAGTTTCCTAGGGTTCAGTGTTAAAAACTGTCAATATCTGCAGCCACAAAGCCACTCCAACTTCTCTCTTAGCTTTAAGACCATATTGGTTTGACTACCTCAGGACTAAGAACATGTTATCTACCTTTGGTTCTTTATTTGAGAGGAAAATAACTCAAAGAACAATATGAAACAGATAGTCATTTTAAAACTCATGTATACACTCTGCTGTGAGTATAATGATGATGACCAACCATTTAGAAAGGCCAGGTGGGTGTAATGTCAGCTACGTGTAATAGCTGCAACATCTGTTAGACATGTGTGCTGGGTACCCTCCCTGATGTAACATTTGTAGAAAGTATTACTTAGAATTTGGGGGTTGCAAGTGACAAAAACCCAACTCTCAATACGTTCAGTAAAAGTAGAGATTAATTATTCAAATATTGCTGGATCGTCTCAAGGAACTCAGGACTAGGAATCTGGCTGGATCTCAGAAATAAATGGAACAAGGTATTGCTCAGGATTCATTCTCTAGCTCATATTCCCACTCCTCCCTGCACATCCACTACATATCTCTTTCTTTCTTTTGTTCTTTCTTCTTTTCTTTCTCTTTCCTTTTCCTTCTCTAGACCAAATTCTTCTGCTTCTCAGGTCAACATAGAAGGAAGCAAGGCTACTTCAATATCCCCTGAGTTATCAAGCCTATTGCTATAGAACAGAGAAAGAAGCAAACTCAACTCTCTGGGTCCCAAGTACAATCCCTGGACTATGGCTAAGGAATAGAATCACTGTACTGGCAGAGTAAGTCTTACAGCCACACTAAGGATGAGCAGGGGAAAGACAATTATTAGAAGAGGGGGAACTGAAGAGACATTCTCAAGGGAATCTTTTATAAGAAGCCGCCACGCCAAGTAATGTAGCTGGCAGATGTCCTCCATAAGATAAAGTGTGCCAAGGGACTCTGTCTCATGTAGTGTAGAAGCCATAGGAATCACGCCTTGATAAATATGCACAGCATGTATACAGTTGGTGTTCTATAACAATTAACAATAGTTAATGCTTATGACATTTAATATCTTCCATGAGCATTTAGGAGTCACAAAATCTCTATAAGGTAGTAATGTAGTTATCTCTATTTTAGAAATAAAAAAGCTCAGTTTTGGAGAAAAGAAGAGACCTGCTCAAGTTTATACAGCTAGTAAACTACAGTTTCAGAACTTGAATGTGGCTCTGTCTTAGACCCAGTGCTCTAGCCACTAAGATACGTTCTCTTTAATTCAGAAAATATGTAATATGCACCAAGCCCAATGCCAAGTGGAAAAATTCCAAATACACATTCCAGGCAATTAAAAGAAAAAATATAAAATAGAACCACCATTCTTACAGATGCAATATTTCAGCTTTGATTTCCCTCACCCACCCAAAATGAAGAGCTAACACTGCTCACCTTATTAGCCTCAAATGACTCCAGATGGCATTCCAGAACACATGCACCACTATTCAGCAGCCTTAAGAATAATCCAATACCATGAATCTTTTTCACCTTGACTTTCCAGGGAGGTCTTCCAAGTCCCTAAATATCCAACAGATAATTCTATGGCACAGACTGCCACTTACAGACAAAGGTCAAATAGCTGCTTAGTCCCTATGTCATGCCATCCATGGCACAAGAAGCATCTGTTGGATTTGGAATTCTAAGCATACTGCATGACTGAACTCAGGTTGTGTTGCTATTACTATGTTATAGGTGACACAGATGAACATTGGAATAGTTCATTTGGCCTATCAAACTCCAGAATCACAGGTACCTACCTCTCAGTTAAATAATCATACAAGAGATTTCAGAAAATCCAGTGCTGAAAGATTTCAGAGGAAAGGCCTATGCCTGCCTGCCTGACTCCTCCTTGTATCACAGAGCACTGTCCTCTCTCCTACAATGATGGTTATCAGACTACCCTCAAGCTTCCTGTTTTTGTGACTGTTTCCCCACTAGACTCTGTCTTCTTCACCACAGTATTTCCAGAATGTAGCATAGTGTCAGGCACATAATAACTCAGGAGGTGATCTACATGAGAATGGGAAGACAAGGAGGGAGGCAGTGGGGGAGGGAGAGGAGGAGGAAACAGGAAGGAAGGAAGGAAGGAAGGAAGGAAGGAAGGAAGGAAGGAAGGAAGGAAGGAAAAGAGGGAAGGGAGAGAAGAAAAGGGGAAGGAGGGAGGAAAGGAAGTAGGAAAGGAAGGGAGGGAGGAGAGAGGAGGAAGGAACGTAGAGGGAGGCTTGGGGGATGAAGAGAGTCTATGCGTCCTAACATCAAGGCAAGTTTTTGAGCAAGTCATATACAAACCTAGATGAATATCTATTAATACCCGGAGATCATTCGTTCTGACAAGGAGAAGATACCCTGAGTGGCCAATGGACTCCATCTATAATCCCTGGGCAGAGAAGAGCAAAGCCTAAAGTTAACCAAGGCTGAGTGCCTGTTACCCTCTATGAGAGGAATAACCTCAATCAACACTGTGTATATGAAAATGGCTAACTGAAGAGAATAGACATTTATTTCTCATTCTGAACCTGGCAAGGAGATTCTCCTAGGTATGCCAATTAAATTTCCATTTCTCATGTACCTTCAACTACTGTCTTAAGAAGAACCTGAGCCTACAAAGTAGGCACTCTGACCCTCACCAAGGAAATAGTGTTAATTGTTTGTCTTCGGGCTGTGGGGCTTCAGCAGTGTAAATTGAAAAAGTAAACCCAATTTGAGAGATATGCAAATGACAAACTGAAAGAAGAATATTTAGCGTTGTAAAAACACACACACACACACACACACACACACACACACACACACACAGCTCTCCTCCTCATTATCAAGGCTGTTTTTTTCCATAACCAGAAGGAAAAATGAATTGTTGGAAGCTCCTCAAAATGTGCAGCTGAGAGTGCCTTCATATTAATGAGGAAAATGATGCTGATTAATGGGTAGCCCAAAAGCAAGAAGGAAGCTTTCCGCCCTTCTGTAATCCTCCTGGCCTGGGAAAAGGTAGTCTACTGAGGTCTCCAGACAGAGCAAGAGCACAGTCCCCTTGGTCTGCTGCTGGCTAGAACACATGTGATCTGATCATGCTCCTTTCAGTTACACTAACAAACATGTCTAGTCCTGAACAAACTGGCCCCTGGGAATTAGACTGATTACAGAAATCCACAACCTTTCGAGCCTCCCTAACCTTAATTGATCAGGACTCCTCTATTGTAGCGCACAGCTAGTCCAGAAAAAAAGATTTTCTGAAAGTTTAGTTAAATGACAATATTGATTTTTACTCTTAATATTTTCTTAAATTCATCACATTTCCTACATTTGCTTGGTACATTACATGTTCCCATGGCTCTATGACCAGCATTGTGTAATAAGTTCTTTAACACAATCTAGCAAAGGATCATGACCCCCATTTTACGTAACAGAGTCCAAGTCACAGGGAAGTGGAAATACCCCTAACTAAGGAGTGAGAGGTGAAGTCTTTGACTCCTGGACTGGCAGTGCATCTTCTTAATAATGGCTCTGAACAAGACCTTCTATCTGAATTCACTACCTTCTGGGTCACATAAGCCACGAGCCACCCAGGAATGAGAAGGTCACCTTCTTTCCTAACAAATCACAAGGAAAATAGCCTCCTCTACCTGGTACGTAGTCTGCACACTGGCTGGTCTTTATTCTTCTCTGTACAAAGGAAGGCCCTTCTGTGAATAAGCAGAGGCCAGATTCCATATGCTACCCAGATCTGGGCACTGCCACCTGTACTCAAAGATTTATGTCCTCTGTAGCTCATGAGACATGCAATGGAGGAGTGTCCTAGACAAGCAAAGAAAGCCTTGGTGGCATGTGGAATCATGCTCTGGTCAAGAGCCCAGGCTTGAGAAGAACAGATATAATGAGGTCTGAAGCTCATACAATTCTGAGAGTCTGCTTTTAAAGAGAATGCAGAGTTACAAAAACAAAAGTTTCATATGAAAGCAAACATTTATAAAGACAAAATATATCACAATACACACATCATAAAAATCTGAAAAATACCATACAACCAAAATCAAGAAAAATAGCATCATTATTTGTATCAATTAAGTGCCTGTCATTCTTCTTTGGTACCTTTCCCTACATTTTGGGTTGTATATGCCAACAATTTTATGGAAGTTTTCAAGGTAGGGAAGAGAACGTCCCTTCTCTTTTCCTCTGCAGGGTCTCACCCAGGGTCTCCAGGGAGCATGTGCAGTGTGAGATCCAGGGCTGTGAGCAGCAAGGCAGACTCACAAGGTAGCACAGCCTCTGGCCTTGTGTCCTCCCATCAATACCAGGCAGGTCATCTCGGCAGGTGGCAGGAGAATCCTAGAAGCCACTCCTGCAACAGGACAGCAAACTACAACTTACCTCTGCAAAGAAGTGGCTGCCAGATATAAAACCCTAACTAATTGTAACCTCAAGGCAATTTCTCCTTAGCTGGATCCAAAAACTGTCTACAGCTACTCCACCAGCAACAGAACAATAGATATGTTTAGAGAAGTAAGGGAGAAAGAATGGTCTTAACGGATCATGGTTAAAGTATCTTAAATTTGCAAATTAAAAAAAAAAAAAAAAGAACATTTGAACATATTGCCAAGACCCCTCCTACATCTTGAAAGGGCCTGTGCAAGTCTAAATGTAAGCCTAAATGTAAGCCTGACTATCTTCATAAAGTCACCTCTGTGCCTGTCCTCAAACTCCCTGCTCTAGCAGGAGTGGGGAACCAGGAGAAAGCCCAGAGGTATCTTCATCTCTAACATACCAGGGGTTACAATTCTCTAAAGCACCTGGACTGTAATCACAGATAAGGCAAAAACTCTGCCTCAAGCATGGTCTGGAATGAACAGACCTTCATTATAGATTTTCATCCATACAGAACCTACTAAATCCCACACTACTTTCCCAGGACCAAGTAGATTCACTCATACCTCTTAACAACCGTACTTTTTCATGGAAGGAAAAAACCTACAAGTGCACGTCCATCATCTAAACTATTTAGCCCCAAACTTGAATCTTTATTTGGTACCCAGTGATCTGGGTACCTAAATAATAGAATTGCAGGGGCATGGAACTCAGTCCTAACATCAGTCCCCAGGCTCTGCATAACATGTAACATGGAGCCCCTGTATGAACAAACATGTGAATGTGTTATACAACATAGGAGCATTCTATTCAACCAAAGTGGAATCATCCCTTCAGGCAAGCAGAAGCACCCTAGGGTTCTCAACCCTCCCCACAGTCATCACTATGAATTTCGTTAAAGGCAGAGTATTTAAATAACTGGACACCTATTGATATGCTTCTCTTTTATTTCTGTATTTAGTTAAGTCAGTGGTTCTCACCAGGTACACAAGAAAACCACATAGGATGTACATTTAAAACCTTGTATATTTATGGCGCGCCTGGGTGGCTCAGTCGGTTAAGCGGCCGACTTCACCTCAGGTCATGATCTCGCGCTCCGTGAGTTCGAGCCCCGCGTGGGGCTCTGTGCTGACAGCTCAGAGCCTGGAGCCTGTTTCAGATTCTGTGTCTCCCTCTCTCTGACCCTCCCCCGTTCATGCTCTGTCTCTGTCTCAAAAATAAATAATTGTTAAAAAAAAATTTTTAAAACCTTGTATATTTTACTTATGAATAGTATAAAAGATTTTCATGTGTAGTTTTAACTATTTGTGATTTTCCCCTTACTCGTTGATATTTGAACCTAACCCACATAGATGTCATGAGACATTTTAATGAGTTTTTGTTCATTAAATCGGGAAAGTAAATAATTTTCGTTTTTAATGGATACTTATATGATAGACACTTTGGTGCTCTAACCTGGGAGTGGGGAGAAGCAGAATAGAAACAGTAGTGTGCAGCATCCTGATAAACTTCTCTAGACACAAAAGGAAATTGCATCTCTAATCTCCAAATCTGATTAAATATGAAAGAGAGAGGGGGTGGTGAGAAAGCTTCACATAATCTTGGGTAACTCTTGAAAGCTTCTGAGCTCCACATCACAGAGCTTTTAATTTGTATTCCATATTTCTCTTATAAATATGAACCTGTATATTACTCAAAGTGATTACATTTGGTAATAAACACTAAAAGACTTGAGCTTTTATTTTTTAATATGTTATTCAGATGGGAATGAAAATCATAAATTTCAAGCTTGCAAACAGCAGCGAGGAAGGATGCAGCAGGGACCCTAGAAATCAATGTTTATCCAGCTGTCTGGTCAAATCCCATGAAGGCAACTCCAAGAGACCATTCGCTGCTTCCAATCACTCTCTCGTTCCTAACAGGTTCTAAACTCAGGTTTCCTTTCATTTTCATTCTGAATTCTTTTACTCAGGGGTTATTCATATGTGTTTTTAAATTCTCATCTGAAATTGTTCTACTTATCTTTGATAATTGGTTTCCAGCTTGATTTCATTTATTCATTCCATCAACAAATATTTATTAAGCACCTACTATGTATCATAAATATTCTAGGCATTGGACAGACAGCTGTGGGCAAAAATCTCCATAACATCCTATTATAGTCAATCCTATGAAATTGATACTTTTATACACCAAAATGGTCAAGTATAAACAATCTCGTGTGGTTTAACCCATGTTGGGGAGATAGAAAATAAGCATAGTTGGTAAGAACTTTGGTAGGATATTAGAATCTCTTCTGAGGTTAGAGCCCTTGACAGTGCCCTCTCATTACACTCATCATTTTGGATGGACTCTTAACTTTACCTCCTGTCCCAGCCTTGAAAAATAAAGCTCCAGATACCCAGGAATCAGCAAAAAGCCCCAGGAGAAAAGCTACATTCAGTGATTTCCCCACCCTCTAGCTTCTGCTTTTACTGAGGTTTTAATAGGAGGTTTGACAAAAGACTGGTTCATTTAATAACATCTGAAATAAACTAAGTCATTGGTAAGTATTTGGGAACATTTTCATTATCTTATTACCTTCAGAATAATCACTCCTGATAAGCTGGAATTTGTTCAATTCTGATGCTTATGGATTTTAGTGTGGCGTTCCTCCTAACAGAATTGTGAAATAAAGTTCTCCTGAGATTTTAGGTGCTTCTATGACCTATTGGTGTACAAACCCCTGTGAACCTTCTGAGACTTATAAACATCCTTATACTGCCTAGGGGAAACTGTGTCTGGTACCAAGAGGCATTCTGATAAAGGAGGAGAATATGGCTTCACAGAATCAAATGATACTTAGAGCCCAATGCAGACTGAAACAGTGGGAAAAAGCCCTAAAGCTGGAGACAAATACCTCTTCCACTTATCAAAGTGTTAGCTTTGATATAGTATTATCTACCTGAGCCTCAGTTTACCATGAAAAACTAGGCTCTACCCCATACCCTGTTGAGTGAAAGAACATAAAAGTGTAAATAGAAAATATAAGTTCTTTGTAAACTCTGTAAGGAAGGGCAATTTTCAAAATGAGGAAACAAAATTAAAACAAAAACAAAAACCTGATTTAACCCAGGTATTAAAGGCAAAGTCCCCAGATGGCTAGACAGAGGATTTTTAGGCAGGTGGGGAAGGGAAGATCAGTGCACTTCAGCACGAGTTCACTAAAAACAGCAAAGAACCTATATCGATACACTGTCGGTGTTTGAGGGTTTACAATGCACTATGACAAAGCGAGAACACACCAAATGGAAAGAGCACTGGTTCGCTAACAGAACAGGTGTAGTTCACATCCTGGCACCACCACCTCCTAACAGTATGAGCCTGGGAAATGTAAAGGACTTGTCAGAACCTTTGTTCCTCATCAGATGATAAAAGTGCATATGGATTAAACACACTCAAATTCATAAAGTGTCTGCATATATAAGGGGCTGTATAGCAATAAACTCCTTACTTCATTGCATACATTATCACAGGTAGTCCTCATGTCAACCTTGTAAGGTAGATTTTTGTCTTTCTCATCTTAAAGATGAAGAAACTGACCTGTTTAAGAAAACATATAGACATAAGTAGAAAAACTTTGACACAAACCCAGCTCATTTCCAATACAGACTCAGGCATTTCCACTATACTACTGTTGCCTCCGCTGTAACAGATCAAGGCGAGTAGGGGTGAGTAGGGGTGAGTAGGGGTGAGCAGGGGTGATGGAAGAGAATTTTAAATAGAGTAACCAGCTGTCACCATCCTGGAGCAATTATAAACACATAGGCTGCCCAGAAGTGCTATCCTGACATTTAGATGATTGAGCCCCTGGCCCCAGAGATACAAACTACTGACCTGTCTTACCTGGGGATTTATTTGTTGTTATCTGGCACACATGTTTCTTACCAACATAGTTTGGGTTATTGCTATATTCAATTCACCAGGCTCAAACACTGTGATATCATCAATACACTGACCAACATGATCTGCCTGAGAAGCAGATGATGACATATAGCTGGACAGCTGAGTGAGGTAGCATCATTAAGGTATACTGCTGACCCCAGTAGATGAAAGCCAAACAATTTCGAATAATTTAGTAACAAGTATAGAGAAAAGGGCATTTTCTTGATCGATAGCTATATACCAGGGGCCAAGGAATGTGCTGATTTGCTCTAGGAATGAAACCACATCTGGAATAGCAGCTGCAATTAGAGTCTCTACCTGAGTTTATGATGATCCACTGTCATTCTCCAAGATGCATCTGTCTTCTTCACAAGAAACAAACTGAATGAAGATCTGGGAGGAAGCACAACACTGCCATCTTTCAGGTCCTTGGTGATGGCACTAACCTCTGAAATCTCTCCAGAGACACATTATGTTCTAAATCAACAAGTAATACACAGTATTGTTTGTCCCTTAGCCAGAGCTTACATGTCCTAAAAACAAGGGTTTTGAAAATGAGAGTGACTCCTTTCATTGATACTCCTAGTGATCCACAACAGAATGTTTTGCTTTATTCCCACTTTGGCCTTTTTTGGTCTACAAGACCTACCTCCCAAGGAAGGATGCTTCCATGAGGGGACACAACAATGCTTTACTAAAACTGGTAGTTGAGACAGCCACCAACAACTTTGAGCTCCTCCTGGCAGTAATTCAACAGGTGAAGAAGGCAGTTAATGTACTAACTAGGATATTGATGCCTCCAAGAAGATCCAGAGTTGCTACTGCATATTGGAAGTGAGGAAGAGTTCACCTTTGATTTACAAGAGTTCCCGAGGCATCTCTTAGTACTCAAGGTCCTTCCATTCAAGTTAATGGAAAATTTCAATAACTCAATACAGGCAGTAATATTAATACCCCAGACCCTTCAGGAATAAAGGTTTGGGTCACCTCACCTGACAAGGAATCAAAACCAGAAGAAGTACTTTGTTGAGATAAAGGAAGTACAAGTACAGAATGTGTAATAGAAAAAGGTAGTTAAAAATACCAGCTATAACCACATGGCCAGTTGCAGAAACAAGGACTATAATGATTTTAGTACTTCTTCATTATTTTAATATGAATATGTTTCAGTACATATCAACCAATTTTTTTCTTGTTTCTCCCATTCCCCTATTATCTAATGTAAGATACGGTAATGGTAGTTAAGTTTATCTCAGTACCTAAATTACAGGATATCAGAAGAAGAATGTGATTCAACAAGCACAGGATTACACATCGCCCAAAGACGAACAAAAAGAATTTGTACTCACTTTTGGAGAGAGGATGTGTTTTCAGTTGCATAAGGGATAGTTGCATTACATTAGGCTGAAACATGGACTTCCGATTGTATTCATTTGGAAAAAAAGTTCAGTTAAAAGATATATACACTGATGATCCACAGGGAGGGTGTGTCAATTTAGCTAAGCTGAAACTACGTTTCCCAGAATCCCTTTTCTGGCACAGCTTCAGGGTAGTAGGGGCTAAAGGAGACATCTGCACAAGATTTGGAAGGCAGCATAAAGCAGTAGACAGAAGTTCAGCGCTAGCAACCCTAGTGTCTCCTGTGCAGCACTGCTAACCTGTTGGCTCAACAGGCTGCCATGAGGCAATGGCCAGACTCCCAGGAACTCGAGCCCCCCTATGTCTTCCCCTACAGTTTCTGATTCTTGAGCCAAGTATGTGTTTATTTCTGTGAGGAAGGTGCCAGCTTCTCCTGCAGGTCACCTGCATGATCAAAGATGGAGTACTACAGGTAATGAGAGACTGCCGAGTGTTCCAGCCCATTCTGTGGGCTCCAGAACATCCTCATGGGTTCTCATTTGCCCTTGCTCTCCTCTATTTCACACCCAAAGTTTCTTCCCAACTGACTATCCTGCTGCTTCAGGCCCTAGAAATACACACAGAAGCAACAGCCTTTCATACTGTTTATCCTACAACTGCACAGCTCAAATCCCTACAAAAAATCCTTTTTTATATAATTTTTTACAGAAACCACTCCTAGTGTGTCTGCCTCTCTGATTCGCCCTAAGCGAACGGTACACAGATGGAAATGGCAGAGCTAGAACTCCCACCTAGCTCATTTCTAATCCTGATTCAGGGTACTTTCCACTAAATAACTGCCTCCACCATAATAACTCAAGGCCATGTAGCTGGAGGGTGTTGATGGTTTAAGACAGTATGTTGGCCATCACACTGCCTCTTGGAGAAATGGAGACATATAGACTGCATGAAAAACTTAGAGATATCAAGATGACTAAATGCCTGATGCAAAGGTGCAGATTAATGAACTGAAGTCAGCATGCAGAAGAGGTCCCTGGGAGCAAGTCCCCTCCCAGGGGCTAACTTCAACTTTGGCCCATTCAGCACTTTTAGCTAAAAATTGCTTAATAAAGACAGAAGGTGTGTTGATCAAATTTTCAGATGACACAAGGCTGGGCCAGCTAGCAGATATGCTGAGTGACAGAATCAAGAATCCAACAGATTTGACAGGATGAATAATGAGTCACAGCTAACAAGATGAAATCTAAGAGGATGGATATCAAGTTCTACTTTCCACAGAGCTGCCCTGGATGGAATAGATACTAGTGCCAGGCTATCACTTGAGCTCAGTGTGGGAAGAAATACACGATGCTGATGAGAGAGAGGTCTGCTTCAGGGGAATGCTCCTGAGTTCAAAAATTATCCTCAGAGACTTAGAGGCTTGGCTTAATAGAAGCCTTTGTGAAAAAGACACTGAGCTCAATACCAATCACCACCGTGATTAGGTTAGAGGATTCATCAGGTACACAGGCTTCATTACTCCAAGTATGATGTTCCAATACAGGTTGAAGATAGTTTTACAACTTTGACCTGCTCAAAACCACACAGCTGAGGCTTGGGATACAACCCTGCAGGACACACCTTAGTTACAAACCAGAATTTGACTAATAAAGATATAAATAAAAGTCATATGAAGAACATGTTAAGAAGAGTGATCATGAGACTTGGTTCAAATAATTCGAGAAATTTCATCTAGGGGAAAAATAGAATGTTATTGGTACTGCTAGAGAAAAGATGGATTGAAACTATACAAAGGAATACTATAATCACTATAAACAATAAGCACATAATATAATGGTTAAGTAGGGCTCTGGAGCCAAACTACTGAGATTATGGCTCATAATACACTCCCCAGCCATTTGACTTGAGCAAATTACTCAATTTTCTTGGCTTCAGCTTTCTCATTTATAAAATGGGAAAGACCAGGATATCCCCCTCATACCTTTGTTATAGGGATTAATTAAGCAAAAGCAAATAGTACCTACCTCACCTGGAAGTTGTGGATATTAAATGGTGCAACACACTTATAAAACATCTAGAAGAGTCACATGGTCAGAGGTCAATAAATTTTTGCTAGTATTTATTATTATAAAGAAGTGCATTTGATGTTTAGAGCTATCCCCAAACAGAATGCCCTGGAATGAGAGGAAGCATCATCTTGTGCCTGAATGTGTTTAAACTAAGACAGGCTTCCCATTGATCAGGGATATCTTAGAGTGGTATTCCCGTACATGTGAATCCCCTTGGTATCTTATTAAACAGTGAGTTCTGATTCAGCAGGTCTGTAGTGGGGGCCTGAGTGTCTGCATTTCTAAAAAGTTCCCAGTAGTTGCTGGCACTGCTGGTGTAGTTACCCCATTCTGAGTAGCAAGACTGAAGATCTCTTCCACTCAGTGGGAAGGAAAAATGCTTTCCATTCTAAAACACTCTTGTTTTGTGATGTTTTTCATTCATGTTTTCTCATCAATCTGAGAATGATAAATATATTGAAGCTACATTATAACTGAGTAATCTAAAGCAAACAACTTAACTGCACACCTTGTTTGATATAATCTGCAAAGCACTTTTTAAGAAATGAGTACTTTTTACATCAAAATCCAAAGTCCTCAGATGGAAGCTGATCTACTTCAGCAGAGGGTTTCATTTCCTAATTGGCTAAACATCTGTTCCAGTTCTGAGCACAGATTTATCTTTATCAAATACTGATTGGTCTTTGGCTCCTGCCAGCTGCTTTGTCCTGGTGTGATGGGGAACAAAGTAGGGCAGCTGTGTGATGTCAGGAAGCCTCAGGAGGAAGGCAAAGAAGGGCAAGAGAAGCAGAAAAAAAAGAGACTCACAAGCTATTGGCAGGAAAAAAGCAATAGCAAACTCTACTGGATTCAAGGCTTGAAAGAATCAGATCTGGTGCTAGGAGGACCCTTAGAGATCACCTGACTCATTCTTTTCAGTTTTCATATAGTGGAACAAAGTTCCTATGAAAGGCTCCAACTTTCTAAAAGTAACACATGGAATGAACATGAGAAATGGAAACCAGGCCATGCAGTTCCTAGACCGTGCTCATCCCACTGGCACAGCTTGCCTCCTATCTCCTCCTGGGACTCCTACCCCAGCGATGCTGCTTGGTCTACCCATGATTTCTTTTCATGTTTCAGTTGTCCTCTAGAGTAAGGAAGATTGAGAAAGATTCTGAGGATACAAGTTAGAGAGCACACAGTTGTTTTTTATTCAAGTTAGTTTCTTAAGATGAAACTGCTCCAAAAGATTTGAAAAGTATTTTCCTATCATTCACATTGTTCTCTGCAGCAAGTATAACACAGAAACTCATGACCTTGACATGTTCTCAATAGCCAAGAGGCCAGAGTCAAGCAATGGTTCCCAATATTTGCCCCACTGAAGATCTCTTGGTTCTCTTCAGCCTCCTTTTTCAGTCATGAACTTTCCTCACTGCAATAAGGGTAGAATTAAAAGGAGACATACTAGCTTTCCTTTTTGTGAAGATCAGGTTAGAAAAACTCAGAAGCTTTGGCCAGGGAAGGAGGGAAACCAAAAAGCCACATGGGATTACTTCAAACCCAGACACCCTCATTTCTCCCAACTCTTGTATCTTTATACCAGTTGAGAGCTCAGACATTCTTGGCAGAGAACTAAAAGTCATTAATTCATACTAACATGAAATAACTAGCATCAGCACTTCTCCTGAGAGGCTAGGTTCTTGAGGGCTCTCCTACCTGGGGGAGGTTGTCTGGTTTGGTTTTCTACAATTCTCTGATCACCTGTAAGTGGAGTTTTTCCACTCTTTACCTCCAACATCCTGTGCAGCTGTTTAGGATAAAGTGTTATCTCTGTATATGACCTAATCACCCCCTATAACTTGGCTCCATTTCTCTCTTTTTTACAAAAATTTTTGAACATTTATTTTGGAGAGACAGAGATAGAGTGTGAGCAGAGGAGAAGAAGAGAGAGAGGGAGACACAGAATCCAAAGCAGGCTCCAGACTCTAAGCTGTCAGCACAGAGCCTGATGCGGGGATCCAACTCACCAACCCTGAGATCATGACCTGAGCTGAAGTCAGACACTTAACCAACTGAGCCACCCAGACGCCCCTCCATTTCTCTCTTTATAAATTTGCTGAAAATGAAAATAACAGATTAACCTTAACCACCCATCACTTAAACAAGAGAAGATACATTATTTATTGCCATAAGTACATTTTATTTTTTTTTTATTTTTTTTTTATTATATGAAATTTATTGTCAAATTGGTTTCCATACAACACCCAGTGCTCATCCCAAAAGGTGCCCTCCTCAATACCCATCACCCACCCTCTCCTCCCTCCCACCCCCCATCAACCCTCAGTTTGTTCTCAGTTTTTAACAGTCTCTTAAGCTTTGGCTCTCTCCCACTCTAACCTCTTTTTTTTCTTTTTTCCTCCCCCTCCCCCATGGGTTCCTGCCAAGTTTCTCAGGATCCACATAAGAGTGAAACCATATGGTATCTGTCTTTCTCTGTACGGCTTATTTCACTTAGCATCACACTCTCCAGTTCCATCCACGTTGCTACAAAAGGCCATATTTCATTTTTTCTCATTGCCACGTAGTATTCCATTGTGTATATAAACCACAATTTCTTTATCCATTCATCAGTTGATGGACATTTAGGCTCTTTCCATAATTTGGCTATTGTTGAGAGTGCTGCTATGAACATTGGGGTACAAGTGCCCCTATGCATCAGTACTCCTGTATCCCTTGGATAAATTCCTAGCAGTGCTATTGCTGGGTCATAGGGTAGGTCTATTTTTAATTTTCTGAGGAACCTCCACACTGCTTTCCAGAGCGGCTGCACCAATTTACATTCCCACCAACAGTGCAAGAGGGTTCCCGTTTCTCCACATCCTCTCCAGCATCCATAGTCTCCTGATTTGTTCATTTTGGCCACTCTGACTGGCGTGAGGTGATACCTGAGTGTGGTTTTGATTTGTATTTCCCTGATAAGGAGCGACGCTGAACATCTTTTCATGTGCCTGTTGGCCATCCGGATGTCTTCTTTAGAGAAGTGTCTATTCATGTTTTCTGCCCATTTCTTCACTGGGTTATTTGTTTTTCGGGTGTGGAGTTTGGTGAGCTCTTTATAGATTCTGGATACTAGCCCTTTGTCCGATATGTCATTTGCAAATATCTTTTCCCATTCCGTTGGTTGCCTTTTAGTTTTGTTGGTTGTTTCCTTTGCTGTGCAGAAGCTTTTTATCTTCATAAGGTCCCAGTAATTCACTTTTGCTTTTAATTCCCTTGCCTTTGGGGATGTGTCGAGTAAGAGATTGCTACGGCTGAGGTCAGAGAGGTCTTTTCCTGCTTTCTCCTCTAAGGTTTTGATGGTTTCCTGTCTCACATTCAGGTCCTTTATCCATTTCGAGTTTATTTTTGTGAATGGTGTGAGGAAGTGGTCTAGTTTCAACCTTCTGCATGTTGCTGTCCAGTTCTCCCAGCACCATTTGTTAAAGAGGCTGTCTTTTTTCCATTGGATGTTCTTTCCTGCTTTGTCAAAGATGAGTTGGCCATACGTTTGTGGGTCTAGTTCTGGGGTTTCTATTCTATTCCATTGGTCTATGTGTCTGTTTTTGTGCCAATACCATGCTGTCTTGATGATGACAGCTTTGTAGTAGAGGCTAAAGTCTGGGATTGTGATGCCTCCTGCTTTGGTCTTCTTCAAAATTCCTTTGGCTATTCGGGGCCTTTTGTGGTTCCATATGAATTTTAGGATTGCTTGTTCTAGTTTCGAGAAGAATGCTGGTGCAATTTTGATTGGGATTGCATTGGATGTGTAGATCGCTTTGGGTAGTATTGACATTTTGACAATATTTATTTTTCCAATCCATGAGCAGGGAATGTCTTTCCATTTCTTTAAATCTTCTTCCATTTCCTTCATAAGCTTTCTATAGTTTTCAGCATACAGATCCTTTACATCTTTGGTTAGATTTATTCCTAGGTATTTTATGCTTCTTGGTGCAATTGTGAATGGGATCAGTTTCTTTAGTTGTCTTTCTGTTGCTTCATTGTTAGTGTATAAGAATGCAACTAATTTCTGTACATTGATTTTGTATCCTGCGACTTTGCTGAATTCATGTATCAATTCTAGCAGACTTTTGGTGGAGTCTATCGGATTTTCCATGTATAATATCATGTCATCTGCAAAAAGCGAAAGCTTGACTTCGTCTTTGCCAATTTTGATGCCTTTGATTTCCTTTTGTTGTCTGATTGCTGATGCTAGAACTTCCAGCACTATGTTAAACAACAGCGGTGAGAGTGGGCATCCCTGTCGTGTTCCTGATCTCAGGGAAAAAGCTCTCAGTTTTTCCCCATTGAGGATGATGCTAGCTGTGGGCTTCTCATAAATGGCTTTTATGATCTTTAAGTATGTTCCTTCTATCCCGACTTTCTCAAGGGTTTTTATTAAGAAAGGGTGCTGGATTTTGTCGAAGGCCTTTTCTGCATCGATTGACAGGATCATATGGTTCTTCTCTTTTTTTTTGTTAATGTGGTGTATCACGTTGATTGATTTGCGAATATTGAACCAGCCCTGCATCCCAGGGATGAATCCCACTTGATCATGGTGAATAATTCTTTTTACATGCCGTTGAATTCGATTTGCTAGTATCTTATTGAGAATTTTTGCATCCATATTCATCAGGGATATTGGCCGGTAGTTCTCTTTTTTTACTGGGTCTCTGTCTGGTTTAGGAATCAAAGTAATACTGGCTTCATAGAATGAGTCTGGAAGTTTTCCTTCCCTTTCTATTTCTTGGAATAGCTTGAGAAGGATAGGTATTATCTCTGCTTTAAACGTCTGGTAGAACTCCCCTGGGAAGCCATCTGGTCCTGGACTCTTATTTGTTGGGAGATTTTTGATAACTGATTCAATTTCTTCGCTGGTTATGGGTCTGTTCAAGCTTTCTATTTCCTCCTGATTGAGTTTTGGAAGAGTGTGGGTGTTCAGGAATTTGTCCATTTCTTCCAGGTTGTCCAATTTGTTGGCATATAATTTTTCATAGTATTCCCTGATAATTGTTTGTATCTCTGAGGGATTGGTTGTAATAATTCCATTTTCATTCATGATTTTATCTATTTGGGTCATCTCCCTTTTCTTTTTGAGAAGCCTGGCTAGAGGTTTGTCAATTTTGTTTATTTTTTCAAAAAACCAACTCTTGGTTTCGTTGATCTGCTCTACAGTTTTTTTAGACTCTATATTGTTTATTTCTGCTCTGATCTTTATTATTTCTCTTCTTCTGCTGGATTTAGGCTGCCTTTGCTGTTCTGCTTCTATTTCCTTTAGGTGTGCTGTTAGATTTTGTATTTGGGATTTTTCTTGTTTCTTGAGATAGGCCTGGATTGCAATGTATTTTCCTCTCAGGACTGCCTTCGCCGCGTCCCAAAGCGTTTGGATTGTTGTATTTTCATTTTCGTTTGTTTCCATATATTTTTTAATTTCTTCTCTAATTGCCTGGTTGACCCACTCATTCGTTAGTAGGGTGTTCTTTAACCTCCATGCTCTTGGAGGTTTTCCAGACTTTTTTCTGTGGTTGATTTCAAGCTTCATAGCATTGTGGTCTGAAAGTATGCATGGTATAATTTCAATTCTGGTAAACTTATGAAGGGCTGTTTTGTGACCCAGTATATGATCTATCTTCGAGAATGTTCCATGTGCACTCGAGAAGAAAGTATATTCTGTTGCTTTGGGATGCAGAGTTCTAAATATATCTGTCAAGTCCATCTGATCCAATGTCTCATTCAGGGCCCTTGTTTCTTTATTGAGCGTGTGTCTAGATGATCTATCCATTTCTGTAAGTGGGGTGTTAAAGTCCCCTGCAATTACCACATTCTTATCAATAAGGTTGCTTATGTTTATGAGTAGTTGTTTTATATATTTGGGGGCTCCGGTATTCGGCACATAGACATTTATAATTGTTAGCTCTTCCTGATGGATAGACCCTGTAACTATTATATAATGTCCTTCTTCATCTCTTGTTACAGCCTTTAATTTAAAGTCTAGTTTGTCTGATATAAGTATGGCTACTCCAGCTTTCTTTTGGCTTCCAGTAGCATGATAAATAGTTCTCCATCCCCTCACTCTCAATCTAAAGGTGTCCTCAGGTCTAAAATGAGTCTCTTGTAGACAGCAAATAGATGGGTCTTGTTTTTTTATCCATTCTGATACCCTATGTCTTTTGGTTGGCGCATTTAATCCATTTACATTCAGTGTTATTATAGAAAGATACGGGTTTAGAGTCATTGTGATGTCTGTATGTTTTATGCTTGTAGTGATATCTCTGGTATTTTGTCTCACAGGGTCCCCCTTAGGATCTCTTGTAGGGCTGGTTTAGTGGTGACAAATTCCTTCAGTTTTTGTTTGTTTGGGAAGACCTTTATCTCTCCTTCTATTCTAAATGACAGACTTGCTGGATAAAGGATTCTCGGCTGCATATTTTTTCTGTCTAGCACACTAAAAATCTCGTGCCAATTCTTTCTGGCCTGCCAAGTTTCAAAAGAGAGATCAGTCACGAGTCTTATAGGTCTCCCTTTATATGTGAGGGCACGTTTACCCCTTGCTGCTTTCAGAATTTTCTCTTTATCCTTGTATTTTGCCAGTTTCACTATGATATGTCGTGCAGAAGATCGATTCAAGTTCCGTCTGGAGGGAGTTCTCTGTGCCTCTTGGATTTCAATGCCTTTTTCCTTCCCCAGTTCAGGGAAGTTCTCAGCTATTATTTCTTCAAGTACCCCTTCAGCACCTTTCCCTCTCTCTTCCTCCTCTGGGATACCAATTATGCGTATATTATTTCTTTTTAGTGTATCACTTAGTTCTCTAATTTTCCCCTCATACTCCTGGATTTTTTTATCTCTCTTTCTCTCAGCTTCCTCTTTTTCCATAACTTTATCTTCTAGTTCACCTATTCTCTCCTCTGCCTCTTCAATCCGAGCTGTGGTGGTTTCGATTTTGTTTTGCATTTCATTTAAAGCGTTTTTCAGCTCCTCGTGACTGTTCCTTAGTCCCTTGATCTCTGTAGCAAGGGATTCTCTGCTGTCCTGTATACTGTTTTCAAGCCCGGCGATTAATTTTATGACTATTATTTTAAATTCACTTTCTGTTATATTATTTAAATCCTTTTTGATCAGCACCATAAGTACATTTTAGCAACAGAAATATACACATCAGCAAAAGCAGAGCCCCAACTACTGTCCTTGAGAGATTTCCTGGATCGTGCATGCACTTATTTGTCACTGCTACACAGCATTGATGATCCAACCTCTAGCATTCAGCCAAAATCAGGAATTCAGGAGCTGCAACTCAATGGTGAGGTGACATATGGTTCTCTGTATTTAGTTGTTTGGGTAATTTTTCACTGTGTCTATAAAAATAAAAGGCTGTCATTCATTTATAAACCTATCCAAATATAGATACATGAATAGGCAGCAAAAACTACAGGTAACAGGAACAGTCTGAGCAGGCTATTGGCATCTTCAAAGTGATTATTACCTAGGATTTGAGAACTAAAAAGGGTCTTGGGGGAGCTACACATTACTTTACGTTTATTTTTGCTGAGATGTCTCCCCAACATTACTTTAGGTTACAAACCAGCTCCATGTTTACATCAATGCATAGGAGTAGTAAACATTTGATCCTACAAGTGTGTAGCAGCAAATGTGTTAAGCATTTGAAACAGATTGTGTTGGCTACACAAACACAACCTAGCAAGTCCTGCTGCCAACTTGTAGTCCTGTGTTTTTCAGCCCACTTTGGACCTCAGTGTCCACAACAGTGGGAAGTAACACGGTCAGTGTCGGAACAACTTCCCACAGAGAAGAGAGGTTCACATGGTTGAGTTAAAGAACTAAAGTTTTCCTCAGTATTCAGGCATTCCCTTATGGGTATTTTTCATGGAAGCCTTGGTATCTTTCTTCTTCTTTTGGACAGGCCAAGTCTTAAAGAGTGACAGCAGGAAAGAAGACTGTATAGAATGATCTATGTGAAATGGCCCCTATCGGTTTGCTTGTAGCTCTAAAGTTAGAACTAAGAGCCCTCTTATCCATATTTGCATGCAATTTTCTGAGTTTGCTTTAATGGATATGACATTTCATTAATTCTGATTGTGTACTCAAGCCAAATCACATGCAGTTTAGTTCCATTTACTGACAAAAAATAGAAGCTGAAAAATTCTAAGTCAGAGTAATAACTGAAGGTATGTAATTACTCATTACCCAATCAGCTACCAGGTTCAAGGGGCAAGAATGGTTTGGAGATAAACTGCAACTTTTGTGAGTGAATCTGACAGGCTGGGTTAGTAGGTGTGTTTCTTTTGATTAATGACACAAGGAAGAAAGGTTTAGGAAAGGTGTTTCCACTGATTCTGCTACTTCTAGGCTGACCCTTAAAATGTTTCTACTAGTTACCAAGGAAAACATAAATTATAGTGAGCAAAATGTGAATTTTGTAAAAACATATAAAAATGTTACATCTTTAAATTCTCTGCTGTAATTTAAAACAAACTAAAAATAGTAAATCCTAGGATATGCCAAAATGGGTCATTTGGCTACATATCTCAACTTTTTCAGAAAATTCACTTATTTAAATATAGAAAAAAATACAATTAGAACTATTCATCATGGTTAATTAACATAAGAGTTTGCATACAACGTAGTTACTGCATGGGTTTTGAAATCCTTCAATATTTTTCCAACAGATCAGATTTTTGGGTATAGAGCATACATTTGCCTGGTTATTGATGAAATAGGCCCAAGAGAACTCTTTCCAGGTTCTTGACCTCCATGAGCTTCCTACTTAGAAGGTCATAAAAAGATAGCCACACACACACACACACACACACACACACACACACCATAATCTCACAGTGTCCAGTGAATTGACATAGTAGGGGGACAGTGCTGAGAAAGAAAGAAATCTTTGATCTTTAAATTGTTTGGGGGGAGTTCACAAAGGGGTAAGGCCTACATGGGGCCTAAGGATGAGCTGAGATGCGTTCCAGAGAGAGAAGAGTTTGAACAGTATGGTGATAGAAATGATCATGATTTGGGGAGAAGAATTATATAGTAAGGTGACAGCAAGAAAATTCTTATTCATAAATATAGATGGGGTCCCATGGGGGGTGGTAGATGGAGAGATATTCTGATATGAAAACCATTAGTTTAATGTAGAGCCATCAGATTGTTTACTCCAGGTACTGATACACTAGAAGTTTTTTGTTTGTTTTTGTTTTTCTGAAACAGTGGCCTAAGCACTCTCCGTTAAGAATTGAAGGAAGAATACAGTCATAAAGACTTGTTATGTGTTTGTGATAGCTAGGAGATGATGAAAGCCTGAACTGGAGGGGTGGCAAAGGCAAAAGAGAAATGGAAGCAAGAAACAATAAAAAAGAGACTCATCAGGATTTAGGGACTGGATATGTATTTGAGGTGATGGCTCTGAGTTGTTCATCCTGACCAGGAAGTCAGGAAAAAGAACCAGGTTTAAGGTAAGATAACAGATTCTTGGCAGGGAGATATGCTATAGAGAATGGAAAGTATGTGGTGTATACACAAACAAAAACCTGAAGCAGGAAGCTGTGTATGTAGGTTTGAAGCAGAAGTGAGCATCCAGGTCTAGGTCTGGGGTGTAGACAATGATGAGCTAGGCAAGGTTAAAGTTAAGTCTAGCACCAGTTATGCCTCCCCCAGTGCTGATGCTGAAGTAGATCCTACATATATTCTGAATGGCAGGAGTTCATTCCCCAATCCTCCCTTACTATGTAACCCTTGTCCTGGCCAAACACAGGACGGGCAACCAGGAAGGATGCCAGTATCCATCTGTTAATTGAAGATGAGAAGAGCTATGTGTGGAGGAAAAGTGTTTCAGCCTGTTCAGGCAGATATAGCAAAAACACCACCAACTGGTTGGCTTATAAACAACAAATATTTATTTCTCACAAATTCTGCAGGCTATAAAATCCAAGATCATGGTGTCAGTGTACTCTGGGTCTGGCAAGGCCCCATTTCCTCATTGATGGCCTTCTTTGTAATATCACATGGCAGAAGGGAGGAAGGAGCTCTCTGGGACCTCTTTTAGAACAGCACTAATCCACTACTTGCCAAGGGCACCACCTCTTAATATCACCTTGTGGGGGTATATTTTAACACATGAATTCAGGGGGACACAAACATCCAGTCTATGGCAGAAAGAGTCCTGTTAATATTCTGTTGTGGAAGTCCAGCAGCTGGCCTGCTGGGGCAGAAGCTGGTTTAGGAGTAACTACAGTAGATTGTGTTGAATGTAATCATGAAATCTGAGAGTCAGAGCACATTCGATGGTAGTTTTTAAACTTTGTGTGGATTTTTTTTAATGAAAACTTAAATGAAATGTAAACAGCTAAGCTGTTCCCATTGGAGATTGAGAGTAGGGTCTACAGGAGTCCAGGAGACACATTCAAAAAGTTTGTTCTAGGCCAGCTGACTTGTTTTATACATTTGGGTACTAAAGCCAAGATTAGGGAGCTCAGAAAACATAGGTAAGCTGGGACTGTGACATAGGGCTACAGGAGCCCAGACCAGGAACTGTTATGCTGCTCTAGAGAAAGAGGGAGGGGGCCCAATTCTACTCTCTATTACATCATCCATTAGTGAAAGTTTCCTTATAAAATCAGTAAAAGCACATTGAATATCTTTACCCAGTATCCACTTCCTCCCACCAACACACACACACACACACACACACACACACACACACACACACAAAGGGGTTCATCCTCAGTGATTCAGGAAGGAGAAGCTGGGAGGAGGGGGCATTAGGTAAGGGCAGGGGCTCTGCAAGTTCAAGCCCACCTCCAGTGCTAGATCAAGTGAAGCCAACATCTGCAGAATCCCCAGGCTGCCCTAGGTGGAGGCCATGCCTCCTTATGTTCCCTTAACTCCAGCAGGTAGTTCTTAGCATTCAGCCTCCAAATAGCCTTTACACATATAAGAGAATATCTCTCCATTCAGAATCCCTATTCCAAATCTCATCACCACAAAGTATTCTGCAGAGCTAATGTTACCCCGTTCTGGCTTCAGGGAGAGGTTGCCTGGGGCCTTCTCCCACTTTGAGAAGATAGCAAGAGTCTAATTTGCTGTGAACTGTCATGAGCAATAAAATGTTCATTAACTTTAATTGTAAACACTTTAAGTCCCAATCATTGTAATGAAATGATAAATTCAAAAATCAAGACTTAAGTACCCTTTAAAATTTTCATATCTTCTATATTCACCTGGTGTCTTAAACCAGACATAGTCAAATTAAACAGTACACTGCCTAAATCCCCTCCCCACTTCCATCTGACAAAACCTTACCCATTTTTCAAGGCCCAGCTCAGCTCCTCTTATCCTCCTCAACTGCAAGGAATCTGCCCACTTATGGCACCCAAAGCACTTTTGTAGTATTCCTGATAATGGCACTTGTTTTGATGATATGTTTTATTCGTTCCAAGTACACTGAGGTACTTGCCAATCAGTATCACATCTTGAGCATCCCTATCATTTCAGCCCCAGAAATAGTGTTTCCTGCCCAGGAATTCTCCAAGATAATTGTAGGTGGATTGAATCAGTGGTGTAAATCTTTTTGAAAAGCCAGTGAAAATTCATTATGAGAGCCTCAAAGATGCTTTAATTTGCTTAGCCTATATCTTCATCTGGATTATACATCACACTGACAATTCTAATATTACATACATCATTTTGCTATGCAATATCATACCTAACACTAATTATCTATATTTTTGCTAGCTGTGATACTTACATGCTGTAGTGGAATACCTGGGTTAAGATACCCAATTTTATACTTGAACTTAAAGTCACCTAGTGCTTCATATAGTAGGCTTCAGAAAAAAGTCATGATCTATATCATTGAGAAAAGAATGGACTTGAAACAAACATTTAAAATCCATGTTTCTAAGGTAAAAGTATGCATTCAAGTTATCAGAAAAGAAATTCATTTAATTTTTTGTCTTAAAATGTCTTTTTATGCAAAACACAAAAACTGAGACATAACATACATTTGTACATGACGATAAAAAATAACAGAAAGTTTACAAAACCTTGGTCACTGCCATTACCATTCAGTGGCTCTGGGACTGAGTGGGCTGGCATTCTGAAAGCTACCTCAGGGTAGGCCCCAGGTCCTATGGGAAGGCAGTTGGCCAGCCTTTTGACAAATCCCCTCAGTCCACATGCCCACCCCTGAGCCTCTGGAGGACAGGGTGCAGGTTTTACCTGTGGACTCCCAGGTGCCCGTCACACCTCAGAAATGCCCAGGCGACACACCTGAGGAATCCCCAGGACCTATACTCTCTTTGTGATATGGGGGAACCCTGGAGGATTAGTCTGTAACCTTGAGAAAAAGTGGCTTATCAGTCTAGCTTAAAGGATGCAGTTCTGGACTGATTTTTTCTGCCCTCCCTAAGAGTCATACAAATGAAATATTGCTGATGATAGAGGGAAGAATAGGGTGAAAAGAAATTCATTTTAATCCCTTTTGGTGGGCCAAGTGGGAATGGGCCCAAGAGCTGGGGACTTAGCCTCTCAGCCAAATCAAAATGCACAAGTCATGTAATTTTTGTTTCATTCTTACTGTGGTTAGAATAGTAATTAAAAACTGTCTGTCCATAGGTTATAATGTCTTCATTTGTAAAAATGATGACTCTTGATTTTTTCTGCCCTGAAACTACTACGATTAATTATCTACAATGACTAGACTGAATGATCCCTAACAAACCATCTTGCCTTTTTGCTGGTGGAACTAGTCCTATAAAAGTAGAGTTGTGCCTTCCAGGGAAGATGGCAGAGTAGGAGGATCCTGGGCTCACCTTTTCCCATGGATGCAACAGACAACACCCATGTCAGGGTAAATAACCTGGAAAACAACAGGAAGACTGGCAGAACAGACTCTCCGCAGCCAAATGGAGAAAAGGGGCCACATCAAAGAAGATAGGAAGGGTACAGACTGGGTCGGGAGCCAAAATGACCCTTGGAACTGTCCCCAGGAGGGAGGGACACCGAGAGCATGGAGAAGGGAGAAGACCAGACCCCATAGCAGGCATTCCAAGCATGGGGGGCCTGCACTGGGAAGATGAATCCCTATAACATTTGACTTTGAAAACCAGAGGGGCTTAACTACTCGATTTCTTACAATCAGTAGTATTTAACACCTGGAACTTTATAAATCATGGATATAGCTCTGGGAGAGGCAGAGGACAACAGGAAAATGAGTCATCCCCACCTTCAAAGACATAACACAACAGAACAAATAGCCCTGCCAAGACACAGCTTAGAAGCAGCAGTTTGAAAAATGCCTGGGATATTCAGGAGAGATATTTGTTTCCTAATCTCAAAGCATATGCTGAAGGGGCAGGGATCTTTAAAAGGTTTCTTTAAGAATAAAAGAGCTGGTGGGTGCCATTTCCCTTCTCCACTATCCAGTCTGATACACTGACACCTGCAAGAACTAGCACAGCTGCAAGCAGCAAGTACAGGTCCCCTCCCACAGCAGACCTGGAGCACATATCTGGAGAACACTAAGTGCTCTGCCCATGTGCCCTCCCTCTCCTACCGGGCCTCAAGAAATCCAACTAAAGTAGCACCACAAGCATGGCAGTGTGTAAGCAGCCCCAACACAAGTCAGTGCCACTCCAAAATGACTCATGCCCCAATACTGGAAGGTAACTACACATACCAACTCCTCTGTGACCCCAACACATCTAATCTGACTGCAGGACATGCTCACCAAGGAAAATTTCTCAGGGGACAACACAGGGACAGTCCCATACAGTTCAGTGCAGTGCAACTCTGGCAAATGCTTGCTCTGATCCAACTCACGACCAAAGTATCCACACTGGTGCAATAAAAGCATGGGGAACAACCCCTGCCCATAACAGGTAAAAGAGCCATTGCAGATGCCTGGAGTAAAGGCAAAGGTGGCTCAGCACAACAGCAGGGTACATTCAACACACATAGAGGCTGCACCTGAAGCGCCAGGTTCAAATGAACGGGGGACATTGCACTGTAGGGCACTAAAGACCTCTGCCTCATAAGGCCGCTACCTTTAAGAGCAGGAGACATAGCTGAGTCAGATCCTAACATATAAAAACAGACAAAGAGTTAGACAAAATGAAGAGAAAGTGGAATATGCCCAAAATAAAAGAACAGGGCAGCATCACAACAGCAGAGCTAAACAAAATGGAGGTAAGTAATATGCATGAGAGAAAATTGAAAGTAATTGTCATAAAGATACTCACTGGATTCAAGAATGGAGTTAAGGACCTCAGTGAGACCTTCAAAAAAAGAGACAGAAACATAAAAAAGAACCAATCAGAGATGAAGAACTCAATAACTAAAATTAAAATATACTAGAAGGAATAAGTACTAGACCAAAGGAAGCAGAAAAATGGATGAGCAACTTAGAGGACAAAGCAATAAAAAGCAATCGAGTGAAAAGGAGAGAGAAAAAAAATAATACAATCAGAAGAGACTTAGAGAACTCAGCTACACCATCAAGTGTAATAATATTTGCATTATAGGGATTCCCAAAGAAGAAGAGGAAATAAAAGGTCCAGAAATTTTATTTAAAGAAATAATAGCTGAAAACTTCCTAACTATGGGAAAGGAAAGAGAAACCTGATCCAGGAGGCACAGAGATACCCAGCAAAATCATCCCAAGGAAGTCTACACTAAGACACATAGTAATTAAGTGGCAAAAAAGTAATGATAAAGAGAGAATTTTAAAAACAAAATAGTTACATACTAGGAAAACCTCTTAAGGCTATCATTGGATTTTGCAGCAGGAATTTTGCAGGCCAGAAATGAGTGACATGATATACTCAAAGTGCTGAAAGGAGAAAAAAACAAAAAAACTGCAACCAAGAGTACTCTACCCAGCAAAGCTATCATTCAAAGTAGAAGGAGAGATAAAAAGTTTCCCAAAGAAAAGTTAAAGAAATTCATCACCACTAAATTAGCCCTAAAGAAATTAATTGTGACTTTTTGAGTGGAAAGAAAAGACCCTAAGAAACGTAGGAAACACAAAAGCAGTAAAACTAAGTGTGTGTGTGTGTGTGTGTGTGTGTGTGTGCGCGCGTGTGTGTGTGTGTATAAATCAGTCAAAGGATCCACAAAATAAAAGGATATAAAAGATGATACCATGTACCTCAAACATGTTGGAGGAGAGGAATAAAAATGTAGTGCTTTTAGAATGGATTCAAACTTAAGCCACCATCAATTTAATATATACTACTATATGCCAAAAGATGTTATATACAATTAATATGAAAACCATAAATCAAAAACCAGTATTAGATATGCAAAATATATAAAGAGCAAGGAATCCAAATCTATCACTAAAAAAAAAAAAGCCAGCAAACCATGAGGGAAGAGAGCAAGAGAGGAAAGGAACAGAGAAGAACTACAAAAACAACCACAAATCAAATAACAAAATGGCAATAAGTGCATACCTATCAATAATTACTTTGAGCATAAATGGACTAACCACCCCTATCAAAAGATATAAGGTGATGGAATGGATAAGAAAGCAAGACCCATCTATATACAGCATATGAGACTCACTTCAGACCTAAATACACATTCAGATTGAAAGTGAAGTTGTGGAAAAGCATTTATCATGCAAATTGAGGTGAAAAGAAAGCCATGGTAGCAATGCTTATATTGGACAGAACAGACTTTAAACAAAAGACTGGAACAAGAGACAAAGAAGAACAGTACATGATCATAAAGGGAACTAGCCAACAAGAAGATATAACAATTGTAAATATGTATGCACCCTACATGCATGCAGGTAATAACATAAAGAAAATAATCGATAGCAATACAATAATAGTAGAGGACTTTAACATCTCATTTACATTAATGGACAGATCATCTACACAGAAAATTAACAAGGAAATAATGGCTTTTAATCACACAATGAACCAGATGGAAATAACAAATATATTTAGAACATTCCAACCTACAAGAGCAGAACATACATTCTTTTCAGATACACATAGAACTTTCTCCAGAACAGATCATATGTTAGATCACAAAACAAGTCTCAAAAAATTAGAAAAGGCTGAAGTCATACAACGCATCTTTTCCAACCACAACACTATGAAACTAGAAAAATCAAGAAAAAATCTGGAAAGAGCATACATACATGGAAGTTAAATAACATGATACTAAACAATGAATGAGTCAACCAAGAAATGTAGAGGAAATGAAAGAATACATGGAGACAAATGAAAATGAAAATAAAAATATTCAGGATGCAGCAAAAGCTGTTCAAAGAGGGAAGTTTAAACCATTACAGGCCTACATCAAATGAAAAAAATCTCAAATAAACAACCAAACCTTACACCTAACAGAACTACAAAAAGAACAAATAAAACTCAAAACCAGTAGATGGAGAGAAATAAAGATTAGAGCAGAAATAATAATAAAATGTAAACAAAAAAAAAGATATAACATATCCATGGAACCAGAAGGTGGTTCTTTAAAAAGGTCAACAAAAGTGATACTAATTAGCTAGTATCTAGCTAATTAATTTAATTAGCTAGAGTAATTAAAAGAGAGAGAGAGAGAGAGAGAGAGATCAAACAAAATCTTAAATGAAAACGGGGAAATGGCAAGAAACATCACAGAAATACAAAGGATTGTAAAAGAATATTATGGAAAAATTTATACCAAAATAATGGACAACCTAGAAGAAATGGATAAATTCCAAGAAACAAATAACCTTCCAAAACTGAATCAGAAAGAAATAGAAAATGTTAACTGATCAATTACCAGGAATGAAACTGAATCAGTAATCAAAAACCTCCCCACAAACCAAAATCTAGTACCAGATGGCTTCACAGGTGAATTCTACCAAATAGTTAAAAAAGAGTTGATACCTATTCATTTCAAACTATTCAAAAAATTAGAAGAGGAAGGAAAGCTTCCAAATCCATTCTATGATGCCAACATTACCCTGATACCAAAACCAGATAGAGACACCACAAAAAGAAAGAGAAACACAGGCCAATATCTCTGATGAATATAGATGCAAATATCCTCAATAAAATATTAGCAAACTGCACCCAACAATACATTTAAAAAATCTTTCACCACAATCAAGTGGGATTAATTCCTGGGATGCAAGGGTGATTCAATATTCTCAAATAAATCAAGATGATACATGACAAGAGAAAGGATAAAAAGCATTTGACAGAGTACAACATCCACTCATGACAAAACTCTCAACAAAGTAGGTTTAGAGGGAACATACCTCAACATAACAAAAGCCTTACATGAAAAACTCACAGCGAACATCATACTCAATGGGGGAACAACTGGGATCCTTTCTCCTAAAGTCAGGAACAAGACAAGGATGTCTGCTATCACCACCTTTATTCAACACAGTACTGGAAGTCCTAGCCACAGCAATCAGACTATACGAATAAATAAAAGTAAAACAAATTCATAAGGAAGAAGTTAAACTTTCACTGCCTGCAAATAACATTATACTTTACACAGGAACCCTGAAGACTCCACCAAAAAACTACTGGAACCAATACATGATTTCAATAATGCCACAGGATACAAAATCAATACATAGAAATTTGTTGCATTTCTATATACTAATAATGAGGAAGAAGAAAGAGAAACTAAGAAAACAACCCCATTTACAACTTCACCAAAAATAATAAAATACCTAGGAATAAACTTAACCAAAGAGGTTAAAAGACCTGTACTCTGAAAATTTTAAATATTGATGAAAATATTCAAAAGATACAAATAAATGAAAGGAATTCCATGCTCATGGATTGAGAGAACAAATATTGTTAAAATGTCCATACTACCTTGGGGCCTGGGTGGCTCAGTCTGTTAAGTGTCCCACTTCGGCTGAGATCATGATCTCATGGTTCATGAGTTCAAGCCCCTCATCGGGCTCTGTGTTGACAGCCTGCTTCAAATTCTGTGTCTCCCTCTCTCTCCGCCCCTCCCCCCACTTGTGCTCTGTCTCTCAAAATAAACTGTCCATACTGTCCAGAGCAATCTACAAATTTAATGCAATCTCTATCAAAATAGCAACAGCATTTTTCACAGAACTAGAACAAACAATCTTAAAATTTGTTTGGAACCACAAAAGACCCCAAATACTCAAAGGAATCTTGAAAAAGAAGAACTAAACTGGAGGTATTAATTACAATCCCACATTTCAAGATATATTACAAAGCTGTAGTAATCCAAATTGTATGGTACTGGCACAAAAATAGACACATATATCCATGGAACAGAATACAGAGTGCAGAAATAAACCCACGATGATATGGTCAATTAATCTTGACAAAGGAGGAAAGAATATGCAGTGGGAAAAAGACAGTCAATTTAATAAATGGTGTTGGGCAAACTGGAAAGCTACATGCAAAAGAATGAAACTGGACCATTTTCTTATACCATACACAAAAAAATAAACTCAAAATTAAAGGATTAAAAACCTAAATGTGACACCTGAAGGGAGCACAGCCCATAAATTATATAATATTGGCCAGAGCAACATTTTTCTAGATATGTCTCCTCAGTCAAGGGAAATACAAACAAAAAATAAACTATAAGGACTACATCAAAATGAAAACCTTGTGCACACATGAGGAAACAATCAACAAATCTTAAAGACAACCTAATAAATGGGAGAAAACATTTGCAAATGACATATCCAATATAGGATTAGTATCCAAAACAAAAACTTCTACAACATGACAAAACCCCCAAATAATCCAATTAAAAATGGGTAGAAGACATAATCAGACATTTCTCCAAAGGTGGCCAAAAGACACATGAAAAGATGTTCAACATCACTTATCATCAGGGAAATGCAATTCAAAACTATAATGAGATATCACCTCACACCAGTGAGAAGGACTAAAATCAAAAACACAAGAAACCAACCAGCATTGGTGAGGATGTGAAGGAAAAAGAACATTTGTGCACTGTTCTGGGAATGCAAACAGGTGCAGCCACTGTGAAAACCAGTACAGAGGTTCCTCAAAATATTAAAAAATAGAATTATCATATGATCCTGCAATTCCACTAATGGGTATTTACCCAAAGACTATAAAAACACTAATTTAAACAGATATATACACCCCAGTATTTATTGCAGCATTATTTATAATAGCCAAATTATGGAAGCAACCCAAGTGTCCATCGATAGATGAATAGATACTTAAGTAGTAGTATATACAAAAATGATGGAATATTAACTGATCCATAAAAAGGAATAAAATCTTGCCATTTACAACAACATGGATGGATCTAAAGGGTAAAATGCTAAGTGAAATAAGTCACTCAGAAAAAGACACTCTATGATTTTACTCATATGTGAAATTTAAGAAACAACACAAATGATGGGGCACCTGGCTGGCTCAGTTGGTTGGGCACCCAACTTCAGCTTGAGTCATGATCTCACAGTCTGTGAGTTCGAGCCCCACATCAGGCTCTGTGCTGACAGCTCAGAGCGTGGAGCCTGCTTCAGATTCTGTGTCTCCCTCTCTCTCTCTGCCCCTCCCCTGCTCATGCTCTGTTTCTGTCTCAAAAATAAGTAAAAACATTTTTAAAAATTTAAAAAAAAGAAAAAGAAACAACACAAATGAATAAAGAAAAAAAGAGACAAAAAAACCAGCTCTTCACTATAGAGAACTGGTGGTTACCAGAGGGGAGATGGATGGACAATAGGTGAAGGGGATTAAAAGTATACTCATTGTGATGGGCACCGTAATGTATGTAATTGTTGAATCACTATATTGTACACCTGAAACTAATATAACACTGTATGTGAACTGCACTGGAATTAAAAAGAAGATTACGGCTGTTGCATGTTATCAGAATGATAATTATGCTGCTTCAGATAAAGGTGTTACGGTTTTGTGATGTGTTGACATGAGCAGGTGAAACTACATTTCCCAGAATCTTTAGGAGATTCTCAAAAGAAGGGAGAGGGCAGTACTTTTATATATTCATATACTTTTCATATACTTTTTACTGTGTGATGATTCACCTCTCATGTGAAGCAGCATCAGGAACAGATATGTGTGTTCAGGTCCGCGACAAGGATTCTAACCTCTGCAGGATACCCTCGTCACAAAAGTCAGAGACAACAAAAACAGACCAAGGTTTCAGGTCATCCTAGTGAGAATCTAGGTTATGCTTGTAGGGTTTAAGCTTGTGTCTATGGGATTCCAGCCTCTTTGTGATCCTCCCTTCCTGACTGCCTGCCCTGTGGACTTAAGATCTAGCATCAGATATGGAGACTGGCTTACAAACCCCTGTAATAAATCCAAAGATCAATGATAAGTAGATGACAGATAAATAGATCAATCTACTTCTGGTTCTACTGATCTTGTTGTTGAACCTTAGCTGACACAGAAGCCTTCTTCAAAATCTCATGCTCATGATGACCACATGGAACTATAAATGGGTAAACATGGTGCTGTTCTCTTTTGAGACAACATTCAAATGAGAATATGCTATCAGAGAGAAAAAAAAAACTCGAAATTATACCTCCCTGGTTGACACGGAATTTCTACTTTCCTGATGAACTGAAGTTAGGATTCAAGCCCTGGTTCTGCAATTGTGTTAATCTGTGTAACTTTTGAATCCAAGCCACTTAATTTCTTTATTTTTCACATAGTTTTTTTTAATTTTTTTTTTAATTTACATCCAACTTAGTTAGCATATAGTGCAACAATGATCTCAGGAGTAGATTCCTTAGTGCCCCTTACCCATTTAGCCCATCCCCCATCCCACACCCCCTCCAGTAACCCTCTGTTTGTTCTCCATATTTATGAGTCTCTTCTGTTTTGTCCCCCTCCCTGTTTTTATATTATTTTTGTTTCCCTTTCCTTATGTTCATCTGTTTTGTCTCTTAAAGTCCTCATATGAATGAAGTCATATGACTTTTGTCTTTCTCTGACTAATTTCACTTAGCATAATACCCTAAGTTCCATCCACGTAGTTGCAAATGGCAAGATTTCTTTCTTTCTGATTGCCGAGGAATACTCCATTGTGTGTGTGTGTGTGTGTGTGTGTATGTATACATACATACATACATATATATATATATATATATATATATATATATATATATATATCTCACATCTTCTTTATCCATTCATCCATCAATGGACATTTGGGCTCTTTCCATACTTTGGCTATTGTAGATAGTGCTGCTATAAACATGGGGGTGCATGTGTCCCTTCGAAACAGCACACCTGTATCCCTTGGATACATACCTAGTAGTGCAATTTCTGGGTCGTAGGGTAGTTTTATTTTTAGTTTTTTAAGAAATATCCATATTGTTTTCCAGAGGGGCTGCACCAGCTTGCATTCCCACCAACAATGCAAAATAGATCCTCTTTCTCCACATCCCCGCCAACATCTGTTGTTGCCTGAGTTGTTAATGTTAGCCATTCTGACAGGTGTGAGGTGGTATCTCTTTGTGGTTTTGATTTATATTTCCCTGATTATGAGTGATGTTGAACATTTTTTTCATGTGTCAGCTGGCCATCTGGATGTCTTCTTTGGAGAAGTGTCTATTCATGTCTTTTTCCCATTTCTTCACTGGATTATTTGTTTTTTGCGTGTTGAGTTTGATCAGTTCTTTATAGATTTTGGATACTAACCCTTTATCTGATATGTCATTTGCAAATATCTTCTCCCATTCTGTCGGTTGCCTTTTAGTTTTGCTGATTGTTTCCTTCGATGTGCAGCTTTTTATTTTAATGATGTGCCAGTAGTTCATTTTTGCTTTTGTTTCCCTTGCCTCTGAAGATGTGTTAAGTAAGAAGTTGCTGCCGCCACGATCAAAGAGGTTTTTGCCTGCTTTCTCCTCGAGGATTTTGATGGCTTCCTGTCTTACATTGAGGTTTTTAATCCATTTTGAGTTTATTTTTGTGTATGGTGTAAGAAAGTGGTCCAGGTTCATTTTTCTGCATGTTGCTGTCCAGTTTTCCCAGCCCCACTTGCTGAAGAGACTGTCTTTATTCCATTGGATATTCTTTCCTGCTTTGTCAAAGCTTAGTTGGCCATACGTTTGTGGGTCCATTTCTGGGTTCTCTATTCTGTTTCATTGATCTGAGTGTCTGTTCTTGTGCCAGTACCATACTGTCTTGATGATTACAGCTTTGTAGTATAGCTTGAAGTCTGGGATTATGATGCCTCCTGCTTTGGTTTTCTTTTTTAAGATTGCTTTGGCTATTCTGGGTCTTTTCTGTTTCCATACAGATTTTAGGATTATTTGTTCTAGCTCTGGGAATAATGCTGGTGTTATTTTGATAGAGATTACATTGAATATGTAGATTGTTTTGGCTAGTATTGACATTTTAACAATATTTGTTCTTCCTATCCAGGAGCATGGAAGCTTTTTCCATCTTTTTGTGTCTTCTTCAATTTCTTTCATAAGCCTTCTATAGTTTTCAGTGTATAGATTTTTCACCTCTTTGGTTAGATTTATTCCTAGGTATTTTATGGCTTTTGGTGCAACTGTAAATGGGATCGATTCCTTGATTTCTCTTTCTGTTGCTTCATTGTTGGTGTATAGGAATGCAACAGATTTCTGTGCATTGATTTTATATCCTGCAACTTTGCTGAATCTATGAATCAATTCTAGCAGTTTTTTGGTGGAATCTTTAGGGTTTTCCATATAGAATATCATGTCATCTGTGAAGAGTGTAAGTTTGACCTCCTCCTGGCTGATTTGGATGCCTTTTATTTCTTTGTGTTGTCTGATTGCAGAGGCTAAGACTTCCAATACTATGCTGAATAACAGTGAAAGCCACTTAATTTCTAATGCTCAGTTTTCTCATCAGTGAAGTGGAGGTAATAGTCTCCTGCCTTAGAGAGCAAATAAGATTAGTGCCACAACATATATAAAGTTCCAAGTGCACTGCCAAGGATAGAAGGAGTTTTTTGACCATCCTTTCCCATCTTTCAAGTCTTATCTATTGTTTTATTCACTGCCTAAAGCCATCTCTGACAAACCCAGCCTCCATCAGTCTCCCTTCTCTTTCCCTTTTATTCCACTACACTACGAATATTAACATCTTCATGTTGCATATGCTATCCTATAAGCCAGATTTTATGCTTTCATCTCAGGAAGTGTTATGCCTCCATATTAATAAAAAAAATAATTGCATTTGCTTAGCACTTCACCTCTCACCATACAGTAAGACATACGTTTACTCATTGGATCCCGACAGTGAGTACCATTAACACTCATGGGTACATTAAAATGGCCACAGTCTGCAATCAAGCTGTACTTTCAAAGGCATTAATTTTATTCCACTGCAGGAGCAATGTGAATGGCCATGAACAAGGTAAAGCTACTAACAGACGGACTGATTAGTAAGTAAGAAATACAGGTGATACAGTCAATACCTAACTTGATGCACAGAAAATAGCATTCATCCAGATTTGGGAAGGAAACAAATAATAAAAGGGTGTGTTAAAGAACATGTAGTGGAAGGATATTGCTGAATTGCCATGTGACCTGTACCTGCTATAGGAAAAATTCTGGAGAGCTGTAGAGTGGAGTGTTGTCTTCTAATTCCTATATAATCAATATAGAGTCCACCTGCTAAACCAGTATCTGTTATCAACTACTGAAACCAGCATAGACTTTTTTAATTTACATTTTAGTAAGTTAGCATACAGTGCAATATTGGTTTCAGGAGAATAATTCACCACAAGTGCCCTCCTTAGTACCCATCACTCATCAAGCCCATCTCCCACCCACCTCCCTGTCAACCCATAGTATGTTTTCTATCCTTCAGAGTCTCTTGTGGTTTGTTTCCTTCTCTTCTCTCCTCCCACCCATATGTTTATCTGTTTTGTTTCTTAAATTCCACATGAATGACATCATATAGTATTTGTCTTTCTCTGATTATTTTGCTTAGCAGAATACATTCTAGCTCTGTCCACATCAATGCAAATGGCAAGATTTCATTCTTTTTGATGGTTGAGTAATATTCCATTTTATGTATGTATGTGTACATATCTTCTTTATCCATGTATCCATTGAAGAACATTTGGGATCTCTCCATAGTTTGGCTATTGTTGACAGTGTTGCTATAAATATTGGGGTGCATGTACCTCTTTGAATCTGTATTTTTGTATCCTTTGAGTAAATACCTAATAGTACAATTGCTAGATCACAGGGTAGTTCTATTTTTAGTTTCTTGAGTAATCTCCATACTATTCTCCATTTGCATTCCCACCAACAATTCAAGAGGAAACCCTTTTCTTGCATCCTCATCAATACCTGTTGTTTCTTGTGCTGTTAATTTTAGCCATTCTGACAGGTGTGAGGTGGTATCTCATCATGGTTTTGATTTGTATTTCCCTGATGGTGAGAGATATTGAACATCTTTCTGTGTGTATGTTAGCCATATGAATGTCTTCTTTGGAAAAGTGTTTATTCATGTCTTCTGCCCATTTCTTAACTGAGTTATTTGTTTTTTGGTGCTGAGTTTGATAAGTTCTATGGGTTTTAGATACTAATGCTTTATCTGATATTTTCTTTGCAAATATCTTCTCCCATTCTGTAGGCTGTCTTTCAGTTTTGCTGATTGTTTCCTTCTCTGTGCAGAAGCTTTTTATCATATGAAGTCCCAATAGTTCGTGTTTGTTTTTGTTCCCTTGTCTTCAGTGATGTGTCTGGTAAGAAGTTGCTCCAACAGAGGTCGAAGAGGCTTCTGCCTATGTTGTCCTGTAGGATTTTGATGGTTTCCTGTCTCAAATTTAGGCCTTGCACCCATTTTGAATTTACTTTTCTGTATGGTATAAGAAAGTGGTCCATATTCATTCTTCTGCATGTCACTGTCCAGTTTTCCCAACACCATTTGTTGAAGAAAGTGTCTTTTTCCCACTGGATATTCTTTCCTGCTTTGTCAAAGATGAGTTGACCATATAGTTGTGGGTCCATTTCTGGGTCTTCTATTCTTTTGCATTGATCAAGTGTGTATTTTTGTGCCACTATCATACTGTCTTGATGACCACCCCTTTGTAATATAGCTTGAAATCTGGAAATATGATGCTTCCAGTTCTGTTTTTCTTTTTCAAGATTGTTTTGGCTATTCAGGATCCTTTGTAGTTCCACACAAATTTTAAAATTTATTCTGTGAAAAATTATGGTAGTATTTTGATAGGGATGACATCAAATGTGTATGTTGTTTTGCAAGTATAGACATTTTAACAATGTTTGTTCTTCCAATCCATGAGCATGGAATGCTTTTCCATTTGTTTGTGTCCTCTTCAATTTCTTTCATAAGTGTTCTATGGTTTTCATATAGTATAGATACTTTACCTCTTCAGTTAGATTTATTCCTACTTATCTTATTGGTCTTGGTGCAACTGCAAATGGAGAATAGACTTTCAAATAAAAACAATTTGCCATTCCAAGGCAGAGATGCCACCTTTTTGGGGGGAATAGGCTCCTTTAAAGTGTCCAAAATGTAAAGACTTCCTCTGAATTTTAATATTCACTGTTGTATGCATCCTATTTAAACAAATCCTATGAATTACACAAGTTCTTTTAAAACCATCTGTATTTTAGTAATCACAAACTTGTCAACATTCATTTTAAAAATCATATAAGTGGATGTGCAAGAGAAATTTTTTTTTCTATCTATGGAAAATACCAGAAGGGTATATGGATTTACAGACTCCTTGCTAAAGTTTCCATGTCTTTCTGGGGTCCTCAGCACCCTCACTGGAAACCAGTGCTCCAAGGAAAATTACCCTGACCTGAGGTGACTAAAAGGGAATGACTGGAAATACATTTTTTAAGCCACTTAGAACTGTTCACATCAAAGGCCACTGAAAATGGATTAACCCTGGGTTTGAAAGAATTGTTTGTCAGGGATCAAGAATTGGTTTTAAGACTGAAACACTGAACAGGGATAGACAGGGAATTCTTTCTGCATGTAGGTGTAAAGTGTAACATAACAGAGATCTGTACTAAATGCAAATTTTATTTAACATGCTATGAATGTCAATGAAAGGAGAAATTTAGTGAGATCTTCATGTTTCAATTGACTAAACATCTTTTGGTGTTAAAACTAAATTGATAAACATATTCGGAGCTTTCAGGAGCAGACAGAATGTGGACAGCTAAATTCAGTGTGAAAAGTATTATGTAACACAATTGGAGAAATTATTGAAATTTGCTTTAAAGAGCGGTGACTCTTAAGCATCAAATACTTCTCATAACAAGAGCCCGAGAGTTTCTGCAGAGCATTTCCTAAAATCCATTAGCCTTATAGAGAGTTCTAGCAAAAATGGTTGATTAAAGGTTGGGCACTGTCATAAATAAGGGGCTGGAGTCCAAACAGAAAATAGACACCTGCCCAATCTAAAGTCTCTGAGGCATTCACACCTAGATGCTGTTAATGTTTGCTGACACTACATTCACAAACTAAAAATTCTAAAACTAGATCAGGTCAGAGAAAGGATCCTAAAAGTTTCAGTTAGGCAGAAAAATTCATATATGCTAGCCCTTTCCCTTACTGGTGTAATATATTCCCAAGGGTTCACTATCATAATTGGTATTAATACATGTGTAATGAAGATCCAACCAAGGATGCATTTATCAAATGGTGCCTAAATCCCCTGAAAAAATGATTTGCATTTGGGCATTCCTATTTAACATAAGGATTGGTTTTTATCCCTTGAAGAAGATTAGACTTTCCACTAAACCTGAAATACAGAAGGTGGGTCTCAATTCTCTTTCAGAAAAAAATCTGCATTGGGAAGATTATTTATAATTCCCCTGAGTCTTAACTTTCTCTTTGACAAACACCCTTAATTAAGCCTTTGTTTCCATGGGAAGTACATTGTGCCTCATAGCAGACAGAGAACAAGACCAATTCAGATATAGGAAACAATGCATATTCAAATTCCCATTGAATATAATCAAGACAGCTTGTTTCACATTTCATAGTAATGATTCCAAACCAACTGTAAGATATCTGGAGTATCTTCTTAAACCTACTCAAGACATGTGTGGTTTTGGGAGAGCTCATTAGATTACCCAACTTGACCTCTCAACTTTCTCAGTGAGTACTCAATCATAACTCAATATTAGTTCTTTTTAATGGTTGCTATTCTCTGGCCCCAGATACTGAGAATGTGATACTGTATGTTAGTGGCAAGTCTAGCTATTCAAATCTCACACTATGGCAAAAAAAAAAAAAAAAAAATATATATATATATATATATATATATATACACACACACACATATGTATATATATATGTGTGTATATATATTATATACATAATATATACATATATATGTCATATATATATTATATATATGACATATATATAATATATATATATAAGTTAACGGACAAAGAAGTTGGAAGCTGATGTAATTCAGCCCCAGTCTGTATATTCAAAACTATGGGGGAGATTAGAAAGTTTAGAGGAAAGGGGGGTGAAGGGAGGTAACACAAGACAATTACACATAAACTTCATATCCTTATGCCTGTGAACACAAGGGTTGTCCAACTATAATGTTCTCTTCACAGATTACTGAAAGTCCCCAGAGCTATCTGGAATCTAAAAGTCTTCTCATCTAGTTCTCTAAGTATGTTCACCAGCATCAACTATTAGTCACTCAAATGCAAAGTTCAGGGCCAGATGCCACCAGGTGAAGGACATGCTATCTAAGCTATATTCAGAGGAGTCACTATATGGATACCACCCAGAGCTCAGAGAGGCATAGTGGTAGAAGTTCAAGAGGAGCTGCAAACAGCTTGCTGAGTGTTTCTGAGACCTGTGTTTTCTTTTGGACAGAGCTTTCAGGAGAAAATAAAGGGTGGGTAACATATTCAACAAGCACACTTGCCCATCAAGTGATTTCAGGAGAATGAAATCTTGAAGGGAAAAAGAAGTCAATGAAGTATGGCCAGAAATAGCGGAGGTTGGGAAAAGGGTGTAGGCTTCCTTGTTTTGCCTTGGTAGTGGTAAAAAGAAGTAGCAGTGTGTATTATTGAGGCTCTCAGCCTGCAAAAGATGATACACTCAAATTGAGTAATTAAAGGAGCAATTACTAAAGGAACCACATGCAAGAGTTCTAGCAGAGTATAGGGAAAACACACACAATGGTGCTGGGACTAGTACACTGGGGCTGATGAGAATGAGTCTTCCCTTCCCTAGCCCTGAAGCAGCAAGAGAAAGGGAACAGGTTCCACCACCTGGAGAAAGAGGCTATATGCAGAGAACAGTCAGACAGGAGCCGTGACCTTTCCTCTCAAGGTCAACCAAATCCAAGATGACCCTATTAGGCACACACTTTCCTTCCTCCTGCTGAGCTCCTTCCGAGGTCCCCATCTTGGGATGAACCCAGCCCAAAGCCAAAGAGTATGGGAGCCAGTGAAGGGAGTTCACAAAAGCCAGCCTCTAGGAGCACAGAGAAAGAGCAAAGAGGGTAGGGAATGTGTTTAACTGGAGAGTTAAATGGAAGATATTCAACCTGGTAATTAGGGAAGGACCATTTCTAAAATTCCTCAGATAATAATAATCATCATATGGTTATGATGACAACTGAGATTTATGCTAAAGCACTGTGCAGGTATTAACTTATTTAGTCAAATGTTTTTGTTTTTTTTTCTCAGCTGGCTGAGTTGCCACCTTCTCCCTAGCTAATTCCTTCCCTCAAGTAGCTCAGAAATCTCGATGCATGGGACCATATATTTGTCAGTCAGAGGAACCACAGCTACAAATCAGAAGTGTGCATCACCCAGTCAGGAATGCTTGCAGGAAATTAGTCCACAACAACCATTGTCCAAACCATCAGATATAATGCAGAGAGACAGCTCTGTAAGGGAGGAGTGCTTTCAAACCTCCAAACATCTGCTGCTACTACAGAGAATGTATTTGCCCACTTAAGCATAAAAAAGCTATTTTAGACCAGTCCCTTTTTCTCATTACTTTAAACAGTATATTCTAAGCCACAAAGCTCCAGAGAGCAGTGACATGTTGGCTAGCCATGTTGTATGATCTTAGCTTCCGTGTAGGACACAACAGTAGTGAGCAGACACCAAGTGCACTGCACTGTTGGAAAGTTAATACCAGGGCTGGATTGTAGATCCCTAGGAATGCAATCCTTATGGTTTATAGTGAGGGCTGGAATAAAGTCCTTGCTCCCTTCAGATCCATGCACAGTACCTAAAATACATCAAGGAAATCAAGAATTACAACTGATGCTGACCTCCAGAGCATGATTAGAGGCTCTTCCAGGCAAAGCAGCAGATTCCACTTCTTATGCAATCTCAAAAGGAAGATCTTGAAGTGATTTCACTAAGATTATGCAGGAAGTCAAGGAAATGTACCACATAAACTCAAGATTGCCTTTTTATGCTTTTACTTCATGAATACATTTTGATCCCTTGCAAGGGGCCAGGAATGGCACCTGTTATGACTAGAGGTATGGATTATCCATTTTATCCACATCACAATCTGTGAAAAAACAACTCTGAGAGATGCAATTTACATTTCTTCTGAAAAATTCTGGGCCATATTTGTGCCTATGTTCACAATTTTAATGGCCTGCATACTTACTGAATTACAGAATATAATAAATTTCTTTTAAATGAGAAAGATCATAATTGTTCTCAAAACAAAATATTCAGTTCTGAAATTAGACTTGCTTGACAATTTAGATGGATTTTTTCATTGCTTTCTACTTTCAGTTTCTATGAAAAACTTTCTAACTCAATCTCCAGAGATTCCAAGCTTTCACCATATTGCCCCCAAAATTATTAACGTTTTAATCTTGCTTTAATTAACTCTTGCTCCAATGGGATAAAACTGACAGGATCTGAGTTTGCAAACCAGAAGCTGAAAATCTGGCATACTTGATTAGCAGCTCAAAACAACTATGGAGAGCAAGGCAAACCTCCAGCAATCTACTCAATAACTATACTTAGATATCTAATAGACATCTCAGCATCTCACATGTCAGGAACTGAACATTGACCTCCCTTTCCCCCATCTTGCTCCAACTGTGATCTTCTCCATTTCAGTTGACCCTTATAGTTTCCCAGGTCTAAAAACACTGGAGTCATTGTGACTTCACTTTTTCTCAATTTAAATTGTACATGTAGCGTTGGCTGCAAAACATATCTAGAATCTGACCATTTCTTAATAAATTCACTGCTACCAACTCATCCAAGCCATCATCATCTCTTGCCTGGGTTTTCACACTCACCTCCCAACTGGTTTCTCTCCTTCCTACCTTGATCCTCTGTTCTCTATTCTTCAAAAAGCAACCAAAGTGATCCTTTTTTTGTTTGTTTGTTTTGAGTATAGATTATACACAATGTTACATTGGTTACAGGTGTATAGCAGTTATTGACAAGCTTTACATTAGTCTATATTCACCACAAGTGTAGCTACTACCATCTATCACCATACATCAATTACAATATCACTAACTATATACATTATGCTGTGCTTTTTGTTCCTGTAACTTATTCATTCCATAACTGGAATCCTTTATTTCTCACTCCTTTTCATCCATTTTTGCCATTCCCTACCCCCTGCCCTCTGGCAACCATCAGTTTGTTCTCTGTATTTACACATCTGATTCTGCTATTTATTCATCTGTTTTCTTTTAGATTACATATATGAGTGAATTTATATGCTGTTTGTCTTTCTCACACTAACTTCTTTCACTTAGCATAATACCCTGTAGGTCCATCCACACTGTCTCAAATGACATGATCTCACCCTTCGTTGTGGCTGTGTAATGTTGCATTGCATATATTTACCACATCTTCCTTACCCATTAGTCTATCAATGGACATTTAGATGTTTCCATATCTTCTCTATTTTAAATAATGTTGCAATAAATATAGATATGCATATATCTTTTCAAATTCATGTTTTCATTTTCTTTGGGTAAATATATAGTAGTGGATTACTGGATCATATAGTATTTCTATTTTTAATTTTTTGAGCAATCTCCATACTGTTTTCCACAGTGGTTGTAACAACACTTTTCTAGATATGTCTCCTAAGGTAAGGGAGGCAGAAGCAAAAGTCAACTATTGGGAATACATCAAAATAAAAAGCTTTCACACAGCAAAGGAAATTATCAATAAAACAAAACAGAAACTTAATGAATCGGAGAAGATATTTGTAAATGATACAAGTGATAAGAGATTAATATCCAAAATACATAAAAAAACTTATACAACTCAAACAATATGATTAAAAATGGGCAGAGGACCTGATAGACATTTTACCAAAGAAGACACAGAGATGGACAATAGACTCATGAAAAGATGCTCAACATCACTAATCATCAGGGAAATGCAAATCAAAACTACCATGAACTATCACCTTATAACTGTCAGAATGGCTAAAATCAAAAAGACAAGAAATAACAAGTGTTGACAAGAATGTGGAGAAAAAGGAATCCTCCTACACTGTTGATAGAAATGTGAATTGGTACAACCAAGGTGATTCTTTTGAAAGGTAACATGGATCATGTCATTCCTCTGCTTAAAATCCCTTAATGGATTCCCATTTTACTCTTTGACTAAACCTTAGTTTCCAAAGCTTAATTCACTTTGGCCCCTCATTCACCACCTCTTTGACCTTTTTCTCTCTGCTGTATCCCTCACTTACTCCATTCCAGACACACTCCCATTAGTTGTTTCCTCTACCTGGAATACTTCCTCCACAGTTAGCTGCCTATGTTGCTCCTTAATTTTCTGAGACAGCTGTCAATGTGGCTTCTTAATTTTTTTTTTCAATTTTTTTCTTCAAATTCCACTTCTTTACTGAAGTCTATTTAACTTAAAATCACATGTCTCTGATCTCCCTTAGAGATCAGAAATAAAACAAGGACGTCCAATCTAACCACTTTTATTCAAAACTTTCAAAACTTCACTGGATACTCTAGCCAGGTAAACAAGGCAAGAAAAAAAATAAAAGGCATCTGTATTGAAAAGTAAAAAGTAAAATTATCTCTATTTGCAGGCGACACAATCTTCTACCTAAGTGTCAGTCAATAAATGAATGGATAAGAAGATGTGGGATGTATATGTGTATACACACACACACACACACACACACACACACACAATGGAATATTACTCAACCATAAAAAAGGATGAGATCCTGCCATTGTGACAACATGGATCGACCTAGAGGGTTTTATGCTAAGTGAAATAAATCATATAGAGAAATACAAATATATGATTTCACTTATATGTGGATATGTGGAAACTAAAAATGAAATGAACAAATAAAAAAAACAGACTCATAAATACAGAGAACTGATAGTTGTCAGAGTGGAGGTGGTTGGAGAGGGGAGATGAGTAAAATATGTGAAAGAGTTTAAGAGTTGCAAACTTCGGGGCGCCTGGGTGGCACAGTCGGTTAAGCGTCCGACTTCAGCCAGGTCACGATCTCGCGGTCCGGGAGTTCGAGCCCCGCGTCAGGCTCTGGGCTGATGGCTCAGAGCCTGGAGCCTGTTTCCGATTCTGTGTCTCCCTCCCTCTCTGCCCCTCCCCCGTTCATGCTCTGTCTCTCTCTGTCCCAAAAAAAATAAATAAACGTTGAAAAAAAAATTAAAGAGTTGCAAACTTCTATTTATAAAATAAGTAAGATGAAAAGTACAGCACAGGGAATATAGTTGATAATACTATAATGACATTGCATGGTGACAGATGGTAATTATACTTATTATGGTGAACATCGAATGAATAATGCATAGAATTGTTGAATCACTATGTTGTATACATGAAACTAATATAACATTGTATGTCAGCTATATTTCAATAATAAAAATTGTAAGGAAAAAAAAGAAAATCTTAAACAACCCACAAAAGATCTTCTTGGTCTACAAAAGATTAATTTTATTTCTAAACATTAACAATGAATGATCCAGAACTGAAATTAAGAAAACAATTTCAATTATGGTAGCATAAACAAGAATAAAATATTTAGCACTAAATTTAAATTTAAAAGAAATATAAGAGTTATACTAAAAGATGTCATTGTGAAAAATTAAAGGAGACCGAAATGGAAAAATATCCTATGTTCATGGAACAGAAGACAGTATTGTTAAGTATGGCAATAACCCCCAAATTGATGTAGAGATTCAATTCAATCCCTATCAAAATCCAAGCTGTCTTTTTTGCAGAAATTAGCAATCTGATCCTAAAATTCATATAGATATGCAAGGAACCCAGAATAGCCAAAATAATCTAGGAAAAAAGAACACTTCCCAATTTTAAAATTTATTACAAAGCTATTGTAATCAAAACAGTGTACTACTGGCATAGGGACAGACATAGATCAATGTAACTGAACTGAAAGTCTAGAAATAAACCCACATACCTACTGTCAACAGATTTCCAATAGGAATCCCAAGACAAATAAATGGTGAAGGAAAAACAAATGTGCTGGGACAACAGGATACCCACATGTACAAAAATTAACTCAAAATTAATCAAAGACCTAAATATAGAGCTAAAACTATGAAATATAAAAGTCTTTAAAGAAAACATAAAAGTGTAAATCTTCATGATCTTGGATTAGACGATGATTTCTTAGATATAATACCAAAAGCACAAGAAACAAAAGAAAAAATATTTTAAAAACTGGACTTAAAATTAAAAAGTTTGTGTTTCAAGGGCGCCTGGATGGCTCAGTTGGTTAAGCGTCCGACTTCAGCTCAGGTCATGATCTCACAGTCCATGAGTTTGATCCCTGTGTTGGGCTCTATGCTAACAGCTCAGAGCCTGGAGCCTGCTTCGGATTCTGTGTCTCCCTCTCTCTGCCCCTCCCCTGCTCATGCTCTGTCTATGTCTCAAAAATAAATAAAAACATTTTTAAAAAAAGTTTGTGCTTCAAAAGACACTATCATGAAAATGAAAATACACTTTGCAGAATGGGAGAAAATATTTGCAAGACATATTATACCTGATAAGAGTCTAGTATCTAAAATATATAAGGAACTCTTACAACTCAACAGTAAAAATAAACACAGTAAAAAGAAAAACAACCACTTATTTTTTTAATGGGTGAAGGGTTTGAAAAGGCCTTTCTCCAAAGAAATACAAATGGCTGATAAGCACATGAAAAAGTGCTCACCATTACTAGTCCTTAGGGAAATGCAAATCACAACCACAATAGGATACTACTAGGATGGCTACAATTAAATAAATAAATAAATAAATAAATAAATAACAAGTGTTGTTGAGAATGTGAAGAAATTGGAACCCTTGTGCTTTGCTGCTGGGAATAGAAGATTGTGCAGTTACTTTATAAAACAGTCCAACAGTTCCATAAAAAAAGTTAAACTCAGAGTTGCCATTTGACCCAGCAATTCCACTACTAGGTATATACCCAAGAAAACTGAAAATATATGGTCATATGTGCACATCAACACATTAGACTACTATACAGCCATAAAAACCTTGAAAGAAATCTTGATGAATCTTTAAAGCATTGTAAGAAGTCATATACAATACGCAACACACTGTATGATTCCATTAATATGAAATGTCCAGAATAGGCAAATCCATAGAAATACAGACTGTATATTAGTGATTTCAAGGAGCTGGAAGAAAGGGGATTATGGGTAGTAACTGCTCATACATGCAAGGATTTGGGGGGGGGGGATGATGAAAATGTTCTGGAATTAGATAGATAGGAGTGATTAAATATACTATAAAAGGGTACATTTTATGGCATATGAATATCTTGATTAAAATTACATGATAAAAATATAAAACATATCAGTAAAAAAAAATTGCATCCCTTACCTTAGTAAACCTATTTCCTTAACCTGCTTATGTTTTTTATTTTCTATATCATTTATCACCTTCTAACATATTACACAAGCTACTTATTAACTAAACTAAAAGCGGTGCTTCTCTCCACTGCAGATACTAGAAAATAAGCTGTATACAGGGATTTATGAGTGAGTAGGCTGAAGTTTCTTAAGGCCTTAAAAAAAAAAAAAAAAAAAAAACGTGGGTTTACTCAACAGAGAAATACAATGATCATGTCCTTTCACAAATACAAGCTAGAAAGACCTTAACTACAGAAACATGTTAGTTGGGCTCCTAAAGAGTTCTTCATGCTTTTTATTTGTCCTTTTATTAGGGGAGAGTTCCGAGAAATCCAGGGTACACTGTCCACTTCCCCTTTGCTATACAAGGCTCAATGACTAAGCTAAATTTAATCTGCTCTTTGGTCTGCCATATGCTAATTGCTAAGGATGCAGAGATGACTTCCAAACCAGAATTCCAGTGGTCATTCTGACTTAAAGCACCAGACAAGACTGTTTTCTCAGCTTTAAAGGTCCTCTTCATCTCCCTATCTTATCCATTCTTCCATGCCTAGGCCCATTGCTATCTTTTCCAATAAGTCTTCCCAGCTATGCAAGTCCACAGTGACCTCACTCTTCTCTGAAGACCAGGTGATGCTAATGCGATTTCCAGCACCTGCCATCACTGCGTGTGTATGCACACACACATGCCCATGATCTTCCATTATTTAATGAGCGCCCCCACCAGCAGTGAGCTGGCATGCAGTAGGTCCCTAACTGAAATGGATGGGTGAAAAAGTAGTTGAAGATGGTGATTTGTAAGTTTTCTGTTCAGACAATGTTGGAAATCAGTCTTTTGACAGCAAAAGAAAAAATAAAAAAAAGAAAGAGAAGAATCTCCATGGTCTGCATAAAAGTGTGACTATTACAGGTGGCCCAATTCCCAGTTACTTTGTTCCTGACACCAGAGACCTGTTTTTCAATCAAAATCACAGCAGCTGTGAAGCTGTAAGGCTGGGCTGGCGCCTGGGTCAGAGGTTCCCCATTAGTGCTGGCAGATTTTTCATAATCAAGACACTTCTGAAATGTTGAACCCTACTCAGTGCCAAAGGTTAACGATTCAGTGTGCAGAGACTGAAGCGCAAAGCAGGGCAGCAGACAGCTCAGAGAGAGATGCCACCAGTGGACCTGCTCTGGATGCTTTCGTTACATTCTTGAATCTATTGGACATTTGCCTTCTTGCTGAGAAGCCATTCAGCAGAGAACATTCATTAAGCAGTCTGCATTAATCCTGTTTTTCTAACCCTGGTTCATGTTTACGCATTTGACAGCCAACATTTTTGAGCAGTCCTTCTATCCGCCATTGAGTCTAGTTAATGCACAAGCAAAGAGAACTGGAAAGTGAAAGGGTCACCTGCTGAGTTCAGTGTAGACAGGCAATCTGGATAATTTTGCATAACAATTACAACTTGCTTTCAGTCGCAAAACATTAGTAGTATGTGAGAGACTTCTTCATTCCACTTCATTCCCACTAGTGGGCTGTTTTAGATCATGAATACAGAGCAAAATAAACTAAAATTTCTTTTTTATGAAAATATAACATTCCTTAAGAAAAGTGATAACCGGGGCGCCTGGGTGGCGCAGTCGGTTAAGCGTCCGACTTCAGCGAGGTCACGGTCTCGCGGTCCGTGAGTTCGAGCCCCGCGTCGGGCTCTGGGCTGATGGCTCAGAGCCTGGAGCCTGTTTCCGATTCTGTGTCTCCCTCTCTCTCTGCCCCTCCCCCGTTCATGCTCTGTCTCTCTCTGTCCCAAAAATAAATAAACGTTGAAAAAAAAATTAAGAAAGAAAGAAAGAAAGAAAGAAAGAAAGAAAGAAAGAAAGAAAGAAAGAAAAAAGAAAAGTGATAACCTGTGGTGTCAGAGATGGAGATAATGATTTTAAACAACCAACCTATCTGTAATTTGTTAGACTTCCACATCTTTTTTTTTTTCCATTCAATGAACATTACTGAGGACTTTTATAGGTCCACTCCCTAGCTCCTCTTGGATACCTTGTTGTCTCAAACTCAACATATTCCAAAGAGGACTGGCCAATCTCCTCCTTCCTCCACCCCATATAATTCTGGGCCTTCTATGCTTTCCTGTCAGTATTTCTGTATTTTAGCTTAAAAGCTCCTGTTTCCTTCATCCATCATACCAGCTCAGCCTTTTAAGTCTAATAAAAGTCTGATAGCTTTTCCTATAATGTATCAGTCAGGGTTCTCCAGGGGAACAGAAACAACAGAATATGTGTTTGCATATGTGTTGGGCAGGGGTAGATTATAAGAAATTGGCTTATGCAATCATGGAGGCTGACAAGTCCAAAAATCTGCACAGGTGACATCCCGGTGTGAGTCCAAAGGCTTGAAGTGGCTGTAGAACCAGACAGAGCCAATGTCCTAGTTTCAAGGCAGGAGAACTGTCTCTTACCAGGGAGGCTCAGCTTTTTTTCTGTTTGGGCCTTCACTCTACTGAGTTAAATGTTAACATCATATAAAAACACCCTCACAGACCCATACAGAATAATGTTAGATGAGATATTGGGGGCACTCCATGGCCCAATCAAGTTGACACATAAAATGAACCATCACAACATGTCTCTAAGCACTGATCTTTCCATCCCATCTTCCTGGGTGACCTCAGAATTTCTCCTACACTATATTGTAAGAGCTCCTGGCTACTCTCCCTATCTCCAGTCTTTCTCTCTTTCTACTCCACAGAACACTTCCAGACTATACCCAGTCAATCCATTAAACGAACCTTTGCATGATCCCACTGCCCAACAGGTAAATCACACTCACCACAGACTCCTATCTCTACCTTGCCTTTGCTCCAGCTTCTTATCCTTGGAGCCCTCCCTGATTCCTGTCTACACTGTGTCTTTCTTCTTCTCTAAAATTTTAGGGATTCTTGAAACTGTGCTGAAAGCCAAGCCAGGACTTCTCTGAATTCCAGCCTGACCAACCTGCGCATTTGGCTTTCTAAGATAAAAGCAATCAATGCGTACTCAGTTATATGCATTTCCACAGATAGAGTATATTTTCCCCATTTGTAGCATGTATATCTTTCTCTGTATATAGCCATACACATATAGGGAAATAAAGAGACGGAGAGTGTGGAAACAGAGACCACCCAAATGAGAATGAGCAAAGACTTCCCAGCTTGCTGGAGCAAGAAAGTCAATTCACTTCACTTGAATTTTGCAGAAACTCAGAGGCAGGCAGGGGATGTAACAACAGTCAGCTTGGGTGTGCCCTTTTGGAGGTTGTTGGCACAGAGTAAGTTGGAGGCAGGCTAACTAAAAGCAAAGCATCCTATGTGATTGGTTAGGAAAGCATAGCTGACTTTCTCTGGTTGGTTCTAAGTTGAATGCAGAGGCAAAAATTAGGGTAGTGTTAACTATTTTGAGTTAATTCCTACAGAGATTGTGGTTTGTCTTCCTGGGCTGGTTGCTGCTGTGGGCCAGAGTTCTATTTTTTATGTATGGTCTGGACACTGTGCATTTGTAAAATCAGTCTCTGAAGATGGAGACAGAGAGACAGAGAAATTCTGATGAGATCGAGATGGTATCAGGTCAAGACCTAAAATCACCCAATCCTGTCCTAGACCACTACAATATAAAAGGTCTCCAAGGGAAACAAAAACATTCAGAGAACAAAGTACAGCAAGATGTTTGTAGCTGATGTTTTTTCTCAGGCCCTGATCCATGACTCTGATAAGCTAGAAGAGGATTGCTTCTTCCTACTATGCTGAGGCAGCCTTAATTGTAGGCCCAAGTCCTCACCCTCTCTGTTTCCCCTGAACTCAAACTGGGATCTTGCCTCTTACTGCTGTGCTACAAGAAGAAGGGTCCAACACCCTCCTCCAGCAGCACCAGAGGAAAGGACTAAGAGAGGAGGAGATATTTGCCCCAAGGACTGTAGCTCCTGCACCTCCCTGCTGGCCACTTTCCCAACTCTCCTCACTTCTAAGAAGAGAGAAAAGTCAGCCAAAAATGAAAAGTGTTATTATACTTCTGGCAGGACAAAAGCAACAGAAGAGTCACTCCCATACTGAACATAACCTTAAAATTACAAAAAGTTATTCTACCTGCTAATATATCACTCAATAAAAAATGCCCAGATTTGACTATTGTACTAATCATTCTGTTAGAGGGTATGGGGGTGGAAACTTCTCCCCAGAAGCCAATACACAAACTACTTTAGTGGTCTTTTCTGTCCTTTATTAACAGTAATTGCTCCATGTCATTTTTCTTCAAAAAGACAGTTTGTTAAGATTTTACAGAACTACAGTATAAAGCTAAGCCAAAATTTAGTTAAGCAATCCCCTATTATGGGTATTTACGTTGCTTCGAATTTTCACTATAAAAACAATGTTCTGCTGAACATCGTCATACAATAATCATTATACAAATCTCTGATTATGTCCTAAAGAAAAAAAATCCTAGAAGTGGAATTACTTATTGAAAGGTTCTGGACATTTTAAGGATGCTTATTCTTCAGACTCTTAATGCATGTTTCCAAAATGCCCTGGAAAAATGATTATACCAATTCACAACCTCAGCAGTAGAGAAGGGAGTCCAATTTACCACAACTTCATGATTTTTCTCTTTGCAAAGTAAACAAATAAAAATATATTGTTTTTTATTTTCTGTTAGATTGTTGGTACATTTGATATTTTCACATTCTTAATAGTCATTTATATTTCTTTTTATTAATGGCTCATAGACCTTACATATTTTTTACTGAGGAACTCATATTTTTTATTTATAACAGGACATTTAATTGAAATGGAATTAATTTTATATTATATGAGGAAGAAATTTAACATTAGTATTTTCCCAAAGAGTAATCAATCGTTCTGATTGTAATTGTTGAGTAATTAATTTTCCCCCAGGACCTGAAATATTATCAATATCATATCATGAATTTATATTCTAGGAATGTTTTACATTTTTTTAAATTTGTTCTTCTACTCAACAATGCCTCTTTTTTTTCCATGAAATAAGGATCTCTGGATTTTCCAGTTTTGTACATTTTTGTGCACAGTAAGATATGGGTGTCTTTTTTTGCAATTTTTATTGAATAATCTTCCTTACTCATTCTGCTAAGGAGACTTTAAAATAATCTATCTATTCTTTTAAATAAACAAATACTGTAACTTTTTTGGAATTATACTAAAACTACAAATTAGAGGCACCTGGGTGGCTCAGTCGGTTGGGTGTCTGACTTTGGCTCAGGTCATGGTCTCCTGGTTTGTGAGTTCGAGCCCCACGTCGGGCTCTGTGCTGACAGCTCAGAGCGTGGAGCCTGCTTCAGATTCTGTGTCTCCACCTCTCTCTGCGCCTCCCATACTCATGCTCTGTCTCTCAATAATAAATAAACATTTAAGAAAATAAAGATAAATAAAAATAAAAATAAAACCACAAATTAATTTGAAAACTGACATCATTATACTTCAGTCTTTTCCTATGGATATAAGGTGACTCCATTTATACAAGATATCTTTTATGTTGCTTATTCATGTTTTGTGGTTTTTTTATAGATCTTCTGATTTCCTAAAATTTCTTTTGATTGCCAATGTGAACGGCATCACCTTCTATTATTTTTCCTAACTGGTAATGTTAAAAGTATGGAAAAGGTAGTGCTTTTTTCAATTTTTTCTTGTGTCTTAACAACTGGCTAGTATTAGTTATATATAAGTTTTATTAGGCAAAGATTATCTCATCATAAAATGTAATATTGCTAATCTGTGTCACTAGTTCTGCCTTTTGTCTTGCCTTATTTCATTACTTAAAACTTAACAGAACAGGGGCGCCTGGGTGGCGCAGTCGGTTAAGCGTCCGACTTCAGCCAGGTCACGATCTCGCGGTCTGTGAGTTCGAGCCCCGCGTCAGGCTCTGGGCTGATGGCTCAGAGCCTGGAGCCTGTTTCCGATTCTGTGTCTCCCTCTCTCTCTGCCCCTCCCCCGTTCATGCTCTGTCTCTCTCTGTCCCAAAAATAAATAAATGTTGAAAAAAAATTAAAAAAAAAAAATCTTTAAAAAAAAACTTAACAGAACAAAATTTTAATAATATAGAACATGCTGTCATGTTCCTTTTTTAAAGTAAATTCATCTATGTTTGATCCTTGGGTATGCTAGTAAAGATCTGTTTGCTTTATGTTCGCAGAATAGTCTATCGTTCCATATTTGGCTCATTTGTTCAAGAATCTCAGGACTGGAAATCTGCATCATCAATAAGCAAAAGGAATAAATTTTTTGTCCACATAGATGCTGTCGGAATTTTCCTTTTGCATTTAAGCTCACTGTTTTACTAACATACATAGCCTCTAGTTCAGTGGTTCTTAATTTCTGGCAGTACATTGGATTCATCAGAGAGCTTTTAAAGTTGCTGATCCCTGGGACCTCTGCCTGACCAATTAAATGAAAATCTCCAGGAAGATAGGTTCAGACATCAGGTTTTTTTTTTTTTTTTAAAGCACTCCAGGTGATTCTAATATGTAAGCTAGGGTTACAATCCACTGACATTCATTTTCAGACTTAAGTGGGCATAAAAGACAGCCAGGGAACTTGCTAAAAATGCAGATTCCCAAGAACCAACGCCCACCCCTTCCCAGAGATTCTGATTTGGCATGTCTTGGGTGAGGGTCTATTATCTGTATTTTTAACAATTACAGTACTTCAAGAAACAGTTTATATTATTACCTTTCTAGGGTAGATACTGGACTGAAAAATGCTTTGATTCTACCTCTCACCAAAAGGAAAATGTATTCCTGAAAGAGTGGATTACAACCCTTGTTACATATTACTCACCTATAGAACCTGGAAAAGAAATTCTGCCTCCTGAGCCCCCACTTCCATTTTCATTTAACATCAAAAACTCCAGTTCCTGAAGTTCCTCTCCTTGATAAAACCCCCTCCCCTAACTTTAAGCCCCTCCTTCGGTCTGATCCAAGGGCTAAACCATATAATAAAATTGGGGTTTGTATGCTCTCAGCAGATGGAAAAAGAGGCACTAATCAGAGGAAATAAACCATTCTTAGTCCTTGAGAAAGTGGTTTTGCTATGAGTTTTCCAGCACAATCTTCCTCATCATGTGTCTCTCCTAACCTTACTTCCAGGTTAAAGGTATATCATCTGACCTTCCAATAATAAAATCACCAGCTCCACTTGATTCAGATATATACCTTCCCATAATTAATGCAAATCCATGTCCAATGCCATCATAGGACTTTCAGGCTTTTTTCACTATCTCCTTAGAAGGCATGGATATTTTAGCAGGGTGCCCCATGGCCAATCACTAACTTTTGCCCAACACCATCTTAAGAAGAAATTACAACCCATGTTTGTGACAAACATTTATTGAGGGCTACTCTGTGTCAGATACTGTGTTGTTTCATCATGAGTTATTTCTCACCAACAAGTTCTGCATTTTTCCTGATAGGTAATTAGAAAGCCAGGACTCAGGCCAAGGTCTTTGTATTCCAGTACCACGGCCACATCCTCTATAGCTTAGGGCACAGTATACAAATAGGCCAGGGTCCCTAATCCTGTGGTTCAACTGCACACGGAAAATCTTACCTGCCTGCTGCGCTAAATGGAGCGAGGAGGAAACCTATCTGAGCAATTCAGACAAAGTGGAATTTGTTTTGCTGCAAATGATTCAAATCATTAAATTCAACAAATACCCATTAAGCCTCTATTATGTGTAAGGCTCCACAACCCTTTGCAACTGCCAACTATAAATTAGATTTGGTTTATGTGAAATCCTCCCCTCTTATTGCTAGGCTGTAATGCCCTATTTTCATTTTTTCTCCACTTATTCAATCTTTTTAAAAAGAGATATACATTTCTAACCTGTGTCAGGATCAGACATCTCTGATGAACCAACTGCTATTTCAGGAAGAAAGGATAAAGGCAGTGTGCTGATTTCATGAAGCAGCTGAAAGTTCCACAGTGATGATTCTTCATTGCCTCCTTCATTCCTTTCTAAACTTCCTGAAGCTTGCTGGGTCTGGTCCCTCCAAGTCCTTTGCTACCCGGGAATGCTGATTTCTCATTAGCCTGCAGTAGTGGTAGCCATAGCACCATCTGTTCAACCTCAGTGCTCTCCATTTCCACTTGGAGTTAAAACTTCACACATTCAGAGAAGGGCCTATGAGGTCAGCATGAGGTCTCCTGGGTCACGGTATTCTTCCTAGCAGACCAAGCCACAAAAGCAGCTTCATGAGAAGTGCCCTACTACTGGTGCTGGTCAGCACTTTCCTCCCAGTGTGGTAATAAGATTAGGATTTAATCAGATCTGATCCAAATTCCTCTTTTGATCTCCCCTTTGAATATGCTCCATTGGGACCTTGGTTTTGCCACTTCACATGCAGAAGACAATAGGAGCATAAGACAGACCCATATCAAAATCTCCTCTGAACTTGGGAAATCAAAACTGCAGCAAATGCTTCCCAACCCTCAGGAGCCTGAGGCATCAGTGGAGCCTCAAGGAAAGATTATTTATTCTGTGTCCTCTCACATGCCCTGCAGAGGCTGTAAATAATGAGAGCTTGCACCTTGGCCATCTCCCATATCCCTGAGATCAAGGAGCCAGACCCAGAGAAGGTTCCAAGGGCAGTGTATTGGCACCTGGATCTCAGCTCACTTGATCCAGGCATCAGGAGCCTCAGACATGAAATTTCACTCAGAGAAGTCAACTGTCAGGGAAGAAAATAGAAACCTTTGACTCTATTCATTTATTTATTCTATGGCTACTTCTTGAATGACTCCCCTCTGCCCTGCCCTATGGTAAGACAGACTGCCTTCCTAAAGACATACAGAAAGATCAAGGTACCAACCAAGCCCATCAAAAGCTTCCCATCACAGTGAATAATAACTGAAAACAAGCTCATCTATGTCAGGAGGCATATGAATTGAACCTAAAAATGGGATTTAAGGAATTTGAGGCAAATAGGATCTCAGTAAGCTGGCAGATCAGAAACAAACTCCCTAGTGAAAAGAGTTTGATCTGGTAGAGAAGGATGGATGAGAGAGCTGAAAGCATAGAAAAGAGAGCCTTTGAAAGGTTAATTTGTCTAGAAACATAGCGCCCAGGTTGAACCATCTGCTAGAAACATCTAAACAGTCTGGTTTTAATTCATTTAATTTCTTGATTTCATATGAAGAGTCAGGAAAGTAAACAACTTCAAACTACAGAATAAGTGAATAAATAACCTTTAGATTTAAAATGATCACAGCAGCCAACTTTAACTTTAAAAGCATTTACCAAACCTAGTAAACATGAATATCAGGTTTATCAAAACAACGGAATATTATTTGGCCATAAAAAAGAAGCGAAGTACTGATATACGCTATAACACAGATGAATCTCAAAAGCATTATGCTAGGTGAAAGAAGTTAGTCACAAAAGACAACATATTGTATAATTTGAAGTATACAGAATAAGCAAATCCATAGAGGCAGACAATAAATTAGTGGTTGACAGAAGCGGGGAGGGTGAGAAAAAAATGGGGAGTGACTGCTAATAGGTACGTTCTTTCTTTTGAAGAGAGGTGAGAAAAGTGTTCTAAAGTTAGATATCGGTGATGCACAACTATGTGAATATACTAAAAATCATTGAAATGTGCACTTTAAGTCAGAATATTGTTTGATACGCAAATTATATCTCAAAGCTATTAACAACAACAAAACACCTATAGGACAGGGATAAATGAAGTGACTTATAAAATCACTGTGGAGGATAAAGGTCAAAATATTGATTAACTCTAGGCTTCAAATCATGTATGTGTGTTAAAATTTCTATAATAATCACTACAAGAAGAGAAATAGAGTGTAGAATTGTTAAAAAAAAAAGTAATAAGAAAATACAAAATTACAAGTAAAAAGGGAGAAAAAATATAGAACTCAGAAAAAAGAGAAAAATAAGATGCTATAATTACAAAATACAAAATATATTGTACCTATATGCATACATAGAAATATATTATGGAGTGTATATCAGTAATTATGATAAATATTGATGCATGAACTGTAATAGTCAAAAGACAAAGACTGAAGATGATAAAAATAAATCAAAATTGCACCAGCATTCTTCTCGAAACTAGAACAAGCAATCCTAAAATTCATATGGAACCACAAAAGGCCCCAAATAGCCAAAGGAATTTTGAAAAAGAAGACCAAAGCAGGAGGCATCACAATCCCAGACTTTAGCCTCTACTACAAAGCTGTCATCATCAAGACAGCATGGTATTGGCACAAAAACAGACACATAGACCAATGGAATAGAATAGAAACCCCAGAACTAGACCCACAAACGTATGGCCAACTCATCTTTGACAAAGCAGGAAAGAACATCCAAAGGAAAAAAGACAGCCTCTTTAACAAATGGTGCTGGGAGAACTGGACAGCAACATGCAGAAGGTTGAAACTAGACCACTCCCTCACACCATTCACAAAAATAAACTCGAAATGGATAAAGGACCTGAATGTGAGACAGGAAACCATCAAAACCTTAGAGGAGAAAGCAGGAAAAGACCTCTCTGACCTCAGCCGTAGCAATCTCTTACTCGACACATCCCCAAAGGCAAGGGAATTAAAAGCAAAAGTGAATTACTGGGACCTTATGAAGATAAAAAGCTTCTGCACAGCAAAGGAAACAACCAACAAAACTAAAAGGCAACCAACGGAATGGGAAAAGATATTTGCAAATGACATATCGGACAAAGGGCTAGTATCCAGAATCTATAAAGAGCTCACCAAACTCCACACCCGAAAAACAAATAACCCAGTGAAGAAATGGGCAGAAAACATGAATAGACACTTCTCTAAAGAAGACATCCGGATGGCCAACAGGCACATGAAAAGATGTTCAGCGTCGCTCCTTATCAGGGAAATACAAATCAAAACCACACTCAGGTATCACCTCACGCCAGTCAGAGTGGCCAAAGTGAACAAATCAGGAGACTATAGATGCTGGCGAGGATGTGGAGAAACGGGAACCCTCTTGCACTGTTGGTGGGAATGCAAATTGGTGCAGCCGCTCTGGAAAGCAGTGTGGAGGTTCCTCAGAAAATTAAAAATAGACCTACCCTATGACCCAGCAATAGCACTGCTAGGAATTTATCCAAGGGATACAGGAGTACTGATGCATAGGGGCACTTGTACCCCAATGTTCATAGCAGCACTCTCAACAATAGCCAAATTGTGGAAAGAGCCTAAATGTCCATCAACTGATGAATGGATAAAGAAATTGTGGTTTATATACACAATGGAATACTACGTGGCAATGAGAAAAAATGAAATATGGCCTTTTGTAGCAACGTGGATGGAACTGGAGAGTGTGATGCTAAGTGAAATAAGCCGTACAGAGAAAGACAGATACCATATGGTTTCACTCTTATGTGGATCCTGAGAAACTTGGCAGGAACCCATGGGGGAGGGGGAGGAAAAAAGAAAAAAAAGAGGTTAGAGTGGGAGAGAGCCAAAGCTTAAGAGACTGTTAAAAACTGAGAACAAACTGAGGGTTGATGGGGGGTGGGAGGGAGGAGAGGGTGGGTGATGGGTATTGAGGAGGGCACCTTTTGGGATGAGCACTGGGTGTTGTATGGAAACCAATTTGACAATAAATTTCATATAATAAAAAAAAAAATAATAAAAATAAATCCAGGCCTATGTTGCTTATGAGACACATCTAAGACATAGGATACAAAAAGAATGAGAGGAAAAATTGACTCCTTGGGAAAACCATAACTAGAGAAAGAAAAAATAGGGTCATTACATAATGTTAAAAGGTTCAATTTATCAGAAAGTTGTGATCATTCTTAATGTGCATGTAGATAATAACATATCCTGAAAATACTTAAAGCAAAAAATTGTACAGCTATAGAGAAAAAGAGACAAAACACCATGTTAATGGAAGATTTTTTTTTTAATGTAGCTATCTTGGTAACTGTTAGCCCTAGCAGAAGAAAAACTACTAAGAACAGATTAAAATAATACCATTAACTGTATAATCTAATTGGCATTTATAGAACATTCCACCCAACAATTAGAGACAAGAAAGACTTTTCAACCAACATTAACAATATGTTGGGTCATAAAGTAAGTCTTAACAAATTTTAAAGGATTTGGCATCACACTAAGGTCTTTGAGCACAAAACAATTAGGTAAGAAATAGTAGCTAAAAGATAACAAGGAAAAACTTCACATGCTTGGAAATTTACAAACATACTCCTAAATCACTCATACATCAAAGAATCACATTATAAGTTAGAAAATATCTACAGCTAAACAATGATGCTATGTAACAATTCCGTGTATAGTGAAATGCAATTAACACAGTACTGATAGTAAAAGGTATAACCTCAAATGATTATATTAGAAAAAGAAAAAAGGCCGAAAATTATTGAGCTAAGCATCTGTTTTAGAAAGTTAAAGAAAGAGAGAACAGCAAATTAAACCCAAAGAAAGTAGAAGGGGGAAATAATAAAGATAAGGGAAGAAGTTAATAAAATATAAAACCAACATACAATAGGATAAAAAAAAAAACCAAAAGTTGGTTCTTTGCAAAGAGTAATAAAATTAACAAACCTCTAGCAAGATTTATCAAGATAAAAGGCAGAGAACATATGAATAAACAATATTAGGAAAGAAAAGGAGGAATTAATTACAGATGCTATAAACATTAATAAGATAAGAAGAGATTATGAAGAGCTGTGTGCTAATGAATAGGAAATCTTAGATGAAAATTAACTTGAACTCACCAAAATTAGCAAACATTAAAGTGAACAAAAGACAGCATCCCCAGCAGAGAACTATGTGAGAGAAGAGCTGAAGGTAGAAATGGCAATGGCTTTGTGGGGTACACTCACTGATGGGTTCCACAAACACTTACTGAAAAGCAGTCTGTGTTGCACTTTAACCTGGCTACAGTGAGGAAGACCAACTATTGGGAATGATTACTACTGAAGAATATAGGCAATATTACCCCTAAAGAGTTTCCAGCATAGTGGGAGGTTTAAGGCATGTGCATAATTGTGTAATGTAAGGAAATTAAAGTTCTCTGGTGGTTCACTGAAGAAACCCGTGAAGATGGGGCTTAGTTTTGTGTTGAAATGCATCAGGATGAGGCTGAAGAACTGGAGAAGAAGGTTGGAGGACACTGCATGTGAAACCGAAGAACGTGGACTTTAATCTAGACTTAATCTGGGCCAGCAAAAAACACTGAAGTTTTTGAACAGAGGGAAATTATTACCAGGGTTTAAGATTTATGAAGCTAATAAATATAGATATACAAGTATGATGAATGGAATGTGGGGATGTTGAAATATGATACATGCCAGCAATACTGGAGGATATGGCAGTAGTCAAGATAAGCTATGATACAGTCTTAAATTACAGGGTAGGGGCAGACACAGAGAGCAAGAATATTATAGAGAAGTATCAATAGACTTACCGATTAGATATTAAATGCTCAAGGTAGAGGAAAGACATCAGGATACCCCAGAATATTTAGCTTGAACAAATAGGAATTAACAACTTTTCATTCAGTAATTTCTTTGTTTTGAAGAAATAGTTGTGAATTAATAAAATCCCTAATGAATTCTAATTTTTTAATTCAGGTAGCATGTGACCTATGGGAGAACACAAAGGTTTGTTCAGATGCAAAGACATGGCAAAAATGTCAACTGGATCTTGACAAAGAAATCTGCCAAAGGGCTGCCAAGCAACCAAAAATCAGTATGAAGGGTAGACTCAAGTTCAAAAATATGTGAGAATGAGTATGACTCTTCAATGTCTCCTTTTGATTCTCACCAGTCTACAGCACAGAATTTAGGAACCACCGAGTCAGAGATGCAGAACTAGGCAGCCACTGCCTTTAATGCTGTTTTAAGGCTGGAAATGTTGGGTGTGGAAGAGCTTCAGCAAGCAAGGATTACCATATAAAGAACTTTGTGCTAGGTATTCACTGCCTCATTGGGCTTCTTCCAGATGTCAGTGAAGCAGATCCTGCTATGGATTATAGCAGCAGAGCAAAAAGAAATGGCCTGATCAGAAAGTCAACCCAGGAAGAAGTTTTGAGGGTGTGAGTTCAGCCTTCATGTTTTTCAGACTTGGAAACTGAGATCTCAAAAGGGAACCTCTCACCCAAAGCCTGTAGTTTTAGAGACATGACTGATAAACAGGCCATCCCTACAAGGTGGGCTCTCTCTCTACATCACATGCTGCCTCCAGTGACGTAAAGATTCTTCTTGGAGCTTCATGAAAGTATATGGAACATGGAAGACAGTGCCCTGTGATGTAACCTTTTTAACTAGGCTGGGGATGATGCTGATACCTGTGGACTTCATTTTTACAGTTATGAGGATCAGAGTCATGAGCTCTACCTTGTGACAGAATGGCCTAGTCAGCACAGGAGTATATCCTTTAAGTGAAAAGCAAGGCAAGAGTTACTAAAAGGCCCTCAAGGTTCCCAAAGAAACCATCAATACCCACCTTCTGTGATATGCAAATGAATCTCAGTGGAGTAACCCACTGCAAACTGCAAGAAATTATGGACAGGTACTGTGTCTCTACCTGCCTGATACAGGCATTGCAGAGAAGTTTACCATCATAAGGTAAAATTGCACCTACGTTTTGTAACTATTTTGAATGGAAAACTTTCCACAATGCATGACACTTACTCCCATCTCTAAAATAATCCAACCTTTCTGTAATGATTTATGTTCACCAAGTTGTACTTTATACAATTATGTATATTAATATATTTTTAAATATGATCTTGATATAGGAGGAAGACGAAAAGGTTTCAAACTGTTTATGCAATAAATAGCCCCAAACTGCTGCTCTGTTTGGGTTTTTATGTTTGATGGTTCTTGTCTCTCTTGTGCAAACTGGCTTTAGTTGTCACTTCTTGGTGCTCTTTTCTTTCTTCACCCAGGCATCCCAGGCACCCCAATCCCAGAGACTGAAGGAACACCTCATTTGCATTTTATAAGAGGTAGTAAAGCTGTCCAAAAGATACAATGGACAATTTGTATGGGTCAGAGTAGGGTTACTCCCAACACAGGGAGTTGTGCCTCTGGACCAGAGCGGCCCTGCCCTACAGCAGGAGGCCAACCACACACAGTGGTGAAGTTGAACTTAGCTCAGTAGAGAGATGATCTTCCCTTGAAGAACACAAACCATGTTTTTTTTGGTTTGTTTGTATGTTTGTTTTGGGGGGGGTTTTGATGTTGTTGTGTTTTGTCTTGTTTCTTCAAGTTACTAGACTGAATTGTTTCCTCACACTTTAGAGACGGATCAGACAAACTTTTTTTTTCCCAGTGCAGCCAATATTCTCCTTTTAGATACTGTCACATTAGCACTGCTATCCTGTGGCTTGAAACTATAGCTATAGATCAATATTCTAGATACCTTGATCAAACCAAACACAATTTTTAAAAACAAGCAGGAAGCTACCTGTAGCCTAATTAGGAAAGACCTAAGATTAGCTTCATTGCTCCTACACAGAAAAAATAAAAAATACACAATAAGTGAAACATACTTTCCTGTAGGTATTTATTAAGTTCCTACTATGCACCAGCTGCAGCACTATCTACAAAGATGGCACAATTCAAGAGGGCCTGAAATGATATCTCAGAGTTAGTTCGGAGTTTTGTGCTTCCAGGTGCCATAGGCTGAAGGAACTGGATGTAATTTTTAAAAATCCGTTTGGTATGAATTATACCAACTCTTCTTCCTTTCCTGTTCCACATTCCAGTGGCACAAGGAAGGGAATTCTCCCTCTTGAGGTTAAAGAAGTAACTTAGCAGTGGGCTACGAAGAGACCACTGTGGAAAATGCAGAAGGAATAGACAATGGAGCAAGCTCCAGCAGCCACAGGGACCCAGGGCAGTATGCAAATACTTAGAGGCAGGCATTTGAAAATATGGGAGGCTTGTGCCTGAGGAGCTCAGAGACAGGCAGCAAGAAGATAAGCTATCCTTTTGTTTAGTTTGAATCACTTTATACAGAATTAGCTGCTGTGATTTATTCTCCAATTTGATCACATTCACCTTTGCATTGCAGAAAGCAGGGTAAGGAAAATGTATGGTATGTAACTCGCTCTTTGGAAGCAATAAGCTCCCTATAGGCAGGGACAATGTCATACTCATTCCTATATCCTCTAAACATCTAGCATGGGGTCTGCTTTACAACAAGTAGGTGTTTTCTGGGTTTTTTTCCAATTATATTTATATGCATATATATAAACAGTATTTCAAAATATGTACACTTTATAATATTCAGAGCACTTTCCTACCCATTAGCTCACATTTGACTCTTTTTTTTTTAAATGTTTATTTATTTATTGAGGGAGAGAGAAAGAAAGAGAGAGCAGGGGAGTGACAAGAGAGGCAGAGACAGAGGATCCGAAGCAGGCTCTCGGCTCTGAGCTAACAGCAGAGTCTGATGTGGGGCTCAAACTCATGAGCCATGAGATCATGACCTGAGCCAAAGTCGGACGCCTACCAACTGAGCCACCCAGGCGCCCCACCCAGCTCATTTGACTCTCATAACATTACCAAGTTAACTGGTTTTGTGAACCAGCTGGACTTGTCAGCATGCCAGCCAAATGGAACTTTATTCTCACTACTGTCCCTTTAACCCTAACCTGAAAAATCAATCTTCTCTGTCATTGCATAAAATCTGAGAGTTTCGGGGCGCCTGGGTGGCGCAGTCGGTTAAGCGTCCGACTTCAGCCAGGTCACGATCTCGCGGTCTGTGAGTTCGAGCCCCGCGTCGGGCTCTGGGCTGATGGCTCAGAGCCTGGAGCCTGTTTCCGATTCTGTGTCTCTCTCTCTCTCTCTCTGCCCCTCCCCCGTTCATGCTCTGTCTCTCTCTCTGTCCCAAAAATAAATAAAAACGTTGAAAAAAAAATTAAAAAAAAAAATCTGAGAGTTTCTGTAGCTTTACTGATCACTTCCAAATTTTTAAAGCCACAGTCCAGTCCAATATTAAATTTTCAAATCCTTAGTGAGTGAATGCCAAGTTTCTCCCGTCCCCAAGCTCGGGTCTGTTACCAGGCCAAAAAACCTACATCAGGGAGCTGGAGGAGCATGGACAATTCGGATTTGGCTTTGCATCACCTCCCCTGCAACCAAATGACCATTCCCAGACTTATTAGAGTGAGGAAAAGGCTAGAGGGAAGTGATAAGAAGGACCACAAAAGGTATCTCTTGCCAGGCAAAGGTGCAGTCTGGTGTTAGTATCCCTGGGTATGGCAGATGTCCAAATGTTGACTTGATACTTGCTCACTCAAGTGCTTTTGCTGATGTCTAGAGGTTCCCCTCCCTTGCATGCTCTGAATGCAGTTCCCTGGTGCCATCCCGAGCTAGTCTCCTCATGATCTTCTACAGCTCCTATAGCTAATAGTGCACTCGGGCTTTTTCTGCAGAGCTCATCTCACATTCCAGCAAGATGCCCTCATGACCAGGGTTCTTTGGCAAAATGACTCATGGGCTCCTCTGTCCCACAGGAAACAAGCCCCATTGTCCCTCTGTGGTGGAATGGCAGCTTGCTCCACAGTGGCCCAGTCTCTGCTCTGACACCACAGGGACTCTAGCCAGCCTCTCTCTCAGGCTTTCTCAGGATTAGTCATATTCCAGCACTCTTCTCTCCCAAAGTTCAGGAGACACAGAGAAACCTTTCTGGATCACTCTCTAAAGCCCTACCCAATTGACTGACAGGAAGAGAAGGGAGGGGAGAAGGACATGAATAGCACACTAATTCTTTCTCCAAAGAACTCTTCACTATCCATTCCCTCCTAATTCTTTCCTGCACTTCCCATTATGTAAACTTGAGGAAGGTGACAGCCAAGAGGTACCAGCTCATCTTGGAGTCACTCAGCATGGTCTCTCTCCTCTCTTTTTGGTTGGAGAACACAATACCAAAATCCAGTAAACAGGAAAGTTCCTATTTATTAACCTCTTTCAAAAGGCGAGCCTTCAAAGATGAACAGAGTAGATGTTAATTTTCTTCCATTTAACAGAGGAGGGAACTAGGCCCCTAATTTAGGTCACATGGCCACTAGAAAGACTCAAACTGAAGCTGGTCTCAAGCACCACATTCCTTCTACAGCTTTGTGTTCTCTCAGCCTCCTAGCCTCATAATGTGACCCCTGCTCATCCTAACCCAGTAAAGCACAAACCAGGAGACCTTACATAGTGATGCCATACCGATCCCTGAAACCAGGCTCAGCTGAGAGTTCATAAGGAAATGCTTATAGGCTGAGTCTCCTGCTACTAGCAAACTACCACTATTAGTACTAAATAGTAATAATAATTAAAAAAAAAACAGCTACACAGCACTTCCTAAACATTAGTCTAAGCATTTAACATACACTAACTATATATATTAATGCATACAATCCATGAAACTACCCCATGAGGTAGACACTAGTGTTATCTCCCATTTTATAGATAAAGAAATAGAGACACTGGGAGGTTAAATACATTTTCCAAGGTTATTCTGGCCACAATTTCTGATGCAGCTTTCATTAAGAATCATTTAGGGAACTTGCTAAAACACAAACTCCCAAGTTCTTTCATTTAGTTACTGACTATATATCTGGCTTGGAATCTGGAATCTGCATTTTAGTACACTCCTTAGGTGATTCAGATGAAGGTCTATATGCAGAAAGCCTGTGCATCATTTCTCAGGGGCTAAACTTGGAATTGTGAAATTATAGTAACTAGCCCAAGGGCAGAGCCCTCTAGGGTAAAGACAGTCAGTATGAAAGAGCAGGTGGAAACTTCTTCAATTTGCTCCCTTCCTCTACTATCAAAGTAGTACTGTTTGTTGAATAAGTGAAATGTTTGTTGAATAAATGAACCTGCTCCCAGGATCCTGAAGACTGAGAAAAGAAGTTTACTTTCAATATAGTTCAAAAACACATAATCTAAAAAAATAGCTCACACTATTGAACAACTTTAGCAAATCTTCTGTACTACCTGCCAAGGTCATAGTTTCGATCTCACCTTCAATTATTGATAGACAGCCTGATAATTTTAGAAGAGAGAAACAGACTTTTTTCAAGCTTTGGAAAAGGAAAGTCCTTTTAATAAGAGATTCCATCATGATTACATTGCTCTTATCAAAAAATCCCTTGAAAGCTGAATTCCAGAAGGCAACTATTAAAAATGCCATTGAAAAACTTGAAATTATCTCTTTACACTGCTTAGAACAGACCCAGGAGGGATTATACATTTGATGCAGAACAAGAACTAAAGATTGTTCTTATGGCCAGACTAAAGTTTTTGAACTACCTTTGCCCCCACAACTAAACCTCTTTTCAAGTTTAACCAGAAAATGCTCAACCAAGCAGATAAGAAGGCAGGAGCCAGTTTTGATTAAGGTAGTCAATGTACCATTAATGACACTACCAGTCAAGATTTCCAATAAGAGTCAGTCAAATCCTATTACAGAAGTAAAGAAGGCTCAAGCCCAGGAGCAGGATCACTTCAATGGGAAGAGGTTGGACAAAGAATAAGGAAGAAATATAACAAAGCGAGAGACCACGGACACTGGACCTGCAGTTAACTCCTTTAATGAAGTTCTGGTCATGAAGCTCATAAGATTCTGGAAGGCCTAAGTTCAGGGCCAGTACTCCAATGCAGGGCTCAAGAGTTTGAGCAGCAGAATCCAAATGGCCTAATCCACAATTACTTACTCATCACCTGGGGACCAAAGATACCAACAGACCTCAACAGGTCAATAAGAGTCAACTGTTGTTCAGCTCTGTCCATATCACCCTCAAACATGGCCCAAAATATCATGTAATTTTGAACTAATTGTTTCTTAAACTTCTTTGGCTCACTCTACAATGTTTTAAGGAACTCTTCCAAGCATAAGACCAATTGTGTACATAATGGAAAGTAAAGGCCTATGCTCATCCATCTTTCCACCTTCTGCCTATCCCTTAACTGACTGTTGGATTTCACATGCCTTTGCCAGTACTTTTGACTACATGATGGGTGAATGTATTTCTAGGCTTTCAAACTGACCTTGGAGAAGTTACTGTCTCACTGGTACACACAAAAGACATGACAGAACAAGTGAAAGTTAAGCAAAGAAATGACCTTGTTGCTTTCTCTTATCTACTTGGTCTGCCACTCAACCACTGAAACAGAGAAAAGGGGCCCCAACAGGAGCCATTAATCACAAGAGTCATGCCGGTTCTACCTGGTACCTTGGAACTCGTAGATGATCAAAAATTGATGAATGATTTAATACCTTTATCAAGCATTGAGATTAAGCTACAAATCAGGAATTATTACAGTCTCTAGTTTCCCACTATTATATACAGAAACTTTTATTTTAATATTTTGTTCAGAAGAATGACTTAAGCTAAATATAGATTTTTTTAAGGATTAATGACCTGAATATTTTATACTGTCCTATCAGAAAAAATAAATGTGCCTTTGGAGCACTAAAAGGAGTCAGTTCTGGACTTTTCTCCCCATTGGATCAACAGCTCAGTGAAAGAAAACTATATAAATACATACACAGTAATATTTTCTTCCTACTGAAATATATATTTATCATATATGTATTCATCAGCTTTCATACCTGCTGTCAGACGTGGAAAATTAGCTTTTGCATTTACTAACTCCTCTGTGGGAAAGAGTTCCCTCATGAGTTTAACAAAAGGGAGCTTTATTGTTTATAAGATTGAAAAATAAAGGTTGCCATGGTTTTAAGATCTGGTGATTGGTAATCAGTTTTTATAAATGACCATGAATCACTTTTGGCTGGCCAGGCTTTGTTTGGAATATGAGATGGCTGTTGCGTCTTACAAGTAAGGAATTATTAATCTACCCTCCCTGGAGGGTTTCAATTTCACCCATACAAACAGCTGTATATCTACCAAGTGTATGTTCGGTGTGCCTATCTATGAAATTTAAAATTATATGCTTTGTGTAAAACAGAATATATAATAGACTCTGAAATTGAATAAAACTTATTGGACTCATTTTTTATCCTTTGTGACATTCTCATAAGAAGAGTTCAGACAAAAGGCACTGCCACCAAGGAGCCAGGAATGCAAAGTCCTGTCCAATTTAAATAATCACTCCTTTCTGTCATGTTTTACAAAGAGATGTATTCAAACATGCTCTTTGAGCATTTCTATATTCTGGTCTTAGTTTTTACAAATAGGAGCAGGCAAAGATCCTCCCCTACCCCATTTGTATGTTTTTGTTACTTGAAAAAATATAATCTTGGCAATTGTCTCATTATAAAAACGAGAGAGCTTTCTCCTATGATAAATAGGACAGAGGCCTGGTGCTTGAGACTGTAATTTAGTTCAGAACTTCACATTCTTCATCTTCTCAACAAATAAGGTAAGCAAAATCCAAGATAATAAGGAGCTCATGGAAAAATCTGATCATATCACTCGCCTTTTAAAACCCTTTGTTGATTACCCACATCCATATGGCCCAGACTCCCTAGCTTGGCTTACAAAGCCATTCCATGATTTACATACATCTTGATGGCTTCTCCAATTTCATCTCCCAACTTGTCTTTGCCAACTCCTTCTCCTGTTCTACACCCTTCTGAACCCCTTTCAATTCTGGGAATGTAGCATTCTCCTCCCCACCTCATTAGACCCATGTAATTGGGTCTAAGACTACATAAGCACATGAAGAGTGATCCTGGTTGAAGTCCTGCGGGTGGGAAGGGCACACCAACACAAATTATATGTTTTGTATTCCAAGTAAAAGCCTCCCAGGATAAAAAAAAAAGGGGGGGGGCAATGTCATCATATTGCCATTAAATGGCCACTTGACATTTTCAAGGAATGGAACTCATTTGCATACTCAGTATTGGTCTCTATTGCTGGCAGGCTGGAGAGTTGGTAATGACTATAGATAAATCAATCTTGGCAAGTCAGAACTCATGCTGTTAAACTCATGTGTAGTCTACATCTATGCCACATTGGCTGCTCTGTTCATGTGTCCATCATGCCAATATTGAGGTGGCTGATGACAGAGGTTGGCTGACATCAACTGGCTGAGTAATTCTGTCCAATTGATGTTGAGTGTCTCTTCTTTGGTGGATGTTCTCTGGTGGGCATTAATGTATACTATAAAAATGTTCACATAGCATGACCATGAATATTTCCCCATCCAAATGTCATTAACCCAGACTTCTTTGTTCCTGATTTTTCAGTCTATTTCCATTTGCCACTACCCATGAGTCCATGCATACTAAACCTTGGGGTCATTTCTCTTTTCAACAAAATGGATGGCCAACTCCATTATCCAAAACTCTTACAATTAGAAGATTTTCCCCTCACTATTGACTTTCAAGGCTACCCTGAAGCTATAGTGTAGTTGCTGTCCATTTCTGACTTGTACTCACATAATGGGTTACTCCATTTGCACACTAACTTAAATCTCTTTGTTCCTTCCTCAGCTGCTTCTTTGCCATCCTCATATAGCCACAGGCATGAGCTGAGAAAGGGTAATTAATGCATCAGTGGTTGTCATGTGGGTATAGGCAACCTGTTCAAGTGCTAGTTTGTGTCCCTGGTTCTGCTCATGTTCAGCCAAGGATGCACCACTTCCATTTGCAATGGAGTGTGGGCCAACCCAACCTTTGACTTGTGGGTCTGACAGAACTCTGCTGATAATAGTTCCAGCTGCATGGTCACTTCATATCCCATTGTCAGGCATTCTGCTTCTACTAGGGCCCAGTAGCAAACCAGGTGCTATTATTTTAAATCATATAAATCTCCACTGCAGGTAGTATGTCCTTCCTCCACAATCCTGAAGGCCTGTGTTGTGATTTTCCCCTTCGAATTTGTCTAAAACCTCACATGGCACCTTTTCCCAACAATACCTCCAACACCATGGGGCCTAGTGGATCATCTGACCCATTGGCAGGGTTGCAGAACCTTTTCCTGGTCCTGGCCCTCTCAAGACTGGTAGACTTTGAATTACCTGGTATATGGGCCAGAGAAATATCTGCATGTGAAGGATATACTGTCAAAAAAAAACCTGAAAAGTCCCACCAGGCACTATTATGCTTCCTTCTTCAAGGCAGAAAGTTTGGGATATAATAATTTATCTTTTCCTTTTTGACGGATGTCATGCCAGGCATCTGAGCCCTGGGTTTCTAAAATTTTTATGAATATGGAAGACCCCTAAATATTAGCAGAGTGTCTTTCCCACTTCCTGGAACATGCATGTTCCAGTGTATTAGGTATCTCTTCCTTATCCAGTCCAATCAACCTAATATCATTGATATAATGGATGAATGTGATGTTCTGCAAGATGTCCAGAGGTCTCCATCTGTGCTGTCCATTATGTAGCCAATAGCCAAATGTAGCAATTGACCAAGTGAAATGTGGTTTTGTGCAACTGAGAAACTAAATTTTTCATTTGAATGAATTTAAATTTAAATATTGAAGCAGTGTAAAATACTTTACTTGTTAAACATAACTTCATTGTTTTGGTAGGATTACATATCATGCTAAGGATCACATGGAGTAATATATTATATTGTAAAATTCTCTTTAGGGACATGTATCATGTCACAGAAACACATCAGTGATTGAGTATATATCAACAAATTAAGTACAAATGAATTTTTCCAGATATCAGTATAATATGTTTATTTGAATATTCTCTGTAATACACATACATTATGATACCTATACAAAATGTTATTAGTAACTAAAGTATTTATTAGTATTTTGTAATATAATTAAACTATTTTTCTTCAAGAAATAAATATGGATAAATTTTTAAAATCAAAATGAAGGCATATTACTACTGATGGAGATTGAGTAAAAATGTAAAGCCAGTACTCCAACTGGAAAGGTAAAGAAAAAAGGTGACTAGAAACAAGTGTATCACAAGTTTCATAATGAATGGCAACTGCAATTTGCTACGGCAAAAAACAAAAACAAAAACAAAGTTTGCTGTGTAAACAAATAAAAAAAATTAAGATAATAAGCAACTGAGGCATTATCAGCCAAAATATAGTGAATTTGATAAGAAGATTCCTCTCAAGAGTGAAAAAAGAATAAGTAAAATTAGTTACCTGAAATCACAATTAAATATCCAACCAAATTTTTTTTTTAAGAGTGGGGTGCCGGGGCGCCTGGGTGGCGCAGTCGGTTAAGCGTCCGACTTCAGCCAGGTCACGATCTCGCGGTCTGTGAGTTCGAGCCCCGCGTCAGGCTCTGGGCTGATGGCTCAGAGCCTGGAGCCTGTTTCCGATTCTGTGTCTCCCTCTCTCTCTGCCCCTCCCCCGTTCATGCTCTGTCTCTCTCTGTCCCAAAAATAAATAAACATTGAAAAAAAAAATTAAAAAAAAAAAAAAAGAGTGGGGTGCCTGGGTGGCTCAGTTAGTTGAGTGTCTGACTCTTGATTTTGGCTCAGGACATGATCTCACAGCCATAGGATCAAGCCCTGCATTGGGCTCTGCACTGACAGTGCAGAACCTGCTTGGGATTCTTTCTCTCTCTCTCTTCCTTTCCCCCATGCACATGCATGCTCTCCTCCCTCCCAAAATAAATAAATGTTTTTAAAAAATTTTTAAGAGTCTCAACAGGATGTGGGCTTGAAATGTTGACCAGCTATAAAATGTCTCAGATTCTTACACAAAATAGAAAATTTATAAACAAATTTATAAACAAAATTTATACACAAATATCAATTTGCAAACTAAAATATCAGACTCATGGAATAGATATTTTTAAATGCTTTACATCTCTCAAAGAAAATTTTTATCTATATATGAAAACTTAGTTTCTATAACTATAGATAGTGCTTCAACTATGTTCAGTCAAAATTGAATTTTTGGTATTTTAAAAGAAGACATTGATATTTCCCTTGTTGATTTACTCCACTACAACATATTAGAAATGTTTGTGTTTAGTTTTCTGAAGCAAACTCTAGGAAAAGCACCAAAGACACAGTTGTTAAAACCATGGAGTATCTATGCACAAAAATCATCACCAGTTTACCAAACTTTTGAACAAATAGAAGACAATGAATTTAATAACCTTATTCTCATTGATTAAGTCATGGAGGAGCTGTAAGATTTCCAGAAATATAAACTCCAACTGCAATCAACTAAAAATTCCTTGAAACAAAAGGAATATTTGCTGACATTCAATAATCAAAGGCAAAATACCCAGAAGTACCCTTTACATTTTCTCACTGATACCACCCTGCATATGAATAAATTAACTTTGAAGCTCTTGAGTAAAGAAGAATTTATTTGTGACCTGGCTTTACTTGTTTGCAAATTCATGCTGGACTTGAATTTTTTGTATCAATAATAATGATTAATACATTATTAATAATTTAATAAACTGATAATTACATTTTCCCAACATGAATAGTGAGATTTTAATTGTAATTGACAGTGTTAATATAAATTAACAGAGGAAAAAAACTATAAGAAAAATTTGAAGAACACTTTTGTTATTAATAAACTTAGAGCTGCTTTTCAATTTACATACTACCTTCTGAATTCAATTTTAGTAATACTAAGTTAAAAAAGAGTTAATAAACTTACTTCATTTTAACAGCTGTAGTTTTAAAACTGATACATATTTCCTTCAAAATCAAGTAAAATCTTTAAAAAAAGATATACCAGTTTTGTCAATGTAGATGCAATTATTAAAAGAAAAGTATACTTTTGGGTAGTTTGATTCAGTTACTGGTCAAATTTTAAGTCTGGCTGGAACAATTTGGGCATGTAATCTACTTTTTCAACTGTAAATTTTATGAAAGCAAGTACATCCTGTGAAAATTTGACATCTGATTTGAGATATGCTATAAATATAAAATACATCAGAAATATAGAAGACTGTACAAAAAAACTCACTAATAATTTTAAATTGATTATGTGTTAAAATGATAATACTTGGGAAATATTAGGTTAAATAAAATATATTATTAAGTTAATTTACCTGTTTCCTTTTACTTTTTTAATGTGGTTAATAGAAAATTTGAATTATATATGTGGCTCACATTTTATTTATATTGCACAGCGCTGATCTAGAGCTCTTTAGCCTACACACTGTGATAAAGAGCAAGAAAGTTAGCACAGCCCTGGAGCAAAATTATAAATGCATGCAGTTATCCGTTCCATATGATGCAAAAGTGAGCTGTTTCTGAACCTTCTTTGTGACAGTGATAGAAAAGAGCCAGTCACCAAATCAATGGCTGCTTAGCTTGTACCTGAGGCTATATTAATTTTCTCTAGCAAAGATAACACAACTGGCAAGGCAGCTGTGATTAGAGCTACTACTTTGCTGAATTTGCAGTAATCTACCATCATTCTCCATGTTCCATCCAGTTTTTGCAAGGACTAGATTCATGAATTAAAGGGAAATATGATGGGGACCACCATCTGCATCCTTCAGATACTTTAAGTATGACACTAATCTCAACCATCCCTCTAGGATACACTATTAGTTTTGACTGTAGGGTTGGAGAGGGGTGAGGGGCCGTTTGAAGATTTTCTCTCTGGCAGCTTTGACCCCCACAGACTAATGACCCAATATGGTGGGTTCACCAACTGCCAAGTATGTCAAACTCAATTAACACATTTGGGGTGGGGAAATGCCCACCAGATTTTGTGCAGGACACCATATGCCACTACTCTACAGGAAGACCATGTGATTTGGGTCTCTGCTTATCACTATCAGCTCAAATCCTATTGTGCCCAATAGTCCTTGGAATCCCTTAGCATTACCATTTCTCCAGAGCATAGTTACCCATGTAAATGACCTTAGCTCTGTCCGGAGGACTGGAAAACTCTTACTGTGCATGTGTGTCGTAGTGTGACATGATCCTTCTTTCTTCTTAGGGGCTTAGCCACTTCTTCAGGAAGTATCTTTGGTTCTATGTGGACCTTAATATCGGACCTGCCATTGTTGAGCATTTAACAGTCTTTAAAGTTCAGCCACTATCACTATTAAGTCCTTACACAGTTCTTGGTTTTGAAATGAGAACTTCTTTGTATGCAACTAAAAATGCCCTTTGGCTTTCTATTGCCTTTACTCACCTTCAGCTGTTCATTATCTCTCTGTAAATCATCAGTGGTATTTAGCAATAGCCATCCAACCCGACCACCCTTTATAGAGACTACTGACTTATTTCATACATTGATTTCAAAAGCCTGTTAAATACAGCATGCTAATACATTCCTTTCTACCAGTTCACCATCTCATGTTACCACTAGTGAAAGTTTTAATAAGCACAATGCTACCTTTGGCCAAGGGCTGTCTGTGCAGCCGTGACTGTGTTTTTAGTGAATCCTAGTGTTCACTGATCAAAAACGTTATCTATTACCTGTTCTCCTGGACTATTCCCAGTTCCAACTTTCCCAGGTTGGGTCCTTTCCAAGCAGATGCCAAGATAGATAGATGGAGTTTTGTGTGGAAATTGATATTTCCTAGAGAAGGAGGAATTGGAGCTGGGCCTTAGAATGTAGGATTGAGATAGAACAGAGGGATAGGGAAAATATTCCATGTGTCTTTTTAATAGAGTAGGGACAAAATAAATCACTATTTCCAGAAGACTGGCTTTCGAGCAGACTAGATTTGAGGGCAAGATATAAGGGACATGGAGATTCCATGGCAATGGAATCAAAAGAAAAAGAGTGAAAAGGGTACATACAAAGAAAGAATTAGTGGTGCCCTAGTATGGGAATGGTGTCCCTGAAAGAGAGTAAGAGGTTGAGAAGAAAGATAATCAATTGAGATTAACTCAAAATGAGTTTGCTGAGATGACAATAATTATACATTCCAGTAAAGGTGTTCTATTTGTATGCCTCTACCAGTAAAAGTCTGGAATCTATGAAAAGAAAGGAAAGGGTTATATAGATTTTGAGATAAACAGTAAAAGCCTGAAGTACCAACTTTTGAAAGAATTCACAAGCTCAAGAGTTGAGATTTGAAGAACACCCAGTTAGGGACAAGAAGAGGAAAACAAGGAGCCATGGGTGAGGGAAGATGAAAAACTAAGCAGTGCTGGGAGAGAAGCATGGGAGAAGAATTTTATACAGACAACTCATCAGTGAGGCAAACCTACCACAACTCCCATAAGCCAATTTGCACAAGTACTACACTGATAATTCATTTTTCCAAATTAAGTTTTTAATGTTTTTTATTCATTATTTATGATAAATGTTGTTGTCAGATCTTTGATTCTGTCTTCCCTCAAGATTAGAGCTTATTCCTTTCAATACACATAAGGAGAAAATGTCTTTGCTGAGGAAGTCTTTGAAAAAAAAAAAAAGATTTGGAGATAAAATCTTTGTGGGGTGAGTTTTCCTGGCTACTGCTACATTCTATGTAGATATGTCATCATTAAACACCAATTTTAAGGGTCGCTAAGCCAACAGCTTGTGCTCAGGACACAGAATTCCAGAGATACCCTATGGGTTTGCATCCTTAAGCTGTGTTCAGAAATAAGGCCACCTGGCAGCACCACAAAACTATGGCCCCAGTTTTAAATACACAAAGTCCATTTAGGGGAACTTGTAGCTTCTTATTTTCACATTAAATAAAAGTATGCACAGCTAATCCTCTCTAAAAGCTTGAGCAACATTCTCCCTCCAGTAGTTCTGGAAAACTTACAGCCATCAAAATTCACATGCCTCCCATCCAGGTTAACTTTAGTTATCCAGTTTGCAGCTCCTCCTTTACTTCTGAAATCTGTTTTCTGAGGCCCAATCCAGATCTGCATAGCTTGGGTATTTTCAATATAGCTCCTTTAACCTTCTTGTCTTAACCAAAATGTGGCTTTCTCCTAAAGAATTACTTCTATTTCCCTCTCTGTTTGAGACAAATCATTCTTGCACATTATCTGCTAGCTACTCTGGATTTCTGGATTATTACACCACTGTTTTCTTAAAAAGCCCTCTGCTCCTTCTAGACTGGTGTCACTGTGTTTGTGGACCACTGTCTGTCTCTCATCATCATTATTTATGCACTCCCATATCATTTCTTAGTCAATAAAGACTGTAGCCACTGGCCCAAGTTCTCTTCTTCACCTAGCCAAAGTGGATGGCCATCCAACAAGGTATTCACTCAATCCATGGACTCCTCATCTTGCACCTTATCCTCCCTTTCTTTTCCTCATCTCCACATGATGGGCAGCTTTTTATTGCCAAGAACCACTAAACTTCTGAAATTAAAAATAAATTAGCCATCAACTTCTGACCACCATACTCTCTTACAATGATTCTTCCCACCTTCCACAGCAAATCTTCTAAGCTATGAAGCTTTTAAGTCCTTTGACAAGTACCTCTTGAGCTCTACAGGCTCATATCTATTAAGTTAAAATCCCATAGTCTTCACTTAATCCCTTTCTTAAAAATGCCAACTCTCTTGTCAGTAAGTATCCTGGCTTTGGCTACCATCACCTCTTTTCCAGACTACTGAAACAGCTAACATGTTGATTTCCTGGCTCAACCAAAGAGTCTCCAATTAACTTTCTAGAGTGATCTTTCTTAACTATCACCCGATCATATCACTTCCCTGCTTTTAATACTGTAGAGGTCCCCAATCCTGAGATTGCTTACAAGGACCTACTTGTTCTAGCCATTGCTTTCATCTCAAAGGTCATCTCCAACTCCATTTCACTAATTTCTGTTCCCATTCTACTGCCATATTCAACTACTTTCAGTCCTTGGAATGTATCTCCTCCCCTCTCTGCTCCTTTTCCCTCCCTTCCCTTCAGCATTGCTTCTTTTCCCTCTCCTCCCTTCCTCTAACTCATCTCTTTCTATAGAATGATCCCTCTTCCTGGAATAGTTTCTTTCCTCCTGGATTCCCACAGTTCTTCATATTTACCTCTCAGATATCAACCCCTCCAGAAAGCCTTTCCTGGCCCCTAATTCAGATAACTAATCCTTCTCCTTCACAAAATGTACTTCGCATTATAAAAGGTCTTGTTATCTGATTCATAATTGCTACATTCCTTAGCATTGCCATCTTGACATGATGTTCACCCAATACTTCCTTTGTTCTTATCACCTTCCCACTTCATTCTTGACATGGGCATGCAGACTCCTCACAGGTCGGAGCAAACCACCTCTCTCACACCATCCTCCATCTCTCTTATGAACTACATTGTTCTCATTTTCACGTAACTCCTTCTCTCCTGCCAGAATGTACTCCTGGACATTCCTCAGTGCACCACACTCTTTGATTCCTTCATGTGTGCAAGTTTTTGTTTTCGTTTTGTTTTTGCTTTCTGCTTAAAAAATACTGTCCCATCCTCTCTGTCTGGAGACTTCCAACTAAACTTCGAAGATTTAGCTCAGATGTCAGCTCTTACAAGAGCCAGTTCTCTCCTCTGTGCTCCCCTGACATTCTGCCTAAAACTCTTTCAGCACACAGGGCACTGTAATTCCAGGTTCATAGGGGTGTGTCTCACTGAGGCAAAGACCTTTAAAGAAAGCAATTATTTATTAAAATTTGCCTCTCTTAGGCCTTGTCCACAGAGAAAAAGAGGAAGAGTTTTAATAATCATTAGACAAGTGTGGTATGGTTCAAATTTTTTCCCCTCAAGACCCACAATTTTCATTATTTCCCTAAATTCAGCTATGTTTTTCAAACAATCACTATTATTAAGGAATTGCTCATTAAAATGTATGTGTTGTATATTTTGCTTCAAACTAGCATAAACTGTATTGTTTATGTTTCCATGAGGCCACAAGAATTTGCTAAAGGCAAAGTTGGTTGTTTTGACCATACATTTCCATATTTCACAGGAAGATGATGATACAAGTTCATTCTGGAATAAACCACAAGTCTAAGTAAGAATTTATTGGAACAAAATTCTTGTTTTTTATGCTTATATCTTCTCATCCTACCAAATCTATCATCTGAATGAAAAGTGTGAAAATGAAAAAGAAACAGCAAAAAATATTTGACTTTTATTCTAAAATTTGATTAATGACTACCTTTCTTGGATATGGTGTTATTTCACTAAAATATTAATGGCTTTGGAGTGGACTGAGCCTCAAAACAACACATTTCTGAGTTGTATTTGTTTTTTGTCTTGCTTTAATTTGAAGTAAAATTAGCTTCCTATGATCACATCTCATAGGGGATAGTAGCCAAATATATATTCTCAGTGGATATAACTTGACCCCTGACTTATACTGAGTCTACAAAATGTTGGAAAAGCAAGGAAAATGAGATGAGCGTCATTGGGGAATTCTGCTTTACTTTTGCTGTAAATGATTAGAAAGTCAAAAGCAATAATATATTTTTAATCAGTTAAGTTTTGTTGAGTGCTTACTAAATATCCAGAAATGTATATAAGCTTTAGGCATATAGCAGTAAATAATGGAGATACCATCACTGCCCTTACAGAGCTCCCAGTCTAGTAGGGGTGAAGATAATTAAACAAGCTACAATACAATATGATAAATGCTATTACAAAGGAAGTATGATGTCATAATAGTATGTGTCATAGGGTGAAATATAGTAAGGTGTCAGAAAACTGAATATTCCCTGGTTATCAAACCAATATATGCCAATATGTATGTTAAATTTACTTTTAGGAATGAAAGAAAAGAATTAGGTTGTCAGACCCACGGTATGTGCTCAAAAATATTTATTAGATAAACAAGTGAATATATGCAATGACTTGCCCCAGGATGCAGCACATCAGTCACTGTCAAGCTCATGGGGAAGGCTGGAACCTCCAAGTCACCACTTTAGGGTAAAAGAACTCACAAAGAACAGCTACAGATAAAAAGTCAGTACCCCTTTCTTTATCTTTCCCTGGAAAGTGGAGACTACAGAGCTGATCCCTCAGAGTCTCCTACAGTTCTAGAACTCAATGGGAAACTTCCAGCTGCACTGGCAAATAGATTATCCCAAACAACTCATATGTGTCTTCTGATATTTTATTGAATTTCCACTTACATTTGATTTCCCCAAAACAAAGATGCCCCAGAATCCTAAAAAGGATCCCTTTCTGTGCAAATATATGAAAATCCTCTCAGTGGTTTGGTATTTTTTAGAAACTCCAAATAATCCAGGCCCTCGGTATAAAGCTGTTTTATAATAGATTTAATATTTGTAGTTTCTAGACTTCACTTGGCAAAAAGATCTATGTCTTTGCCAAACCATTTAGCAAATGTTCACAGCACGTCAATCTGTCGTGGGTTATGTTTAATAAGGCATGTGCATCCACAGCTACCCCCACCAGGCTGACTGGAGCTTGTCACCTGCTGGGTGGCTGCCATCACTCTTTTCCAATGAGGGAGAATTGAGATAAGGAAGTACTCTGTACCAGCAGTGAGATTCTGCTTCTTTTGGGGCATTCCAAAGCTGATTCCCTGAGGCTTTGATCTTGGATGTAGGGCAACTGAGAAAAGTTGAATGCAGTAGAAAAATGGACCACATCCCAAATGTTATCAAAGCTTCTCCTCCTTCTCAAGTCCAGAGAAAATTTAAGAGCCAAGAGCTCAGAGATGTCCAAGAGATCATTTGATTCAGCCTAGACAAATAAAACTTTATTTCAACTTTATAGATGAAGAGGTACAGGTAAAGAGAGGGCAGTATCACTGAGAGCTAGACAGCAAATCAACAAAATGTTTCAGTCTAAAAACCAACTTCCTTCACCAAAACTCTCAAACTTTTCCAACTAAATATTGTTATATCTTTTCTCTTTCCCAAGGGAAAGAGATACAACTCTTAGTAGCTAACCACAAGAATGAAATTTCTTTGAACTCTTATGTCACAATTTAAATTTTTTGGTGAATTTTGTATTCTACTCAATAAAGCATCTGTTTGGATTAACATAAAATAATTTTCCCCAAAACTACTAGACAAAATTACTGTTTGAAGAAGATGCTATATTTGTCCTGTATCTTTGTATATCTCCAGAGTGATGGACACCCAAGGACAAGCAACATACCCTGTTTTATGAAAATACAATTGCTGTGTTTTTGGCTTCCTTTACTCCATCCTAGAAGAGGCTTATCATACAAATGCCATTTGTCACCTAATCCATCTAAATTTGTCTCCTGAGATGCATTCATAGTGGAAGAAGACAAAAAAAGAACCACTCCATTCACACAGTTCCTGCATTTTAAGTTCAATCCTCCAAACTGCAAAGTTATTCCCCAGGACTAGGCCATAACACCTCTGGCTTGGCAGATGAGAATGATGAAAAGAAGAGTCATGATTCCCTGAAGAGTCTATTCAAATAAATTGGCTCCTCGCCTTCCAAATTTGTATATAAGAAGCACAGTAGCATGGAAGGCTGATAGTAACTCTATGGGTTGGTCAGGAATATAGAGTTGCTATTAGAGATCCTGCTCCATTTGCCAACTCTGAGCCTCTTTTTGTGGGAAAAGCAATATTCAATAGTAGGAATTAAATTACTTCTTCTAATATCAATTTATCTGTCTCTTCTAATGTATTTTAATAGAAATTATACCTAGGCATTTTGAAGAAGAATTACTTACATGTAAATATTGGACAAAATAATATACCCTGATAAGTTAAGCCATGAATGCCATGTGCATATCTTATATTTAGTTCCAAGAGTTGTTACTCTAGTTTTTGAATGTTGTGGTAATATACAGACATCACATACACACCCTTATAAAATCAGATTGGTCCTTCCTCTGCTGGAGTATTCCGGAACATGGCACCTGGGGTAATTATTTACATATGTCAACTTAACTGGGCCATGGAGTGCCCAGGTATTTGGTTAAAGATTATTTATAGGTGTGTCTATGAGGGTGTTTCTGGATGAGATTTCTAGTTGAATAAGTAGACTGAGTAAAACAGATTACCCTCCCCAGTGTGGTGGGCCTCATCCAATCTGTTGAGGGTCCAAATAGAACAAAAAAGCAAAGAATTCCCTTTTGAAGCTGGAATATCAGTCTTCTCCTGACTTTAGACTTGGACTTGAACTGGAACTTACACCATTGGCTCTACTGGATCTCTATTTGTTGAGTACAGATGTCGGGACTTCTTAGCCTCTATAATCATGTGTGCCAATTCCCTGTAATAAATATCCATATATATCTTATTTTGTGTGCATATTTATACATTTATATGTGCATATATATATTATTTATACATATATATGGTGTATATACATAAAAAGTGTATATGTATATAAAAGCATTGGGTTCTGCTTCTCTGTAAAACCCTGAGTAACACAGCACCCCACTGCTGCCACTAGATCTGGAGCTATCCAGAAATGACTTGTAGCCACTGACTACATCACTGCCATTTTCCCAGTTGCAGTCATACATTAAATGTCTTTTCTCTCTCATTTTGAAATGTTTCCTTTAAAATGGTAGCATTTACTTGGTCTGTGCTGCTTTTTATGACTGTTGAGTAACTGAGTTTTATGGTATGTCTATTACTAATATACTTGGATCCCACAGAGGAATTTATGTATGTTTCTTAGGTTTAATAAAATATTATGCATATGCTTTTTTATGTTTTTGGCAAGATTTCCATCACATTGGCTTGGTGCAGTTTATGCATTTTTTATTTTCTGTTTTAATATAGGCTGTACTCCTTGGGATTTCTATTAGTAATGCTGGAAGACTTGGAGCAGGCTTTTAGAAGTAAAAGTTGTTATTTAAATCCTTTCACAATGCATAATGAAATGCATGGCAGTGAAGGATGATACAGTACATTTAATAGATGAAGCCAATTACAGTGGCAACTTAAGGAAAAGACTTGGCATTCTAACCCTGGCTTAGAAGGGGCCTTAGAAGGTCAGCTAGTTACCCATCCCTCCACATTTATATTGATGCCCAGGAGGCCACATGATATAATAAAGAAGGCAACGACTATGGGGCTATCTCTTGAAGGGACCTATTCCAATATAAATATAAGGATGTCCCCAGTTAACTTGGGGAGGAAGCAAAGCTCTTAAAGAGGCAGCAAAGCTCCTACAGATTACAAAGGGGCCACCAATGTCCCCAAACATACCCTATGAGCAGCAACTCCTTGACTGCTGAGGGGGAGGGCTTTATCTCGGCTCCCTACTAATAGTCTGCCTTCTTCTTACCCCATCCAGGATATCTTTCGGCTGTCATAAATCCATTTTGTACACACCTACTTGTGCTATGGCTACCTACACAACCCTAATGCAGCAGGTTGGGCCCATGTTCTCAAATACCACCTTTTTCTTCCCTTTTGTTTTCTATGTCAAAGACCCATGGGCAAAATATCAGTTGATAAAAAAATGTCTCACCCTCTAATCCAGGTAGTCTGTAACTATGAAAACCTCTGTGGTTCTGCTCAGAAATCTCCCTTGAATACCAAGCTTTGAGCCCATGCCAGATTTCATACTCAGGTAGTAAGTACCTACTACACTAGAGCTTGTGCTATATGCCAGGGATGTGCAGGTAATAAGAGTTAGGAAATTAGACACAAGCAAATCCTTTCAGTGCAGTGTCATAGATGCAAGCAAGCATATGGTGCTAAAAGCTTAAATCAGGATCACTAATTCAGCCTGGAGTTCAGAAATGAATTTCTAGAGAACATAAAACCTGAACTGAATCTTGAAGGAAGTTGGTAATATTAATTAGACAAGTGGAATACTTCCATAACTCTCTCACATACTACCATCTCCAATTTCCAATTTGCTTTTCCAAAGATAGCCCAGTGATTAAAAAAACCCAGGTCCCATAGGCCCACGGCACAGTGGCCTAGCTCCTAGAGTCCTCGGTGGTCAGAACCACTCCAGGACACAATCTAGGGAATCACCTGCGCAATGAAGCTTGCACTATATCCTCCTCCCCTGCTCTCCAGCCACGCGTTCACAGTGCTCAGCCTCCAGCATCTCATAAGGGCACTGTGTTCCTCTATGATACAAGTGATAAAACTTAAAAATGGCTTCTCCTTTTGTGTGGGAGTCAGAGATATTGAGCAAACATCTAGCCACCTCAGAGGAATTTCTCGAAAGACAAAATAAATGATGCTCATGTGCCCTGATTGAAGGGGGAGATCTTTTCCCATCTTTAGTGAATGGTTACTGCATCCAATTTAGATTTTCAATCCCATAGCCTACCCTGCGTGGGAAGACAGAGAAAGAGCCTCAATTTCTAGGTTTATAAATGTCGAAAATGGGATATTCTCACTAAAATTGTGGTGCACATTTATGTGTTCATTAAATGTGATTGTTGCAATAATGATATACACCTAAAACTCCTTTAACCATATATGAGAAAACTTAAGCTCCAGCAAAACCCCACAGTACAGCATTAAGACCCAGGATTTTTTTTTTCTTTTTAGCAAACCAATTACAGTGCTGGAATGGGTGAAACACCCCAAGGAATAGTCTGTAAGATCATATAGCAATTGGGCCAATTTATAGTAGGTAACTGAAAAATGCTCGAAATTGTCATTTCTCCTGGTTAAGGCTGAATAGGAAAGAATGTGATTAATAAATAGCTTAAGCAGCAAACAGAAGGTACTTACAATGCACGAATGCTCTGGGGAGATGAGGTATTGAGAAAATCATTACAATGAAGTACAGGCAGGCATTAAGCTTAAAGAGGCTGAAACAACTTTTCAAAACATCACATTAAGGGAATATCTGGGCTGGAATTGCTTATTAAGATTTTCTTTAAATGGCTGTTCCATTATAAGGTCAAACTGTAGGTATGTTAAGGTGAACTGAGATTGAGGAGAATATTTTAGAGTGTAGGAAAATCCAGGGTCCCAGAGCCAGGACCAAATCTTTGAGCTCTCCTGATAGCTCCTGTCTAGAAGACAGCTCTGGCAATCCTCTCAGTATCCTGCCAACATAATCCCTACTCCACAATTCCACAACACAGGAGGTAGAGTAGCCATCATCTGAGCAATGTTGGACAGAGTCATAATGCCCCACTCTCCATCCTAGACAGAATCTCAGGCCCCCAAGGGCCTTTTACACACAGTTTTCAGGAAATTCCCCCAAGTGTTATATAGGTGTCATTCTTCAAACAGGAGAGTAAAAGTTTTGAAAGGGAGAGATCACTAGCATTTAGAAACTAGGCTCTTCTAGTGACTTTGGCTAAGATGTGAAGTGGACAGGTTTATCTTGTATTCCTTTCAGTCACTCTCTCCACCTCTGTTTCTCCCTCAAACAATCTCTGTAGGGAAACCAGTTGATTTCTAATTACCTGACATCCTTTTCCTCTTTTCTGGAAGCAACACTCCTCTTCCTTTGGAGGACTGCCTCTCCTCTACTCCAGACAACTCTGACAGGGCTCTCAACAAAAATGTTTCCCACCCTCCATCTCCCCATTTAGAGAAAAGTCATACCACACAGGTGTCATCCAATGTGATAACCCCATCCCTTGGGTCACAGTGATTGGCTCGGGGAGAATGTCATAATCCAAGTCATACCCATCAGAAGCTTTCCTTCATGTTCTGTATTTGGATGCCTCTTATAAGATGAGTTACAAAGTTAGGATGAAGACAACTTGCAGCTGACAAGTCCTGTTCTCCCCCATGGCTACATTGCAGAATCCTGGCTGCAGTGGAAGAGAGAGTCCTGAATACTAAGCTCTCTTCTCTGTCTTCTTTGCCCCTGTTCCTATCCTGTGCCTCTTTCTCTCAGAGATTTGCCCTCAGATCTCTGTCAGATCATCTTCATCAACTTCATCCAATTACGTATAAGACTGGTAATTGCCCTAACTAGACTTACCTGTTGGCCCACACTAAAAATAAAGTACCAGCAAAGGAAGGTGGAAATGGTAGGAAGATTAGAAACCATGTAGTTTGGGAAATAATCACAGAAATAGAGGATGCTCGCCCTCAAGAAAAGAAGACCCTGAAGGTGGTTGGGAAGACGGTGAAGTAAGAGCACCCTAAGCTCTCCTCACCCCATGCATACAACCAGATATCACTCACTCAAAGACTAGCAGAACAAACTCCACAACTAAAGGTAGAGGCCACATCTAAGAGGGTAAGAAGGGAAGACATGGGGTGGGAAATGAAATGGATGATGGCTGGGGTTGGGCAGTGGGTACAGAAAATGAAGAGACACAGATTATCACACCAGGGAGTCTGCATGGGCAAGATGGATCCTCTCATAACAGCTGGCAAGAGGGGCCAAATTTTGTGAATTCTTAGAACCAAAGGGACTTAAAGACTGAAATTTCAACATCAGCATGTTAGGTTCTGGGAGAGTCTACAGGGTAATAAAGTTTCCATCCCTAAAGATAGAGAAACAGCATGACAAACAGCCCTGGAGATACAGTGGAGAAACAGCAATTGGAAAAATGCCTGGGCCATACAGGAGGGAAAATAGTTTATTCATTTCTGAACATGGGCTGGAGGGGCAGGGATTACTGAGGGACTCCTCCAGGAACCAAGGAGCTAGCAGGTGCTACCTCCCTCTTCTGCACCCCAGCATAACACACACCCACCTCGAGAAGCAGCACACTGACACTCACTACCTAACTTGCTTACACCAAACCCTGCCTCCTTTAGCCTGGCCTGCCTCAGTCCCTGCACTGCTAGTCCCCTCCCCCAGGAGACCAGTACAAACCTTGCCAACAATGTGACCCAGGCATTTTGCAAGGCTTGTCCCCTGGTACCACTAATGGCAGTGGGCCTTGTGGGAGCACAAGGTACACTTTTTTTAAAAAAATTTTTTTTAACATTTTTATTTATGTTTGAGAGACAGAGCACAAGTCAGGGAGGGACAGAAAGAGAGAGAGGGAGACACAGAATTGGAAGCAGGCTCCAGGCTCTGAGCTGTTAGCACAGAGCCCGATGTGGGGCTCGAACCCACAAACTGTGAGATCATGACCTGAGCTGAAGTCAGACGCTCAACCAACTGAGCCACCCAGGCGCCCCAATACACCTTTTTAAAATTGATCAGCCCACCCACTTTGTGAGCTTTGTGGATCTGCTCCAGTTGGCCCACTCCTGCCTCATGGCCTGTCTCATTTTGCAAACAAGCTTGGGGGAATCTTGTTAAAACTGCACACCCTACCACTGCCAGAGACCAAACATTGTTCACAACAAAGAGAGCCTCCACAGACAACTGGGCTGAAGGAAAAAGTGGCCATAACATAACAGCAGGGCACACACAACACATAGAGGAGACACTCCCTGAAGTGCCAGATTCCAGTGAATAGGGGACACTGTACTGCAGGGCACTATGGACCTTTTCATCATAAGGCCATTATCTTCAAGAGCAGGAGATACAGCTGACCTTCCCAACAGAAAGAAATAAACACATAAAATTAGACAAAATGAAAAAGCAAAGGAATATGTTCCAAATGAAAGAACAGGACAAAACCACAACAAGAGACCTAAATGAAGTGGATATAAGAATGTGTCTAATAGAGAATTTAAAGTAATAATCATAAAGACATGCATTGGACTTGAGAAAAGAGAGAAGGAAGACACTTAACAGAGAGATATAAAAGAACCAATCAGAGATTTAAAAACACAACAACAACAAATGAAATTAAAAATACATTATATGTGGGTGGGGCACCTGGGTGGTCAATCTGTTGATAATCTCACTCTTGATTTCAGCTCGGGTCATGATCTCATGGTCATGAGATCGAGCCCCACATCAAGCATGCCTAAGCCTGCTTAAGATTCACTCCCTCTCCCTCCCCCACTTGCCTGCATACACTCTCTCTTTCTCTCAAAAATATACTAGATGGACTAAATAGCAGGCTAGAGGAAGCAGCAGTGTGAATTGGTGATCTGGAAGACAGTAATGACAAGTAATGAAGCTGGGCAGGTGAGAGGAAAAAAAACTGTAAAATGAGAAAAGACTTAGAGGACACAACAACTTGGTCAAGCATAATAACATTTACATTTTAGGCATGCTGGGGAAGATAGAAAAGGGGGAAGAAAATTTATTTGAAGAAACAGTAGCCAAAACCCTTCTAAATCTGAGGAAGGAAACAGATATCCAGATCTGGGAGGCACAGAGAACCCCCCCAATGAAATCAACCAAAGGAAGTCCATACCAAGACGCACAGTAATTAAAATAACAAAAAGTAGTGCTAAAGGAAGAACTTTAAAAGCAGCAAAAACGAGAGTTAGATACAAGCAAGAACTCATAAGGCTATCAGTGGATTTTGCAGCAGAAACTTTGCAAGACAGAAGGGAGAGGCATGACATATTCAAAGTGCTGAAAGGAAAAAAAAATCTGCAGCCAAGAATATTCTATCCAGCAAGGCTATCATTCAAAATAGGAGAGATCAAGTTTCTTAGACAAACAAAAGCTGAAGGAGTTCATGACCACTAAACCAGCCCTAAAAGAAATGTTAAAAGAGACTCTTTGAGTGAAAAGGAAAGAGCATAAGAAAGAGTAAGAAAAGTAGGAAAAACAAAGCAGTAAAATAAGCATATCTATAAAAACAGGTCAAGGGATACCCAAAATGAAAAGATATAAAGGATGATACCATAAACCTAAAACATGGAGTGGGGAGAGTAGTGAAGAATGGGTTCAAACTTAAGTAGCCATCAACTTAATATATACTGTTATATTCATAAGATGTTATACAGAAATGTAATGGTAACCACAAATCAAAAAACAGTAATAGATATGCAAAAAAAATTAATGAAAGGAATCCAAGTATGTCAATAAAGAAAGGCAGAAAACCATGAAACACAGCAAGAGAAGAAAGGATCATAGAAGATCTACAAAAACAACTACAAAACAAGTAGAAAATGCAATAAGTATATAACTATTAATAATTACTTTGAATGTAAATGGATTAAATACTCCAATCAAAAGATATAGGGTGATGGAATGGATAAACAAAAAAAAAAGAAAGACCCCTCTATTTGCTGCCTACAGGAGACTCTTTTCAGACCTAAAGACACATGCAGATTGAAAGTGATGGGATGGAGAAACATTTATCATGCAAATGGATATCAAACAAAAGCTAGGGTAGCAATACTTATACCAGACAAAATAAAATTTTAAAACAAAGACTGTAGGGACAGAAGAGTTAAGGTGACAGAGTAGTAGGACGATCCTATGCTTGTCTCACCCCTCAATCACAGCTAGATAAGTATCAAACCATTGTGGACACCCAGGAACTCGATTTGAAGACTGAGAGAACAATCTGCACAATTAGAGGGAGGAAGGAAGGCACATTACTAAAGGTAGGAGTAGCAGAGATGTAATCTTGGGGAGAAAAGAACTGCTGGTGCTGCAGAGGGGAGGGAGCACTGATCAAGGAGAAAGGAGAAAGGAGAAAAAGAGAGAAAGCACAAGCGACAGCATAGGGCACTGCACAAGAAAAACACTTCCCCAAAACCACTGATGGGGAAAATGAGAGGGGCTGATAATCGCAAGCTTTTAAAAGCAACAGAGTTCAAAATCTCAAGTTTTATAAGTCTGTGTCATCACAAGGGTGGAGCCTGACAGGTATAGAGGTGCTCCTGTGTAGAAGGGCAGAGGTCTGGAAGCTGACAGTGTGGTTTGAGGATCCCTTATGTCTCACTGGGAGAGACAGTTCCCCTTTTTTGGAGTGCATTTAGGAGAGGTATCAATTCCTCCACAGGGACAAAAGAGCCTGTGGGTACCTTTGGGCTTCCCTGATCACTAGCATAGGAGCAGAGGCAGCTGCCAAGGGCAGCTAAACTGGACACCAGCTTTTTGCTGTGCTTTACTCCAAGCCCCTGTGTATTCATGGGACTTCCCTCTGGGACAAACCAGCACCAGCCAGAGTTACAGCAAGACCCCCTCCCCCACCTCAGAAAATCAGCACAGTGTCATGTCACAAAGGGTCTCTAAAATTTGGAGTTTTCTGAACCCCAGCTGGTACGCCTAATATAAAACACAGGAGCACTGCACCACTGGGTGGACAGATGGCTCAGACACACACAGGGTGAAGTCAGGGATCAAAGGGAATCTTGAGACAAATGAGAGAAGATTCTTCACTCTTCAATGAAAGTTTCCTAAACAGTGGCAGCAGAACCTACTCTCTCCAGGGATGAGAGAGCTGGCTGATGCCATTTTTACCCCCCACCCATCAGCATTCAGTAAGCAGCACAGTGTCCACAATGGTGGTTTCAGCCACTTACACCAATTCCTGCTCTCCTGCACTCTGCAGCTGTGTTTTTACTATGGCAAGTGTGCCTGACAGTCAGAGCAGCAGCAGTCCCCCCTCCAGGAAGACCAGCACAAACTCCTTGCATCTACCAATTCTACTGACCATAGAGTACTACAAAGCTTCAGTTCTAGAGGAAAAAAGACATAGCCTTTGTTAATGAGCAGGCCAAACACCCCTAAAGTTTGCCACACAATGGACAAGATCCAAACACTCCTTACTGCAGGCAAGGAGAAACTCTGCAGAAGACTGACTGGAGGGAAAGAGCAGCCGAAACACAATAGCACAGTCCACACAGCATACACCAGAAATACTTGATTCTGAAGAATCAAGTGCTGGACAGTATATGATCTCTTTTTTTAAATTTTTAATGTTTTTTTTATTTTTGAGAGAGAGACAGAGACAGAGTGTGAGTGGGGGAGGGGCAGAGAGAGAGAGAGACACAGAATCTGAAGCAGGCTCCAGGCTCTGAGCTGTGAGCACAGAGCCTGATGTGGGGCTTGAACTCACACACTGTGAGATCATGACCTGAGCCAAAGTCAGATGCTTAACTGACTGCGCCACCCAGGCGCCCCAGTATATGATCTCTTCTTAATATAGCAGTTATGCTCAGGAACAAGAAACATAATGGGTTTACTAACACACAGAAGAGAGACCTAAATAAAATCACAAAATGGAAGAATTCACCCCAAAAGAAAGAAAAAGAAGAGGTCACAGCCAGGGATCTAATCAAAACAGATAGAAGTAATATGCTTGAACCAGAATATTTAACAAACAACCATAAGGATACTAGCTGGGCTGGAGACAAGCATAGAATACACCAGAGAGTAACTTACCATAGAAATAAAAGACCTAAAAATTATATCAGGCTGCAATAAACATGCTATAACTGAAATGCAAAATCCACTGATAATAATGACCACAAGGATGGAAAAAGCAGAAGAATGAATAAGTGATACAGAAGATACAATGTTGTAAAATAATGAAGCTGAAAAGAGGCGGCAAAGAAAAATATTGGATCATGAATGCAGAATTAGGGAATTCAGTAACTTGATAAAGAGTAATAACATCATATCACACATGTCCTGGAACAAGAAGAGAGGGAAAAAGAGGCAGAAGGTTTACCTGAGCAAATTATAGCTGAAAAGTTCCCTTATCTGGGGAAGAAAACAGACATCCAAATCTAGGAGGCACAGAGAACTCCCATCAAAATCAACAAAATCAGGCCAACAACAAGACACAGCATAGTGAAATTACAAAATACAGAGATAAGGAAAGAATCCTGAAAACAGTGAAGGAAAAGAAATCCCTAACCTACAAAGTAAGGTAAATAAGATTAGGAACAGATCTCTCCACAGAAACATGGCAGGCCAGAAGGGAGTGGCATGATATATTCAACATGCTGAATGAGAAAAATATGCAGTCAAGAATACTTTATCCAGCAAGGCTGTCATTCAGAAAAGGAGAAATAAAGTTTCCCAGACAAACAAAAACTAAAGGCATTCATGACCACTAAACCAGACCTGAAAGAAATATTAAAGGGAACTCTTTGAGTAGGAAAGAAAAACCAAAAGTGACAAAGACTAGAAAGGAACAAAGAAAATCTCCAGAAACACTGACATTACAGGTAATACAATGGAACTAAATTCATATCTATCAATAATCACTCTGAATGTAAATGGACTAAGTGCTCCAATAAAAAGATACAGGGTATCAGAATGAATATTAAAAAAAAAAAAAAAAAAAAAAAACCTCATCCAGATTGAAAGTGAGAGGATGGAGAACCATCTATCACACTAATGGAAAAGAAAGCCAAAATGCCTAATTTTTTATCACACAAACTAGATTTTAAACCAAAGACTGTATGTAACAAGAGATGAAACAGGACACTATATCATAATAAAGGGGTCTATCCATCAAGAAGATCTAAAAATTGTAAATATATATGTCAACTTAGGAGCACCCAAATATATAAATCAAGTAATAACATAAAGAAACTTATTGATAATGATACAGTGAGAGTTGTAGAATTTAACATCCCATTTACAACAATGCACAGATGATCTAAGCAGAAAACCAACAAGGAGACAATAGCTTTAAATGACACACTAAACTAGATGGACTTAACAAATATACTGAGAGCATTTCATCCTTAAGCAGCAGAATACACATTCTTTTTGAGTGCGCATGGGACATTCTCCACAATAGATCACATGCTGAGTCACAAATAAGACCTTGACCGGTACAAAAAGGTCGAAACCATACAATGCAAATTGTCAGACCACAATACTATGAAACTAGGAGTCAATCACAAGAAAACATTTGGAAAGACCACAAACACATGGAGGTTTAAGAACAGTGTACTAAAGAATGAATGTGCTGACCAGGAAATTAGATAAAAAATTTAAAAATACATGGAAGCAAATGAAAATGAAAACACGAAACCTTTGGGATGCAGTAAAGCATCATAAGAGGGAAGTATATAACAATTCAGGCCTACTCAAGAATCAAGAAAAGACTCAAATACACAACCTAACCTTACACCTAAAGGAGTTAGAAAAGAAACATCAAATAAAGTATAAAGCAGCAGAAAAAGGAAAACAATAAAGATTATAGCAGAAATAAATGATATAGAAACAAACAAAACAGTACAACAGATCGATGAAACCAGGAGGTTGTTGTTTAAAAGAATTAATAAAATTTGATAACCCCCTAGCCAGACTTATCAAAAAGAGAAAGTAATAAATAATCACAAATGAGAGAGAAGAGATTACAATCAACACCACAGAAATACAAACAACCATGAGAATATTAAGAAAAATTATATGCCAAAAAAATGGACAATCTAGAGGAAATAGATAAATTCTTAGAAACATATAAACTACCAAAACTGAGACGGGATGAAATAGAAAACTTGAACAGACCCATAACCAGCAAAGAAATTGAATTAGTAATCAAAAATCTCCCAACAAACAAAAGTCTGGGCCAGATGGCTTCCCAGGGGAATTCTACCAAACATTTAAAGAGTCAATTCTTAATTCTTCTCAAACTGTTCCAAAAATATGGAAATGGAAGGAAAACTTCCAAACTCATTCTACAAGGCCAGCATTACCTTTATTTCAAAACCAGATAAAGATATCACTAAAAAATAGAGTTATAGGCCAATATTCCTGATGAACATGGATGCACAAATTCTGAACAAGTTACTAGCAAATCAAATCCAACAGTACATTAAAATAAGTATTCACCATGATCAAGTTTGACTTATTCCTGGGCTTCAAGAGTGGGTTAATATTCCAAATTAATTAGTGATACACCACATTAATAAAGGAAAGGATAAGAACCATATTATCTTCTCAGTAAATGCAGAAAAAGCATTTCACAAAATATAGATTCCATTTTTGATAAAAACCCTGAGCAAATTAGGGTAGAGGGAATATATCTCAACATCACGAAGGTCACATATGAAAGAGCCACAGCTAATATCATCCTCAATGGGAAAAAACTGAGATCTTTTCTTCTGTGGTCCAGAACAAGTCAGGGATGTCCATGCCCACCATTGTTATTTACATGGTACTAAAAGGCTTAGCCTCAGCAATTAGACAACAGAAGAAATAAACTATTCACAGATGACATGATGCTCTATGCACAAAACCCAAAAGACTCCACCAAAAAATTGCTAAAATTGATGCACAAATTCAGTAAAGTTTCAGGATATGAAATCAATGTACAGAAATCTGATGTATTTCTATATACCAATAATGAAGCAGCAGAATGAAAATTCAAGAAATCTATCCCATTTCAAGTTGCACCAAAACCCATAAGATATTTATGAATAAATTCAACCACAGAGGTAAAAGCTCTGTACTCTGAAAACTATTGAACACTCATTAAATAAACTGAAGAAGACACACAAAAAAAAATGGAAAAATATTTCATGCTTATGGATTGGAAGAACAAATATTGTTAAAATATCTATACTACCCAAAGCAATCCATACATTTAATGCAGTCCTTATCAAAATGCCATCTGCATTTTTCATAGAGCTAGAACAAACAATCCTAAAATGTGTACAGAAAGACAAAAGACCCCGACTAGTCAAAGAAATCTTGAAGAAAGAAAAGCAAAGCTGGAGGCATCAGAATTCCAGACTTCAAGCTATATTACAAAGGTGTAGTCATCAAAACAGTATGGTACTAGCACAAAAACAGACACTTAGATCAATGAAACAGAACAGAAAATCCAAAAATGGACTCACAACTATATGGTCAACTAATTTTTGACCAAGCAGTAAAGAATATCCAATGGAAAAAAAGATCATCTCTTCAACAAATGATATTGGGAAAACTGGACAGCAACATCAAGAAGAATGAAACGGGACCACTTTCTTATACCATATACACAAAAGGACTCAAAATGGATGAAAGACCTGAATGTGAGACAGGAAACTATCAAAATCTAGAGGAGAACACAGGTAGCCAATTCATTGACCTCAGCCATAACAACTTCTTACTAGACACATCTCCAGAGGCAAGGGGAAAAAAATCAAAAATGAACTTTTGGGATTTATCAAGATAAAAAGCTTCTACACAGAGAAAGGAAACAATCAACAAAACTAAAAGTCAACCTATTAAATGGTAGGACATACTTGTAAATGACATATCAGATAAAGGGTTAGTATCCAAAATATATTGGAAAAGAAAAACAATACAACTCAACACCCAAAAAAACAATTAATCCAATCTAAAAATGGGTAGAAGAGGGGTGCCTGGGTGGCTCAGTCAGCTAAGCATCCAACTTTGGCTCAAGTCATGATCTCATGGTTTGTGAGTTCGAGCCCCACGTCAGGCTCTGTGCTAACAGCTTTGAGCCTGGAGCCTGCTTCATATTCTGTGACTCCCTCTCTCTTTACCCCTCCCCCACCTGTGATTTGTCTCTCTCTCTCTCTCTCAAAAATTGAATAAGCATTAAATTTTTTCAAAAAATAAATAAAAATAAAAATGGGCAGAAGACACAACCAGACATTTCTCTAAAGAAGACATACAGTTGTCCAACGGACACATGAAAAGATGGTCAACTATAACTTATCAGGAAAATGCAAATCAAAACCACAATGAGTTATTACCTCACGCCTGTCAGAATAGCTAAAATTAACAACACAAGAAACAACAGGTATTGGCAAGGATGTGGAGAAAGGGGAACAGTTTTGCACTGTTGATGGACATGGAAACTATTGCAGCCACTCTAGAAAACAGTGTGGATGTTCCTCAAAAAGTTAAAAATAGAACTACCCTATGACCCAGCAACCGCAGTACTAGGTATTTACCCAAAGGATACAAAAATACTGATTCAAAGGGACACATGCACCCAGATGTTTTAAAGCAGCATTATCAACATCAGCCAAATTACAGAAAAAGCCCAAATGTCCATCAACTGATGAATTGATAAAGAAGAGGTGGTATATATACACAATGGAATATTATTCAGCCATCAAAAAGAATGAAATCTTGCCATTTGCAGTGATGTGGAGGGAGCTAGTGTATATAGTGTGTATTACACTAAGTGAAACAAGTCAGTCAGAAAGACAAATGCCAAATGATTTCACTCATGTTGAATTTAAGAAACAAAGCAGATGATCATAGGAGAAAGGGGTGGGGAAAGAGAGCGAGACAAACCATAAAAGACTCTTAAATACAGAGAACAAACTGAGTGTTGTTGGAAGGGAGATGGGCAGGGGATGGACTATATGGATGATGAGTATTAAAGAGGGTACTTATTGTGATGAGCACTGGGTGTTATATGTAAGTCACGTGTCACTAAATTCTATACCTGAAACCAATATTACGCTATATATTAACTATTATTTTTAAAAAACTTGTACCAAAAATAAATAAAATAAAACAAAGACTGTAACAAGAGACAGAGAAGAACACTATGCAATAATAAAAGGAACAATCCAACAAGATGTAATAATAATTGTAAATATTTATGTTTTCAACATGAGAGTACACAAATACATAAAAGCGTTAATAACAAAAATAGAGGAACTAATGGATATTAATAATAGTAGAGGATTTTAAAACCCTGCTTGCATCAATGGACAGATCATGCAACAAGAAAGTCAACAAGGAAACAGTGGTTTTGAATGATACACTGGACCAGATGGATTTAACAGATATATTTAGAACATTCCATCCCCAAATAGCAGCACACACATTATTTTCAAGTGCACATGGAACATACTCCAGAATAGATCACATATTAGGCCACACAAGCCTCATCAAATTCAAAAATAACAAAGTCTTGGGGCACCTGGGTGGCTCAACTGGTTGAGCGTCCAACTTTGGCTCAGGTCATGATCTCTCAGTTCATGAGTTTGAGCCCCACATCAGGCTCTGTACTGACAGCTCAGAGCCTAGAGCCTGGTTCAGATTCTGTGTTTCCCTCTCTTTCTGCCCCTCCCCTGCTCACACTCTGTCTCAAAAATAAACTTAAAAAAATTTAAATAATAAAGTAATACCACACTCTTTTCTGACCACAATGCTATGAAATGAGAAATCAACCACAAGAAAAAAAACTAGAAAGAGCATAAATACATGGGGGTTAAATAGCATGCTACTAAACAATAAATAAGTCAACCACAAAACCAAAGAAGAAACAAATTACATGGAGAAAAAATGAAAATGAAAACACAATGCTCCAAAGCCTTGTGGGTGCCGCAAAAGTGGTCCTAAGAGGGAAATTTAGAGCAACAGAGTCTTACCTCAAGAAGCAAGAATAAATCTCAAATAAACAACCTACTTTTATACATAAAGGAGCCAGAAAAAGAAGAACAAACAAAACCCAAACCAGCAGAAAAAAGGAAATAAAGACTATAGCAGAAATAAATTATATAGAAAGTAAGAAACAATAGAACAAATCAATGAAACCATGAAGCGGTTCTTCGAAAAGATCAACAAAATTGATAGTCCTCTAGTCAGACTCATCAAAATAAGAAAAAGATCTCAAATAAAGAAAACCAGAAATAAAAGAGAAATAACAACTGATACCAAAGAAATAAAAACAACTGTAAAACAATATAACTAAAACTTATATGCCAGGGTTGCCTGGGTGGCTCAGTTAGTTAAATATCCACCTCTTGATTTTGGCTCAGGTCATGGGTCATGATCTGATGGTCATGAGATCAAGCTCTGCATTGGGTTCTGTGCTGGGCAGAAGCCTGCTTGAGATTCCCTTTCTCTCTCCCCCTATTCCCCTCCCCACCTCCCCTGCTTGTGCTCACCCTCCCTCCCTCTTAAAAATATATATATATATATGTGTGTGTGTGTGTGTGTGTGTGTGTGTGTGTGTGTGTGTGTGTATGCGTGTGTATACACATACACGCATGTCAACTGGATAACCTAAGAGAAATGGATAAATTCCTAAAAACATATAACTTCCCAAAACTTAAACAGAAAAAAAAAAAATAGAAAATTTGAACAGACTGATTACTAGCAATGAAATTGAATCAGTAATTTAAAAACTTCCAAAACAAAACAACTCCAGGACTGAATGGTTTCAAACGGTCTACCAAACATTTAAAGAAGAGTTAATATCTATTCTTCTTAAACTATTCCAAAAAATAGAAGAGGAAGGAAAACTTCCAAATTCATTCCATGAGACTGGCATTTCCCTGATACCAAAAGCAGATAAAGACACTACAAAAAAGGGAACTATAGGCCAATACCTCCGATGAACATAGATGCAAAAATCCGCAACAAAATACTAGCAAACTGAATCCAACAATACATTTAAAAAAATCATTCACCATGACCAAGTGGGATTTATTTCTGAGATGCAACAGTGGTTCAGTATTTGCAAATCAATCAGCGCAATACGGCATATCAACAAGACAAAGGATAAAACCATATGGTCATTTCAACAGATGCAGAAAAACACTTGACAAAGTACAACATTCATTCACGATAAAAACTCTCAACAAGTAGATTTAGCAAGAACATATCTCAACATAATAAAGGCCTTATATGAAAAACCTACAGTTAACATCATACTCAATAGAAAAACTGAAAGCTTTTCTTCTAAGGTCAGGAACAAGACAAGGATGTCCACTGTCACCATTTTTATTCCAGTAAAATAAGGGAAGTCCTAGCCACAGCAATCAGACAACAAAAGTATTAAACAGCATCCAAAATTGTAAGACAGAAATAAAATTTCCACTGTTTGCAGATGACATGACACTAGATGTAGAAAATCCAAAAGACTCCAACAAAAAATCTACTAGAACTGATACCTGAATTTGGTAAACTTGCAAGATACAAAATCAATGTACAGAAATCCATTACATTTCTATACACCAACAATGAAGCAACAGAAAGAGAAATTAAGCAAACAATCCTAATTATAGTTATACCAAAAATAATAAAATACCTATGAATAAACTTAAAAGAGATGAAAGACCTGTATTCTGAAAACTATAAAACACCAAAATAAAATTGAAGATGATGAAATAAATGGACAGACATGCTCATGGAATGGAAGAACAAATATTGTTAAAAAATTTTTCTATACTACCCAAAGCAATCTACAAATTTAATGCAATCCCTATCAAAATATAAACAGCATTTTCCCTAGAACTAGAAAAATTCTAAAATTTGTATGGAACCATAAAGGACCCTGAATAGCCAAAGCAATCTTGAAAAAGAAAAACAAAAGTGAAAGTATCACAATTCCAAACTTCAAGTTATATTACAAAGCTGTAGTAACCAAAACAGTATGGTATTGGCATAAAAATAGACATAAAGATCAATTGAAAAAAACAGCCCAGAAATAAACCCATTATTATATGGCCAATTAATCATCAACAAATGAAACAAGAATATATAATGGGAAAAGACAGTCTCTTCAACAAATGGTGGTGGGAAAACTGGAAACTCACACGTAAAAGAATCAAATGGGACCAACTGCTTACACCACACACAGAAATGACCACAAAATGGATTAAAAATCTAAATATGAGACCTGAAACCATAAAATTCCTAGAAGAGAGCACAGGATGTAATTTCTCTGATATTGGCCATAGTAACATCCTTCTAGATATGTCTTCTGAGACAGGAGAAACAAAAGCAAAATTAAACTACTGGGACTATATCAAAATAAAATGAGATGAGGAAACATCACCAAATCTAAAAGACAACCTAGTGAATGGGAGAAAATACTTGCAAATGACATATCCAACATAGTATTATTATCCAAAATATATAAAGAACGTCTACAGCTCAACACCAAAAAAAAACAAATAATCTAATTAAAAATGGCAGAAGACATGATCAGACATTTCCTGAAAGAATACATACAGATGGCCAACAGACACATGAAAAGATGCTCAACATCACTCATCATCATCAGAACACAAAAACTAAAGTGAGATATCACCTTAGAGCTGTCAATATGGCTAAAATCTAAAACTCAAGAAACAACAAGTGTAGGTGAGAATGTGGAGAAAAAGGAACCCTTGTGCATTGTTAGTGGGAATGCAAACTGGTGCAGCCACTATGGGAAACAGTATGGAGATTCCTCAAAAAAAGAAATATTGTATGATCCGGTAATTCCATTGCTGGGTATTTACCCGAAGAAAACAAAAACACTAATTTGAAGGCATATATGCACCCCTATGTTTATTGCAACATTAATATATAGGGGCACCTGGTGGTTCAGTTGACTGAGCATCCAACTCTTGATATTGGCTCAGGTCATGATATTGCAGTTTCTGAGATCAAACCCCACCTTAGGCTCCGAGCTAAGCATGGAGCCTTCTTAGGATTCTCCCTGTCTCTCTGTCCCTCCCCAACTTGCTCACGCATATGTGCATGTGCGCTCGCTCTCTCTCTCTCTCTCTCAAAATAAATAAATAAACTTAAAAAAATAATTGGTATATATACACATACAATAAAATATTAGTCAGCCATAATAAAGAATGAAATCTTGCCATTTGCAACAACATGGATGGATCTAGAGAGTATAATGATAAGTGAAATAAGACAGAGAAAGACAAATGCCATCTGATTTTACTCATATGTAGAATTTTAAAAACAAAACAAAGGAAATAGACAAATACAAAAACAGAACAGACTCGAATATAAAATTCAAATTGGTGGTTACCAAGTGGATGGGAGGAGGGGGATGTGTGAAATAGGTGAAGGCAATTAGGAGGGCACTTGCCATGATGAGCACTGAGTGATATATTATCGAACTGTTAGATCACTCTATTGTGTACTTGAAACTAATATAGCATTGTATGTTAACTACACTGGAGTTTTTTTAAAAAGAAGATTCTGAAAGACATGAAAGTTGACAATGAGTATTTTCAGTTGGCATGTTCTAGTAGATTTAGAAAACCGAATAAAATCCAGTGTATCAAAAGTACAAAGAGATAGATTTTTTAACAATATAAGTAGAGGCAGATTATCCTAATGTAGAAAGTTTTCCATGAAAGATAACAAGTTCCCTGTTGATAGACATATTCAACCATACACTGGATGTTGGCAAAGATATTTCTGGAGGGTTTTTTACATCAGGTGAGAAGAATAAATCACTGGTCATAGATTCTCAAATCTCAGGAAGAATCAAAGTAATGCTGTAAACATAGCGCTACATGGTAAACAAATTTTTATGAATGTCACCACCTGTCCTGTGAAAGCAGAGAACAACAATGGGCATCCATTCCTCACAAGGAGCATATTAGACTAAATGCTAGCAACTTTATGGTAGCTCTCTATGTGCTCTAAGTGTAGCTGGAGACGTCCGACATGGTGGGTAAGCAGCTCAGGGAAAAGTAGAGAGACAACGCACCAATAGATCAGCCCCTGAAAGTCACCCTCAATCAGAGCCATGAAAGGACTTACGAACAAATAACCAAGGCAACAAGCAACATGGTAAGATATTACAGACCATAAAGGGCTGCTGACTCCTGATATTGCTGCTCTACTTATTACTGATTCTTGAAATTCTACTTTTGAGGTTTACTTTTTTTGAGGTTCACTTTTTATCACAAAGTTTTGATTGCTGTTGAAAGAGAAACAACGAGAGAAACAGAAACACAGACAGATATTCTAGAATGGAATCACAAATACCTCAGTAGAAATGGAGAATTATAGAGCATGAAGAGATTGTGGCAGAGCCAGAGCAGTATCTCTTCCTTTCCATCCCTCTATTCTATCTCAAGATTCATTATCTCTTAACAATCTTTCTGTATCAGATTCCTAAACTAGTCAGACTTGGGCTTTCAAATATACCTTCCACACTGAAGCCAGGGTGAAGGACCTTCCAAAAATGAGGATCTGGCCATAATGTCCACCACCACTTAAAATTCTCCAGTGTCTCTTCCTTGACTTCAGAACAAAGTCTATGATCTTTAGCACCACACCTAGCAAATCCTCAATAATTTAGCCATACCTCTACCCTCAATTCCAGCCACTCCTGCCTCATACTGATTTCCACAGCATTTTCCATCATTTTTTGTTATTTCTCATCTCCTTGTCTTGGTTTAGGTTTTTGCTTCTACCTAAAACATATTTCTAATATTGTTTGTATGAATAATTCTTATATACTCTTCAAGGGTCACATCAGACAACAAATTTTTAGAGTCTTTCTGGACTCTCTTCTTCCCCTATCCTTCAGCCAAAAGCCAGGTGGCATCACCAAGGGAACAAGGTGGCATGAATCCAGGAGGATGAAATAATGGTAGGAAATTATATTGACAATTATTAAGTGCTTCTTATGCAATGGACACATGTCGGCCCTCTGTATTCAGATCATATGGCTATAATCTGAGCCAGTTGGTACTAGCCATGGCCCTCTCAGGATCCATGTCCAAACTGGAAGGCCACTTGAAATGTATTATTTTAGGAATATCCTATGATATTCCAGAAGCTATCTTGTTCTCCAGGGTGCTCAACTTTTGCACAAAACAAAGAGCCATCTTAGACTTTCTGTCACCACATGCTGACTGGCTGCAGCCAAAGGAGCAGGCTGCTCCGAGAACTGAGGCCAGAGCACAAGTCACACATGAGCTCTGGCAGAACTACATCCCACCCTGATGCAGCATAAACTAATGGGTTATAAAAGTCAAGAAGTCAAAAAATAAATAAATAAATAAATAAATAAATAAAAGTATTTCTTCATTCATGCCATAAGAGTTATTGAGCATCCATTTTGTGCTTAGAACTAAGGGGCCGAGGCTGGACTAGGAAGCCATGCAAGCTTACTGTATCCAACACTGCCCCAGCACCTTACAAGTCAACAGCAGTAATAAAGCTGATGCTGCACTTGTGGTTTTCACTTGAATCCACAAGGCTAGGGATCAGTGAGACCCATAACACTTGATAAGAATAAGCCCTCATCCTGGACCAGGTCTCTTCCTGGGTTTTATGAGTGCTGCTTCACCTGTAAAGCAGAATGATTAAGGAGGGGCCCACTACTGGCTAGGCAGATTGACTCCTCCAGAGTTACAAGAAAAACCAGGATTTGGTGAGAGATTCTGGGGCCATGGGAGCATAAAATAGGAAAGGAAATAAGAGCAGGATTACTATAGTGAAATCTAAAGATTAATTATTTTGTTTCACAGAAAAAAAAATAGAAAGCTGCATCAATACCAGATTTTTGAAAACCAGAATCCATTGCATGCCTCCCACAGATGCTGATGTCAACTCAAGTATTGAATGTGGATTGATTATTGAGGCATTTTTATTATGCATTAACTGTATACATTTTAAGGCAAGCTGTCTTTAAAATTCAGTAAATGTAATGTTTAAAAATGAAAGACCTTTCATAAAATGAACTCAGGTTAAACCAGGTTCTTAGAGTCATTACAATCACTGTCATAAGGATGAATTAAGAAGGTTGTCCTGGTCTCCAATTTAATAACACTTTTGACTGCCTCGTAAATTGTGTGATATATAGTAATTTGGCATCCAGTATTTGATTGGCTTGCTCTTCCAACCCTTCCTCATAAATTAATGTCACTATGAACACAGACAAGTTCTTTCCTACATTCCCTGAGTCCTTTTTCAATAGCTATTAACCCTTACCTGCCACCAAGACGGTATTAATTTGATTAAAAAAGAAGAACCATGCCAATAAAAGACTCAAGACTACCTCTAATAATCCATGTAACTACTTGTAAACATTTAACATTGGGAAATACCTGTTTTCTTCTCAAAAAAAAAAAAAAAGGACAAGTTTTCAGCATCCCTTCCATGCACTAGACTCCATGGACGTTCACAATCGTATGGAGCCCCAAATACCATGCAAAAGAGAGTTCCATGAATATCCAGGCTCTGATGAATATGTTCTAATCATAAAGCAAGGGAGACAGGCCATTAAGCATCCTGTTGTTGTGATGGGAGGACTACAGAGAGTTACAGAGGACAATGAAAAGCAACCAAATCCAATCTTTGCGAGGTCAGTGAGAGCTTCGCAAAAGTTGTATCTAAACTGAGATACGGCAGAGGAGCAACCAGGCAGAAATGTATGCAACGAGGACGGGGCAGGATCAGACTACCTTAAAGAAAACAATGTGCGGGAATGAGCACTGCTTACCTGAAGAACCAAATGGAGTTTAAAAAAACCAAAACATAAAGGGCAAGAGGGAGGTATTGTGACAGACGTGGCTACAGAGGTATAAAAGAGTCGCCTGAAGAGATGGCACATAAACCATTTGTTTAGATTTTATCCTAGGGGCAATTTCTGAGCAGGAGAGTTTCCTCAGCAGGAGAATGACATGTCAGATTTGCAGTTTTGAAGGCTACCACTGACTCTAGTAGTGAAGACCAGAGTGAATGAGGCAAACAAACCTGCAAGTCTGGAGGTCCCTCAGAAGGCAGGCTGCTACAGAAATCTGGGTGGCAAATGATGGCCACCTGGACTTGTGTAGTTACAGTAGAAATAAAGTATTGGATTTGAGAATATTTAGGCAACAAATGCAAGGATTAAATGATCATTTGGACATAACGGCTGACGGAGAAAAAGAAATCAGTGACGATACCCATCTTTCTGGTTGGAGCAAATGGTACAGGAGAGCCATTCAATGAGATGAGAAGCATGGGGGGTAGTGCATAAACTGTGAGGGAGCTAGGATTCAGTTCGCCTGTACTGAGGTTGAGACACCTGCAGAATTCCCAGGGGGAGATATTTAGTAGGCAGCAGGGTATATGAATCTAAAGTGCAAGAATGGTGTGGGCTTCTGGGACAACTTGCTTTTCAGAAGTAGACAGTCTTCAGGTGATAGGTGCACTAAGACAATGTGCAATCAGGGCCTAAAGAATAGAAATAGAACCATCATGTCAAAGAGAGGGAGGATTCACATTCGGTTGTGGTAATCAGGAATGGTTTCACAGAGGTGATTATTTAAGACCTTTACAGATGGGTAGGATTTTAGTTGGTTGTTAGAGAAAAAGTGGTCGGTCTGAAACTGCGGTTGCCGGGTCAAAAGCAGAGAGAAAACTGATGACACTACCTGGAATTATGAATATTTACATTTGGCTAAGGTTTAAAGTCTGTTTAGGGATGAACTGTAGCTGGAAAGAGAAACTGATTGAAAGGCAAGGAAGACTAAACTTTATTCCATGCATGATACGGATTCCTTCAGAGGTGTCTGAACTAGGGAGTGACAGTCTTTGTGAATTTCGCAGACCACATCTCATCTTGCTGAGCCTTTACGAAGAAAGCAGGATTTGTGAGGCACCAGCACAAGAAGGCAAGGGTTTGAACTCAGACAGCTCTAGGTTACAATCCTAGCTCTGGTACTCAGAGGCTATGTGATCTTGTGGAGTTAGCTCCTGATTCCTTGGGTATAGAGTGGGTAGCATGACACCCACTTTTCATGGTTGCTGTGAACTTTAAGGATCACAGACTGAAGGTACCTGGTGCACAGGAGACAATTACCATACAAAGAACCACTGGAGCAGTGATGGCTAGGACAGGTGTAGCTCCATCTACCACTCCCCCCTTGGCCAGGCCAGCCCTCAGAAGCAGGATATGCTAGTAACAGCAACCATTTCAGCTGAGGAAGAGCCTTCCCACCTGGAAAGGAGTCACATTTCTCCTCGCCTACCCCCCCAGCCCCCCCACCCCCGCCAAAAAAAAAAAAAAAAAAACACACACACACAACATGACCATTTCCTGCCAGACAGGAAAGAAGTCTCAGAACTAAGAGGGAGAGCTTCAATTGTTCAGGAGTTCACTGCTATGTGTTTCCACATTTTATATTGCTATAAAACAATAACAATGGCCCACAAACTGTGCCTGGGGCTCCACCAACTTACTTCCAAAGTGACAGCTTCTTCAGTAACCTCCATCTGAATCTAGGGACAGGGCTCAAAAGTGGGCATTTAAATAAGAGACCTGAACACCTCCTCCCAGATGCATGATGTCATAAATTTTAACATGGAAGAACCAGGCAGCAACCATTTCCCACGCATGAGATTCTGTCTACCCTCCCCACAAGGGGTTAATGAATCAAGATTTATCAAGTACATCCATGATAAAGAAGGTCTGGCACAATAGGGAGGGATTTGTGCATGGCATTTTATTTATTAGAGGTCAATGACAGACTACAGTTCTTGAGATCTTCAGAAAGAAGGTTTCTACTCACACTTTGGCCTACCTATGAGGACTGTACATAGTAGAATAGCATATTCCAACAAGAAGAGCTGTATCTTTGGAATAGACAGGGGAAGGAGAAAGCAGCCACAAGCATTTCACACTAACTGCCAGGGTTAATGCAAAGGGTCTGAGAGGTTATTCTACTTGTAAGCTAACAAGTTAACTTGTCACAATCTCATGGATACATTCTTGAGTCAGAGACAAAAAAAAAACTGTTATAAGAAAAGTAGTAGCCAGAGGGTCAGCAAGATCACTGAGCCCCAATTCCCCCAGATGGATGCATAGGAAGCAGTGTGCATTGTAAGAGAGGGATACTGAGCCTGTGGAACCCACTGCTTTATAGGAATATGTAAGAGAACCTGCTGTCTTGGAGGAGATACTACTTCATCCCTCAAGGTTACTTATTACAAACAAACCTTGAAAAATAGCCCAGATGAAGAGTGGTCAGGGCCTTGCAATCTTGGCATACCTGGCAAGATATATAGAAGTAAAAGAGACCTATAAAAGAGTGTCTTCCCACACTAAGCCCTATCACACTGGGGCTGGCCTCTAGCTGCATAACTCAGCATCCCAATGCATTCTCTCTCTGAAACACAGGTCTTGTTGTGAAGTCTAAGGGACCTCTTAATGCTCACTGGGATGGTGACCTTCTAAAGATACCTTTATTTAATCAGTCTCCTCAATGACTCCTTAGCAACCATGACAACTAAGGATCAAGCCTACACACACACAAAGTAGGGAAGAGGAAGAAAAAGAGAGAGAAATGATTTAACTCCTTTTCAAAGCTGTCCCTGGCTTTATAATACTGAAATCAGAATATTCCAGCCCTGGGGAAGAAACTTCTTTTAATTCTTGAGGAGTTCACAATCTGCCACATAAATCAGAGTAATACGGTAAGCTGTGATAAGCACAGCGACACATGTGGAGTTCGATTAAGTCTTTTGTTCTCCCTGGGGAAAGGAAGAAAAGCTTCTTTACATGATATAGAAATATCAAATTATCTGCTATTTTTTAATATTGCACATCTTAGAGTCATATCTGGGGTTGTTTTGTGAAAAGTGAACTGATGAATAATTTAGAATGGTATCTTAGCACCTCTCCCTGCATATAAAAAAAAATGTAATCTGACTTAATTGTATGTTGCCATGATAACATTAAGAAAGTCCCCAAGGGGTAACTGGGACATGCCCAGCTTAATGAAAAGTCAAAGGACATTACTTGAATTTATATGAACTCCGTTTTCATGCTTGCACTGCATGTTCTTCGGGATGTGGTGCTGGCCTCCCTCTCCTGAGAATGTGGAGTGCACAGCAGTGTCTGTGGTGGCTTGCCTTTGCTTAAAGAGCTAATTAACTGCTTATCATGATTTTCTCATTTGGAAATCAAGAGGCTTATGGAAATCTTTTGGAACCACAAGTTGGAACTCACGCAACTTCATTACTCATTGAAGTTGGAACTCCTTTGATTGTGACAGTTTTTGTGTTGTTTCCCTCCCCGCCCCCCCCCCCCGCCCAGTGCATCCATAACACTGAAAGCCATCCCAGGCATCGAAACTATGTGCCTATATAACAACAAAGTTAGTGCCTGCAGGGGAAACATGCGGTAGCAGAATTACCGAGGCAAAATATGTCTGTATTTATATGAAGACAAACTACACTCTGAGCTGGCCAAAGAATAGAAGGACTCACTTACCGCCTCTATCAGACGCCAGAAAATTGATGAGCCATCAACCTAGACAAGAACTGGGAACTGGGAAGGGTCAGAGGGTTCACAACATCAGGGTTTAACAAATGAAGGCAAGACTGAGAATGAGCATCCAGAATGACAAGAAAAAGCAAGGTGATCAGAGAGAACTCAAGCAATGAAAAATCCATGGCCATGGACACCTCTGGGTCCACACACAGCTCTAAAAGTCACCACTGAATTTGTGTGGCTTCTATTTCCTGGCCTTCCAGGAGTGATATCCTTTGTTATCCTTTCTTCCTTCCTCAGAGGCTGACCTAGTGCTTTGCAGAACTGTTGGCATTTACTAAATGAACATTAAACTTAAGGCCTATTCAATCTGGCTTTGATGCCCCACCTCACTCTCCCCTCCCATCCCCAAACATACATATTCACATTCTAGTCTTACCTCCAGGATCCTACCCATAGCTCTTTTCTCACTTGTTTCCCTCCTCTTCTAATCCCTCCCCTTTCTCCGCTGTTTCCTCATCTCTGTCCATTGAGATGTATCTCTTCTTCAAGGCACAGCTCAAATGCCAGCTCCTCTCTATGAAGCACTGCTCAGTCTTTGACTGGCATTTCCTTCATCAGAATTCCTTATTACTGCAGTACCTGGATGGCTCAGTTGGTTAAGTGTTCAACTCTTGATGTTGGCTCATGTATGATCTCAAAGTTTGTGGGACCAAGCCCCACATTGGGCTCCATGCTGGGTGTGTTGCCTGCTTAATACTCTCTCTCTTCCTCTCTCTCTGCCCCTCCCCTGCTCATGCTCATTTGTTCTCTCTCCCTCAAAAAAAGTAATTCCTTATTCCTTCATCTGTGTTGTCATGAGTTTTGTATAATACTTACGCTTTCCACTTTATTCATAGGTGTGTGTACATTAATCTCTAGCTCACTAGGTTAAATTATTTCTTGAGTTCAGTATCCATGTCTTTCTTTCTGTATATACATGGCTGAGCACAGTATTTTAAATTTAGCACATGCTTCATAACTGTAGGCTAAATATTAAGCTAAAGTTAAGTGAACAATGACCATCTTGGAATGGGGGGAGGATCATTCTGAACTTCCCAGAAGGCTATGGTATTCTTATACCACAGGAAAAGTCATGCTTTACAGAACTGGGAGTTCACTAGGGTTCCTAAATGAGCTGAGGATACCTCTGTAGTAGGCCACTGCCCTGTTGGCCACATTGTGAAGAATGTGTTACATACAATACAGAGGGAAGAAATTATATATAAGCTATGATAAATTTAGGTACCAGGCTCCAAAGGAACAAGGCTGCAGACTCAAGGCCAGCTCTGTCACTGGCCACAGCTGGGACTTCACAGTGGGCATATAGCAGTCCATTACGGTGATATGCAGTGACACATCTGGTCCAAAGTAAATGCTCTTTCTGCTTCTTATATGTCACAATGTTTATTTCACTTGAACTGCCTCTTTGTGAGTTGGGGGCACTTAAATCTCTCAAGGTGGCAGTCACAGTAAATCTCAGCTTAGAGTTTCCACAAGTGACAGAGGTATCTTAGATTGGACAGATTAAAAGACAAAACATTCTGACAGGTGGGATAATGCCACTCAATTGCTCAAAAGAACCATAGCTCCTCCAAATCCAGGCTTTCCTTGAGATGTGGGTCGCTTAGTCCATTTATCTTCATTAGTCAGCTTCGTAAGAATGGTACTATTAAAGGAAGAAGATGGCATGGCAGACTCAGAGGAGGATAGGGCACACAGCAGTCTTGGATATTGATTTGGGAATTTTTGACATGAATGGTGATGGCAATTCAAGGCCTCAGGTAAATATAAAGTGGGTTCAATTTTATTTGAAGAGTAGAGCTATTGACAAGCCAACTAAGACAGAGGAAAGTTCAGTTGGGTATGGAAGTAGGGAAGAAGGAAAGGTATATAGACTGGCTGGAAGATCCTAACTCAGGTTCAAGGTTTTAGGTTTGTTTAGTGATAGTGAAGACCTGGGTATCATGGTGACTATGGGTAGATTTTAGGAACTGGGGACAAAAGAAATAGTTCCCACACTGTAATAGTTGTTGAACTATCATCCAGTTGTTGAAACCAAAGAAAAGATAAAGAGCAAAGGTGAAAAAATTGATTCAGGTAACTGAAAATTGAAGAAAGTGGAAATCCACTTTGGATGCAGTAGAGGATGGAGGTATGGTTTTGGAAATAACAGGGTAAACAGAAGACATGAATTAGGAATAGAGGAAAGAGTAAGAAACTATTGGTCTGTTAGGGACACTGTCACCCTGTTGAATTACAAATATCCTTGAGAAAAGGTCAACTTTTAAATGATGTATGTCATTTGCCTCTATAAGGAAGAATTTCCTATTGATTTTTGATCACAAGATTGAGTAGAAAATTGATAAATAGGGGCCAGAAGTGAACTCTGAAGTCTGAGGTGGAAAGGGAGAGCTGGAATGAGGAGGTAGACTAGAGAGAGCCTGAGTCCACATCTTTGACCACAGGATGTCAGGAAGGGAGGCACGACTGAGCAGACAGGATGTATTTGAAGGTCATGACCCTGGATGGAACAGAGGAATAGGCATCTTCCTTGGGTTTCTATGCATTCTGTAACACAGAGATATGGAGAAGTGGTTCTCTGAGCCCAGCATGTGACATTAGCAGCCAACTGCTATGTACAGATGTCCCATGACAAAGTCAGAGCCTGAAGCAAAAGGCGCAGCATGAAAACCTAAGATGATTCATTTTGCTGTTGGCATTGCACCAGCATTAGGACATAACCAGCAGCCAGGAACCACAGCTGTATCCTGACAAGCGACAGAGCGCCTCTTCATTACTGTTATTGGTCCCAAGGAAAGGTCCAGAATGGTGGTCTACCCTTGGGCACCACTGTCCTTCCAATAACTGAGCAGCATTTGAATCATGACAAATCTTTTGAGCAGCGTGTGGCCCCCTTAGGGACAGTCCATCTTCCTCAGACAACTCCAGTTAGCAGGAAGCCTCATAGCCCACTATCTGCTGCTGCCACCCACCTTCAGGCAGTTTTATAGGCTACCCAATCCCAAACAAGGGCAAACTCTAATTTGGAGCTTCATTCTGATTTGTGGTATACTGTGTCTCTGAGAGCTAATGCTTCTCAGTACCTCCCCATCTAAGACATCGACTTCTGACTTGTTTGTCTCAAATACTAGTGAGCTTCTCCCCAAATGTGACCCTTTGGAACAAGTGACTGGTCTGAGACAATATAACTCTCCACCCATCTCTTCTGGTTTCATCTGTGGAGCTAGCACCAGAAAGAACCAGGGAGAAAAATGATCCTGTGGAAACTTCAAGTTGAGAATCTGGGTTTTTTATCTGCCTTCAGTATTCAGTTAAAGCCTTTGTTCCTTCTTTGATCCATTTCTACTCAACTCAGCTAATTTGGCAGAGTAACTTCTTTGAGGCTTTAAAAGCAAAATGGTCAACAAGCCTACACATTAGGAGACGTTCTCAACTGTGCCTTCAACGATTCAAAGATGTTTGGCAGGACATTTTTGACAAATCCATTTGCATTTTCTACTATTACACCAGAATTTTATCTCTGCTTCTGAACCTTCTTTCCTATTAATATTGGTCCCATTAGTGAGTCACAACCCACAATGTGCCTCTTCTGGATAAGAGGGGCAAAGAGGAGAGTGTAGGAAATTGAAATCTAGAAAGGATTTGAATTCAGGGCAAGATCTAATTTCTCCTTAAGGCTTCGCTGTTTTCAAAAAAGACCCCTTTTTAGTAACATAAGACACTAAAGAATCAGGTGCTTTCAGATAGGCAAACGGTCATCTTGTGGGTTCCTAAAAAATGGATACCCCTCTCTGGTGGCAGGTACAAAGGCTTCATTTCTACCCAGCACCCAAAACTGGACATGAATGCAAATACTGAGTATTGAAGACAGCAAAGCTGAATGCTCTGAGTGACAATAATAGTGATAAAATCCAATATTATTACTATGAGCTTTACTTATATAATCCACATACAACAGTTCTACAAATAGATGTTATAATTTACCTTGTTTTCCAGATGAGGAAATAGGCTCAAGGGGATTAAGTAGTTTTTGCACAGCAGCATAGTGGCTCATTCTGTGTTGGAACCTATAGCTCCAATGTCCAGAGCCAGACCTCCCTCCTGCAATACTAACCTCTTATTTCGTGTCCTGTCCCAGGACCAACAATCAAATCCTCCAGTCAAACATCATCCAGCAACAGCGCAGCCTCTCAGCAGACCAGTATAGGCTGCTCTTTGGAAGAGCAGAGTATTTTTTATCTCAAGTGTGTATGACCATTCACAGGTTTTTGTGTTTGAAAAATTCTAACATCACTAGTCCAACTGCAAATTCAACCTGTGTTCTAAGTAAGAGCCAGAACGGGGTCTCTTACCCAGAAAATGTTTATCATGGAATATAAATAAATAAATAAATAAATAAATAAATAAATAAATAAACTCCTTGTTTCAGTTACTTTTAGAGTATCTCTGAACCCAGGAGCAACCACATGACCTCTTAGAAAAATGTCAGTCATCTGTCTTAAAGTTGGAGCTCAGTTGGAGGTTTATATGGAATGTAGTGAAATGTAGGTGAAAGGGCACCTGCTTTAGAGTGAAACAGACCCACATATGAATCGTGGCTCCCTCACTGAGGACTTGTATGGAGTTATGCAAATCACTTAAATTTCCTTGCACCTCAGTTTCCTTATCTGAAAAATTATGATAATACTCCCCTTTCAGAGTAAACCCGAGGATTAGTAAAATAACATGTATTATAATATTAAGCATATATAAGACCTCAACAAATACTAATATTCATTTCTGTTCTCTTTCCAAAGTAAATTTAAAGAAAAAGATTATTACTTTTTTTTAATAAATCAATATAACACTTGTAATATTAAAGTTCGCAGGGCATCTGGGTGGCTCAGTTGGTTAAGCATCTGACTCTTGGTTACAGCTCAGGTCATGATCTCACAGTTTCCTGAGTTTGAGCCCTGGGTCAAGGCAGCATGGAGCCTGCTTGGGATTCTCTCTCTCCCCCTCTCTGCCCCTCCCCCACTCACACTGTCTGTCAAAATAAATAAAGTTCACTTCAAATAACTTATATGTGTTTCAATCTACTATGGTGAAACAAAATGATGTTCCATCAAAGCTTTTAAATGGGGTGTGTTTTTACAATATTTTGTCAGATGTCATTCAAATATGGTAGGGGCTGCTACATGAAGCTGTCCTCTACCGGGCCTTCAAGGAGAATGACAGCCGTAAAGACATGATCCTAAGTTGTCCCTTTTCTACCCTACACCTGGTTCTAGATCAGCGTCAGGGTAGTGAAATTTAGAGAATCATAATCAATTATTTGCAATGGAATGAAATGGAATGGAATGAAAAATATCAGTTTATCCAACATAGTGGGATAAAATACTGTTTTGTGGGATGTTTGTTTATTATCTATATGTATAGATTTTTATATATTTGTGTCCTAGTTGGCATTCCAATGCCAATAATCAAACTGTGGGTCCCAATCAAACAAGCTTGAATACCACTACTTTGGATGGTACTCTAGAGGCCCCAGGAGTCAAGTCTTTCCCAATAACTGGAAGGTTGCAGAGGCCTAAGGACGACCTGAATGGGGCCTCCTAGTAGCACTCTGTGTATGTAACCTTATTTGGGGCACAAGAATCAGATTAAGCTTGTTATCTAACGTGTCATGATGTCAGATTTAACTTTGACGACACAGCTGGCCCACCCAGAGACAAATATCTACAGTTAAAGAATGGATAAATGAAGCTGTCAGAGTGTAGATGATATAATTCTGTTTGCAAACAGCTGCAGTGTAGGCACAGACTGGGTCACCTGTTCAAGCATTTGTGCTCATTCTATTTTGGGACCCTCTTGATGAACTCAACCAAATAGGTGTCCCTCCATACAGGGCTGGGGATGACAGGAGATAAGAAAAAGGTTGCCTTTTTAAAGTAAATACTGATTTATTTGGTCTCTCAGGATATTTTGCTTCACTTAACCAAATAGTGGCCTTCTATTTTTCTTTTACTTCCTGTTCTTGTGCCGTTGCAGGAAATGGGTTGAAGCTGCATTTTACTCTCAGACACTCATTTATGTCAAATTTTCTTTTAACAGTTCTTATTTCCTTTCAGGTCCTGTTTGTCATCTTCTGTGACTTCTCACTTCAGAAATCTAGTGCTAAACCATGATATATGTGATTTACCTTTAAATTCAGGTTCAGAAATAACACATATATGCATATGTTTCCCCCCCCAAGGGGTGTGTTTATTTCCTGACATCAGATTAACTTGGTTCTCTTCGGTTACAGTCGTAAGAAGAAAATTTCTGAGAGAGGCACAATCAGATCAGATAATGTGTTAATATAATCAGGGCTTCTAAGAAAAAGCAGTTTTGACAGATTAGAAATTGTATCTTTGTGTGGATACTGCCCAAGTTGTCAAGCCCTCCTCCCACAGTGACAGCAGGCTCCCTCAAACTTCAGGGATTCCCTGTCTTCTCATCACATTATGGAAAGCCAGCCTGGAGCTATATTTGGACCTCTCTGTCAAAGAAGACTAACAAACAGGAAGCAAAGCTCCCTACTTTAAGTTTCCAGCAGCTGTTGCCGATGCTTCTAGGTGTCCCACAGAGGTTCCGTTTTATAGAGATAGAACCTGAGGTGCAATAAAAATAGATAACTTCACCTACCCTTCTGAGGAAGGGGTCTCTGTGCTCCATCATATGAAATCAGGCAACGTGTCTGGGCGCCAACTTTTTCTCAACTTAGAAAACCCACCGGCAACTAACAAATTCTTTACATTAGCCTGAAAGGAAAAATGACTAGTGAACAAATCTATCAGAGCAGAGACAGAGCCCAGCTCATGGCTGCGGAAGATGTGGGAAGGCAGATACATTTAGCCTTTCCCTCTCTGTGTAGCCATTAGGGACCCTTGCAAGAAACTAGCCACCAGCCCTGGGAGAAAGGGCAGAACAGTGCTGAGTGAACAAAGCAGATATTTAGTGCCTATAGATAATATCCAACTCCTGCATCAGCAGAGAGCTTGGCCAGTGAGGGCATCTCCTAGGAAACCATCAGATAATACTGGGAGAGACAGGCTTTAACATAAAAAGAGCTGCAGGGGAAACAAGGCACGTTAGCTAGAAATGAGCCACGTTTCATAACACGGCAGTCATTTCTTGTACAACAAATAGGCCTGTGCTGCTCACGTGGGTGCATTTGTGCACAGAGCAGGGAATCCTATGCTCCCGACACTCTGGAGGTCACCATGTCGTCTACCAGGTGGGGTGGGAGAGGCAGAGCCTGGCCTGTTAAAGAGCAAACAGCCACCTTCCCAGCCAGTGCTGGGCACCAGGGAAGAGCAGTGGTCATGCAGGCTACAGAGAATTCTAGGATGCTAGGATGGAGGGCGGCCAGGTTCCTGACCTGCATGTCAGCATATGTAGTTGATGGGAATGCAGCTGCGAAGAGAACCTGAGAACCCTCAAACATTTATCTTTCACCACGTGCTAGGACCTCATCTTTCCCCTCCCTCTCCTCCTTCAAACACACACACACACACACACACACACACACACACACACACACACTCCTTTCAGAGGCCTGCTCTACCTTTTCCCTTTTTAAAACTACTTCCAGGATTCATTGAGGGGTTAGCTTAAAAAAAAAAAAAAAAAGAAGATCCTTTCAGGACAAGCCCTTCCTTCACTCATCTGACTATGTGCTCACAAAGACAGAAGCCAGCTGAGTGTCTCCTGTCCAGCGCCAAGCCCCACAGCAGTGCCAAGCAGAACCAGACACGCACCTGGAAATGCTGGTCCTCTCGCTGATGACTGTTCAAACTCTTGGCTGCCAAGCAATGGGTGGTAATAGTGCAGTGATAAAGATACTTCAGAATAATCTCAATCTTGTCATTCAGCCATTAAAACAAAAAGGAGAATTGTAAAATTCAGAGGATGTGTTCATGCTACAGTTGTTCCTTGCTGAATGTGGCATCCTGTCTGGCTAAGGACACGTCTCCATCTCAATGCTTCTCTTGCCCAAAAGTTTCCCTTTGAGATGTCAGGATATATACCAAAGTTATTTCACATAGGCATGTCTGACTACTGAAGACATTAAGCTTTGATAGCCCCAACCAGCCACACATGTGCTTTGATTCAGAGTTTCAGCTCTGATCTGATGAGGAAATCTTCCTGAAACTCATCTGAGCCCTCTTCAAGACACACATGGTCTGCTAAGGTAAGCAACAGTGTAAACAAAATCACCAGAGAATTAAAAGGACAAATCACTCTCATGTCCGTCAAAGAGAAAAGTAAGAAATGGGACTTTTTTTGAAGGAAGAGGTCAGAGCTCTGGACTAACGTTCTGGTGGGAGAGGTTTCAACGCAATCACATTCATTTATTATAGGAGTGCGAAGAGCATGGGTTGATGATCTGACAGATTTAATAGAATTCTAGACTATTCACCTAAAATCTGCAAGGTGAGCCACAGCTTTAATCCATAATCCAAAAAGGAAATTATCCTGAAGCCCATCCCACCCACCTATTGTGAGATTAAATGAGGTAAGCAGTGAAATGTGCAAATTCCAGTCCTGGCTCATAGTAAGTGCTGAGTAAGTTCCCCCTGAACTGCCTTGCCTTCTTTCTACTGGTCCCATTTTGGTTACAGCTGCTATAACCACTTCAACAGGCTGGTTAGTGCTGCACGACAAGAGGGCTCCATCTCAGCCTCCTCACAAATGCAAACTGACATTAGTAATGCCCCGTGCTACTAATAGTGAAAATTCACACGTTACATTTTTACAAACTCTTTAAAAGACTCGCCTCTCTCTCTCTCAGTCCCTACCAGCCACTCAGCCATGAAGCCCCTGCCCTTGTTCCCTCTTCTCTTTCTCACTGCCCCCCGCTTGTCCACTGTCGCTTTCATTCTGCTTCCACCTTCAGCCCTCACCCTGCACACGCTGACCTCCCTTTCCTCTCCTCCTGCTAAATTTAGAGGCCGAGCTGTCTCCCTGGTGTGAGAGGTTGGAGAGGCCGTGGCAGCAGGCTACAGAGCTGGTCTGGAGTTGGCTGTCGGCAGCAAGGGAAGGACAAATGTCAGGGAGACAGACTCCCGGCTGCCCTCCCCCAGCCCCAGCACTCACTCCTCTGCAGCCTCTCTTGACAGGTAGGGTAAAAGGAGGAGGGCACAGAGGGCCTTTGAAGTCTGGCTGCCTGTCACCGAGCTCAAAGAGACCAAGGCTTGTCAGAGCACAAGTCACTGGGGCTCTGTCCCTTTCCCAATTAATTCAGTTGGCTCAGGGAGGAAAGGGAGTGTGCTATGCCCAGAACTGGTGCAATGCTGCAGCATCTAAAATCTTTTCTAACTGCCAGATTCCAGCCATGGCAGGAGAACTTGGTTCCGTTCCTTTTCAGAAGAACTTTATTCAGGAGAAGGGAACCCAAAGATTCTTTCTCCTGGTCCCACTTGTGGCCCCACGCGCTGCCCAATGTCAAGAATTCTGTTGCCAAGACTTCTTTTCTTTATTTAGGCTTTACTTCTTCTAATCCCCAAAGTCTATCTGAATACCAACATCAGTCATTTTTAAGAATCGATGAATCTCTGGCCTTTTCTGAGAACATGTTTAGAAAATGAAAAGCACAAATCCTCTGAAAGTAGATGTCAGGAGCATTGAGGGAGCTGCCAGAGAGACAGGGACCCCAAAGGCAAATGCTCTTAACTCACCATTTAGACCATGCCTCACCTTGTATCACTGTTTGGATTCTGAAGTTTTCATTGAACTAATGTTTATCGAGTCCCTGCTGTGAGCCAAGCCTTGCACAGCTACATTCACACACGTTCTCCAAGGAGAAGCCAGCCAGGGCAGACCACATGCTCTTACTGCCCAGGCCTGGCTCTTTCCAGGCTCCTCTCTAAGGACACATGGAGGGCAGAGAGCAGAAGGGATCAGAAATAATCTCATCCACAACCCTGGAATGGCATCAGGCCAGCACCCAAAAATGGAGTTGAGAGGCTAGAAAAGAGGTTGTGTGGGGATAAAACCACCATTTACTTCAGACATTTCAAAGAGTAAGATTGAAATGATTTGTTAAGGTCAAGCATCACTGGGGGAAACACACTGTTCCTTTTCAGAAAGGCGGTTCTCGGTTTAGGGCAACAGTGAGCTGGGAGCATAGATGGCACTGGATTAGAACCCAACAGTGCAGAGTTCTGGTGCCAGCCCTGTCTCCTATCAGCTGGATGGTTCTGAATAAGTCACTTGACCTCTCCGAGCCTTAGTTTCTAGATTTGTATAAATGGGTTGCCAACAGTCATCTGGCCCACCTCACAGGGGTGGTATGAGAAACATGGTGGCTATTGAATGGGCAAGTGCTTTATAACTTGCAATGTGACAGTTACCAATCATGCAGTCGGTATCAACATATAATAATGGAAGGTGGCACAGAAGGATGTGGGGGGAGAAGTGAGCCCCTAAATCATAGAAAGAGAGAGTGAAGATGACGAGCCAAGTCTGGCTTCGATGGCTGTAGCGTGACTCTTCACATTTCATGGGAAATGCCTGGATGTGAGGCCCACTGACTACATGCCTGCCACACTCTCTACATCATTTTGTTCCAATTAAACCTGGAAGTCATCAGTCACGCTGGGGCGGGGACAGTGTGTTCAGTGGGCTGCATCTCGCTCTTATGAAAAAATGCAAGAGATACAGGAGAGCGGAAACGTTGCAACCGACAGGTGTTCTAACATCATGTTTAACATTAGGTCACAATACTACATTTCAACATTCTATGACCCCAACTCGGAGCCTCCTTTCTCATTCAATGGTCGCGTTCCATTAATACGAGCTTAGATGAACTAAGGATGTTGTTGATATAAGAAAATCAAACACAGAGACGTAAAATGTTAAGTGTTTGCTATGGGGCATTGTGGGTCTTGCCCCAGATCCTGATTTCCTGATCACTCCAGAACTGATGCCCTACCCAATAATACTGATTGTGTACATAGCTGAAATGATTCAGCTTCTCAGTGATTCTATGTGCCCAGGGACTAAGAAACTGAAGAACTGGAGGATACTCCATAGGTAAAATGAACTGTGCACTCAGCTTATGTCACTTTTCTAAACTGTAAGCAGTTTCAAAAGCCCAGTAAATCTTCTCAGCCAACAAATGTACTGCAGGCCAAGGACCACACACACACACACACTCAGAAGAAGGTCTCTAACTGCCATGGAAGCTCAATCACCTGTGCCTGCCCTGGCCGGAGGTATCACTTGGTACCACGCCCCTGAATCACAGGCCTCACCTGTGAGGTGAAGTAGTGAATGAATAACTCTGCCAATTCACCTGACAGTGTGGCCTCATTACTTGCTCTTCCCACAGCATATTTTACTTACACCCCAGTGTTATTCATTTGTGAAAGCCACAATGAAGCAGCAGCTTTTGTGAGGGAGAAACCTTCATTAGTTCAACCAATGGATATTGACCACCTGGTATGTTTCAGGAGCTGTGTGGCGGGCCCCAGGTTGAAGGGAAAGGTGTATAAATCCTCCTGGTGTGTTAACCCACAGACACATACATATAATGCAGTAACTAGGTCTGACACCAGAAGAAAAAAGAGAGAAAGGAGTGTCTTAACATGACCCTTGGCAGAGGACACTGCAAATACTGATTGTCAGGCCAGCTCTTCTGGCCTGGAGCTGTCACTCTCTCACGGGCTGGGTTCGTGCAGGAGGCAATTCTCTTTTCCCAAGGAAGTGGCTGTTAGGACCACAGGGAATGGCACCCACCACGACTTGTAGAAGCACAATCTGACTTTATGTCCTCATGTAGAGCAATGGAAATGAATATTTAAAGGTATGGGGTCATAAAACTGTGGGATATGAGAAAACATCAGCCTTTGAGGCCTGACTGCTACATACTGCTTCATAATATACACATGTTTATAGTTCCCCAGCTGCTTTTGGCTCATTCACAGAAATGCCACACCCGAAAACTGGCATCATGCCCTTCATCCTAGAAGTTTAAAAGTCACAGAGAGCCATGCTTCTGACTATAGAGCCCAGTCAAGCAAAGGCCACAGAGAAGACCCTGCTCATCCCACTGGTGTCCATTGTTTCACACATACAAATGTCAGGAAGGTGAGACAGGACAGGCAGGAAGCAGACGTTGGGGCAACACAAAGGACTAGTCAAGGGGAAACTGAATTTTATGATTTATTGTCCTGTTTAAATTATTCTCTCATTATAGTAGTTAAGAAAATATTTTTAAATTAACTATAGGTACACAAACTGTAGCTCAGTGTTTTCTTCTAAATTTTAGGTTAAAATAATAATCTTCTAACTACATTGTAATGCACACCATACAGACCCATACAGGCTTACACACAGATACAGGCACAAACAGGCACACACACATACACATTTCTTCTAGAAACACTGGCACAAGCTACATTTATTTTCAGAGATATGTTAACATAACACTTTGGTTTCATCCTAACTTCCCTCATGCTATCTGGATCATTACAACCCTGATGTTTCAATAGGATAAAGCACTGAGAGTGAAAAGCCTCATTTCCTGCAGGATTCCCATGACCATGGTTTTATCAGGATGCCCACTCTTCCAGCAGCAGTGGCCACAGGATTCCCTCTGGGCACAGACCCCCAGGGAGCTGAGTCAGAAGGACACCATCAGAGTCTGAAGTTGAACCAAACTGACCAAAGAATGAGAGGCACAGGCTGACGCTGAGGACTTAATTTCCAAAAAAAACAATATCCCCCTCTTCTGAGAAACCTGGCTGGGAACACAGCTCTTGGAGTAGGAAGCCCATTCTCTTGAGTGGTGCTACAGCCCTTCAGGAACAGAGCATGATGAGAGAGAAAGCACGGTTCCTATTTGTCTCCAGGTAAGGGAATCAAAGAGGCCCAAAGGCAGGGATAAGGGGATACAGAGAGTATTCTGGGCTACATGTTTCTGACCATCCCTCCAAAACCCATATGCTGTGATCATATTTCAAAATGGGGCCTTTGGAAGGTAATTAGGTCATGAGGGTGGAGACCACATGATGGGATCAGTGCCTTTATAAAAGGAGACATGAGATTGAACACTATCTCTTTCCACCATGTAAGAACATTACAAGAAGACAGCAGTCTGCAAACCACAAAGAGGACTCTCAGCAGGAACTGAACTGGTGGTCACCCTAATTTTGGATCCCCAGCCTCTAGAACTGTGAGAAATAAATGTCTGTTGTTTAAGCCATGCAGTCTGTGGTATTTTGGCTGGGATGCCTAAGACAGAGAGGAAAGGCCAAGGCTGCCAGCCCAACAGTCCTTCTCAAGGAACCATAAACACCAGTGGCTGCTAATTTCAAGCGGTCTCTCTGGTGGAGAGACAGAAAGTCCCTCGGAAGTGAGCTCTGTGCGCTTTAATTCAGCCAATGTAGGCTGGGACCTGCTGGGTGCTCAGACCCATGCTCTGCTCTCTGGAGACAGCTTCTGAATTCCAGAAGCCTGTAGTCCAGTGGGCCCGACACCTTGACTACAAGATTAAAGAACATGAAGAGAAGCGTCCAAGTTCTCAAAAGCAGAAACTTGAGACTGTCTCCACAATGCCACCTCTAGCCCAACATGTATGTTGCTCTTAACTCTGTAGAGTTCTCAGAGTAAAATTATTTCCACCTAATAAGAGTCAGTACAATTTCCCCCTGCCCCTGAATGCTCTGTCCCTTCTCAGCAGGATACCACAGCCCACACCTGCCTCCGGGGACCAGAATACAAGACTAGAGCGGCACTGTTGCGAGTTCTGGGCAGATCCAGCTTTCCCCTCAGGAGTTGTAAATTTCCTAAATCAAGTAAGACTCTAATATAGTGGTGGTGGTGGTAACAACAACAACAACAACAACAACAACAAGCAATGACGGCAGCACTAGCCAGGGAGATTTCTGAGAGACACTGGGTCTTTTTCTCTTCTGTATCCTTGACAGAGCCTGAACCCAAAATAGTTTTCAACTAAATGCATAAAGTGTGGGGCTTCTGGGTGGCTCAGTCAGTTAAGCGTCTGACTTCAGCTGTGCTGACAGCTCAGAGCCTGGATCCTGCTTTGGATTCTGTGTCTCCCTCTCTCTCTGCCCCTCTCTGCATTTGCATTCTGTCTCTGTCTCTCTCCCTCTCTCAAAAATAGATAAACATTAAAAAAATAAATGGATAAAGTGCTACATGAAGAAAAACATAGTTAAATGCAAGCATTCCTAATTTTGCTATCTTCCATGGTCGCCAATACCTTTTATATCTAAATAAATATTAATAATTCAATTTCTCCTCTGCACTTGCAAAAAGACCATGTCTCTTTGCAGGCCTCCTTAGTGCTGGCTCTGAACCCTGCAAAAGATGCATGGCTAGGACCCTGCAGGATCTGCTCCTCACTGCTAGTTCTAGACCAATCGGCTGAGCTCCTTCCTGCTAACCTCGGGTCTTTGAGTTCCCTCCCCTCCTGCTTTGCTTCTTCCTACATGGGGGCACCCTCTTTGCTGTCATTCCCCATACCAAGGTCAACACTCAGCTAAAGAATTTCAGAACTTCAGTGCTGCGTGAGGATAAGCCAAGGGAATACAATGCTAAAAAGGAAAGCCTCAAAGTTGAGTATCAGAACCCACAGCTTCTACTGTATCAACAAAGCAATTCCTGCATGGAGGTCAGATCTCACTTTAGACAACACAGACCCTCACACACGTCACACATATATGCTCACACACTCCCCCATGAAGCTGCGGACACTTCCAGATGGCGGTTTACTGGACCCTTCTCCTTGCTCCCCAAATTGGGAGTCCTCTGTCCTGTTTTGCACAACTCCACCAGCCCAAACGAAACAGACCATCTCAGAATAACAATGCCAGAGTTCCTACCCAGAACACAGCAAGGGCATAGCCCCCACTGTCAGAGAGAGCAGTTTTAGGTCCTCTTTGGCCACCTCTTCTTCCCATGTGAGGCTCTGGCTTTGCTTCTGCATAAGCAAAGAGCACATTAAAAGTTTCTCAGGCCATGGAACACTGCTCCTTTCAAAGACAGATTCTGTGGCCACTCCTAGATAACAAAATAGCTGTGTGTATTTTTTAGCTGGGTAATTGTCTGGGATCTGTCACATGTGGAGAGAGAAAGAAATCTTCAAGGACCTCCAGCACAGGTGGCCGGGACATACCCCACCAAGCCCTGCAGGGCTCTGGCCTCAGCGAGTGCTCTTTGCCACCCATTACCCTGTAATGTCCCTTGTCTTTTCTCTGCCCTGCTCAGTGGAGAGGACCAAGGAGGAGGCCTGTCAGAGCAGACAGGGCTAGGCAGCAGGAAGGCAGCAGCAAATTCTCTCCACCACTGACATCTTAATAATCACCAAGTTTTCAAAGAAACTTCCAACCACAGGGAAACTTCCAGACAAAACTGACTTCCAGTGAAATGCATTTACCTCTTAGCTCTTCTCCACATGTACTTTATGACAGTGTTGAGAGTCTCCTGCCTTGGGTTGAAATCTTGTCAGCTTGTAGGAGCAAACCAAGATGGAGGTGAGTTAGTTTTTCCTTGAGAAAGAAAAATGTCAGTCAGGCTCTGAGGCAATGCCTCAGAACCTACTAAGGATGTGCAGGGCCCCCAGCCTGCACCCGTGCTGCCCACAGTGGCCCCACTGACTTCTTGGAATGGCCAAGGCACGGGCCTCGCTGTAACCAGCGAGGTCACAGACTACATATGGGAAAGTGAGCAGGTGAATGGCTGCCCTGGCCTGTGACCTAGGCCCACCCTACTCTGTGGCCCCTACAGGGTTAGGACTATTCTCTACAGGGGCCCCCCATCTGCTCCCCTTCTTAGGAAAATTTCTAAAGTCATTTACGTCTTTGCATCGTCTCCCCAGAGGACCCACTTTCTCAGCCTGAGCTCTCACTGGCGGACTCACGAAGATGGGAGATGGACCTGAGGAGGAGAGCCACTCTTCGCCTCCTCTGAGCCTCTTCTTCACCGCAGCCTCCTCCTCACCGCAGATGTCCTGATTCCACTGTCACACCAATTCCTGACTGTTTTCAAAGCTCTGCTCATACATTCCTTGCCCAGAAAATCATCCTTGACTCTTCCAGTCAACAAAAACTTCTCCCTTCCCTAAACTGAATCCTGTCACTCAGATCCAGCCTCACAGATTCCAGGTCTGGGAAGGCCTCTGGCTTCACCTTACAGCATAATGGAGCCTAGGGCTACCCATGCACATAAGGCAGGGAGCATAATCTAGACCCAAAAAGTACAGAAAGAGAGAGGGATGTCATCCCTTTGTCTTAGAAAGACCTCCCCATAGGGAAAAAAACTTTCCCCAGCAGAGCCAAAAAACCCAAAGCCTTGTTCAACACTGCTGATAGAGGCTGGTGGCCTGTCAGTGCTAGTTATGACAACCCCACTTCCTGACCTGCTCTTGTTCTTAAAGTTCACAGTTTTTCTGGCAGCCACAGGGGACAGGACCATGGTATTTGTCAAGAAAATTACATCTGCACCAAGAGGCTGAAGGAAGGCCAAGCAAAATGTGCCACCATATGGCGCTAAAGGCTCCAGAATGGTAACTGTCAACAACTTCTTCTCCTCCCACCAATGAAGTGGACCTGTCACAGGCACTCAGAGGAGGGCCAGGAGGTCACTGCGGGGCAGGTGGGAGTATGGGGGCTGAGGAGGTAGAGATTTTAACTGGGCCCTGGCCTTTAGGAGCAAAGTAAAATGGGGTGTCACACAAGAAAAAGCACTGGTCCTGGGAATCAAGAAACCTGGGTTCTAGTCACAACTTGGATACAACACACCACAGGGCCTCTAGCAAGTCTAACAGCCCAGAGCCTGTTTTCTCATTTTTATTGTTAAATGAGGTAACAATGGGGACACTCATGAGTTTTGACGTATTATAAGACAAGAGAACAATGCCTAGACCTGGGGATTGGGTGCCACCGTGGATCTGGAGACCATGAGCCAGACCCAGGAAGCATCACAGAGGAAGAAAGGTCAGGAATAACCTCACCTTGGAGGTGAGAGAAGTGGGGGATCAGGAAGGACAATTGCAAAGGTGGAGCAGAGGAAGTTGTCTTCTGTATTCATTATATGTGGCTGGATCTGCAGAGACTTACTCAGGCTGGAAATAGACACTTGGGGTTCTCTGCATGAAAATGATAATTCCATCTTGGTAAAGAGAGCAATAACTGGGGTGAGGAGGGTGAAAAGAGTATTTATGTCACAGAAAACGGCACACTAACTGGGACTTGTTTTCCAAGAGCTAGTTGTTGAACATTTACCACTGCCCCAGAGCATCTAATTTTAACAGAAGAGATAAAGGCCAGTAAAAGAAAACAAAAAACAGCTTCAAAGATGTAGGAATAGAACGAGGAGGGAACAGTGCCCTGAATCCAAGCCAGGAGAAATGGTCCAGAGGAAGGGGAATGAAGGGTTGCTGTAGGAGTGAGCCGGTCCAGCTGAGCCACATGCAATCTGGCTAGTGTGTTCTGTGACCAGCCACACGCTGCTGAGACAGCTCGCTGGCCCCATGCTGGTGAGGGAGATGCCCTTGGTGTGGGCCTCTATGCCTGCACCACCTCGCAAGGCACCACCCACGGCCCTGGCCTCATCATGCTAGTGACAGTGCATACTTATTCCTGGCACTTTCTCTAAACCCTTGGCTCTTTAGGAAAATGAAGGCATAATAAGAAAGCTATTTTCACAACATCTGAATCCTCCTCTGCCAACATTTAGCCATCGATGATAGAAAAACTTCATCTTTCCTGGAGTGCGGGTATGAGAGCAATATGAAAGAATTAATAGATTCAGTGATTAGCCAGACTGCACTCAGACCCCATCTCATGTACCCACCATTCAAGACTCATGGTCTTCTGATTCTGGGAGCCTTCTAGGTTGTTCCCAGACTGCAGGGCTCATTCCCTGCAGAACACTGGCAGGCAGTAGTTACATTATGTATCTGCTCAGCACTCAGGCAAGAAACCATTATGTTCACGGATCATTATTGACATCCTGACATTTGTCACCTCCTTTCATAGCAGTTAAATCTTGCTTTATCTGTAAATGTCACCATGTCATTTATTCATGAAAGGGGTCACATTCCCGAAATAGCATGCTTCAGTTTAAAGGGGAGCTTGGCTTTATTTGCAGTGGGTAATCCTCAAACAAACTTAACTGCTGATAAATGCTTTTTTATTGGAGTTTTCTGGCCTTAAATGACATCCTCAAATGTAGAATGCAGTTCTGTATTTGTGAAAATAAAATCTGAATGTTGAACAAGCCAGAAGTGGGTTGAGATTAGAACAAATGAATGTTTTCTGTTGCTACCATATGTAGGAAAGTGGATGTAAACAGATTTGAATTTGTTGAGAGTGAGGCATGATTTTAATAAGATTGTTATGCTTCTAGAAACATGCCTATGGCCTTTTTTAATCATTTATGCCATAGAAATGTCAATGAGATTAGGGGCTTTTTAGCCTTCCTGGGGTGATCCCGAGTTTGGGACATTAAAGGGGACCACTGAGCAAACATATACTTATTCTCCCACCCTCAAATTCCAAGAACACTGGTCAGGGAGGTGATTAGCTCATCCTTGGAGCTTATGTTTTTATGAAGTAATGTTTCTTTCCTTTATAAGGCTTACTCCAAGTTCACTTTAAAGTGGGGTGACTATATAATTTATCGTCCAAACCCAGACACTTTTCAAGGGGGAAAGGAGACACTAAAAATAATTAACAGGTATTAATTGATCTACAACAACCATGGCCCTAGAAAAAAAAGGGCATATGGCCACCGGATGGTAGAACTCTATCAACTGACTCACTGAAGAGGTTTATATCCCCCAGCTGCTAATTAACTATTACCCAGGAAAGGTTTCTCTGTGTGGGGGGAGGCCAGGGTAGGAGGGTCCTGCTGCTATCTGCCTTGAATTCATTTTTCTAATCCAGTGTTTCTAAAAGTACAGCCCAGGAATGGAAATTTCCTGAATAGGCTGCAAAAAAATGCAGGTGCCTGGTCCCTACTTCAGATCTACTAAATCTGAACTTCCAAGGATGTGGCTCATGCATCTACATTTTAAGACCTCTTTCCCAAAGTGTAACACACACTGAAATTTGAGAGCCAATTACTCTGATCAAATCTTTTGTTCTCTCTAGGTGCCTCTGTGTTCTGGTCACAATGTGGTAATAGGAAGTAGGTGGGTATATTCTGTTTTTTGGGTTTTTTTTTTTTATTTGTTGTTTGTTTTCTTGCCTAGAAAAGTAACTTGCAGATAGGGTGTAAGCTGAAAATAGATTCTCCATTGTGCACAAATATGGAGGCCATGACACTTCATGGGTAATTCCATTAAACATCAATCTAATCCCCTGCTCACTGTCCTGTGTACAACTGTTTCACACCCACCAAGTGCAGGCTACATGCACGAATATGCTCTCAAAGAAGTTGGAAGATAAGAAAATGGCTAGATGACATTGAGGTCATCGAAAAAGGTGATTGAACGCAATTAAAACTGCTCACTGATAGAAAAGAAAAGGGCCAGGGAGGAAGATTTCCCCAGTCACTAATGAGATCCTTTTGGAGTGTGATATATACTATAGCAACAAGTATCACAGACCACAGCCGAATTGGAGTCCCTGTTTGTAAGCCCAGGCCAGGGTCATGGAAATATAGCTATCACTGCCTTAGATAATGTCCTCATTAGTTCACCATTGTCATCACTGCTGTGGCAACAGTAGAATGCCTTCATCCTGTTGACGGGTCCTGAGAGGGACCAGGAGGGTGGTGGCCAGCAAATTGAGGCAGCAGGGAAGGCAGATAATAAGAGCACTCTGTTTTGTGTGGTACTTCTGCATGCATTTTGTCATTAGTGCCTCCCTCAATTCAGTCATTGGGTGGGGCTAAGCCCAAAACCCATCCATGACCCATTCATAGTCCCAGGGTCTGCCTCTACCTCTGTTTCCCCTCTTCCTCCAGAAAGAGCACCGGGCACCAGGCCCTACATAGAACACCTGTTGGGCAACAACTCCTGGAGTTGAACCCTCACAAAACTGAGATCTTCCCACTACCCCTAGGCATATGAGTTGGCCATCACACTGGGTTCCAGCCTAGGCTAGTAGTCACTGTTGACCAATGGTGGGAGTCCAAGGAAGCAACTGTCATAAACCCAGGAGATGTTAATTAAATGCCTACTTTGAGTCCATCTTAAAAAAAAATGGTGAAATCTTGGGGCACCTGGGTGGCTCAGTCAGTTAAGCATCCAACTTCAGCTCAGGTCATTATCTTGCAGTTCGTAAGTCTGAGCCCCTTGTCAGGCTCTGTGCTGACAGCTCGGAGGCTGGAGCCTGCTTTATATTCTGTGTCTCCTCTCTGCCCCTCCACTGCTCGCACTCTGTCTCCCTCTCTCTCTCTCAAAAATGAATAAACGTTAAAAAAAATTTTTTTTAAATGGTGAAATATCAGGACCTCTCCATTTGTCTTTCTGCACCTCATCAACTGAGGTCTCTTGTCTGACCTTCAAATGGCTCTGACCCATTCTCATTTAACTGAACAAATTCACCCTCAGATTCTTCCCATCCACCCAGATTGACGTTTCACTGAGTCTTAAGGAGAGAAAATTCAAGTTAAAGTTTCACACCAGTTTCAAAGAACAGGCCAGATCCTCCCAAGAACCCAGAAATATCATGAGTTTCCACCAACTCACCTACTCTCGGCAGCCTTAAGAGCCCCCACCCTGAGCTAGGTACTGACAGGGAGGGGGCACACAGTTCCTAATCTAGTGGAGGTTCCAGTTGCTGAGAAGACAGAATAGATGCTGTAGGGTCAAGAGGAGAGTGAATCTACACCAGTCAGACCATGTGAAGCCAGTCCTTCTCTGTGCCAGGCCTTGTAACAGCTACATAATTTCCTTAGACCAATGTCCTTACCGTCCTGAGCCTCAGGTTCCTAATAAATGGAGAGAATATTAATCTATCAAATTCACTGTAATATTGAGTTAGAGGATGTCAAGCCCTTCACATGGGGTCTCGTACACAGTAGGGATACATGTTAACAGCCTTCCTTCTTATATAAAAGTTAAATGTACACGTGGTCATCTGCTCCCAGATAGGAGTAGGATTTTACTAAATGCAAACTGGCTCACCCCCTGACTTGTTCTGTGCATGTGAGAGAGTAGATTAACCTCCAAATGCCTCAGGTTCCTCATCTGTGAACAGTAATTGCCGTCCCTCTAGCAACTCAGCTCCAGTTATCACCGAAAGAAAAGCACAAGGCACGTTTTAGAATGTCTGGGAGCTGGCTAGGAGACAGTTTCCAGAGAGGTGTGGGGTGGGGTTCTATTATGACCACTGGGATTGAAAAGACAGCTCTATTTTCTACTCTGTCTTTCTGTTAAATTGAACTTCAGCCCTGGAAATTAATATCCCCACTGCATTTTAGTGAGGTGGCTCTATTTTTACAAGCGCCTCAGAATCAAGCCCTAATCTGTTATGCTGTGACCTTTCGCTGGGCTCTGCATCAGGGAATCATAATTCAGGGCCAGCTCCAGCTTTGGAAACCTCCATAGGCCTTTTATGACATAAGTACTATTGAATATTCTATAAAATCTCCTTGGAAAACTGGCCCACATTTCTTCATAATCTCCCCAGACTGTTTCTGAAGTCTCTCTATAGATTTTTTACTCTAAAAATCCATAGTGTTTCTTAATAAGGATCTGGCCCTCTCATAAGGGATTGTGAAGAGGATAAGGCTAGATTGGGTCCCCAGGGGAGGATGAGGTGGGGCAACAGAAGCCATTTTGTTACTGTTAAGCCCCTGGATGAGGATTCTGAGCTTAGGAGGCTATCAGCAGGATGCAATCATTTCCAGTAGATGGAGATGAAGGAAGGAATTTAGAAGCTGAGCCATACTACACCCTTGCTCTATTTGACTGCAAGGTTTCCTAACCTTGAGAAGGAGACGTCAGTGTTTAAGACCATAGGTTGCTGTGCTGGCAGGCCTTCTCGGATAACCCAAAATGTCTCTTTCACTCTTTTAGCCAGACTCCACCTCTACCAAGCTGTCCCCTCACTTCTACACTTGTATCAAGTACATCATCATGGAGCATGGGAAGTGGCTTTCCAATCATCCTCTATGGGCTAGACAACACAACCTGGAAGTTCAACTGGGTCAACTCTCTCTGTAACCTTGACCAAAGAGAATCAGAAATGGAAGGAAACTGGACATATACATACAGTCTTTTGTCCTCAATTTTAACTGCTTCACAATGTATTGTTGTGTTGTTTTTTTTTTTTTTTTCCTGGCAAACCTTCCCAAGAAGCCCAGTATGACAAGTGACCGTTCCTGCTAAGGATATAATGTGTCCTCATAATGCTTCTCATAAAGCTGTCTCCAGCTGGCACAGGAACACAGCACTGCACTGCTTTACATCTTTCCTTGCCTCACTTCCTCTTTTCTGCCTTCACTCTCATTACCTTGGCCTTATACTTCGCAAAAGTGTTAAAGTGTTAATACTTTAATCCTTGCCACAGGCACATCTTTCACAAGGGCCTGGCTAAAGCACACGCGGCTTTGCCAAACACGAAGGTTGGGTAAATTGTGATAGGCCCCATCAAAGCCCAAATGTGAGACTTGGGGACAAAACTTCTATGTAACTTATCTCTCTGCCATATCACCCCATCTTTGCTTAGCATAGGGCTTGGCACATAGTAAGTATTCCATAAGGAGGTAAAATATATTGCACTGAGTTGAGGATATTAGAACCAGAAATAAACCAAATAAACCCCAAAATTCTTTCTACTTAGACTTATGAGCCTCTGAGCTTCTGCCAATGCTGCCTTTTCAAATGACTGCTCTCTAAGAAGCCCTGGAAAGCGTCAAGTATCATATACTTACCTGTACTAGTCAGGGTTACCCAGAGAAACAGAACCAATGGTGTGTATGGAGATGGAGAGAGAAAGAGAGAGAGAGAGAGAGAGAGAGAGACCAAATGAATGATTATGAGGAATTGTCTCATATGATTGTGGAAGCTGATAATCCCACAGTCTGCTGTCTGCAAGCTGAAGACCCAGGAAAGCTGGTGGGTTTAAATCAGTCTGGGTCTGAAGGCCTGAGAACCAGGGAAGCTAATGGTATGAATCCAAGTTGGAGGGATGAATCCTCCCTTCCTCTGCTTGTTTCATATAGACCCTCTGTGGACTGGATGATGACTATCCACACTGTGAGGGACAATCTACCTCACATGTCCACAAACTGAAATGCTAATCTCAGCCAAAAACACCCTCACAGACATATCCAGAGATAATATTCAATGTGGGCATTCTTGTTGCCCAGTCAAGTTGACACATAAAATATACCATTACATCATCTTTCAAACTTTTACAATTTTCAAGACTCTTACACAGACTGTAGTTCATCTGATGCTTGTAGCAGATCTCTGAAGCAAAGTATAAAGCATTTCCATTTAATGGACATCTAACCCATAGGGACACCGATGATTGCAAATGCAACATGATTTGCCCAAGTTCATACCAAGTTGAGGCCCCTTACTGTGGCACCATCATAGCTAAAACAAGAAGGGTCCCAGGCAGCCTTTCAATGTCGCATGTCCTTAAAACCAATCATACAGTATACAGAAACCACCCATTACCAAATGGCATATGCACCCCATTACCAAAGAGATGAAAGATGCTGAGCCAGATAGAAAAAACAAAGCAAAATTACTTTTTTAAAAGAAATCTGAGAGTCCACATATAATTGTGGGAATTATGAGCACTTTAAGGGATGAATATATTTAAGAGAAATATTATGATGAGATCATCCTCTCCCCCAAAGTTTTAACCACCAGACAAAGAAAAAGAAAAAGAAACGCGAAGAAGTCCTCTGGTTAATGCCATGCTACCCAGGGCCAACAATCCTTTCCCTATCTAGCATTTCCCTGAAGCCAGGAGCAGTATTTGGCACTGGAGGCAATTACTTGCCAAATGACAAGTCCTCAAGTATCATCTCTACCTCCTGAATTTGGAGATGCCTCCAAAAGCCAAGGACTGGGTTAGGGAAGGTTCCAGATTCTCCTCTTACTGGGAAGAATAGAGGGAAGAGGGACCTGGACCTATCAGAGACTCTCCTTACCTTAGAAATACTCAGAAGGTGCATACTTACTTTTTTTTTTTTTTTTTAATGTTTATCAGAAATCTCAGTCTGGCTCATTTGTGTGACTGGTTCCAACTTCAGCACAAGCTCTTCTCCTTAATCCTCTTTCTTCAAAATTCTGTGCTCCTCCATGACCTCCATGAGTCTGGGGGCTCAGTCTTGCACTGCCTGCCTGAGTATGTCTGGCGTTGAGCCCTTGACCAAGTTTTCTGTCAGATCAGGATCTCCATTATGGGCCCCTTCAAAACCACAACCCAGGAGATCCTGAATGCCCTTGTTCTTTCCTGAAGGACCTTTCACAGACACAGTGGTTTGAAGAAAAAAGTGAAACACAAGAAGGCAGAAGCAGCACAAGAAAGGGCAGATGAAATATCTGTGACTTTTACTAACAAACACATGTTGCACCCACTAAGCAATAGACATGTTTATATGCATTGTTTTTTGCTGACCCAGTGTGATTCTAAAAACTGCACTCCCCTTGGAGCATATACAGAAACCCAGAGACAACAGAAAAGCTTCTGGATCTAAAAACAGCCATCAAAAAGCCAATGGACCCCCTGGATTCTAATGACATTCTTGTTATTTATTCCCTGTAGACTAAAAATTATTATTAAACATAAAGACACCTTGGGCAGTTTCCCTAGTCCTGGGGTTAAAGAGGGCAATAATGAGGGATATCACTAAAAGGAACAGCATTAGAAGTGAGACCCAGTGGGGACAATTTAGGAGAGAAGCAGACTGGTACAGTTTCATGCCAGAAGGTGTCACTGTATTACAGCCCTAGGAGAAAATGGATACTCCTAAAGACCAAGAGAATTTAGACCTAAGGAGGGACCAAACCAGACAGAAAAACTGAGGTTCAGGGATGATAGAAAACTAGGAATAGAGCCAAAATGTTACAAAGCCACCATGTCAACTTCTTTCCCAATGAGCCAGCCAAGCTGAAATGGTATCCCAAATGCTGTTTTAAAAGGGCAGGGGACAATCTATCTCTTCCAAAGGGTTCCAGAAAGTATGTGTGTGTAATGGAGGAGACTTCTGTGATCTGGGGAACAATTTTATAGGGCAGCTTCCTCCCCAAGAGCACAGGGTAAGCAGAGGTCATGGCACCTGTTGGGAGAGGGGGCAGAAATCCAGCTGTGTAGAAGGCAGGCAGCAGCCCCAGCACTGTGAGCTAATGCAGCCAGCAGCAGATCTATCTGCCTAAGATCTGGCCTCCCATCTCTGGAGACCTGAAGAACTAAAAATCTCGTATGGCCAGAGGCAGGGAAATCACCCAGCAAGCTGTGGGCAAGCTACCGGATTTGGGCAGCTTCTCTGCTGAATTTTAATGAAGTAATTAAGAGCTAGATAATAGAGATGGGGCTCTGCAGAGCAACACTCAGGAACCTAACCTCTTTGATATGTTCCTGCATCAGGAAGCAACTCTATCACTAGATAGCTTCATTAATATTCCAGCCAGCTCTCAGGCTCTTAAAGTGATCTATGCCAAAGTTTGTTAGTCTTTCAAATTACCTGCTGAGGTTCTCTGGTTTTTTTGTTTTAAAAAAAAGGATGAATGAATGCATTCTAGGGAAAGACAATGTTACAGGGGAGCAGCAGATCCTTTGGGCCAGCTCATATTTCATTTTCAAAAACTGGACTGGGTTATAAAGAAGAAACAATTATGGAAACACTCTATGCAGCTTGATCAGGCGATATGGCAACCCAGAAGAACAGGAAACCTGTCTTTACCTAGGATCCCTCTCTTTAAGAGTTGGCCACTTGAGGGATACCTTGACTACTGCACCAATGCAGCTGTTAAATCCTTGGCCCATAAAAAAGATAAAGAAGCCTACTACTTAGGCTCCATATAGCCCAGAAAGCTTTTTTCAGAGAAACCTAACCTATCTACTCAGAGGTACACCTTTATCACCTAGGGTCAGGGAACAGAGAAGAGCTGGCTCTCCCGCTACTCACCTGGTATGTTCTCCCCTCTCCCCATTGCCTTTCTGTTCCTTAAGGCCCAGGTGAAACTTCATCTCCTTTAGGGTACCTTCCTGTATAATCCTGGAAGCTTAGAACTGGACCTCAGAATTCAATTTACCTCTATCCTCTCTCCTCCCTCTCTTGTAACACCTCTTTAAAAAGGATTCAGCTGCTATTTGAATGCTTCCAAGGACAAGGAGCTTAACAATTTCACAAGTTCAGTGTCAGGCATTTCTTACTATAAAAATACACCTCTAAGAATTCTGTTTCCTGACTACTTCAACAAATTACAATAGTTGCCTGGTGTGGCTATAAAAGGGTAGCAAGAGGGAGGCTTATGGTTACTGCACTGGTAACCAGTCTCCAATCTATACCTAGATTGTGGCTGTGATTACATGAAGCTGTGTATGAACCCACACACATGCATACACACATGCACACACATGCGGGTGCATGTAAAACTGGTGAAATCCATAACAGCTCTGTAGATTGTACCAATATGAATTTCCTGGTACTGATACTGCACCATAGTTCTGCAAGGTGACAACTTTGGGGGAGGCTATGTGAAGAGTATACAAACCTCCCTATACATTTATCTTTCCAACCTCCTACATACCTATGGTTATTTCAAAATAAGTAAAAAAAAAAAAAAAAAAAAAAAAAAAAAAAAGCTGGTATCTCTTGAAAGATCACTGTCTGCCATGTACTGTTTAAATACTTTTTTAAATTAAAACTTAGGTATTCATTTTAGTTATCAACTCAAATCTGACAAACACCACAGAAGGAAGATAGGAGGTAATTCTGGGATTAGAAGCCAGGCTGTCTGGTAGCAGAGTATTCCTGCTTGACCACAGCTTTGCCCCCTGACACTACATCTGGCAGGAGGAAGGTGAAGTAAACTGCATCAGCCTTAATACATGGTATTAATCTCTAGAATCACTCTGTTAACAACTAACATTTATACAAATTCTGTCCCTCAGAGGACTTTGCATACCATATCTAATTTATCCTCACAACAACCATATGAGACAAGCTTTTACTTCCTGCAATTCCCAGATGAGAACACCGAGCTCCCAGCCCTCAGACCCCAAATCTTAGGCTCCTACCACCTTACATTTCCACTATTCTGCTGCTTTCCTATACAGTCACAAAGTAACACAGTTGTTTTTAAATGCCAATCCTCCATTAATTCCAGTCAGCCTTTACCTGGAAACAATGACCTAAAAGTCCAATCTCTCCAAGAGTGGCAGAAAGCAGTCTCCAGGGTCCCACCTCCTGGAGAAATCCCAGGGCATCTTCTTACCTTCCAACAGCAGGTGTCAGCACAACCAGCTACTTTAAAAAAGGTATATGCCCTAAGCTTCCCTCACCCAATAATTTAAAATAGAACAAGCTTGTATAATACATTGTCCACACCTGTTTCATTCCAAACACAGAGGAAAAGGAGCACAGAAACAGATGATCAGGTCTCATCCTAATATAGGAGGATTTAGGGAACCTACAGAGTGAGATTGCAGTGGAAGGGTGAGCAGTACACATAACTTTCCTCTCAAAAAGAGTGACAGACTAACACAATTTTTGATATTCTATCATTGGTGATTCATTTATTTGCCTAGAGAAGTCTTTTGTAATTCCTATAATTCCCTTTAGAAATACAAATATCTCAGAGAAAAATTATTTCTCATCTCATAGATGTCTCTATGGCACCAGGTTAGTGGGGATCAGCTGACAGCCAGCCCTTGCTGGAATGAAACATCATCATGGTGTCTGATGTTTTTGGAGGGCAGGGGAGAATGAGAAGACAACACAGAAAAAGGAGGGAGAAGGATATTTGACTACATAATTAAGAGTTGTTTCTAAAAGGGAAAATGCTGTAGATTGCATGTTTGTGTCCCCCAGAATTCAAATGTTAAACTCTAATCTCCAATGTGATAGTATCTGCAGGTGGGGTCCTTGGGAGATAATTAGGTCATAAGGCTGGAACCCTCAAGATGAGATTAATACCCTTAGAAGAAACAAGAGAGAGCTTGCTTCCCCTCTCTTTCTGTTCTTAGCCACAAGAGGACACCAAGAAGACAGCCAGATGCAAACCAAGAAGACAGCTCTCATCAGTACCTGACCATGCTAACACGCTTATATAAGACTTTCCAGCCTCCAGAACCATAAGAAATAAATTCCTATTGTTTAAACTACCATCTTTATGATATTCTGGTATAACAGCTGAGACAGAAAATGATACATTTCTAATCATTTCTCCAACGACCCTCAGAGAACAAAAGTTATCAACACTGTTCAAAGGCTCGGGGCATTTCTAAAATTTCTCTTGGAGTTGGCCTTACCCTGGGTTGGTTAGGTCTATTCTTTTCATGTTCTCTTCTCTGATTTGCATCTTGGGTACTCTCACAGGAAGTTTTCAGAAATAAACTCTCCCTAGCCTACGTTTCAAATCATTCTTGTGAGATATAACACATCTTTATCAACTTTCAACTCTGAGCAGGGCACTAGTCTGGGTATTGGGAGCAGAAAGGGGACAAACCATACCCAACCTGTGCTCTCTACAGTCTCTTCCAGGATAAAAGATAATTGAACATTCTAGTTCAGAAACGTCTGAGTCCCTCTACAAGGGGCTTATATCACCCAGTCTGTAGCCATCAGATTCTCCTGCTGGGCCTTTCCTTACTATGCATGTGTCAGTGCATTAGTCAGCTTTTACTTCAAAACAATGCTGCATAACAAACGATACCCAAATCTCACTGGCTTATAATAAACATTCATTTTTCTCCCTTATGTCAGTAGGCTAGGATTCAGCTCATCCCAAACAGGCTCCACTAGGCTTGGACCTGGACTATGCATAGAGTTGTTTCATCTGTCTCATTATTCTCTGTTGGCCAGGAGCTATCCAGAGCATGTTATTACACGGCAGGTGGCATAAACACAAGAGGTCAAGCTGAATAACCAAAGTACATTCAAAGCCTCTGGTCACATCATAAATACTAATATCTCATTGACTAATCCATGCTTAACAACAATGTGGCATATGCTCCTGCTCTAATGAGAGGTACACCAAAGTCACATGGCAATGCTCATGAAGGTATCCTATTATAGAGGGGAAAAGAGCTAAGATCAATAATCCACCTACAGTCAGTAATAACTAATTTACTATATGAGACAACTTCCCAAAACCCCAGATGACCCTGACAGAGTAGGGCCTCTGAGGACTAAAACATGAGACAGAATCAATTGACCAATCAGTTACACTTCCTTTCCATTGTGACTTAGCACAACAATGGCCCATTGTAACCAGAAAGCAGCTGTAGACACAAAGGGAAACATCCTTCATTGTGCCTCTCTGGCTTTGTTCCAGGCCCCAATAGAATACAAACCAGAATCCCAGGCAGCCTTGGTGTTGGACTAAGGCTAATCATCTGTGTAACAAGTCTGCAATCAGAGAGAGTAGAGTAATAGGGTCAAATATCAAGGGGTCAGATCTCCCTATCCACCCCTGCCACTATCCTTAGAGGCTGCAGTATCCTGGCCCTCAGAAGCAGCTGTGGTCACCCAGTCTTCATGATCAAAAACTTACGTTAGTAACTGCTATTTTCAGAGGGGCTTACTATGTTCCAGACACGATATAAAATATTTTGTTTTGATATACTCTTTTGAAGACCCTATAAGATTAGATTGATCACCCCACTTTACAAATTAGGTAAGATAATGTTCTCAAGGCTGCATATCACAAGGCCTGACAGGTGGCAGAAGTATAAAGATGAATGAGACAGAGGTAGTAAGGCTGGATTCCAGCTCTTATGTTAAACAACATCCAGGTGGTTAACTCTAATTCTAGGGTCTCACTTCAACCATTTTTAAGTTACCACCATGAAAAGTTACCACTGTAAGAAGGCTGCACTGAAAATTAGGGAAGAGCTTTGTATAGAACTGAGCTTTCAGTGTCCCTGGAAAACAGACACAGGAGTCTTACTTATCTCACCTTATCTCTGATGGCTTAACTTCAAAACAGCATCTCTGAGCTACACAGAATCTGTATGGCAAGAAGTCAAGAGAAAGAAGGCTGGACAAGAAGGGGAAGATTCTCCCTTAGATCAGACTGTGGGCTCCCTTATCCTTAGTTCTTCAGTATCACTCCCTCAGATCACTTCCCAGCAGACTATTTTATGGGAGGCTAGGAGGAAGAGGGCTACTGATCAGTAACAGTGCCACTAGCCCACAAGACTAATGAAATGGGAGTTGCCTCAGTTATACTCCCCTCAAGGGAAAAATATACTGCCACTTTCCTCAGTTATAGCACAGCTTCCTGCCCAGATTGCCCCTGCCCCTCAGAGCTTGGGGAGTGAGCCATGAAAATAGGGGCTTAGAAGACAGTGGGGTTTTGGGGCATCTGGGTGGCTCAGCCGATAAAGCATCCGACTTCAGCTCAGGTCAGATCTCACAGTTCGTGAGTTTGGGCCCCACATCAGGCTCTGTGCTGACAGCTCAGAGCCTGGAGCCTGTTTTGGATTCTATGTCCCCTTCTCTCTCTGCCCCTCCCCTGCTCACACTCTGTCTCTGTCTCAAAAAAATGAAAACATTAAAAGAAATTATAGGGGGTGCCTGGGTGGCTCAGTCGGTTAAGTGTCCGACTTCGGCTCAGGTCATGATCTCATGGTTCATGAGTTTGAGCCCCACATTGGGCTCTATGCTGACAGCTCAGAGCCTGGAGCCTGCTTCGGATTCTGTGTCTCCCTCTCTCTGCCCCTCCCCTTCTCATGCTCTGCCTCACTCTGTCTCAAAAATAAACAAAACATAAAAAAAAATTATATATGTAAAAAAAGAAGACAGTGGGGTATAAATGGCCAGGCCAAAGAGCCCTGACCCTCTCTGGGGGCCTCCCTTCAAATTCTGTTGGATTACTCACAAAGAAGCCCCATACCTATCATATTTAGAATCTCCATATTCCTCTAATAGATAACCTCCAAGGGTAATGTGAGCAAAAAACACTGTCCTGAGGCCACTCTCTCTGCTCTCTGATTTTAATCCCACTAACACCACATTTTTAGCCAATGTTGGAGAATGGGGCTGGTTGTTGATGGAAAGTGAGATGAAATGCCTTCCTGAGAAGGACCCATGACCTCCTCAGTAGGCAAGGAGGACAAAAGGTGAGCCAGATCCCAGAATAGGTCAAGGCTATCTCTCAAGGATGATTCCCTCTTTCAGGCTCATTCCATATCCTGTGTGCCATCTAGTAGGACAGACACATGTGACAGGAAGGAAGGGAACCATGATGGGCCCTACATGAGGGGGGGTCTCCTTGGAAAGGGCTACAATCACAGCATCCCAGCACTCATGTAATTGAGGAAGATATTTAGGGCAACCTAAGCTCCCATCTAACTCCTCCTTTCATGTATTTTCTGAGATAAAGTATGACTGAGGCCAGAGAGAGCCCCAGAAGATTCCTTATTCACATCATCATAATAGGCTATTCAAAAAACAAAATAAAACAAAGGAGACAAACTCGACCCAAACTTTCTGGAACAATGAGTATTTCTTCCTGTTGGTATTCTGATGATTCTTCTTAGTAAGTTCAAAAAAGAAAGGCATTTTGTTGGTCTTTTCCATGGCTTCTGCTCCTGCAGCTCCAAGAAGCCTTGACTGGTAAAGTGCCTCTGCCCGGGGCTCACACACCTCCCATGCTCTCCACAGCACAGCTCATATCACACCATATTGTTATTGCCCCTTGCTTTCTCTCCCTCCAATAAAACATTTTCAGTTTTGCACATTTTGGTATATGGAAAGTTCATCAGGTTTCTGAATAACAAATAGAGTTTCATTTTCTCTGATCCTCCTATGTGTCTCTCTGCCTACCCCACTACATGACTCTGAGAGTTCCTCTGCTTTGAGTTTTAAGACTCAGGAGACACTCAGCCTGGTGTTAGGCTCAGGTTTAGTTCTCTCAGGTAGACAGTCAACAACTCAAATACAGGGGCCATACTGGACACTGTACAAGTCTCTGCACCCCAAACAGTAGTATCTCCAACAGAGCAGGACTCAAAGACTGTGCTCAGTCAGTGTTGTCTCAGTAATGTGCAGCTGGTGGTGGCATCATGCTTTGGTGTACATCAGCTCTCCAGCTTACCTGAGAATACCAAGCACCAAGATCAGGACCACAAACACTATCTCCTGTTCTGTCTCTTTCTCTGAATTAGAGCAACCCAAGATTCCTACAAATGTTCCAATCGTATCTTTCTCATCTCTTTAGAGATGGCCCCAAGGGAAGCCCTAAGTGTTCTCCATGTAGGCAGGGCAGGGAGGAGGAATGGTGACTCTTCATGGCAGTCAATCCTTGCTCTGTGCTTCCCAGAAGCTGCAGTGTCTGGGAAACCAATGAGTTCAGCATGGACAATGAGACACAGCTCCTCTTACTCCATCCCATCCCTATCTTCCAGGTCACAAAGTACCTCACACCTTGAGCTGTTGAGCCAATTACCATGGAAAGCATAGAGGCCTATAGGAAACTGGAGGGAAAGAGGGGAAAAAGAAGCTCCTCACCACATTATCTAACATCGTAAGGATCCTAATGCCAGAAACCCAGAAACATACAGACCCTTGCACACACAAGGTTTCCTCTTGTTAGAATCAGTCCATTAATAGGTGTTCTCTTCCAACTAAATGAAGCAGATGAAGCCATTTGAGCCATGGTCTCAACCTTCACAAAGTGCCCTATGTGGATGTAGAGTCAAGACTCACCCAGAAGTAAGGACATCATAGTGTGGATGAATAGACTGTATGGGTAGCACAGACCTTCAGAGCAGCACAAATCCACATGAAGGAGAGAGATCACCTGCAAGCGTAAGCTCCTAAAGGTGACAAAGCCTGAGCTGGCTCCCAAATAAGAGACATATCAATGTAAGTAGAGAGAAGGCTGTTAAGATATGCAAACTGTAAGTTTTCAGCAATGGCAGAATGGGCCATTCAATGCCATTGTATGAAATGATGCTGTCTTCTTAGGCTTGATATTAGTTTAAAATAAAATAAAACCATTTCCTGCTTGATTACAGTTAGAATCAGAGAAGGATTTTCAGTCTGACCCTCAGTAGTGTTTAAAATAGTGGAAAAGAGCAGATAAGGCATTGAATAAAATAAATGCTTCTGATCTCAATCCAGTTACTGCTGAATGCAGCAGTGGATGGAAAGGTAGGTCGCCTCTGGCATTCTCAGCCATAAGAAATTTAACGATGGATGAAAATGGATAAAATCAAGATGCCCTGATAGAATGGGGAGGCTTCAATATCTCAGAAAATTAGGATCCTTGTAACCAATTTTATGATAGCTGGATTATAGCTAAATAGGATTTTAAGTCTATTGTAAATGAAAGGAAATCTAATTTAACTGGGCCACATCATTTTTACTGAAATGTGATAAATGCTAATTTCTTTGCCGGGCACCAGTGACTTGGCTTGTGAGAGCTGTTTGTGAGGTACTCAAGTCTGACCAATCTCAAATTGGCCTTTTCCAGTCCTAAGGCTAAGCCTGGAATCCACAGGTTCAGGATGGGGTGGGCAATTAAGGGAAGCAATCAGTTTTACCTGCTTTGCTCCAGTCCCTTATCACTACGTGCCCAAGGTCATTTGGCCACTTTTTAGAACCACCTCTCTTTACCAACGTTAGCCTGACCAGAGCTGCAAAACAGTATCCCAAGTACCTGATTTTAACCACTCTCCATCTTTTATTATTATTATTCCTGTCTGTAAAATATAAAGTAAATAATTAAATAAAATATCCAAAGGCAATGTTGTCATATACACAAAAGCCAAGAGATAGAAAAGGACAGGCCAACATGGCAGACAGTAAGTAATGAGTACAGTTGGTGTACAAGATATCAGATGGAAAGCAATGACATATGTTTGTATTATTGAAATGTCCTTGAGAATTCCAATTCTGGAGTCATTCTTTCCTTTAATACTCAAAACCATCAGAGTTCACATTTCATTTCCCTACCATACCACTTCTTTGGGAATGTAACCACGTGGTTACTCCTAGTCCCCAATTGCAAACCATTACTGACACAGAATGTAGTACTTAACCAACTTTCTGAACACCTGAGGATGTCATAAGAAATTACAATACCGGAAAATAAAACTTAAGTATTCCTAAAATCTACTAGCTGTAACCCATTCCAACCTTTACTGACTCTTTCCCTCCTCAGCCCTAACCCTCTTGCTTGGGTCTGCCCTTGCTCATACCAAAGTTCCTTCTACTGCCTTGTCTTTGCCTGTTTCCTGGGCCCCCAACCCTGTCCCCAAAACCATCTAATAAAGATTAACTATAACCAATATTTACTGAGCACTTCCATATAACACCTTTTTAGGCACTTTATCTACATTAACTCATTTAATCATCTAAATATCCTTCAGATATGGGTAACATTATATTCATAGTTTATAGATGGGGAAGCTAAAGCACAAATATTTTAAGTAAATTATGCAAGGTTTAGAGAACTGGTACTTGGTGCAGGCTACAACTCAGATGCAGGAGTCAGACTCCAGAGATGATGGTTTGAACTACTCTCTTATACTGCATATCCAAAGAACAATCTCTGCACTCAAGGAACACTGGTTCATTTGATACATAAGACAGTTTAGTGCACTGTGATGGTTAACTTAATGTATCGACTTAGCCTAGCTTACAGTGCCCAGTTATTTGATCAAACACCAGTCTAGATGTTTCTGTAAAGGTACTTTTTAGATGTAGACTTTAAAAAATCAGTAAGCCAGTGAACAAATAAAAAGTAAATAAATGAGTAACTTATCAGATGACCTCCATAATGCGGTTGGGCCTCATCTAAACAGCAAAAGCTTTAAGAGCAAAGACTAAGATTCCTCAAAGTGGAAGGAATTCTCTTCAAGAATGCAATACAGACTGCATTGTATACTTGAAATTCATTGGAAGAGTAGATCTTAAGCATTTCACAACAGGGGGAAAGAAAAGCAACCATTGAGGTGAAAGATAATCCTTTCACAATGTATACATATATCAAACCATCACAACCTATACTCTAAATATATACAATTTTTTGGGGTACCTGGTGGTTCAGTCAGTTAAATGTCCAACTCTTGGTTTTGGTTCAGGTCATGATCTCATGGTTTGTGGGACTGAGCCCCATGCCAGGCTCTGTGCTAACAGCATGGAGCCTGCTTTGGATTCTCTCTCTTATCTCTCTGCCTTCCCCCCCACCACTCTCTCTCTCAAAATAAATATACATTAAAAATGTTTTAATTAAAAAATAGAAAATAATTATATACAATTTGTAAGTTTTACTTCCCTAAAGCTGGAAAAAATTAAATATCAATGCTAAACATGGGTAGATAGAGAATATTAAAAAAAATAAATAAATAAAAGAATGCAACATAGAACACTGCCTGAGTTTCCAGCCTGCTACTCTGTGGAACTTGGTCTCAAAACTTGCAACATCAACTCTTACTTGAATTTCTATCCCTTCAGCCTGCTCTACAAATTTGAGACTTGCCAGCCGCTAAAATCAAATGAGCCAATTCCTAGAAGGGTGAGAGTAGATCTACAGCAACTAAGTAGACTTAAGTCTTCCAATTGTCTAAAATCTTGCTTATGTGGGATGCTAATCCAAGCATAATTTTCATGTTTGATTATACTGAAACAAACCCTTCCCAGAAAGAATAGAGGCAAGAACAAAAGGTGTTGGGGGAAGGGATACAGTAGTACAAAGGCAAGGGAATTAAAAGCAAAAATGAATTACTGGGACCTTATGAAGATAAAAAGCTTCTGCACAGCAAAGGAAACAACCAACAAAACTAAAAGGCAACCAACGGAATGGGAAAAGATATTTGCAAATGACATATCGGACAAAGGGCTAGTATCCAAAATCTATGAAGAGCTCACCAAACTCCACACCCGAAAAACAAATAACCCAGTGAAGAAATGGGCAGAAAACATGAATAGACACGTCTCTAAAGAAGACATCTGGATGGCCAACAGGCACATGAAAAGATGCTCAACGTCGCTCCTCATCAGGGAAATACAAATCAAAACCACACTCAGATATCACCTCAGGCCGGTCAGAGTCACCAAAATGAACAAATCAGGAGACTATAGATGCTGGAGAGGATGTGGAGAAATGGGAACCCTCTTGCACTGTTGGTGGGAATGCAAATTGGTGCAGCCGCTCTGCAAAGCAGTGTGGAGGTTCCTCAGAAAATTAAAAATAGACCTACCCTATGACCCAGCAATAGCACTGCTAGGAATTTACCCAAGGGATACAGGAGTACTGATGCATACGGGCACTTGTACCCCAATGTTTATAGCAGCACTCTCAACAATAGCCAAATTATGGAAAGAGCCTAAATGTCCATCAACTGATGAATGGATAAAGAAATTGTGGTTTATATACACAATGGAGTACTACAGGGCAATGAGAAAGAACGAAATATGGCCCTTTGTAGCAACGTGGATGGAACTGGAGAGTGTGATGCTAAGTGAAATAAGCCATACAGAAAAAGACAGATACCATATGTTTTCACTCTTATGTGGATCCTGAGAAACTTAACAGAAACCCATGGGGGAGGGGAAGGAAAAAAAAAAAAAAAAGAGGTTAGAGTGGGAGAGAGCCAAAGCATAAGAGACTCTTAAAAACTGAGAACAAACTGAGGGTTGATGGGGGGTGGGAGGGAGGGGAGGGTGGGTGATGGGTATTGAGGAGGGCACCTTTTGGGATGAGCACTGGGTGTTGCATGGAAACCATTTTTACAATAAATTTCATATATTGAAAAAAAATTTAAAAAAAATAAAAGTACTTTTAACACAAAAAAAAAAGAAAAAAAGAAGAAAAAAAAAAGGTGTTGGGGGAAACAAAACCCCATCCTTCCATATTCTTCCCCAGTGAAACTTCCATCAAGTGTAAGATTATCCATACTGTGTGCAGAGAGTCCTGGACAATGCTCTGATCCACAAATGAGGCCACCTCTCCCACATCCAGAGGTGTTTTCCTAAGGCAATTCCAGCTCACACAGTGCCCAATGTAAAAAACCTATTCCTTGCTTCTCTATTTCGGACACAGCTATGATCTGAATGTTTATGTCCCTCCAGGATTCATATGCCAAAACCCTAACTAAGATAATGGTATTAGCGAGTGAGACCTTTGGCAGGTGATTAGGTCACAAGAGTGGAGTTCTCATAAATGGGATTAGTGCACCACCTCTAAGATCCCACAAAGCTCCCTCTTCCCCTTCTGCCATGTGAGGATATAATACAAGGTCTGCAACCCAAAAAAGAGCTCTCACCAGACCGTACCAGTGCCCTATTATAAGATTTCTAGCCTCCAGAACAATGAGAAATAAATTTCTGTTGTTTATAAACTACCTAGTCTGTGTTATCTTGTCATAGCACCCCAAAGGCAGGCACTAAAATCTCCTTGTGCTTGGTGCACTTACCACATCCTGCTTAACATCTGAGGCATGGAAATTAACATTTTCTGAGTGGAGTCCAGTGGCCTTCTTATGAAAGGAGTTATGGATGTGCCACTCACATATTTGGAAAAGACTATGTCTCCACTCCTGGATTTTTATTAGTACCTCACCTTTCCCTGGGTCACTCTCCCAATTCCTACTCTCAACCATCAAGGACAAAGACACACACCCCTCCCCACCCTCATAATATACTTCTACTCACTCATTCAGCTACACCCCCCAGCCTCTGTGTTGTACCTCAAAGACCCAAACAAGCTCCTTCCTTCCTGAAGACTTTTGCAGTCACTTGTTCCCTCCACCCAGAATTCCCTGTTCTCCAACTGCTTCATGTCCCACTTCTTCCTCTGTTAAAATTTCTGCCCAGCTGTCACTTTCTCTAATAGGCTTTCCCCATACCTTATCTCCCCTATCTGCCCCCATTTTCTTATCTTGCCTTTGTTTTGTTTATCACACTTTGACTAGGGAAAGCTGAAATCTAATGTGTGTATGTATATAAATATACATGTGTATTTGTATACATGTATGTTAATTGTCCATAAAACCCCACTACAATGAAAGCTTCCTGAGACCAACATCACACTGTTTGTTTTGCTTACTCCTGTTTCCTCAAAATCTAGAGAAGTGCTTGGCATATGTAGGATATTCAGCTAAATAAATGAAAGAATAAACTTTTATATGATTCAATGAAAGGATTCAGTTCAGCTTTTTCTACCTCCAAATAAGAGCTAGCATTCCTATTATTTGCTACAAAATAACCCATCACTCACTTATTGGTTTGTTTTGCTGACTTTATCATAAGCCAAGTTCCCATATTTAAGGTACTACATTTTGAAAAAGCAGGTTGAAATTATCACCAGAAATATAAATAACATGAATAAAAAAATAAAATCATGTACCTTAAGAATTATATGGGACTTTCTGGTGCATGTATTTTTTAAAGCTCCCTATGTGATTCTGACGTGTTCTCTCACCTCTGCCCCACACAAAAAACTATTGCTCTAGCTATTAAGCACCTCATGTGGGCTCAGCCTGGAAGATAAAGAAATGGTGTAAGGCATAAACTTTGCCCTTGAATCACTTACTGTCTCAGTGGGGAGACAAACATGAACTGAAAACCATCAGAATATTAAGTACTAAATTTTCTGGGAAATTATACACATGGAAGAACATTAAGATAAACGCTGTTGGAGACAATGAGAAACAAAAAATAACTTGGTCATGTGTAAAGGATTCATTGTGACTATTAGAACTGATTTTATAAAGGACAGTAAATAAAATGGAATTCTGCCCTGTTCTTTGGGGAAGAAAGTTTAAGCTGGCAATTCCTCCACTTACCATCCAGTTTGTTTTCCAGTTAAGTATCTGCAAGTGAAAAATGAACTATCTTGATAGAATAAGCAAAATTTGTAAAAAGAGCTTGCAATTATAGTCAGGTACTTAAAATTAAATGGCAATGACACAACTGTCTGAATTGAAGTGCACGTAGATCTGTTACTTAATCCATCCCATATGTGCATGTACATGTATGTATGTGCATGTGCCTACATATTTATCGTTTTAAAATATATTCATAATAGAGTATCAGACTGCCCACTCTTCATGCTGGCCATGGGAACTCTGTCTCCGAAAGAAGCTCTGAGTACTCTAATGGTTCTTTTCCAGATGCTGTAGGTGATTCTATTTTAAAAACATGCAGCATTTCTGGCAGTAGAGACTTTCAAAACACTTGGCACTATATTTGTGCACAACGCACCCCCTCGGCAAATATATCAGATCCTTGAATTTGTGTGTGTGTATATATATTACCTACTTTAAGCCCATACTGGACGAAGGCAGGGACAAATATATATTAATTTCTAGCATCTCCTAAGTAGTTCTCAGTATGTGGGCTCCCGAGCAGCAGCAGCAGTGTCACCTGAGGACCTGTTAAAATAGCCAGATCTCAAACTCCACCTCAGAAATACTAAATTAGAGAAGCTGTGAAGGGAGAGGATCCTAGGTTCACTTTGTCTCACAAAAACATTGAGATAACACCCACATCAGTGTAAATAACCAAGAAAATGACAGGAAGACTGGTAGAATATACTCTCCACACCTAAAATGTAAAGAGGTCACATCAAAGAGGGTAGGAAGTGCAGAGACTGGATGGGGAGCCAAAGTGACCCATAGGACTGTCCCCAAGATGGAGGGATGCTGTAGGCATCAAGAGGGAAGAGAAGCAAAGCAAACCCCATACCTGGCACCATAGGCACATGGGACCCTTACTGGGAACATGAATCCCCATAACACTTTGCTTTGAAAAACAAAGGGGCTTAACTTCTCAAGTTCTTACCATCAGTGGTATTTATACATGGAAATTTAAATATCATCAACCACAGTTCTGGGAGAGGCAGAAGGCAACAGGAAACGAAGTCAGCGTAACAAACAGCCCTGCTCATATATACCGTGGAAGCACTAGCTTGAAAAACTTCTAGGGTATACAAGAGGGAGATTTGTTTAATAATCTCAGAGCATACGCTGAAGGGGCAAAGATCTTTGGATGACTATTCCAAGAATAAAAGAGCTGGTGGATGCCATTTTCCACCCCACCCTCCCCCTGTCCAGCCTAGATACACTGATAGCTAACAAGAACCAATGCAGCTGCCAACAATGGCTACAGGTCCCTTTCCACAGCGGACCTGCTCATACCTTGCAAACACAGATGCCCTGCCCTCACAGCCTCCTGTAAACCCACCCCTCCTGTCTGGACTCAACAAAATCCATACAAAGCAGCACCATGAGCATGGCAGTGTGCAAGTAGCCCCAATGCAAGTCAGCACCACTCCAGAGTTACTCCTGCCCCAGGGAGAGAGGAAGATAATCACACCTACCAGTTCCACTTCAACACCAGCAGTGAGCTGTGGGCAGACATCTGATCTTACTATGGCCCTTCCCACCAACAAAAACTTCTCATGAGACAACACAGGGAGAGGGCCCTGCAGTTCCATGTGGTGCAGCTTTGGCAAATGTCAGGTCTAACGCAACCCAAGACCAAGGCAGCCCCAGACTGGCTCAGTAAAAACACAGGGACCAAACCCTGACCATAACAGGCAAAAGAGCCATTGTAGACGACTGAACTTAAGGCAAAGGTGGCTCAGCACAACAGTAGGGCACATGCAACACATATAAGAGACACACCTGAAGGGCTAGGTTCTGGTGAACAGGGGATGGTGTACACAGAGCACTAAAGACTCTTCTTCATAAGGTCATTACCTTCAAGAGCAGGAGATGTAGCTGACTTTCCTAACACATAAAAACAGTCACAGAGAGGGTTACCTGGGCGGCATAGTTGGTTGAACATCTGACTTCATCTCAGATCAAGATCTCATGGTTCACAAGTCTGAGCCCCACCTTGGGCTCTGAACTGACATCTAAGAGCCTAGAGACTGCTTCAAATTCTGATCTCCCTCTCTCTCTGCCGTCCCCCACTCATGCTCGTGCTCTCTCTCTCAAAAATAAATAAATATTTTTTAAAAAGACACAGAGAATTAGACAAAATGAAAAGACAGAGGAATAAGTCCCAAATGAAAAACCAGGACAAAATTATAAGAATAAACCAAATGGAAGTAAACAATATGCCTGGTAGAGAATTAAAAGTAATGGTAATAGGGGCGCCTGGGTGGCTTGGTTGGTTAAGCGTCCGACTTCGGCTCAGGTCATGATCTCATGGTCCGTGAGTTCGAGCCCCGCGTCAGGCTCTGTACTGACAGCTCAGAGCCTGGAGCCTGTTTCAGATTCTGTGCCTCCCTCTCTCTCTGCCCCTCCCCTGTTCATACTCTGTCTCTCTCTGTCTCAAAAATAAATAAACGTGGGGCGCCTGGGTGGCGCAGTCGGTTGGGCGTCCGACTTCAGTCAGGTCACGATCTCACGGTCCGTGAGTTCGAGCCCCGCGTCAGGCTCTGGGCTGATGGCTCAGAGCCTGGAGCCTGTTTCCGATTCTGTGTCTCTCTCTCTCTGCCCCTCCCCCGTTCATGCTCTGTCTCTCTCTGTCCCAAAAATAAATAAACATTGAAAAAAAAATTTTTTTTTAAATAAAAAAATAAATAAATAAATAAACGTTAAAAAAAATTAAAAAAAAAAGTAATGGTAATAAAGATACTCAGTGGATTCAAGAAAAGAGTTGAAGACTTCAATGAGACCCTCGACAAAGAGACAGAAAACATAAAAAAGAAACAATCACTGATGAAGAACTCAATAACCAAAATTAAAAATACACTAGAGGGAATACATAGTAGACTAGAGGAAGCAGAGAAACCAGATGACCAACCTGTAGGACAGACTAATGGAAAGAAATCAAGATGAACAGAAGAGAGAAAAAAATGATATAAAATTGGAATAGACTCAGCAACACCATCAAGTGTACTAACATTTCACTTTACAGGGATCACAGAGAAGAGGCAGAAAAGGAGCCAGAAATTTGAAGAAATAATAGCTAAAAACTTTCTGAATCCAGCTGAGGAAAGAAAAACCCAGATCCAAGAGGCACAGAGATTCCCCCAACAAAATCAACCCAAGGAGGTTTACACCAAGACACATAGTAATTAAAATGGCAAAAAGTAGTGATAAAGAGAGAACTTTAAAACCAGCAAGAGAAAAGTTATGTACAAGGGAAACTCCATAAGGCTATTGGCTCATTTTTCAGCAGAAACTTTGCAGGCAAGAAGGGAGTGGCATGATATATTCAAAGTGCTGAGAAGAAAAAACCTGCAACCAAGAGTATTCTTTCTATCTAGCAAGGCTATCATTCAGAATAGGAGAGATAAAGAGTTTCCCAGACAAAAGTTAAAGGGATTCATCACTACTAAACCAGCCCTACAAGAAATGTTAAAGGGGATTCTCCATGGAAAGGAAATACGAGTAAGAAAAGTAGGAAGCAGAAAAGCAATAAAATTAAGTGTAACTACAAAAATCAGTCAAAGGATCCACAAAATAAAGGGATGCAAATTATGACACCATATACCTAAAACATGGGGTGGGGGGAATGAGAAGTAAAAATCTAGTGCTTTTAGAATGGGTTAAAACTTAAGCAACTGCCAACTTAATATATACTACTATAAGCAGAAGATGTTACACATGAACTTAATGGTAACCACAAATCAAAAACTGGTAAAGGATGTGCAAGAACTAAAGAAAAAGTAATCTAAGTAAATCCCTAAACAAAGCCAGCAAACCATCAGAGAAGAGAGCAGGGGAAGAAAAGAACAAAGAAGAACTGCAAAACAACCATAAAACAAGTAACAAAAATGGCAATAACTACGTATCAATAATTACTTTTAATGTAAATGGACTAAACACTAATCAAAAGACAAAGGGTGACAGAATGGATAAAAAAGCAAGACTCATCTATATACTGCCTACGAGTGCCTACAAGTGCCTATATGCTTTAGGTCTTTTCATACCTAAAGACACCTACAGATTGAAAGTGAAGGGATGAATGGATAAAGATGTGTTAAATATACATAATGGATTATAACTCAGCCATAAAAATAAAATCTTGCCATTTGCAGTGTTATGGATGGAGTTAAAATTATTATGTTAAGCAAAATAAGTCTGTCAGAGAAAGATAAATACCATGATTTCACTCATGTGGAATTTAAACAACAAAACAACTGAACATGGTGGGGTGGGAAGAAGGGCAAACCAACAAACAGATTCCTAACTATAAAGAACAAATTGATGGTTACTGAACGGGTGGGAGGGGAAGTTAAATAAGTGATGAGTATTAAGGAGGACACTTGTGATGAGCACCAGGTGTTGTATGTTAGTGATAATTTCTACATTCTACACCTGAAACTAATATTGCACTGTGTGTTAACTAGATGGAATATAAATAAAACCTTTGGAGGGAAAAAAAGAAAGTGAAGCAAAGGAAAAGCATTTATCATGCAAATAGAAATTAAAAGAAGGCCAGGGTAGCAATACTTATATCAGACAAAATAGATGCTAAAACAAAGACTGTAACAAGAGACAAAGAAGGACACCACATAATCATAAAGATAATAATCCAACAAGAAGATATAACAATTGTTAATATTTATGCAACCAGCAGAGGAGCACCCAAGTACATAAAGTAGCTAATAATAAACATAAAGGAAATAATCAATAGTGATACAATAATAGTAAGGAACTTTAATACCCCACTTACATCAATGGAGAGATCATCCAAACAGAAAATCAATAAGGAAACAATGGCTTTGAATGACACATTGGACCAGAAGATCTAACAGATATATTCAAAACATTCAATGCCAAAATAGCAGAATACCCATTCTTTTCAAAGGTACATGAAACATGCTCCAGAATAGATCACACGTTAGGCCACAAAAAGTGTCTCCACTAATTAAAAAAGACTAAAGTTATACCATGCATCTTTTCCAACCACACTGCTATGAAACTAGAAATCAACCACAAGAAATAATCTGGAAAGAGCACAAATACATGGGGGTTAAATAAGATGCTACCAAACAATGAATGGGTCAGCCAAGAAATCAAAAAGGAAATCAAAAAGTACATGGAGACAAATGAAAATAACACAATGGTCCAAAATCCTTATGACGTAGCAAAAGTTGTTCTAAGAGGGAAGTTTATAGCCATATAGGCCTCACTCATGAATCAAGAAAAATTTCTAACAACCTACCCTTATGCCTAAAAGAGCTAGAAAAAGACAAAACTTAAAACCAGTAAAAGGAGGGAAATAATAAAGATTAGAGCAGAAATAAAATAGAAACTAAGAAAACAACAAATCAATGAAACCAGGAGCTGGTTCTTTGAAAAGATCAACAAAACTGATAAATCTTTAGCCAGATTTGTGGGGAAAAGGAGGGGAGGGGAGACTCAAATAAAGAAAATCAGAAATGAAATAGGAGAAGTAAAAACTAACACTAGATAAATACAAAGAATTATATAAGAATATTATGAAAAATTATGTCAGTACATCGGAAAACACAGAAGAAATGGATAAATTCCTAGAAACATAACCTCCCAAAACTGAATCAGGATAGAAACAGAAAATGTGAACAGAACAATTACCAATAATCAAATTTATTTAGTAATAAAAATCTCCCAATAAATAAAAGTCCAGGACCAGAAGGCTTCACAGGGGGATTTCTAAACATTTAAAGAAGAGTTGATATCTATTTTTCTCGAACTATTGCAAAAAACAGAAGAGGAAGAAAAGCTTCCAAATTTATTCTATGAAGCCAGGATTACCCTGATACTGAAACCAGATAAAGACACTACAAAAAAAGAGAACTACAGGACAGTATCTCTGATGAACACACATGCAAAAATCTTCAACAAAATATTAGCAAACTGAACCCAACAATACATTCAAAGAATCATTCACCATGATCAAGTGGGATCTATTCCTGGGATGCAAGGGTGGTTCAATATTCACAAATCGATCAATGTGATATATCACATTGATAAGAAAAATAATAAAAACCATATGATCATTTCAATAGATAAAAGATAAAGTACAACATTCATCCATGATAAAAGCCCTCAACAAAATAGGTTTGAAGGAAACATACCTCAGTGTAATAAAAGCCATATATGAAAAACCCACAGCTAATATCATAGTCAATGGTGAAAAACACCACATTTCCCCTAAGATCAGGAACAAGAACAAGGATGTCCATTATCACCACTTTTATTCAACACAGTATTGGAAGTCCAGCCACAGCAATCATACAGAAATTAATTAATTAATTAATTAATTAATGGCATTCAAATTGATAGGAAGCAGTAAAACTCACTATTTTCAGGTGACAGGATATGATCCGTAGAAAAACTAGAGACTCCACCAAAATACTATTAGGATTGGTAAATGAATTCAGTAAGATCACAGGATACAAAACCAATATACATAAATCTATTGCTTTCTATATACTAATAATGAAGTAGCAGAAAGCGAAATTAAGAAAACAATCTCATTTACAATTACACCAAGAACAATAAAATACCTAGGAATAAACTTAACTAAGGAGGTGAGAGACCTTACTTTGAGAATTATGGAACATTGATGAAAGAAATTAAAGAAATGAAAGGTAACTCATACTCATAGTTTGGGAGAACAAATAGTGCTAAAATGTCTATGCTACCCAAAGCAATATACACATTTAATGCAATCTCTATCAAAATACCAACAGCATTTTTCATAGAACTAAAACAAACAATCCTAAAGTTTGTATGGAACCATAAAAGACTCTGAATAGCCAAAGGAATCTTGAAAAAGAGAAACAAAACTGAAGACATCAAATCCTACATTTCAAGATATACTACAAAGCTCCAGTAATAAAAAACAGCAGGAACTGGCACAAAAATAGATACATAGATCAATGGAACAGAATAGAGAACACAGAAAGAAACCCATGATGATATGATCAATTAATCTTTGACAAAGGAAGAATATGCAATGGGTCTCTTCAACAAATGGTGCTGGTAAAACCAGACAGCTACATACAGAAGAATGAAACTGGACCACTTTCTTACAACAATACACAAAAATAACCTCAATGGATTAAGGACCTAAATGTGAAACCTAAAACCATAAAAATCCCAAAAGAGACCACAGTAATTTCTCTGACATCAGCTGTAGCAACATTTTTCTAGATGTGTTTCTTGAGGCAAAAGAAAGAAAAGCAAAAATAAGCTATTGAGACAACATCAAAATAAAAATCTTTTACACAGATAGGGAAACAATCACCAAATCTAAAAGACAACCTAGCGAATGGGAGAAAATATTTGGAAATGACATCCTGATAAAGGGTTAGCACCCAAAATGTATAAAGAACATGTATAACTCAACACATAAAAAACCAAATAAGTCAATTAAAAAATGGGCAGAAGACATGAATAGATATTTCTCCAAAGAAGACATACAGGTGGCCAACAGACATGTGATAAGATGCTCAACATCACTCATCATCAGGGAAATGCAGATAAAAACCACAATAAGATATCACTTCACACCTGTCAAAATGGCTAACATTAAAAACTTGAGAAATAACATTGGAAAGGATGTGGAGAAAAAGGAACCTTCGTACACTGTTGGTGGGAATACACAACTGACGCAGCCACTGTGGCAAACAGTGTGGTGGTTCCTCAAAAAATTAAAAATAGAATTACCATATTATCCAGTAACTCCACTACTGGGTATTTACCCAAAGAATATTCCAACACTAATTCAAAAAGATATACACACCCCTACATTTATTGGAGCATTATTTAAAAAAGCCAAATTATGAGTTCAGCCAGTGTCCATTGAGAGATGGATGGATAAACAAGTAGTGTGTGTGTGTGTGTGTGTGTGTGTGTACAGTAGTATGTACTAGTATATATATAGTGTATGTGTGTGTGTGTGTGTATATATATATATATATAGTATAAATATATAAAATGGAATGTTACTCAGTCATAAAAAAGAATAGAATCTTGCCATTTGCAACATAATGAATGGATCTAAAGCGTATAATGCTAAGTGAAATAAATTAGTCAAAGAAAGACAAACACCATATGATTTCAGTGATATGCAATTTAAGGAACAAAACAAATGAACATAGAAAAAAGAGATAAACACCAACTCTTAACTATAGAAAACAAATTGGTGGTTACGAGAGGAGAGGTGGGTGAGGTAATGGCTGAAATAGGTGAAGGGGATTAAGAGTACACTTATTGTGATTATCCCTGAGTAATTAGAGACTTGTTAAATCACTATATTGCACACCTTAAACTAACAGAACACTGTATGTTAATATACTGGAATTAAAATTTTTTAAAAAAGAAATACTGAATTAGAAACTCTGGGGACAGGGGTCACAAATCCTTATTTTAATAAGTTTTCCATTGATTCTGATGTATGCTAGAGTATGAGAACCACTGTCTTAACAGATGATAAACTTCCAGTGCTCCTGGAATCATGAGCTATGCCCTGAAAATGAGAGTGGGTAGGGCTTAAAATGTGGATTGTCCTCGGATTAGAAGATCTGAGCATCTTAACACTTCGAAATTTTTTTAACTTATCATGTGACTTCTAATGATTATATTGCAAACAACTCCCTAGATATCCATCAAGCTATGTTGAAATGTCAAATTTTAACTTAAGCCATTAGTGTGAATTGGGTTGATTTTCATTGACAACACCTTAGACAACACTTCTGGAACTGTAGCAAGGTACCCAAACTTTCCATGGTTAATATTTGGAAAACTGACAATCTATATCAGCAGTTTTGAATCTTATCAGACCTAACAGCCCTTTTACTATCCTGAGATGAAATTCAAAGACAATATACCCTTCCTGTGCACAATTTTAAAATAATAAAACATTTTATCAGTAATATAAAATAAAAATAAAAATGCAGTAATTTATCATAAAATAACATGTATTTCAATGAGTGAATTCTTGGGCATGCCTACCAAAGAACACATAAAATAATGAGATGGTTGCCCCATGAATGAAACCTCTATAAACACAAATCTATACAAATGTATTATATTGGTGATCCAGCCAATGATGGGATTTTTCCAAAATAGTGAATGAAAACTTGGCAAAATTCTAAACCCCAAAAATATACTATTATCTCTTAATTTACATACTGGTTACATTCCTGGAAAATTCAGGGTATATTAAACTAGTACAAATATAAATTTTGTGTTTATATATAGAATATAGTTTGCTTCTTGGCTCAAATAATTATGAAAATGTTTTTAACCTACCTGAGTATTTGGTGGGTCATTCAAAAATTATGTAAGACATAAAATTATGTAAGACACAAAAATTATGTCTTACATAATTCATTATGCAGGAGAGTACCACATATTGTGGTATATCCAGCATACCTAGTTCATGTCCAGTAAATGTCAGTGATCCCCCCAATAATTATAACCAAAAGTGCCCTCCATACATTTCCAAAACACCCCTAAGGAGGCTGTAATACAACCACGGATCTAAACAAAAATCTGAATATTCATTTGTAGCTTACTCAACAAATTGCATAGTTATAATAGGTTTCCAGCATGGTGACTGCTAAGGGGTAGGACCACAGATCTTACATCCTATTAGGGGATGTGGAACATATACAATCATCAAGAGGCCATGAGACAGTACATAATTTATTCTATACATAAAAGAGGTATTAAAAGCCACAGAAGCTCATAGAATGAGCACATCACTACTGTGGTTAATCAATTAAGACATCATGGAAAATACACTTGGAACACTGAAGAATGGACAGGATATAAACAAACTGAAGCAGCAAAGGGTATTCTAGAAGGAAGTCATGGTTTGAGAAAAAATACTTTATGCATGTGTGGCAAGATTCAATCAGAATCTCAAACTTCTCAGACAGTGATCCTGTTGTTTCTGATTTCCTGTTGAAGGTCCTTGGAAGTCCTATGACCTTCTCTGTTTTTGATACTATTGACAAAGAGGCATTATAAACCTATCTTTCAGATCCCAGTGATGTATACTTCTTAGATTCTGTTTATCCCCCTTCATGTTCCTCTGTTCCAAAAAAGGCCTTATGAAACAATCATATATTTTTGGGTACCTTCAAGTACCCCAAGGATGCAAACCTTGCATCCTAGAAGCCACCTGACCCTTACAAAAAGGGTCACATTTCACATTTCACATTTTCCTTATCATTCCTATTCATTCAAATCTTATACATTCCCTACCCGTTCCTTTGAGCATCCTATGTCTCTACAATGGTACAAAACTCTCCTTTCTCTGAGCCTTCACAGTCCCCTGCTTGCTCTTCACATTCTGTACAGCACACTGGGTTAGCTGTGTGAATGGCTTTCCATAGGATATAGGGAGACCTCCAAAAGAATAGAGCCCATGTATAATCATGTCTCTCTGGGTTGACACATTTATACTCTCACCTATATGAGTTCCAACAAATAATGCCAGGCCTCTATCATAGACCACAGCAAACTAGCATTAAAGGCTCTGCTTATCACAGGAAGCCAGGTGAACTTTATGTAATCCAATAAAGGAAGGAGGTAAGAGAGTTCCTGAGTCCAGAGGAATTACAGTAACTGCTGATGGTAGCACTGGTTCAAGAACCAAATCTCTGTAAACTCTACCCAGGCATGAAGCTAATCCATCCTTTAGGAAACTTATGTTTAGACATATGACTGTCCACTTTCCTTTAGGCCAAAAGAACTAGCCTGCCACTATCCAGTGTTGTTAAGGCAACTTTTCATTTTTTGAAGAATGGAGAGTCAAAGAATGAGGTGATACCAGAAGTGGGGATTTAAGGGCTGATCTGAACACACAGATCTAATAGAACCACTAGGCAATCAGTGCATTCTAGTCCATTCTGTGAAAGAAGAATATACTTCTGGGCAGGATGACCAAAGATACGCAGTGGGCTGAACTCAGAAGCCAATGTTATAAATCTCTTTATTATGAATTTTTAGGATGCCCTCAAATACATTTCTTAAGGACATATAGGTGCTATTGTTGGTGAATTGACCAGACTCCTCCAGCTAAAAGCTCTTCTTACTATATTAAATTGACCATGTTATAAGATGTCAAGAACCATTGGCTTATCCTAGTCGTCTTTCTGAATCTCAGTTTCTGTCCCTACAGAAATGTTTATGAAAATGATTGCTGAGAACTGACAAAGCTAATTTCTCAGTGCAACAAAAATCTGGGACTAAACATCCTACAAATCCTCCCAGAAAATGTACGCAGAGAGAGCTGTGACCTTAAAATAATTTTTATGGTTTATTTTTATGGTTTTATTATTTAATATTTGAAAATACCTCCTTTTATAAAAGCAATGCATGTTTGTTCTTTAATTAATCTGAAAGATACTGACATATATAAAGAAAATATAAATCCTCTGAAATCCTGTATCTCATAGATAATTATCATTAACATTTTATGCTACTTCAATGTATTACTATTGTATACATAAATTTTTGAGTTCCTATATACACTTTAAAATCGAGTCATTCTCTACATAATGTAAAACTGATTTTTCAATTAAACATTATATTGTGGGCACGTTTCCTTGTAGTTATTTTGGACAGCTTCACAGAATTTCATTGTATGGATATAACACAATTTATTTAACCAAACCCTATGGGTCAATGTTTAGGTGATTTTTTCACCTTTAGTTACTATAAGAATTGCTACAAATCAAAGATTTTTGCATAAAAATCTCTGCACACTTGTGTCATTTCTTTAGGATTCATTTCTAGACACAGAAATTTAATTGCTAGTGAATAGTTATGCACATTTTAAATTTACACATTGCCAAATTGCCCTCCAAAAAAATGTACAATTTTTATTTTCATAACATGAGTCAAGATGCCCATTTGCTTATACTCTTACCAATAGTGGGTATTATCAAGCCTTTAAATCTTTATGAATACAGTAAGTGAAAAGCTGTATCTAATTGTTATTTTAAATTATATATTTGATTATGGGCTTTTTCTTTCATTTGTTTATTGGCTTTTCATACTTTACTAAATTACCTTTATGTGTATTTTTCCCATTTTTTTCCCAGGTTGTTCATCTTTTTTTCTTTTGCTATGTAAAAATTCCTTACACATTGAAAATGTTATCTTGTATTCCATACTAACTATATATTGTTCCCATCTGAGTTCTACATATAGTAGCTACACAATAAATTTTGTTAAGTGAAATAATAGATGTTACAGTTTGTCAAACAGAAATTCTAGACTTTATGAAGTCATATTTGTATTCTTTCTTTTCCTTTATAGTTTCTGGCCATGGTGCCAATCTTTCCACTGAATGACTAGAAGAAAATTTTCTTCTAATAATACATTAGATTTTTTTTTTAAAAATCATTTTATCTTTAATCCATCTGGGTTTCTTAATGGGTAAAATGTAAGATAGAGATCCAACTTAAATTTATTGCTAATTCAATGCATATTTTCCAAAATCATTGCTTGAATAATCAAGATTTTTCTCACTCATTAGAAGCGCTGACTCCATCATATATAAAACACTAACATAAACTTATGAATTTTCTCTTTATCCACCTATTCCTTTGCCAGTGCATTAATACCATTACATGTACATCACAGCTTACTCTGATATCTAGAAGAGAATATCCCCCCAGTGTTGTCCCCCAAATTTCCTGGCCATCATTAATCATTTTTTCTTCCAGATGAAAGCAAAAATCAATCTGTCAATATTTTTTAAGCTTGCAATTTATATTGAATCAGCATTAAATTTATAGACTATTTTGGTAAGAACTGACATCTGTAGTCATCTACTGTAGAGAACACATAAATACAAAATCAACTCCTGCATTACTTTGCATGTCTCAATGTATACTTGATTTTAAGCTAATTACAATAAAATCTAATTATTACTATTAAATTATTATACCATTTGGCACCAAAGATTGAACATTAATTTTAAAACAAATTAATTCTTCACTGAAATTTGTTTCATGTTATTGGATGACAGTTTGTTAAAACATGAAACCTGGTTGAAGACAGGTCTCCTATTAATTAAAATATTTGTTACCCCCATAATGGATAGAATTCCATCCCACTAGAATGCGGTCATGATGGGATCTACACCTTCGGATACAGACTATCATAATATCAGTGATGATAGTTAAGATTATAGAGTTCTTGCAGATTTACAGAAGGCAAAAATTAGAGTAAGATCTGGTTAGCTTATTCAGTTTTTCTAGAAGAATGAGGTTTATGGTAAATTTTGCCAGTATCTAAAGAAAAAAACGTTGGGAGTTTTGGCAGTTCTCTAATGTCCAAAGTTAGACCCACCCTGCAGTCCTTTTATTCCCCCTCTGAATAATAAGCATTTGCTCTTGAAGAGAAAACTGGGAGAAAGTCTCTAAAATACAAATTGAAAGCAGATGATTTCTACTCCAGAAAAATCTACCACATAAAAACGTGTTCCCCATGTAGTTAAAAATACTGCTGGAAAGACAAATCTAGGGTACTAGAGTTGAGAGGCTTGTGACATTCTTAAAATTCTCCTGAAGTGTCCATTAATCTCCCTATTACCTAAGCTTTTTTTTTTTTTACTTTTTTAATGTTTTTTTATTTATTTTTGAGAAACAGAGAGCATGAGCAGGGGAGGGGCAGAAAGAGGCAGACACAGAATCCAAAGCAGGCTCCAGGCTCCGAGCTGTCAGCACAGAGCCCAACGTGGGGCTCAAACCTACAAACTGTGAGGTCATGACCTGAGCCAAACTCAGACACTCAACCAACTAGCCCACCCAGGCACCCCTAAGTTTTTATCTGCAAAATATATGGAAAAGCACATGATCAAGTGAAAAGTTTCATGGCACAGCTTTCAAGCTCTACACAGCTTTCAGAAGAGACAAGTAGGGACACAGATTTGCAAACTTCTAGTGGCAAAAATAAGACAAATATGGGAGCAATGGCTTCTGGTTGGGGTAATGGATGATAAAAACAAATATACAGGGTGATGTCAAATCACAGATGGACTTGAATCACTGTCAAAAAAATGCAGAAATAGTCTCTCAAGCAAAGAAGTGACAGGACTCCATAGAGAGTTCCCTGACATGACAGAAGAGGCAAGTGGAATTAAAATATAAATGTTAGGAAACACTATATAATATAGATTCATTTAATTCAATCATTCATTCATTTATTTAATAAATATTTATTGCAAGACAATATATTCAGCAATGACCAGTCTCTGCACAGAACATTCATGTGGTAGGAAGAGAATCAGGGCAACAGACAGTATACGGGCAAACATAAACAAAGTATTATGTTAAGTGCTATGAAAAACAAGCAGGATAAACAGAGAATGGTAAGAAGGTGCTATTTTAGGCAAGGTGGCCATGGATGGCTTGTCAAATAAGATGGCATTTGAACAAATCTTATGAAATGAGGAAGTGAGCCACACAAATATCCAGAGGTAAAAGTAATAGTAAAAGAAAAAGCCCCAAGACAGGAGCATACACAGCATCTGGCATGGCTACTGGCAGTATGAAGTGAATAGAACGGTAGGAAATGAGGCTAGGGAAGGAAGTGCCATGGGCCAGTGTATACACATCTGTATAAGTCTCGGTAAGGGTTTGAATTTGTTCTAAACATGATAAGAATACCTGCAAAGGCTCTGATCAAGAGAATAACATGATTTGAATATGCTTCCTAAAAAACTACTCTGGCTGCTGTATGGAGAATAAGAAAGAGGAAGCAAGAGTGAAAGAAGAGAGGCCAATTAGAAGTCCAGCCAAGGGAGAAAAAACTAGCTTAGTGGAAGTGAAAAGAAGTGGGATTTGCATCTTTGTTCATTGCTAGAGAGTATGTTTCCAAGACTTGGTCTGAGCAACTGGATAAATGGCAAAATCTTTCACGCCATCCCCCCTCTATGGCTCTTCAAATCCTCTAATCTGACACTGTCTTCCACTCATTCTTAACTCTCTTTCACCAAACCCTCTGGAACTCATGGTCCATCATCAACAAAATCCCTGATATCCTCAACCCTTTCAGTGACTGTTCCCTATGTCTTGGTTTTTTTGTTGGTTGGTAGGACTGACATGCAAAAAGCTATACATATTTAATATTTACAACTTCATAAGTTTGCCTATATAGGTCATGGTAATGGTTTCACAGGTACCTTCAAATCCTATACGTTCTTGCTCTATTTTACCCCAGAAAGGCATGCTATTCCCCCACAGTCCACTCACATGATACCTGTTTAATTTCCCACACCCACCCTTCACACTTCTGAGCCTAGAGGTAATAGATATCCTTCAGGCTCCTCATTGCCACTCCCACTAATTCAAAAAATGAGAAATTCAGAAACTGTGCCACAAGAGGACCCCAGAAAACCTACTTATTGCTTGTAAAATTCTTGTTGAGGATGGGTATCATCTTTACATCAAGGATGATAAGTTTGAAATTGATTCAAAGATCTTAGGAACACAACACCTGGCCTGAGTTTCCACTTTCTCTTGTGAATAGTAATTCATGCACCAGTACAGCTCTCAGAGTATACACTGCATCCCTAAAGACACAGGGATATAGACTAGAAAGCATAGTCATTCACCCAAGGGGAATGGCTGGCAGAGAAGATATGGATGGTGAGATCCTAATCATGATATTTGTCTTGGTAGAATTTCTTGGTTGTGGCAGATCAGTTCTGCATGTGTCTGTAGGTACAGGCTTTTTTGTAGATCTACACATAAGCAAGGGGTATTTCTCCAAAGGAATAAATCCCTTGGGACCTTTTCACTATGCCACACAGTCAAGAAAATTCTACACTGGGAAAGCAAGGATGTAGAAGATTCTCCTCACACATGGCTTGCCCTCCAGAGAGCTTTGTGGGATATACAAGGTCTGGTCCTATCAGTCCTGGGCATGGCATAAGCTGAAGCTTCCCACCATATTCTCAGCTACTTGCTCTCTTAAATACCTCCTATCGCTGATAATACACTTCATGTACTTGATTAATTAAAGGACAGTCCATGCCTCTGAAATATTCTTACAGTAACCTTGACTTAGCCCCATCACAGCATTCAATTCATGCTGTTTATGTGACTGTCTCACTAAACCATGAATTCTTTGAGGATGTCTGTGTGCTAAGCACCAGGGTCTCTCCCAGAGGTTGTACTGATGCATAAAAAGAAGGCATGATTAGTTGTATGAAAATGCTCAGTAAACGGCACACTGTCAGCAGGCTGCATATTCCCAGTCATTCCAGCCACAGCTTCCTACACTGAGGAGCTGCCCTTTCTGGGTTGTTTCCATGGTGTTTTCTTAATTTTTCCCTTTATAAAAGATTATCATTCTCTTTCTCTCAGAATTATGCCATGCTTAATAGTAAGTCAATGGAAAAATTCTCTGAAATGTGAATGACTAAAATAATGATGTTTTTCACCCTTCTGTATCAGTTAGGGATCTGAAGTCTGAAATCTGTAGGATTGGCCAGGTAGAAATTCAGACAGAATTTCTACATTCCAATCTTTTTTCCTTTTTTTTTTTTTTAAGTTTTTATTTCAACTCGAGTTAACAGAGTATAATATTAGTTTCAGGTGTATAATTTAGTCTTGAGGCAGAATTTCTTCAAGAAATTTTAGTTTTGCTTTTAAGGCATTCAACTAATTGAATAAGTCCCACCCACACTGTTGAGGGCAATCTCCTTTACTTAAAGTTGACAGACTAGATGTTAGTTACATCTGCAAAATACCTGAAGAGCAGTATCTAAGTGAATGTCACACCAAACAACTTGGTACCACAGCCCAGCCCAGCTAACATAAATTTAACCATCAAAACCTTCATTCTGGATATGGCACACAAGTTTCACTCTCTTACTATAATCAAATAGAAAACTAGATAAAATGTATAAAATTTCTGGTTTCAGATTTTAGGTCAGAGCACAAGTTGACAAGCTGATTCTTAAATTTACATCAAAATACAAAGGACCTAGACTTACCCAAAACAATTTTTAGAAAGAACAAAGCTGGAAGGCTGTACTACCTTTTATCAAGACTCACTATAAATTTATAAGAGTCAAGAGAATGTGGTAGTGACATAAGGATCTACAGGATAGCACATATATGCTCATTTGATTTTTGCCAAAGGTGCCAAGGTAATTCAATCTGAAAAGAGAATCTTTTCAATCATGCTGGAAAAACTGCATATTCATTTGGAACAAATATGAATCTTGTTTCTTACCTCACTGCATACACAACAAACTTGAAATGGATCACAGACCTAAATGTAAAGACTAATACTTTAAAATTAGTAAAATAGAGAAGAAAAAATATTCAAAGTATTGGGGTAAGCAATTATTTCTTAGATACAGTATGACTCTGTATGACACTACAATGGTGGATACATGTCATTATACATTTATTGAAACCCATAGAATATACAACACCACAAGTGAACTCTAATGTAAACCATGGATTTTTAAGATTATTATGTGTCCATATAGTTTCATCAATTATAACAAATGTACTACTCTGGTGGGGTATGTTAATAATGGGGAAATCTACACATGTATATACATGTATGGGGTACATAGGAACTCTATGTACTTTCCTCTCAATTTTGCTATGAACTTTAAACTGCTCTAAAAAATAAACTATATTAAAAAAAAGATTCCCTAGATAGCATGCCAAAGCTCACAAAAGAAAAAATGATAAATTGGATTTCATCAACTGTTTAGTATCTGTTCTTTGAAAGACATCAAAAAATGGCAAATTATTGCAATAAATGATATACAGAAAATAGTTTTAAAGACCCTACAATTCAGGAAGAAGAAGACAACCCAAAGTTTACAAATGGGAAAACAGTAGAAGAGACCCTTAACAAAACAAGATATATAAACAGTGAATAATCACATGAAGACTTTCAACATTACTAGTAGTAAGAAAAATACAAACTAAAACCATAGTTAGATACTACTACACACTCACCAGAATGGTAAAAATTAAAAGATAAAACAAATGTTAGCGAGGATGTAGAGCCACTAAAACTCTAATGTATTGCTACTAGGAATTTAAATACTAAAGCCATCTTGCAAAACCATTTGGCAGCTTCTTAAAAAGTGAAATAACATCTACCCTATGACTCAGAAATTTCACTCCAAGTACTTACTCAAGAGAAATGAAAATAAGTGTCCACATAAAGAATTGTACAAGAATGTTCTTAGTAACTTGTAATAGTCAAAAATTACAAATAATCCAAATGTCCATCAATAAGAGAATGAGTAAACTGTGGTATATTTAGGCCATGCATTACTTCTCAATAATTAAATGAAAAATTCCATTGTTATCTGCAGCAACATGGATGAATCTCAGAGACTTTATAATAACCAAAAGAACTAGACTCAAATAAGTACACATTTAATTATTTCCTTTACATGAAGATTAAGAGAGATGGACTACTCTATGGTGAGGGATACCAGAACACTTTCCCACCCTTTCTGTGAGAAAAAATTGTTCAGAAAAAGGCATGAGGAAACTTTGAAATGAAGGTAATATCCTAATTAATGTGTGTGTTATAGGCATGTATACATTTTTCAGAACTCAACAAACTGCACCCTTAAGATTGGCATATTTTATGGCACATGAATCATTCCTAAATAAAAAGACAAATACACAGCTTTATAATTAACACATGTAATTTTTACGTGTGTGTGAATACATATGTGGATTCTGTTTTCTATTCTATAAATATGGGTATTTGTCCATTTGCATTTATAATTTATAAATTAAATTTTATAATTTTGTTATAACAAAAAAGTGCAAGATTTAATTTCTAAAATAACCTACAAATAATAGCAATAAAGTATTTTATATAACTTGACAAGCTAATATTAAAATTTATATTGAGGAACAAAAGGCCAAAAATTGTCATGACAATTATGAAGAAAAAACCAAATAGGGAAATAAGTTCTGACAGATGTGAATACTGACTCTAAATCTATATCAAATAAGACAATGTGATAGTGGCATAGAAATAAGCAAACAAAGCTAAGAAAAATTTAAGGAACTAAGACTCACAAGTATATGGAAATATATATAGGACAGAGGTAACATTAAAATCTACAGATAGATGCCAATAAATTGTATTGCAAACATTGTTCATATAGTAAAACAAAATTAGAGCACCATTTGACTATATATATTTTTATATATTGTTATGCAATATATATTATCATATATGCATATACACGGTGAAAGATAAGACTGATACATCTGATTATATCAGGTATTTTTTACTGCTTAACAAACTACCCCAAAAATTAATGGTTTATTATGCTCACAAAAACACATAATTTATGCAGAGCTCAGTGGGGATGGCTTTTCCCTTTACATCTGGTGTCCCATGACTATGGGTAAAAGACCCATTTTCGATTTTGTTGTGTCTGTGGTGAGAACACAATCAACCCTCTTAGCAAATTTCAAGATTATATCCAGTGTTATTAACTATAGTCACCATGCTGCCATGCTATATATTAGATCTCCAGACCTTAATTCTGCAAAATTCTGCAAAACTAAAATTCTATACCCTTTGATCGTTATCTCCCATTTCCCTATGCCCCAACTCATGGAAATCACCATTCTACTAGATTCCACATATAAGTGAGATTATGCAGTACTTCTCTTCCTGTGTCTGGCTTATTTCGTTTAACACAATGTTTCTAGGTCCACCCATGTTGTCACAAATAGCAGGATTTCCTTAAGACTGACTAATATTCCAGTGTGTATGTATGCATGTGAGTGTATATATATTCCATCATGTGTATATTACATATACATCATATATATCACCTTTTCTTTATCCATTCATCCATTGATGGGCACTTAGGTTTTTGCCATAACTTGACTATTGTGAATAATGCCACAATGAATATGGGAATTCAGACATCTCTTTGACAGTGCTAGATAAATTAATTACTTCAAACAATTAATACTTCAAACATCACATTGTATAACTCAAATATACCTAAATTTTTACTGTCAATTATGCTTCAGTAAGGCTGCAGGAAACATAAAGGACCCACTTTCAAGATGGCTTACTCACATGACTGGCAAGTTGGTGTTAGCTGTCGATTGGAGCTCAACCAGGGCTGTGGACCAGGGGCCTAGGTTCTTCACCTTTGTAAGCCTCTCTAAAGCCTGCTTGTACTTCTTCACAGAATGATGGCTGGATTCCAAGAGAAAGCATCCCAAGATAACCTGACGGAAATGAATGACATTTTTTAAATGTTTACTTATTTTTGAGAGAGAGAGCACGTATGAGAGCACACAAGTGGGGGAGGGGCAGAGGGAGGGAGACAGAGAATCTGGAGCAGGTTCGGTGCTGTCAGTGCAGAGCCCAGTGCTGAACTCACCAACCATGAAATCATGACCTGAGCCATACTTAACCAACTGAGCCACCCAGGCACCCAGAAACGAATGACATTTTTTGAGACTTGGTTTTCAAAGTCATATAACATCACCTTTGCCAAACCTTACAGCAAGGCAGTCACAAAGTCCCTCCCAATTTTAAGTACAAGTGACATTGATTCCATCCCTTAACTAAGGGAATAGCAAAGTTCTAGAAGAGCACGTTAGACAAGACACACAATGTGGCTATATCTTTGGAAAATACAAGTGTTGAATCACTGTATTGCACATCTGAAACTAATAATACACTGTATATTAACTTGAATTTAAATAAACTTAAAAAATAAAAAACTTCACAGAATTAAAAGAAGCTACAGATTAGGTGAAAATTTCAACACATGCTACTGTAAAGTATTTACCTACAACACATAAAGATCCCATATAAATATTAAAATTCAAAAACAACCAAATAGAAAAAATAGTAAAGGATACAAATAGACTTCCTTCAGAACAGGAAGCCCAAACATCAATAAAAATATGAAAATGTGTTCAACCTCAGTAACAGTAATGTGGGAAATATAAAAATGAGAAACTATTTCAAAAACATAAGATTGGCAAAACTTCTAAAGTGAGCCATGATAAGTGTTGTCAATGAAGTGAAGCAATTAGAAATCTCATTACTATTGGTCAGAGTTTCAGCGACTACTTTGAGTGCCAGGCAACATCTGATGAAACTGATGACGTAGATGACCTATGATGCAATTTCCACTTCTAGGTTCCTCTACTAGAGAAATACTCACCTACATTCACAGGGAGACAAGTTTACAGAAGAATGTTTATTGTAATATTGCTTGTAGAGTGGTGAAAAATTAAAAATAATGCAAATTCACATTAGCAAAACAATAATATAAATTGTGGTGTATTATACAATGGAGTAATACAGCAGTTAAAATACATAAACTAGCTCAACGAAATATCAAAGTACATGTAAAAACATAGGAGCAAAAGCAAGTTGTAGATTGGTGTGTCAATATAATGCCACTTGTATAAAGTTCTAAAACATTAAAAACAATCCTATATATTTTTATGTATATATACTTATGTTGAAAACTGAAACCACAGATGGTCATATTAAACACAAAATTCAGAACAGTAATTACTATCGGAAAAGGGGAAAAAGAAGAATGGGATTAGTTTGTGGCACCAATAGCCTTCAACTTCATGCACAATGCTTTATTTAAAATCAGAAGCAAAGATGGCAATTTTTAATACTGGCTAATGTGTGTTTATAATTAGCTTTATATGTTTAAAATATATTGTAATAAAGTCCTGTGTTTGTGTACCAGAGTTAGATAGAATGAACCTTATAGCTAATGTGATTTAACAATTCTTTTCTACATGGGCCAAAACTCGTTTTGCAATTGCAGAAACTTGCATCCTGAAAGAAAACTAGACTTCCTCATAGCTACAGAGTGGGTTATTAATACAAATGGAATAAGGACAGTCTCCTGATTCCCAGATAAGCCCTTTTCTTCTACACCGTACTCTTCAGAAGGATTTTAAAGTGTGATCTTGGGTGCATCTGCCTGACCCAGACAGGAGTGACACTGTGACAATCCACAGAGAGTATGGAAGAGGCCAACTAGATGAACATTCATACTTGGACAGGAGGGTAGATTACAAATGTATGTATAACATTGCCTGAGACCCCACCATTAAAGAATCACTCTTTTGATTTCAGCATTGCCTTCTACAGTGAATTCTATTAGAAGAGGAAAGTATCTACAGGAGATTTGAAACTTTCAATGCTCAGAGTGAGTTGAGAATGGTCCAGAATTGGTGACTTGTAGAAGAAAAGGGATGCAGGGTGTGGTTATAAACATCTGACAGTGTGCTAGAGCCAGATGTTTCTTTTCTCTAAGCTTAAACCATTTAGGTACCTCCCTCAAAGCCCAGAGAAAATAGCCAGCCACCCTACAATCCAGGAGACTGGTCAGAATATGGGCAGTAACAAGCTTACATTTCCACACAAATATTTAGAATTTTCAAGTCTTTTAAATAATTTAAGTAGCCTAATAATCATTAATTTTAATGTATTCTCCACAAATGCTTCCATGAAATGTGATTCTGTTTTCTTCTTTTTTAGCTTAATGAAGCTTTTAGTCTTATTGTGAGCATCATTTATGATGGAAGATAGCCTCCTCTAGTAGAAAAAAATCTCTCTCAAAATATTAGAAGATAAAGGCACACAAACTGTTCAGATCACCCTCTGTTTTCCACCCTGGCTGGGATCCTGTGTTTATGAAAGGCAGTACCAACTCTTACAAACATCTGCTATATAATGGTCACATATTTCACAAACATGCTGCTTAACAAAACAGGAGGGTAGGAGATTTTGGCTGCAGTCCCCACTCTGACATAAATCACTAAGTGGCCTCAGAGAAGTCATGGTAGCCTCGCTAAGCCCTTCTCTTTGTCTATCAGATAGGCATCACAGTCCTGACGTGTCTACACAGGGCTTTCAAAGTTTACATAAGGACAGGAAACGGTTTTGAAATATTATTGTCTCTGATTGCAAGTGTCTGGGAGATAGGAAAGGCTCTACATTAGTGTATATACATTTCACATGCAACCAGGTTAGTCAAAAAGGAAGATGAGAAAAAAGAGGGGGAGAGAGAGAAATTGGAACCTGAAGGCTATTGGGATCTTTCCTCTGTGGCCAAGATACCTTCTGCAACTGTAATTTTTCCTATTCTATTCTCCACTCTTCAGCTCCCTCTACCCCTTTTACATCTGGTTCAAGACAGAGTACCATTGCTTTACAGGCAAAGGCTTCTACTGTAAGTGGCCCAATTCTCCCTGCCCCCTTTGTGTATTTCTCATACTGTCTCATTCTCCCAAAAGCTCAAGGATTAAACTGTTGCACTGAACCACATTCTCTTCACTCGCATTGTACATCACTAACCCAAGGGGAGATTCTTCACATTTAGGTGGAAACTGAACTCAAATACACTTCTTTTATTTTGAAAGCATTAAGAGAATGCTGCAGCAGTTTCATAACTACTCCCCAATCCAGTTATGTTTGAAACTGGATTATACTTTCCTGAATTTTCTTAATTTGCATTTAATATTGATACACTGTACCTTATTCCTATGCCTGCAAAAAACCTGAGACAGATAAAGAAAAACTGAGGCACCATTCATGAGGCTTCTCCGTGGGGACAAAAAACATCATTAACCTTTGCACTACATTCTCTCACTCTCCATAAACAGATCTTCACCTTACTTGTACATGGACAGTGGCTCTAATCTCCTGCCTGCCCCCCCTCCCAAGCAGCAGTGTGCATTTTTCTACATGAAAAGGTGATTTGAATTTCTGGTCAGATTCTCATGAATACTCTGCAAACTCTTCCTATGGCATTTGACCCTTATATTGAGAAGTCATGCCCTGGGCATATTTTAATCAGTTAAGGTAAATTGACAGATAATCTGATGCTTTACTTCTTGCTAAATTTATAACATCGTTTCTTTGAAATCACTCTCTTCAGTTTAAAAAAGTCACTGTTCTTGATCTTTTGAATTCTCTGTAATACAAAATGCACACTTATCTGCAAGAAATTTCAAGATTGACGTATGGCAAAGATGAGACAGATGCTGCACTTTGTATGACATAATAATTATTTTTATCACACCACCTATATTTCACTAAGGGAATATAAGAAGCAGGAGACAATTACTACTAAACAAAGAGCTTTTCTTGTTTTCTACATGACTGAATCTTCTGAGCTTTCCATTACAGCTTCCAAATAGAAGTAAATGTCTATATGCCTGATTTTACAAGGTATTAGATTCAGGGCTGTCAAAAGGAGCCTCAACCCATGTTTGTTGACCATACACAATGTGCCAGTCACTGTGCTCAGTGGTGGTAAGGTGGTGAAAATGGTAGTTCCTGGACTCAAGCATCTCTAATCTGGTGGGGGAATACAGTCACATAAACAACTACAATTCTATATAATAAATGCTATTAAAAAGGAAAGCAGGACGCAAATAAGGGACCCTAACTCAGACCGATCACAAGGTCAAAAAACATCAGTAGCTCTTTTGGAGGAACAGGGAAGAGATAAAGGTAACAGAATGAGACAGGAAGCTTTATAGGTTATATGAGTAAGTTAGACTTTGCCTTGAAAGCAATGCAAAGTTACTGCAGAATTTTAAAGCAGATAATGGCCCAAATTTTTTGAAGGATGTTCTTTTTTTTAATGTTTTTATTTTATTTTTGAGACAGAAAGAGAGCGAGGGAGGGGAAGAGAGAGAGGGGACACAGAATCCGAAGCAGGCTCCAGGCTCTGGGCTGTCAGCACAGAGCCCAATGTGGGTCTCGAACTCACAAACTGTGAGATAATGACCTGAGCCGAAGTTGTACACACTTAACTGACAAAGCCACCCAGGTCCCCCGAAGGATGTTCTATCTGTAGTATGGGGATGGAATGAAATAAGGAGTCCAAAGACATAAAAAAGTCAAGAGACAGTGGCAGCCCTCCCTGGGGATTGACAGTAGAGAAAGACATAAAGGAATTGATTTTGAAAAATATTTAGAAGTCAAATAAATAAGATGTGGTGCTTTGCTGGATGTAGGAAGGGAGGGGGGGAGAATTTGAAGTGACACAGTCATAGAAGTAGGGAAGGATAGGTTTTGAAATGCCTATGCGATATCCTCATGAAGATCCTTAATAAGTCATCAGAGCTGAAGCCCTGGAGAGGCTTTTGAATCTTGTCACTTACAGGTGGTAACTGAAATGGATGATATTGCCACTGGAGAGTGCAGGAGTATGTAGACTGAGAGAACAAGACCTTGAGAAGCATTCACTCTGAGGGGATCCAGTAAGGAAAAGGTACCTGCCAATAAAACTAAAAGGCACTGGCTAGAAGAATAAGAGGAAATAAGGGGCATGTAGTGAAGACGGGCCCCTAAGAACCTCTCACCCATAGCAATATAAAACATATTCAAAAATGAATAAATACCACTCAGATGTGAATGGATTGACAGATGGGTAGCTGAAAAGAAACCTAAGAAGATCCCTGCCAGTGGTTGTGCACCACAGGTAACTGAATTTCAGAAAAGCAGAATTCCCAAATATCAAAATTAATTCACTTATAATTCATAAATATTCCTGTATGCCTAATGATTTGCCCATCGGTTCTGTAAAAAAGGGAGATACACTTGGGACCAGAGAGATCTGAGTTAAAATCCTATGCCTATCAGGACAAGGGATGTGATCTTGGGAGATTCAAGTGAACTCAGACTTTCTTCATCTGCAAAATGAAAATAATACCTCCACCTCACAGGATTATTCCAAGGATTACAGATATAAAGAGCTTAGCACTGTGTTTAGTACATAGTAATGCTTATTAGCAAATGCCTGTTGAATCTGAATGAATTATTGTATTGGAATGCCTATCCTCTAAGGCCTTACAATTCTTAGACAAGAGAGGTCACTAACCTAACTAACTGCAGACTTCGCTTCTCTCTAAACCGATCTCTGATTACAGTGATCATCTACCAAAAAAAAAAAAAAAAAAAAAGGACAGGAGGCTAAGAATAAGGAAACAAGTCCTTCTAAAATACATTAATACATTCCAGTATTAGATCATCAACTGTTGTGGTTCTAAGTATATAAGCCCAAAGGCAATTGATAGTGAAGCTCACTATGTGAAGAGCCTGCTGCCAGACTCCAGAGAGGGGAGAAAGTCAACAACAAAAAAAAAAAAAAAGATAAAAATCTGACAGCACTAGGAACTTTGTGTCTGGTCGGAAAGACAGTGATAACTACCTAGAAAAGTGCCTTCACATCATCATGTCATATGCAAATTAGTAAAAATAGAGTAGTCGAGTTTCTTGGAAAGGAAGCACAGAAGAATGTGAACATTTATTGAATGCCATTTCACTTATTCCCTTCTCTGCAGACTCTTTAGAATCAGGTAGCCCAGAGTTCCAATCTAAGTTTGGCCACTCTCTGTGGTCTCGGGCATATTAATTACTATTTCTAAGCTTTGGTTTCCTCAACTATAAAATGAAGGTAAAACTACATTACATAGCTTACATATAATAACACCTACTAAATTCTAAGCATAACACTTAGACGTATTATGTACTCCAGTAATTTGTCAGCAGTTCATTAACAGAAATAATAGCAGTTGTATGGATACAGCAGTTGTGCCTTTTTGATCGAGTTCATCTTGCCCTCAACCCCCACCCATGTTCTCCATCTCCTATGGCACTCCTCACAGCAAAACTCACATGGCTCCTATCAGGCCAACTGGCTGTGTCCTACACTAGAGGCAGAGACCTTTTCTTCTCTGAAAGAGAATCGTCAAAGTCCAATGCTACTAGAAGTAGCACCAGCACAGCAGACAACCTCAATTCTGTCACCTGGGAATCCAGTACCTTATACAAGTCACTAAACTGTGAGTTTGTTGCCACATGTACACAGAGGGAACAACACACTTGGAATGTTTTGTTGTTTTCTTTGTTTTTTTGCTGGGCCTTAGGGTGAACAAAACCATAGTTAAGCCTTATAAAAGGGGAATCTTAGTTTCATGTGGCACTTTGGGTTTCTTGTACATAAGCCCTTTTGGTTTTCTAAAAATCAGACTATTTTGGAGGCTTGTATCTCTAATGTAGATCCCTTATGTGAGGAACCAACCTCAGGAATGTTTTGATGATTACATGACAGTATTTATGTAAAGGTGGCTTGAAAATTGCAAAGTATTATACAAATGAGGAAATTGTTATTAGTATTACCCAGGCGCAGATTGGTTGCTCTTTTTAGTTTTTATCCACTATCTCTATTGGAAAACCCAACAAATCACACCAATACTTAAAGCACAAAAGATGTCTTCTTTGAACACTTAGTACAGACAAGGGTTACCAAATCTTCCTATGTATCATTTACGGTTTAAAGTGCTTTTTACATTTTGTTTTACCTTGTTTTTTAACTTTTTATTTTGAAATAACAGAAACACAAGAAGTTGCAAAAATCATACAGAGAGGAGGCCCCCCTACCAACCACCCAGCTCCCCATAGGGCTAACATCTTATATAACTATAGTACATTATTAAAGCCAGGAAATGGAGATTAAAGTTTTAAAAAAGATTATAAAACAATAAGAAGAAAACATCTTAGATTGGATAAAATCAAAACCCTGGAAATCATGAAAGAAAAAAATCAAGAAACTTAACTATACATATTTTTAAATTCAACTTGGAAAAAATAAAATTAGGACAAATATCAAACTGAAACATATACAATGAAGTCTAATTTCTATAAAATACAAAAGAAGATTTCCTCCAAAGTCTACTTACAAAATAACCAAACCTCCAATAGAAAAATGGGCAAGTGGGACTTGTGCAAGGTGGCAGCATTGGAAGATCTTAAATTCACCTCCTCCCACAGATGCACCAAATCTACAGCTACATATGAATCATTTCCCCCTGAGGAAGATCTGAAAACTACATGAACTACTTCTCTACCACAAAGGATAAAAATATCACATTGACATGCACAAGAGTGGCAGAGATACAGTCTCAGCAAAAACCTCACACCCAGAAGTGTGACCTACAGTAGGAAAGGATCTCACCAGTGCCACATTCCCTTGGAGGAGCAAAGGGTTGGTTCCTCACATAAGGGATCTACATTAGAGATACAAGCCTCCAAAATAGTCTGATTTTTAGAAAACCAAAAGGGCTTATGTACAAGAAACCCAAAGTGCCACATGAAACTAAGATTCCCCTTTTATAAGGCTTAACTATGGTTTTGTTCACCCTAAGGCCCAGCAAAAAAACAAAACAAAACAACAACAAAAAAAAACATAGCAATTTGAAAAGTTCCTAGGCTATATATGGAGATTCATTTGCTAATATAAAAGCATCTGCTGGAGGGAAAGGGGCAGGTGAACCTCTCCCCAGAGACAGAGGCAATGGCAGATGCCATTTTTCCACTCCCCACCTATCCTGCTAGCACAGGTAGGCATGTTCAGATGCAGCACCCTCCTGTCGCCTTATTAAGACAGCTAAGGGCAAGCAGAGGCCCAGCTATCCCACTGCCTTTCTGAAGAAGGCAAACATGCCCCACCCCCTGCTTTCACCAGTGCCTAGCTACAACCAGCAGGCATAATACATATAGAAGACACCTCTTGATTGCCTGGCTCTGGTGGCCATGGGGGGTGAAGTTCCTGAACTCCATGTGAATGTAACAACCAATGACAGTTCTTGGCAGGCCACTATCCCAGGGTACTGTGGATACAGCATACTGAAACACAAATCCAGTCTTTCTATGAAAGATAATTATTTACTTAACCTAAAGCTTCAGCCTGAGGGACAGGCTCAGGTATGTCCCACATCTAAAGGCTAAGGAGGTACTCCTAGGAAACATAAGCAGAGACACCATCCTTGCATACCCCCTTGGCCTCACCACAGTTTGATTACATCTCCCAAAAAGGAGCTCATATACTTATCTGCAGCCCCAATTTTTGCAACTATCGCCCAGCGGATACCTCCAAATCTCCTGGTCTGGAAACCAACAGAGATTATTATTGCACAGAACTGTATACATTTTCATACTCTTAAAGCTGCTTCTTGGAGGACTGGCTTCCAATCAGCCTGAAACTAAGTACCAAATGAAATCCCTCCCCTTGGATCACTGACAGGTCTTGGCACACCCTCAACAACAGGGACATATTAAAAATAAATCAGGCAATTTAGATAATTACAAAAGTTAAAGCGACATCCAAAAGCTAGGGCAAACTTGAGTAAGAAAAGTCATCACCTACACAAGGCCACTCCACTCCTTCAAGACTACGAGAGGTAATATACAGAAATAAACACACAGAGTCAAGTACAATGAGAGACAGAGAAATACATTCTAAATTAACAAAACAAAACCTCAGAAAAAGACCTTAGTTGTTCTGAGGTAAGTAATCTAGCTGATAAAGAATTCCAAGTAGTGGTCACAGAGATTCTCACTGAACTCAGAAGAATAGATGAACACAATGAGAATTTCCATAATGGGATAGAAAATATAAGAAAAGTACCAAACAGAAGGCACAGAGCTGGCATAGTAACTGAGCTGAAAAAATATATTTAAGGTGTTCAACAATAGATTGGATGAAGCAGAAGAACAGATGAGTGAGTTGTAAGACAAAGCAATGGAACTCACCCAGATAGAGCAGCAAAAAGAAAAAAAAATTAAGATGAGCACTGAGAAATGTATAGAACTGTTGAATCATTATATTATACACTTGATACTAATATAACATGGTATGTTAATTATACTTTAAAATATTTAATTTTTAAAAAATGATAACTTAAGAGACCTTTGGGACAACATTAAGTGGAATGACATTCACATTATAGAGATTCCAGAAGGAGAAGAGAGATAGAAAGGGGCAGTTTTAAAGAAAACTTTAAAAAAATAATAATGACTGAAAAATTCCTATTAGGGAAGGAAACTGATATTCAGGTCCAGGAATCCCAAAGAGTTCCAAAGAAGATGAACCTAAATAAATCCACATTATAATTCAAATGTCAAAAATTAAAGAGAGAAACTTAAAGGCAGCAGAGAAAAACCAAATTTTACATACAAAGGAAATCCCAATAAGGCTATCAGCAAATTTCTCAGCAGAAACTGCAGGTCAGAAGGGAGTGGCATGACATATTCAGAGTGCTGTAAAGGATAAAACTACCAACCAAGAGTACTCTACCAAACAAAATTTTCATTCAGAACTGAAAGAGGAATAAAGCGTTTTCCAAACAAAAGTTAAAAGAGTTCATCACTAATAAACTCGACTTACAAGAAATATTAAAAGGACTTCTTTAATCTGAAAAAGAAATGGCACTAATTAATAATAAGAAAACAGAGAAAAGTAAAAATCGCACTGGAAAAAGTATATAGTAAAGGTAGTAGATTACAAAGGTTAAAAGACAAAAGTAGTAAATTTAACTAAAATTATAAAACCTTGTTAAGAAATCCAAAAATAAAAAGATGTAAAATGTGACATCAGGGGTGCCTGGGTGGCTCAGTCGGTTAAGCGTCCGACTTCGGCTCAGGTCATGATCTCACGGTTCATGAGTTCGAGCCCCGCATCGGGCTCTGTGCTGACAGCTCAGAGCCTGGAGCCTGTTTCAGATTGTGTCTCCCTCTCTCTCTCTGACCCTCCCCCATTCATGCTCTGTCTCTCTCTGTCTCAAAAGTAAAAAAAAAAAAAAAATTAAAAAAAAAATGTGACATCAAAAACATAAGACATGGGGGCCACTGGGTGGCTCAGTCAGTTAAGCATCCAACTCTTGGTTTCAGCTCAGGTCACAGTCTCATGGTACATGAGTTCTAGCCCCACATTGGACTCTACACTGACATCACAGAACCTGCTTGGGATTATCTCCCTCTCTCTCTCTGCCCCTTCCCCGTTCTCTTTCTCTCTCTCTCTCTCTTCCTCTCCCTCTCTCAAAATAAATAAATAAATGCTAAAAAAAAAAAAAAAACATAAGACATGGAGGAATATAAAAATGTAGTTTTTGAATCTGCTGAAATTTAAATTGCTATCTCCTTAACATAGACTGTTAAATACGCAGGATGATAATATGTGAACCTTATGGTAACCATAAAGCAAAAACTTACAGTAAATACACAAAAGCAAATAAAGAATTCTAAATATAACACTAAAAGTCATTAAACCACAAGGTAGGAAAGAAAAAGGAAGAAGGATCAAAAAAGTAACTACAAAACAACCAGTAAACAATTAACACAATGGCAATAAGCACATCCTATCAATGATTACTTTAAATGTAATAGGGTTAAATTCTCCAATCAAAACACACAGACTGGTTGAATGGACCAAAAAAAAAAAAAAAAAATACACATCTATATATTGCCTACAAAAGATTCACTTCAGAAGTAAGAAATCATATAGACTGTAAGTGAAGGAATAGAAAAAGACATTCCCTGCAAGTGGAAACAAAAAGGAAACCGATGTGCCTACTCACATCAGACAAAACAGACTTTAAATGAAGACTATAATAAAAGACAAAGAAGGAAGTATGTAATAATAAAGGGGTCATTCCACCAAGAAGATAAAACATTTATAAATCTACATGTACCCAACATAGGAGGGCTAAAATATATAAAGCAAAAAATATTAAAAACCTGAAAGGAGTTGACAGCAATACAATAGTAGTAGGGGGCTTTAACACCCCATTTATATCAATGGATAGACTATAAAAACATAAAATTAATTAAAAATTTCAGCCTTACATCCATTTTGAATTTATTTTTGTGTATGGCACTGGGTGAGCACTGGGTGTTTTATGTAAGTGATGAATCACTAAATTCTACTCCTGAAACCAATATTATTCTATATATTAACCAACTAGAATTTAAACAAAAATTTGAAACAAGACCAGACAGACAAATAAGACCAGATGGACTTAATAGATATATACAGAACATTCCAACCAAAGTCAGAAAAACACATTCTTCTCAAGTGTTCACAAAACACTTTCCAGGCCAGATCACAAGTTAAGCTGCAAAAGAAGTCTCAATGAATTCAAGAATACTGAAATCTTAATCATCCCTTCAAACCACAATGCTATAAAACTAGAAACCAATTACAAGCAGAAAACTAGAAAAACTACAAATAGGAGATTAAACAGTATGTTACTGAACAAGTACTGGATCATATAATAAATCAAAGAAAAAATAAAATAACTAGAGACAAATGGAAACAGAAATATGACATACTAAAATATAAGAGATGCAGCAAAAGTGACTCTAAGATAGAAGGTTCATAGACATACAGGCCTGCTTCAAGAAACAAAAGAAATCCAAAACAATTTAATTTTACACCTAGAGGAACTAGAAAAAATGGAAAACTCAGTAAAAGGAAGGGAATAATAAAAATCAGAGCAAAAATAAATGACATAGAAACTAAAAAGAAAATAGAACAGAGCAATGGAACTAAAAACTGGTTCTTTGAAAATATAAACAAATTTATATTTAACCTAAACTCATGAAGAAAAACAGGGAGGGCTAAAATAGAAAGATAAGAAATGAAAGAAGAAATGTTACAATAAGTACTACAGAATACAGAGAACTGTAAGATACTACCATGAACAATTACACACCAACAAATTGTACAACCTAGAAGTGTATAAGAACTTACATTCTTCCAAGACTTATTCATGAAAAAAAAAACAAAATCTGAATGGACAGATTACTAGTAAAGAGACTGAATCAGTAATCAAAAATCTCCCAACAAATCTCCAGGACGAGATGGCTTTACTGATGAATTCTACCAAACAATCAAACATTTAATATTTATCCTTCTCAAACTCTTTCAAAAAAACTGAAGAGGAGACAATGCTTCCAAATTCATTTTATAAGGCCAGCAATACCCTGATACCAAAACCAGACAAGCACACCACAAAAATAAAAGAAAATTACAGGCCAATATTTTTTATGAACACAGATGCAAAAATCCTTAAGAGAATCTTATCAAACTGAATTCATTAATACATTGAAAGGGTCATACACCATGATCAAGTGGGATTTATTCCAGGGATGCAAGACTGCAAATCAATCAATATGATAGAACACATTGATGAAATAAAAGATAAAATTGTGGTCATGTCAATAGATGCAAAAAAGGCATTTGAAAAAAATTCAACATCCATTTATGATAAAAATTCTCAACAAAGTAGGTAAAAAAGGAATGAATATACCTCAACATAATAAAGGCAATACATGACAAACCCACAGATAATATCATACTCGTTAGTGAAAAGCTACAAGCTTTTCCTCTAAGATCAGGAACAAAACAAGGATGCCCACTTTCACTACATATATTCAACATAGTGCTGTAAGTCCTAGCCAAAGCAATTAGGCATAAAAAAAGAAATCATAAAAATTAAAAAGGAAAAGGTGAAACTGTCATTATTTCCAGACGACATGATACTGTAGATAGAGAACTCTAAAGACTCCATCAAAAAACCGTTAATGGGGCACCTGGGTGTCTCAGTCGGTTAAGCGTCCGACTTCGGCTCAGGTCATGATCTCATGGTTTGTGAGTTTGAGCCCCGTGTCAGGCTCTGTGCTGACAGCTCAGAGCCTGGAGCCTGCTTCTGATTCTGTCTCCCTCTCTCTCTGCCCCTCCCCCACTCATGCTGTGTCTCTGTCTCAGAAATAAACATAAAAAAATTTGGGGGGGGGCACCTGGGTGGCTCAGTCGGTTAAGCATCCGACTTCGGCTCGGGTCATGATCTCACCGTTCGTGGGTTCGAGCCCCGCATCAGGCTCTGTGCTGACAGCTCAGAGCCTGGAGCCTGTTTCAGATTCTGTGTCTCCCTCTCTCTCTGCCCCTCCCCCACTCGCACTCTGTCTCAAAAATAAATAAACATTTAAAAAATGTAAATACAGGGGCGCCTGGGTGGCGCAGTCAGTTAAGCGTCCGACTTCAGCCAGGTCACGATCTCGCGGTCTGTGAGTTCGAGCCCCGCGTCGGGCTCTGGGCTGATGGCTCAGAGCCTGGAGCCTGTTTCCGATTCTGTGTCTCCCTCTCTCTCTGCCCCTCCCCCGTTCATGCTGTGTCTCTCTCTGTCCCAAAAATAAATAAACGTTGAAAAAAAAATAATAATAATAATTAAAAAAAAATAAAAAATGTAAATACATAAATGTAAATAAATAAATGTAAAAAAAACTTAAATAAATGAATTCAATAAAGGTACGAAATGCAAAATTAATACACAAAAATTAGTTGCATTTCTATACACTAGAAACAGACTATCAAAAAGAGAAATCAAGAAAACAATTCCATTCATAATTGCATCAAAGAGAATAAATTACGTGGGAATAAATTTAACCAAGGATGTGGAAGATCTTTACACTAAAAACTGTAAGACACTGATGAAAGAAAATAAAGATGAAACAAACAGATGGACATTCTGAGCTTATGGAAGAATAATATTAAAATGTCCATATTGCCCAAAGCAATCTACAGACTAAATGCAATCTCTAACAAAATCCCAATGATCTTCTTCACAGAACTAAAACAAAATATCCTAAAATTGTTTGAAACCAAAAGACCCAAAATAGCCAAAACAATCTTCAGACAGAAAAAAGCCAGAGGTATCATGCTCCCTGATTTCAAACTATACTATGAAGCTATAGTAATTAAAACAGTTTGGTACTGTCATAAAAAAGACACACAGATCAATGGAACAGAATAGAAAGCCTGGAAATAAACCCCTGAATTTATGGCCAAATAGTTTATGACAAAGGAGACAAGAATATACAATGGGGAATGGACAATTTATTAAATAAATGGTGTCAGGAAAATTTGACAGCCACATGCACAAAATGAAACTGGCCTGCTACCTTACACCAACACAAAAAATAATTCAAAACTAACCAGTTAAGGACATGAGCATAAGTCCTGAAACCAAACTCTCCTAAAAGAAAGTATAGATAGTAAGCTCCGTGACATTGGTCTTAGTGATGCTTTTTTTTTGGGTTAGATTGCAAAGGTAAGAGAAATGAAAGCAAAAATAAACAAATGCATGACATCAAACTAAAATGCTTATGAACATTTAAGGAAAACCATCTACACAATGAAAAGACAACCTACTGAATGGGAGAAAATATTTGCAAATCACATATCTGATAAGAGGTTAACATCCAAAATATACAAAGAACTCATACAACTCAATAACAACAAAACTAATTTAAAAATTGGCAGAAGATCTGAATAGACATTTTTTTTTTTAAGAGAAGACATACAGATGGCCAACAGGTACATGAAAAGGTGTTCAATTCTAATCAGCATGGAGATGCAAATCAAAACCACAATGAGATATCACCTTATATGTGTCAGAATGCCTATTATCAAAAAGATAAGAAATAACAAGTGTTGGTGAGGATGTAGAGATAAGGGAACTCTTGTGCTCTGTGGGTAGGAATGAAAACTGGTGCAGCCACTATGGAAAAGAGTATGGAGATTCCTTAAAAAATTAAAAATAGAACTACCATATGATCTAGCAATTCCATTACTGGATATTTATCCAAATAAAAGGAAAACACTAATTCAAAAACATGCACCCCTGTGTTCACTGAAGTATTATTTACAATAACCTAGAAACAACCTAAGTGTCCATTGATGGATAAATGAATAAATAAGATATGGCGTATGTATACATACAATAAAAAGAATCAACTCTTGCCATCTGCAACAACATGGATAGACCTTGAAGGTATTACATTAAGTGAAGTTAAGTCAGAGAAAGACAAATATTGCCTGATTTCATTTACACAGTAAATCTAAAAAACAAAATAAACAAAATGCAGACTCATAGATATACAGAAAATAGATTGGCAGCTGTCAGGGGAGGCTTGGGGTCTGGAGTGAAATGAGTGAAGGGTATCAAGAAGTACAAGATTCCCATTATAAAACAAATAAGTCATGGGGATAAAATATACATCATGGGGAATACAGTCAGTAACACTGTATTAACCTTGTATGGTGACAGATGGTAACTAGACTTTATTGTGGTGATCATTTCACAATGTATACAAGTGTCAAATCACTATGTTGTACACCTGAAACTAATATGACGTTGCATGTCAATTGTAGCTCAAAACAAAAGAATAAAATGGGTAAGTGTATAAAATACTTCATAGAAAAAAATCAGAAATCAACACTTAAAAAAGACACTTAACGGAAGTTATAATTAAATAAATTATAATTAAAATAAGAAATTTTTTAATAAATTATTTTGACAAAGATCAAAACTTGATAGGAAATGAGTTTTGCAAGTTCAAGGGGAAAAGATACTCTCACACACTGGTAGCAGGAAAGAAAATTTGTTCAGCCTCTTTGGAGGGCAACTTGGCAACACATATTCTAATGTAAAAATCCCATACTCTTTGATGCGGCATTTCTGCATGATTTTTGAGTTATTGGTGGATATGTACTAAGGTATGTGGTATTCATTGCAGCATTAATATAAAAACTTATAATGAGTAGACTCATAAATTATGGTTACATCCATATAAAATAATGCTGTAGAACTATTAAAAATGACAATATTTCATTCTTTTTTATAGCTGAGTATTATTCCATTGTACATATACACCACATCTTCTTTATCCTGTATTCATATGAATATAAAAGTGATTCCAAAAATACAGTGTTCCGTGCTTGAAGTTCAGAAAGTGTATGGTATGTCCACAGTATGTGAGCTTCTTTTAAAAGTAATTCATATGGGGTGCGTGGGTGGTTCCATCAGCTGAGCATCCAACCCTTGATTTCAGTTCAAGTCATGATCTTACAGTTCATAGGTTCAAGCTCCACATTGAGCTCTGTACTGACAGTGCAGAGTCTGTTCAGGATTTTTGCTCTCCATCTCTCTCCACCCCTCCCCTCCTCTCTCTCAAAATAGATAAACATTTCAACTTTTAAAAAAACACACAATAATTCACTTATAGTTCATCTGTAAATAAAATAGTTCTGTAAGATATACAAAGAACAGGGGTGCCTGGGTGGCTCAGTCGGTTAAGCGTCCAACTTCGGCTCAGGTCATGATCTCACAGTCCGTGGGTTCGAGGCCCACATCAGGCTCTGTGCTGACAGCTCAGAGCCTGGAGCCTGTTTCAGATTCTCTGTCTCCCTCTTTCTCTGACCCTCCCCTGTTCATGCTGTCTCAAAAATAAATGTTAAAAAAAGATATACAAAGAACAGTGGTGATACTTATAACTTGAAAGACCAATTTTTTAAAACAGATTGTTTCACAGGTATGTCCAAAAGTTGGCCCTCAAATTCTACATTCAAGATTTCCATATTTCCCAGAAAAATTGATATTTAATATATACATATGTACATGCATACATAAATGGCACTTAAGCAATTGGAACCATCTCCCCAGCCTTCATTCCAAAATATGAGGGGGGAAAGTGCTAATTTTTTTCATTAGTAACAATTAGTAATAATTTACACATATATAGCAATTTACCATTTATATAACACTCTTACTTTAAAATTAATTTTCACAACATGCTACAAAATGAGCATTTTGATCTGCATTTCCATATTGATAAACCAAGATTCAGAAAGTTTAAGTAACTTGTTCAGACATATGCAGCAGTAAATGGTGTACTTGAGCATGAACAAGATAGGTCTTAACTTCAAATTCCATGTTCTTTGACACTTTCATTGTATATCTTCCTGTTCCACTTTAATTTTTTACTATTGTACCTATTAATTTTTCAATTTTGAAAAATACACTAGTAAAATTAAGCAGTTTTTAAAAGTAAGTAGGTAGTAAGAACAGAAGAAATCATTCTATGTAGGCATCAGAAAATGCTAGATCTAGGAAAACATCTCTTAATTAAGAATGAGTGGACAAAATATAACCATACAAAGTACACGGAAAAATGTTGTAACTTAAAAGAAGAATGCTGTAAGAAGGAAATGGTATATTTTGTAAAAGAGTTACTGGAGGGAAAAAGTAAATGAGTAAGTATAAGGAAGCCACAGAGATCTAAGAAGAGTGATGGTCCCAGATCACATGATCTCAGTAGATGGGCAACAGCCTGAGATGGTTGCCAAGGTTTGACTGCATGATGTGCCATTTTAAGTCACGCAGAAATCAGCCATGATGGATTCTCGATTGCCTGTGACAGCCCTCAGGAGCCTCATAGATACCATGGGGAGATGGGGCTAAGCTCTAACATTCCATAGGTTTCTCATTTGGGTGGTGTGAACATCTTCAAAAAGTACTATTCTACAACATCTCTAATAAGTCAGGAATGTCTCGAAGTTCTCTGGGTCCTACCAACTTTGTGGAGTTTGCTAATTCAACAAAAACATTTCATAACTAACAAATGAGAATATTTTCCCATGTGCTTTCCCCTTGTAGTTATTAAATTATAAAGCTGGTAGAGATAGAAAAAAACTTTATATGTGAATGCAAGCTGGTGCAGCCACTCTGGAAAACAGTATGGAGGTTCCTCAAAAAACTAAAAATACGACCCAGCAATTGCACTAGGTATTTATCCAAGGGATACAGGTATGGTGTTTCGAAGGGACACATTCACCCCCATGTTTATAGCAGCACTATCTACAATAGCCAAAGTATGAAAAGAGCCCAAATGTCCATTGATAGATGAATGGATAAAGAAGATATGGTGTATATATATATACAATGGAGTATTACTCAGCAATCAAAAAGAATGAAATTTTGCCATTTGCAACTACATGGATGAAACTGGAGGGTATTATGCTAAGCAAAATTATAGAAAGACAAAAATCATATGACTTCACTCATATGAGGACTTTAAGAGACAAAACAGATGAACATAAGGGAAGGGAAACAAAAATAATATAAAAACAGGGAGGGGGACAAAACAGAAGAGACTCATAAATATGGAGAACAAACTGGGGGTTGCTGGAGGGGTTGTGGGAGGGGGGATGGGCTAAATGGGTAAGGGGCACTAAGGAATCTACTCCTGAGATCATTGTTGCACTATATGCTAACTAATTTGGATGTAAATTTAAAAAAATAAAAAAATAAATGATATTTCATCAACTTAAAAAAAAGAAAAAACTTTAAAATTATGATTTTTTTTTAATATTTGGGATGCTTAGAGGGGTTTCCTCCCGCAAATCATTACGGAAGCTACACCATTGTTTCTCATGTGAATGTGTTAGTTTTTTTCACTATAGAGCAAGTAATTTTTTTAATATAATTTATTGCCAAGTTGGCTAACATACAGTGTATATAGTGTGCTCTTGGTTTTGGGGGTAGATTCCCGTGATTTATTGCTTACATACAACACCCAGTGCTCATCCCAACAAGTGCCCTCCTCAATGCTCATCACCCATTTTCCCTGTCCTCTGCTCCCCCATCAATCCTCAGTTTGTTCTCTGTATTTAAGAGTCTCATGGTTTGCCACCCTCCCTCTCTGTTTGTAACTATTTTTCACCTTCCCTTCCCCCATGGTCTTCTGTTAAGTTTCTCAAGTTCCACATGAGTGAAAACATATTATATATTTACTTATTTCACTTAGCATAATACTCTCCAGTCCATTCCACATTGCTGCAAATGGGAGGATTTCATTCTTTCTCATGGCCAAGTAGTATTCCATTGTGTATATAAACCACATCTTTATCCATTCATCCATTGTTAGACATTTAGGCTCTTTCCAAAATTTGGCTATTGTTGAAAGTGCTGCTATAAACATTGGGGTACATGTACCCCTATGAATCAGCACTCCTGTAACCTTTGGATAAATTCCTAGTAGTGCTATTGCTGGGTCATGGGGTAGTTCTATTTTTAATTTTTTGAGGAACCTCCACAGTGTTTTCCAGAGTGGCTGCACCAGTTTCCATTCCCACCAACAGTGCAAGAGGGTTCCCATTTCTCCACATACTCACCAGCATCTGTTGTTTCCTGACTTGTTAATTTTATCCACTCTGACTGGTGTGAGGTGATATCCCAGTGTGGTTTTTTTTTGTTTTTTTTTTTGTTTTTTTCAACGTTTATTTATTTTTGGGACAGAGAGAGACAGAGCATGAACAGGGGAGGGGCAGAGAGAGAGGGAGACACAGAATCAGAAACAGGCTCCAGGCTCTGAGCCATCAGCCCAGAGCCTGACGCGGGGCTCGAACTCATGGACCGCGAGATCGTGACCTGGCTAAAGTCGGACGCTTAACCGACTGCGCCACCCAGGCGCCCCATCCCCAGTGTGGTTTTGATTTGTATTTCCCTGATGATGCGTGATGTGGAGCATCTTTTGTCTATTGGCCATCCAGATGTCTTCTTTGGAAAAGTGTCTATTCATGTCTTCACTGGATTATTTGTTTTTTGGGTTTTGAGTTTGATAACTTCTTTATAGATTTTGGATACTAACCCTTTATCTCATATGTCATTTGCAAATACCTTTTCCCATTCCATCAGTTGCCTTTTAGTTTTGTTGATTGTTTCCTTTGCAGTGCAAAAGCCATTTATCTTGATGATAGTTCATTTTTGCTTTTAATTCCCTTGCCTTTGGCTATGTGACTAGCAATAAATTGCTGCAGCTGAGGTCAAAGAAGTTGTTGCCGGTTTTCTCCTCTAGGGTTTTGATGGTTTCCTGTCTCACATTTAGTTCTTTCATCCGTTTTATTTTTGTGTATGGTATAAGAAAGTGGTCTAGTTTCATTCTTCTGCATGTTGCTGTCCAGTTCTCCCAGCACCATTTGCTAAAAAGATTATCTTTTTTCCATTGGATACTCTTTTATGCTTTGTCAAAGATTGGTTGTCCATACATCTGTGGGTCTAATTCTGGGTTCTGTATTCTATTCCATTGGTCTACGTGTCTGTTTTTGTACCAATACCATACTGATGATTACAGCTTTGTAGTAGAGGCTAAAGTCTGGGATTGTGATGCCTCCTGCTTTGGTTTTCTTTTTCAACTTTACTTTGGCTATTCAGGGTCTTTTGTGGATCCATATAAATTTTAGGATTGTTTGTTCTAGCTTTGAGAAGAATGCCAGTGCAATTTTTATTGGGATTGCATCGCATGTGTAGATTTATTTGGGTAGTATTGACATTTTAACAATATTTATTCTTGCAATCCACGAGCATGGAATGTTTTTCCATTTCCTTGTCTTCTTCAATTTATTTCATCAGCCTTATATAGTTTTTAGCATACATGTATTTTATATCTTTGGTTGGGTTTATTCCTAGGTATTTTATGGTTCTTGGAGCAACTGTAAATGGGATCAATTTCTTGATTTCTCTTTCTGTTGCTTCATTATTAGTGTATAGAAATGCAACCAATTTCTGTGCATTAATTTTGTATTCTGTGACTTTGCTGAAGTAGTGTATCAGTTCTAGCAGCTTTTTGGTGGAGTCTTTTGGGTTTTCCATGTAGAGTTACCATGTCATACGTGAAAAGTGAAAGTTTGACTTCTTTACCAACTTGGATGCCTTTTATTTCATTTTGTTGTCTGATTGCTGAGGCTAGGAGGCTAACATAACACCACTGTGTTAAACAACAGTGGTGAGAGTGGACATCCCTGTCGTGTTCCTGATCTCAGGAGGAAAGCTCTCAGTTTTTCCCCATTGAAGATGCTATTAGCTATGGGCTTTTCATTTTTTTACTCTTTTAGTTAACACAAAATAGAAGCCAACATCAGTCTTGTTTCAATTGTCATAGAGATAATTTAAATATATATATTTATGACCTGCTCAATTTCATTCACATATCTTGTTTCATCTAAAGTCATCAAAGTGATTACCTTTTAAAATTAGCAACTTTTAATGTATGTATAGAAAAAATATTTCCTGCTTTTAGCCTGATTCATTCTAAATTAAGAAGTATGAAATCACCTTTATTTTCCTTTCTATAAATAAATCCCCTAAAAATGTGAAGACTATTAGACCTATGTTCTAATTTTCTTTTCCCACCTAATCTGCAATTTCTCTTTAAGCTGTTTAGCCTTCTTCTTTTAACCAGTACTACAGAGCAAACCATGTAAAAAGCAATTGAGAATTAACTTGAGATTATCAGGCTAATTCAGCTATCACAGTGTGCAATGCTTTGTGAGAAGAATATCACTGCTGGAGAATAAATGTGAGCACATTTTCTAAGATTTCATCAGGTATCTACATCTAAATTCATGGGCCAGGTTTTTGTTTGGTGTTTGCCTGAGCTTCTTAAGGCTTTTGTCCCATTGAGGAGCAATCCTGTCTAATTACTATACAAGATTTGTCCAACACCTAAGAATACATAGTTTCCTTCTTTATTAGCTTCTCCCAGCAAAACAGAACCATGACACAGAATCTGAACTCAACCCAATTAGGAAACTTTTAAGTTGGAATAAAAGGAAGAAGCTCCATGCATACCTTATAAAACCTGCATTCCAGAAATAGATCTGAAACATCCAGGTGGGCCAGAGCCAGCAAGTTCACTTTCCTGTCACCAAGTCATCACTAATAGGAGAAAGGATGCCTCTGCAAATACCTAGAATATTTCCTTAACTGCCAAGAGAAAATCACAGTTCCCTCAAGGAAGCCAACCCTTCCAATCTCAGAGGTTTAATGGGTACTCCTAATCTTCTCCCTGGCACAACACATATAAGGAAGCAAGTCAGCAACTCACTAACCTAGTTCTATTTAATGAACTATTGGTCTTTGTGTTTCCTCTCTAGTACTCTTACATTCTACTTTCAGTACAGAAGCCACAGTAAACCTTTAAAAATATGTTAGATCATATCTGTCTTCTCTCAAAGCCCTGTCTTGGCTTCCCATTTCATGCCAAGCAACAATGGCTTATAAGGCCTTTATGATCTGCCCACCCCCCATGATCTCTGACATCTCCTCCTCTCCCCTCACCAACTGCTCCAAGAACACTGGCCTCCTTGCTGTTCTTCAAATAGAAGAGGCCACTTAGAAGCCCATTCAAAGCTTTTATACTTGCTGATCCCTCTATATGGAAGACTGTTCTTCCTCTAGACACTCATGGCTAACTTATAGACATCTTTCAGGTGTTTTGCTCAAATATGACCTTCTCAATGAGTGCCCCCCCCCACACACACACACAATCCCCCTTCCTGCCTTATTTCTCCTCAGATCATTTATTATCTTCCAACATAGTAAACATTTTTATTGTCTACCTTCATTATAATATAAGCTCAATTACAACAGAGATTTTTGTCTGTCTATATACTTTTGTATCGTCATTCTCTAACTCATAATAGTACTCGTAAATGTTCATTAAAAGAATTAACACTCAAAAAAAATTAGTGCGCACAATAGTCTTAACACTGTGTAGACTATGTGATTTTAGCACCAAAACAACCACTGACAGTCTTTGTACCAGTGACAGAATTTAAGATTAGGGGCCTCCTCTGAAAATAAAGATTCTTTATCTGTAACTTCACAAGAATTCAAATCACTATTTTTTTTTTATTCATTCTACTTGCATACCCTATACCCTAGGCTGCAGCCACTATCAATTAGTTTTTGTGGTTGCATTTTGTTGTTTTTCTTAAAAAAAAAAAAAAGACAATTTGAAACTGATTATTCTATACTTTGAATTCAGATTAGCTCCACCATCCTCCATTAATTCCTAAACACAAATTGCCGAACCTGGATCCACTGACTTTCCAAGAGTTAAAAAAAAGATGCAGCCATTAGACCTAAAAATAAAATCAAGCCCATTTCTCATTCTGCTACTATTTGAGAAAACCTTGAGTTCCCTAATTTAAGATACATTTAACAACAAAACAAGTTGTTCTTAATTTCCATACTATGCTTGTTGAAAGCTAGCAGTTAGACATTTTGTTTCCTAGTTTCTCCTTTGAATTTATTCATTATTAAAACAAGTAGAAATTTTTAAAAATCGATCATAATGTAAGGGTGCCTCATCTTCCCCTCAAAATCTCTGCAACAAAGACAATACTAATTTCTTCCACCCCTCCCTATTAAGTATTGTTTTCTTGAGAAAAATCCCATCTTAGACGGAACAGAAAGCAATACTGAGATACACTGTAGTTCAACCCCTAACAATCATTTAAGTACACACTAAGTACATATGCTACCATTTATTTACAATGATTATAATTGTACAATATGTTAGGGCATTTAACGGAAGGAAATCTGAGCTTTCAGAGAGATGAAGTTGCTCATGGTTGTGTAACTACCAGGATCCAATTCTATACCTGCAGACATGGCTATGTTCTTCCCACTTCACTGTGCCGCTTCCGCACGAGTGCCAAGTCCACTCCTGACATAACCTCCTTAACTGAAACTTATGGCCTCATAATCCCTCATGTTATTAAGGAAATGAATCATTTGTACTTGAAAACATTTACCAACCCTTAGTGAACAGATTACATAACACTCTTCACATTTAATTATTTACTAAGCAGCTAAATTACTATTTTAATCTAATGTAAAAACAAGTCTGAAGTTGTTAGTCTAAATGAGAAATCACTATATCCATGTTAGTGACTCCCACTCCTCAAAAATTAATACTCCATTCATATCGTAGTTTATAGTATGATGTTTACCAGAACTTAGTTTAATTTTATCATATAACCTGGAAGGCATAGATACTTATGGAATTTAAATCAGGCCTTTTAAAACAGAAAAGTAAACCACATTTTACAATATTAGAATTCAGTGAGCAGCAAACCTACTCCAACTCTTTCTACTGTAGCCTTCTAAATTTAGCTCCACACGAGATAAATCATTAAGATTCAAAAGTAATCAGATAGTCCTAAATTTAAATGAAACAACATTAGAGCCCAGGAAAAATTATAAAAATTTACTTCTAAGTTAACACCAAAAAGTTACATCAGATAGCAGCACTTTCACTCAATCATTTTTCATTTACTTGTCAAAATGCACCAAAAAAAAGAAAATCTCAGAATGAGAAAGGAAGTTGCAAGAGCACTGGAAGTTGGTAATGTTGGTAAATAATCTTTCAGGTAAAAAAAAAAAAATAAAGTATTTAATTCCAGGAAATATAGGTGGGATCCTAAGTCAAATCTAAAGGGCCAAACTAATGGTAAATTTCACCAAAGCCATTTCTTATATCAACTTCAATGCTGGGGGGAAGAGGATGAGAGAGAATGGGAACAGGAAAAAAATATGTGAAGAAAGGATAGAAAATTTCCAAATAAAGAAAACTATAAACCTACAGATCCAATAATTCCAACTAACTCCAAGCACAAAAGAAAAATGAAGAAAACTACACCACAGCACATTATCAAATTGACCTATATTAGTGATACAAAGGAAGTCTTAAATACAGCCAAGGATGTGAGGAGAAAATACATTAAGTAGAAAGGAACAAATATCATCATGATAGCAATATCTCATCAGAAACACTGCAAATGAGAAAACACTGTCACATGTTTAAGTGCTGAAAGAAAAAAAAACTGTCAACCTAGTTTTCTATATCCAGTAAAGGTATCTTTCAAATAGGAAAGTAAAATGAAGAATTTTTCAGTCATTAAAAAAGCTGAAAGAATTCATCACCAACAGACCCACACTACCAAAAATGTTAAAGAAAGTAGGCAAAAGAAGGCATTTTCTTCAAGCAGAAGAAAAATGATAACAGATGAAATATGGGTTTATACAAAGCCATGAAGAACACTGGAAATGGTAATTACATGGACAAACATACAACTTCTTTCTTATGATTTATATCTCCTTAAACTGTGATTAAACAAAACTAATAATGCAATGTGGAGTTTATAAAATGTGTATGAGTAAAATGTATGAAAATAATATGTTAAGGAAATTGAAGTATCCAACTTGAAAATCCTTATGCTATATCTGAGGTGGTGTAATATCACTTGAAAGTAAACTGATATGTTTAAAGATGTAACTATAGACCATAAAGAAACCACTAAATTATCAAAACTAAGAGTTATACCTAATAAGCCAACAAAGGAGATAAAATGGAATCAATCCAAAAAGAAGGCAGAAAGAAAGAAAAAACAGAAGAATAGATGGGACATGTAGAAAACAAATAACAAGATGACAACCCTATTAAATGTACAGGGTCTGATGATCCCAATTAAAAATCAAAGGTGTCAGATTAAAAAGAAAAACACAAAAGTAATCCCCAACTACATGCTGCCTGTAACAATGTATGTTAAATATAAATACACTATTAACCTAAATGAATGTTTATGTTTTCCTACCCCAGAAACTATGACATATGTATATTCCCATCAGGATAACTACATGATTACAATGGTGTACACAAAGCATGTACAAATGGTTCCTGAAGACTTTTTTCAGCAAATGAAAGGCATGTAACAAGCAATAAAAGTGATGTTCTATTACATTTGAAAAATCTTGAGGATAAAGGTGTATATTCAATGACTCACATATTACTTGTTTTTCATGTATGACATGGAAAAGAATGTGTTAATCATCAGGAGGGACGTTAAAAAAAAAAAAAAAAAACTTAGAATTATACGGGTGTTCAACTCCTACAGTTTAACCAGGTCTTTCCCAGTTTTATTCTCAGATACTGAAAACACCACAGTCCTGGGGAAATGGGGTAGTTGGCCACCAAGACACTTTATTGATTAGAGTTGTGACAAAGATAGTTTTAACTAAGGGCCAACTGAAAAGTCATTTATCATTCTGACTTTAATGTCAGGTCTAAAATCAGAATATATTTGTATGACTTGACATAGCACATTATTATAGACTAAGTGTAGGGTCTACTCCTAAGCTCCAACATAAGAAGTTGATGCTATACGGTCTCAGCCAAATATCTCAGAATTTCGAATTCTCTACATGCAATGCCAAATAAGTGACTCTTGCTGGTTTTGTTTAAAAAAAAACTTTACAGTAAGTTTAATTTTCCTTGATAGTTAATTCTTTAATCTAAAATATAAAAACTGGAAACTGATTAATCGCAATATTAGGCTATAAATAAGTCTTCATTGGAGTCGTTTCTGAGATCTCTTGGCACTATTTAAAGGAAAGTTATCTACTGCAAAAGGTTAATCAACTCAAACTCAACAAAAGGTCTGACTTTAATTGAAAGTCCAAATGTCAAAATCTGAGACAAGCTTTAAATAGAGCCAAACAATTTTAACATGTGTGATGCTAAAAATTCTCTTGATTAAATTTCCATCCCTCAAATCCTTACCAGGATGACAGTACATATTTTGGGAGAATGACAGAAGACACTTGCTAAAATGACAGTACACATTTTGATGATAATTTCAAAAATGTACATGAGAGATACTGGTCTACACTTTTATTATCTTGTAATGTCTTTGTCTGGCTTTAGTATCAGGGTAATAGGGGCCCCTGAAAAACTAGTTAGGGAGTGTTTTGTCTTCCATTTTCTGTGGAGGAATTTATGTAGAATTGATTTTGTTTTCAGCTTTAGTGTTTTGAAGAATCCACCAGTGAAACTAAGTGTGGAATTTTCAATATTACAATGTTTTTAACTATGAATTCATTTTCTTTAATGAATAACTACTTAGGTTATCTATTTCTTCTTAAAAGCACTTCTGTAGTTTGTGTCTTTGAAGAAATCTGTCAATTTCATCAATATTGTCAAATTTATAGGCATGAAACTGTTGATAATATTCCCTTGTCTTTTCAATATTTGAAAGACCTATACTGGTGTTCCTCTTTAATCCTTTTCTGCCTTTTCTTAATCACTCTTTTTTTTATTGGTCTTTCTAAAGACCAACTTTAATTTTTATTGATTTTCTCTATTGTTTCTCTGATTCAATTTTATTTCTGATCTTACATTACTTTCTTCTATCTGCTTTGGGTTTTATTTTCTCATTTTTTCTAGGAGCAGGTCTTTTTTTTTTTTAATGTTTTTATTTTTTTATTTTTGAGACAGAGAGAGGCAAAGCATGAGCAGGGGAGGGGCAGAGAGAGAGGGAGACACAGAATCCGAAGCAGGCTCCAGGCTCTGCGCTGTCAGCACAGAGCCCGACGCGGGACTCGAACCCACGGACTGTGAGATCATGACCTGAGCCAAAGCCGGACGCCCAACCGACTGAGCCACCCAGGCGCCCCTAGGAGTAGATCTTAAATCACTGATTTGAGACCTTTCCCCTTTTCTAATATAAATATTTAATGCTAAAGATTTCCCTCTGAAAACTGCTTCAGTTGCAACCTAAGCATTTTGATACACTGTACTTTTGTTTTCACTTAAGTGAAAATATTTTTAAATATTCCACATAATTTTTAATTATAGTTTGTATTTTTATTTTGAAGATTTTCCAGGTGTCTATTATTCATTACTAGTTTAGTTTCATTGTAGTCAAAGAACAAATTTAGTATGATTTTAATTCTTATAAATACTAAGCTTGTCCTATGGACCAGAATAGAATCTGTCTTGGTAAATATCCTATGTGCACTCCAGAAGAACATGTACTCTGCTCTTACTGCATGAATTACTCTATGAATATCATCTAGGTCAAAGCGGTTGATTGTATTCTCAACTCTTCTATATCCTTACTAATACTGGAATACTGAAATATCCTATTATAATTATTGGATTTATTTCTCCTTTCTAGTTTTGTTGGGTTTTTTCCTTCATTTATTATGAAGCTCTCTCACTAAGAACATAAACATTTAGGACTGTAAGCAGAAAATTAATAGCATTTCAAAGACCTGAACAACATGGTTCACCAACTTGTCTTAGTTGACATTTATAGAATGAAGCTGCCCACTATTTGCACTTCTCATCAAAAAAATAAGTATAAGGAGACATATACAAAAATATTCATTGCATCACTAATTATAATAGGAAAAATAAGAACTAATTTTCCCAGAAGTAGAGAAATCAGATACACAAACTAATTCACTCATATGAGATAACTGCTTCTTGTCCGGAGGAGATAAATATTATAGTAGGAACTATGCTAATGGCAAAGGCGTAAGAGATTGTGGTTTTTACATAGCGGGGATATAGGCTGTTTTTGTATAACTGAGTTTTGGACATGATGATAGGCAGAAGTAGGATAAATATTGCAGTGAGTATAAATGAGGTAAATAGGTTTATTACTTTTATTTGGAGTTGCACCGATTTTTTGGTTCCACACTATAAAGTAGCTGAAATGAATAAATCATATCTTCATGTATCAGTCAAATCTGAGAAACAAAATGTTGAATGTATGAAGAAAGTTGCAAAAGGATACATACATTATGATGAAGTTCAGCTTCACAAAGTCTATCAAATGAATTGTTTCTTAACAAAAAGGAAGCACACAATATAATCATGCATACCAAAAATATATTTGATAAAATTCAAAGGGCTCTTTTAATAAAATTACTATGTAAAAGAGGAATATAAAATAGTTAATACAATGTGAAAAATATGTATTTCAAACCCTAGAGCAGCCAACTAAAAAAAAGCAAACAGAGATATATAACTAATTAAACATAGATAATAGTGGAAGTAAATTGTATTCATAGTGAATACTGAATTAATCCAAGAGAAGATAGAAGGGGAAAAAGGAACAAAGAAGAAATAAGTGAAAAATTAGTAAAATGGTAGCTTTTAAATCCTGCCATATAAAAAAAATACATTACGTATAAATGGTTTAAAAACCAATTAAAAGACATAGATTGAAGGACTGAAGGAAAATTATTAAGATCAAACTATATTTTGTCTACCAGAAATGAACTTTAACTATAAAAACAGAGAATTTACAAGTAAAAGGACAGTAAAAGATATTCCAGGAAATGCTAATCAAAAGAAATGAATCACTTTTAGAAGACAAATTAAACCTTCTATAAATGAACACTAACAGGTGTAAAAGAGATATTACATTATTCTAATAAGGATAATTCATCAAGAGGATATAACAATCTTTAATGTGTACGTACCAAAGAACAGAGCTTCAAAAAAATTAAAAAGAGAAAAAAGCATAAAGCAAAAAAAGAATAGAAAAATTCACAACTACAGTTGGAAACTTCAACAGTTCTAATAATGAATAAAGATAGGAAATAAAACATCAGTTAAGGATACAGGATACCTAACCTAGTTGATATTTATAACATATTCTACCCAACAACAGAATACATAGTCTCTTTAAGCACACATGGAACATTGACCAAGATAAAACATATTCTAGCCAATACATTTTTAAAAATTTAAATCATCAAAGTGGGTTTTCTGGTCACAAAAAATTAAGCTATAAATCCACAATAGTAAGATATCTGGAAAAAATCCAAATACGTGGAAATTAAAAATATATTTCCACATAACCAGGGGCCAAATAGGAAATCACAAGAAAATATGATTCAGAAAATATGCTGAATTAGGGGCACCTGGGTGGCTCAGTCAGTTGAACATCCATTCAGTTCAGGTCATGATCTCATGGTTCATGAGTTTGAGCCCCATGTCTGGCTCTGTGCTGAAAAAAAAATTTTTTTAATATTTTTTAACGTTTATTTTTGAGAGAGACAGAGCATGAGCAGGGGAGGGGCAGAGAGATAGGGAGACACAGAATCTGAAGCAGGCTCCAGGCTCCGAGCTGTCAGCACACAGCCAGAGTTGTGACTTGAACTCAGCCAACTGTGAGATCATGACCTGAGTTGAAGTCAGATGCTTAACCAACTGAACGACCCAGGCGCTCCTAAAAAAATTGTTAATGAAAATATGAATTAAATGAAATAAAACACAATGGAACAGAATGTGTGGGGCATAGACAAAGCAGGGCTTAGAAGATAATACATAGCTCATATAAAAAAAGAAGAGGTTTCAAATCAATTACCTGAATATTTACACTAAAAACTAGAAAAATAAAAAAGCAGAAGAAAGAAAATAAGAAATCAATAAATTTGAAAAACAAACAATGGAGAAAATCCAAGAAACTGAGAGCCAATTGTTTGAAAAGATCAATAAAGTTGAAAATCACCCAAATAAAAACAAATACAAATTATCAATATTGGGAAATTATAGCTGCATTCATCAAAATGAATGAACTTCTGTAATATATTATCCAATGAAAAAAGTCATTTATATAAAAACTGAAAAATGAAAATTTAAATAGCATAAATTTGAGTCAGATACAAATGTAGACAAGCACTGGAATATTAATGACGAAAATCAGAAATATAGTTACATTAACAGGAAGAGAATGATGTATTAGGATGGGTCTTTTTTTCTTTATTGTTATTAGTGAAAACAAAAAAACTACCAACCTGTTTTCTAAATATTTAAACAATAAATCTGATTTTTAAAGTCATGAAATTCCTTAATAAGAACTAGCAACATTCAAACTGTCAAAATACATTCATAATTAAGCAAAGACTAAGAGAAGTTTTTTTTTCTTCTCCAGACACAAGCTTCTGCTACAAATAGTCTGACAAAACAGCCCAGACCTTACAAGATGCTTCCTTTTCTTACAGAGAGAGATACTACATAGTAACAATACACCACTGAAATAAACCATAAATATTGAAACCTCTAAGCTGGATGAGAGATTCAGTGCTGGCAATATTCTTTATTTAGAATCTCTTCTTAAAGGGGTATATTTTTATTTTCCCCCAGCTCAACCCACCCACTCAATAAGAAAAACAGGGAGATCAAATGTTTGAATGATAAAGACTGAACTTTAAGTTTTATATTAGCCATAAAACTATAAATCAAAAAAGAAACATTCAAATGTTCAGTATGGCTTGCTTTTTATAAGTATTTGTTTTTCAAAGGAATCTGAGATGTAAGCTCAGCATGTTCATTTCCCCACAACTACGAAAATGTATCCTAGTAAAGAGGCTGATCCTAAGCTTCACAAAAAAAATTCTAGGTAAATTTTTATCAAAAGACACTTTTTCAGCAAAGAATACAAAGAGAAGTTTGTGCAGAACTGCCCTTAATCTTCTGAGAAGTGACATCAGCAACTAGAAAAAAGTCGAAGCAAAGAGCAAAACTGGTAAGATATGAAAACTTTTTTTTGTTAACAAATGTTCTGGTATTTGAAGGAATAAACATGACAGTATGAAAAGAGTAAATGTAATTTAAATCAATGCCAATTTATTGGGGCCATTTTTTCTCTGAAAGTGTATTGGTTATCCCAAGAAAGAGGTAAGCAATGGCATGTGCTAACAATCCAATAGTGTGGTCTATGTGAAACACTCCATGACATGATAGCATCTATGTGTGAATAGGGACATGAACAAGTAATAATATCATCGGACAGAGGATTCCTCTAGCCATGTTGCTACTACTTCTATTTCATCAAGGGTATGAAATCTTTCAAATCACAAACATAGACACTATAGCAGCCCAAAGGATAATCCAACATTGTGGCTACGATGGGCAGTTTAAAGAGTAGTTTCCTGAACAATGCATGTCTGGGGGGATTTTATGGGCAGGGAAGAAACTGAAGGGAGTTTACCAATGATTCATGTATACATCAACTGAGAACCTCTATCAGAATACCTCTAATTATCTTAATAATCTTCATTACCACATTTAATTTCGTAGGCCACAGTCCCATAAAATTCAAGTCCATTTACTTAATACAAAGTTTAGAAATGTCTTGAGCAATGAAGCCAGTAGGCTTCACTTCGTTTACAACTTGTATTTTCATATAACTTATGTGAAGGAAAATATCTGCAGAACTTGTGCCCTGTAGTGTCCTTTCAGCAGTCTCATGATCATTTATGAAAATAATCCCCAACCTTCATCATGAGATGCAGGAAAACCCTAATGGGCTGTGCCTGGCCAAGATGGGAAGATGACCAGCAGGACAGAGGGGGACACTGATGTTTCGCATTGGTGTGCCTCTGGCCAAAGTCCAGAAGGAGAAGAGACACATGCTGCAGCAATCACTAGTGTTGACACAGGCATGAAACATCATTTATAAGAAACAAGCTCAAAAATGAATCGTGCAAATAGTCCCTCAAAGACTACCTAAACATCAGGCAAAGGAACAAATAACTGAAACTAAGAGTAAAATAAAGACTTTTATGATTTCACCATAGAGCAATCAACTATTTTCTTACTAATTTCAAGACTACACGTTCTTTCTTGGTGAAAACATAAATCCATATGGCATAGTGGGTTTGATGAATTACCAGAACCAAGATCTAATCCCATACATGAAGTTATAAACATAATTTTAAAAGGGAACAACACTAATTTAGCCATTTATTTTTGTCATTTGTCATCTTAACTGGCTGCTTTTTCTCACCATGACAACATCAGGACTTTGACAAACTGAACTGATAATATCTTGAGCTCTCATCTATTATTTGGTGTGGGAGCATTGTTTTAAAAGAATATAGGCTATCTTAAAATAAGGCATACTTAAAATAAGTAAGCTCACTTATAACCTAGCAAAAGTGCTGTGGCCCAGCAGTTTACCGAAGCACCTGAACATAACTGAGAGTCTCCACCAATAAGGCAAAATTCCAAATATGAAGTTACCAGAAAATTATCAGAAAGGCTGTTTTTCTTTTACTGCACATTTAGTTGACTAATCAGTTCTGTATCTCCATATGAAACCAGAGGATTTATAATAAAAAAGCTGGTAACACTCTTAAACCCTTGATGAAGAATATCTAGCTTTACCCCACACACAACCAAAAATACTCAAGAAATAGGACTATTTAAATTGTGGCCCCTGCATAGCTCCATCTTCCTCAGCAATGTCCTGCTCCAAAGATGAAGATTTCATTTCCCTGATTGACTATAAACATTCCATAACTGTATGATTCCCCCATTACAGTCTACAAATTAATCACTGTGTAAACAGCTAGACCTCTTCCCTTCCCTATGAAGAGGCAGGCATACAGAGGGCAGTTTTTCATGTATCTTTATAGCTGCCAAATTTTAAGACATGGGTGTAACGGTATTTCCACTGCAGTCTGAAAGCTAATTTTAGGTGTGTATATGTGTGCAATTATTTCTCATCATGCATAGACACAAAAATGGAAAAACTAAACTCAATCTACTATATGGAGGGGGGGGGCTGTGCTCTGCAGATCCATGGCACAAATTTCTACAGATTTCTGGGCACACATGGTGCACAGCTGTTGACTAAATCTGGCCCTTGGGGCCCAAGATGAAAGAAAACACAATTAGAGATGAAATAAGCAGGTGTTTTCCTTTGTTTGTTTGCTTTTGTTATTTGAGTGGGAAGAGCAAGGTAACTTCCTATAAGGCAAAGTACACAAAAGAATTTCAAACTCTCCATCTAATTGCTTTGTCTCTTAATGACAAAGTGACTTTCCGGAAATAAATTCACCTCCAAGCCCATGGAGTACAAGGATTAAAAAAACAATGTCTTTGTTGGTCTGAGCTAAAATTAAAATACATTTGTGACACTAAATCCTACTCTGTCCTATTCCTTAAATATTAAGGGGGCATCAATGCAGAAGTTACTCTAGCCCACCTTTTATTACAGATAACTAATTTTCTCGTCTCCCCAATCAGAAACAAACATCTTGAGGTCAGGAATGATATTCATTTGCGTCCCAAACACAGATCTTGCATAAATATTTATGGAATGATTTGCATCCAGCAGACACACCAAAATATCTGCAGAATGAATCAATTCAGAGTCCCAGAGGAAAATGACACGGGAACAAGATCTTTTATAGAGTCAGGATATTTGAGACAAGTGTAGTGTATTTACACAAGTAACAAATCTCGCTGGCTAGCAGTAATTTAGGAAAGGAAACAAGGTGGACATTTAAAATAAAATCCTCATGTTTCCAAACTAGAAAGGTAACACGAGGATTTTTTTTTATCTTCCTCCAAATTATCCCAAATATATTGCTGTTATAGAATATAGTTTTGAAAACACTGGGGGTCCTAATAAACACATAAAATAAAGTTATACTATGTGTTTTTGTGTCTGTGTGTATATCATCTATATGTACAGTGGGCTGATAGCTTAAAGGCTATCAGTGTGATGCTGAGAAAGTTTTAGGCAGAAAATGTGAAAAAAAAATAATCCTGTGCCTGAGTTCTTAGGAGGCAGCCAGTGATTGAGCACATGCAAATATAGGCATAAAAATATTTTAAATAAATTTTCTCTCCTACATATACAAAATGTATATGTATATATACATACATATATATTTGTGTGTACATAAAGAGCATTGAAATGGTCATTAGAAAAACAATTAGACATCTTTACTTTTTTATTTTTTTATGCCTATTTTTGAGAGAGAGAGAGACAGAGCATGAAGGGGGAGGGGCAGAGAGAGAGAGAGAGGGAGGCACAGAATCCAAAGCAGGCTCCAGGCTCTGAGCTGTCAGAACAGAGCCAGATGCAGGGTTTGAACTCATTTATGAGATTATAACCTGAGCCGGAAGTCTGACGCTTAACGGACTGAGCCACCCAGGCGCCCCTCCCTTACTCTTTATTTTTAATAATGACATAAAACCCTCTACATACCATTGCCCCTGCAATATTTTTAGTATTTAGGGCCTCTAAAGTCTTGTAGCTGGAGACAGACCCTCTTTAACCAGAAAGGTAGTAGTCCAAGGAGGAGAGTCCCAAGGAAAAATAATTTTAGGGACAAGATTAGGAACAATCTAATTCCTACCATACCTCCATACCCAAGATTTTTCTTTCAAGTTTAAGTTTATTTTTTTAGTATTTTTTGAGAGCATGTACATTCACAAACAAGTAGGGGAAGGGCAGAGACAGAGAGAGGGAGACAGAGGATCTGAAGCAGGCTCTTCACTGACAGCAGAGAGTCTGTCTGAACGGGGGGGGGGGGGGGGGGGCTGGAACTCACAAACCATGAGATCTTGAGCTGAAGTAGGATGCTTAATCGACTGAGGCACCCTTAAGTTTGAGAGAGAGACAGAGCCCGTGAGCACTGGAAGGGTACAGAGAGAGCAAGAGAGAATCCCAAGCAGGCTCCACACTGTCAGCACAAAGCCTGATTCAGGGATCCATCTCATGGGCCATGAAATCATGACCTGAGCCCAAATCAAGGGTCAGACACTTAATTGACTAAGCCACCCAGGTGCCCCTCAAGTTTTAAGTTCTGGAATTTGTTTTACTAAAAATGGAGTCACTGCCTTTAAAAAGCCCTATTAGGTAAAAATCATGAAAAACATTTGGGTATTTATATACACACACACACACCTTGCATGCGCATACATATATATATATGTATGTATGTGTGTGTGTGTGTGTGTGTCTATATATATAGTTTATTTTTAGAGAGAGCACGAGCAGGGGAGGGGCAAAGAGAGAGGGGGACAGAGGACCCAAAACAGGCTCTGCACTGACAGCAGCAAGCCCTACGTGGGGCTCGAACTCACAAACTGTGAGATCATGGCCTGAGCCAAAGTCGGATGCTCAACCGAGCCACCCAGGTTCCCTGGGTTTTATATTTTTTAAGAGAAGTTTGTACAGTATTTCCCCAAGTTAGGAAAAATTATGAAATATTTCTATACGACAATAGACCTTTAGATCTCCATAGAAAAAATTATAATTTTATAAGCCCTGCTTTAACGTAGGTTTAAAGATTTTTGTGTTGGGGCTCAGTCGGTTAAGCATCCGACTTTGGCTCAGGTCATGATCTCGCGGTCCGTGAGTTCGAGCCCCACGTCGGGCTCTGTGCTGACAGCTCAGAGCCTAGAACCTGTTTCAGATTCTGTGACTCCCTCTCTCTGACCCTTCCCCGTTCATGCTCTGTCTCCCTCTGTCTCAAAAATAAATAAACGTTAAAAAAAAAAAAAGATTTTTGTGAATTTATGAACACAAATATTCTAAGTCCACAAAATAAAAATTTCACACAAATTTTATCTAAAATTTATTTTTAAAAAATACCCATTTCTCCCCATGTCTCTCAAGTTGACTGCTATTCTACACCTCTGATCCTAAAATTTCCTGACACATCATCTTCTGAATTACAAAGCTCAAAATTAAAGAACACCTAACATTTGTATTAACAGCACCTTAACTTCAGAGTGTGACTGTCAATAGTCTTATATTATCTGAGTACAGGAAAATTATTCTTAGTCACTCAGTCTACCAGAAAGTGACCAGAATTCATCTAAGACACGATGCACTTATATCTAACCCTAGAGAGCATATCACTTCTAGAGTAAGGGAAGGAAAAGGCAGCCACGGTTATCTTAGAAAGGCTAGTTTACTAGTTTTCAAATTAAAAGATGACTGCCATAAAGTCTTATCTTGGTGTAAATTTCAGAATTATTTAATTAAGTAGCTTCAATAGATTGGTGGCTTGGGTAAACTAAGTGGAATCAGATCTCCCTGCTGGGCTGCATCTGTGGTATCCTTCCCCATCGGGTAATTGGAGGTTTGCTATTAAAGGTGCAAAGCTCTTGATCCAACTCAGAATGCTAACTACAGCCACTGTGTCCTGAAGACAATTTTGGAAACACCCAAGGCAGAAAGCAGCAGCCTATGATGTTCATGCATCAGGTGCTGACATCACTGAGACATGGGACATTGCTCTGATTTACTTCAACAAATCTTTGGAGTTTTAAGTGATTTCAAGAGACTTTAATCTCTTGCTGTAATTAGTGCTTTCCACAGACTTGACATATTATCTAACCATTATATCTCCAGCCTTAACAAATCTCACTGCCCTTTTACTTATTTGATAAAGGGCCTCCTTGTTTCCAGAGTTGGTGATTTCCACTCCTAATGTATATGCAGGTAACATTAAAAAACATATAAAATCCCCACTTTAGGCTTAAAATATGTAGAAGTTCTTTGTTCTCAGAATTCTGCACTCTCAGCAGTTCTTGAATCTTCTCAATATTAAGGGAACAGTACACAAGTAAGGAAAGTCAAAAGTTATTTCTATTTTATATTCTCGTTTTCACACTAGCTAAAAACACCACAGTTTCTGGAGAAATTATCCATATCCATATGAGACCTGGAAGACATTTTCAAGTTGGTTTCTATCTTCTGATGGCTACTGTCTTTTCCCAAAACAATTTCTTAGAAGACTAATGGATTTAAATGCTAAATACAAGAGAACAAAAGACACATATCCAACCAGCTGCCTAAACCTTTTAGTTTTCACAGCTGCCATCAGAGAAAGAAGGGAAAATATGTAGACATAATGTATAAATAACATAATTGACTAAATTTTGTTAGCAGTAATAAAGGTCTAAAAAGGGATATGGTTACAGTATTTCTTAGGATATATCTAGACTTATCAGTAGATTGCTATAAACACATATAAACAGGTCAGCACTGAATTCCATATATATATATTTTTATTTGTTATATATATATATGTTATATATATATTTTATTTATGTTATATATATATATAACATATATATATAAACACATACACACATACATACAGTATTTTACTCCATGCCTTTATTCATGCTGTTGTTTTTACTTTGAATGCTCTTTCTTTTTAACTCTGAAAATTCTACTAAGTCCCTAAGGTCATTTCAAATGCCACTCATCAGTGAGACCATATCCCCAAATACCAAGGCCAAATAAATTATTTCCTCATCAGTGTTCCAAAAGCATTTTCGATACATTTCATTACAATTTATAATTAAATCTGCCACTTACACATCCCCCCACCACTGTCACCAGGGTCATAAAATATAGTGTTACATAAAGTAGATACTCATTTATAGCAAACTCAATTCTCAATAAGCCTGTAAGATCTCCTACACAGGAACAACCAGCAGTCAAATGGAGGAGCAAAATTCAATATGCCTTTTTAAAAGAGAATTACACAGCCATTAAAAATATGCTTACCAAAATTTGGTATATAATGATATAACGTTAGGTGAAAATAAGAACACTAAATAGCACAGAATTTTGATTTCAGTTTATGTATAAAATATATATTTTGAATTAAAAAAAACTAAAAGAAAATACACCAAAGTATTAACCATTAAGATCACAAAATGATCAAATATATTTAACTCCTCTCTGAAACTGAAATGACTAAATGCAAAAAGACCATGCCCCCACTTCATTCTTGAAGTAGGAAGGGGAATACATCCACACGCCAGAAATTTCTGTAAAACATCCTGTAAGACCAGAATGAGAAAAAGGCAAATTCTAAATTATGATATATGAAGTAAATTCATAACTTGGAGGTAAATAGATAGCACTGCTACCCCGAGCAGAATCTCCACTATCCATTCTAAATCATGGGGTGGCAGCGACTGCAGGGGAGAGTGGACTATGAAGTAGTGAGTAGGGAGCAAATCCTGCCAGCAGCTCCAAAGGCAGGCACCTACTCCCACAGATAGAAGGGTGGTCCTTGACACTCACACCCAGCCTACCCTTAGAAGAGTCAAGACTAAGGCAAGAGAAGCTTCCAGGGCACAAAATTTAAGCAAACACCCATTCTCAGGGTCTGCCCACCAGGCTGCTCACTTGCCTCACACTGGTCTCTAAGTGTCTAACCAGTTGGGCCACATTAAAAAATAAAACACTGAAAAGATGCCCATCAGCATAATGGGTGAGATTACTGCCAAGAGGCTACTGCCTACTCTTTTTCTCTACACCTTTAACAGTGGTTAGATCTCTAATCTAGATAAAATTTAAATAATTCTACTCTTTCTCACATAAATTACTTAACTTCCAACATTGAACAAATATACACTTCTCCCACTCCAAACACAACCATCAATAACAGAATGAACAACAGTAACTTCAAAAAAAAAAAAAAAGAGGCAGCCATATGAGAGAATTTTGTAATGTAAAAGAAAATGACCAATCTAAAGGAATTTAAACAAATCCATTTTTATGAAGATTTAGAGCAAAAATCATATTATTAAATCTTAATTCAGTATTCTCAGGCAAATTTTCAAACACTGCATCTATACAGAATACAGACAGATGTTAAAACACACTATAAATTTACAAAAAGTATGAATACTAGCACCAGAATAAACAAATATGGATAAAAATCCCAGAATATCAAGCAATAATTGGTTTTACAGGGACATTAAAAATTTCCGTATACCAACTTTAAAACCTCACTTTAAACAAAGTTCAAAGGTAATCAAATGTAAACAAAGCTAAAGGGGAAGAAACTAGAAAAATAAATTTTTAATATGATAAAAGTAAATATTCTTGCAACATAAAGAGTTCCTAGGGGCATCTGGGTGGCTCAGTTGGTTAAGCATTCAGTTCAGGTCATGATCTCATGGTGAGAGCAAGCCCCACACTGGCTCTGCACTGACAACATGGAGCCTGCTTGGTATTCTCTCTGCCCCTCCCCTGCTCATGCTCACTCTCTCCCAAAATGAATAAACTTTAAAACAAATTGTTTAAAAAGCTCCTAAAAAACAGAAGGCAAACATTCCAACAGAAAAAATACAGAATTCAACTCAACCAATATATATTAAGCCCACTGTATTCACTTGCTGGGGCTGCCATAATAAAGTACAGCACACGAGGTGCATAAACAACAGAAATTTATTTTCTCACAATTCTGGAGGCTAGATGTTCAAAACCAAGGTTTTGGCAGGACTGATTTCTTCTGAGGCCTCTCTCATTGACTTGTTGATGGCTGTCTTCTCCCAATTTCTTCACATAGACTTCCCTCTGTTTATGTCTGTGTCCAAATTTCCTCTTCTAAGGACACTAGATTAGAGCCCACCCTAATGACCTTGTTTTAACTTAATTACTAAAGAACTCTCCAAATACAGTCCCATTCTGATGTACTCAGAACTTCAGCACAGGAACAGGGGGAGGAAGAAGTGGGGAGAAGGAGGAGGGAAGACAGCCTGTAAAAAGTATCTACTATTTGCCATGCAACTTTCTAGGTACATCAATGTACAAAACAGACCACAATCCTTGCCCTATGGAGCTGACTTCTACAGAGATGTCCATGAGAGATGGACTATTAATAAGCAGTAAACGTAATGAGTTATATATTAGAAGGTGATAAGCACTATGGAAAAAAAACTAAAAGCAGTTTATAGAGGATCAAGGGTGCAAGGCAAGGTGTTGCAATTTTGAAACAGGATAGTTAAGGTAGGACTCATTGAGTAGGTAACATTTTAACAAAAATAGGCAAAAGAAATGAATGGTAAATCAGACATACTTAGAAATTTTAATTTCTCAATAAACATAGGAAAAATGTTCAACTGCAATAAAGCATCATTTATCATTTAGTGAAGTCAGACAAAAACATGTTAAAAATAAACGAAAAATTGGCCATGGTGTGGGATAAAAGGTTAACAGGAATATAAATGGGTATAATCAAAAAAGAGTAAAAAAAAATTAAAAGAAGAAAAAATATAAAAAAGTTCCCTACATTATATCATAACCAAAGGTGAATTTCAGATAGATCAAAGATCTAAATATTAAGGCAAAAATAAAAATGTAAAGTGTGGAAATTATTATAGAAGGAAACATTAATAAATACCTACATCAATTAATGATAAAGACTTTTTAAATAAAACTGAAAAAGCACAAATCGTACTACTGAGAAACGATGAAGAATTAGACCCTCTTCAACAAAGAACACCATCAACAGTATTAACTGACTGGGAGAAGAGAATTTTAACACTGAAAACCAATAATGGATTAATATCTAGAATATTTGGGAAATACTTATACACCAAGATCAGGAAGAGAATAAAAAAAGGAAAACTTATAGATGGCCAAAGAATAACAAACAATTATATGAAAAGCCAGAAAGGCTAACAAGTGAAGATATGCTTAAACTCTCTAGTTACCAGAGAAATGCAAATTCTAATAATGAGCTACCAATCTATACAATTAAATTTACAAAAAATTCAAAGGAGGCAAACACCAAGTGTTTGGTTGACAACACTATTCAAAGGACAGACCTCGTGTACTCCTGGTAGTCATTACCCCAAAACAATCTAGCAGTATCTATTTACGCTACAACCCAACAATTCCACATCTGATGATGCATTGCAGATAAATCCTTGTTCCCAGAGTTCCATGAAGAAAGAAATACATGGTCATTCCCTGCGGTGCACTTTAGACAGAGAAATGAAGGTGAGTATCCACTAGCAGGAAAATGGAGTAACATGCAGATGTGTAAAAAAATATATTACCCAATAGTAAAAACTAGATGTTCTTCAATTAACTATGACAAATTAGATGACACACACAGCAACATGGATTGATCCCAAAGGTACTGTCACGAGTGAAAAAATAATCTAAAGTACAGTATTATTTTTGTACTACGTTTGAAATATGTAATGTTTGTAATGTGTTTAAAAACACATACACCCAAAATGTCACTAGAAATATACAAAAATACATGCATTTGAGGACACATGTCAAACATATTAGGATGTGTACCTATCAGGAGAAAGGAATGGAAGTAGTAATAAAAAAAATCAAAGGGGACAAAAGCATGAAATCAAAGAGAAAGGCAAGGATCAATGAAATAAGTTATGAGTTGAGAAATAATATAAACTCTATTATTTTTGCCCAATGGCCACAAAAGAGGGAAAATGAAAACTATTCCCATACAAATTTCTGAAATTAATCTTAAGATTCAAATTTTTGGATCTCCAGGAAGATGGCGGCGTAGGAGGACGCTGGGCTCACCGCGCGTCCTGCTGATCACTTAGATTCCACCTACACCTGCCTAAATAACCCAGAAAACCGCCAGAGGATTAGCAGAACGGAGTCGCCAGAGCCAAGCACAGACGAGAGGCCCACGGAAGAGGGTAGGAAGGGCGGCGAGGCGGTGCATGCTCCACGGACTGGCGGGAGGGAGCCGGGGCGGAGGGGCGGCTCGCCGGCCAAGCAGAGCCCCTGAGTCTGGCTGGCAAAAGCGGAGGGGCCTGACAGACTGTGTTCCCACAGCAAGCGCGACTTAGCGTCTGGGAGGTCATAAGTTAACAGCTCTGCTCAGAAAGCGGGAAGGCTGGAGGACAAAGGGAGGGAGAGCTGCTGAGCCCCCAGACGACAGAGCTCAGTTTGGTGGGGAACAAAGGCGCTCGCCAGCGCCATCTCCCCCGCCCATCCCTCAGCCAAAATCCCAAAGAGAACCAGTTCCTGCCAGGGAACTTCCTCGCTCCGCGCAAACACCCAACTCTGTGCTTCTGCGGAGCCAAACCTCCGGCAGCGGATCTGACTCCCTCCCGCTGCCACAGGGCCCCTCCTGAAGTGGATCACCTAAGGAGAAGCGAGCTAAGCCTGCCCCTCCTGCCCCTGTGCACCTTGCCTACCCACCCCAGCTAATACGCCAGATCCCCAGCATCACAAGCCTGGCAGTGTGCAAGTAGCCCAGACGGGCCACGCCACCCCACAGTGAATCCCGCCCCTAGGAGAGGGGAAGAGAAGGCACACACCAGTTTGACTGTGGCCCCAGTGGTGGGCTGGGGGCAGACATCAGGTCGGACTGCGGCCCCGCCCACCAACTCCAGTTATACACCACAGCACAGGGGAAGTGCCCTGCAGGTCCTCACCACGCCAGGGACTATCCAAAATGACCAAGCGGAAGAATTCCCCTCAGAAGAATCTCCAGGAAATAAAAACAGCTAATGAACTGATCAAAAAGGATTTAAATAATATAACAGAAAGTGAATTTAGAATAATAGTCATAAAATTAATCGCCGGGCTTGAAAACAGTATACAGGACAGCAGAGAATCCCTTGCTACAGAGATCAAGGGACTAAGGAACAGTCATGAGGAGCTGAAAAACGCTTTAAATGAAATGCAAAACAAAATGGAAACCACCACAGCTCGGATTGAAGAGGCAGAGGAGAGAATAGGTGAACTAGAAGATAAAGTTATGGAAAAAGAGGAAGCTGAGAGAAAGAGAGATAAAAAAAATCCAGGAGTATGAGGGGAAAATTAGAGAACTAAGTGATACACTAAAAAGAAATAATATACGCATAATTGGTATCCCAGAGGAGGAAGAGAGAGGGAAAGGTGCTGAAGGGGTACTTGAAGAAATAATAGCTGAGAACTTCCCTGAACTGGGGAAGGAAAAAGGCATTGAAATCCAAGAGGCACAGAGAACTCCCTTCAGACGGAACTTGAATCGATCTTCTGCACGACATATCATAGTGAAACTGGCAAAATACAAGGATAAAGAGAAAATTCTGAAATCAGCAAGGGGTAAACGTGCCCTCACATATAAAGGGAGACCTATAAGACTCGTGACTGATCTCTCTTTTGAAACTTGGCAGGCCAGAAAGAACTGGCACGAGATTTTCAGTGTGCTAGACAGAAAAAATATGCAGCCGAGAATCCTTTATCCAGCAAGTCTGTCATTTAGAATAGAAGGAGAGATAAAGGTCTTCCCAAACAAACAAAAACTGAAGGAATTTGTCACCACTAAACCAGCCCTACAAGAGATCCTAAGGGGGACCCTGTGAGACAAAATACCAGAGACATCACTACAAGCATAAAACATACAGACATCACAATGACTCTAAACCCGTATCTTTCTATAATAACACTGAATGTAAATGGATTAAATGCGCCAACCAAAAGACATAGGGTATCAGAATGGATAAAAAAACAAGACCCATCTATTTGCTGTCTACAAGAGACTCATTTTTGACCTGAGGACACCTTTAGATTGAGAGTGAGGGGATGGAGAACTATTTATCATGCTACTGGAAGCCAAAAGAAAGCTGGAGTAGCCATACTTATATCAGAAAAACTAGACTTTAAATTAAAGGCTGTAACAAGAGATGAAGAAGGACATTATATAATAGTTACAGGGTCTATCCATCAGGAAGAGCTAACAATTATAAATGTCTATGCACCGAATACCGGAGCCCCCAAATATATAAAACAACTACTCATAAACATAAGCAACCTTATTGATAAGAATGTGGTAATTGCAGGGGACTTTAACACCCCACTTACAACAATGGATAGATCATCTAGACACACGATCAATAAAGAAACAAGGGCCCTGAATGAGACATTGGATCAGATGGACTTGACAGATATATTTAGAACTCTGCATCCCAAAGCAACAGAATATACTTTCTTCTCGAGTGCACATGGAACATTCTCCAAGATAGATCATATACTGGGTCACAAAACAGCCCTCCATAAGTTTACCAGAATTGAAATTATACCATGCATACTTTCAGACCACAATGCTATGAAGCTTGAAATCAACCACAGGAAAAAGTCTGGAAAACCTCCAAAAGCATGGAGGTTAAAGAACACCCTACTAACGAATGAGTGGGTCAACCAGGCAATTAGAGAAGAAATTAAAAAATATATGGAAACAAACGAAAATGAAAATACAACAATCCAAACGCTTTGGGACGCAGCGAAGGCAGTCCTGAGAGGAAAATACATTGCAATCCAGGCCTATCTCAAGAAACAAGAAAAATCCCAAATACAAAATCTAACAGCACACCTAAAGGAAATAGAAGCAGAACAGCAAAGACAGCCTAAACCCAGCAGAAGAAGAGAAATAATAAAGATCAGAGCAGAAATAAACAATATAGAGTCTAAAAAAACTGTAGAGCAGATCAACGAAACCAAGAGTTGGTTTTTTGAAAAAATAAACAAAATTGACAAACCTCTAGCCAGGCTTCTCAAAAAGAAAAGGGAGATGACCCAAATAGATAAAATCATGAATGAAAATGGAATTATTACAACCAATCCCTCAGAGATACAAACAATTATCAGGGAATACTATGAAAAATTATATGCCAACAAATTGGACAACCTGGAAGAAATGGACAAATTCCTGAACACCCACACTCTTCCAAAACTCAATCAGGAGGAAATAGAAAGCTTGAACAGACCCATAACCAGCGAAGAAATTGAATCGGTTATCAAAAATCTCCCAACAAATAAGAGTCCAGGACCAGATGGCTTCCCAGGGGAGTTCTACCAGACGTTTAAAGCAGAGATAATACCTATCCTTCTCAAGCTATTCCAAGAAATAGAAAGGGAAGGAAAACTTCCAGACTCATTCTATGAAGCCAGTATTACTTTGATTCCTAAACCAGACAGAGACCCAGTAAAAAAAGAGAACTACAGGCCAATATCCCTGATGAATATGGATGCAAAAATTCTCAATAAGATACTAGCAAATCGAATTCAATGGCATATAAAAAGAATTATCCACCATGATCAAGTGGGATCCATTCCTGGGATGCAGGGCTGGTTCAACATTCGCAAATCCATCAACGTGATACATCACATTAACAAAAAAAAAGAGAAGAACCATATGATCCTGTCAATCGATGCAGAAAAGGCCTTTGACAAAATCCAGCACCCTTTCTTAATAAAAACCCTTGAGAAAGTCGGGATAGAAGGAACATACTTAAAGATCATAAAAGCCATTTATGAAAAGCCCACAGCTAACATCATCCTCAACAGGGACAAACTGAGACCTTTTTCCCTGAGATCAGGAACACGACAGGGATGCCCACTCTCACCGCTGTTGTTTAACATAGTGCTGGAAGTTCTAGCATCAGCAATCAGACAACAAAAGGAAATCAAAGGCGTCAAAATTGGCAAAGATGAAGTCAAGCTTTCGCTTTTTGCAGATGACATATTATACATGGAAAATCCGATAGACTCCACCAAAAGTCTGCTAGAATTGATACATGAATTCAGCAAAGTCGCAGGATACAAAATCAATGTACAGAAATCAGTTGCATTCTTATACACTAACAATGAAGCAACAGAAAGACAAATAAAGAAACTGATCCCATTCACAATTGCACCAAGAAGCATAAAATACCTAGGAATAAATCTAACCAAAGATGTAAAGGATCTGTATGCTGAAAACTATAGAAAGCTTACGAAGGAAATTGAAGAAGATTTAAAGAAATGGAAAGACATTCCCTGCTCATGGATTGGAAAAATAAATATTGTCAAAATGTCAATACTACCCAAAGCTATCTACACATTCAATGCAATCCCAATCAAAATTGCACCAGCATTCTTCTCGAAACTAGAACAAGCAATCCTAAAATTCATATGGAACCACAAAAGGCCCCGAATAGCCAAAGGAATTTTGAAGAAGAAGACCAAAGCAGGAGGCATCACAATCCCAGACTTTAGCCTCTACTACAAAGCTGTCATCATCAAGACAGCATGGTATTGGCACAAAAACAGACACATAGACCAATGGAACAGAATAGAAACCCCAGAACTAGACCCACAAACGTATGGTCAACTCATCTTTGACAAAGCAGGAAAGAACATCCAATGGAAAAAAGACAGTCTCTTTAACAAATGGTGCTGGGAGAACTGGACAGCAACATGCAGAAGGTTGAAACTAGACCACTTTCTTACACCATTCACAAAAATAAACTCAAAATGGATAAAGGACCTGAATGTGAGACAGGAAACCATCAAAACCTTAGAGGAGAAAGCAGGAAAAGACCTCTCTGACCTCAGCCGTAGCAATCTCTTACTCGACACATCCCCAAAGGCAAGGGAATTAAAAGCAAAAGTGAATTACTGGGTCCTTATGAAGATAAAAAGCTTCTGCACAGCAAAGGAAACAACCAACAAAACTAAAAGGCAACCAACGGAATGGGAGAAGATATTTGCAAATGACATATCAGACAAAGGGCTAGTATCCAGAATCTATAAAGAGCTCACCAAACTCCACACCCGAAAAACAAATAACCCAGTGAAGAAATGGGCAGAAAACATGAATAGACACTTCTCTAAAGAAGACATCCGGATGGCCAACAGGCACATGAAAAGATGTTCAGCGTCGCTCCTTATCAGGGAAATACAAATCAAAACCACCCTCAGGTATCACCTCACGCCAGTCAGAGTGGCCAAAATGAACAAATCAGGAGACTATAGATGCTGGCGAGGATGTGGAGAAACGGGAACCCTCTTGCACTGTTGGTGGGAATGCAAATTGGTGCAGCCGCTCTGCAAAGCAGTGTGGAGGTTCCTCAGAAAATTAAAAATAGACCTACCCTATGACCCAGCAATAGCACTGCTAGGAATTTATCCAAGGGATACAGGAGTACTGATGCATAGGGGCACTTGTACCCCAATGTTCATAGCAGCACTCTCAACAATAGCCAAATTATGGAAAGAGCCTAAATGTCCATCAACTGATGAATGGATAAAGAAATTGTGGTTTATATACACAATGGAATACTACGTGGCAATGAGAAAAAATGAAATATGGCCTTTTGTAGCAACGTGGATGGAACTGGAGAGTGTGATGCTAAGTGAAATAAGCCATACAGAGAAAGACAGATACCATATGGTTTCACTCTTATGTGGATCCTGAGAAACTTAACAGGAACCCATGGGGGAGGGGGAGGAAAAAAGAAAAAAAAAAAAAAAAAAAAAGAGGTTAGAGTGGGAGAGAGCCAAAGCATAAGAGACTGTTAAAAACTGAGAACAAACTGAGGGTTGATGGGGGGTGGGAGGGAGGAGAAGGTGGGTGATGGGTATTGAGGAGGGCACCTTTTGGGATGAGCACTGGGTGTTTTATGGAAACCAATTTGGACAATAAATTTCATATATTATAAAAAAAAAAGATTCAAATTTTTGGAAAGATGAATAAAATTTTAAACTAAACCTGGAAGCATAACTAGGTGAAAATAAGCATAAAAATCTTCCATAAAAAGTGAGTTAAGATTTATACGGACAGTCATTAAAACAAAAAAGAAAACACATAAGTCTATAATACTTAACAGAAGATAGTATGGTTGCAGAAACAGGGGAAAAAATTCAGAAGTGGACCAAAGACTGTTAAATTTCAAGGTGTGGAAGAGTAATCTTCCTTGTGTCAAAAACTGAACAGTTTACCTATTCTCTCGGAGCCATACTCCTCCACTTCATCCACTGACTTGGAGAAACAGCCATGATACAGATGAGTTCCAGATCAATTTAAATGAATAGTTTGATTTATATTTATAACCATTTCAATAATGAAGAAGGAACCCCAGATTTCATCCAAACCCAGTGATTTTTAAGTGGTTGTCGTTAAAACAGTTCCATTTGGCTGGTTTGAATATTTATGCCTTTACAATTCCAGACAGCCTAAAGAAAGAGTGGCAGCCAGAAGCTGAGACTATCCGTTTTGGCTACTGAATACTTGATACTTGTCCAGTATGGAACCCTCCAGACTTCTTCCACCCCACTTCCCAGTACTCTAGGCATCCTTTATTTACAGGTGGTTTGCAGCTAATTATATTGGTAGAGCTCCCACTACCCTGAAAAACAAAACAAAACAAAAACCCCTGCTGCTCTCAACTGGTTACATTAAATGAAGTTGAAGTGTCAGAAAATTCTTGGTATGATATACAGGAAAGAATCCAAAAACTTGGGAAAATAGTAATGCCAGAGTTCATTCATGATGAATGATCTACTCTCCCACCCTCCTACATCCCCCAAGAGAATCCAGAAGATACTCAGTTGAGGAATTTAGAAATGTATCGGTTGAGGAAAATACCAGTATCATTGAAAAGAGTCAGTATCTGTTCTCTGTTGAGCAAGGCTGCTGGTGATAATGCCCACAAGTAACACAGGTGCTATGATGTCAATAGGAATGATGAGATCTCAGGATGGTGTAAGGGTAGGAGCTTCATTTAACCACTCGAAGGAAAGAGAACATTGTTATTGTTACAGTGGCAGTCAGAAGTTTGAGTAGTAGTGACCTTTGGTATCAGATAATTAATGAGAGGACTAAGATGAATGAGTAGCCTGCTAAGATTATACATGATTTATAGAACTCAAACACCTGAGTCTGGTGAGCATAACCGACATGAGCCACCAAAATAGAGCAATAGCCCTCCACAAAATACTTCTGAGTTACTCCACACACCCCAAGCCACTTAAATGAAGGGGTTACTACATTCCATACATTTCCCCAAGGGAACAGGAGGCACTAGGCATAGGGATATACCTAGATCTTCAGAGGACTGCTGCATGGTAGCTTTGAGTTAATGTTAAACCCTATGAATTCAGAAAGCCACTGTGGTCAACTAATCAAAGATAAATCAAAGTCAGACATAAGCCAGTCTTACAGATACATCAGCATAACAATGGATTCATCCTATGATCATTTCCCCAGGTCCTTAATATAGACAGTTGAAACAGATATACTAGGAAATAGAAGAATCCTTGCACTAGCTCTTATGAAGTAAAAAACTCTTTTATAGCGGGAAGGACAAAGTGGACACCTCGAGTACCATCTACCTAAGTAGTACATTTATAGAAACACCAGATAGCTCTGGAGAATTAGAGAGATTAGCACCACCACCAAATTCTTCAAAGTAGCTCAAGTAAGGATTTCTAACACATCCCCACTTACCCCCCACAACAGGCCTTAAAGAAGGAAAGTTTAATCAAGTGATTTTTCCAATTGAAGTTGCTGGTCCAGTTGTGGCCATTAAAGTAGTCAACCCAACTCCTATCACCTGGCATGCAGCTACTTTTCTGGCAAATTCTTTTTCTACCATCCAACAGACAGAGTAGTCAAGGCAGTTTGTGCTCACTTAACAGTGACAGCAGCAACTTTCACGGTTTTGTTTCAGGGCAGGCCAACTCTCAGGTTCTGCAAAACAAAGTAATCTATAGGAACCTTGATTTTTCCCAGTTCCACAGAGTAAGGCTTTAGTGTATACTAACACACTGATGGATTCTAGAAAGCAGGAAGCATCAGATGAAATATTCATCTTGATAAGACACATGTGGCAAAGAACCTGAGAAAAATTCCATGAAAATATAGAGGTCTGAAACATCAGTGACAATTGTGGACTCCAGTGATCTGAGGCAGGTCAGGCTACTCCCTAACAAAGCAAAAGGCAAATATCCATATATTTCGTCTCCACTTCCAAAAAGCAAGTATACTGACTGCTTGGAGGGTTTCTTTGGATTCCAGAGGCAACAGGCATGGTACACTGCATTGCCACCTCCGTCTTAACCCACCCCTATGGCCTAGGGCTAAGTTCCCAGTGAACAGCTGACTGAGGAAGATCAGATTGCTGCAGCATTATTACTCAAGTAGCCTTGCAGAGAACAATGGAGATGTAAAATGTTGTGAGGAATTTAAGATGTCCACATGCCTGATCAAAATCTTTGAAATAAGATATTTGAGGACTAGAAATGAAAAGTGTAGGAAAAGGCACAACAGAAGGAGCATATAGTATTTTTGACCAATCGGAAAAGGACAATAAGAGAAAACTTACTCTGCAGAAAACTTCAGATTTTGGGTTTACATGAGTGGCAGTGGCAGGAGTGGCCATTTATCACTGATTATAAGGTTCTGTTCCTGATGCAAAACTAGCATCAGTAGGAAACAACATTCAACAACTTAATCTAGGGTTACATGGAAACAAGGGCAACAGTGGACATTTTCTCATCGGGCAATCAGGCAATATGATTTTGGATAACTACTAGATATGTAATACCCTTTTTAATTTATGCTTTTTAATTCAGCCAGTGTGTCTGTGACTTTCAAATAAGAACACTATGATTCAGTTAGCATCCTAAAAGGACACAAATGGTTTCAAGGTCTTTGAGGAGACTTTTTAAAAAGGTTTTTCTAAAGGGTTAAGGAAATCAAAAAAGAATGGTGCAGTATCCTGGGACTAGCAACAAAAAGTGTGAAGGAACAAGGACACAGAGTGGATATTGAATCCTAGAGAGAGTAGCTGTATGACAGGACAATTCAGTTGAAGCTGTGGCCTTCAGTAGAGGGACACACCCAACTTACAGCAAGATAGCAGTGAGGGAAGACAGTAAATAAACACAGGAATCTTGCTGTCTTCCCACCTTCTAATCTCCTGCCAGTGCATCCCATTGGTCAAACCTAACCGAATGCCAGAGGGCAAAACAGCCTATTGGTGCAGTCTATGAAGGTCATCCTTTGGAAAATAGAGCAGGTTGGAGAATAGTGGAGAATAAATTTGGAGGGAAAAAGTGAAAATATCTAGCACACTCTAACAGATCCTCTTAGTAGTCATTCAGTTCATTTTCAGGTTTATATGGCAAAAGGTATTAGGGTTAAGATACCAAAATTTACAGCATTTTTTCATAATACTACAAAGATACAACACTGCCTAGGTAAGAGAAAGAAAATGGTCTTGAAGAGTAAGCAAGGGTATTTAGGCTGAAGAGTACTTTGTATGGTACTCTTTCACTCTTTCTCTAAGGAATGTCCTCCCAGTTAACAGTCCCTACATCTTCATAGTTTTGTGTGCAAAAATACAAGAATTTCAAAATCAAATTAGTTTTCTAAAGTCTGTAGGTTCTCCAGCAAAAGAAACAAACTTGATTTTTTTTATGTTTATTTATTTTTGAGAGACAGAAAGACAGAGACATAGTCTCTGGGCAGAGAGAGAGGGAGACACAAAATCTGAAGCAGGCTCCAGGGCTCTGAGTTGTCAGCACAGAAACCTACGTAGGGCTGGAACCCATGAGCGGTGAGATCATGACCTGAGACAAAAGTCAGATGCTTAACTGACTGAGCCACCCAGGTGCCCTGAAGAAAAAATAAACTTTAAACCATCTTTGTTTCTTCTTTACCTCTCACATCCAATCCATCAGCAAGACTTGGTGGCTCAACCTCCAAAATACATTCTACATATACTGTTTTCTGGTATTAAGCCTCAATACAGTAAACTATCATCACTGCTCAAATAATCTTTCGAATGAGAAAAAAGGTTAAAACACTCAATCTTCCAGCTATTCTATGAACTATTACTCTGTTGGATTTTCCTAATAACAATCACCATTATCCAAAAACATACTGTTCATTGTTTACTTATTGTCTTCTTCTTCATAAGGTGATAAGCTCCGTAAGTGCTAAAAGTTGGCCACTTTATATTCTCCAGAACCTCGGATACTGCTGGACGAACAGTAGGCACTTAATAAATTTTTGATAAATGAATAAATGAATCTTAAAGCACTCTTCAATATTGAGTTTACCAAGAAAGTCACCCTATACTTTAATTAATATGTATACTGTTGTTCTGTGTGTGTTTGTGTACGTATTTTGGAGGAGACCATGCATTCTTTGTTTTCAGGAATCCTATGAGGTTATGAATGGACTTCACTGATGTCTAAGTTGCATTTAACTTTCAAAAGAGAAATACATTTTATTAACTATTATCCATAGTAGGATATAAAAGTGATGAATTATTTACATTTTAAGAGGTTAAAATGATAATATCCTCTTTGGTTTGTCATCTTGTCCAACAGGCTATACTAGTTTTGAGCATTAAAAAGCAGGAATTAAAAACAATCAAATTAGTTATCTAAAGTCTTTTGTATGCCATGGCAGGAAAGAAATGATTCTACATGTTTCTACAGAAACAACACAGAGTCAATGACAAATTCACTAGTTTACTAATTGTCCTTACATTGGTGAAGATCCTGAGAAATAAGACACAATTCCATGCTTCCGGTAACTCAAAAATCTATGTAAGATCTAAATCAATAAAGTTAAATACAAGGCAAGTGATAATATAACAGCACAAACAAAAACATGGGAGCACCAAAGAGGGCACTGTGTCACCTTTGTTCAGTTAAGGCAGGCTTTAAAAGCTAAACTTGAGTTGAGCCAGGGTCAGGTAATAAAGGACTCCACCATGCTGAAGAGTTGGGATTTTAGCTCGCACTGAATGCTGTCTTTGACAGACATGGGCAGGTCACCTTTGTTTTAGGCACATTAGATTGACAAGATTATAAAAGGCTAATGGGACACAAGAGAGAACAAAAATCAGTTACGAGGTGATTTCTTTCACTCCCTGCAAAGGGCAAACTAGAGCAGAGTTCATCAACCTCTGTGAGGTGACTGTGAAACACAAAGCAAAACTTTCCTCTAAAGTTCATGTCAAATAGCACATAGGCCATGAAATGTTTTTCTTCTCCTAGCATTACCATAAAAAGGCTTCAAGTTTTTGGGGGCACCTGCGTGGTTCAGTTGGTTAAACATCCAACTTTGGCTCAGGTAATGATCTCAAGGTTCATGAGTTTAGGCCTCACATTGGATTCTCTGCTGTCAGTGCAGAGCCCACTTGGTATCTCTCCTCTCCTCTCTCTCTCTCTCTCTCTCAAAAATAAACATTTAAAAAAAGATTACGTTTTTTGGAGTGTTTTGGGGGGGGCACTTCCAGAAGCCAGCTAAATGAAATCCAGTGAGAAAACCAGAAAAATTATTTTAAATTTCCCTTCTGGGGTATTTCTTCTTTCAGGTATGAGGAAACCACGTTTGCTAAGAAATACCAGGAAAACTTTTTCATTGCTCTAGGTATTTCAAATGTGTCATGTGTACTTTCCAAGTTAAATGGCACTACATAAAAATGGTACCAAAAATTCAAAAAAAAAAAAAAAAAAGAAAGAAAGAAAGAAAGAAAGAAAGAAAGAAAGAAAGAAAGAAAGAAAAAGTGACAGAACCATCAACTCCACCACTCCTTTAGGAAAGAACAAACAATCCAACCTGCCCAGTTAGACAACTCCTCAAAACATCTTGCTGCTCACAAATTTCTGGAAGCCTCCTCCATTTGTGACTTTCATAGCCTCGCCACACTGCTGTACCAGGAAAACACACTTTAGTTATACTGACTTTATCATGAGTTACTTTCCCTTTTAAACTTTTCCCCAACTGGCTGTTTTTCCCAGTAATATTAATCCCTTGACTCCTGAAGTTTTATCACTTGGCATTACTCACACATTTTGACTTTCTTCAAGAGCCTGTTCTTCCAACCTGACCACAGAACTAGCCAAGTACCCTGATCTTTGTATGGATCTTGAATGAGATTTAAATGAATCATAATCTAGGATTCCTTTTTCACTACAACTTGCTAGCCACACCAAACCTTCCTGAATACTGGGAAGAATATATCTAAAGAATAAAAATCATCATAAACATAAAAAAGAGAAGGAAAAAAATTAAAGCATTTGGTTTAAGTGATTTTTATTTTTATGATTGTTTCTTGGATAGTCAGCTCATCATAAAAAGTTAGTACTGGGTCTCCACCTGGTGGCCAAAATTTCTATTTTTAAATTCTAAAGGACCTCATTATTTTTTGGTCTATCTTCTTGACAGTGAATTACAGAAGATAAAAGACACGATTAATTATCTTAAAAAGAATGGACAAACTCATGTAGTTAATAATTCAGAAGATTATAAATTTGATAATATACAATTTAAAGGTATACTTATAAAATAAAGCCCAACAACTCTTAAGAATTGAGCCAAATCTCATGCAAGAAAAACAAAAACATAACTATGTTCTGAATTGAGCACAGAATTGAGAAATTCTATCACAGAAATTGCACTTATTATTCAGCAAATATCTATGGGGCACATATGTCGACAATTCCCCCTAAGTATAGGGACTATAATGAAGATTAGCAAATTTCTTCCCTTCAAAGAGCTTATGTTCTACTGTGGAGAGAGAAACATGAACAAGTACACACCATAAGATCAGTCTGCCATCAATGTTATGACATAAAATAGAGTAAGAGGATAGGGAGTTATGGAAGTGAGGATATGTTCTTTTATAGAGAAAGGTCAGGATTGGCTTCTATCAGGCAATATTGGAATAAGAGACTTGAATGAAATGAAAACTGTATACACTCCTAAGGAAAAGTATTTTAAACCAAGGAATAGTATGCACAAAGGGTCTAAGGTAGAAACACGCTTCAAGATCATTAAGTGAACAGCGTGGCCGGAGAACAGTGAGTGATGAGAAAGGTTGAAGAAGGAAAGATAGGAGAGGCAGCAATTCGCCAGATCTTAGAGGCCACTCAAAGATTTTGAATTTTATTCCAAATTCGGAAGAAAGCCACTGGAGATTTTGGACCTAATCATATTGGGTTTTAATAGGCTCACTCCACCAGCTTTGTAAGACAGACTGGGTATACAGGGGAGAGGGCAAAAGAGGCAATAGGGAGACCAGTTACAAGTCTGCTGCAATAGTCCCGGTCAGACATGCAGCAGCTCCGGCTCTGGTGGTAGCAGTGCACAGAGTACAAGAGGGATGCGTTTCAGAGGCAGAACAACAGGGAGGTTTGTGAAGGAGGAGAAGAAGAGCAATCAAGGATAACATCAAAGTTTTTTTCTCATGACAAGTAGGTGAACAGACGTCAATTACTAAGATGAAGAACACTGGGGAACATCAGCTTTGGGAAGAAAAATAAGAATTTTAGGCATGCTAAGTTTGAATTGACTATTAGGCATCCAGTTGAAAATTTCAAATATGTGGTAGGATTAATGGGTCTACAATGCAAGGGAAATATAAAAATGGAGATACAAACCCCAAGCAAGTGTTTTGTAACTTGTGCTGTTAATCAACGGGAAACCACGAATGGCTCACTCAGTATAATCTACCAGAATGAGTTGAACACATGTCAAATTGATGGCAGAATAATTCAGGACATGTGGGTAAATTTTACTATTGATTAGTTTCAAAGCACCTCATACGTGTTGACCATTATATAATGTCAGGCAATATAATGTGGAAAGAAAAGTTTCAGTCACTACACAGAAGCTTTCAGTTCTGGTAAGCTGACAAGATAAATAAAAATTAAAAAAAAAAAAAAAAACATGAAACAAGCAATAAGAATGAGCAAGATAGCAGGGAAAGAAAATCCACGACAATAAGCATGAATCACATGAAGTGACAAAGGCCAGAACGACAATGGTAGCTACATGACCAGAAGGCTAATTAGAAAACAAAACTTGTCACTTTTTTAAAAAGCTAATTACATCTAAGAATTCCATTTCACATTTAGGAAAAGTATTTCAAATAGTAAGTCACATCAACATCCCAATTCTGTAATATAGTCAAGTAAAAACATCCCAGATAAGTGAATTTTTAAGTCATATGAGATTCATATTTCTGGACTTGACTACATTTGTTGTTCTGGCTAGCTGCTTTCATACTCATAATGCAAACTTTTATGTACAGATAATATTACCAGTAAATTCATGATAAAAAGGTTATACTACAAACACTGAAAATCTCAGCACACTGTGCGGATTTCTCCTTTGGAGATAAAGTAGATCAAGTTTTCTGACAAAGAATGACCAACATTGTGGCTAATAAAATTCCTGCTGCATGGTATACATTTAAGTCAACACATATTTTTGCTCGACATATTTGCTGAATGTTCACTATATACTGAGCCCTATATTAAGTATTAAAATTTGAGGTGATATTTTTTAAGTATTAGAGATTGATATGATAGTCTCTATCCTTAATAAACATAATTAGGTGTACTAATAAATTATATTGCATTCTTAGCACTATCTAGAGTGGGGTAGGGTAGGACCTCAATTAATAAATGTTTGCTGAATGAACAGTTAATTGAGTCTCTTTCTTTGGTTTAGGGTGATATTCAGAATGTAGAGGAGGAGCCATTTTTATAATCAGGTAGATAATATCCAGCATGGAATTAGGGAAACTTCCCATAAGGAGTTTAGTCTGGAGAACAAAGATATAGCAAGCAGATGGTCCTTTTTTTTTTTTTTTTCCTTGCATTTCTGATCCAAGCAGTCCAGAGATATTTACAGGAAAGCTTACTGGTGCAAAGTCTCCAAATAAAACTTTTCTTGTTTCTTTTGTGCCTGCCCCAAAGGTCCAACTTAGTTCAGATTCCCAACAAAAATCTCTTAAGTGGGATATAATGAACAAATTGCAAACATTTTTGATGACTTTGAGCTATCCCTGAAAATATCCATCACTACACTCTATAAAAAAGAGGAAACCCAGAGCACGTTTATAGTAAGCAAAAATCAGGAGGTCAACAACAGGGGCTACCATAGATACAGAGAAAAGGAACCCTTTTTCATTTTGAGAGTGTAAACTGATGCAACCATTGGGAAAGCAATCTGATAATGTTTTCTGAAACTAAGTATGCCCACACTCCTACAACCCCATTCATGGTCAAATACACTATAGAATGTTAACTTTAAATTAGGACTAAGAGGGGCGCCTGGGTGGCGCAGTCGGTTAAGCGTCCGACTTCAGCCAGGTCACGATCTCGCGGTCCGTGAGTTCGAGCCCCGCGTCAGGCTCTGGGCTGATGGCTCAGAGCCTGGAGCCTGTTTCCGATTCTGTGTCTCCCTCTCTCTCTGCCCCTCCCCCGTTCATGCTCTGTCTCTCTCTGTCCCAAAAATAAATAAATGTTGAAAAAAAAAATTTAAATTAGGACTAAGATAGAACTGTATGATGAAAATCCCAAAGCATAAACAGAAAGTAAAATACATGTTACATAAAATGAATCCTTTTTTTTTTTAACGTTTTTATTTATTTTTGAGACAGAGAGAGAGCATGAACGGGAGAGGAGCAGAGAGAGAGGGAGACACAGAATCGGAGGCAGGCTCCAGGCTATCAGCCCAGAGCCCGACGCGGGGCTCGAACTCACGGACCGTGAGATCGTGACCTGAGCTGAAGTCGGACGCTCAACCGACTGAGCCACCCAGGCGCCCCAAAATGAATCCTTTTTGTACAATGTAGTTCACTACCAAGCAGAAGATATTTACAGTGTCCCAAAATGACAAAGAAGTAATATCCATGCCTGCACTAATCCAGTACAGGAGCCACTATTTGCATGTGGCTATTTAAATTTAAACTAATTAAAATTTAAAAGTCAACTCCACAATCCAGTAGTTACTATGCCTCAATAGCTTACATGTAGCTAGTGATCCTTGTAGTGGAAATACCAGAATAACATTTCCAACACCACAGAAAGTTCTATTGGATATTTCTGATCCAGAGTATACAAGAAACTCCTGCAAATCAGTAGGGGGTGGGGGGGGGAACCCAATAGTAAACTAGGAAAAGGACATGTACAGGTGAACAAGAATTTTTTTTAATGCTCAAAAGTAGTAATAACACAACTAAAACCTAAAATACTGTATCATTATTATACCATTAATACTAAAAAAAATCAAAGTTGGGCAATGTCAAGTATTGATGAGAATGTGAAGGTATAGGAACAATCATGTAGAAGCGTACACTAGGGAAGCCATTCTGGAAAGCAATCTAACACTTCTCAAATATATGTATTCCTTCTCAGAAATCCTATTCGTGACATATATTAAAAATTATCACCAAGATCCATCACTGGAACATGTAGGATTCATTAAAGAACTGTGGAAAAGTAAGAGGAAAAAGGACATATGAGGGAAGGGAGCCAGAGGGATAGAGATAGAGACAGGAAGAAAGATGGATACAGGTATCCATCATCCAAAATGATGACATTTGTCATCAGTGACAAAACTGAATGGCTTGGTTTTAACATCTGAAGAAAGAATTGATGATCAAAAATCACTGCTAGAAATTATCCAGAACACACAAAGAACTTAAAACCATAGAAGGTGGTTTTTAAAAGAAAAAGGGTCTAGAATGAGAATATCTAATTTGTATCGAAATGAACTTCCTAAAGGAAGAGAGAATGGAGAAGAAATACTGGAAGAGAATATGGTGAGAATTTTTCAGACTTACAAATGACACCAATTTACAGATTCAAGAACACCAATGAATCTAGAAAATAACTGCAATGCAAATTAAGAAGTATTAGTGTCCAAGGGTCACTGGGGTGGCTCAGTCAGTTAAGCATCTGACTCTTGATTCTGGCTCAGGTCTTGATCTCACGGGTTCATGAGATTGAGCCCTGCACTGGCCTGCACACTGACAGCAAGGAACCTTCCTGGGATTCTCTCTCTCTCCCTCTCTTTCTCTGCCCCTCCTCCCCTCGCACTCTCTCAAAATAAATAAGCTTTTTAAAAAAATGTATTAGTATCTAAAATCAATACAGAAAAGACAACAACCCAACTAGAAGGTGGGGGGCAGTGGGGGGAATAAAGGAACAGGGATTTTATTAAGGCAGTAGCATAAACAGGCAATAACCCAAAGGTGTAACTAATTTATTATCTAAGAAAAGCCCACTAAAACAACAGTGGGAACACAGCCATGGTGAGAAGATGGAGAGTTGGGCCTTTGTGGCCACCATATCAGAAGAACTGGGGTGGTAAACATGACCTGCTGGTCAAGTGATTGGTTACTTAAAATGGGACTGAACAATTAAGTAAACATACTGAGAATTAGTGGAGGCCGGTATCTCATTACAATTATGAAAAAGGGGAAGGTATAATTAGAGTTCAGTAAATACTTGTGACTTTCAATATTTAAAGATATATGTAGAAGTAGATATGAATGTATATGTAGACATATACATGTTAATACAAATATAACTACCAACTGAAAGGGGTAGAAACAAGACAGACAGTATAAATCAACACACAAAAGTCCAGATCTCAGTTTATAATTATTATTCACTAAAAGATAGCAGGACTCCTTGAAATGGCTGATTCTAAGGTTAAGGTACTCTATGGTAAAGAAGGGTTCAAAGTATTATGGGTACATATTAAAATAGAGCAATCAGTTCAAAGGAGTTCACACTGGCCATTCCTGTGACAATCTAGGGATCAAAATGCATAATGATAGTAATGGATTATAACTTTTAAAATAAAATAGAAATCCATGAGTCATTACTGATATGAGTACAGGAATGAATAAGTTAATAATCTGTGTATCTAGAAGGAATGATGGAATTAGAAAATCATTTGGCAACCATTATAGTTATATTTGATTAAACAAGAATTAAGGATTCCAAAACTAGTAGGTGAATGATGAATAAGACGCTATTTATACAACCTTATAAAATAATTACAACTACTCATTAATCAAACATAAAAATTACAGATAAATCTGGGAGACACTACCCTAGGAAAATGATATTAGGAAAATTATGTAAGTTGACATCATCAGTAAGGGGACAAACTAATATTGTGTGCTTCCTCATAGAAGTACAGAAGAACAGAGCATCATTCCTATGGAATTCATGCCATGCCAAAATGCATACCAGAAATCTAATCACAAGAAAACATCAAACCCAAATTCAGAGTCATTCTACAAAAACTGGCCTGTGTTCTTTAAAACTCTCAAAGTCATGAATGTCAAGAAAATTGATAAAGCGCTCCATAATGAAGAAGACTAAGAAACATGACTACCAAGGGCGACACATGACTTAGATTTAATCCAAGATCAAAAAGAGAGCAATTATAAAGAACCTACCATTAGAATAATTGGCAAACTATGAATGTAGGTCTATGGATTGGATTGTAGGGATTACATGTCCATTTCCTGATTTTATGCAGTGTCCTTGTTTACAGGAAATATACACTGAAGCATTAAAATTAACCATTTGAGAATAGGCTGCATATCTAAGTATATTTATATACATCCATATGCTATATACATACATACATATACAAACTCAGAAATACAGGGCAAGTATGGTAAATTGAGAAATCTGGGTGAAGATTTAAAAGGAAAAATTTGTAGAAGTATTTAATTTTAAAATTTCAAAATAAATCATGAGATTCATTTTACATCCAAATTAGTAAACATTAAATACCCATCAATATTAAGTGTTGGTGAGCATATTAAGAAATACTGATTTTCATAAACTGCTAGTATAATTTTAAAAATCTGTAAAATAGTCTGGCAGTAACTAATAAAATTGAACATTGCCACACAGTATGGCTTGGCAGCTACAGTCCTAGGAATAAACTCTAAGACACTCTTGCATATGTGCAGAGACCTATACAAAAATGTCTTATGGCATCATTTGTAGAACACCAAAACTAGAAAAAATACCAATGTCCAAACAGAAAAAATGTGGTATATCCATATAGTAGGGTATCATACAGCAATTAAAATGAATGAGCTCTTTGGCAAATGGTGCTGGGAGAACTGGACAGCAACATGCAGAAGAATGAAACTGGACCACTTTCTTACAACATAAACAAAAATGAACTCAAAATGGATGAAAGACCTAAATGTGAGACAGGAAACCATCAAAACCCTAGAGGAGAAAACAGGCAACAACCTCTTTGACCTCAGCCACAGCAACTTCTTACTCAACCTGTCTCCAAAGGCAAGGGAAGTAAAGGCAAAAATGAACTATTGGGACCCCTCAAGATAAAGAGCTTCTGAACAGCAAAGGAAACAATCAACAAAATCAACAGGTGACTGATGGAATGAGGAAAGATATTTGAAAATAACATATTAAAGAGTTAGTATCCAAAATCTATAAAGAACTTATTAAACTCAACACCCAAAAACAAATAATCCAGTGAAGAAATGGACAAAAGACATGAATAGACACTTTTCCAAAGAAGACATCCAGATGGCTAACAGACACATGAAAAGATGCTCAACACCACTCCTCATCAGGGAAATACAAATTAAAACCACAATGAGATACCACCTCACACCTGTCAGAATGGCTAAAATTAACAACTCAGGAAACAACAGGTGTTGGCGAAGATGTGGAGAAAGAGGATCTCTTTTGCACTGCTGGTGGGAATGCAAACTGGTATAGCCACTCTAGAAAACAGTATGGAGGTTCCTCAAAAAATTAAAAATAGAACTACCCTACAACTCAGCAATTGCACGACTAAGTATTCATCCAAGGGATACAGGTGTGCTATTTCGAAGGGGCACATGCACCACCATGTTTCTAGCAGCACTATCAACAACAGCCAAAGTATAGAAAGAGTCCAAATGTCCATTGATGAATGAATGGATAAAGAAGATGTGGTATACACGTATGTGTGCATGTGGGTATATAAGCATATGTGTGTGTGTGTGTGTATATATGTATGTGTGTATATATGTATACACACACATATACGTACAATGGAGTATTAGCAATCAAGAATGAAATTTTGCCATTTTCAACTATATGGATGGAACTAGAGGGTATTATGCTAGGCGAAATTAGACAGAAAAAATAAGTATCATATGACTTCACTCATGAGGAGTTTAAGATACAAAACAGATGAACATAAGGGAACAGAAGCAAAAACAATATAAAAACAAGGAGGGGGACAAAACATAAGAGACTCTTAAATACAGAAAACAAACTGAGGGTTGCTGAAGGGGTTGTGCGTGGGGGGATGGGCTATGAGTAAGGGGAATTAGGGAGGACACTTGTTGGAAAGAGCACTGGGTGTTATACATAGGAGACGAATCACTGGATCTACTCCTGAAATCATTATTGCACTATATGCTAACTAGGTTGTAAATAAATAACTTTTAAAGATAAATAAATAAACAAGTGCTTAAGAACAAAACAATGGGATTATGTCAAAGGAACACAAGAGGCAAGTGAAAGAGGGTTCAACAGCCAAAGACGGAACAATTACAATAATAAAGTACACAGCACTGGAATATAACCTAAAGTATGAAGTAAATATCCATGAGTCCACACTTATAAAAAGGAATGATGAAATATTTAAATGGGGGAGAAAAGACAAATATCTTCTACAGAAAAAAACCTTAAAATTATAACACTTAATATATAAAATACACCTAGAAATGTCTATTTAAAGATGTACAAGATTCTTATGAAAATTATATTTTTAGAAGATTTTAAAGAAGCTAAGTTTAAGAACATACCATATTCACAGACTTGAAAATTCAATATTATGAAGCTGTAATTCTTCTCTAAATGATCTAGAGATTGAATGAAATTTCAATAAAAATCACAACAGTGTACTTTTATAGAAAATTAAAAAGCTAGGGGCATCTGGGTGGCTCAGTTGGGTGAGCATCCCACTTCAGCTCGGGTCATGATCTCCAGGTTCTGGGTTTGGGCCCCACATGGGGTTTTGTGCTGACAGCTCAGAGCCTGGAGCCTGCTTCAGGTTCTGTGTCTCCCTCTCTGCCCTACCCCTGTTCATGCTCTGTCTCTGCCTCTCAAAAATGAATAAACATTAAAAAAAAATTATTTTAAAAAAGAAAAGATTAAAAAGCTATCATTAAAATGTTTATGGAAATGCAAAAGCCAACAAGGGCTAAGGCAATCCTTAAAAAGCTAGTGAATACAGGCAGCTTTCAAGATTTAGTGTAAGGTTACGGTAATTAAATACAGTAGGGTCCTTAACTTTATGGTATTGTCAATGAAAGAAACACCAAGTCCAGAAACACATCCAGGATAGTAAACACTTGATTTATGTTCAAGAGGATTTATCAGTTCAACAGAGCATGTACAGCCTTTTTCAATAAATGCTATGAAGTCAAATGAATTTCTATATGTAAAAAGTGAATATTGACCACTTTCCCATAACTAACATCAAAAATTTTAAGTGAATTGTAAATTGAACTCAATAAAATTCTTCTAGGAAACTTTTTCATTAATTTGGGGTATTTTAAGATTTCTTCAACAGGACACAAAAAGCACTAAATATAAAGGAAAATAAATGTAGAATTAAGAGCTTGGAATAATCATAAAATATGTACAACCATAAGAAGTTAAAAAAGAAAAGGATGACCAAAAGTGGAAGACAAAGGGCATGATTCAAAATATATAAAGAATTCCTGCAAATCAATAAGAAAATGTAGTACCACAATGTAGATAACACTCACCAATGAAATTTTAAGAAAATATTGAATATAAAAGATACATATTGTATTAATTTATATTAAGGTCAATGAGCAAAAAAACTGAACTGTAATGTTTAGGGATCCAGTTTAGGAGGCAAAAATAGGAAGAAAACCAGGAAGGCAATGATCATAGATATCATGACAAGGATATCAAGGATAATGCAGTTTTAATAATTACAAAGAGACAAGAGGGGCACCTGAGTAACTTGTTTAAGCATCTGACTCCTGGTTTGGGCTCAGGTCATGATGTCCTAGTTTGTGGGATCGAGTCCCGCTTTGGGCTCTGCAATGACAGCACAGAGCCTGCTTGAGATTGTTTCTCTGTCCAGCTCTCTCTGCCCCTCCCCCACAAGAGCCAACACATGCATGTGTGCTCTCTCTCAAAATAAATAAACTTTAAAAAAAATACAAATTATTCTCAGTGACTGGCTGGTGATTACATGGATCTGTTTACTTTGGGATAATCCTTTAATACTGTACTTTGCTGTGTATATGTTATCTTTCAATTTTGAAAAGTTTAATAACTCCAGATGGATTAAGATTTAAACTTAAAACTCAGACAATAAAAACTTTGCAAAGTGAAAAAAAGGCAGGTAAGGAACTTGGAATATACAATCCATGTGTGAGAGAGACTTTAATTACATGCCTAGGAAATTCAGTGCCTAAAACAGATACACCTGTTTAATTGTATGACGTGTTAAAACTTTGTTGGCTTGTGTACAAAATATTTGTAAACTGAGGTGATAAACAAGGGGTTAACATCTTACAATATACAAAGTGCAAGCATTAAAGTCAGAAAACTCAGAAAAATTCAGGATCAACACACATGTAAAGTTGTTCAAATTCTCTAGTAATCAGGAAGTTAAAATAATCATTTAACCTTCTAATACAGGCAGAAATGTTTAAAATGCTATAAAATGTATTAATGGTAATGTAGGGAAAAAGGTATTCTCATACACAGTTTTTAAAAGCAATATAGTAACATCTATTCAAACACGTATTCGATTAAAAATACGTTATTTCACCCAGCAATCTCACTACTAAAAAGCTATCTCAGAGAAACAAAGTTACCCCTACATAATGATATACATCCACAGATATGTATCACAGTCATATTCAAGGTGGCAAAAAAATGTCTATCAAAAGAGAAGTTGCTGAAACAAAATTAAAATACATCTGTACTTTTTAAAATCACGCACCCATTTAACAGAACTGCATTACTTAGGTTTTTGATGTGCTAAGTAAGAAAAGTAACATGCAGAAAATACACGTGATCTTTTTTCTAAAACGTAACAAAAGCATGTACATTGTGTTTGTTTACATAATTATATTCATTCATTCACTGAATTATATGCACATGAAGAAAACCTAGACTTATGACCTACCTTGGGGCAGGAGTCAGAAATTCTATGGATGGAAAAATAAGGGGAACCCAAGCAAATGAAAATAAAGTGCAGGAAAAAAAACATACCTAAGAATGAATAACATGGTCATATTCACTCATTTATATTAAATTTATATATATATATATATATATATATATATATATACATATATATATACATATATATATATATATATATATATATATACATATACATATACATACATACATACATATATATATGAGGCTTCTGTAGAATACAATGTTTCTTCAAAAAAATCTATCGTCTCTTTAGGCAGCTGAAATATATTTTTCCTTTAAAAAAAAAGTCTTAAGTATTGAGAAAATAATCCTAAAAGAGGAGTAGAAATAAAGCTAAAAGGAATTTAAACCACAGAAATGAATGCCACTAGATGGCAGTAAAACCCTCAAATTATAGAAACATTTTCTTATCTGCTAGAAAAACTTGCTTTTATCTTCATCTCATAAAAGTATTCAAGTTATGTATATATAGATCACGAATAAAGTCCCTTAAAATATAGACTTTAACCCTTATTAATAAAAGAGGTTAAGATTAATATATAATTACCTATACCCTAGGTCATCTATAAGTCATTTTCATTTTTTAAAACTCATGAATAATGCCCTCGAAAAAGTTGACAAAATATTTAATATGTATTCATCTCAAATCTATGTGTAAAATATTGAGGCAAACTGAAGGAATCATATTTATTGAGTTTTAAATCAAGTAGAACACAATGCAAACTAAATGGAACGTTTACAAATAAACTAGTACAGTGGCACATCTACTCTCTGGAATTCAGATAGCCAAAGGACTTAGCATCCCAAAACCAAATACATGAATAAGCAAGCCATTAGGCAGATAAAATGTGTTAGACTTTTTCACTGAAATTCACTTTACTCATTACCAGGCCTCTTTACTCTTACTGTACACCAAGAGCACTGATGATTCTTTATAACATGGTTTATAAGTTATCCAGTTGTTCCAGTTACTACCTCAAGGCTTAGTGTATAAAACACAACTATTCTATTAAGTTTATGGGTCCTGAAGCTTAGGAATTTGGATATGAACATGATGGAGCTGGCTTGTCTCTGTACAATACCCATGGCTTCAGCAAGGAAAACTCGAATGGCTGGGGTCTGGAACTGTTGACAGGAGTCCCTACACATTGCCTCCCCACATGGCTTGGGCTTCCTCACAACCTGGATGTGGTATTTGGATTTCTTGCATGATGGTCCAAGACACCAGGTACAAGTGTTCCAGAAAATAAGGTGAAAGCTACGTTACTGTTTGTGAACTACCTTTTTAAGATCACACAGCATCACTTCTACTCTATGCTTTGGTCACAGCACTCATAAGCCTGCACAGATCCAAGGGAAGGATAATTATATTCCCCTTACTGATGGGAACAGCTAAGTCAAAGTAGATGAAAGCTTAGAAAATATTACCGAGACAATCTTTGGATAATAAAGTGTGACGCAGTTTGCCCTCTGGCCCCAGTTCATATCATTCCCATATGTAGAATATACTACACCCTCCCCCAAGACCTCCAAAGTCTCAATCCATTATGGCATCAGAACAGTCTCAGACCTCATCATCTAAATCAGGTCCAAGTGTAGATTAGGCTCCCAGAAGTAGTTCCCCAAGGACAATCCTCTTGATCTGAAGACCTATGAAACAAAGTGGCATGTTAGCCCACACACATCCAACATACCACTGTGGGGCAAGCATAGAACAACTTCTATAGGCACACTCATTCAAAACTAAGAATCAGAACACATGCAGTAATTGCTTGGAAATCTCTTGAATTTCCAAATTGCTTGGAAACTAAATCCTCAGGTTCATTAGATAGATTTTCATGTTTTCCATACTATGGCAGTGGCAATTTTGCTAGATTTTCTTTAATATATATAACAAAGATTTCCAGTCTCCTTTCCTCCAGCTTTCAACATTTTCCTCAACTTCCTTAAAGCCCTCACTGACAGCCTCCTTGGGGACCTTCAGGTTTCCTTCCAGTTTCTGCCCACTCTTCAGTCCAAAAGTTATAGCAACATCTCATGTCTGGTACCAAAGTCTATCCCATTTATTATTTATTTCCATGTAACAACTTATTCTGAAACCCAGTGATAAAAATAATAATATTATGTCACAGATTCTATGAGGCAGAAATTTGGAGAAAACATCGAAAAGTTGGCTTATCTGTGTTTCACAATGTCTGGGCCTTATCTAGGGAGACTCAAATGGTCCTACACTAGAACTATCACAAAAAAAAAAAAAAAGGATCTAAACATAACCTGTTCATGTAACTTCAGTTCCCTCAAAGCATGGCGGCCTCAAGGTAATTGGATTACTTACATGGCAATGCAGCATTAAGCATAACTATTCTAGTGAACAAGTCAGAGGTACATAGCCTAATACGACCCAACCTCACAAATCAAGCACCATCACTTCTCCATACTCTTTAAAAAGAGTATGGAGACAGGAGATAGTGTTGTGGCCAAATTCAGAAACTAAAATCCTGTCAGTTTATCTAGAAATGAGTGATGAAAACAAAGTACTACAGGCAATACGCACAGTGACAGGAGGGAACACGAATGCTTGTAACACATGTGTTTTTTCTGTCTCTCAAAATCCTATTAAAATAACATGGAAAAAAATAACATGGGAAAAAAAGCCACTTTGGGTTCCTCATGCACTGAACAAAGAAGAAGAGTTGTATATATTGACTGAGGTGCCTGATCCAGCTTCTACTAGAGAACTAGGGTAGAAATTAAACAAGAGATGAGAAGACTATTCCCAGAATCCAAATGATTGCCTGTATTACCTCCAAGTGCTTCCTTATTGAATGGTAGAAGTTTAATGACAAACTAGGGAAGTCTTGTCTTGGCTGCAAAAGTAACTGCCCTATGATAAACAACTGGACACAAAACCTAGAGAACATATAAAACTGTTTGCAGGCGTTGCACAGCACCCATGGAAGGGCTACAATCCTTGAGAAAGGTAACATGCGTGATTCGTCCAAAATTATTTGAACCATGGGCAGGAAGTGAGGTCAAGCATGGAGCAGTTTAACTGAATTAAGGATGCAGAAATAAAAGGTCAAGGCTATTTATAGCAACTGGGATTTGTGTGCCACAGTTAGAGCCACAGAGGATGAAACTCAGAAGCCCGCATGGTAATTCTCCAGGTCCTCAGCGAACTCCTAGTCCACAAAGCTACACGGCAAGACTCCATAGTTAGTGTAGCTATGTTAAGAGGTTGAAAGCTGAGAAGAGATTCTGGAGGCAACAGAGTGCTTGGGAGATTTTGCAGTTTTGGCCAAGCCAGAATAGAAGCACCCTGGAAAAACAACCCAGGCATTCAGCGGAGACCCCAGAAAAGTTATGCCATAGAAGATACAAAAAGCATGAAAACAAAATTAAATAGATGTGCCCTTAAACTAGATCTTGATAAAATCCAAGTGATCCATTAGCAATTTAACCACCTACCAGAACAAAAATTTTAAATCTTAAGAGGATAACATAATCCAAAACTACAACATATATACACAGTGTCTTCCATGTAATTAAAAAACAGGGGAAGAAAGAGGAAAAAGCGACAGATAACCAAGAGAAATTATTAAAGTAGACATTAATGATAAAAACTCTCAAACTTGGACTAGAAAATATCTTCCTCAACCTGAATAAAGGTTAAAACACCTATCGCAAATATCATACTTAATGGTGTAAGACAGAAGGCCTTTCTCCTAACATGGATGAGACATGGATGCCTGCTTTCACCACTTTTCAACATTATACTGGAGTACTCTCTGCCAAGAAAAAAAAGGGGGAAAGGATCCAAATGGAAAGGGGAAACTTAAATTTTACTTGCATACAACATTCTATATGCAGAAAATCCAAAGAACTATACTCATACACATATACATTAGAATAAACAAGTACAGAAAGGTTACAGAATACAAGGTTAAAATTCAAAATCAATTGTATTCCAGTAAACAATGAATTAGAGAATTAAATCAACAATATATTTCATGCAACAAAGGAAGAAAATATCTAGAAATAAAGAGTAAGAGTTTCAAGACTTGTGCACTAAAACTTACAAACATTGTAGATGGAAATTAAAGATAAACACACAGATATTCCCTGTTCATGGACTGGAAGATTCAATATTGTTAAGATAGCAAGTCTCCCCTAAAGAATCTATAGATTGAATCAACTGCTGTAAAATCTAGCTTTTTTGGTTTTTTTTAGAAATAAAAAATGATCCTCACATTCACGTGGAAATGTAATAGACCCAAAACAGCCAAAGCAATCTGGAAAAAAAGAGAGAGAGAGAACTTACCTTTTGATTTCAAAAATATTCCAAAGCTATAGTAATCACAACAGTGAAGTACAGGCAAGAGACTAGTCCCATAGATCAACAGAAGAGAATTAAGAGTCCATAAATAAATCATTTTGGGTCAAGTGATTTTGCCAAAGGTTCCACAACAACTCAGTGAACACAGAATAGCCTTTTAAAATAAATGGTGATGCCAAGAAGCATAAAATACCTAGGGATAAATCTAACCAAAGATGTAAAAGATCTGTATGCTGAAAACTATAGAAAGCTTATGAAGGAAATTGAAGAACATATAAAGAAATGGAAAAACAGTCCATGCTCATGGATTGGAAGAATAAATATTGTCAAAATGTCAATACTACCCAAAGCTATCTACACATTCAATGCAATCCCAATCAAAATTGCACCAGCATTCTTCTCGAAGCCAGAACAAGCAATCCTAAAATTCATATGGAACCACAAAAGGCCTGAATAGCCACAGTAATTTTGAAGAAGAAGACCAAAGCAAGAGGCATCACAATCCCAGGCTTTAGCCTCTACTACAAAGCTGTAATCACCAAGACAGCATGGTATTGGCACAAAAACAGACACACAGACCAATGGAATAGAATAGAAACCCCAGAACTAGACCCACAAACATATGGCCAACTCATCTTTGGCAAAGCAGGAAAGAACATCCAATGGAAAAAAAACAGTCTCTTTAACAAATGGTGCTGGGAGAACTGGACAGCAACATGCAGAAGATTGAAACTAGACCACTTTCTCACACCATTCACAAAAATAAACTTAAAATGGATAAAGGACCTGAATGTGAGACAGGAAACCATCAAAACCCTAGAGGAGAGAGCAGGAAAAGACCTCTCTGACCTCAGCCACAGCAATTTCTTACTCGACACATCCCCAAAGGCAAGGGAATTAAAAGCAAAAATGAACTACTGGGACCTTATGAAGATAAAAAGCTTCTGCACAGCAAAGGAAACAACCAACAAAACTAAAAGGCAACCAACTTCGGAATGGGAAAAGATATTTGCAAATGACATATCGGACAAAGGGCTAGTCTCCAAAATCTATAAAGAGCTCACCAAACTCCACACCCGAAAAACAATAACCCAGTGAAGAAATGGGCACAAAACATGAATAGACACTTCTCTAAAGAAGACATCCAGATGGTCAACAGGCACATAAAAAGATGCTCAACGTCGCTCCTCATCAGGGAAATACAAATCAAAACCACACTCAGATATCACCTCACGCCAGAGTGGCCAAAATGAACAAATCAGGAGACTATAGATGCTGGAGAGGATGTGGAGAAACGGGAACCCTCTTTCACTGTTGGTGGGAATGCAAATTGGTGCAGCCACTCTGGAAAACAGTGTGGAGGTTCCTCAAAAAATTAAAAATAGACCTACCCTATGACCCAGCAGCAGCACTGCTAGGAATTTACCCAAGGGATACAGGAGTACTGATGCATAGGGGCACTTGTACCCCAATGTTTATAGCAGCACTCTCAACAATAGCCAAATTATGGAAACAGCCTAAATGTCCATCAACTGATGAATGGATAAAGAAATTGTGGTTTATATACACAATAGAGTACTACGTGGCAATGAGAAAGAATGAAATATGGTCCTTTGTAGCAACGTGGATGGAACTGGAGAGTGTGATGCTAAGTGAAATAAGCCATACAGAGAAAGACAGATACCATATGTTTTCACTCTTATGTGGATCCTGAGAAACTTAACAGAAACCCATGGGGGAGGGCAAGGAAAAAAAAAAGAGGTTAGAGTGATAGAGAGCCAAAGCATAAGAGACTCTTAAAAACTGAGAAGAAACTGAGGGTTGATGGGGGGTGGGAGGGAGGGGAGGGTGGGTGATGGGTATTGAGGAGGGCACCTTTTGGGATGAGCATTGGGTGTTGTATGGAAACCAATTTGACAATAAATTTCATATATTGAAAAAATAAATAAAAATAAAATAAATGGTGATGTAAAAACTGGAAATCCACCTGCAAAAAAATAAAGTTATATCCCACCTCATACCACATACAAAAATTAACTCAAAATAGATCAGAGACCTAAATATAAGTTAACATTTTAAAACTCTTAGGAAAAGCTTTTATAAATATTCACCATCTTGGATTAGGTAATGACTTCCTATGTATGACACCAAAAGCAAATGCAAAAGCAAAATATGGATACACACTGGACTCCATCAAAATTAAATAATTTGTGTTTCAAAAGGAGATCAAAGTGAAAAGACAACCCAAAGTGGGGGAAAATATTTGTAAACCATATACAGGATAAGGGGCCTGTATCCAGAAACAAACTCTTACTACTCAACAATAAAGAGACAAAAAAGATATTAATGGTAACAATTTTTGAAAACTTTTATTTAAGGAAGATATACAAATGGCTAAGAAGCACATGGAAAGATACTCAATATCATCAGTGAAATGCAAACTAAAACCAAAAGATACATTTTCACATCCACTAGGATGGCAAGAATGAAAATGACAGATGAAGAACCAAGAGATGGTTCTTTGAAAATATAAGCAAAACTGATAAATCTTTAGCCAGACTCATCAAGAAAAAAGAGAACTCAAATGAAATGATAAATGGAGAAATAACAAACTACACCACAGAAATAAAAGGTAAGACTATTATGCCAACACATTGGACAACCTAGAAGGAATGGATATATTCCTAGAAGCATAACCTTCCAAAATTGAATCAGGAAGCAACAGTAAATTTGAACAGACCAGTTTCTAGCAATGAAATAGAATCAGTAGTCAAAAAATCTCCCAACAAACAAAATCCAGGACCAGACAGCTTCACAGGTGAATTCTACTAAACATTTACATGATTTAAAGGATTTAAATTTAAAGAAGAATCAGTACCCATTCCTCTCAAATATTCCAAAAAAAACAGAAGAGGAAGAAAGCTTTTAAATTCATTCTAGCAGGGCAACATTACCCTGATACCAAACCAAACACAAACAAAAAACTACAAAAACCAAACACTACAAAAAAAGAAAACTACAGGTCAATATCTGTGATAAACATAAAAAATTCCTCAACAAAATATTAGCAAACAAAATATAATACATTAAACAAAATCATTCACATCAAGTGCAATTTATTCCAGATATGCAAAGGTAGCTCAATATTCATAAATATATTCAAAAGGATATACCACATTAAGAAGAGAAAATATCTCAACAGATTCAGAAAAAAACATTTGATAAAGTACAACATCCATTCATGATAAAAAATGTTCAACAAAGTCGATGTAGAACGAACACACCTCAACATAATAAAGGCCATATATGAAACATGCACAGCTAACATCATACTCAATGGTGAAAACTGGGACCCTTTCCTCTAAGATCATGAACAAGGATGGTCACTCTCACCATTTTTATTTGACATAGAAGTCTGTGCACAGCATTTAGACAAGAAAAAGAAAAAGCATCCAAATTGGTCATGAAGAAGTAAAACTTTACTATTTGCAGATTATATTAAAATGTGTATAAGAAACCCCTAAAGACTCCAGAAAAAAAAAAAAAAAAACTACTAGAACTGTTAAATGAATTCAGTAAAGTCACAGGATACAAAATATATAGAAATCTACTTAATTACTATACACTAATAATGAAATAGCACAGGGAAATTAAGAAAACAATCCCACTTACAATTGTACCAAAAATACCTAGGAATAAACTTAACCAAGGAGGTGAAAGACCTATATTCCAAAAACTATAAAATGTTGATGGAAGAAATTGAAGACACAAATAAATGGAAAGATGTTCCATGCTCATGGATTAGAAGAGCCAACATGGTTAAAATGTTCATACTACCTAAAGCAGTCTATGGATTTACTGCAATCCCTATCAAAATAATCAACATTTTTTACATAACTAGAATAAATAATCCTAAAATGTGTATGGAACCACAAAAGACCCCAAATAGCCAAAGCAATCTTCAGAAAGAACAAAGCTGGAGTATTATAATCCTAGATTTCAATGTATGCTACAAAGCTATAGTAATTAAAACAGTACGGTATTGGCACAAAAACAAACACACAGATCAATGAAACAGAATAGAGAGCCCAGAAACAGACCCACACTTATATGTTCAATGATTCTACAATGCAGAAGGCAAGAATATATAATGGGGAAAAGACAGTCTCTTCAACAAACGGTGCTGGGAAAACTGGAGAGCTACATGAAAAATAATAAAACTGGGTCATTTTCTTACACCATACAGAAAAATAAACTCAAAATGGATTAAGGACCCAAATGTGAAACTTTGAAACCATAAAACCCCTTGAAGAAAACATAGGCAGTAATTTCTTTGATATCAGCCATAGAAATATTTTTCTAGATAGGTCACCTTGGGCAAGGGCAACAAAAGCAAAATTAAACTACTAGGACTACCCCAAAATAAAAAGCTTTTGCACAGCAAAGGAAACCATCACAAAGCAGACCACCGCCTATTTACTGAATGGGAGAAAATATTTATAAATGACATATCTGATAGGGGCTAATATCCAAAATATATAAAGGACTTCTATAACTCAACACCAAAAAACAAACAATCAAATTACAAATGAGTGGAGGACTTGAATAGAGTTTTTCTAAAGACAACATACAGATGGCCAACACACAAAAAGATGATCAACATCACTAATCAGCTGGGAAATGCAAATTAAAATCACAATGAGATATTACCTCACATCTGTCAGCTAACATCAAAAACAGAATAAATAACAAGTGTAAACAAGGATGTGGAGAAAAAGGAACCCTCATGCACTGTTGAAGGGTATGTAAATTGGTTCCACTACTAGGGAAAATAGTATGTAGGTTTCTTACATTAAAAACAGAATTACCATATGATCCAATAATTTCAGGACCAGGTATTTACCCAAAGAAAATAAAAACGCTAATTTGAAAAAGATACATGCACTCCTATGTTTATTTCAGCATGATTTATAATAGCCAAGAAATGGAAGCAACCCAAGAGTCCATCCATTGACGAATGGATGAAGAAAATCTGGTACATGTATCTGCAGTGGAATATCAGTCACTCAAGAAAAAAAAAAGGCAAGGCAGCAATCTTCCCAGGTACACAACACAAATGGACCTAGAGGCTATAATGCTAAGTGAAACAGGTCAGAGATTAAGCCAAAATGAATTAAAAAAAAAAAAAAGACCTTAAGTGGAGAGAAACAGTGGTTGCCGGTGGGGGGGGGGGGGGTGGGTGGATTTTAAAGAAAGACACAACATATTGACAAGGATATAAGGATACAGAGAATCAGCAAAACCTCCGTATAGTCAATAGGAATATAAAAATGGTACAGTCACTTTGAAAAACAGTTTGGATTTTTTAAACATTAAACATGACTTTACCAAAAGACCCAGTAATTCAACTCTTAGGTATATATCCAAGAGAAATGAACACATTCACATAAAGGTTTGTACATATATATTTTTAGCAGCATTAATCCTAACAGTCAAAACTTAGAAATATGTATATTTATTCAATGAAATACTATTAAGCAATAAGAAAGGATGAACTACTGATACACACTATGATATGGATGTAGCTCAAAAACATTTTACTCAGTGAAAGAAGCCAGACACAAGAGACCAAATATCACGATTCCATTTATATAAAAAGTCCAGAAAAGAGAAGTGTTAAGGACAGAAATTAATGTTTGCCTGAAACAGGGAGTGGGGGTAGAAAAGGATATGGGAATTAGCAGTAAATGTATGTAGGAATATTGAATAATAAGATGTTGTAAAAGTTTTTAATGGGGATAGTTGCACAACTTGTGACAAATACCAAACACTGAATTGTACATCTGAAAAGAGCTTATCAAAAAAAGAAAAGAGATGGGGCGCCTGGGTGGCGCAGTCGGTTAAGCGTCCGACTTCAGCCAGGTCACGATCTCACAGTCCGTGAGTTCGAGCCCCGCGTCAGGCTCTGGGCTGATGGCTCAGAGCCTGGAGCCTGTTTCCGATTCTGTGTCTCCCTCTCTCTCTGCCCCTCCCCCGTTCATGCTCTGTCTCTCTCTCTCTGTCCCAAAAATAAATAAAACGTTGAAAAAAAAAATTTAAAAAAAAAAAAGAGCTTATCATATGATATGAAAATATGCCTAAAGTTAAAGATATTCAGAGGAAAACAAAAGCTGAGAAAATCACTGTTATTGGATCCAAATTAATATAAATAAAGGGGCATTAAAAAATAACCTAAAAAATGGACACACTTCAAAATATATGGGCTGCACCTGAAGAACACTTAAAAAGTTGTTTCTGTGGGTGCCTGGGTGGCCCAATTAGTTAAGTGCCAGATGCTTGGTTCTGCCTCAGGTCATGATCTCATGGTTCACGGGTTTGAGCCTGCATCAGGCTCTGTGCTAACAGTACGGAGCCTGCTTGGGATTCTCTCTCTCCCTCTATCTCCACCCCTTCCCTACTCTTCGTCCTCTCTCTCACTCTCTCTCTCTCTCTCTCAATATATAAACTTTAAAGCAGTTTCTGGCATTAAGCACTTCTATTACAAAAGACAAAGATCTAAAATAACAGCTACTTTAAGAAGCTAGAAAAAGCAAATCAAACACAGTAAAAGTCAAAGCAGAAATGAAACAGAAAATGGAAGAACCATGGGGAAAAAATGGAATTTCTTTCAAATGAGAAATACAATCCTACATAAAAATTTTCAGATGATAGAGGAGACCTTTCCCAACTCATTCTGTTCCCCTGATACCAAATCCAGAGAAGACATAAAGTGGGGAAAAAAGAACCACAAACCAATATTCCTTATAAACAAAATTCCTTTAATAACACTAGCACCAAATCTAGCAAGACATTAAAAAGATTGCATAACATGCCTACATGAGACATCACAGAAATGCAAGGGTGTTTTAACATTCAAAAATCATATTTTGGTCTTCCTAGGAAGGTTTCCTATGACCAGCTGACAGAGGATATTTTAACAATCTAGTATGATCCATAAATTGGTCAACACAGTATGCCATTGCAAGCCAGCATGCACTACTGCCTGACTACATGCCCATTCAGGGACATCCTTGAAGGAACAATGCTAAGAAGAAACTTTCCCTTTGGGCACACCCTACATCCTTTCTGAATGGAAATGGAAGAAACCTAAAGTAACCACACATAGACTGCCACACAGTGGTAACTGGTTAAGTTGGTTGGCTGGGGCTCAGAAGGCACAAGTTTGGAAGACAAAGATAAGGAAACCTGCAGAAGAGGCATTTGGATGAGCCAGTGGTAATGACCATGTGAATCTTGGCTATCAATCTTGGTGATTCATCTCAATGTTTATCATAGGCATCCTCCACAGGAGTAACACTCAACCAGATGAAGAGAATTACCCATCCAGAGGGTTTCATCCTACCTCTATTCTCTACCTCTAGTGTACAATGACCCAACAATTCCAGCAATGAAACCCAGACACATCCAACAGAAATGCACATACATGTTCATGAAATGGCACGCAGTTATTTCCCTTATTATTTGCAATAGTTGAAAACTAGAAAAATTGTCAAGAGTAGAAATGAATAAATTTATACCCTACAATAAAAATTATTCATTTATTCAGAAATGAAAACGAATGGGGTGCCTGTGTGGCTCAATTGGTTAAGTGTCTGACTCAGTTTCAGCTCAGATCATGATCTCATGGTTCATAAGTTCAAGCCCATATAGGGCTCTGAACTGACAGCACAGAGCCTGCTTGGGATTCTCTCTCTCCACCCCTCCCCTTTTTGCTTGTGTTATAAATAAATAAATACATAATTTTAAGAAATTAAAATAAATGAACCATAACTACACACACAAAAAAAATGGATAAATCTCGTACTTAAAAATTGTGCAAAAAGAAACAAAAACATACTACTGGAGTGCCTGGGTGGCTCAGTTAAGTGTCTAACTCTTGGTTTTGGCTCAGGTAAAAACTTAAAAAAAAAAAAAAGCATACTATCAGTTCCATATATAACCATTAAAAGAAAACAGCATTATTTCTTGGTTGTTGGCAAAATTAGGTGGTAAAACTACTTTAAAGACACTTAAAAAAGGAACATAGTGCCACAAAAGTCAGGGCAGTAGTTCCTTTGGAGAGGAGGGCATAAATATTTGAGAGGACAGGAAAAGAGCTTCTGGAGTCCTGGTAATGATCCATTTTTGCACTGTGTAGCAGTTACACAGGTGTTTTATCAGAAAGCCTGTAGCTATATATCTTGCTTTTGTACACTTTTAGGTCTACACTTAAAAATAACAAGGTTTAGGGGTGCCTAAGGTGGCTCAGTCGGTTAAGCATCCAACTTGGGCTCAGGTCATGATTTCACGGTTTGTTAGTTTGAGCCCGGTGTCAGGCTCTGAGCTGTCAGCACAGAGGCTCAAAGCCTGGAGCCTGCTTCAGATTCTGTGCCTCGCTATCTCTCTGCCCTCTCCCGCTCACATTAGGTCTGTCTAACATAAACATTAAAAACATTTTTTAAGAAAATAACAAGGTTTAGGGGTGCCTCGGTGGCTCAGTCAGTTAGGTGTCCAACTTTGGCTCAGGTCATGATCTTACAGTCCCTGAATTCAAGCCCCACATCCGGTTCTACACTGACAGCTCAGAGCCTGGTGCCTGCTTCAGATTCTGTCTCCCTCTTTCTCTACCACTCCCCCACTTGCACTCTGTCTCCTGCTCTCTCTCAAAACTAAACATTAAAATAACTTTTTTTAAATAACAAAGGTTTAAAAATGCTAATAGCTAGTAATAGCTATTATTATGACCAATAGCTAATAATGACATGCATAGAATGATCTAGACTAAGGATGCCATTCTCGCCACCCTAGCGATCTCCTTTTTCATTTATTTTTTGGTTCTTGAGGTTTGAGATTTTATTCCCTTTAATTTTGAAATCCCTAAACTAGATATCAGAGTTTCATTACATTTCTCTGTTCTTCTCTAAACAGTCTCAAGGAATAGCTTATTGAATTCATAAGCTATACATAAGCTTCATACATGTAATTTTTAAGAAGCTTTACTGAAATATTCAGGGGTCATAAAATTCACCTTGTTCAAGTGTACAGATCAATGTTTTAGTATATTCAAAGAATTGTGTAACTACTGTCACCATTTAACTTCTGAACATTTTCAGAGCCCCAAAGAGAAACTCCACACCCATGAGTAGTCACTTTCTATATTCCCAACTCCCCTCAGGCCTTGGCGATCAAAACAAAATAGGGTGATTGTACTGAGTCAGTTGTGCGTGGCTGTACCATGTGGCCTCTAATTTCCTTCCTTGTAGGTCTAAGTTCCCTAGCATATCTTTGAAGAATCAGGCTCACAGGTCATTTTTTAAAATTGTTTTAGTGTATATTTATTTCTGAGAGAGAGACAGAGCACAAGCAAAGGAGGAGCAGAGAGAGGAGGAGACACAGAATCTGAAGCAGGCTCCAGGCTCTGAACTGTCAGCACAGAGCCTGACGTGGGGCTCAAACCCAGGAACTGTGAGATCATGACCAGAGCTGAAGTTGGATGCTTAACCTACTGAGCCACCCAAGCGCCCCATCACAGGTCATATTTTTAAAGTCTTTTTCCAACTGGTCCCCCAATCCCAGGAAGTAAAGTGCACGGTCTTCTGTGGTCCTAAAGCACCTTATTATATACCTTTATTACATACCATGTACCATTCTTTGTTATAATTACTAATGTGCTTCCACCACTATAATGTAAGTATCTTAAAAACCAGAATTTGAGGGGCGCCTGGGTGGCGCAGTCGGTTAAGCGTCCGACTTCAGCCAGGTCACAATCTCGCGGTCCGTGAGTTCGAGCCCCGCGTCAGGCTCTGGGCTGATGGCTCAGAGCCTGGAGCCTGTTTCCGATTCTGTGTCTCCCTCTCTCTCTGCCCCTCCCCCGTTCATGCTCTGTCTCTCTCCCAAAAATAAATAAACGTTGAAAAAAAAATTAAAAAAAAAAACAAAACCAGAATTTGACTCATTTTTGTATCTCCTATATCTAACACAGTTTGATGAATGAATGTACCATATAGAAAACTGTAACAAGATTATAAAAGATAAGGTTTTAGTACTAAGGAGAAGATTTTCAGAGATTATCAATATGTTCAAGGACACAGAGACAAATATATTATGAAATAGCATTATAACATTAGTCAATAACTGATCACTTTGTGATTAATGAAAAACTATGAGAAAACTAAGAAAATACATTAAAACCATTACATAGAGTTCACACTAAGATGTTAATGTATCATCAAAGGGGAACTTCTATAAGAATCTTAAATACTCTTAGTATGGCTATCATGATATAACCTAAGAAAAATTCTAGAAGTCAAATGTAGAAAATAAATATAATGCGGGAGACTCTTAAAAAGTTGAGAAATATATCCAAATTATAGGTCAAATAAAAAGATTTATAATTTTTAAAACTCCAGCATTCCTTCAAAAGTGAAAAAAAATGAAAAATTAAAAACTGTTTGGAGAATTAGAAATACCTTTAAAGAGAAAAAAAATTGTGCCGAGTGTCTGAGTAAGGACTAATTTTGGTTAAAGGAAATGTTAAAGTGAATTCAATTTTTCATCACTATATGCACAAGGTATGATTCTGTTAATGCTATATTGCCCTTTTAAAACATACTCATTGAGATTTTAGCAAACTATATAATGTTTTACTGTGAAAAAGTAACTCAAAATACTCAATATACAAAATAAAAATAATTTCCCTTGAGTGTACACAACTAGAACAAAAGAAGTTTTTAAGCAATAGCAGAGTTAAATACACATATAAAAGTCAGAAAAAGTTATAGGGGTGTCCGGGTGGCTCGGCTGTTAAGTGTCCAACTCTTGATTTCAGCTTAGGTCATGATGTCACAGTTCATGAAGAGCTCGAGCTCCACATCGGGCTTCACAATGACAGCATGGAACCTGCTTGAGATTCCCTCTGTCCCCCCACCTCTTTCTGCCCCTCCGCCACGCTCAAAAGAAATAAACTTAAAAAAAATAAAAGGGGGCATCCGGGTGGCTCAGCAGATTGAGCGTCCCACTTCAGCTCAGGTCACAATCTCGTGGTCTGTGAGTTTGAGCCCCACATCAGGCTCTGTGCTGACAGCTTGGAGCCTGGAGGCCCTTCAGATTCTTTGTCTCCGTCTCTCTCTGCCCCTTCCCCACTCATGCTCTCTCTCACTCTCAAAAATGAATAAATGTTTTAAAAAAAATTGAATACACACACATATTTGAATAATGCATACGTGAATATTTTTTAAAAACCAAATCAATTATCATTTCTAAAGAATACTTTTTCTATTCTTATAAAATTTTACGTGAGTTCAAAAAAATAACATTTTTTTAATTTATAGGAGTAAAGCAAAATTACAAATGAATTTAGGGGTGCAGTCAGTTAAACATCTGACTGGATCTCAGCTCAGGTCATGATCTCATGGTTCATGGAATCGAGCCCCACACAGGGCTCTATGCTGATATCATGGAGCCTGCTTGGGATCCTCTCTTTCCCTCTTTCTCTATCCCTTCCCTGCTTGAGCATGCACAAGTGCTCTCTCTCAAAATAAACTTAGAAAAATTATCAAGTATGTTTCTGAGAAAAATTTTAAAAAAATAAATTTAAAAAGTAAAGCTTAGCAATCCTCAACTTTGAAATATTTTAATCTAAAAATGTAAATGTGCTACTACTTCCCAAATTTTGAATCAATAGTCTATTGCCAACATTCACAAAATAACAGCTTCTACTAACGTAAATTCATACAAGTGTTTTAGAGTAGGAAAAAGCATTATTTTAATATTGACTTATCTGTAAAATCTAATAAAACTTAATCCTAAGAAAATATAAATTTTAAGATGAATACGCTATTTGTTTTTGCTTGAAAGTACTCTGAATAACTATATTACTATACATCCTCCATGTTGTAATTTTACAGTATAACAAACTAGCTAATGTAGAACAAAAATAATAATGTAGCTCCATAAAAAAGAGGAAAATGGTTTTAAATTAAGCTCTTTTTATCTTAAAAGGAAACAATTTTAATCCTTTCTTCAGTTACTTTCTAGATTGGGCTTCTGTCTAATAAAAAATCAGTTAGGAATTAACTGAAACATAGTCTTGTAAAAACATTTTCTACAGTATTTAATAACATAAATGCTATAAATAAATTTGTGAAATTTTGTCTATTTCTAAACATAAAATACTGTACCTCAAGACACATAAATGAAATTAACAGAACTGTGAAAAACTGAAGAGGTATGAGGCCCTTCATGATAAAACTGGTACCAAAAAACACCCATTAATACTACTTTATCTTACTTTATTCATTTCTTTTAATTATCCAAATCATTAACTTTGCCATGTTTTATGGTAACAAAACAACAAAAGCAACCCAGTATTAAATAGTCACAGAAGTTGTATAAAGTGAATTCATTTTCTAATAGAAGTACTTTTCTAAATTGCACAAAACAATCTGTGAGATCTGGTGAGGTTTGGAGGAAAATTACACAAAAGTATTCAAAGAAATTTGATTACAAAGAGTAAATATTAAATTCTCTGCTCTAAAATAATCACAAGCCACAGATTAATTTGGAGCGTAAAAATATGAAGCCTCCCTGCACTGAATAAACTTTCAAGATACCCAACTTAAACTCCTATATATTCATAAACAACAGCATTTCTGGAAATTACTTCCTAACCTCAAAAAAATGACAGTATTAATACATTCAATATACATGTACAATGATAAACTTGATTCTCCATACCTAGCTTAGGAAATTTCTAAATTTCCCCAAATATTCTCTAAATCACCAAATCTCTAGTTCTTCAAAACTATTTGGTGGACACTGACTCTTAAGTACATTTGCATGATTTTATGGGTCTATCCTGGCACCAAAACAATACTCTAAATTTGCTCAATAAATGTTTACTTGAAAAATAAATTCTAATTCACAGTTAAATACACTGACAAAATATCTACCCCCCACCCAACCAAACAGCAGTGTTCTTGAATGGCACAAATATCTACAACTAATGAACAACCAAAAGTGTAAAACCAAATTTAAAAAAAGGTATGGCTGCAAAATAAAATGAAAGAAAAATCCCACTGTATGATCTAAAGAAAGGGAAGAATAGGATTAACTCTGACTTCTCTTCCATATCCTATTAGTAAGTGCCAGTCCTAAAAGCACCCATATTTTCCTGGGAATGCAGTCCTATAGCTTTAACTCTCTATGTATTTTCCATGATTTCAATGATGTCCCTACAAAGCAGCAACTGAAACAAAGGTTTCAGTCAGGAAAGACACTTGAAAAATACAGATAATGGTGAAATATTATCTAATGACTGTGGAAACACAAGCAAAGAATGGTTTATCAAATGTTTAAAATACTTTAGGAGTGAACCACATTTCCTAAGTAATCTTCTACAAACAAATCATCACAATTCCTGGTCACATAGAATTTCTGTAGCATTCTAATCATTGTCTCCTAGGGAAATAATGTTAACAATCTAGATGCCTTGAAGATACCTTTAATATTAGAAATTGTCATATGCTTACCACTTTTATTATATATTTGGAGCATCTACAACAAAACAGTAATTATTCGGTATCCTATGTATTATTTGTTGCCAGACTGATACATAGAGGATCTGAGCTTTCATCTCCCTTCACTGAAACACAAGCAAAAACAGTAATAATTAATATGCTGTAATATAATTTTCCAAGCATTATGGGTCTAATTCATAGTCAAGATTTTATTTTGAAAATACCTTCTATGAACAGAATTTTTTTAGTTAACAATTTCTAAAAGTCACAATTGAAAAAGGTAAAGGAGGAGTGAAGTATGGCATAATCAGATTACACATATACTATAATATATACATATAATTGTACATAACAACTGAAAAGATCTTTTCTTAAACAATCACTAATACATACCCATTTTGGAAAAAATACATAGAGCCTGTTCTAATCTTTATTTAGAACTATAATTATCTCAATCATAAATCCTATCTTCCAAATAGAAATTTAACTGATAACCTAACCATTGTACTATAGAGATATAGATATAGATATAGATAGATATACATATATAGATACACACACACACACACACACACACACACACTGCCCTACATATTTCAGTTTCTTGCAGAGCAGCATCAGAAATTTTTCAAATTGCAATTTCACAAAAGATTTACAAAACAAATACATTAGAGATTTATTGGGATGGCTGATAGTTCTAAAATTTCTGAGCACTTACTCTGCACCAGATACTAGTGAAAAGGTTTTACACATTTTAACTTATTCAGTCCTCACAAGAGGCCAAATGCATAGTTATTATTTCCATATTCCAGATGAAAAAACTGAGGCACAGCCATGTTAAAAAGCTTACCTACAGTTTCACAGTTAAGAAGGGATGAAGCAGGAATTCAAACTCAAGGAGCAAGGGGCCTCACTGACCTTACTTTTAAATACCATGCTACATCTGATGCAAGGGATTCATAAGTGTGTATCACCTACAAGTCTCGTATTTTCAAAATTCAGTCTAACATTTTACATGCCTGTCAGCCATTCCCCTTGGATGTCTAGGTGTATTATTTCAAATGTAAAACGTCAGACAAAATTCTCCTCTAAAGTTGGCTGCCATTCCAAATTTCTTTCAAAGGTGTCCTCCAGTTAAATAAGGAAGCATAGGAAGGTAGCACAAATCAACATAACGCAGTACTTCATTACCAAAGAGTGACTAGATACTTCTGTGCTTTTTGAAGGGTTATTACATTTAGTTCCCATAATTATCTATTCAAGGGCTTCCAGGAAAAACAAACAAGCAACAACAAAAACCTGCAAAAACATCCTGGGAAAAGACTAGTAACTTTTAAGAAAACAATCTGCAAACAAAAACAACTAGTTTGAATATTTTAATACTGATATGTTACAGTAGGGTGAAACTAGGGGAAAGTTAAGCCAATTTTCTAAACATAAGAGGCAGCAACTTCTATAATTAAAACAATACCTGGGCAAGGCAAAATAAATGTATTATACTTTGAGGTCATTTCTAACATCGTGGCATTTTTACTATATTTATTTCAAATTAAGTTTAGCACAGAATTGCTGTAATTCACTATGTATAGTCTGGCCTCCAAATACAGGAGGAATAGATTTTAAGACTTTTCACAAAGTCCAGAATTGTTTTCTCTCACAAAATAATTCAGAAAGTTATCCACAACCGTCTCTAAAACAGTGGTTCTCAACCTTCTCTGTACATTACAATCACCCAGGGGGTTTTAAAATCTTCATGGAGGCGGTAGCCTGACCAATTAAAACAATCTCAAAGTGAGACCCAGGCATCAGAATTTTTTAAAGCTTTCTTTCTTAATGTCAGTGCAAAGTATAAATTCAACAGCATGGCCATTAGAGCCACTTTTCCAGTTTCCTTAATAGCAATATTTGAAATTGTTGCCTAACTTCAACCAAGAACTAAAACCATTTTGCCCTAGATTCAAAGCACGTGCAGGCAATAGTAACAAACGGCAGTGGCTACTACACTACCACTGTTGGACGAGTAATCGGGGCTAGGAGTTTGGAGAGTACACAAGGCAATGAAACCACTTGATGTTTTCTTATTTTTTTGTTTTACATGGATCATGGCAAGTGTATTAGAAAATTCTTAGTCCATGAAACCATGGTTCTTGTATTTGTCTCACTCAAATTTATTATTTTTCCCTAGTGAAGATTTTTTAATTTAATGTTTGGTTCTTTGTTTTCATAATAGCTACTTTTACTTAATTCACTTACTGGTTCACTCTGTACTAGGAATGCAGGAGGTAGGATAGAGATGGGGACCAAGAGTGGGTTCTTAAGGAAAAACAAAGACGGTGGAAATAAACACATGTAAAGTAACAACAGAAGGTACAGAAGTGCCAAAGTGTATGGGCTGATGGTCAAAAGCTTATAGAAAACTCTTCCTCAAATATCTAACTCCTTACCAAAAGGCAGTATCAGTAATTAATAAAAGACTTTGGATGTGGAAACATCAGAGTTGCTAGTAAACAAGGAACTGAGATTTTTCTCTTTAGAGCCATTGGCAATTTACTTAATTTCCCTGAGCATCATTCATAAAATAGTGACAATAATTTGGGGGAGGGGTGCTTCTTCCCATTCCTGGGGTTTCCTTCCATGTACAAGTATTCACGGGTAAGGTATTCTCCTAGCCTAATACTCTGGTTTGTTCACTCCCTTACTTACACTTGGAGTAGGGCCATGCAGAAGGACAAAGGTATAGGTCAGTTTAGTCTCTTCCTCCTTCCCTCCCTTTCTTTTTTGGAGATAAACGCCTCAACCTGTACGTTTTACATGGGTAGACCCCCAATATGGAGAAATTCGCCTCTGTGGGTAAGTCTAAATTGTTGACTTGGTGTTGGTAAACCCCTTTCCCATTGATACAAACCCACATCCATCAATACTGGTTTGGGGTGGGTTTTTTTAACATTTTATTTTTTGAGAGACAGAGGCAGAGCACGAGCAGGGGAGAGGCAGAGAGAGAGGGAGACACAGAATCCAAAGCAGGCTCCACGCTCTAAGCTGTCAGCACAGAGCCCAATGTGGGGCTCAAACTCACGAATCGCGAGATCACCACCTGAGCCAAAGTCGGAAGCTGAACTGACTGAGCCACCCAGGTGCCCACTGGCTGTTTCGTTTTGTTTTTAATGTGATATTTTGCTCATCAATGGTTTCTCTCCTTGTCCATCTCTAAAATGGTTTAGAATTCAGGCAAAGAAAGGGGTACTAGTTATTGGACTCCATTTAAACCTTAATATCCACCTACTTCATAGAATTTGGTAAGCTTTAAAAGACATCATACATCAAAAAATCTTAGCACAGTACCTAGAACATAGTAAGCACTCTACCATAACTGCTAATAACAAAATACTCAAAAATAAGAGGACCAATTTTAAAGCCTTTATCAATTAACTATAAAACACCTCAATATGAATTCAAATGAAATACTCCTTCTAAAATACATCAATAAAAACAAGATCCCTCCCCTCATTGAAAGAATGTAACCAGCTATAATACTAGAGATAATATGGAATAATAGATTTATAGTTAGAACAAACATTCATTAAAAGCAGGGAACATTAGGGGCGCCTGGGTGGCGCAGTCGGTTAAGCGTCCGACTTCAGCCAGGTCACGATCTCGCGGTCCGTGAGTTCGAGCCCCGCGTCAGGCTCTGGGCTGATGGCTCAGAGCCTGGAGCCTGTTTCCGATTCTGTGTCTCCCTCTCTCTCTGCCCCTCCCCCGTTCATGCTCTGTCTCTCTCTGTCCCAAAAATAAATAAAGGTTGAAAAAAAAAATTTAAAAAAAAAAAAAAAGCAGGGAACATTAGGGGCGCCTGGGTGGCTCAGTTGGTTAAGTGGCTGACTTCAGCTCAGGTCATGATCTCGCGGTCCGTGAGTTCGAGCCCCACGTCGGGCTCTGTGCTGACAGCTCGGAGCCTGGAGCCCGTTTCAGATTCTGTGTGTCCCTCTCTCTGACCCTCCCCTATTCATGCTCTGTCTCTGTCTCAAAAATAAATAAACGTTAAAAAAAAAAAAAAAAACTTAAAATAAAAAAATATATAAAAAAATAAAAAAAAAAGCAGGGAACATTTATAGCCTACGAAATCCTCAGTAACTAATCCATACAGAAAATAAAATATAATGTGCATAAGCAAAATCAGATAACATAAAATATTAAAATATATTATAGAATCAGTTTGACATCTAAAAAATTTAAGAGGAAATATGTTCAAGTCAGTTTATACTATAAATTTAACTTTATTAGCAATATGCTAAAAGTACACTCAAAAAATCTAAATAAAGATATATTTCATCTGATAAACACATAACAGAAAATTGGTTCTCCAAAATGAGCTCAGGAGCTCACTAATAGCAAGATTTATTAAGTAGAGATCTATGGGCCTTTAGTTTTGTGAAACCCTTGAAACTATAAAATGTCATGTATGTGTACATGCACATATGGTTAAAAATTCTCTCCACTTTCATTACATTCTCAAAGGTTACCATTCAAAACAGGAAAATATCCTCAAGTATCTTTTTATAATTAAGTAATCACTCCCAGTTTATCCATTTATTGTCTAGTGAGCTTCTTGCACTATGATTTTTTCAATTTGGATAATCTTAACATATAATAAACTTTCAAGGAATCAAAAACAATATACAAAAAAAAGCTGTTTTTTTTTAAATAGGTACCTACCTTTTAAGTGTTCCTCAGATATAATTTTTTCATTAACACACAGTGCTTTTATCCTTGTTCTCAAATCCATTGTGTTATTTTCTTGTATTTCTTCAGTTGGTAGTTTTTCAAAAATGTTTTCAATGAAATTAGTGTTATTCTTCAAATCATTCAGTAGTTCCCAAAATGAAGCTGCTGTACATGTATCAAATGTGACGGTACTTCGGGGATTATGTTTTCCAATGTCAGCCTTCCTCAGAGTTAAATTTCTAGAATATAATCGCATATTGCTTTTCCTTAAGTTCTTATAGACCTCTTTCTTTACGGTTTTCTCTTTTAGTTTTTGTTTCTCAGTGCATATACAGCTTGTATTTTCTCTTTTGTAACAATTTTGATCTAACAATGGGAAAACAGGCTTACTCTGTAATTGATACTGGATTTCAGTAGATCCACTAGTACTAACTCCATCATTAAGATGATCTGAATCTTTAGAATATACTGCAAAACCAGATACAACCAACATATCTGCCAAACTGTTTTTCTCATGAATGACATCTACTTCCAGTTTTGTTTCAAAATTATACCTCCTCAACTGAAAAACTAAGCCTGGTTTACTTAGCTGATCTTGAAAAAAGCTTTTGGTTTCTTCACTCCAATGCTTCCCCTTAGCAGGTAAGATACCACCTAAGATACAAGGATAACTTAACCTTGGTAAATTCAGAAGTTCCACAGGAACAACTTTGAGATTTTTTGTATCTGAATAAGGTATGTAAACAGAAAATCCATAGTCGATCAACACAAGTAGTAAAGACTGATTAGAGACTTCAGAAATTTCTACTCGATTCCACTGATCTTCCAGTTCATATTTGAACAAACAACTAGCACCAGGAAATATGCACTCTTGAGGCACTGTTTGTAAGTTTTCTGGTAGATCAGAAAGCAACACAAAGAGAGATTTCATTGTGTCAAAGAAATCTTCTAACTGAACACAGAAATCTGATGGATCAGAAATAGCAGTGGCAATACCAGAATACTGCTTTCCATTTTGGAGTTGGGCCCAAGTATATGATCTTATTGTACATGACACAGGAGACTTAGATTCCATATTAAAAATCGTTTCTGAAGATCTAAGTTTGTTTTCAACACGAACTGTATTTAAATTTAAATATTCAAAAAGTAACAGGCCATCTACCAAAATGTCTACTTCCCACACAGAGTCTAAATATTTCAGGAAAAGAATATTTATTTCCAGATGAGCAAATAAACACACAATAGACTCAAATGACCGTTTTCTAAAATTTTCAAACCAAATCCATTTACAAGCCACAGCTTGTCTTGGAATATTTCTTATTTCATTACTAAGCACCTTGGTATTACCTAAAGGTACTATTTCATACCTACCACGATCTACTAAAAAAACAAGCACTTTATCATCAACACACTTCTTTTCTACTTTTGATCGATACCATTGCAAGGTTTTTTTAGATTTTGCCAAGCACTCTAAGCCTTTTTTAATAGTTCCCATTGATAAAGGTTTTTTTACTTCTTTAGTGATTAATACTATTAAATCTGATAAGATTTTTTTATTTTTTGATAACTTCACATAAAATGTCCCACTTTTTGAGACATAAAGTATTTCAGCCTTTTCCAGTTGGCCAGGTTTTAACTCTTCAAAAGGAATATTACCCAGCTGTTGGTAGGGTGGTTGAAGGATCATAGAACCTTCATATTCATTTGATCTTCCTTTCTTAATTTCATTATCCTCACCAGAACTCACTTTTTGAGAGAAAACCGCTGGCATCTGCAATCCTGTTTGCTGAAGTTTTGAACATGCTGTCCATTTCAGTAGTTCATTAATAACAGATGTTCCATCACAAATGATATTTACTTCCCATTTCTGCTCATGCTTTTTCAAAAATTCACATGCAACTGTTTTGTTACTTACTCTTGATGCAAAATAATCCACAGTTTTACTGTCCCATTTTTCATCAGGCTCATTCCACTTGACTCCACTAAGAAAAGAATGGATTCCTAGCTGAGGAATTGTTAAGAATTCCCTCTGAAATTCATAAATTTTTGATGTGCTTATTACCTCAGTGTTACCATAGTCAATAAATTCCACTTCAAAAGAATTTCCTGGCAAATTTTTCTTAATGACTGCTCTGTAAATGGCATGGTCACCAGAGTATTCGGCAACTACAAGGTCTCCCACCACAGGCTTAACTGATTTTCTCTCTTTCACTATCTTTGTTCTTCTTTCATTTAAAGCATCTGCAAGTCTGATGATTACATTTTCATTATCAACAAGCTGAATATGGAAACTTGCTGGATTACTGACACTAGAAACATATCCTTTAACTTTGGCATTCAAGTAAATTTTGGGTTGAGGAAGATCCTTGATCTGTGGTCTAGTAAGATTATATGGGTTTTGAAAGTCTGCTTGATTTAATTCTTGGATAAAAGATGGTGATACAACCCTTACTGATTTCTGGCCCACATCATTTTCATCAAGAGTATGTGCAGATCCAGGGACAATTTTTACACCTTTATTTTTGAATCCATCACTCAAAGACTTCACTTTGTTTTTTGACACAGGTTCAATCTTAAAACAGGCCGATGGTTTCAAAAGCTTGGCATATGTACTTCTGGGATTCATTAACTGATCTGTTTTGCTTTCAGAATATGTTACTACATGAGTCTTATTTATATTATTGGGATAGTGGTTTTCTGTTTTGCCTTTCAAAGAAATAGTAAGTCTCTTATTCTCACTTATTTTATGCCCCTTTTCCACACAGGGTGCTTGATCACAATGTTTTTTCCCATAAGCATGAAGCAACATTTTAATTTTCTGATTTATATGTTGATATCCATCATATAATTCTACACCAAGCTGGCCATCTGACTCCCTGGACAATATTATTGCCCTTAATCGTTTTCCCAAAAAATTATCTTTAAACCAGCTATTGATTTCTGCTGGAACATCCACATCTCTAAGATCTGACAAAAAACACTTAATAGCTTGCATAGGTGTAAACAGCAACTCTGGAAACTGATCTGAAATGGCCTTCAATGTACTTTCTTCTACTAATTGCTTATTTCCAAAGTCCACAAAATAGACCAGAAAGTCAGTTAATGAATCTGTTGGCATTGTTAAAGCTCGATAAAAGAGACCATCCTCTACATACTTAGATATGCACAGTCTCGTTTTACTAGGATCATATTTTGGACAATTTTTGAGATTACTAATCTCTGTGATTTTTGTTTCTATCATCTCCAGGTCTTTATTATTTCTACTAAGTTGGCAATAAAACCTTCTGGGACTATATATGTGAGATATGTATATTTCTTCCTCACTTCCAATTTTTATGTTAAAGGAAGAGTAACAGTAACTGTAAAGACTAACTGAAGATGGGAATGGCTTTGATAATGTAGTATACTGTGCAGAGCCATGATTCATAAGAAATTCTTTTGCACTAGTAAGTGGAGATTGCAAATCCACTAAGTTACATAAAGAGTTTGGATGTGTAAGAACTAAGGCATAAATGGTGCAAGTCAATCCTTTAGATGAAGAAATAAAATTCCCAAAGTCTCTGCATGCTTCTCTTGTCCAACTGAATGATTTACAACTAATGGGTTCAACTAAATGATTAAGACTACATCTGAAGGCTTGGCCTTCTAACATAAGAAAATGTGGGTTAATAGCACAAAGATCTTTAATTAAAACTCTTTCCTGGTAACCATAATCAACAAATACTATGTCAAATTCTTTTCGTGATACTCGAGTCAAAACAGCAGCTCTATACCACTTCCCATCTTTGGAATACTTAGCAACACAAGCAATCTGCCCAATCTGATAAGGATCTGAATGAATGCTATAGTAATTCTGAATTTGTTCCATTAGTAAATTTAGGTCTTCTAACTTACATTGAAGCTGGCATGAGAAGTCACCTGGGCCACAATAAGAAGAACACTTAACTTCAAGGACTGTTCCTGGTTTAAACATATATTCTTTATAAGGTTGTGGTGACTCAGTCCCCACAGACAAGGTGAAAGGACTTTTTAAGTCTGAGAAATTAACAGCTGGGGTTTTTACCAAAGACAAGTTACTTTCTTTTAGCTTATTTGAATGGTAAAGTTTAGGTCCTTCGAGAAAGGCAGATAGGACTTTAATATTAACTTTGTTTTTAAATTTTAAATTTAACACTGAATATTCACTTGCAGATTTGGGATAACACTCTGGTTCTACTTCCCAATATTCTGCATATCCAGCTTGTAACATAAGAGGGACAACATCAGTATTTTCTGAGGCTTCAATACTCTGAATATTTACAATGTATTTGTCATCTTTTTTTGCTAGAACCTGCAGCAAAATTTCTTTGTTCAAGACAATTTTTTTAAAATAGTCAATTGATGCCTTCACCCATAAATCTTCAATAGGCAATATATGTGCAAGTGAACAGCACATGGCTAAGGCAGGCAACTCACAGAACTCTGGAAGCAAAACTTTTACATCAAAAAATGGTATGGAATCAGTATTTCCATAATCTAAAAAATAAACATTAATCTTACAGCCATTATTTTCAGTGATGACAGCTCTGTAAAAATGTCTATCCTTGCTGTATCTAGCACAACAAAATAATCCAGGTTCTGGATTTCTTAGAATCAGTTCACTATTTTCACACGAATCATAAAATTTGTTTATATTTTTCGTTATATCTTGAAGTTCATTCTGATGTTCATTAGTACGTACCCAGAAATTTGATGGGTTTAATACATATACTACAAAAGCTATATAAGCAGCCTCTATCTCCATCTCTACAGTTTTAATAGGAAAACCTACTTTCAAAGAGTTTTTATTTAGATAGTCTATTGACAATTCAGTATTTCCAACAAAACGCTCAACTGCAAAGCCATTTACATCAGCAGCACTACTCTCTTTAAACATACTAGAGATTTTTGACTCAGACACTGGACAGATTACTTGTGTGCCTACAGTCTTCAGCAGACACTTAGAATTAATTGTAGACTCCTGAGTTTGTAGTGTTACATAAAACAAATGTTCATCTTTATTGAACCAATCGATGTGTGCATATACTGTTTGTCCTAACAAGGCTTGTTTAAATACACTCAATTGAGATTTTCTGGCATCTCTATCTGGACTGTTTAAATATGTCAGAGAACATGGAAATGAAAATAATGGTACTAAAATAAAATCCTGTTTAAGTTTCTGTACGTGGATTGAAGGTATAGCCTCAGTACTGCCATAATCCATGAACCAAATTTTCACCTGATTGTTGGGCAAGAGCTGCTGAAGAATTCCTCTATACCACTGTCCATTTCTCCTTTTGGCAACACAAAGTAGTCCAAAGTTATCACATGTGGGACTACTTACTTGACCGATAGCATCATAATGCAAAGTCATACATGCTGTTAAATTTTCTAACTCTGGAATCCATTTAATTAGTTGACAATAAAATTTACTTGGGCTCAATGCAGAGGATACCTTTATACTTTCAATACTGCCTACTGACAAAGATGGCTGCAAATTATCCAGAACATGTTGAACATCAACTGGAGTATCATTCTTACTTAACAATTCAGGTCTTCTATGTTGTAGTAAATCGGGCATTTCTTGTGGGAATTCTTTTAACATTTCCACAATAAGACGAAATGAATCCCCATCAATAAGTCTGCCTAATTGTAACTCAAGAACCTGGGATATAATTTTTGGTACTTCCAGAAGAGTCCTTTGAAGAGGCAACACAGCTTGTACACAACCTTTCACTTGTAGTCCAACTAATGACTTAAAATAATTCAAAGCTTTAAGAGGCCATCTTTCCCCATTTGGTAGTATGTTGGCAAAAATACCAAATATTACCCGTGGTGGTAGCTCAAATAAGTTGCCACAGGCTGAAGCAACCTGTGTACTATCAACTCTTAGTTCTTCTCCGTGATCTATGAGGAGCACTGTATAGAGTTCATTTTTCTTTTCCATGACTCTTCCTCTCTGCCATTCTCCAGATACTCTTTCTTCCACCAAACAAAATTCATCAATGTCCACATTAGTTTTTACTTTTGGAATATGCTGAATTTCCCTCTGTAATATGTGGTAGTCAAACTCACATTCAGTATTATTTCTGCCTTGAAATTTCACTAGAATGTCCTTAGGAAAACATTCTATATGTGATATTGTCAGATCCATGTCTAAAAACATTGGTAACAGAGATGTGGAATCCATTTTCTAAAAAGCAAATAGTAAGTACTAATTAGCTTCTGCACAGGCAACTGTCACAACTAAATGAAATTTGCCACATAGAGACCTGAAACTAGCCTTATATAAATTTGGTATGTAGACATAAACCTTAAAATCATTATATGCCTGTATTTATCAAATTGAACATGTTGGTTAAAAAAAATTTCGTTAGACAAGATGGAGACAAAACATAACTTCACTGCCTTCTGCTTTTAAAAAAGTCTACTGAGGGGCGCCTGGGTGGCGCAGTCGGTTAAGCGTCTGACTTCAGCCAGGTCACGATCTCGCGGTCCGTGAGTTCGAGCCCCGCATCAGGCTCTGGGCTGATGGCTCAGAGCCTGGAGCCTGTTTCTGATTCTATGTCTCCCTCTCTCTCTGCCCCTCCCCCGTTCATGCTCTGTCTCTCTCTGTCCCAAAAATAAATAAACGTTGGGGAAAAAAAAAAAAAATTAAAAAAAAAAAAAAAAGTCTACTGAAATAACTGAGAACATGAAAAAATAGGAAATATGTATATATAATATATATTATAAATATATTTATTTTTATATATTTTATATGTAATATATAATATATATTATATAGCATACTATATATGCTATGTATATTATGTTATATATTTTATATATATTATATATTATATGTATGTATTATACATATATATATACACACATACATACAATCACTGGAAAAGACAGGAGTGCAATGTTTATTTTCTAGAAACTTAAGTTTCTACTAGATATTGGACAGATGTGGTGTAATAGAAGGAAGCCAAATAAAGTCCTCCTTCTACTCCTGTGAGAAAACTACCTTGCCTCATGCAGACTTCTTCTAACAACACAGAACTCAAAGGGGTAAATGCCACCAGCAAGGGCAGATGGTGAACCCACAGGACACATGATGTTTGCACTCCCCATTCTATCAATTAGTAACATTTGGACCCTATCAGCATCATTATACAACTCCCGGATACTTCTTTGATGGAGGGCAATAGGCTAAGTCCTAGACACCATTAAGGAAAGCCAGGCCTATTAAGACCCTAAGGCAGGTTAAGTAAATCCAGACCTTTTCCCTGGCATGGCTGGCCACAAAAAGTGTGGAAGGAAAAGAAATCTTTAGCCCAGAGGTAAAGCTGTAACTATGGCTCCAGCTAATTTTCTCTAGATTGTTACAATTCTAAAAATAGTAAAACAAATATTCAAGGATAAAATATTCCCCAAATTCAGGCAAGAACCAACAGTTACCGTGATAGGTCACAGCTCAGTTCAACTTCTACTTGACTTGGAGTTAACACTTCACAACTATCAATTTCTTTCCATGATGAGAAAAACATTGGACCTAACAAAAAAGAGAGCGAGAAAACCACTTAAAAGAAACCAAGGAAATGCTCCCCTAAGGAATAAATACGCTGAAGGAAACAGAAAAAAAATGCTTTTCAAAAGTCTGATTTGTTTTCAAAAGGCCAAAAGAGAGCACTACACTTTTATAGGACTAAGTAGTCATTAAGATGCAACAACTGAGATTACAAAGAAATACATGTAAGAAATTTAAGACTGCAATGGGGAAAGTGAACACACAATAAAGATAAATGGACTAGAATTTTGAGAGAAAGCCCAAAACTCAGAGGAAAAAGGTAAAAACATAAAAGAGAAACATATAGGACAAAAAAATAAAAATCTTATCCAAGTATAAATATGATCTCAAAGATAAACAGAAGCCCTTTCTAACCTTTAAAACCCAAGTCCAAAAATTGAAACAGGCCACTGCAAGGCTAGAGAAAGAGTTAAGATTTAGGAACATCTGGGTACAACTATGGTTTTTATTTCCTCCTAGATAATTAATTTGGAGGTAATCATCACGGTCTGCTCTATAAATTATAGCCTATGCTTATTTGATCCTGGAGTGTCTAGGAATAAAAGAATCAATGGGCAATACACTAAAGACTTTCATTAGAATAAACCAATAACAAGAATAAACTTTGTCTTCAGGACAAGAAAGGCCTTAAACCACCTTAAACCTTTAAAGTCACAGGCCTTTACCCAATTCCCAGACTTAAGTCAATTTATAGGCTTATTATTCCTCACATAAAGGGAAGACCAAGTACTCAAGAAAGGATCCTGTGCTAGAATACAAGAACATTCTTCCTGGCATGCACCCAAAGGGTGATGTGACCACTTACCTGAGAACATAGGAAAAGGAAAAAAATACTTGTCTTTCAGGAAACATACCACTCTTCAGGTATAAGAAGCAGATTTGCCAGGATGCCTTCATTAAATGAAGGCGTATATACAGTATAAGCCAAAGAAAGTCCAAACACACAAAGAAGTTGAATAGAATAAACTACCAGAAGCCTAACCCTCCCTCAAACAATACAAATGGCCTCATGTGGAGTTTCACAGCAGAAGGGAGGAGATAAAAAAAAAAAAAAAATCTGAGCCTGGTTTGCATATGCTCTCACCCAATGCCAGGAACATCTAGAAACAGATTGCTGAAGCACTTGGGGAGGCCTTGTCTGAGAAACAAATAGTCACAGTTGACAGAACTAACAGTACATCTACTTTGCCTGAAGAAATTGCTGGCCATAAGAATCTATGCTAATTCTGCAGGAGAAGACAGGATTTATTACAAAGAAATCTCAAGAGGAGAAAGGTGTTTGGGCCCCAAAGAACTGACACGTAAATTCATAGGTCCTGTGTGATGATTACCAAAGTGCACTACTTTGGGAAAGATTCTTGATCACGTAGACAGAATAACCTGTTCTGGGGGTGTCAATCTCTTTCACCTGCCTCTTCAATACTTGCTCAACAGGATCATGAAGAAAGTTTCCAATGTCACGGATAAAGCTCCTACCCTTGTGTTTCTGAAGGTCAAACTGTAACAATTCAGAGAAAATTACATGATTGGTTTTAAACAATGGTTCTATACAATGGACCTTTAAAGACCTAATTTAAATTAAGAAGTTCTACATCCAAACAATCTTTACTCAATATTCTATTCTTTAGACTATTACCATATTCACGGAAAGTACTTTTGTGTATACAAGATTAAGACATCAGGAAAGGAGTTTTATGAGATTCAATTGTGTGAGATTTGGGGAACTGTTTCTTAGAATCATACCAAATCTTTAAAGTGAGAGGGTTGAATTAGGACTTTCAAACTTTTTTTTTTTGGCAGAAACAGCAGCAAAAATCCTTCTTAACCTAATGTAAGATGCAGGAATAGAAAACATAAAACTTCTATAAACTGGATTCATAAGTGGTTTTCTAATAATTTCATAAATTGATACAATTATAAAACCAACAAATGATAACATTATCACTTGTCTGATAAGGCTATACATACATATAAAATAATTTGCCTTATTATCGTGTTTGATAGCACTGTACTGAGAAAATCAAGCTCAGACATATGTAATAATTCCACAACATATGATCAGATACAGACAGGCTCAGATAAAGAAATCTATACCTTAAATAATCAAATTTATCTGATGATGCTAATTAGTGCTTGTATCTGCTTTTAAATTTATCGTATTTTAATGTTTTCTTTTTTTAAAAGGCTATTTTTAAAAACTAAATTCAAAAGTTCAAACTTCTGAATTAAATTTAAAATTTCACAGCATCACAATTTCCGTAGGGTTTGTGGAAAATACTAACACTAAGAAAATAGATATGGAAAGCACTTTCCACTCTAGAATTCCCCAATTCTATAGAATAGATCTTACAGATGTCACTCTGACCATTTTGGCAACTGTCTTCTAGGAGTTCACATCCAGAAAGTCTAGACCAGTGGAACCTGATAGAAATATAGTTGATCCGGGGCGCCTGGGTGGCTCAGTCGGTTAAGCATCAGACTTCAGCTCAGGTCACTATCTCGTGGTCTGTGAGTTCGAGCCCCGAGTCAGGCTCTGAGCTGATGGCTCAGAGCCTGGAGCCTGTGTCTCCCTCTCTCTCTCTGCCCCTCCCCCATTCATGCTCTGTCTCTCTCTGTCCCAAAAATAAGTAAATATTAAAAAAAAATTAAAAAAAAATAAATATAGTTGATCCATATATGTAACTTTAAATTTTTAAGTTTTAAATCTTCTAAAAGAAATGTAAATGTCTTTCTTTGTATTAACAGCTCCTTATTATAACACTTTAATATTTTTAGAGGTTTTCAGTACATTAGTTTAACTGAGATTGTCACTTTTCATTTCAAAACAGTGAAGACAACCTGGGTGCCTAGGTGGCTCAATCAGTTGAGCATCTGACTTCAGCTCAGGCCATGATCTCACAGTCTGGGTTTGAGCCCCATGTTGGGCTCTGTGCTCACAGCTTAGAGCCTGGAACCTGTTTTGGATTCTGTCTCCCTCTCTCTCTGCCCCTCTTCAGCTTGCACGCGTGCTCTCTCTCTCTCAAAGTAAGTAAACTTAAAAAAAAAAAAACAGTGAAGATAAAAGGGATTCAGGAGCTTGAATTTAGGTTTTGATTCAGTCCAGTTCTCTACGTACACAACTCCCACTGTTTCACACTGCTCTTTCAACTAAATCACATAATTATGTACAAGAACTAAAAGTGAAAGACACAAATCCAAAAACATACAAATAAAAATAGGTAAAGCACCCTTGTGATAGAATCAGCTTACTAATTGTCCCTTTTTCAAAATTTAAGATCATTCTGATAAAACTCTGACTAGTACCCTGGCAAAGTTACCGTGTTGCAAAAGACTGGTTCAGATTAAGCATCTGTGCCCTGGTTCTCCTCCTCTCTTTTCAGATTGATTTCTAGATTCAGGTCTTTTAGGACACAGATGCAGTGGAAATAAAACAGTATTTTTTTTAATCTGCATATTTCAAACTCAGAGTTTCCATTTAACATTCTTTATTGAATTAGTCCTCAACCATGGCCCTTTTTTGTCCTACAGTAAATAAACATTTGGCAACGTCTAGAGATAGATTTGCTTGTCATAACTGGGCAGGGATGAGGGCAGGGGTAGCTACTGGCATGTAGCACATGTAAACCAGGTGCTAGGCATTATCACAGAATGCACAGAAGAGCCCCCCACAAAAAAGAACTCTGTTCCAGCCCAAAATGTCAATAGTGGGAAGGCTATGAAACATGGCTTTACTAAAAGCAAAACTACCAGACAGATAAAAGAATTTTTTAAAACTACCTAAAAGAATTAAGAGGAAATAGAAATTTTGTTTTGCTAAAGAAGGCTTTCAAGAGACAAAACCTAGTTAAACATGTATAAAATCACTGGCAAAAAAAATGAAGCTTGAACAAAAGTGAAATCAACATCATCTACCACATGTAAGATTTGCTCAGGCCAACTATCTTCAATCATCCTAGATTCCACTTTTTTGCATCCTACACACAACCCACCAGGAAATCCTACTGGGTTTATGCCCAAAGCACATTTAAAATACTATACACACACACACACACACACACACACTTTCTTCCATCTCTGCAGATACAGCCTAGATTGCTAACTTGTCTTCCTGCTTCTATCCTTAACCCTACCCGTCCATGATGATTCTCAGTATTGTAACCAGAATGACCTTTTTAAATCACTTAATCCTCACATCAACCTTGTGAGGTAAAGTGACATTTTTTTCTATTTTTGAGAGAAAGGAACACACGAGAGAGCAGGGAAGAGGGGCAGAGGGAAAGAGAGACAGACAATCTTAACCAGGCTACACGCTCAGCACAGAGCCTGGATGAAGACCTGAGCCGAAATCAAGAGTCAGACATTCAGCTGACTGAGCCACCCAGGTGCCCCTTCCTTTTTAATTTAAATTCTGGTTAGTTAATGTACACTGCAATATTGGTTTCAGGAGAATTTAGTGATTCATCACGTACATACAATACCCAGTGCTCATCACAAGTGTGCTCCTTAGTACCTGTTACCCATCTAGCCCATTTCGCACCCCACTCCCTCCATCAACTCATAGTTTGTTCTCTATCGTTAAAAGTCTCTTGTGGTTTGCTTCCATCTCTTCTTTCCCCCCCATATGTTCATCTGTTTTGTTTCTTAAATTCTACATGAGTGGGATCATAGGACCTGTCTAAAATATAGGATACCGCATGCACTACTATGTTCAAAAACCTCAGTAGCTATTTTCAAAGTGAAAACTAAAGCCATCAGAATGGCTTAGAAGGCCTACAACATGTAACCACTACCACCAGGACTCCCCTTCTCCCTCCACACATGTTCTTCTGTTACCTTATTCCTAATACACTCATTACACCTGTTACAGTGCCTTTCCATTCCTTGAACTTCCCGAGTCTGGGTTTTGGGTTTATTGCTCTCAGAGCTCAGCGTGCTTCCTAACAGCCTTCAAGTTTTTGTCAGAGGTTTCCTTTTAGGTGAAGCATTCCCTGGCCACTCCGTTTAAACTATAGCCTTTCCCTAATTTAGAAGTTTCTAGACTCCTCCCTAACCTCTCTTTCTCAAACACCAAAAACAGTTCTATTAAACCAATGGTTTTCAAATATTTGGTCTCAGAACGCTTATATTCCTAAAAATGAGGACCTTCTTACGGACTGAGTTTTTGTGCCCCCCCCCCCCAGTTATATTGAAACTCTATCTCCCAATGTGATGGTATCAGAACATGGGGCCTTTGGGAGATAATCAGGATTAGAGGGCATGAGTATGGAGCCTTTGGGAATGTGATTAATGCCTCTATAGGAGTCATAAGAGAACTTTTCTCTGCCATATGAGGAGATCACAAGAACATGGGCATCTGAGATCTGTTAAGTCAGGAAGTGCTCACCAGATCTGCTAACACCTTGATCTTGGACTTCCCAGGACGCAGGACTGTGAGAAAGAAGTTTCTGGTGTTTACTAGGTCATCCAGCGTAAGGCGTTTTGTTAGAGCTGCCCAAGACAAGACAGACCCCAAAGAGTGTTTATGTAGCTTCTGACAATGTTTACCATATTAAGAAAACATTTTTAACTTAACAGGAACCCATGGGGGAGGGGAAGGAAAAAAAAAAAAAAAAAAAGAGGTTAGAGTGGAAGAGAGCCAAAGCAGAAGAGTCTCTTAAAAACTGAGGGCTGATGGGGGGTGGGAGGGAGGGGAGAGTGGGTGATGGGCATTGAGGAGGGCACCTTTTGGGATGAGCACTGGGTGTCGTAAAGAAACCAATTTGACAATAAATTTCATATATTTTAAAAAAAGAAAACATTTTGAAAGTATTTATTCATTTCAAAGCATAATAAGCCCATTAAATATTAATGTTTTCATGAAGGATATTTTTCAAAACCGAAAAATATAGTGAGAAGAGGGTCATGCCTTTACAGTTTTTCAAGTCCTGATGTCGGTATAACAGAAAAATAGCTGGATTCTCACAGCTGCTTCTATAATGTGTGTAGCAATAGGCTGCTTTGGGTAAAGTATGTGAATAAAATCTGGCCACACACAGATGCCTAATTAGAGAAGCAAGTAGTATTTTAATAGTTTTTTCACATAGCCGAAGAGACTCTTCTTTGATAGTCACAAAAACTCAATGAGAGGTGACTTCTTAGACATTACTTACAGTATGGAAATACAATACAGAAAACCATGTAAGTGAGCTTTTTGTAATTTTACTTTAAAATCCTTTAATCTCGGGGGCGCCTGGGTGGCTCAGTCGGTTAAGCATCCAACCTCAGCTCAGGTCACAATCTCACGGTCCGTGAGTTCGAGCCCCGCGTCGGGCTCTGGCCTGATGGCTCAGAGCCTGGAGCCTGCTTCCGATTCTGTGTCTCCCTCTCTCTCTGCCCCTCCCCCTTTCATGCTCTGTCTCTGTCTCAAAAATAAATAAACGTTAAAAAAAATTTTTTTTAAATCCTTTAATCTCGAACTTCGAATGGAACTTTAAAACACGAATGATTTTAAAGGTACTACATTGATTTGTTTGAAAATACTGGTTCAGAATTATGCAGAACTTCTGCATACTGACATACCGCAATTACCCAACATTTCAAAAATCAAATATCACAACCAACCTCATCAGAAAACAGATATTGGGAAACTCTAAAAGTTGCAGTGACAGGCACAAGTTTACCAAGTTTATAATTTTGGCTTTAAAGCATGAATTTTATCATCAATAAATATTGTCCATTTTCCTTAACATATCAAGCTTGTTTCACTCACTTTTGCAGAAATGTCTATAAAATACTCAAATCTGAATAACCACAGTTTGTCTCTTATCAAAGTGGAACCATACAATGGTTGTAGGACACACAATGGAAAACGATCACCAATGAAAGGGGACAAAGTATTGATACATACAACATAGATGAATCTCAAAATAATTATTCTGAAAGAAATCGGAGAAAGAGAATGTATACTGTATTCCATTTATATGCAATTCTAGAAAATACAAACTATAGTGACAGAAAGCAGATCAGTGCACCTAGGGGCAGGGACCAGAAGAAACTGTGGGGGATAACGGAAAGGTTCATCTTCCTGATTACAGTGGTTTCATGAGTACCTGTTTCAAATATCATCAAATTGCATACTTCATGGGTGGTTTGTACCACAATTATACTTCAGTAAAGCTATAAAACACACACACCACACAACCTAAATGTACATTAATGGTGGAATAATTATAGAACACCTCTTATTCTTTCAATTATTATTTTAAAAATAAATCTACCTTCATTGGCTCTCGTGAATAGGTCTTAGGAATCCTGTAAAGTTTGGGGGCGGGGAGGAGAGTCAGAGTAACACGTAGAGAATACTAACACGATATCCTACAGGGGTACATGAATAAGTGCTTGCAGGTGCCCAAAAGGCATGAAGGGTAAACGAGGAGAGTGGCATGGAAGAACAGAAGGGGGGTTAATTTTACCTTCTACTTAGCTGACACGCTGCAAAGGGTCTGCATTTGTTTTTCAAAATTCCAAAAGGTAAAAAGTTATTTCTGAATGTGTATTAACGTATTACAACAATTACGTGACTCAGTAAAAATAAGCTTCTTCGAGAGAGCACTTCCACGCTCTTGGCGTCTTTCCGGCTCCACAAGTAAAAACCCCTGGCCATAGTCTCAGCCATTATGGAAACGACCCTGAGAGACACCCTCCCTGAAAACGGCATTTTGTCATGACAAGCTGAACAGCTGACGCCATTAGAGGACAGGGAGGGCAGGGGGGACTGGAGGATCCCCCACAGGAGGCAGGGGGCCACTGCTCACTCCTCTGGGACCAAAGCCCCGACAGTTCAAAGGAAAAAGGTGAGGTGGGTGTCAGCAGGCTAACAATAAAAATGCAGACTTACAAAGAAGCGCCAGCCAGGCCGTTCCTCCCACGGCTCTTAGAAGAGCACCAGAGCCCAAGATGGCAGCAAGCTTGACGCCTGGCGTCCCCCTCCCCGCCCCCGCCTTATAGGTCTCAGGGCGCATGTGCAGAGCGTGGACGCTACCAGGGGAGGAGGGGTGGGAGACTCACAGGTGGGTACAATTCCTCCTGCCCCAGGGCAAAGCAGAGACTGCTGCGTGGGGCCCAGGAAGGGCAGTGCCCAATCTGAGCTACAAGCTCCACGTGGACGACCTCCCAGCTTTATTTATCTGGGATAGGCTAAAGCCTCCATGACAGCCTTGTAGGGGGTCTCAGAGCCAGACTAAGGTGGTGTAGAGAATGTAAATTTGTCATGAGGGTGTGGCACATTGGGGTAGGATCACCCCACTTCTCTAGTTGTATAAGGACTGCGGAGTACGTGGGCAGACCTACCCTGTGGCTGCCCAAGAAAGACACTCAGGAGCCCCTAATGAATTTACAGATTAGTGAAAGTAATGGCCATTTATTGAGCACCTATTAATCACTTACTTAGGTATATTATTGCATTTAATTATGTATCTCTGTTTTGGAGAAACTTGAATTGGATCTCTGATTAACTAGATAGTAGTATTCTATGATGTTAATTTCCTGATCTCAATGAATGTATAGGGGTGATGCAAGGAAACATCCTTGCTGGTAATAAATAAATGCTAAAGTATTGGGGGTGATTGGGTTATGATGTCAGCAATATACTTTCAGATTATTGGGTGGGGAGCATGTTCTTTCTATTCTTGTATCTTTTCTGCAAATTTGAAATTATTTCAAAAGAAAAAGAAAAGTCTAATTTAAAAAATTATACTAACTTCATAAAATGAGCTATGCAACTGTCACTATTTTTCTGTATTCTGTACCACTTTATATTACACAATAATTAACAGTTCCTTGAAAGAATAGGAACTCAGCTATAAAATCATTTAGGTATGGGTATTTGGGGGAAGACAAAATCTTGAGTTCCGTATAAATTCTTTTCTGCAGGTTTAGTCAAGTTTTCTGTTCCTTGCATGAGTTTTGTCATTTTATTTTTCTATCAATTTTTCCATTTCCCCTAGATTTTCTAATTTATTAACATAGTCTTTGAATTTTTTTAATGTTTATTTGTTTTTGAGAGAGAGACAGAGAGACAAAGTGAGAGTGGGGGAGGTGCAGAGAGAGAGGGAGGCCCGAATTCCCAAGCAGGCTCCAGGCTAAGAGCTGTCAGCACAGAGCCCGTTGAGGGGGCTCGAACCCACGGACTGTGAGATCATAACCTGAGCTGAAGTCAGACGCTTAACCGACTGAGCCACCCAGGCACCCCTAACATATAGTCTTAATAATACAACCACATTATTTTAAAATCTGTGTCTGTCATTTCTCCAAAGAAGACGTACAGACGGCCAACAGCATATGAAAAGATGCTCATCATCACTTGTATCAAGGGAAATGCCACTCAAAAGTACAATGAGCTATCACCTCACACCTGTCAAAATGGCTAAAATCAACAACACAAGAAACAAGAAGTGTTGGTGGGGATGTGGGGAAAGAGGAACCCTCGCGCACTGTTGGTGGGAATGAAAACTGGTGTAGCCCCTGTGGAAGACAGTATGGATGTTCCTCAAAAAAATAAAAATAGAAATATTATATGATCCAGTAATTCCACTACTGGGTACTTACCCAAAGAATACAAAAACCCCAATTCGAAGGGATTACATGGACCCTTATGTGTTCCCGTTAGTTAACATACAGTGCAATGAGCACCTTGTGATATATGGAATTGTTGAATCACTATATTACACACCTGAAACTATCATAACACTGTATGTTAACTAACTAGAATCAAAATAAAAGCTTTAAAAAAGAGAAAAAATAATAATATAAAATCTGTGTCTGTGACCATTTCCTCTTTTATTCTGTATCTATTTATATCTTCTCACTTATTTTCTTGACAGATCTTGTTAATCTTTCTTGGATTTTCTTGTTCTAATTATTCTCTAGTTCATATTTCTTTTCTATATCATATTCTTTCCCTTTTAAAAATTTCTTTGAGGGGCGCCTGGGTGGCGCAGTCGGTTAAGCGTCCGACTTCAGCCAGGTCGCGATCTCGCGGTCCGTGAGTTCGAGCCCCGCGTCGGGCTCTGGGCTGATGGCTCAGAGCCTGGAGCCTGTTTCCGATTCTGTGTCTCCCTCTCTCTCTGCCCCTCCCCCGTTCATGCTCTGTCTCTCTCTGTCCCAAAAAAAAAAAAAAAATGGATAAACGTTGAAAAAAAAAATTAAGAAAAAAAAAAATTCATGTTTAAAAATTTCTTTGAGTTTGTTCTATTAATTATTTTAGCTTCTTGTGTTGAATGTTTAGTGGCTTTATTTTAACCTCTCATTTCCTAAAAAATGTACTTAAGCTATAGAATTTTCCTGTAACAGCTGTTTTAGTTATATCCCTTAAGTTTTTATGGTAATAATATATGGTAATGATAAAATATGATAATTTCATTATTCTGTTTAAAATTTTTCTAATTCCTATTGAGACTTATTTTGTAGTCTATGGGGCAAAGATACTTTTTTTTTAAATATCTAGATAACATGAGGTATATTGTTATCTTTTTGATATAAATTTATAACTTGTATTAATTGCATTGTGATCAGAGACTATGGTCTATATAATACTGATTACTTAAAATTTCTTGGTACTTGTTTTATGGCCTAGTGTCTGGTCATTTTTAAAACATATATCCATTAGAATAGTTGTTAATTTTGCCCAAGTATAAGGTACAGAAAGTGATTTTTTTTGTCAGCTTCTTGTAAATCTGCCAGTATTTTCTTTCTATATTTTGAATATATTTTATAAAGTACATAAACGTGTAAAATTTCTTTCTGATGAATCTACCATTTTATCAATTTTAATATACTTCTTCAAGTCCAGAAAGCTTTGCCTTAAAGTTCATTTTGCATGGTATTGATTTAGTCATGCCAGCTTTCATTTAGTTGTTATTGCTTTGGTTTGTTTATTGTTTTCTCTCCTTTTTCCTATTAATCTTCTGTGTCTTATGTTTTAAGTGTCTCTTGTAAATAACATGTAGCCCAATGTTTACTCGTTTTCTGTTTGTTCAATGTTTATTCAGACTTAGAAACTTCTTTTTACCTTTGGTCTATTGACATTGATTGTGATTTCTAATATTATGTGATTCATTCCTACCATTTTAAGTGTTAAGGTTTTTATACTTTTTCTAGGTTTCTCCATTAATGTTTTCTTTGAGATTGGTTGAAAAAAAAATTAACTTATCCTTCTCTACCCCACCCACACCCACACCTGCCATTTTCTTCTCTACCACTCGGGCAGTTATTCACTCTGGTACTATCTTTTAGTGTTTGCCCTACATTTTGTAACATTTATTTAATGGAATGAATTCTGAAATGAGTCAATTCCTTCATCCTCCTCTTAAATGATACAAAGTCCTGGGGGCATTTTAACTTCAATTATCACCTTTCCCTTTCTAACTTATACGATTTTTCCTGAGATCTGCTGGAGGAATTTCTGTGAACATCTGACAGACTATCTACCCCCTGTACTTAAATTACTCCTACTCATCCTTCATTTCTCAGCTTCCTCTCAGACTTCCCTGGAGTCTGGGTCAGTAGTCATCAAACTGGATTACTCTGTATTTAGAAATACCCAAAGACTTCCCAAGGGGCACTGTCATAATAGTTTTAGAGGATTCAATTTCTGGATCGTCACCTTTTATATATAGTCTTCCCTAATATTTACCTGCCTGAGAAACAAGCTACCCACAAGCCTGAATCAGATAGTTAGTTCCTATAGCTCTATTAAAAAAAAAGGTATGTCTCTTTTACCTTTATTTACCATAGTGTTTGGTTTGGCCCTTGAGTATAAATTCCTCTCAAGGGCACCTGGGTGGCTCGGTTTAAGTGTCTGACTTTGGCTCAGGTCATGATCCCACACTTTGTGGGTTCTGGCCCTACATCAGGCTCCATGCTAACAGTGTGGAGCCTGCTTGGGATTCTCTCTCTCTCTCTCTCTCTCTCTCTCTCTCTCTGCCTCTTCCCCACCCTACAACTCACGCTTTCTCTCTCTCTCAAATATAAATAAACTTTAAAAAAATAAATTCCTCTCAAACACCAGTCAGTAGTTCAAAATATTAGCATCAGTGAAACTTCCGTGTTTGTCTTTCCCTGTGTTATTCATATTTTTCTGAAAGGCAAAGCATTAGAAATGGAGTGTTTTGGTGCATGTTATGTTGTTAATAAGCAGATATAATATGGAGTAAAACAAGAGTAGAGTTGCCAGATTTAGGAATTAAAAATACAGAAACCTAGTTACATTTGAATTTCAAATAGCAAAATTTTTTTCATATACAGATTACCCAGATATACTAAAACACTGAAAAATTATTAGTCTCTTAAATTCAAATTTAACTGCACATCCTGTATTTTATCCAACAACTGTAGCTAGTATTAAGAACAACTCTCATTTTTTAGTTCATCTCTTTGACATTTTTAAATAATACAATGTTCCCAAGAGAGAGTTCTATTAGAGCAAAACCAACCCAAAAATGTAGGTAAGAAGTTTTAAAGCAGAGGCACTTTATTTCAACCAGACTACAAACTCCTGGCAAGGGTCTTTTCCTTATTTAGCAATCTGTCTTACAATTAGAATTACAAAGTAAGATGGTTATCATTGTGATGCTTACTAATATGTTGATTTGAAATGAAAAATAAAGTCAGACTTGTTCTGATGGAAAAGAAGGCAGATTTGGCTAAATGATTTGAAAATGAGAACTCACTTTGGCAACTAGGTTACATGTGGGAACTTTTCAGATATTGAATTCACCAAATCTTCAACTCCAGGGTTTTATAGAAACTAACACATTATAAAAATAAATGTTATCAAAGATTTCATGGCTACCTGTGTCTTCATGTTAAAAGTTCATTGATCTGGGGGTGTCTAGGTGGCTCCGTCCAACTTCAGCTCAGCTTATGATTTTGCGGTCCGTGAGTTCAAGCCCTGAGTCAGGCTCTGTGCTAACAGGTCAGATTCCGTGTCTCCCTCCCTCTCTTCCCCTCCCCTGGTCATGTGAGCGCTCTCTCTCTCTCTCCTCTCTCTCCTCTCTCCTCTCTCTCTCTCTCTCTCTCTTTCTCTCAAAGATAAATAAACATTAAACAATTTTTTTTAAGTTCATTGATCTGTACAATTAAGATCAATGCACTTTATATATGTTATACCTCAATGAAAAAAGAAGAAAAAGGCTTTGGAAAGCAATGTTAACATTAACAATGTATTTTCTAAATATGTTTGCTAAATGGTGTGCCTGGGTGGCTCAGACAGGTGTGTTTGGCTTTTGGTTTAGGCTCAGGTCATGATCTCATGGTTCATGAGTTCGAGCCCCACATCGGGCTCCGCACTGTCAGCTTCTTTCTCCTCCTCTCTCTCCGCTTCTCTGTCAAAGAGAGTCTCTCAAAATAAATAAACTTTTTAAAATGTTTTAAATAAAATAAAATAAAAAATAAAAATTTAAAAGTATAAAAAATAAATATATCTGCTAAGTCACATTTTAAATGAAAGAATAACACATATAATTTGGTAATTTATGATAAGGCCTTTTTGTTAAACTTCCCAGAAATTCAGAAAGTAGATAATTCTGAGAAGGCTAGGTAGGAAATCTTTTTTCAAGTCAAGCGGTCTCTAATTTTAGCACTAAAAATAAAAAGAAGGACAAGGAGGAAGAGGAGGGGATGGAGACTGAAGAATCTAGTCAGCCCCTCAATCAATCGTTATAGATATGAGAGCATTAAGAATATAAGAGCAATAAAGTTTAAATACCACTAACACCAAGTTATATTTTGTTATAGCAACATGGACTTTTTCCTTTGCTTATCATAATGTATGAATATATATTCATTTGTGTACTATTTGATGTCTGTTTATCCTACAACATCAAGTCTCATAGGAGACATACTGAGGAAATTGCTTTTCCTTAGTGAATCTCTTTTTTAGGTTTATTTATTTTGAGAGAGAGGGTACATGCATGTGCTCAGACACCAGTGAGCAGGGGAGGGGCAGAGAGAGAGGGAGAGAGAATTCCAAGCAGGGCTCAGGGCTCAAACTCACAAACCATGAGATCATGGTCTAAACCGAAATCAAGACTCAGACTAAGGAACTGAGCCACCCAGGCACCCCTTCCTCAGTGAATCTTAAGGGAAAGATTAAATGGGCAAATGCATTGCTGTACAGGTGGTATTTGAATTCCCCAGGCATGGATGTGATTACCCAGAATGTGTGTGCAGAGCAGAGGATGGAACTCTGGAAAACAGAAGTAGGTTAGCAACTCCTTTTAGGGCCACACCTGTGTCATCTGCATTTTCAGCTCTTCCTTGTCCTTTCCTCCTTATCCCTAATAGGGAGCATAGTGTCTTGCATGCAGGAACAATACAAAAGTAAAAATGACCCTGCTTTGCTAAACCAATCTAAGATCCAGAGTAGACAACTACCATTAAGAGCGTTCTTTTAGTGAAACAATTACCTTAGAAGACTATGGCACTGGGCAAATTTCTCAATTCCTTTGATCTTTATTGTCTTCACCATCCTATAGGAGAAATGGATGTTAAATGCATAAAATATAGGGGCACCTGGGTAGCTCAGTTGGTTGAGCATCCGACTTAGACTCAGGTCATGATCTCTCGGTCTGTGAGTTTGAGCCCCGCGTTGGGCTCTGTGCTGACAGCTCAGAGCCTGGAGCCTGTTTCAGACTCTGTATCTCCCTCTCTCTCTGCCCCTCCCCTGCTCATGCTCTGTCTCTCTCTCTGTCAAAAATAAATAAAACATAAAAAAAAATTTTAATGCATAAAATATAGTAGCTCCCTCCTCCCCTTTAAGGAAGCTGCACAAAATGCCCCCTGAGAACTTGCCATTTATTTTTTTTAATGTTTTACTTATGTTTGAAAGAGAGAGTGCAAGCAGGGAGGAGCAGAGAGCGGGACACATAGGATCCAAAACCAGCTCCACACTGACAGCAGTGAGCTTTTGTGGGGCTCCAGCTCACGAACCACAAGATCCTGACCTGAGCTGAAGTTGGATGTTCAACCAACTGAGTCACCCAGGCACCCCAGCAACTAGCCATTTAAACATTAATTTTCTTCTTCTATCATTCTTTTTAGCAAAGCATCTCTGAGTCCCTCCTCCGCATCAGACCACATGCTATATCATGTGTGTAAGAATTTTCTCCTCTCGTTTCCATATCGTCCAATATCCTAGAGTCAGGTCCATTTTTTTTCTATGTGTCTATTACCCACTTTCTATTACTTTAGCCCTAGATTAATTAACAATGATGAGTTGTTCAGATAGTTCAGTTTGACTGGGTTTTTTTGCCTTGTCCAGATCTTTCAGGTGCCACCAGAAGGCAGCACGAACATAGTTAGTGAAGATCTCATATCTATATTCTGCCACTTCTTAAAGGAACATGTCTTTTCTATTTAATATACAATTAAACCTGACCTTTTTATTTTTCAAATAATACCCAATGTTAATGAGGACATGGGGGGAGGAGACACTGCTAAGTACTTTCAATGGAAGTGATCATTGGGACGATTTGAAAACTCCATAGTTAAAGTCTTAAAATTGTTAATATCCTTTGCTCTAGCATTCTCCTTTCCCACAACCACTCTCCCACCCTCATTTCATTTAAGGAGATTATTGTGGCTGGGAGCAATTTTAGCTACCGGGACATTCAGGACAGCATTGCTTAAAATAACATAAACTAGAAACCATGTAAAGGTCTATCAATAAGGGATTCAGATTATATAATGGATTACTATATGGCTGTTAAAAAGGATATCGTTGAAATGTTTTCCAAATAAGTGGTATATATATCACAAGATGTGGTACATGGGACAATGTCAATGGTGTGTGGAAGGACACTGTTTCCATTTCGCTGTATCTGCTCCCATTTCCCAGAACCATCCTGGTTCATCATGGCCTCCTCCTAAACAGCTAGAAGGCTAAGAATTCCCACACCAACCCACACTCTTCTTTTCTCCATCATCCTTAGGAGCTCTCTGTCCTGTTCCTGTTCCAAAGCCCAGGTTTCATCCTGCCATCATGGCTCCAGCATCATTTCCTTCCTGCCCAGCCCTTCCTCAGTCTAGCTGCCAGCTCTACCCTCATTGCCTTCAAGTCCCTTTTCACAATATTTCCTGAAGCCTCCACTCTGCCCCTTCTTCTAAGCTCCAGGAGGTGGCAGTGAAGTAAGTCTCAAAGGATAGGGAGGAGTTGGCCTGGCAGAGAGAGAGGACATGGAGGTGTGTCTGAATAATAGAGACCAGGGCAAAAAAGAGAAACGTAGCAGGAAATGCACAGAGAACTAAAATCAGGTCAGTGGCACACAAGAGTAAATTGAGAAGCTTGTTCAGAGATACAGCCTATGGGTAGCAGGGACTTGATTACAAAGGACAGAGCATGATGTTCTATAGAGTTTAAATTTCACCCTGGAACTAAGTTTAAGAACTGATGAAGTCAAATCACAAAGTTTTGTAGAAAATGGATTTGTAGGGAGAGAGGTTGTTGAACTAACAGATATGCGACATAAGGGCTTGAGCTAGACTAGAGCCGAGGTAAGAAATAGAGAGGGGTCAGATTCAACATTATGTAGAACATCGAATTGACAGGACCTTGTGACTATGGACTATAGACTCACTGTAGGTTAGGTAAGGACCAGAATCACATCTGTCTCACAGCTGGTATCTCTTGTACCTAATACAGTGTATTGCACACAGGTACTCAATGCATATTTCTTAATGAAGGAGTAATGTCTTAATGAACACTTAATGAAGTGAGCTAAGTTGGCATTACTGTGTATGTAGCAAACTCATTTTTAAAACACCATCAATTTTAAGACATACCAGTGATTTCCTAACCTTTTGGGGGCAAGTAAGTATCAGAAGAGTTAAAATGCACAAAGACTGCAGATCTTACCACCAAGTGGGAGAATTTTTTCCCTTCCTCTTAAATATTGGTTGGCCTTGTGATTTGATCCATGTTAGCCAACAGAATTCCTGATACCAGAAGGATTAAATGAGAAGAAAAGAATCTCTGCTAATTCAATAATTAGCATAAATTTAAATAATCACTGATGACACATCTGTGAAATAATATGTAATTGAGGATTCCTCAAAATAAAAGTAGAATACTATTTAAACAAATTTAATGATTATGTAGAATTAACACTGTTGACAATGTCAACATGATTTGGAAGAAAAGATTTAGCATAGCTAAATATGAAGTTAAAATCAATTAAAAGAATTATCTTATTTGGTATAATGAGACTATAAAATTGATTAGTTTCAGACAAAGTTTCAGACAAACCTACAAATAGGTTTATTGACTGATTTAGAATGTAAAGTTACAGACCATAGCTATAGGCAATATAAAAGAATAATATAAAATAAAATCCAGCTATATGAGACTTATAAAATACATACAAAAGGAGCACCATATGCACAGATTGAAATTGAAGAGATAAAAAATATATACCTTGTGAATCATGGCGCCAGCCCTGATTCAAGGGGAAGGAAAATAAACTCTTCCACTTGATGGCTAGATCTTCACAGTCATTTTGCAAAGTGTGTGGTATGGGAACGCATAAAGACAAGAAAGGGTTTTTGTAATTAATCTACCACACCATGAAAATTCTAATTGAAATAAGTAGGTAAATAGGAAGAAAAAAAACAGGAAAATAGGGAGAAAAAAAAAACATATGGAACATAAGAAGCAAATAGCAGATGGTTAGATATAAACCTAGCCATATCAATAAACACCTTGAGTATAAATGGCCTAAACATTCCAATTAAATGCACAGGTTGTAAGATTGGATAAAAAAAACAAGAATCGATTATATGTTGTCTAAGAGAAACCCACTTTAAATATAAAAACGCAAGTTAAAAGTGAAGTGGAAAATATATACTATGCTTAACAATCTAAAGAAAACTAAAGTGGCATAGGAATATGAAAGGAATCAGATTTCAGAACAAAGAACGTTACTAAGGATAAAGAGGGTAACTGCCTAATGATATAAGGGTCAATTCGGTAAGAGGACATAATATTCCTTAATGTGTATGCAAATAACAACAGTGTTTCAAAATACCTGAAGCAAAAACTGTGAGAAATGAAAGGACAAATGGACAAATTCACAATTTTAGTTGGAGATTTTAACATTAATAGACAAAGTAAAAAGAAAATCAGTGGGGGCGCCTGGGTGGCGCAGTCGGTTGAGCGTCCGACTTCAGCCAGGTCACGATCTCGTGGTCCATGAGTTCGAGCCCTGCGTCAGGCTCTGGGCTGATGGCTCAGAGCCTGGAGCCTGTTTCCGATTCTGTGTCTCCCTCTCTCTCTGCCCCTCCCCTGTTCATGCTCTGTCTCTCTCTGTCCCAAAAATAAATAAAAACGTTGAAAAAAAAAAAAAAAAAAGAAAATCAGTGGTGTAGAATACCTGACCATTATCATCAATTTGACCTATTTGCCATTTAATAAAAATTCCACCTAGCAACAGCAGAATGCAGTATCTTTTCAAGTGCACACAAAACAGTTACCAAGATAAGCCATATTCTAGAACACAAAACAAGTCTCTACAAATTTAAAAGAATAAATAATAAAAAGTATGTGTTATGACCGCAGTAGAATTAAATTAGAAATCAACAAACAGATATTTGGAAAAGCTCTAAGTATTTGGAAATTAAACACATGCTTCCAAATAAGAGTTAAGAAGAAACTATGGGGGAAATTAGAAAATACATTGAACTATATGAAAATTATGAAGCAGCATATAATATATCATATAATATATATGATATATAGCATATAATATATGTGATATAATATAGCACATTATATATATGATACATGGCATATTATATATAGCATATAATATAGCATGTATAGCATATTATATATGATAATAGCATATAATATATCAAAATTTATGAATCAAAGCTACAGCAGTGCTTTGAAGGAAATTTATATCATTAAATGCTTTCAATTTAATATTATAAACCTTTACTTTAAGATAATAAAAAAGTGAATTAAATGAATTAAATTCATAGGTATTAGGAAGGAAATAGTAAACATCAGAGCAGAAATCAATAAAACAGAAAATAAATAACAAAGAATAAGCAGTGAAACTAAAACCTGGTTCATTGAAAAGACCAAAAAAACTGACAAAACTCCCACAAGTCTGACTCTTGATCAGTCAGACTGATTAAGTTTATAAGAAAGAAGATACAAATAAGAAAGGATAAATGTGACAACACTACAAATACTACATAGTTTAAAATAAAGGAATACTAGGAACAATTTGTGCCATTTATATGAAATTGACAAATTCCTTGAAAGACAAACTACCAAAGATCACTCAAGAGAAACTGATAGCATGACTAGCCCTAGGCCATGTAAATAAATTGCATTTGTAGATTAAAACTTCCCCCAAAAGAAAATTCTAGATCCATAAGTTTCCCATGGTGGATGATACCAAACATTTTAGTAAGAAATAATATCAATCTTGGGGCACCTGCGTGGCTCAGCTGGTTAAGCCTCAGATATTGTCTTAGGTCATGATCTCCTGGTTTGTGAGTTTTCTGCTATCAGCAGCAAGCCTCCTTTGGACAGGGGTGTCCTCGTCTCTCTGCCTCTCCCCTGCCCATGCTCACTGTCTCTCTCAAAAATGAATAAATATTTTTAAAAAATACCAATTTTATGTAAAATCTTCCCCCAAATAGAAGAGAATATGCTTAACAACTTATTTTATGAGGTAAGCATTACCTTAATACCAAAATGAGATAAAGCCATTAGAAAACAACTACAAATCCAAATCCTTCACAAACATGAATGCAAAAATCCCTAACAAAATATTAGCATATCAAGTCCAGAAATATATAAAGGGAAACTGCCACATGGGATTTATCTTGGGAATGCAAAGTTGGTTTTAAAAGTTAAAAATCTATTGAGGCACCTAGGTGGCTGAGTCAGTTGATTGTCTGGCTCTTGATTGCTGCTCAAGACACAATCTCATGGTTGGTGAGATCGAGCCCCACATTGGGCTCTCTGCTGACAGCCCTGGAGGCTGCTTGAGATTCTCTGTCTCCCTCTCTCTCTCCCCTCCCCTGCTCATGCACATACATGCTCTATCTCTCTCTCTCTCAAAATAAATAAATAAACATTAAAAATAAGTAAATATCAATGTATTTCACCAAATCAATAAATTAAGGTAGAAAAACCATATAATCATTTTAATAAAGGCAGAAAATCCATTGACAAAATTCACCTCCCTTTCATGATGAAAACTCCAAATCAGGAATAGAGTGGAACTTCCTCAATTTGATAAAAAGCATCTGCAGCTAATATCATACTTGATGATAAAAGACTGAATATGTTCTTCATAAGGTCAAAAAAAAAGGCAGAGACATTCATGCTTCCCATTTTTATTCATGATTGTACTGCAGGTTCTACCCAGCTTAATAGAGCAAGAAAAAGAAATAAATGCATCCATATATGGAAAAAAAGAAGTAAACCTGTCTATGGAATCCACAAATGAACCATTAGAATTTAAAAAATCAAGTTTGGTTCTTCCACCGCAGGAGCCATTAAGGACTAGCAACCATGGCTCTGCACTATCCTATGGCCCTGGGCCTCACCAAGGGCCACAAGGTGACCAAGAACGTGAGCAAGCCGAGGCATAGCCATCACCACCAGAGCCTTACCAAGCACTCCAAGTTCCAGCAGCACAGGATCTTAGAGGTGTGCAGCAAGCCCCATATGAGCGGCCATAGAGCCATGGAGCCATGGCCATGGAGCCATGGCGATCCATGAATCAGCTCAAGGTCTCCAAGGACAGGCTCTCTCTCAAGTTCATCAAGAAAAGGGTGGGGACACACATCCCTGCCAAGAGCAAGAGAGATTTGCTGTGCAAAGTCCTGGTAGCCATGCAGAAAGTTGCAGCTAAGAAGGACTGAACCCCTCCCCTCTGTATGTAATAAAGCCTTTTTGGAAAAAAAAGAACAATCAAGTTTGGCAAATATCAGAGTACAAAGTCAATATAAAAAATAAATTCTGTATATCAGCACTGAACAATTAGAAATTGAAAATTTAAATATTTATAGTAGCATCAATAATATGAAATACTTAGAGATAAGTTTAACAAAATATATGTAATACCTGTATACTAGAAATTATAAAACTGTTTTGAAAGAAATTAAAGACCTAAATAAATGATGAGGGGCTCCTGGGTGGCTCAGTTGGTTAAGGGTCTGACTCTTGGTTTTGGCTCAGGTCATGATCTCATGGTTCATGAGATAAAGGCCCGCTGTGCTCTGCGCTGACAGTGTGCTCTGTGCTGAGAGCAATCAAAAAGAATGAAATCTTGCCATTTGCAACAACATGGATGAAACTAGAGTGTATTATACTAAGCAAAATAAGTCAAGTAGCATATGATTTCACTCATGTGGAATTTAAGAAACACAACAGATGAACATAGGGAAAGGGAACAATAAGAGACTCTTAAACACAGAGAACAAACTGAGGGTTGCTGGAGGGGAGGTTGGGGGGGATGGGCTAAACAGGTGATGAGCATTAAGGAGGACATTTGTTGGGATGAGCACTGGGTAATCTATGTAAGTGATGAATCACTGCGTTCTACTCCTGAAACCAAGACTAAACTGTATGTTAACTAACTTGAATTGAAATGAATTAATTTAAAAAAAAAAAAAAAAAAGAGGGTCACTTTTGACAATGGAATACTATTTAGCACTAAAAACAAACCACTGGTAACATGTAATAACATGGGTCATCTTAACTGAAAGCATCATCCTAACTGAAAGCAGACAAGCACAAAATATTATATATCGTTTATATTTACATGAAATTTTAGAAGAAGTAGAGCTGTAATAACAGAAAGCAGATGAGTAATTGACAGAGCTTATGGGTAGGAGGGAAGAAATTGACTGCAAAATGTCATGAGAATACTTTTGGGGGTGATAGAAATGTTCTTGATCATGTTTGTGGTGACACCACGGCATGCGTTTGTCAAAATTCATTGAACTATACATTTGAAACCAGTGAATCTTACTGTATGTGAATTGTACTTCAAAAAAAACTGACAAAAAAATAAAGATGGAACCTTTTAAGACATTCAAAACTAATAAAGAACAAGAAGTAATGAAATAGAAAAAATAAATTGCTACAAATAAATAAATAACTACCTATCTGAAAAAACTAATAATGCGGACAGACCTCTTGCAGGACTGACCCAGAAAAGAAAAGAAAACCCATATAAAGAATATTCCTCGGGGCGCCTGGGTGGCGCAGTCGGTTAATCGTCCGACTTCAGCCAGGTCACGATCTCGCGGTCCGTGAGTTCGAGCCCCGCGTCAGGCTCTGGGCTGATGGCTCAGAGCCTGGAGCCTGTTTCCGATTCTGTGTCTCCCTCTCTCTCTGCCCCTCCCCCGTTCATGCTCTGTCTCTCTCTGTCCCAAAAATAAATAAACGTTGACAAAAAAAATTTTTAAAAAAAGAATATTCCAGGGAAAAGAGACCTAAAGGTGGAATGGATGGATTCCTGTCCAGCAGTGAAAAGGAATGAACTAAAGCTACATATACCTAAATATGTTGAAAAATATAACTTTGAATCAAAATATGTTGCCAAAGGCTATGTACGATATTGTACACTTATATAAACACTAAACAAAGAACAGTATATATTGTTTATTCATGCCTACATATATAGAAAACTTTCAATTTTTCAGCTAAAAATTTTATTTTAAATTCTCATTTAATACATGAGAATTAGAATGCTAATTGATCAGCTTCAAGTTATTGGTCTCCTTGGGCAGGAAGAAAGCCTGAGGGAATGGGGGGTGGTGCAAGGGGAGACTTTAGCTATATCTTTAATGTTTTATTTCATTTATGTCCCAGAGAAAATGACAGAGACAGAACTGAAGGCAAAAAAAAAAAAAAAAAAATGTGATCTTTTAGGCATTATAGGGAGTATCTATAGGTATCTGTTATATTATTTTCGGTACTTTTGATGTTTGAAATGTTTTATAATTTCATATTATTTTGACATTGAATAAAGCCAGCACTACAAAGTGTCCGATATGGTAATCATATTCCTGAAATTATCTCACAATTGACACAGATTTCAGATTTACAGACAAGAGTCAATACATATTAGTTCTCTCAGAAACTTCATCAGAAGTATTAACAAACTGAGGATCAGTTCATTAGTTTCTTTTTTTTTTTTTTTTTTTTCATTTCAGAGAAAGAGAGAGAGAGAGAGAGAGAGAGAGAGATTGAGAGAGTGTGAGCAGGGGACAGGAACAGAGGGAGAGAGATAATCCCAAGCAGGCTCCACACTAGGCGTGGAGCCTGACATAGGGCTCCATCTGAGAACACGGGGATCATGACCTGGGTTGAAACCAAGAGTTGGACCCTTAACCGACTGAGCCACCCAGCACCCAGGTCAGTAGTTTCTTAATTACACTTCTTTACTGATTCCTTGGAGGATGCCAGTCAACCCTAGTGATCCACCAGATCCTGGCAGAATGTTATTAAATATCTGCTGCTGCGTGATTAAATTATCACTGAGGGTGAGTGAGCGCCCTATGATACTGGCCTTGCAAGTGAGGTCAGAGATATGTCTGTGCTTAGAAAGGAGGATTCAGTGTGATAAAAATCCAACCCATAATTAATTGTACCGTGTCCTTCCTTAACACTGATCACTTGGAATCATCGTCACCTGTCTGTATGTTTGGCTCACAGTAGGGACACAATAAATAATTGTTGGCTGACTTATTAGCCTCCAGGAAATGAAACTCCATAAACAGACGGATTGTGCCTACTTATCCCTAGCTTTTAATATGGTGGACCCAGCATGAGGTAGGAATCCACAAACATATTGAATAAGTGAAGGGAAAGCTAAAGGTGCTGCTACTTCCATGAAAACTCCCCCGCTCTCTCCAGCCAGAAGGAACTCTTCCTCTCAAACTTGTATCCTCTTACAATATTTAACATCTATTCTTACAGATACATGTGCTGATGTTTCATTTTCATTGCTACCTTTTAGGTTTAAGAGCAAGGACTGTTCCCTTTTTGTAATTTATTACAGAATGATGGAAAATAGAAAAAAAAAAGTCTTACAACTAAGATTAATTTATTTTTATACTTTTCTAAGTTCAGCAGAATTATATTGACCTTAAAGTATACCACTTCAAACTGTTTAAAATGAAGCCCCACTTCCATGTATTTAGTCAGTTGGTAGCAAAGCAATGGGCCATGGCACGTTGCGCCGGACCGCCTACACGACCAGTGTGCGTGTTTGCTCAGCTATTTTCCATTAAACACCAGTGAACAAAGACAGCTGCCAAACATTTTCTAGGTCATTTGTTCTGTTTGTAAACAGAAAGTGTACAATAATTAACAAGATGTAATCATTTGCAACCTGGATTTACACAGAATGAAGGAATTTTTTTAAAGAAGGGAAATTAATGCAAGTCTTAAGTGCTTAATGACCCCATTAATTGAGAGATAGGTAATTGAAGAAATTAAACAGAAGAGGTAATGGCCTTGGAGCCATTAATCTATTCTGGGAGTATTGCTAATGTTTACCAGGTGATTTTCATCTGAACTAAGAGCTGAGAGCCAGTCTACTTTCACTCAATGGTTCTTGGATCTGGCCAATCAGAAGAATCACTTGGAAAGCTTTGAACAACACAGATCCCTGGATTCTCTTCATACATCCTTAATCAGAATCTTCGGGGTACAGCTCATGCACATGGATTTCTTAAAAGCTAAACAGGTAATTCTTTTGATTACTTTTATAAAAGGGCTAGACAAGTTTGAATGTACGGTGCAGAATAGGGTTTCTCAACCTAGACACTACCGATATTTGTGGAAGGTTAATTGTTGTGGATGCTGCCCTTAGCATTATAGGATACTTAGCATTATCCCTGGCCTCTACTCAGTAGATACCAGTCACACCCTCCCTTCCATAAGTTGTAAAATAACCATATGTCTCCAGAAATTGCCATATTTCTCTGGGGGCGGAAATCACCATCCATTTAAGAACCACTGCTTTAGAATAGCCCTGTCTAATAGAACTTTCTACAATGAGAGAAACATCCAAGATGGTAGCCACAAGCCACATGTGGTTATTGAGCACTTGAAATGTGGCTGGTACAACTAAGGACCTGAATTTTAAGTGTTATTTTATTTTAACTAATGTAATTATAAAAGCCACATATAACCACATTGGACAGCACAACTTTACAAGATTCAGATCTACTCTGGGCAGTGAAATCTATATACAATGTCACCCTAAGTGCTTCTGAAACATACCATGTAGAAATAATTTACAAGAATAGAAAAATCTACTTACCTTCCTGTCTGAACTGGAAAAACTCTTGGGATTTTATGACTAATGGAAAGTTTACTTGCAGCTTTGCTTTCTAAGTATTGTCTATGTAATATTTTCTGTTACTACCTTTCATATCTGTATTATGAGACTTAAAGCAGTCTGGTGAGATAGCCCCCTTCAGTCCCAATCTTGATCTCCTTTTATTATCAGTCCTTAACATTTTCTTAGGAAAAATTCCCATTGCTGTCTGGTGCTCTCAGTTCTTAGCAGGTTAAACATAGAGTTACCATATGACCCAGCAATTCCACTCCTAGATGTATACCCAAATGAGATGAAGACGTGTATGTCCATGCAAACACTTGAACATGAGTGTTATAGCTGCTTTGTTTTTTTCCAGTTTTATTGAGATATAACTGACATACAGCACTGTATAAGTTTAAGGTATAGAGTACAATGATTTGACTTACATATGTGGTTAAATGGTTACCATTATAAGCTTAGTTAACATTCATTGTCTCATATAATCACAAAAAAAAAAAAGAACATGAGAAAGAAAAAAGTGTTTTCCTTGTGATGGGAACTCTTAGCATTTATTCTCTTAACCACTTCCATATATACTATACATTAGTGTTAATGATAGTCATCATGTTGTACATTACATCCCTAGTACTTACTTATCTTATAACTGGAAGTTTGTACCTTTTGACCTTCTTTCGATTCCCCTTCCACCTCTGGTAACCAACAAATCTTTCCTTTTCCTATAAGTTTGTTTTTTGCTTTTTCAGATTCCACAGGTATCTGAGATCATACAGTATTTATTTTTCTCTGTCCGAATTATTTTACTTAGCATAATGTCCTTGGTTCATCCATGTTGTTGCAAATGACAGGATTTCCTTTTTTATGGCTGAATAAGATTACATTGTAGATTTACCACATCTTCATTACCCATTCATCTGTCCATGGACAGTCAGATTATTTTCATGTATTGGCTTTTGTAAACAACACTGCCTAGCTGCATTATTCATAATGGCCAAAAAGTGGAAACAATCCAAATGTCTAACAAAAGATGAATGAATAAACAAATGTATATGCATCAATGGAATATTATCTGGCAATAACAAGGAATGAAGACCTGATATATTCTACAACAGAATGAACCTTAAAAACATTATGCTAAATTAAATAAGCCAGTCACAGAAGACCACATACTATATGATTCCACTTATATGAAATGTCTGTAACAGACGAATCTATAGATACAGAAAGTAGTTTAGCAGTTATCTAGGGCTGGCGTGAAATGAGGACATTGGTTGGTTATAGCTAATGATTATGGGGTTTCTTTTTGGTGTGATGAAAATGTTTTAAAATTAGATTGTGGTGATGACTATACAATTCTGTGATTATACTAAATCTACTGAATTATACACTTTAATTGGGTGAATTGCATGGTATGGGAATTGTATTTCAACAATGTTGTTAAAACCTCTGTTGGTGTAATTCACTCCATAAGCAGATCTAACAAGAAAATCTGCACCATCATATCAATCAGTACATGATATTTATTATCAAACTGGAAGTGGCTTTAGATAATGTTATTATCTTATTCCAAAATAGTCTCTACACTGGTTACCAGCACTCTCATTTCCAAGTTAATTGAAGTGACCCTGCATTGCATCCAAATGCGGGCTGGAAAACTTTAAGCATGGCCCTTACCCAATAACAAATCATTCCACACCCTGAGACCCACTGTAGGACAGTGAATGCATTCAGAGGATACACTACAAAATCCTAGCCAGCCACTAGCCAAAAGGGCCCATCCTTGTCATTCCTGAGTTCCTCTCTAGTCCGTAGGAATAATGGACTCATGGACATTGCCAATGAGAAAAGACAAATGGATAAGAGGTTTTCAAAACTAACTTTGTCATTAAGTCAGGCTGGTCAGACCCTGTCCAGGATGTAAAACGCTAAGTCATAGATGTTAAATAGCTCTGTCAGGCAATTAGAAGAGAACATTCACTTTTAGGGCCTTGAGTTTTCCCGGAAGCCCCAGAAAGAGCCCGTTCTCTGATTTTCAGCTCACCTGACTCAGCTAACTTTACAGGAAATGAAAATGTGCCTAGGTTTTTCGTTATTAGGTGAGACTTGGTACTGAAAATAACTGTCAGTCTTCTTTAGCTTAAACATGGACTATTCAGGAGGCCTCCTGGAAGAATGCAGAAGATGGGAAAAGGAAAACAGCAAATAGCAAGTGGGGTAAAATTTTTCATGATGTAAAACCAAAAAAAATCTATCTAAGGCAATTTTGCTTTACTCTTCCAGAAAAAATAATGTCAAATGAAGTTAAACAGTTTGTCTAAGTGGTTAGATAGAGATCTGTGAAGAATTATGTATAGAGAAGTAGGGGTTCAGACTGCAAGGCAGGAAAGGACAGACTTTTTAAAGAAAAATTTGTGTAGGGAGGAATATTAATTCAGTAACTCATTCAGTAGACAAGGCAGAAGACCTTAGGTTACAAAGCAGTGACACATTTCTGACCTTTCTTCCATTCACTGAGGATGGAGATGAATAAATACATAGAGCATTTATGGGAAGAGCTAAGTCCTTTGGAATGGTTCTGGGAAGAGTCTGAGTTATTTAGAGGACAAGTGTCACCTTCAAGACAAGATGTATTAACTGTACTCCGAACTTCTTATAACTAGATATAGTGGCAACCTTCCCTGGTCCTCATTGTCTGGCTGGATAAGTGTGTCCCTCTTCTGTGTTCTGACAGTGCCCTGGATATACCCTTAGTATACCACTTAAATTATTTAAGATTGGTATTTTTTATCTGCTTTTATTACTAGACAGTGAGCTTCACAGGAACCAAGACATTGTTAGCATTTGTGTGATTTTCAGTTTTCAAGAGTGTCTTAACAGTTTTGAAGGTGGATATACTTCCCCATCTCTGGTAGACAGTGTTTCATTTTCAGGTATTCCATAGGCCAGTTGGCTCCTTCCCAGATTAGGTAATTCCAAGATTACCATACCTGGACTCTGCCGCCAGACCTTGTGGTAAATCAGACTGTAATGTAATACTGAGTTCTACTAGCATTGGGTCTACTAGCATCCAAAATGGATGCCTTATACAAAAATGTGCACTAGGGTGGGTTTAGTGTCATTACGCTGGCTTCAAGTCACATGTTTTTCAGATAACATTGTCACATGGATTGGAGATATTTTAAGTACACTTCCCCAGTCTGGCACCCAGGTGAGCTTTGTGTGTTATACCAGCCATCTGTATGTGAGATACCAAAGAAGAAAATTGCTCAGTGACAACCATAGGCCCTGAAAGAATTTAAACACCTTCCCTGTTGCCTATCTTCATGGGAGGGGATGTGGTGGGTGCAGGGTAATAATAGCCATCGACGAGTCTCATTTATATTTCAGATCATATACCCACATCCCAGATACCAAATCAGAAATTTTATTATGTTCTTTGCCTGTTCCAGGTCGTTAAACTTAATCCCAGATCTTGTCCGTCTTCTTTTTTTTTTTTTTTTAAATCTCTTTCTGTGAGTAGAACTTTTTAATTGAAACATTACAATGGATTGTCTGGATAAGAAGTGTGTTTTCAACAAATCTTTGCGTTATGATCTTTCCACTTATACCACTTAAGTAAAAGTTATAACAGACACAGTTTCTTTTTTCTGGACTGGGTATGTCAGTGCAGACACTATGTCAGCCTGAAAAAAAAAAAAAGAGACAGAGAGAGATAAATAAAGTCTATGGGTGTCCCCACACGGCGCCAGCTTGTTTGAGCCAGTCATTATCTCCAGAGTTATAAGAAGACCTTTTGGAACTCCCCCAGCCTCTGCTGCTAAGGCTCCTGGGATTAGAGACCAGAAGACAGAAATGCTCTGTTCTTTATTTCAGGAAGCACACATAGATGGACTTTGGAGTAAAGAAATAGTATTTGTTGAAACCTTTGCTCAGAGTTATAAATCTCTGTGCCGCGTGGCAGGGATGTCTCTGACTCTGGAACAAAGAACAAAGAGCATTTTAGTTAGTCACACTGAGGAAAATACCCAAGAAGCAGAAACCACAAGAGAGTTCATAACACACACACCCCCTCCCCTCCTGAAGGACCACCTGCTTTCCCTTTAACTCAAGTAGAGATTTCTTGGCACATTCCAGCTCCAAATCCCAGGTTTTGAAACAATAAAGCTAGTATCAGAATCATCCCCCAGGCTCTACAGATCCATGTTAAATGATGACGAATTTAGGCCTTTCATACAGCCATAAAACCTCAACGTAGCCAACAACCTGGAAGTCATAGTGTTTTACTTCATCATAGAAGTGATGGAATGACTAAGATCTAATGTCACAAAACCCCTCAGAGGTCCCACAACCCCCACTACACCTGGAAAGATTCTTTAACACATTGGTCTGATTCATAAATATAATAAATTTTCATTGTATAAATTTTTTTAAGTTTTTATTTAAATTCCCATTAGTTAACATACAGTATAATATTAGTTTCAGGTGTACAATATAGGGAAAAAGAAAAATATTTTCATAATCCACCACAATACATTTTGTTCACCATGCTCTGTTGTGATTAAAGAAAAACGAACATGCTAAATCTTACAGAATAAAAAAGAAAATTGTGGATTTCTACTTTTGATGTTTAAATCCTGAATTCTGCAACTTATTACATAAAACATCAAAGCATACTTGGACAGGGACCTTGTTCGAGATAGGGTTACATCACAATAGGTGTGAAAAATTGTGAAATCGAGCCAGCTTCAGGGGAGTGTGCACAGCATGACATTCTCTATAAAGATCCTGGCAGTGCCGAGAGAACCCTGTACTCATAACTGGCCAAATCCTGCTATCCTCACTTGCAGGGCACAGCCCATAATCGGTGGAGAGATTCCAGAGGTGTGTGATATTACCCCTGAGTTCTTATCACAGACACTGAAATTCAAGCAATTAAATTAGAGAGAAAGCAATCTAGAGTGGGTGAAAACAGAGTGATTGAGGTTCATGGATTTGTGTTGATCTTGCACTGATCAGGGATCCCTACAGAAGCTGCCAACTGCTCTCAGAGGTAAAGAGGCAGATCATAATGTTTCCTAACATTATGTGAAGTTATCTGGGCCTTGAAGGTGACAAGGAGGATAAGCTAAGTACTAAGCCAGGTTCTGTTGGCCTTAATTGCATGTGTTTATTGAGATTATATTTGGTCTCGAGTGTTCTTAAATTGTTCTGTAAACTCTGCAGACCCTATGGGGCATCTGAAGGCACGGCTACTCAGAAGGAATGTCTCCCTGCATCTGGGATTGATGGGTACACACCCTTGCCTTTTTCTTGTTGTTTTCCATTGCATTCTTCAATTTCCAACTCTGAAATGTAAAAGAAAAATAATTGACACCTCTCCTTTTTCATCTTTTCATCTTTCTGCTTTTTCATCTGCACAGTGAGAGTTGGTTGCATGGGGTCATCACCAGCAACTCTCACCTGCTCTGCATTCTCTGCTCCGTGGTTCTAAAGACTAAATGTCCTGCATCAGGCAGGGAGCAGTGTGATTACTACTCCATGTCAACAGTGCTGGCCCGTTGGAAAAGCTAGGCTATTTACTGTCTTAAACCAGCTACCTTGTCTCTTCTTTATCCTACAACACTGACAAGCCATAAACCCACTGAAACTGTCCCCTTTAATCTCAGGGCAAAAATTTCATCTTCTTCAAATCTCCCTGGGGAGCAGAGTGAAACCAAACCAACAGTGGTGTAGAAAGTTAACTGCCCCAGTAGTAGCTCAAGACTCCAGGTGAGTCAGGTCATATCAGACTTCTCCCCAGAGGACTGAATGAATGAAGGTTCTGAAATGGAATTGAGTAAGGGAGCCTGCATTCTCCAGAGAGCAAGGATGAAGGGGTCAAGAAAACAAAGATCTATCCCCAAACACCAAAGAACACCACTCCTGAGTAGTACAGATGCATTCAGTAGAATCTTTGCTGTAGAATCAGAGAATTCACTCAAAGAAACTATGTGAAGACAGCCAGTTTATCCCCCTGCTTTCAAATAATTAACAAGGATTCACTGAATCACTTCCTGCACCCTCAGGCACATACTGGGATGGAATCCAATGCGCATAACATTTTTCAGGACTTTAATTATCTCAAAGTATCTTTTGGTAATCTTTTTCAATGTCTCACCAACATCAGCCACCCAGTTAATATCTAACCTAAATCCTTTCTGCCACTTATTTAAGCCATTTATTTTCTTTAATACCTTAGGACATATGGGAGAATAGTAGGTATCCTTTTTGGGAATATTTTCTCAATGTGTGAGTTTTCCTTTTGCTTTGATTTCAGTGAACAGAGTATTGTCTGTTTAATTCTCCAAATAATAAAAAGAATCAGGAATAAAAAGTTCATATTTTTGACTTTTCCACATATTAGTTTTGTGACCTTGGGTGATCTTGAAACTTATATATAATTATATAGATATAATACTTACACCAAAGATTATTATAAAGGTTCAAAGGCTCATATATGCAAAAACAAATTGTGAAGTACAATAAAGATTCCAGATAGAGTAATTGTTATTCACCTGTCATGAGGATTAAATCAGAATAATGGTAAAATAATGTTGGGAGGATGTAGAGAAATCAGAAAGAAGCCTGTGTTTTGCTGGTGAGGATGTAAATTGGTGCTACATCGTGGAAAATAGCATAGAGCCTCCTCAAAAAAATTAAACACAGAATTACCATATGATCAAACAATTCTGCTACTGGTCATATACCCCCAAAGAACTGAATGCAAGGGTTCAACGGACACTTACTTGCACACAAACATTTATAGCAGTGTTATTCCCCATAGTCAAAAGTGGGAAAAAAACCCAAATGTCCACCATGGATGAATGGACAAGCAAAATACAGTGTATACACATAATGGAATATTATTTATCCTTAAAAAGGAAGGAAGTCCTGACACATGCTACAACATGGGTGAACCCCAAAGACATTATGCAAAGTGAAAGAAGTCAGACACAAAAGGACAAAGATCGCATGACTGGCGCCACTTGCATATGTGTAGTCAAACTAATGGAAACAGAAAGAAGAATGCTGACTGCAGGGATGGGGGAGGGGGATCCTGGGGAGTTGTCGTTTAAAGCATACAGAGTTTCATTCTGGGATAACGAACAAGTTCTTGAGATGGATGGTAGTGATTAGTTGTGCAGTAATGTAAATGTACTTAATGCCACTGAACTGTATACTGAAAAATGGTTAAAAGGTTAAGTTTTATGTTATGTATATTTTAGCATAATGAAAAAAAAAGAAGATAATGGTCACTACACGGTCCCCACTTGGCAGAGGATATGGGGGATACTATTTTGTTAGAGAGACTGGACAATACATAACACAATCCAGTCCAATGGGCAGCACTGTGTAATGGTGTAATGGGAGGCTGCTCTGAGAGGTGGAAGGAGGCTCTAGTGAGCATGTGGGATCAGAAGGGCCAGAGAATGCTGGCTTGTCATGGAGGTGCCGACGTAGTCTGGGCGTAGGTTTTTGAATGGCCACAATCAAAGCCTTAATTATTTTCAGGCCTAGGACGCATTTTCCCAGCAACTACCTCTCCTATCTCTCCCTCAGAAAGCACCCATTATCCTCCTGTTCCTACATGAACTCCAGGAACCCGTGTGATATTGTGTAGTGCCTTCCTGCCAAGAGACTGCCCAGAGAGTTAGAGACAGGCAATCTTCAACACCCATTTGAAACCAGGGGCTGGGAGAGTTATGACATAGAGAAAATCAAAAGGCTAGATACTGATTGACAAATTATCTGGGGTTAACTAAGATAAGCAGCAGTAAACCATTAATGTCTGCATTCTCCTCTCTGTGGTTCTAAAGAGTGCATGTCCTTCATCAGGCAGAGCTAGTGTGAGCACTACTCCAGGTCAACAGTGCTGGGCTATCTACTGTCTTAAAAGAACTACAGACATACTACCTTGGTGCTATAAGTACAAACTTTTTGGGGTACCAAAAAAGATGAAGCTCTGGTTTGGTAAAGACAGGAAAAGTTTATGGTGCTGGATTTTATAGACAGTGGTCACATCAGGCTGAGTGTTATAATGCGAAGCGTGTGGACTTCAGTGACAGACATAAGTTCAAATCCCAATTCCGTCACGTTTTACCATGTGAACCTCAAAATTATTTCACACTCTTAGCTTCTCATATAGCATAACAATACCTAAATCCTGGGTTTGTGATAAGATTGTGACAGTTTATATAATTTCCCTTAAACTTAAAGGGCAGTTTAATAATGAGAGTATTAGCAAAAAAAAAAAAAAAAACAGTTTTTAGAGAAGCTAGCTGTGATTGCTTCTGGATTATAATAAAAATAGCTAACATACATAGAACTAACATCATCCCCAGGACTATTCTAAGAACTTTAAATTTTGAACTCTTAACCCTTGGGAAAATCCTATGAGGCAGAGACCCTGGTTATCCTCACTTTACATCTGAGGAAACGGAAGCACAGAGAGAATAAGAAACTTGCCAAATGTCACAGAGCTGATAAATGTTAGCACTGGAGTCCATATTCTAAAGTGCAGTAATATAGACCAAAGATGATACTTGATAGTCCCCTAAGGAACAAATTCACTATGCATAAAAAGATGTTACTTTGATTTTAATAAGGAGGTGATCAGAGGGGACAAAAGAAAATGCATCTTTTTTTTTTAAATTTTTTTTTCAACGTTTATTCATTTTTGGGACAGAGAGAGACAGAGCATGAACGGGGGAGGGGCAGAGAGAGAGGGAGACACAGAATCGGAAACAGGCTCCAGGCTCTGAGCCATCAGCCCAGAGCCTGATGCGGGGCTCGAACTCACGGACCGCGAGATCGTGACCTGGCTGAAGTCGGACGCCTAACCGACTGCGCCACCCAGGCGCCCCAGAAAATGCATCTTTAAATCCCCATAGCAAATCATGTAAAGGTTACTTTATGGTCATACTAAGTTTCCATCCAGTAACTAATTCTAAAGATAAACATAATAAAGAAACCTAAATCACCATGTCATATTAATAAGATACTTAATTTTCACCTATAGGCATTAAAATATTTAAGGACAGAAATATTCCAATTTTCATAGCTTAAGGCTTTCATATTTTTTATTATTTTAGAATTCAAAAGTTTTAATACAGCTATTGTTCAATATGTACATTTTTCCAATTAATACTGAAAAAGAAATAGATTACCTATAAAGAGACTTGCATGGGTAAAACCCTACCTCAAAAATACCAAACATATTATAGAGGAATGTGGGATTGCTTTGGCTCCTCATTCATTACCCTGATATCAGTTACAAAAAGTAAAGTATGGCCCAGAACACTCCAAAATCCGGCTGGTCAGTGACAGGTATAAGGCACACAATTTCAGTGTTTATTACAGAAATCACTTAATGGAGAACTTTAAGAATTAACACACCAGTTAGCAAATAATAAAAGAATATTATGAATCAGTACTCATGGAATATAGGAAACTTCTTACCCCTGAATACCTTTCTAATTAAACAAACAAAAAATTAACAGCACTCAAGATATTAGAAAAAGAAAACAAAATAAAACCAAGTAGAAGGAATTCATAAAAATAAAAGTAAATATAAATAAATTAGAAAATGGTGACATTGTTAAATCAACACTCAACAAAATAATTATAATTTATTACACTGGGGGATTTAAGCATAATAATATTTCTATGATACTCTGGAGTAACCATCAGTTTTTTCTCTAGAGTTAAGTAGTTGTCAGATTTTTTTAAATAAAAAAACAGGGGTGCCTGGGTGGCTTAGTCGGGTAGGCATACAACTTTGGCTCAGGTCATGATCTTGTGGTCCATGAGTTCGAGCCCAGCATCCGGCTCTGTGCTGACAGCCTGGAGCCTGGAGCCTGCTTCAGATTCTTTATCTCCCTCTCTTTCTACCCCTCCAATCTCTCTCTCTGTCTCTCTGTCTCTCTCTCTCTCTCTGTCTCTCTCAAAAATAAATAAACCTTAAAAAAATAAAATAAAATAAGGGGCACCTGGGTGGCTCAGTCAGTTAAGCATCCAACTCCAGCTCAGGTCATGATCTCGCCATCTGTGAGTTCAAGCCCCACATCAGGCTCTGTGCTGACAGCTCGGAGCCTGGAGCCTGCTTCGGGTTCTGTGTTCCCCCCTCTCTGCCCCTCCCCCACTCACACTGTCTCTATCTCTCAAAAAAAAATGAATAAATGTTAAAAAAATAAAAATAAGAAATAAAATAAATCAGTACCCTCTCCTGATTAAAACAACAGTAAGTCAAGAATGGAAGGAAACTTCCCTAACTCAATACAGCATATCTTCCAGAAACTTAAATCCCCTGTCTTATTTGGGCAGATGCCAAAGTAGCTTATTTCTCACTTCAGTATTAGTCCAAGGAGAATGTTTCTGGCCAGGAGGCAACTCTCCTCCACACGGCCTTGTCCGTATTTAAAATCCTTTCATCTTGTGGCCCCATCTCCTAGAACCTCATCACCTATATATCCAGGCTTCAAAAAGGAGTACAAATGAGAGGTTTTTATGGGCTTGGCATGAAGACTGTTCACACTGTACTGGAGAGAACAGTAGTCACCTGGTTATGTAGAGAGGGGGGCAGGGAGATGAACTCTAGCTATGTGTCCAAGGGGAAAACCGGAAAATCATTTCAGTGGATGGTGCTCTCTGCCACAGTCAGCTTCTCTGGCTTCATGTACCTACATTTCTTCACACTCATCTCCTCCCCAAATTCCAGGCAGGTACTACATTCATCTCAAAGTTCAAGAACCCTGAGTGTTGTACAGTCCATCCATCAAATACCAGTTTGGTTCATTAAGGTTTGATGACCTATGCACTAAAAAATGTTAACTGCCCCTGCACACCCACCCACCCAAAACAAGGTAACGGAGCAAGGAAGGAAATTAGCAATAAAAGCTTTCATCTTAGAAAAGAGGGAATGGGACACACATCAGATATCACACGAAACACAAAATTAAAACCCTGATGAATCCATACCTAAACATGAAATATCTAATCACAAAAGATTGAACCATGAAATATTAAAAGGCACTATAATAAAAATAGGTTTCAATTATGTATTATAGGTTTCAATTCCTGAGCATTACACAACATCCAGAACTCTTAGAGTAAAAAATGGACAGGTTTGTCCTCATAAAAACATAAAATTTCTGTATCTCAGAAGGGACCATAAGCAAAATTAAAAGGCATTTGTAACAAATATTTACAATATAAGTATTGCTTACTGTCTCTAGTATAGATGAGAAAAAGGCAAACAACCCAAAATAAAAGTGGAAGCTTTGCCTTCCAGATAGGAAACTAATTGCAGACAGCGATGTTCTCTCCTTCCCCAATGATCTCTATATTTCTACTCTAAGCCTTACATTTCTTTTTTGAGTATGAGAATACATACCTTACTCTGTAAATTCAAAGAGAAATTTTTAGCTAATCAAAATTATGAGGGGCGCCTGGGTGGCGTAGTCGGTTGGGCGTCCGACTTCAGCCAGGTCATGATCTCGCGGTCCGTGAGTTCGAGCCCCGCGTCAGGCTCTGGGCTGATGGCTCAGAGCCTGGAGCCTGTTTCCGATGAAAAAAAAAAAAAAAAAATTAAAAAAAAAATTATGAAAAATTCCTGTGGGTCTAAAAATACACCAGATTAGTTTGAAGAAGGTAACAGCAGCCTGGAATTTGTTCTGAAGCTTTTTGGAAAGTATGCCACAGAAGATAGGGGCATCACCAAGCCTATCTCATGCCTCCAGGTGGTGGAAGCCAGGCTCGGAGAGGAGGCATTCAATGCAAATGACAGGGAAAGAAGTTGGGTACCCACACTGGTTGTGCCTGGTGCAGCCCGCTGTCCTCCTCCGCATCCATTCAGGCCTATTCTTGGGAAGGGGCCATGCTCAAGGAGAGTAGAACCTGAAAATATCCAGATGGAATGACTAAGCCCAGAATATTGGCTTCTAAGATATCCTACCCAGCACACACGCAGCCTTTCTCCTATTCTCACAGAAAACATTATGGAGCACAAACCTCAGTAGCTACCCCAATACCTCCCTGATGGCTGGCCATGGGACTAGAAGTATAAAGACTCCAACAGGGTATCCAAACCACAAAGATGAGCCCATAGCCAAAATCACCAACATCTGACATGAAGCCACCATGAAAAATAGATAACAAGCCAACAGAAGAATTACGATTATGAAAAATTAATAGAGTGATAAGAAGAAGTGACAATCAGGAACAGTCTGGTGTAAAACAAACCAAACATAAACCTTAGAAATAAAAAAAATGTAATTACTGAAATAAAAAATTCAGTAGATAGGATTAGAAGACTGGACCCAGCTGAGAAGGAAATGAGATATCTGGAATGAAGCACAAGGTGAAGAAAAGTTGAAAACTTGAAGATATATGGAGGAAAGTTCTGTATGTCATAGCATCTATCTAATAGAGAATAATGAGGATAAAAGAGAGATAAAATCTAAAAAAAATAATGGAATTTCTTCTTACAGTTGAAGAAGCATAAATCTTCAGATTGAAATGGTCCTTCAAATATAGAGCAGGATTGGGGCGCCTGGGTGGCGCAGTCGGTTAAGCGTCCGACTTCAGCCAGGTCACGATCTCGCGGTCCGTGAGTTCGAGCCCCGCGTCAGGCTCTGGGCTGATGGCTCAGAGCCTGGAGCCTGTTTCCGATTCTGTGTCTCCCTCTCTCTCTGCCCCTCCCCCGTTCATGCTCTCTCTCTGTCCCAAAAATAAATAAACGTTGAAAAAAAAAAAAAATTAAAAAAAAAAAAAAAACAAATATAGAGCAGGATTAAAATAAACACACACACACACACACACACACACACACACACACACACAAAAGTCAATTACAAAGGTAGTGACAATTCAGAATATTAGCCAACATTCTAAGCTATGAGGATAGGTACGAGGGTGAAGAAAAGTTGCCGAAGCTTCCAGAGAGGGTGATAAAGCGACTATTCACAGTCATTCTCATCAGATTTGACGTTAGGTGTTTCATCAACAGTATTGAATGAAGAAAAGACATTTGATAATACCTTCACTGAAAGAAAAGAAGTTCAAATCTAAATTTCTATATTCAGACATAATATTAATCAAATGTGAGAACAATATAAGATTTTTTTTCAAATACCCAGGAAGTCAGAGTTTTAATAACTCAATAGATCCTGTCTGAAAGCTAAGAGAACTATTAGAGACTCTACAGGAAAATGAATCCAAGATTTAACAACGAGCTGCAGTAGTTGCAGGAAAATAATACAACTACTTTTTCTATGAGACATAATTATAATTTTTTTTATTTTTTAATGAATTTATTTGGCGGGGGAAGGTCAGAGAGAGAGAAGGAGAGAGAATCCCAACCAGGCTCCATGTTCAGCGTGGATCCCAACATAGGGCTCAATCCCACGACCCTGTGATTATGACCTAAGCCAAAATCAAGAGTCAGATGGATGCTTAACTGGCTGAGCGACCCAGGTTCCCCTAAAATTATTTTTCAAAAACAAAATTCTGGTGTCAAAATTCAGATTATGTCAACATGGGATACAGAAGATGGAGGCGGGGATGCTAATGAAGAATTCAGGAAAATAAAAGTATTTGAAGATTTGTCAAAAGCTATTAGTAGGTATGGGAATGCAAGCTGGTGCAGCCACTCTGGAAAACATTATGGAGGTTCCTTAGAAAACTAAAAATAGAACTATCCTACAACCCAGCAATTGTCCTACTAGGCATTTATCCAGGGATACAGGTGTGCTGTTTCGAAGGAACACATGCACCCCCATGTTTATAGCAGCACTATCTACAATAGCGAAAGTATGGAAAGAGCCCAAATGTCCATTGATGGATGAATGGACAAAGAAGATGTGGTATGTATATATATATATATATATATGTATATATATATATATATATATATATACATACATACACGATGGAGTATTACTCGGCAACCAAAAAGAATGAAATCTTGCCATTTGCAACTCCGTGGATGGAACTGGAGGGTATTATGCTAAGTGAAATTAGTCAAAGAAAAACAAAAATCATGACTTCACTCATATGAAGACTTTAAGAGACAAACAGATGAACATAAGGGAAGGGAAACAAAAATAATATAAAAACAAGGAGGGGGACAAAACAGAAGAGACTCATAAATATGGAGAACAAACAGAGAGTTACTGGACCGGTTGTGGGAGGGGGGATGGGCTAAATGGGTAAGGGGCCCTAAGGAATCTACTCCTGAAATCATTGTTGCACTCTATGCCAACTAATTTGGAAGTAAATTTTAAAAAATAAAAAATAAAACAAGTTAAAAGTTAAAAAAAAGAATTAAAAAAAGTTAGTAGGTAGTGAGTAGCCTCACGCTGTTAGAAAAATATAAATGTAAACACTAATGATAAAAATTTAAGTAAGTGTAACCTCTTAGAAGCATAAAAATAAAATGTGTATGCTTTTCAAACCAGTAAATGAAAAGAGGAACAAAGGAAATCCCAGCCATCTGTGGAAAGGCTGAAGCAGAAATGAGAGAAAGGATGTTAAACTGCAACACAAAATGACATGGCAGGAATAAGTCTAAATACATCCAAAATAATGATACACATGAACTGGATTAGTCTGTTTTATAAAAGGTAAAATCGGTTGGATTTTAAGAATCCAGCCACGTGCAGCTTACCAGGAAAAGCCAAAACTGTGATTACTCTAGGCTTGAAAACATATTCCTGGCAACCACGAACAGAAAGTTGCTAACAGCGGCATCGGTATCACACACACCAGAATCGAAAGTCAAAAAGATTACAAGTTTAAAAAAGGATATTTCACATTTTAAATAATTCACCAGGAAGATCTAATAATCATGAACTTAAATGCTCCTAACATCATTTTGGAGTGCATGAAAAATTGGAAAAATCACAAAAGGAAATTAGCAAATCCACATCTGAGAGGTCTGTTAAAGTCTCCCACTACGATGTACCGTGAGTAACAATACAGAGGACTTAAATAATATAGTTAACAAATTGATGCTAATAGATGTGCATAGAACTCATACTCAATAGAGAATACACAATTTGTTCATTTTACTCAGTTAAAATTTATAAAAATTGGTCCTATAGAAGGTCAGAAAGGAAATTACAATAATCTTTTTTTAAAAAGACATATAGAGGGGCACCTGAGTGGCTCAGTCAGTTAAGCATCCAACTTCTGCTCAGGTCATGATCTCACAGTTCTTGAGTTCAAGCCCCACGTTGGGCTCTGTGCTGACAGCTGGAGCCTGGAGCCTGCTTCAGATTCTGTGTTTTGGTCTCTCTCTCTGACCCTCCCCTGCTCACACTCATTCCCTCTCTCTCTCTCTCTCAAAAATAAATAAACGTTAAAAACTTTTAAACAAAGAAGATACATAGAAATATATAGATCACTTAATTGAAAATAGTGTATAAAAACTAGAAAAAAAATTTTTAAGTTTATTTTTATTTATTTTGAAAGAGATATAGAGAGCAAGCAGGGGAGGGGCAGAGAAAGAGGGAGACAGAATACCAAGCAGGCTCCATGCACTGTCAGCACAGAACCTAAAATGAGGCTCAAACTCACAAGCCACGAAATCATGACCTGAGCTGAAATCAAGAGTCAGATGCTGAACTGACTGAGCCACCCAGGTGCCCTGAAACTAGATTTTTTTAATTGAATCCAGGCATCTAGATATTTTAAGTCACTTCTAAATAATTCATTGCTTAAAGAAAATGTCAACGTTGAAATTTCAAATAATTTAGAAATTAATGAAAATGAAAGCACCCCATATCAGAACCTATATGTTTTGTTCATGGAAAGATATATATGGCTTCACATGCATTACACATTAATCTAAGAGGCTAGGAAATAAACAACTCAAATAAGCCCATAAAAAGTATAAAGAAGAAATAAAAATAATAAAGGCAGAAACAGGTAAAATAGCAAACAACTCCATTTCCTCTGCCTCCTACCTCATTTCTTCCCTTTCCTATAGCAAAACTCTTCAAAACAATCATCTCTTATTGTCTCCAGATGTTCGCCTCCATTTTTGTAAGTCCTTCCAACCAGGGTTCCATCTTCAAAACTCCACCAAAATTTATCTTAAAGCCACCACTGTACATGTCAACTTTAATTTGGCCCAAATTACTGTTGAGAGTAAAAGGGAGTTCTATTAATTTTTATACCTGAAATAGGCATAGATTGGGGCATATGGTCACCCCACCTATCAGCAGCATTTAACTAGGATCAGTACATGGCAGAGAGTTCATAAAAATATTTATCAAATAGGCAGCATTTGTCAACTCCCCAAACTCCCCCTATTTTTTTCTTTTTCATTGTTAATTGAATATAATAAAAACCTTTCACAAGATTAATCAAGGGAAAAAGAGAAGCCACAAAAAAAAATTAGGAATGAGTTTTATACATGTAAAAGATAAAAGGAAATTACAAGAATATAACAATTTTATACTAATCCGCTGGAAAACCTAGAAGAAATGAATACATTTCCTGTAATACAAGTGATTAAATTTGACCTAAGACAGAATAGAAAATCTGAATAAATCAACTGTTTTAAAAAATATTTCCCAGCTGTGCTGTGGGAAATTAAGAAAATTACCTATATACCAACTGGGGCCAATGTAACAGGGCAGTAGGAAACCCCTTAGGGTAAAGCGGAAAAATTACATAGTAGAAAGAATATAGTTATTATAATGAAAGAAACCAGATTCAGCTTCATATTTCCTAGTTTCAAAATATATTATGAAGCTATAGTAATCAAAATAGGATAGCATTGGCATGAAAATGGGCACATAGATCAACAGAACAAAGAATCCAAAAATAAACTCCTATCTACAGTAAGGTCATTTAATTTACAACAAAGGAGGGGCACCTGGGTGACTCAGTCGGTTAAGTGTCCAACTTCAGCTCAGGTCATGATCTCACAGTTTGTGAGTTAGAGCCCCGCATTGGGCTCTGTGCTGACAGCTCAGAGCCTGGAGCCTGCTTCAGATTCTGTGTCTCCCTCTCTCTGCCCTTCCCCTGCTCATGCTCTGTCTCTCTCAGAATAAATAAACTTTTTTAAAAATGTTAATTTACAACAAAGGAGCCAAGATATACAGTAAGGAAGGGATAGTCTCTTCAACAAATGGTAATTGAAAAAACTGGACAACCTCATGCAAAAGAATGATACTGGATCCCTATCTTATACCATATACAAAAACCAACTCAAATGGATTAAGGTCTTAAATTTAAGAGCTGAAACCATAAAACTCCCAGAAGAAAACATCAGTGGTAAGCTCCTTGATGTTAATCTTGGCAGTGATCTTTTGGATTTGACACTAAAAGCAAAGGTAACAAAGGCAAAAACAAGCAAGTGGCACTACACCAAATGAAAAAGCTTCTGCACAGCAAAAGAAATAATCAAAAACTAAAAAGGCAGGGGCACCTGGGTGGCTCAGTCGATTAAGTGTCTGACCTCAGCTCAGGTCATGATCTCACAGTTTGTGAGTTCGAGCCCCGCGTTGGGCTCTGTGCTGACAGCTCAGAGCCTGGAGCCTGCTTCAGATTCTGTGTCTCCCTCTCTCTGCCCTTCCCCTGCTCACACTCTCTGTCCTTCTTGCAAAAATAAATAAATATTAAAAAAAAATTTTTAAACTAAAACTAAAAAGGCAATTTGTAAATCATATATATGACAAAGTGTTAATATTCAAAGTATATAAAGAAATCACACAACTCAATAGCAAAAAACAAACACTTCGATTTTAAAATAGGCAGAAGTGAATATTTTTCCAAAGAAGACATACAAATGGCCAACAGATACATGAAAAGGTGCTCAACATCACTCATCATTGGGTAAATACAAATTAAAGCCAAAATAAATTACCTCACACCTGTTGGAATGGCTCTCCTCAAAAAGAAAAGAGCTAACAAGCATTGGCAAGGATATGGGGAGAAGGGAAACATTTAACACCATTGGTAGGAATATAAATTGGTGCAGCTACTGTGGATAACAGCATGGAGAGTCCTCAAAAAATTAAAAATAGAATTACTATATGATCCAGCAATCCTACTTCAGGGTACATATCCAAAGGAAATGAAAAAAAGGATATATAAGAGATAGGTGCATTCTTGTGTTCATGGCAGCATTACTCACAATAGCAAAGATATGGAAACAACCTAAGTGTTCATCAACAGATGGATAAAGAAGATATGGGATATATATTCAAGGGAGTATTATTCAGCCATGAGAAAGAAGGAAATTCTGCCATTGACAGCAACATGGATGGCATAATGCTAAGTGAATTAAGTTAGACACAGAAAGACAAATACCACATGGCATCACTTATATGTGGAAGCTAAAAAGAAAACCAAACTCATAGAAACAGAAAGTAGAAAAGCGGTTGCCAGGACCGGGGATGAGCAGGGGTGGGGGGAAGGAATAGGGAGAGACTGGTAAACAGGTACAAACTTTCAGCTATAAAATGAGTAAGGATCTAATGTATAACATAGTGACTATCGTTAGTAACACTATATATTTGTTTTATAATTAAAATTTGCTAAGAGGGTAGAACTTAAGTGTTCTCACCATACATATGTGTATATATATATATATATATATATATATATATATATATATATAAAATATATACATAACATTACAATATATATTACACATAAAAATATGTGAGGTGATGGATGTGCTAATTAACTAGATGGGAGAAATCTTTTTAAAATGTATATACATATGTCAAATCATCACAGTGTACACTTTAAATATCTTACAATTTTATGTCAATTATAACTCAATAAATCTGAAAGGGAGAGAAAGAGACTAGGTTCAAATACTAGTTCAGCCTCTTCCCAGCTGTGTAACATTGATATGAACCTATCTTAGTAAAGGCTACCCATCCAAGATGGCCTTCACCATCATGACATTATCCTACTGACTCAGGTCAATGCCACTACTTTCCATATTGAGAAAGCAATAGGGAAGAGATGATACATCCTTGTGTATTCCTTCAGTTGTATTTTTATTTGGTTTCTGTTTTGAGGCCCCTATTTTGTGGGACTCTGCTCCTAAGTTCCTCACCTAGTAAGCAGACTTCAGTCAAAATGTATGTTGTATTAGGGACGTACCACTCAATCCCAAAGCAGTCTCAGCTCCCCTAATCTCATCTCTGATCCAAGACCCCCTTAGAACAATGTGGCAATTAAGACAAGACAAAACCAGAATATCCCTCCCTCCAGCTGCCTCCCTAAATGTTGCCCATGGTGCCTTCCCTTGCCAAGGCACCATTGCCTGTCTGTACAAGTACCCAGCCCCCTTCTGTTTCCTTAAGAATCCTCCTGTAGATGAGTATATGCTGATACGGAAGCATCAAAGCCAATATTTCATTGGTTGCAGAAGCTGTCACCATTCTCAACCATTAGCGCAAAAAAGGAAGCAATGATATCAAGACCTTATGGTGAGACAGACCCATCAGGAATTTTTTAAAGGGTTGGGGGTTATTTATGAAGATTAGTAAGTGTATGAGGGTTGTAGTGAGAAAATAAATGGGCACAACTTCCTTGGAGCAGAGGGTGATTCGCTGATATCTGTCATCACTTACCAACTGTGTGATGCTGAGCTTTATCTTCCTTCCTGGCAAAACAGAGATACTAGTACCTACCTCCTAGTTTTGTTTCAAAGATTACATGTGACAGAGGGTCCCACATGTAGTTAGTGCTTAACAAATTTTACCTCCTATCTTAATCAGCGTGGGCTGCCAGAACACAATACCACAGACTGGGTGGCTTAAACAATAGAAATGGATTTCTCAAAGTTCTGGAGACTGGAAGTCCAAGATCAAGATGCCAAGAAGATAACTTCATTCTAAGTCTTCTCTTGGGAAGGAGAGAGGGAGGAAGATGGCGGGCAGGGGCAGTATACTGAGAGACAGAAGGAGGGAGAAATATTGAGGGAGAGATACAGAGAGAGATGAAGAAGAGAGGGAGAGGGAGGGAGTGGGAGAAAGACTACTCTCTGGGTCTCTTCTCATAAATGCACTAATCTCATCATGAGGACCCCACTCTCATGATCTCATCCAACCTACTTACCTCCAAAAGGCCTCACCTCTAAATATCACCCCACTGGGGGTTAGAGCTCCAACAGATGAATTTGGAGGGGACACAAACATTTCATCCATAGCATCACCACATACATAAGCACAGTTTTAAGGAAGGGAAAGATACTTGCTCAGACTTTGGTTTCTATTAAAACAGATGTTAAGAAATCTATTCCAGGATACCATGTTTAAGCTGGGATTTCATTTTTACATTGGAGAATATATTCTAGGGTTTTCTTTTTATGCCCTGAGGCAGGAACAGTACCATCCTACCAAGCACATAGCAGGTTTATTATCCCTCTCAGAAGGTACAGAAAGAAACTGTTTCCTCTGATACATTTCAGAGACAATAAAGAGTTCAGGAATGGGGAGTTCAGGTGATGGGGCCACAAAGCCTACTGGGCTTTGGCCACAGGATAGTTCCTGTAATGCTTAACTAAAATTTGTCTTAGGCTTTCTTGGCAAACTATACAGGAGGTGGAAACACACCAGAGATCTTTCACACACCTGCCTTTGTTCTGGTCTGAATTTAGCCACCTTAGTACTAATGAGAATTTTCCATTAAAATGACTTACTTTAATCCCCAAATTCTAACTTTAAACCTTGCTAGGCTAAGCAGAAAAAAAAAAGACACTAAAGAGTACCTGCTGTGTTTCCATTAATATAAAGTCCTAAAACAGGCAAAACTAACCTTTGATGCTAGAAATCAGGATTACAGTTGCCTCAAGAAGGGCAGGAATTGAGCGGGAAGGGTCACCAGAGAACTTTCTGGTGTAATGAAAATATTCTATAGCTTGAGGGCTTATGCATTTGTAGAAATTCACCAACAGTTAAGATCTGTTCACTTCACTATAAGTAACATCTCAGTTATAAAAAGAGAATATATGAATTTAGGCTCTTTTGTATAAAGTTGAGTGTAATTATGAAAATTATGGGCATTTTTCCTTGAAAAGATCTGTCAGAAATCTAGATTCATGTCTTTATACAGTCTTCAGTAGCAAGCAGGAGGATGGATGGGATAGAAGCTACGTGCTCCTCAGGAACTCTCCCTGAATTTCTGTACCCATCCGTAAAAGAGCAGTTCTCTCTAGGAAGAGAGGGACAGTGGAAATTAACACTTTTTAAGGGGGTATAATCAGAGTTATCAAACTAAGTTTTTCTAGCATAGATATGGACTATCCCCCTATGTCACCCCCAAACATTGTCTTATGATGTTCCCTCACCTTAAGAACCATTCCAGAGTGTGTCACTCTTATTAATGGGAATGTTGTATCCCTCAGGTATGTTGGGTAAATCTGAATCTATGAGGTTGGGTCATTCAGGTATATCAACCTCTGCCTCACTTTGTTAATGACATCTACCAACTTCCCAGTTACCACTCTTCATTAATTGACAATGACAGGACCTGGATCTTTCTCTCTACCCCAGTTACTATCATAATTCTGGGTGATATCAAGGTTCATGTAAATGAGCCATCCAGAAACACGGACTTGGACCTCCACAATTCTAGTGGGTGTCACTTCTATTCTAATTGGCCAAGTCACATCTGGAATCTTACTAGCTGTACCACATCAGAAATTCTGAATTCCATTATTCTACTATGGGTCTTAACATCTTATCTTTCTACTTTTCTTGTACCTTTATTTCCATTAAACCTACTTTTTGACTGTAAGGACCTCCAGTTCTTTAATGCCATAATTTTTTCATACTCTATGGGGACCTTCTAAAGCTCCCTTGCCAACCTAGTCTGTGATAACATGACTAGTTGTCTCCATTACTCTTTACCAGCATCTTTAACACTTTTTTGTTAATATACTTTCCCTGCTACAGCAACTGTATGGTAAATCTCTAGCCCAAGATTGATGCAGCATTATTACTTATATGTCTCTTTACATATGCACATGTCCCTTAGCAACACCTATTGACCCTTTGGTTTGCTCTTGGTCAGACTGCTCTTCAACCTCCCCAACAATTATTCCAAACCTTTGCCATTCTCCCCAAAACTCCTCCCCTCAGCAGATCACCAAGGCTCCTATGTCATGGAGAAACTGAAATCATCAAGCTTACTCTCCATCACCTTCTTGCTTTTAGTCAGCAGTTTTAACGTACATTCGAGCTCACATTCTCATTCATATCTGTATCCTTGACTCCTTTCTCAACGTCTAAGAACATAAGGTAAACCTTAAGGTATCTAAAGTCAGTGCCTACACTTAACTCACCCCCTTCTGACTCCTTTGACACTTTATCGGCCATCTTCTTTTTTTTTTAAGTTTATTTATTTATTTTGAGAGAGAGAGAGAGAGAGAGAGAGAGAGAGAGAGAGATCACGCAAGTGGGAAAGGGACAGAGAAAGAGAGAGAGAGAATCCCAAACAGGCTCCATGCTCTCAGCACAGAGCCTGATGCGGGGCTCAACCCCACAACCATGAGATCATGACCTGAGCTGAAATCAAAAGTCAGATGCTTGGGGCGCCTGGGTGGCACAGTCGGTTAAGCGTCCGACTTCAGCCAGGTCACGATCTCGCGGTCCGTGAGTTCGAGCCCCGCGTCAGGCTCTGGGCTGATGGCTCAGAGCCTGGAGCCTGTTTCCGATTCTGTGTCTCCCTCTCTCTCTGACCCTCCCCCGTTCATGTTCTGTCTCTCTCTGTCCCAAAAATAAATAAACGTTGAAAAAAAAAATTAAAAAAAAAAAAAAAGTCAGATGCTTGACTGACCAAGCCACCCAGGCACCCCAGCCATTTTCTTTTTGCTCAAATATCAATCTCTTTCTTCCCACTTGTTCCTTCTCTTCAGCCTATAAACATGCTCATGTTAGTTAGGCTCATAATAAAAATAAATCATCTGGACCACATGACTTTTCTAGCTACTGTTTATCTTATCATCACCATCTTATTAAGATTGTGCTTTCTGGGGCACCTGGGTGGCTCAGTTGGTAAAGCGTCTGACTTCAGCTCAAGTCATGATCTCAGTTTGTGAGTTTGAGCCCCACATGGGGCTCTGTGCTGACAGCTCTGAGCCTGAAGCCTGCTTCAAATTCCGTGTCTCCCTCTCTCTATGCCCTCCCCTGCTCTCTCTCTCTCTCTCTCTCTCTCTCTTAAAAAAAAATAAAATGTTAAAAAAAAAAGATTGTGCTTTATTAGTATAACAATGGTTCTAATGGGTAAATATTGTGGGTATTTTAAATCCCAATTTCACTGGACCATAGAGAAGATTTAACTGACCACCTTAAAATAAGCACTCCAAAATCATAAGAGCTAATAAACAAGGTCATCAAGGTTGCAGGACACAAGATCAACATACAAAAATCAATTTAGAGGGGTGCCTGGGTGGCTCAGTTTGTTAAGCCACCGGCTTTGGTTCATGTCTTGATCTCGCAGTTTGTGAACTCAAGTCCCACATCAGGCTGTCTGTTATCAGCATGGAGCCTGCCTCAGATCATCAGTCTCCCTCTCTCTGTGCTCCTCCCCCTATTGTGCTCTCTCTCTCTCAAAAATAAACATTTAAAAAAATCAACTTAGAGATAGCGCCTTATACCTGTTAGAATGGCTAAAATAAAAAAGACAAGAAATAGTAAGTGTTGGTGAGGATGTGAAGAAAAAGGAACTCTTGTGGACTGTTGGTGGGAATCTAAAGTGGTACAGCTACTGTGGAAACAGTGTGGAGGTTCCTCAAAAAAATAAAAATAAAAATAAAAATAAAAATAATATACGATCCACTAATTCTATTACAGAGTACTTACCCAAAGAAATGAAAACACTGATTTGAAAAGATATATGCACCCCTATTTCATTGCAGCATTATTTACAATAGCCAAGATATGGAAGCAACCTAAGTGTCCATCAATAGATAAACAGATAAAGAAGATGTGGCATACATAAACACGTATATACAGACATACCCACACACATATACAATGGACTATTACACAGTCATAAAAAAAGGATGAGATCTTTCCATTTGAGACAACATAGATTGACCTAGAGGATATTATGCTAAGTGAAATAAGTCAGACAGAGAAAGACAAATACCATATTATTTCACTCATATGTAGAATCTAAAAAACAAAACAAATGAAAAAACAAACAAAAAGGCAGAATTTGACCTCTAAATACAGAGAATTGATTGCCCAGAGGGAAAGGGGATGAGCAAAATGGGTGAAGGGGACTAGGACAGACTTACAGTTATGAAATTGATAAGTCATGGGAATAAAAGGCACAGCACAGGAGATACAGTCAATGATATTGTAACAGCGTCGTATGGTAACAGATGGTAGCTACACTTGTGGTGAGCAGAGCATAATGTTTAGAGCTGTTGAATCACTATGTTGTACACCTGAAATTAATATAAGGTTGTATATTAACTATACTCAAATGATTAAAATAAAAAATTAATTATTTTATTTCTATACACGAGCAATGCACAATCCAAAAATGAAATTTGGAAAACAATCCAATTTATAGTAGTATTAAAAGAATAAAATATTTACAAATACATTTAATACAGTATAAAGTATAACATTTGTACACCTAAAATTATAAAATATCATTGAAAGATATTAAAATAAATGGAAAGACGTCTGATATTTAAGAACTGGAAGACAGTACTATTAAGATAACAAAACTCCCCAATGATCTCGATTCAATGCAGTCTATTTCAAAATTCCAGCTGGATTCTTTCAGAAAATTACAAGATGACTCTAAAATCCATATGGAAATGCAATAACCAAAACAATCTTTAAAAAGAATAGTGGATTTGGAGGATACATTTCCCAATTTCAAAACTTACTACAGTGTTACTGCAAACAATAAAGCGTTGTCCCGGCATAAGAGTAGACATAAAGATTGGGAGCAGAATTGAAAGTCCAGAGATAAAATCTCAAATGTATGGTCAAATGGTTTTTGACGAGAATGCCAAAAGATTTAATGGGGAAAGAACTGTTTCTCCAATAAATGGTGCCGGTATGGCTGCATATGCAAATGCAAAAAACGAATGAAGTTGGACCTTCAGGGTTCAGCCATACATGTAGATGTTGTCAACACTCCCAATCTTTTACAAAGAAAAACAACTGAACAAACTAAAAATTAATAACTTTTTCTTGGACTCGTGAGGGAGCTGAGGTTGCATGGCAAAGAGCCACCCAGAAAACTGGACATAGAATGGAATCCAGAGAGTTACTGAGATCTGCTTACCTGGAGCACTGGAGCCATACTTTGATAGGAACACTTTCATGCTAATTTCGACAAATCACTGGAGCTGAGTGTAGGCTAGTATGAGAGAAATAGACTCTTGGAGTCAGCGCTCTTAGGGGTCTCTCTTGCTTTCATGGGCTTTACTTCTCAGACCCCACCAGGTTCTCATGGTGAAGAGCCAAGAAAGATAACCTCATAGCTCTGACAGGCAACAAAGAAATTTTCTTTTTTCTTTTCTTTCTTTTTTCCTTTTTTTGAAGTCAGAATCTCTTCCATAACAAAGTCCTATTCTCCAGGGGAATGATTTAGCCAGATTTATGATACCTGGAAGAAGTACACTCCCCTGACTCCATCCCCCTGGACCCTTCCTTTCTTACTTACAGGATGGGGGGATTCTAAGAAGCACTTATGAACGTCACATCCCAGGGACCCAGGCACACTATAGCACTGAGATTTACCATACAATTACAGAGTGCTCCCCTTTCCCAACACCTCACCACCACAAACCACTGACTCTGTCTAAGGAAGAGGTAGGGAATCCCCGGATAACAGGGAGACAAAAACTGACACGACAGAAATTTGAAGCCTCTGACACCTATAGCTACAGCAAATATTAAGCACAGTCCAACTCATAGGAGATCTACTTGGCTTCATTTATTTTAGTCATTCATAAATTTACTGACCCTATCAGAAACTCCTTATTGAACATGTGATTGGTTAGACAGCAAAGATGCCTAACCTTTCCAATACTTTTCACCTTAGAGAAATAACTACATTATTGTATCACTTTAATTTCTGCCTACCTTATTGCCCCAATTTCAATTGAAGTCCTTTAAGGACAACATCTATATTTTACTTTTCTGTACCTTCTGTGGATAGCCTAACTCAGTGCTGAGTGAGTAAATGAATGAATAAATGAATGAATGAGTTGGCTTAAGATTGTCTTTGGAGTGACATGGGAGTCCTTGGGGAAGGTACTGTAGTTCTGATTATAATTATTGTTCTGATAGAACTTTCTTGGTCCTGGACATCCTCCTCTAGGGAAGGAGTATGGTACAGTGGGGAATAGTCTAGAATCAGGAAGTCTGGTTTTAAGACTTGAATGTGCCATTAGGTAGCTATGTGGCCTTAGAGAGCTCAACTCTGGGCTTTTTTGCAGATCTGTAAAATAAACATTCCTTTCAGTTCTATCATTACAAGATTCTGGAAGCCACTAGTCCTTATTAAAATGAAAAAAAAATTACCAAAATAAACTCTGAATTTAGAAAATGAATATTTCTTTTCTTATATCCTCTAATATCTAGGACCTATTAAATGCCTGATTAAGTCACTGTTTTAAGTGCATCACCTGTATTAACTTATTTATTCCTATAAATAAAACTATTTTATCCCTCTTTCACATATAAAGCACAGAAAGGTTATGTAACTTACATAGCTGGTAGCAGAATGAAATTCAGATCAGGCAGTCTGGCTCCAGTAGCTGTGCTCTTGATCCTAATGTTTCTCCCATGCCCAAGGGTAGTACCAGCCTTCTCTTCTGCCCTTGGAACCAGTGGCCTCTTCCATCACCATATAGTTCAATGGAAAGATTAAACTCCCCTCTCGATGGAAAGTGATTATTCAGAAAGATGTTGTGAGAGAACAGAATTCCCAGGAGAGCAAAGACATATTTACTAATGCCTTCATTTGGGGAAAGGGCCTTTGTTTTATTTGATATTACCAGTCCTGGATTGGGAAATCAATGTGTGGAGAAGCTTTTGACTTGACTTTTGGACAGAATGCTGTTCTTTTCCCAAAACCATATCAAACATGAGGTTGAAAGGTGAAACCTTTCATTGCAACATCACCTATTTTGCTCCTGCTAAGAGGGTTCTGTTTGATTCAATGCTAGAGAAGTCTTCCCCTATCAGTCCTTCCACATGAACTGGATTTAAGAAGCCACCATGACACCCCTTCCTCCCATTCCTCACCTCAGCTCAGAGGTATATCAGCTATAAGAAACTTACCGAAATGGTTAAATAGCCTGCTAAAATTAGGTCAGAAAGAGTAAGTAAACAGGAACTTTCCATCCAGTGAAACATGTACTTTGAATCCAACAAAGTATACAGAGTAACAGGTAAGATAAAGTTAATTCTAGAACTAACAAAGATGATGATCAACATTCAGTGTCGCTGGGTCCTCTTCCTGTTATTCTAGCCACATATTTCCCTCTCATTTTTCTTTCCAGTTCTTATCTTCCCTTTTCTCTCCTCAACTCCTCTCTCTACCTGTCCCTTCCTTTCCAAGTACCCAGAGGACTGTCACATTTCCCCCTCCTAGGTCATTGAGGAAAAGAGCCTCATATGAGCACATATAAAAAATCCTCAATATCTACATATGTATAGCATATGCTTACACTCTGAGTTCATTGATGTTCATTGAACATCAATGTTCATTGATGCATTCAACAGATGATTATTCAGTGCCTGTTCAGTCTTAACTCTTTTACCTTACCTCCATATATATATATATATATATATATATATATATATATATATATATGCCTTAGGACAGATGTTTGTGTTTCCCAAGGACATCAGATTTAGCTGGAGAGGTCCAGCAGAAATTGGGGCATGTTCTCAATAGTTTACTGGTCATGGATTTAGGGTTTGGTAGAAGCCAGGTCTACAAATTAAAGACTTGGAAAACCAGCTGTTTGGGAAAACTAGCAGAAATAAAGATCTTCCTGTTTGGTGCTTTTAATGTCTTTCTGGAAATTTCTTTGGGAGCTCTAGGAAAAGCTCAAATATAGGGACGAATCAAACAGTATCCCTCTGTCAGTTCCTCTTATCTGTTCACTGAAGAAGCCCTCTAAGCTCGGGAGACTTTTCCAGAGCCACCCAATCGACCAATGGCTCATATACTGTCATAGGTATGAGATTATACATGAAGTATAATCATACCTCATAAGAGGCATGGCCTTTGACAAACTTTATTATAACCTTTTGTTTATCAGGTATTCACCAGGCACTTCCTGGGCATCCAGCCTGATGCTAGGTGTTTCCCTGGTCCTTTAGGCACTTACAACTAGAAAGACACAGATCCGATAATGGATGTAGCATGATAAAGTGAAAACAGCCCAAGATTTGGAGTCTTACATCTCAACTTTACCACTTGTTAGCTGTGAAGTACAGTTAAACCTACTTCAGAACTGTTATAAGTATTTGCTCTGGATTTTATGTAAACTATGTACAAATAGAAAATATTTTTATGGTTTTTAGAGAAGAATGAAAGGAGGGTAGGATTGATTCCTTATCGGGTTTACTACAGTCCCATGAGGCAAGCCAATGTTTTGCAAACAAAAAGTAGCCACCCATTGGTGGATCATGAAATAAATTCAATGGGTGGTGGCCAACATTTTTTTTTTAATGAAATAGAACAGAACAGAAAATATCAGAGTGCATCACATGTAGTAAGGGTAAGTTTCAGGTAACTTTTGCTTTTATTACTTATATTTGTGTATACTTTATTGTGATGGGAAAAGAATTTCTTAATCTGGGTCATCTTCAAAAAGTTTGAAAAATGCTGAGGAGACTACATGCCCTCTCCATGCCAATGTTCAAAAATAATTTGGATTCAGCCTTGTTAGCTCTCTAATTATTTAATAGTCGGATACCTAACTTACTCAATCTAGAAATTCTTGATTTCTACACTTGCTCAGCCCCATGGGACAGTGCCTATAGATGTCTTGTGCTCAAGGATCTAACTAGAAGGAGAATGACCAGAAACACTGCAGACTATCGAGAACATTTAAATGCCACATGGGTAATAATTCCTCTTGGTAACAGGAGATCACAGAAGGGGAGGTGGAGCTGAGATATTAGGGGAGATTTCCAGGAGGTCCACTGAAAGCAAACCCTAGAGAAAGAGTGACATTTGGCTCACAGAAGAACAAAAGAGAAGGAACTAGGACAGGGCCTGAACAATCTGCCTGGGCCACCATGTGGAGCCATTCTCCCCTTTGTGGTCCTTGCTTGCCTGGTTGACCCCAACTACCAGCTCACAACAAGCAGAGCCTAGATCTTCTCTTCTTTGGATCATCTTCCCTCAGTCCTGACCCTGGCCAGTCACTATGCATAGTATCTATAGGCCAGGACAGAGTAAGAAACAGGCAGTAAAAACAATCTGTAATTGGAGACTTGCCACATTTGTGTTATTGATGTACTGTAATTGAGCCAAACTTTTGCCACTGGGGCATTCTCATAGAAACCTGATATCTGCACTGATTAGCTATAATGACACATCCTGCTTTATGGCTCAGTGTGGCTCCGCTCTTAAGGACTACCGAAGCATGGAGCGGCAGGGGGGGGGGGGGGTCTCTGAGACAATACTGAAGGCTCTGGACCAGGAGTTAAAATCATGTCACAGGTCACATGTGCTTTAGAAAGTATAGCCTCAAAAATATCTCTCAAAGCATGGTTTGAGTCCATAGCTTTGGGACCTCCTTCTCCATCCCCCTGTCACACAGACACACAAAGCAATCATAATCCTCTCCTCACCCTGAAAAAGACATGCTTCTAAAGCCAGAGCATGGAATAAATTTGAAGCCATTTCCTGTATTCTTTCTATAGCACAGATTCCGTGCCAAGACCATTGGTTCTGGACCTGTACCTCAGTGCACTGATTCTCTGGCTCACTCCAAAGATTTCTTGGTGACACAGGAGCAGTTAACTATACTAATTATTGAAGTACACTGATATTGTAATATTCTAACATAATGGGCAAGAGCCAAAAACAGGGTCAGCTTGACAGCAATGACCTCACTCGTGACTTATCCAGTGTAGTCAGGTTGGGGTTGCTGTTGCTTGCATTTGATTGTCACCCACACCCATCACCCATTATCTTCTTGGAATCCTTCTTTCCTGAACACACAGACAAGAGGCAGTAACAGGAAAGCAGTGGACCTCTGGCAATGGCCAACATGAGAGCACTGAGTCTCTAGGAGGTTTTCTACTGGTGCTCTGGAGCTCCCTGTGAATGAGAGCACCAACTCCAACCCCCAGTAAATTATTTGTTCCCAAAATACCTGAAAGTCTACTCCAGGCCAGTCACTGCACTAGAAAGGTTAGAGATACAAAGAGGAATTAAGTATGAACCTTATCCTTTAGCTGGTACACTAAGCATCTTAACTAAGGAGTTGTTAGGGTCCATGGATGGGTTTGAGGGGCTTCACTCCCTTGAAGTTTTGTGCAAAATTTGCTGGACATTTCTAGGTTTTTATAGTAAGAAGCTACTAGCTCTTATCAGATCAACAAAGGGCTCTGTGTGCCCCCAAGTTTATTAAATGATTAGTTTTCTCCACTGTAGTTTTTATACATTCCTATATTAAGAAGAGTAGTTCCTGCAATCCTGGATAAAAAACGGGAGGTGAGAGGTGCTTTTGAGTAACAGAAGCATGCTTCTCTCCAGTTTACTGCCCCAACATCAACTTGCTAAGTGGTCAGTTATCAGACCCTAGTGACAAGGTATCACTGCCTCCATGGAAATATGTACCCTGTGGAAGATCAATTAGAGATGCTTTGACCAAACCTAAGGGCTGACCTTCATTTTCTGAAAATATAGTGTCATATGTCACTAATCCCTGTGACATCTGTGCAAGCATTCCAGTGTCTCTCCTACTGTGGCAGCAGGTTCAAAACAAGTAAATTGAAGGTAATCAACTTGTAGTGCAATGCAGCCAATCCTACCCTTTCTGTCATCATTGTGAAGAGTACAGACTGCCCCATAGTGGAGTCTGTCACTGTGACTGCTGCTTTTGAAAATGTGGAGACAAAGGACTAGGTGGGCTGTCTCATATCCAGTGGGCCACAATGTTTCTTTTTTGTTTGGCTTATTGCAATTCAGAGTCCTGTTTGGCTATTTGTTATCTGATTGCATTGTGTACATACAATCAGTTTTTTAAAAATTTGAATTTAAGCAAATCTAAAACTTATTCTTTGAAAGTGTCTATTTCTTTTTGCTTTTGTTGTGGGAGAAGCATTTTTTTCTTTATTTTTTTTTTCTTCATTACTGAGGACCTGAGGGGAAAGTTTATCTGTAGGAAGCATCCTCTAAATCACTAAATAACTTTTACACAATTGTATAAGCTGAATCCATGTGTTTTAATCAGAAGATTAACTGTGGCCTAATTTCACAGGTATAGTTTTCCTGAGTTCAAAGAAGGTTAATTCCATACCTAAATTGGGATGCTTCTTTCTCTTTGTATGAAAAAACCTAATTATTTAGAGTAGTAAGTTTCTTACAGATAATTAACACTAGCAATGTTAATTCATTCACTTTTAAAACATTGGTGTGACAAGTGAAAAATTTAGGCTGTATAAAACATAAGTTGTCTTCTATTTATTTTTTCTAATATTCTAAATCAATAACTATCTCTGTTGTAACTGGGTCATTACCAATAGAATAATAAAGAGTAGGAAAAATTAACAGTTAACTACACTGTGTGACTTCAGTTATATAAAGTTGATTTGGAGAGTTGTGTAAGCATTGTATAAAAGAAGCTCTGGTTGGCTTCTAAAATAATAGAAAATAATATCAGACAGCTATATAACCAGTGAAAATCTAACATGATAATGTAAAATATCCATTTAGTTTATGATGCCACATTTCAATGTACATTTAGATGATAATGGGAAAGCTGATTAAGGTTGGCCCAGTGACAGTTTTCAGATAGCTGAGAAATGAGAAATATATTCTCCCCTTCGCAGCTTTATAGTTCATTGGTATGAATTAATAGGTTATTTTGCTGAAAAAGTGAGCCGGTGGTTTATGTACCAGGGTGTTTATATTTCCAATTCTGAACTACTCCTTTTTTTTCAAATCCCCAAGAATTTTACTCAAATAAAAGTTATATCTCACTACTTAACCATAAAAATGAATTAAAAAGTGGATTCTGTGCTTGTGGTCAGAGTAGCACAATACTTTAAAGGGTAGAGCCAGAGGAATTTCACACAGCTCTAAAGAAGAACATTCTCCAAGTTAAGTCTGGCCACACAGATGGTAGAAATTACCAAAAACCATCTACTGCACCAAGAGAATATGGATTTTTTTCCCTTCTTTATTCAGTAACTTTTTGAGAGTTCTGAATAAAGTGTGTGTGTGTGCGCGTGTGTGTAAACAGAACTTCTAAAAAGTAAGCTGCAAATAATTCTGCCATAGATATTCTCTTGATCTTTTTTTTTTTTCAACGTTTATTTATTTTTGGGACAGAGAGAGACAGAGCATGAACGGGGGAGGGGCAGAGAGAGAGGGAGACACAGAATCGGAAACAGGCTCCAGGCTCTGAGCCATCAGCCCAGAGCCCGACGCGGGGCTCGAACTCACAGACCGCGAGATCGTGACCTGGCTGAAGTCGGACGCTTAACCGACTGTGCCACCGAGGTGCCCCTCTCTTGATCTTTTAAAATACATGTGTACTCTCTTAAGATACCAATACCCTTTTCAAATCCAACTGAGCATCCAGAAGCATTCCTATTAACTCTGTGCTTTAATTCAAAAGATGATCTTTCTTTAATTTTTTTTTAAGTTTATTCATTTTTGACAGAGAAAGACAGAGTGTGAGCAAGGGAGGGGCAGAGAGAGAAAGGGAGACACAGAATCTGAAGCAGGCTCCAGGCTGTGAGCTGTCAGCACAGAGCCTGACGTGGGACTCGAACCCACAAACTGCGAGATCATGACCTGAGCCGAAGTCAGACGCTTAACCGTCGGAGCCACCCAGGTGCCCCCACGAGGTGATCTTTCCATGGAACAATGGAAACTACCTTAGAGGAAAACATTCTAATTGTCACATCTCATAGGCAATCAAAACAGAAAGGAAACAAATTGTGAATGATAGATGAGAAATATTAAGTTATGAATCTCCATCAATCAAGACATGTGATTAAATATTTGCCACCAAATATAAAGATAGCTCCTTCCCACGCGAGATACAGAAGACAGAAAAGTTTTGTTCAACAAATTCATTCATCTATTCATTGAAGAAACACATCATATTTGAGATGTTTGCAAAACACACAAATGCCAAGGGGACTTCCCAGAGCCCGTACAGTCTCCGGGAAAGTTTATTTATTTCACCTTGCAGTCTCCTTGAAGCTCAAAGCAACTTCATCATCTATAACTGGGCAGAGGGGTCCACCTCTCTGTTTACTCAATCAATAAAAACTTGTTGAATATTTGCTATGTTCCAGGTACTTTGTGCGACTCGTAGGTCTACAAACTTTTTCTACCATTTGTGCCTCCTTGCATCAAAAACACATATAAGATACACACTGGAACATAAATGCTTCTGGGTGCTTGATTATCATAAGGTTCACTTGGAGCAACTGGTTTTTACTCCTTATCTTCCTAAATGTAAGAGTAAATTCTGAGCAAGGTTTGCACTCTCCTCCCCATCTTCTAGGCCACACCATCACCATCTTACCCATTACCACTCTCTAAAAATTATATTTTACTTGTTTTTTAATAGATAATACTTACTCCTGATGTAAAATACATTTAATATATATAATACTATATATATATATATATATATATATATATATATATATACACACACATATATACACACGTATACACCTAAGTATAGACACTTACACAAATTTAGTTTCCCACTGGTTCAGTTTCTCTGAAGAACTCTAATAAAAAGGGCATAAGCAATACAGAGAAAGACAAATACCATATGTTTTCACTCTTATGTGGATCCTGAGAAACTTAACAGAAACCCATGGGGGAGGGGAAGGAAAAAAAAAGAGGTTAGAGTGGGAGAGAGCCAAAGCATAAGAGACTCTTAAAAACTGAGAACAAACAGAGTTGATGGGGGGTGGGAGGGATGGGGAGGGTGGGTGATGGGTATTGAAGAGGGCATTTTTTGGAATGACCACTGGGTGTTGTATGGAAACCAATTTGACAATAAATTTCATAAAAAGAAAAAAAGGCATAAGCATATACAAGCATATATTTGTATGTTGTAGCAATGTTGTACATGTATACACAGTTTTACACAGAAAACATGCTATAACTATTATTTTCATCTACTTTTCACATAACGGTGTATCTCGGAGACCATTCTATATTGGTGCACATACAGAACTGCATAGTTTTCCATTATGTATTTGTTCAGTAATTTATTGAATTGGTCTCCTGTGAATGGACATTCAATATGTTTCTAAACTTTGCTATTACAAACAATGTTGTGGGAATATCTTTGTATTTCTCTTTCTGCCCCCCCCCCCCACACACACACTTGCTCTCTCTCTCTCTCGCTCTCTCTCAAAAATAAGCATTTAAAAAAAAAGAAGAAAGGATGTACTGACAGACCAGTGATGATAACTAATACTTACCGACGCTTTACCATGTTCCTGAGCTGGGCTGAGTACTTTCTCTGCATTAACTCATTTAATAATCACAAAGCCTTATCAGGCAGGAACATCTATTATGATTCCCTTTTTATAGGTAGGGAAACAGAAGGAAGACACTAAATAACATGCCCCCATCACACAGCCAATGTAAGCCCAAGCTCTGGCTTTGGGAATTTATGCTCTTAACCACTCTGCTGGTCCACTTCCTAAAAAGAATAGATACATGAGCAAAGGAAGCACCAGTACCCAGCTCTGAAAAAATGGTGGGTTTCTGGGGCTGCCTGCCATCAACTTGTTCTACAACAAGAATAAGTTCCTCAGTAGACCATCCAACAGGTGGAAGCTCTGCCATCCTCCTTAGTCCATAGGTTGCCTTGAGCCAAGTCTGGCTAACCAGATGAATTAATCAAACATAGAAAATCTTGATAAAGGGAAGTTACAAATGCTTCAGTATATCAGTATAAGCCTATAAACACTGATATCACACCTAAAGAAAACATCCAATTCTCTTAACTGGGCCCATCCGTATCTCAAAATGCCTTTTTTACTAATTGATTGATTCATTGATTGATTGATAGGAGGAAGCCTCATTCTTTCTGGTTTTTGAGCCCCAGCTTTATTTCTAGTCAGGTACTTCAACACCTCACTCTCAGCAATTCATGGAATCAATACACAAAATAAGCAAAGATATAAAAGAACTCAACAACACCATCAACCAACAGAATCTGACTGACATTTATAGAAAACTACACCCAACCCAGTAGAATATAGTCTTTTCAAGTAACCATAAAATATTTAACAATATAGACCATAGACTGGGTCATAAACAAACCCCAACATATTTAAAATAATTAAAATCACACAGTATAAATTATCTGACCGTAATGGAATCAAACTATGGTTGGGTTCAATCAGACTACTCAGCCAAGCAATATAATTCTATTTTTGCCTTATTTTGATATCATTTTTACCAAATATACTATTACCATACTATTTTTCATAGGCTGATTTATATCCAAAGTGTCACTTTTTAAAATCTCCTAAATAACCAAAAATATTTCTTCCAGCACTTCCTTGAAGAAGCTTGATATCTCACATAAATGATTCTTTCCTAATTTACAGTCTTTACACTTAATCTTTTCTTGCCAGAGACACCTTTATTTCTCTGTTCCCTACCCAAAGCAACCACAGTGTCAAGCATTAATCTGCCCTTCCAGATTAGACTCAGGTCACTGGCACCATTGTCTCTTGAGCTAAGTGAATTGCTGGCCTGGAGGTGGAAGGGAGTCCATAGCTCTCTGGGAGGCTGCCTTTAATCCCCCAGAGATGAGTTTACTCTGCAAGAAGAAAAATAGCTCCTGGAGAGCAAAAGTCAACAAGCTTTATCATTCTTCTTCCTGGATTATTTTGCTATTGTTGACAGACTGTCTTAATGTCCTAGGATAGTTGTTTTCTGGATTTGTCTTACCCTTGGAATAAATGTCCCAGGATTTCATGGCTGTGTGACCCCCAGAATGCATTAGCAATGCTGCCCACTAATATGCCCTAGGATCATTCTCCAACAATATTCTTCCAGTGCAACAAGCACCATGGCCAAAACCCAACTCAGGAAGCACTCAGACACTGAGGAAGCCATATTTAGCTCTGTGAGGCAGATACAAAACTATTTGGACCATAGTCTACAGTAAGGGAGTCAACTAACAGGATCTTCTTGAAGCTCTTCAAAACCCTTCTCAAGAAACAAAGAAAGTATGGGTCCATATCACAGCCCACTGTAAGGAAATCATATACTTGTGTTTTTAATCCCCTATTCAGACTATTCTGGGCTCAAGTGTATCCCCCCACAGACACACTAAAATACATATGCTGTTGTGGACTGAACTGTGTTGACCCAAAAATTCATATGTTGAAACCTTAATCTCTAATGTAATAATATTTGCAGAACTTCTCTCCCTCTCCTCTCCTCACCCCATCCCTACTCCCCTGCCATGTGAGGACACAGGCTTCCTACAAGCCAGGGATAGAGCTCTTACCAGAACTCAACCATGCTACCATATTGATCTCAGAATTTCAGCTTCCAAACTGTAAGGAAATAAATTTCCGTTGTTTAAGCACTCAGTATTTTGTTATGGCAGTCCAAGCAGACAAAGACATATTTTGAAGTCCCAACTTCCAGTACCTCAAAGCATGTGATTGTCCTGGAGAAAGAGCCTGTAAAGAGGAAATTAAGTGAAATGAAGTCATTAGGGTGAGCCCTAATCCAATATGAGTGGTGTCTTCTTAAAAAGAGGAGATTAGGAAACAGACATAGAGGGAAGACCATGTGAGGACACAGGGAAGAGAAGACAGCCACATACAAGCCAAGGAGAAAGCCCTCAAAAGATGCCAACTCTGCAAACACCCTGATCTTGGACTTCTGGTCTCCAGCATTGTGAAAAAATAAATTCCTGTGGCTTAAGCCACCCAGTCTGTGGTACTTTGTTATCGAAGCCCTATCAAAATTAATACTCAGGCTATTTGGGGAATCATTTTGGTATATTCCACATGTGCCAGCATCACAGGCCACAAAATAGCTCAAAACAATCATTCATTCAGAGATAATGGAGTACGAAAATGGTGGATGTGATAAAGAAAATATGAAGAAGGAGGAGGAATAGAACAGACAACCTGGAGACAAAGTGGAAATGAGGGCTAAGGCTTGGTGACCAGGGCAAGGTAGTGAGAGCACTGAGAGGGACCCAAGTAAGGTGAGGGCATGTGGGAGGAGACACACATAGGAGCACCTCTTCTCCACCCATGCAAGAATGATAAGGCAGGGGAGCACTGGGATGGAAGCACAGCAGCCAGCTGAGAAGAGCAATAGATGGGGGTCATCAGTGGGATGAACTCAGAAGCTGCTCTAGTCATAAAACTCCTCACCTGTCTACCTCCCTCCTTTCAGGAAGGTTCTAGCTTCTCTGAGCAGTAAGGGAGTAGTTCATCTGCCCTCTAACAAGAAGACACAGCTTTGGCATTAACGAAGTGAGAATTAAGTAATTATCTGGATAATTCAGACATCCATCACCATTTTCAACTAAAATGTTCAGGTTAAAAAAAGTGTAAGAGTCAAGAGGAATAGATTAATTTGAATTAATTGCCTCAATTTACCATTTTATATTGGACTTCTCCAAAGTAACTTATAAGGATGACCTTTAACTGTGCTCATGGGTCAGCCAGTGATAGAGAATGCTATCAGCCATTCCCCTGAGGGACTCAAGTCCCAAGACCTGGTCTGGAAGGAGAGAACAGACACATTGTTTCACACTGAGTCATTCTCAGAGGATTTTCAGGGTGTGATGCAGTGTCTCACATTCTGGAGGGTGATCCAGGAGGATTAGCCATGCAAACACCATTATGTACGTACAGAACCAATATGGAAAAGAAGTAAGGTATGTGAGCCAGCTTCTCATGTATCTACTTGGGGAAAAGGCATGTAGAAGAGGGAAATTGCAATAAACAGCGTTTACATTAAAATCGCATCCAAAGAGCAGTGACCGCAGGTGTTTCCGCATGTCTGTGCTTCCCCACAAGCACATTTCTTCAGAAATCTGAATGTTATCAAAAGCCTACCTTAGGAAATGCCACTCAGCCCCATCTCCAGCTCCGGCCTTGAGTGCTACGGTATTTTCATGTTGCTTCTCTGAGCATCCTCTCTGGGAGACAGCTGAGGCTCAATAACCCCTGCCTTAATTCTCGAACAAATGCCATAAAGAGTTCTGGATTTCCTAATCTTCTCACTGAGATTCAAGATGATGGCGTACAAACTACTTGGGATTGGAAGTAAGAAAACCTGAGTTCTAGTTCAGCTAGTTATCAGCCAGGTGATCCTGGAAAGTCATTTAACTCCAGGCAGCTTCAGATACCTCACCTGTGACATACAGCATAAAATGCACAGGACAATCAGAAGAGTTAAAAGAAATAATGAATACCAAAGCCCTTAACAAACCCTCAAAGCAATGTGGAATGCAGCTCTTCTTAGTAAGACACTAGCTTCCTTCCCCAGTTAGAAGGCAACTTCTGTGTGTATGACCAGAGTCACCGAGATGCAACCTTGGTTTATTCCATCCTCTTACACATTCGTAATTGGCCCCAACTTGCATAATGCAGACATTAGAACCCGGTGAGTTGTATGGAATTTAGCTCTGGCTTCCTTATTTATTTGTAAGATTGGTGGTTAAAATATCTGCTTTGAAGATTTTTTTTCTTTTGGAAATTAAATGAGATAATTTATGAAAGTTCACTATCACAAGGATTGGTACATTTTTGGTGCTTGATAAATATTGGAGTTTAAAAAAATATTTATACTTATATAACTATCATTTTGTTTGCACTCAGGAGCAGAGAGAGGACCATTCTCCCCCCCTCAGTGTCTGGCATACTGTTATCACTGGTCTGTTGGTATATTTGTTTGAATAGTCCCTCTTCTTTTTTTTTTTTTTTTTTTTTTTTAAGAAAGGGGCAGAGAACCTATAATTTGCCAGCTTTCTTTTTTTTTAATTTTTTTAATGTTTATTTTTGAGAGAGAGAGAGAGAGAGAGTGAGTGGGGGAGGGTCAGAGAGAGAGAGGGAGAGACAGAATCTGAAGCACACTCCAGTCTCCAAGCTGTCAGCATAGAGCCTGATGCAGGGCTCGAACTCACTAACCTTGAGACCATGACCTGAGCCGAAGTCGGATGCCCAGCCAAATGAGCCACCAAGACACTCCTAAATAGTCCCCCTTCTAACTCCCTGCCCCCACTCTCAACTCCTGTTCTTCTCCTTCTCACCCCCAGAGTAACCATTCTAAGGTTCATTATGTCACTTCTTTTATTTATTTATTACTAGTTTTATTTAATACTACTTTTATTTAATACTAGTTTATTACTATGTTTCCTTGTAGAACATGTTGAACTGTTTCGGGTGCAAACAAAAACTTCATTTCACTGGATCCTTTCTGCAGAAAAAGCAAAGACAGCTATCACAGCATTGTGGCATTTGGGACTCCACAAGGAGCTTTGGATTTCAGCCTCAGAGACCAAAAACATCTTTTTTTCCTACTGAAAAAACAAGGACTCAGGGTCTATCCCCTCAGGGACTGTGGTTCTCAGTCCCAGGTGACTGGTCACTGCTTGGAAAGCACCAGGGAGGAGCAGTACTCTGATAAGGGACTGATTCTGCTCATTGAGCAATAGGACTGATGTCATCTTCCCGGGGAACAGATAATGCCCCATGAGCAGGTAGCAGGAAAGGTTAGTCAGGGCCATGTACAAGCTCACAGAACCTAGACATTTCTAAAAATAAGGCTCAAAAGGAATCTTCTACATGCAAAAAAAAAACCTCTAAATGGATCACAGGTATAAAAAGAAAACCTAAAACTATAAACATTTTAGGAGAAAATATAAAAGTTCATTTTCTTCACCTTGTTTTAAGTAACATTTTTTAGGTATGACACCAAAAAACAAGCAACAGAAGAAAAATAAATTTGACTTCATCATAATTTAAAACGTCTGTACTTCAACCATCAAAAAGTGAAAGGCACCCACAGAATGAGAGAATATGTTTATAAATACTATATCTGATAAGAGACTTACATCTGGAGTATATGAAGAACTCTTGCAACTTAACAAACAAAAAGTCAAAACAACTCAATTAAAAAGTTCAAAGCCCAAAGGATTTGAATAGACATTTCTCTAAAGGACATTTCTCAAATTACCAATAAGAACATGAAAAAATGCCCAACATCATTACCCGTAATGGAAATACCAATCAAAACCACAACGAGATACTGCTTCATACCCACTAGGATGACTCTAACCAAAAAGACAGATAAAAATAAGTGTTGGCAAAGATGCAGAGAAATTGGAACCTTCAGATACTGGTGGTGGGAATGCACAATGGTGCAGTTACTTTGGAAAAGTCTGAAGTCTGACTGTCCTTCAAGTAGAGTTAACTATATGACTCAGCAATTCTACTCTTACCTGAGGGAAATGAAAAGATATGTCATGCAAAACTAATACACAAATGTTCATAGCAGCACTATTCATAATAGCCCCTAAGTGGAAACAACACAAATGTCCGCCAATTGATGAATAGATAAATAAGCTGTGGTATATCCATCCAATGGAATATTATTTAGCAATGAAAAGGAATGGAATGTTACAATATGGATGACCCTTGGAAACCTTACGGTGGGTGAAGAGATGCCAGTCAAAAAGGACCACCCATTTTATGATTATATGTATAAAGTGTCAAGTATAAGCAAATCTAGAGACAGGAAATAGATCTGTGGCTGCCCAGGGCTGGGGAAATGCAGATTTGAGGGAGTGTTGGCAAACTGGTGTGGGATTTATTTTTGAGGTGATAAAAACATCTAAAAATGTATTGTGGTAAAGGTTGTACAACTCTGTGAATATACTAAAAATGACTGAACTATACTCCTAAAATGAGTGTGTATTTTATGATATGAATTTTGTCTTAGTAAAGCTATTAAAGAAGTCCCCTTCTAGGATAGCTCTCAGAACACTGGAGGTGATCATTATTTATTTTAAAGTAACTTTATTAAGGCTAAGTGCCCCCACTTAAGAAAGAAAGAGAAAGAAGAAAAAGAAAGAAAGAAAGAAAGAAAGAAAGAAAGAAAGAAAGAAAGAAAGAAAGAAAGAAAGAAAGACAAGGAACCCCAGATACTAAATGGCACATACTTTTACCTACTTTCTGTTTTGGAGACCAAGAAACCAAAGTAGACTGAGTTTTGGGGCTGGCCTGAGTCCCCCACCTCCACTCCCTGCACTAATAGAGAGGAAGGAGGTAAGGTGAAGACATCAGACAATCTGGTAATTACTTGGTTTTGACTTCAGAATTGGTATGACAGTGTCAGAGCAGCATCTATCCCCAGATTGTCACTCTTCTCAGAGAGCTTTCCCTGCAATGGATGGTCTGTGACCTAGACAGGGGACATAAACACAAGAGACATGAGATAGGGCTACAGAGCATTGTTGTCCATGCACAGGACCATCCGACCATCTGTAGATAAGCAGGCTGGGAAGCTTCTCTTTTAGGACTCTTAAATTGTTTGGCAGACTAGAGCATTATCTAATCTCACAAAATTGCACTCTTCAGGCAGTCTCCTGATGAGTGCCCAGGAATTCTCAGACTATTGGGACACCTATATTGGGAGATGAGTAGGATTCAATGACCTTAATGGCCCTTTAAGCCCCCAAATCTCTACGATTCTATATAATTAGTTACATAACAATATTTATTCTGAATACAAATCCACAAAAAAATCAATTAAGTTTTCCACTTTTAATGGGCAGTAGATTATAAGGAAACATACACTGATATCAAAGATTCATCTGTATAAAACAATCTCCAAGCAATTTTATGTAGTCAACATAGATTTAATGCAATTAGAGTAGAATGAATATTATAGTTTATAATCTTGCCCTACCTCTGCCCTTGTCTTAGAAACTACAGCCACCACCACAGGTGTCTGGGCCTCAGTTTCTCTATGTATCTAGAGTCAGTCTTTTAAGATCTTTGTGTCTAACAGTCTGTGAATCCCTGCCCCTCCACTTCCCTTTAGAGCTCTGGACAAGGAGAACTCATCCCAATACTCACAGCCTTCTATGCAACCTAGGGTTTGAATGGCATATGTACTATATTTAATGCCAAATATATACTGTGAAGTTTGTATAGTAACCTGCAGTTAAATCAAAGATTGAATTAGCCAGAAAGCTTAGTTCCTGGCCCTCCCCCATCTACCCCCAGCCTTCTCCATGGACTCAGCTGTCTGTCTGGGTTACCAACCCTCAGGACATCATAATCTCAGCTTCCTGCCACTGTTCTTTCAATGGTGCCACACAGTCCAATTACCAAATCCTGCCCACCATCCAAGATTCAGCTCAAGTCAGGACCTCTGAGACCCACAGACCACACACTGGGCACTTTATATACACTAGTTGTTAGCTGGGATGTTATTCATGCCTTCTCCTCATCTGTAAGCTCTCAGAGGACATACTACTTATGACCTCCATAAACACTTGAGAACCAATGGCTCATGGTGAGGTGGCAATGGTGAGGTGCAGCTAGCCAGTGAGCCATCTGTTTGCCATCAGCACTGGCCTCAGCCTTGTGAGGGCAGTATATTCCAGTCCTTAGTCCTGTGAGAACATAAAGAAAACTCAAGGGAAAAAAAACAGGTCAGTAAAAAGTAATTGACAAAAGTCAGCAAGAAGCCTCTCAAAGAACAAGCTAAGGTATATCTAAGGAAGCTTATCTGAGGTCAAGGTAAGCTTATCTGACCAAAGACGAAGACTAAGGTCAGACACCAGGAAGCACTCCCTGAGAACTGCCCAGTCCCTCTAGGAAGGCATGCACTCTCTTAGCTGGAAATCTGTTTGAAATGAGTGGAGCATTCTATTTCTCAGACACAAGAATGCAAGTCTTTACAGAGGTAGGTGGCCTCTCAGAAAATCCATCCTTCTCAATGATTCCGAATCCTCAGCTCCAGCCCCTAATCATGAGGTGTGAGCCCAGTGTAACTTATAAATTATTTTTTTTAAGTTGCAGAGTCTTCACAGAATCAAATTAGTCAGAGCTGTAGTGGGCCTAAGAGGTCACCTAGTCCTGTCCACTCATCACACAGGTAAAGGACAGACAGTTTTTGAGACGGTCCCATGATCCTGCTTCACTTCTCTCATACTGATTCAAATGCACCACACATTCTGAATTAAGATATAGACACACGCAGGCAGCACCCAGGACTAAAAATGAAGTTCATGCATTCAAAAAAAAAAAAACAAAAAAAAAACAAAAAAACAAAAAAAAAACACCTGCCTCACAAGTACCATCTCACATTATAATCCTAGTATGTATTCCCTAGCTAGCACCTGCCCAGCCTCCTACAAGGTGTTGGTGAGCAGGAAAGACAAGGAATACAAAGGTGAAAACCACACACAGTTCCTGCCCTCCTAGCTTATCTCTCTAGTTGGCAAGGTAATAGGTTAACACATGAAAAATTAAAATCATATTATCAGAGAAAAATATAAGTTCAGGGCAACAACAGAAGGTTTGTATGAAGGCTCTACATGACAGGTTGTTCGCAAAAGAAACTGAGAAGAGAGCAGGGTTAGAAGCCGTGAGGTCCAACTGGGCTGGACCCAGAGAAAGCTTCCTCCAAGTAGGTAGGGCAGCAGCCTGCCCTGGAAGGTGATTGGATGAGATGTGCATCTTCAAGGAAGTGGTAGTTCATACGCACAGAGCCTCACGGCAGGTAGAACAGTGCTGACATCTGAGTTCCCTCCCTTGGGGAGAAATGCTACTCAACATTTTGACCTTATCTCTTGGATAGCAGAATAAGGGAGTGAGAAAAATTCTTTTTTGCTTCCTAACAGGAGGTTAATCAGCCATCAGTAATGCCTTCATTCGGTTGACACTGGCCCATCCCATTACCTTCTACCTATCCCATCCACCTAAATGCAACCATGTTTTTCTTGACATTTCTCATTTGTGTGTGTGAGGTGGGGGGGGGGGGTGTGCATGGTGTGTGTGCACATACGTGTACAGACCATACTGGGCATGCATGGTTCCATCCACAACTCTTAAGGTTTACTTTCCAACTTCTGGGCATCAGTTGCAATTACAATGCAGTCAGAGGCAGAAAAGAGATAGGCTAATTAGTCATTGTCAATACTGGTCCCTACTTTCCAGATGAGTTTTTTGAACAGCATAGCTGAGAATAATTTGTATCAGATTGTATTTCCTTGTTTTGTGTCACTGAGAAGATTTATTTGGCATCATGGTCACTGTACATAAATATCCTAGAAGCGATGAGGGGTATAACTGAATGGCACAGATTCATTCATTAGTATTCATCAAATTACATACTGAACATCTATACCAGTATGTAAACTGCACTGAACTCAAAATATTAAGTTTCTGGGGGCTCTTTAATAACTTCCATAGTGCCCTAAACTTGGCCAGGACTTTTCTGGTCACCTGCACATAAACAGAATGCATAGTTTCACTTCTAGAGACTACAACTGGAAAATTCAACATTATCTAATTCCTTGAAATTCCACTGGTCAGGTGGCTTTCTAATGGCAACCCAGAGCTCTGTGTCTACTCAGACTGATGGTTCACCCAAAGGGACTCTGCATTCATGAGCTGATAAATCACAGCCACTGGCTGGGATTAATCTTTATGACACCAGAATGTGTCTCTGCTAGAGTCACTAGTCTACCTGCTGTAGGAAGGCCTCCATTTGCCTCAGAAAGGGCAGTGATTTCAAACACTCAGAAATGTAAGGAGTCATCAAGAGACATAGGGATGCTTGGTCACAGCTATGCATAGCCCTCCTGAAGGCCCTGTTGTGTGCTTTTCCTCAGCCCTCATTTCCTATTTTTGTTCTATTAATCCCTGATTCTGTATACATCTTAGTTAACTAGTTCAATAGGTATGCTACAAATATACTTCCACTTTAATACACACATTAATAAATAAGTCACTCTTTTTTTTTTCTTTTGGCCCGGCATCATGCTATCAGTGCAATTATTTACATAATTGTTTCATTTACTTCTCTCAAAAATTCCTAGGAGGAACATAGATATTTTTAATCCTATTTTAGGGATGATTTAACAGAGTCACTTGCCCAAGGTTACAAACTTCACAAGAAAGCTAGGACTCAATCTCTGGACTTGTTGAGTCTAATGCACTGTTTTCCTTCCTATCAGCTGACCTTTCTGGACCAGCATCTTTTCTGTTCATGAGCACAGTTTATACCATAAGACTTCCTGAATCCTAATTCCAGCTGAGGTCTCCACAAAAACTAGCAGATATCCTTTGAAACTTAGAACTTGTTTAGGAGAGGGAACTGAGAAATGTTTTACCCAAAGGAAAGGAATGAAGGGTGATATCCGTGATCACAATGAATGCTGCGTTTTCAAATAGCTTTTGACAAAAGATCTGCGTGAATTTGTAACTTAAGAAAAATCTACATATGAATCCTCCTAGTATTGCTGCCAGTGTAGTCAAGTCAACTCGATGATTCAACATTTGCTTGATGATGCTTGTGCACTGGACCCTGTCAGAGGATGAAGCCCCGCCCAGGGTGACTTTCCAGAGGAAATGGGGGAAATAAAGAAGTTGACCCCCCATGTTTCCAAGTCTTGGGCTTCCTTCTTTGGAGAGGATGACAGCTCAGAAGCATCTAAACACCCCACGATTTTTCTCTGCATCCAAGATACCAGATCCATTTTTGATTCCCAAATCACAAAACTGATGTGGTCTGTGGACACTGACAGTAGTACACTGACTTCATCTCTCACCTCCTTTTGGTTCTTAAGACCTAAAAATTTCACCCATCCTCTTTAAAGTGAAAACCCACTTCCAGAAATACTAACACCAGCTCCCGGTGGAAGGTCAGTCACAAAACAGTTCTGATCAAATGCTCAGAGAAATGGGGTTGGGGATGGATCCTTTCTCCAGACTTTCCACAATTCGGAGGTGCAGGCATGGCCAGCTGAGACTTTTAACCATATTAACAGAGCACAGATGCAAAGCAGCTGACCCCTGCAGGGAGTTTAGCTGCCCAAGGAGTTCCTGGCTAAAGACAACAAAACAGGAATGAGGAGAAATGTGGCCCCGAGTGCTGGGGACAACAAGGCAAACGTTGTTGTTCCAGAAGGAACCCTTCTGGAACCATCCTTCTCACCACCAGAAGACCTCAACACTTCACAAGTAGTTTGTTCCACTTGAATGTACACAAGCGCCAGCTCGCCACCATGAGCGCTAGCCTGAGCAGCACATGCTCATGCATCCAGTAGTCCTCTGTCGGGCCTTGGTGCTCAGGCCCCTCACTCTCACCCCCGCCCTGCACCCATCCAGCAGTTACACCCCACGCACTTTCACACTCCTGACAGTCTACCTGCAGTCCGTGCATCTCGTCACCCCAGGCAGACTGGAGGTGCCTTGTGGACAGGCCAGTCTCAGTCGTCGGTCCATCCCCCCACTATGCCAGCCCATCCACCCCGCTTTAGGATGGCTTCTGGGTCAGTACAGCCAGTGCTGCTGAGTAGCCATGCGGTGCGGCATTCCCCACAGCTGGGAGAGGAAGCGCACCTTGGCCAACGTCTCCTGTGGGAAGAAGGGAAGGATGTGTGGAGAAGGCTCTGGGGTGTGTAGGGGCAACACGCCCTGTCCATCCACCCCCCGGCCTCTCCTCACTGGAGAGGAAACTCAGGAGCTGGTGCATGTAGGGAAAAGCCTCCTCTCCTCAATTTTCCAAGAAGATGGTGGGGGTGGGGCAGGAGAGTGTTGGTGGGGTGGGCACCTCACAGGGTTTCTCCAAGATTTGGGCACTTGACGCTTGCTGTGAATGAGACCGGGTTCCTCAGAACACCCAGTCAGTCCCTCACCAGGCCTCCTTCCCCTCTCCCTCTGCTCCGTCTCAGTGGGCTGAATCCCAGGCAGGTGACGCACAGCCACAGTACTGATGAACATTAGGGGCACCCTGCCAGGACAAAGTCCACCAAAATGAAAAAGAAAGGAAAACGTCCCAACCAAGAGTCTGTTACGGACTGTCTCTGGAAATAGCTACAAAATCAGAGCAGGGGGCAGGGAGCAGGGGTGGGCTCTGTCCACGTGCCCGGTCATCTCCTGAAGTCCCCGCTGGGCCGGGGCAGACCTCTCAGGCGCCAAGCACCCCCGCCCCAGGGCCCCACTCTAAGCAGGCCGGAATAGAGGCCTGCCGTGGCCCTGGCTGGGTCTGGGCTCAGGCCCCCAGCCGGCCCCTCCTGGAGCTCAGAGGCCAGGCGAGCCCGGTGTGCAAAAGCAAACAGGCCCGGCTGCCCTTTGGACCTTTTGCAATTCTCCCGGCGCGCTCTCGAAGCCAGGGCGCTGCGGCCTGGGCGGGCGGCCCGGTATAAATGGGCCGCGGGCGCTGGCCGCGCATTCCTAGCTCGGGTGCGGGGCGGCTGCCTGCGGGTGCCCGTCCCTGAGGAGCCAGCCAGCCAGTCAGCCCGCCGGCCCACGCGAGGCGCAGCGAGGGAGCCGCCCGCCCCGTCGGAATGGGCCCCCCGAGGCCCGCGCTGCTGCTGCTGCTGCTGCTGGCGGCCGCCGGCGCCTGGGCGCGTGAGTGGGGCGGGCCGGCGTGCGGGCGCGCGGGTCTGCGGCGCCGGGGACCCGGAAAAGGGCCGGCGGGGCCTCATCCTCGCGCAGCACGGTGGGGGGGCGGGGAGAGCACGGGCTGGGGAGCGGGTTCTCCAGAAGCCGCTTCTCCTCTAAAAGCTGGAAGACCCCTGCGGTGCCCCTCCCGGTGAGACGCTGGGGCCCATCATCGGAAGACGGGAGAGACCACCAATGTCTTTCTCCTTTTCTTACAGAAGACGAGGTGCTGGAAAACGTCAGCCCCGGCTGCCCAAGTAAGGCGCTTCCCCACTGGGCAGGGAAGGGCACCCCCACCCCCCAGCCCACCCTGCTGCACGCCAGCTCACTAAAATGCTGGGATGTTGGGATGGGTGTGCACTGCTCTGAGCCCCAGGAAGCCAGTTCCTGGGGCCTCTGCCCACTTCCAAAGGAGCTCAATTCTCTTCTTGCTGTTCTATTCTGTCCCAAAAGCATGGCCTAGGGCACGGTGGGGAAGGAACTGCCACGCTGTGGGCCCGTGGACACTTTAAAGAGACATCACCATCTGTTTATCGGTGGCTAATCATTAATTCGAAACATATGAGGGTGAGGAAATGCTGACTTTAACCTTTGTGCAGAAGCCAGCCCCCCAGTCCTTCATATTTACCTGACCTCTCGGGGTCAAAGGAGCTGGCCTTGCAGTGGTACTCAGTGGTTTCCTGAGAGCGGGAGGCTGGCGTCCGATGGGGCAGCACTGCCATCTTGTGTTCATCTTGCGTCACTGCATCTGTGCTCATGCCCCAAATGTCCTTTTTCTTAAATTGTTAGGCAAATTCCTCTCCAGCACAATGGAAACCTCCAGATATTCCTCCTTGAGGTTTTCTTAAGACAGATACTCCTAAAACTTAATGAACTCTGCCTCATGGATTTGTGAGAACCAAAAAAAGAGCCACAGAATTGTGGTATTTTCAAGCTGAAAAGGTATTAGAGGTATTTGCTGGTCTCTCTTGTAGACTTTCTGAGCCCCATTGTTTAACACTCCCCTCCTTGCACCTCAGAGGATACATCCAAAATACCATCAAATGTAAACATTATCCTCAATGAAACACAGTGGGGAAGTTAAATCTGTAAAGGGAAAGTAAATATAATGCAGTCAATTAAAAATAATTTGAGTCTAGGGGTACCTGGGTGGCTCAGTTGGTTGAGTCTATGACTCTTGATTCAGCTCAGGCCATGATCTCATGGTTCCTGAGTTCCTGCTTGGGATTCTCTCTCCCTCTGCCCCTGCCCCCCCCCTTCTGTCTCTCTCTCGCTCTCAAAATAAATAAATAAACTTGAAAATAATAATTTTAGTTTAATTACCATTTTTTATGATCTGGGCCACTGCCCCTCTCTTCCCAGAGTTGACTATCCTTGGGGGAGTTATCTGCTATGTAGTTGACCTATTTCTCCCCATTTTAGAAGGAGCAACTCGATTCAAGCACCTCCGGAAGTATGTGTACAACTATGAGGCTGAGAGTTCCAGTGGTGTTCCTGGGGCTGCTGACGCAAGAAGTACCACCAGGATCAACTGTAAGGTATGGAGGGAGAGGAGGAGCAGCCAGAGGCACGGAATCCACGGCTGGGCAAACCCAGCTTATGCTAGGACTGCTGTGACCTCAAAGTGCAGGGACTGGCCCTCAGTTTGAAAGTCAGCCACTTTGCTGAGTTGTCTGCCACAGAAAATTTTGCCAACCAGATTTATTTTTCCACTCGTTTGCAAGATGCCATTGGAATACATATCTAGAATATCAGCATTGCAGGACGGTGGGTTTAACATGATGAGAGAAGCCCAGTGGGTGAGCCAAGGGAGATGGGCATCTCAGGAAAGCATTCTGGAGTGTAGTTTTGATACTCTAAGCCAAACAGTGTCTTTGCTAAAAGGAAAAAGAAAAAAAGAAAAGATTAAACATGCAGTTTGTTCTTGAATAAAATTTTACCTGTGGTTCAGATGACTGTATTCATGCCCATGTTGATGTGGAATGGACCTAAGGGCCACTATTGGGATTTGTGTTGGGGAAGAAAAGTCAGGCTGAGACATTGACGTCTTCTTTCTAGGGCCCCGTAGTCTGTGCTGTCGACTAAGGTAGCCATTAGCCACACGTGGCTATTTAAATTGAGTAAAACTTAAAATTCAGTTTCTTAGTTACCCTAGCCACATTTCAAGTGCCCATGGCTAGCAGCTTTTATGTCAGACAGCACAAATATAGAACATTTCCATCATTGCAGAAAATTGTTTAACAGTGCTAGATGACAACTAGGGATCTCCATAAACGCCAGCTCTACGAGAAGCTCTGAAGAGGCCCTAATAGATAAATACAAACAATGGGGTCTGAGGCGGGAGGGTGGGGGTGGTGATATTAAGGAAACATTTGGTGTTGAAACCAATGATAGCCTGCTTCCTGCTTTCTGTTGGTCTTCCTCTTGCTCCCAGGCTTCATTCCCTCTAACCAGTCATGCCTCTTTAGAACCAATACAAAAATACGTCCTTCTTTACATGCACAGGGGCAGACTTAAAAAACTTGGTACCTCAGAATGCAAAAAAGACCCAAAATCGGACTAAGTCTGTTGATTCATGGGGGACCCAGAAGGCATGTTAAAGACCCACGTGGTGTGGGGAGCAGGTATCACAGTCCCCAGTGTATTTCCCGTAGTGTCCTGATTAAAGAGTAAGGCCTGGGCTGTGGAGGGGCTCACATTCTTGGTGGAGAGTCTTCAGGTGCTGCTATCCTCTTCCCAGGTTGAACTGGAGGTGCCCCAACTGTGTAGCTTCATCCTCAAGACGAGCCAGTGCGCGCTGAAGGAGGGGTATGGCTTCAACGCTAGGGGGAAGCCGTTGCTGCACAAGACCAGCAACTCTGAGGAGTTTGCTGCTGCCATGTCCAAGTAAGGCACGGGCTTGTGTAAACTTCTGACTCTGGGAGTCGCTGCATGTATCGTGCATACACGTGTGTGTGTTGCATGTGTGTGTGTGTCCAGCGAGGGATGACTCTATGTGTTTATAGGAGGCATGTGTGTGAGAATAAGTATTTTATGTATTCACCCCGGATCAGGGAATTGCTAAGTTGTCACAAAAATCAGAAAGAGGAAGCATTATTTACCCTCCCCTAGTGAAGTTCCCCTAATTATCATTTAACTGTGTTTCTCAAATAATCTCATGCTTTAAAACTCCTTGAGATGATAAGGCTGAGATGGTTGATTTAAGTAAGCGAATTTTTGTTTAAAGAATTAAACGAGACAGGAACCTAGTGCTCTTCGTTGGGGAAGAGGGGGTCCAGCAGGATTTGTTGGTGTGGCTACTCATGGTGGTGCAGGGTCTGTTCAGCACGGAGACCAAGCTCAGCCTCCAGTCTAGAGCGTTCTGCTGGTGCACGCTGACCAGGCCATTCCTGGTGTTTACAGCTGGCGTGTCTTCTGACTGATCAATGTCTATGTGACACCAGTTGTTAAATATTTTGAACATCACCCCTGCCTCCAGTCCAAATCACAGCTGATGGTGTCCTAAGTGTGTGCAAATAAATACAAGCAGTGATAGAGTTTCGTTGATCTGGTAGCACCAGGAGCTCTCTGCCCATCTTCGATTTGTTACACATTAGACATGAAAGCCAGTCCTTCCTCTGCAGAGTAAGCCTTGAGGCTTCTGACTCCCACCAATAGTTTTTCTAAGACCTAAATGTGTATGAGGGAGAGGGATGCAGTGACAGGAGGGACTAGGAGTTACTTTTTGGTCCTTATCTTTCTCCGAACAAAAGGGACTCCTGCTCTTGATCACCACAAGGCTTTCCAAGCCCACACGGCTATGTCTGAAACTGTCAGTGAGGATGTCGAGCTGTAGGAGATGTGCCTGGCCCCCTTCTCTTCCTGCTGACTTAACTAGAAAAGGTGCAGCCCTGAATCCCCAAAAGGGAGTCCCCAGAGGGAAGTCCCTAAGATCATAGTTGACATGGGCTTCAGACACGATCTGAGACCACATACGAGTGACTATCCAACAAACGTATGAGTAGAAGCTCAAATTCGCTAGTAGTCAGGAAGTGTAATTAAGGTAACAACAAGGTATTTATCACCTTATGCCCATAAGACTACAGAAGTTTAAAACAACTACAGCACTTGTTGCTGGCAGGCCTCCGAGGAAAAGTGTACATATGCATTGGTGGTAGAAATGAGAGCCGATAGTCAATAGCTATTATAATTAAAAATACTTATTGCCTTTGACACAGCAATTTCAAAACTCTGGGATTCTAGCCCGTGAAAAGAAAAGCAGTAGTATATGCATAAGGATGTTTATTTCAGTGTTGTTCGTGTGGGGGAAAAAAGATCCAGAAATAAAGTGAATGCCACTAAGTAGGAGAATGTCTGAATAAATTATATATAACCATAAAATGGGAATGCTCTATAGCTTTTTAAAAAAAAAATCTGTTAGAGCTTTACCAAACGAGTCAAAGGATTTCTATGGAGTATAATTGAGAAAAGCAAGAAAGAAAAATGTGGAAAACACAATGTCGTTTGTATAAAACAAGCAATGAAAAAAATCTTTATGTGCAAATGCTTCCACCCCCACACCTCTGTATGGGATTGCCTGCGTGTGGAGATAGGAATGAAATACCCAGCGGGTTGTTCCGTGAAGAGCACGTCAGCAGAGACTGATGTGGGTGGCAAACAGATAACGGGATGCGTGAGTCAAGCGAAAACAGGTAAAGAAGTAAAAGAATGCCAAAAATATACACATATCTCTATACTTTTTTGAAAAATGCGTGTATATGTGTAGGTACATTTGTAAAGAAAAGATGCAAAATGAAAAAAACGGTAAGTAAAAAAAAAAAAAAAAAAAAAAGGAGGCTGCAAAGTGATCCAGCTTACGTCCAACAGGCTCACAGTGGAGAAAAGACACTTCTGTGACCACACTCTCTCTGGAACAGGTACGAACTCAGGCTGGCCATTCCTGAAGGGAAGCAAGTTTTACTTTACCCAGAGAAGGAGGAGCCTAAACATATCCTGAACATCAAAAGGGGCATCATTTCTGCCCTCCTGGTTCCTCCAGAGACAGAAGAGGATGAGCAAGTGTTGTTTCTGGTGAGAGCTCAGAGAGTGGATAATAGTGGCCCTTTGAACTCCTCTTCACATATTTGAGCCGGGTCCCACTGTGTACATAGAGTGGGTTATTCATGTGGCTCCATGGCTTGCTACACAGTACCCAAGGCTCCCCCTCTCTCCTGGGCTCACTGGTGGATCCTCGTGAACAGGCTGAGCAAGTTGGCTTCATTTGAAAGCAGTATTTGAGGAGTCCTGGCCTCCCTACTCTTTTGTTTGATTTTTTTCTATCCCCACCAGGTGTCACAAAGTAAAGCCTGTGTGTGTTTTCAACACAGAAAATAATTGAATCTGTTGCCAGCCTCTCTTAAGAATTTCAAGTTTCAATCTGAGAGACAATTCAATTTACTTGAGTCCTGGGAACATTTCTGAGCCCTTACTGAGTTCTAAGTTCTATGCTATACCACACTTGGAGAATACTTCTGCATCCTGCAGAAGCCTTTCCTCAGGGAGTTCTCGTGGTCTGGGGAGAAAACCAAGATACATTAAATACAAGGCAGATTGGAATACATGCCGTAAATGAGCAATAGAGAAAATGCTCTGAGAGCACAGAATAAAAAGTCAGAGTTAGCTGGGTCCTGGGAGGCCAGGCTGGAGTGCATCAGAACCAGAACCACTCTTAACTGGCTTTCTTACTCTGCCTCTGGCCATCCAGGCAGCAGCAATGCCCACACTCTGCCTAAGAGGAAGAAAGTCCCCTCCCTGTCCATATGGCTCCTGCCTTTTCTCCAAGGCTCCTTTCCCACCCCCTCTGAAGCACCTAAGGCTGCTTTCGCACATCCATCTGATAAACCTGTTGTCTCTTCTGCTCCCATAGGATACTGTGTATGGAAACTGTTCCAGTGACTTAACTGTTAAAACAAAGAAGGCAAATGTGGCAACAGGAATCTCCATCGAAAGAAACCTGGAGAAGTGTGATCGCTTCAAGCCCATTAGCACAGGAGTTAGCCCACTTGCTCTCATCAAAGGCATGGTAAGTTTCACACCCACATCGCTCCTGCACTGAGCACAGTCCTCTTGGTTATTAAAATTCTGGAATGTTAGAGCAGGTATGAATCTCAGAGAAGATCCAACCCAGCCTCATCTTCATATAGATTTCAGCAGGAAACTGAGGACCAAACCAGGAAAGGACTGATAGAGGCCACATGGCCTGTTATTAATTAAGTCAAGACGAGAATCAGGTTCCTGACTGTCAGCCCAGAGCTCTGTCTTTCTTGCCGTTATTCTGTCACTGGCACCACACCTTCTGCCATCGATGGAGAATAATGACTGTCCATCCATGAGAAGGTTCTAGGGCTTAATGTAGGGCAGCAAAGCCACTTGCCACTCTTTCCTGTAAGAGAACTGGATGTCCCCCCACCTCTAGGCATCTGACCTCTGAGGAAGCCCCAAGACCTGTGTTCTGCTCTCCTCTCCCTCACTCCCATGGAGTGACATTACCAAGACCATTCTAGTGTCATTTCCTTTCATCCCATATACAACCCTGATCAATACCTGGCCCCTCTGCTTCTTGTCTAGGCCACCCCCTTAGTATTAACCTTCCCTGCTGTCACCTCAACAGGGCTCATGCAGCACCACATTACCAGAGCTTGCCCAATGCCTTGTAATATCTTGCGGGACGTGAATCACAGCCTATCTCAGTAAATTGGAAGGTCTTGAGCAATCACTGCCATGCTTGGCAGTGTTCCTGGTCATTGTCCTTGGGGCCAAAAATAGGGCATCTGATGACGACAAGGGCCATAATCAAAAGAGGCCAAGGCACTGGCTTATCTTGAGCACCTGCTGTATGCTCAGACTTACTCTAGGCAGCACTGAGGGTCAGAGACAGCAGCAGATGAACCATGGATTTTCCCCTCAGGGTACTTACAGTCTAATACAGGAACAAGATTCCTACACACGCCAATAAAGGACAATAAATGGCGTACTTAATAAAGTTATACACTGAGCAGTACAGACAAGCAATCCTAACTCCAACCAGGAAGGAGAAGCAACTATTCAAACAGCTCACTGGGCAGAGCTGTTGGTAGATCCACTTAGAAGAAATGGTGGGCAAGCATCAATCAGTCTAGACCCAAAGATTCGTGGAGGATGTGGAGCATGAACCTGAAAGATACAAAGGATGTAAAAGTGCAAGAGAGCCTTAAGGACAGGCTTCTAGGCAAAGAAAACTTAAGAAGCAGTAGTTTGTCGAGTGTTAATTGGCAGTGGGTGAGTATGCATACAATACCAGGTTATATACCCTTTGTACAGGATGAGAGGTCCATTGGGGTGGAATAAGAAGAGTAGAGCTTGACTCAGCTTGGCATATGCCAAGTTGCTGCATCCTTTTGTCTCAATATCAAGTACCAAGTTCCCTTCTTTCACTGAGTTTATCTAGTGGTGCAGAACTCCCATCTCCCATCTTCCTCGAAGGTAAATGTCCCTTGCAGAAGAATCAGGTTCAAGCCTCAGGAACTGATCAAAATGCTTTTCCGGATCCCATTCACAGATCGGCCCCTTGTCAACTCTGATTAGCAGCAACCAGTCCTGCCAGTACACTCTGGACCCCAAGAAGAAGCATGTGTCAGAAGCCATCTGTAAGGAGCAACACGTGTTCCTGCCTTTTTCCTACAAGTAGGTTACCTTCTGCACCCTGATTCATCACTTATGGAGTCGGTGTGAGATGAGTGCTTGTTGGGTGCCCTGTTGTAGGTGAGGCTGTGCCTGGAGGAGGCTATGAGGAGCTACAGAGCACAGCCCATCCCTGTCACCATTTTCAAGCAAACAGACAATTCAGCAGGAAAATCTTAGGCAGGCAAAATAATTTGATATCAACAAAACGTATCTGAGAACCAGACTTTTAAGAGTTAGAACAGTTTTATGGAGGATTTGAGATGGGGACCAGAGACTTGGATATACCAATCCATTTTGAAACCTGATCCATCAACTTGTATTTACTGAGTAATTGCTTTATTCTTGGCATTGTGCTGAGGGTAATCCACAGGAATTTCAAGGCACAAATTAGTCCCTATACTCTGGGCACTCCAGACTGGTGACAGGTGTAAGGTACAGATGTCCTTCTGAAAGAAAGACAGCTAGCATGTCCAGGTGGAGGTAGGTGGTGTTCATTGGCAGGTGAGGGGATCAAAGAGGCTGTATTTAATGGTTTGAAAAATAGGCAGGATTTGGGTAGAAATAAGACGGGGGAAACACTCAACATGAAAAGAATAGTGCGCTCTGAGGAGCTGACCATCCATGACATGATGTACTTCCTTTGTTACCAGGAATAAGTATGGGATGATGGCACAGGTTACACAGACATTGAAACTTGAAGAAACACCTAAGATCAACAGCCGCTTCTTTGATGAAGGTAAGATTTTAGGTGCACACAGTTGCCAGGGCTGGGAAGTCTGCCCAAGAAACACCATGTATCATGGCTTAGCTTCTTGCTGGGTCCTAGGAAATGTCTGCTGACTAATGAGTCCAGTGGGCTTTGGTGTTCTGGCTCTGGGCCGCTCTAGTGAGCAAGCATATTCCTTTCAGAATGTCAAGTGGTGATGGGACAAAAGAAAAGGAGAAGTGTCCCAAAGCTACCCAGATTTTCAGAAATAGGAAATTGGCCTCCTAAGTCTACCTTTGGTAGATCTGACAACTTTATACACCCAGTAATTAGGCCTGGAACCTGGATGAGGTAGGGAAGTGGGAGAGGGCGTTTGGGGTCAGGAATCCATCTTTAGAGTAGGAAGGAACCTTAGCGATCTCTAGTCCAACTCTAGCCCTGCATTTGTCTTGTATTTAAATCTGTCTTATGCATTCCCTCATTGTTCTCAATGAGGGAATGCATAACCTATGGTAGTAGCTATGTGGACTTTCATACCCACTCTACAGAGGGGAAAATGGCACACGGAGAGGTCTGTGATGTACTCAAGGTCTCTGAATATTAGAAGTGATGCAAAATGAGCCCCCAGGTCTAGTCTAAGTCAGGACTCTTTCCATGGTACCACATTTCCCTTGTTATTCCCCCACATTTCCCACATTAACACATATGCTGGCATGGGTCAGAGCAGGGTGATGGAGGAGACACAGAGGGTCATAAGCTGATCCCTCTGGAAAAGATGGCAGGTGAGCACCAGTGGGTCTAGCCTCAGCCGTAGCACCTCCTCTGTTTCCTTCCAGTAAAGAGGTAATCTGATATCAAATTCAGACAAGCTGAGATTCAATTACGGCTCTGGCTCTTACACTCAGAGAGGTCTTAGGCAAGGTGAGTTGCTCATCTATGGATCTTAGTTTCCTTATCTTTAAATTGAAGAATAATAGCAACGCATATGGATAGTATGATGAGCAAATGCATTAAAGTAAAAGACATTGAAGTCAGATACCTAGCATAGAGACAGATACATAATAGGCATCGAGTACAGTATAGTTTTCTTTTCTTCTTTTCTGATACCTCCCTACTTTCTAGTTTCTAGTAGACCAAGAGGTGGTTGAAATGTAGATAAGCAGGAATCCCTTTGACGCTTTCCTCCTCCCAGGTACCGAGGAGGTGGGTCTGGCCTTTGAGATCACCAAATCCACATCACCCCCAAAGCAGGCCGAGGCCATTGTGAAGACTCTCCAGGAACTGCAAACATTACACGTCTCTGACCAGAATGCCCAGAGAGCTAACCTCTTCAATAAACTGGTTACTGAGCTGAGAGGCCTCAACAATGAGGCAATCACATCCCTCTTGCCAAAGCTGATCCAGGTGTCCAGGTATTTCTTTAATGGTTGCAACCATATCTTTCGTATGACCTATGGTATCTGGCTGAACTTGCAAACGTTGGCTAAGCAGAAAACCTCAGGGGCCATTAAAATATCAATCCAGCTAATCAACTAGTCAATCAGTTAATGTTTGCTGGATAGAGAAATATCAGCTAACATGCTTAGACTTCCATGGGCCACACACACACACACACACTGCATTCAAGGCAGATATGCATTTGTGTGTTAATATAGGAGGGAAATACTTCGCACATTTTGATGGATATCTACTAATCTAATCCCTCATTCTATGGTGAGCACCTTGGAAAGTTTGAGAGAAAAAGACATCTGTGCCCTCTGGAAGCCTAGGCTAGTGGAGAGAGAATTCAGGCAAACAAAGTAATACCGTGATTTCTCTATACTTCAAGGCACTGGCTCTAAGTGCTGGGAATGTCAGAGGAGGGACTGAGGACCAAAATGAGGCCATGCCAGTGTCTGCCTGGCATGTTCTATGTTTTGAACGAAGGACGGGGATAACTGTCCTCTTTTGGTGATAAATCTGGGGTCCTTCTTCAGACTTTCCTCCATGGTGCTTCCCCAGGGGATAGTGCTTATAGGGAAGGCTTCCTGGTTCCCGGGATACAAGTTGGATTTCGGAAGATGGTCAGATTTGGAGAGTGAATACAGGAGATCAGGGCACTCCTGACAGAGGAGCATCATGAGCCAAGGATAATGGAGCTGCCTAAAGGTGATCTACGTAATCCTCTGCTCTTTCTTTCTCAGCCCCGTCACCTTACAAGCTTTGATTCAGTGTGGACAGCCCCAGTGTTACACTCACATCCTCCAGTGGCTGAGAAGTGAGAAGGCCAACCCCCTTCTGACAGATGTTGTGACCTACCTGGTGGCCCTGATGCCAGAGCCCTCGGCCGAGAGGCTGCAGGAGATCTTCAGCACAGCAAAGGAGCAGCAGAGCCGGACCACTTTATATGCTCTGGGTCACGTGGTCAACAAGTGAGTTTCACACTGGCCCTCCTCGCAGGAGTTGAGGAAGACCCTACATCTCTGTACTAAGGTCATACCCTACCCTCCACTTCCAGACTCTTATGCGTACACTGTTTTTCCACTGGCCGTTTTGAGAGTAAAGCCCCGAAATAAGAAATCTGCACACACAAGTTTGTTAAGGTAAACCTAGCTATGCTTGCTGAGTCCTAACTCTTATTCCGTAGCTATCATGAGACAAACCCTGTGGTGACCCAGGCCCTGCTGGACATTGCTGATTACCTGTTGGAACAGATTCGCGATGACTGCACTGGGAATGAAGATCACACCTACTTGATTCTGAGGGTACTTTTGGTCTTTTGTATAATATACATCATTTCAGAAGCATTTTCCTGGATACCCCCTACTTCTCTTTCTGCACCCTGATTCCTCCTCATTTCTTTTCAATGCAGGTCATTGGAAATACTGGCAGAACCATGGAGACAGTATCCCCAAGACTCACGTCTTCGATCCTGAAATGTATCCAAAGTTCAGAGCCATCACTGCTGATTCAGAAGGCTGCCATCCAGGCCCTGCGGAAAATGGAACTTAAAGATGAGGTTAAGTTCACAGAGGATGTCTAAACGTAAAAAGTTTATTCAGATTAACAAGGACTTGGAATGAGATTCTAAATCTCATCATTCAGCTTACTTTATTTTACTGCTTTCTAATTGCCAATTTCAGCAAGCCTATTGACCTGACTGTGGACAAGAGAGAAATATTGGACCATGCTGCTACTCTAGCACTCAGAATATGAGACTTTAGCTCCATGCTTCCCCCCTACCAGATCAACCGTCACTCATCTTAGGAAAACATGCCTGATTTCCCCAGTCTTCCCAAACTAGGATTGTCGACCTGGCCCTACTTTGGGTGGAAATGACTCCAGAGTTTTGGAAAATGCCTTATTTATTTACCCCACACTCTCACTACCCCTTCCCCCCTTTATTCCCACACTGAAATAATTTGTGTTAAAACAACTTTACTTTCACCTAGTAGCATCCCTTCATCAAGTCACAACTTGAGTATGTTAATATAGTTGAATGCAACATGCATTTGACACGAGTCTTCTGAGACCCTTCCTTGGAGCTTGTTGTTCTGAGGGATACTGGTGAGAAGATTCAGTACCAGCATTTGAAAAGTTATTAGAAAGAAATTCGACTTGCATGTAATAAACCGCTAGCAGACCCCACCAGTGTTTGCCAGGCATGTTCTGTGTTCTGACCAAAGGACAGTGGTAATAGTCTCCTTTTTTGGCTACAGGTCCGGGAAGTCCTTCTTCAGGTTTTCCTCAGTGATGCCTCTCCAGGGGATAAGCGACTGGCTGCCTATCTCATGCTGATGAGGAGCCCTTCCCAGTCAGATATTAATCAAATTGTCCAGTTTCTCCCATGGGAACAGAATGAACAAGTGAAGAACTTTGTGGCTTCCCACATCACCAACATCTTAAACTCAGAAGAACTGTATATCAAAGAGTAAGTAAGAGTAATGTTCCCCCATCTGAAACAAAGTGCTAGAATTCTAAACCTCATTCCGAAAGGCCACTGCCTACCCTTATGGAGTGTTCTTTCTCCTGGGCAACATTCATGCAAAAGTGCATCAGACCTGAGCCAAGCTCTTGAGCAAATGAAACCCAAATCTTTTAGTAGCAATTGGCAAGCCCTATTTCCTTGGGGTGGGACAGACAATGGATTAGTAATATGACATGTAAGCTAAAAATAACACTCCTTCTTTCCATCTAGCTTGAAAAGCTTAGTGGAAGATGCTTTGAAAGGATCTCAACTCCCAACCATCATGGACTTCACAAAATTTTCCCGGAACTACCACCTCTCCAAATCTGTTTCCCTTCCATCACTTGACCCGGTCTCAGCCAAAATTGAAGGAAATCTTATATTTGATCCAAATAATTACCTTCCTAAAGAAAGCATGCTGAAAACAACCCTCACTGTCTTTGGATTTTCTCCAGCGGACCTCTTTGAGGTATGTGTGATACTAAGAAGAGGCTTACGTCCTCTCTCCTGTTGTATACAACACCACAAATAGGAAGTTGAGGGAGCCGTGAGGCAGCCTGGGGAGGAATTATATTCAGGCAGTTCATTCATACCAACTGTTTGAGGGCTTCTTCATTCCCACCTCCCTTGTCCCCCTGCCTTCCAGCTAGAGGTCACCTGAGGCATGACTCTGTAGTATTAACGGAAATGCAGATGTCTCAGAGAAGTCCTTAGAACCAAAACCCAAGAAAACGCATGGGCTGTGTAATCAGACTGATCTGGCTCAAACCCCAAATTCATTCTCACTCCGAATCTTTTGTTTAATTATTTATCCTCTCTGAACTTTAGCTGCCTCTTCTGGAAAAGGGCAAATAATAAGTTCTGCCTTTCAAGATTCTAGTAAGAATTAAATACCACAACTCCTATGGAGTGCTAAGTTCAGCTCCTACCCTGTAGTATTCATTAAATACTTGTTTAATTAAATGGACATAAAGAGAGGAATTAGAGGCTGACATACAACAAAGAAACCTGATGGCATTTTCTTGCCTGATTTTCTTTCTCAGATTGGTTTGGAAGGAAAAGGCTTTGAGCCAACATTGGAAGCTCTTTTTGGAAAGCAAGGATTTTTCCCAGACAGTGTCAACAAGGCTTTGTACTGGGTTGATGGCCAAGTTCCTGATCATGTCTCCAAGGTCTTGGTGGACCATTTTGGCTATACCAAAGATGATAAACGTGAGCAGGTATGTTTTTGTTAAGTACTCCCTCAAGGAAGGCTTTCGGTCTCAATGTGAAAACATTTTATCCAAGCCTAGAAGTCATCAAGGAACTGTCTAGCTGAGGTGACAGTTACGACTGTTATTAACCAGTCCTATGGGGATAAGGACTATGTCCTCTGTAATTATAAGCCTCCTGGATATTCAGTGTGCCCAGCGGCCAGACTCATTAGAGGCGCTCTCACATGATGATTAAGAGTGTAAACTCGGGGGCATGGGTTTGAATTCTCACCACACTGTCTTCAAACTGCATACCTAGAAAAGCTGTTTGATATTATGTCTGTTTCTACATCCCCAGAGTGTGCTAATAATCCATGCCTCCCAGGGTGATTTAAAAACTAAATGAAGTTGGGGTGCCTGGGTGGCGCAGTCGGTTAAGTGTCCGACTTCAGCCAGGTCACGATCTCGCGGTCTGCAAGTTCGAGCCCCGCGTCGGGCTCTGGGCTGATGGCTCAGAGCCTGGAGCCTGTTTCCGATTCTGTGTCTCCCTCTCTCTCTGCCCCTCCCCCGTTCATGCTCTGTCTCTCTCTGTCCCAAAAATAAATAAACGTTGAAAAAAAAAAAAAATTTTTTAAACTAAATGAAGTAAAGTATGTAAAATGCTAAGCAGAGTGCCTGACTGGTACTGATTGATCAATAAGCAGATACTATTACAATTTTTGAATTCATATTTTCATAATTAACTGCTTTTTTTGGCTCTTACTCATATCAGTGTACTAGCTAGTGGGAGCAAACCACTTTGAAGCCAGCATAAGACCCCACTTAAGGAGTAGAAAGCAGATTGAATAACCTGGAGTTTCTTATTCTTTAATTTTTTGCCTTACCCAAAGTGTGGTTCAGGCAATTGCATCACATCAGAACGTGTTAGAAATGCAGGTTCTGAGGCCTCACCAGGATCTACTGAATCTGAACCTACATCTTAAGGACATTCCCTAGGTGACATGTATGCACATTTCAGTTTGAAAGACAGGGCAATAATTTACTCCTAGATGTTCACAGATGGCCCCACCTCCACCTTGTAATTTAACTACCTCCACCTGAGGCTGAGGCTCTTTGCTGTGTTCTGGGTCTATCAACACTCTCTTCTTTCTCAATGACTAAGCATCAATCTATAGAATTCTTCTTAACTCTAAGAAGAACTTGTCTAGGATGGTGTGTTTTTAAAGCATTTGGCCAATTTATACAGCAGCTGCATTTTCTCAAGAAACCCCTAGTATTCATCCCTTATCAGAGGAGAAAGGGGTAAGCTGGGAAGGGGTGAGGGATAGACAATCTTCTACTCCTGGTTAGCCCTATGAATCCTGACATCTTCCTATGCCTGCATTATTCAAATTAAGAACAGTGTGGAAGCATTGCTATCCGTGGTAAGACCTCAGGGTCATTGTTGTTGTTTTTCATCTCAGTTTGGAGGAGCTATCTATTTTTCAGTAAAAGGTGGGAGTCTGATTTCAGTGGCTTCCCTAGATCCCCACCTTGAATACTTGTGTTTAGCCCATCATGGCAGCAGCAGATGGGCCCCACATCAGGACTCTAAATGTCTGACAATGCTGACATCTCATTAGACATTTTGTTGTTAAAATCCCAGGACATGGTCAATGGAATTATGCTCAATATTGAGAAGCTGATCAAAGATTTGAAATCCAGAGAATTCCCAGAAGCTAGAGCCTACCTCCGCATCCTGGGAGAGGAGCTTGGCTTTGTCAGGCTCCATGACCTCCAGCTCCTGGGAAAGCTGCTGCTGAATGGTGTTCGCACTCTGCAGGGGATCCCCCAGGTGGTAAGTCGGCCAGGCCCCGTGATAGGGCAATGAGATTAGCCAGTGCTCCTTTTAGATCTCCCAGACTCCTTACAATCCTGTCCCACAAACCAGAGAAAGTGCTGGTACTTCCTTCAAAGAAGCAATTCAATTGCCTTGAATTTCAGAGAGGAAGATTCTTAGACTGCAAATAATTGGTAACATTTAGAAACTAGGCCATTTGTAACGTTAGGTATATCTTTTAGAGCATTCATTTGTTCATCTGGAAAAAAATATTAAGTGTTACCTCCCTATATCTATGTTACAGGTTCCTTTTAATATTCAAATTATAATGATGAAGGAATGTATTTGACAAACTGTAGTCCACTATCTAAATATGAGCTATAGTTTCCACTATTATTAATTTATTAATAAGGTAGAAAATATCCAAATATATTCCCTGGTATTTGATAAATAACAATGTTGGCTTTAAGAAAACAGACCACAAGTTATTTTCTAGAAATGTCATTTTAAAAAAAAACTAATACATACTATTATGTCTATCATGTCAATAGCTCATTGGTTTCAAAAAGAAATGGTTTTATCATAATATATTACACTTACATAAAACCTCATTTATGTTGAGACTCCAAATAACTGGAATTAAGCCATGCCATTCAAGGCTACTTAAAGCACATAAAGCTCTGAGGCACAGCAATATTCTCAAGGGTCTCCAAACCACTAGTTCAAAATGACATGGTATCTTTCCAGGGAAATTTCTTATATCCCAGCCTGTCAAAACTAATAATCATTAATTTTATCAAATACTCAGATAATCAAAATATGCTAGTCTGTCCCTTCTGGATAACAAACAATTATTGTGTGATATGTGGGAAGTCACATTTCACAAACCCCAGTTTGATGAGGCTTACTTGTAGTTACTGTACCCCGTTGGACCCACAGATTGGAGAGGCCATCAAGAAAGGTTTAAGGAGCGACTTGTTTCTTCACTACATCTTCATGGACAACGCCTTTGAACTCCCCACCGGACTTGGGTTACAATTGCAAATCTCCTCCTCTGGAGTCATCACTCCCGGAATCAGGGGTGGAATGAAGCTGGAAGTAGCCAATGTAAGATCCTGTTCATTGTTTTGATTCCTTAGATCATTCTTTTCCTCAGGGGTGGGTTTCTTGTACAATTTTAAAATGTGTCTAGTTGAAGATGAAGTACATCATCATTGTAATCGCCCTACTCATTTTTATGAACTTTAGGATTCCACTAGGAGGCGCCACCTTGCTAGCTCCTGGCAGTAAGGAGACTGCTATTCTCTCAATAAATGAGGATTCCTGTCATCTTTTCATCCTGTTATGCTTAAAGTTAACTGGGGCACTTCCTAGTGCTGGGTATCAGTGTCTGGCTCTAGGGAACTGAGAACGTGGCTTTTCTTCCTCCAAAGAAATCACAGTAGGGGTGCCTGGATGGCTCCATTGGTTAAGCCTCTGACTCTTGATTTCAGCTCAGGTCATGATTTCACAGTTCATGGGCTCGAGCCCCGCATCAGGCTTCGTACTGACAGAAGGGGACCTGCTTGGTATTCTCTCTCCCTGTCTCTCTGTCTGCCCCTCTGGCATGTATGCATGGGCTCTCTAAGCAAACAAACAAACAAACATTAAAAAAAAAAAAGAAATCACAATAATGTTTCCTAAGGTGTGAGCTATCCAGAGATATTAGCACATGGGTGGGGAAGGGCGCTTGATCTGATGCCAGGGGCCTGAGGTGTTTAATGAACCTGAACAGGTCGTTTTCTGACTTAAAGATGCAGGCAGAGCTGATGGCAAAGCCCTCTGTGTCCGTGGAGTTTGTGACAAATATGGGCATCATCATCCCAGACTTTTCAAGGACGGGGATCCAAATGAACACCAACTTCTTCCACGAGACAGGCCTGGGTGTGCAAGTTGCCATGAAAGCCGGGCAGCTGAAGTTCACGGTTCCGTCTCCTACGAGGCCAATCAGGCTGTTCAGTGGCAGGTAATTCTCTTTCCAGCTCTGATTAGCCAGTGTAAGAGAGAAGGTTGCGGCTGGATCTGTAGGGCTTGGCTGCCCAACATAATTCAAGGCCCTGTGGCCGTGGGGTGTGGGGGGGAGAGAATGTAGTGAATTACCTACTTTTAACCTAGCCTAGACTCATTACATAATTACAGTTTCCTCAACTGTCCACATTTTACCAAACTGAGATTTAGGACTTGCTAATTAATCACTTCTTATTAGTGATTTTTGTTATTGTTTATTTGTTTGTTTTGAGAAGAAGAAACACAAACTCTAGAAAAATCATCCTTGGGAAATGAACATTTTTTCACAGGAAAAATACCAGAGGACATACTGATCTGTGGTAACTAGCTCAGCGGATAAAGCAGGAAAGTCTTAATCTCATGACTATGGGAGGCAGCGTATTTGGAGAGCTCCATTTTTGATGATATCCTCAAACATTGATTTGCCTTAGTTTCTATATCTTGGACACATTAATTTGTCAATTCAAAAATAGTAAAAATGGTATTTAAGTGCCAACTCTATACGAAGCATGTTAAATGAGATACACAAGGTCCCTGACCTTCTAGCACTTAAAGTTCACAGATAGGACATGCAGGGAAGCAAACCCTAAGAATAAACGGAGGCCTGAGAGGAAGCACAGAAGGACATGAAGTTCTGTATGAGATAGCCTGGGCCACTCAGGGAAAGCTTTCTGAAGAAATCGACATGAAGACCATGTCAGAGATATGCAGAAAAAAGAGAAAGGAATAGGTGTTACCAGGCCAAGAGAAGAGAACAGCCCGAAGGAACAAGAATGTGGTTCAGGAGCTGCAAGAAACGCAAAACTCAGTGTGGTGAAGTGCACAGGGGACAGGGAGGGAGGTGACAGAGGCTGGCAAGGGTCAGCCTTCTCAGCCATCTGAAGGGTGCTGGACTCTTGTGAAGGCAAAGGAGTTTAAAATGGGAGCATAAATCAAGCAAGTTTGGTGTTTTAGGAGACCTCCTCTGACTCCAGAGTGGGACAGGGATGGAAAGGAAGCATGACTGGAGTCAGAGAGACTGGCTGGAATCTGTCACACCCACGTGTGGGTGAGAACAGGTTGCAGACTGCACAAGAGTGCCAGGGAGGGTGCGGAGAGGAGTGAGCCTACTCCAGAAAGTCTCAGGAGGTGGAAACGAGCACTTGGTGATTGACCAGATGTGGGGTTGAGGAAAAAGAAAGAGGAAAAGGCAGTGGGGGTGTCTTTCAATGAAATAGGGAAAGCAGCTGGTTTGGAGGAAGCTGACAAATTCAGTTTGGGATATGCTACATTTGAAGTCCTGTGAGACAACCAGTTAGAATCTCCAGTGGCAGTGGGACCAATGGGTCTGAGCTTGGTAAGCAGGCTGGAGCTACAGATACTGATTTAGCACCTGCAGATAGAGGTTGTTGAGGTCAAACAGTGATTGGTGTAGGGTAAGACGTGAGGGACTAGCACAGAAATGTGGGAAATGTTAACGTGTGAAGTGAGAGGGGAACAGCAAAGTGTGAGAAGGAGTGGCCAGAGACAGAAGCACCAAGGCCGTAAAGGGTCATAGAAGCCCAGAAGTGGCCACCAGGGTGGATCGCCCCATTGGCAGCCAAAGCTGGCACTCAGGGCTCCGGTCCCCCAGAAAAGCTAGATTTTAGGGCACCCCTAAAAGGAGGACACAATACTGAGGAAAGAACATGATATGTCAAAGAAAGCATCCTTGGAGAAATCGGGACATTGTTGAACTTTGTCACACTTCCTAACGTGTTCAAATACATACTTGAGAGAAGGGTGGCTAAAGTCTTAATCTGGCCAGAAGTGAGAAGCTCTACTAAATACTTCTGGGAGATCAAGGAAAATAATGCCTAAAAGTGTCTATTGGAGTTGGAAGCAAGACGGTGATTGGCGATGCTGATGGAAGCAATCCCAGACGCACGGTAACAGTTCAGTGAGAAGCGTTTTGAAAGGATGGAGACCACAAAGGCAGACAGGTTTCTTGACTGGGAGGTAGACAAGAAGGGGCTAGCAGGGAAAGAAAGGGGTGTGAGTGAGTGTGTGTGCCCAGGCGTGCATTCACGCAATGGGAGAGGTAACCTGGACAGGTTTCATGTGGGAAAGAAATGGAAAGAAGCCAGTATAGTAAGAGTTCCTTCTAGCCTTCTTTTCATGGGAAAAGACCTGAGTTTAGGTCCCAGTGATCATTATTTAACATCTCTGAGTCTCTGTTTCCTCTGTAAAAGAAGGCGCCTCCTGATGTCTACTGTTGTAGGGATCACAGCTAACAAAAGTAAACGACTTGTACAATGTCTGTAATGGAAAAGTCACTGTGTTTGTTAGCCTTGCTGATGTTCATACTGTTAGTTGTTTCTGTAAATCAAATAATTTGGGGTGGGTATGGACAGAGAGGAGAGAGAAAGCAGGTTAAGGGGGCAAATATTAGCACTGAGAGAATCCGTGATGTTCACTTCAACTCATGACTTGAAGGTAACTAGGGTTTGTGCTTTCTTCACCAGTAACACGTTGCATTTGGTCTCTACCACCAAAACACAAGAGGTTCCACCTCTCACTGAGAACAGGCAGTCCTGGTCGACTTGCAAGCCTCTCTTTACTGGCCTGGACTACTGCACCTCGGGCTCTTACTCCAACGCCAGTTCCCCAGAAGCCACCTCCTACTGTCTGCTGCCCGGGGGCACCAGGTCAGAGATGATTGATGTCCCACCCAGCTTCTGCTCACCTCCTACGTTGTGGCCACCTGGCAGGAAAGGGGAAACCTGCTGTGTGTTCTAAGAGGCTGTGCCACCAGCTTTAGGGGTTTGCACCACCTTTTGATTAGTTACGATAGTGGTCCTCTGTCCCAACGCACCTGAAGTGTACTTGTATTCCTACTAAATTTTGAGTGTAGGATGGAGTTTCTCCATAGGTGAGGAAGGGTGGGGCAGGAAGGTAAGCAGTCACAACCCCTAAGGAGGTCTCAGCTCAAAAATTAACAAAGTGATTCCATCACACTCCTTCAAGGGAGCTGTAGCATTACCAGTGAGAGATACTCCTTTAAAAGCCTCTCTTTGTAGATGGTGTCCCCTTTTTCTCCCTTATGCATTAGATAATGGGATCACAGCACAGATTCCAATTTTCTCCTAATTCAATGTCCATATTTCTGAGCCTCGAGACACGTTAGCACAACTTTTCCTGGAGCCCACTGGTGTGTTCAAAGCCCTGGCCATGCTTAAGGGCTCCTTGCCTTCAACTCTCGGCACTTCTACTTGTCCTCAGCTTTGCTAACACAACCGGCCAGCTCCGGCTCTGTTTGTCCAAACACCCTGGGGGTCTTCCCTAACCTTGGCTTTTGGAGGGACTGAAAGGGATCAGAAGGGTCATCATTAGTTAGGGACAAGAGCCAATGTTAAAATAAGGAAAAATTTTTTTTTTGTTTGTTGAAATAGAGGCTAAATTGTTTGGGGGTCTTTAATCTCATTGCTGAAAGCTCTAACATTATGCACCATACACACTGTAACACCTTTAGGTTTGCTCTGGAACTGAAGCCCACTGGAGAAGTAGAACAGTATTCTGCCAGTGCAACCTACGAACTGCAGAGAGAGGGCGGAATCTTGGTGGACACCCTGAAGTTTGTAACTCAGACCGAAGGCGAGTATCTAGAAAGGGCTCCCACATCTCTGCCTCAGCCTCAGGTCCAGGACTCACAAGGACAACTTATTTAATTTTAATGTGGTTAACAAATATTTACTGATGCCTGAAAAGTGTCAGGCCTGTCTACAAGCTGAGGCTGGAACAATAAACAGCGGTGCTAAAGTCTCTGTCCTCATGCAGTTTACGGCAAGAAGCCAAACAAATAAATATTCAGAATGCCATATGGGTGCTAGAGAAAAAAATAGAGCATAAGAGGGTGTAGGGAATGTCTGGGAGTGGCAGGGAGAAAGAAGGATGGGGGAAGACGGTGCCATTTGAAATGAGAAGGGAAAGTAGCACTGGTGAAAGAGAATAAAAAAGAGACTTGAAGGAAGTAAGGGGATAAGCCATATGGAAAGAATGTTACAGGCTGGGGGTTAGCCAGTGCAAAGGCCCTTTGAAGAAAAGGAAGGAAGCTGGTATGACTGAAGCAGAGAGATCAGGGAGGAAAATGGTAGAAGATGAGGTCACAGAGAAAGGGAGAGGTAGGGCAGGGATGGTCTTGTAGGCCATGGTAAGGACATTGGCTTTTACTCTGAGTGAAATACAAAGCCACTAGAGAGTTTGCATGAATTGATTTATGTTTATATTGAGGAAAGACTTTAGGGGGACAGGGACAGAGAAACTAGTATTTAGGTTCTGGCAATAATCCAAGCCAGAGATGTTGGATTAGAGCCGTGGCAGAGGAGATCTAAGAAGTAGTCGGATTCTGGGCATATTGTGAAGATCAGGCTTCTCAGGATTTGCTGATGTGGTATTGACTGTAAGAGAAAAAATTGAGTTGGGATGACTCTTAAGTTTTTTGGCCTAAGCAACTGAAGAATGGGGTTGCCATTTACTGAGATAGAAAAGGCTGGTGGAGGAGCAGGTCTTAGGGGATGGGGCGAACTTAAATGTTCACTTTAGAAGACTTTGTAATGTAGAAATGGTATGTCACAAAATCAAGTGAGAAAAACAAAACCCACAGGAAGGGGGTGCATGCTGAAAAACATGTCATGTAACAATGTTACAGAAATGTAAAAAGAACACACCTGGGAGTTAAAGAAAACCTAGGAATCTCGTGACAAAGGAAGAAGTCTGGGAGAGGGGAAGGCAGGGCAGGGGTGGCAAGGAGCCAGGAAGACACAGGTGGAGGGTCACACAGAGATGTCATGTCTGCTGACTCAGAAGGACTCGAGCCTTTGTTGTTCTCTGACCACACCAAGTGTCTCCCATGTCAGGGCCTTTGCATTCCAGGTCCCACCAGAACATGGCATAGCTCAGCCCTTCTCTTCAGTCTGGTCTCTGCCCACATATCACCTTATTGCCACATATCACCATCTGCCATAAATAATGTGCTTCCTGACTGTCTGGACACCCCCCACCAGAATGTAAGCTCCATGAGGGCAAGGTCTCCCCAGTGCCAAGGGCAGTGCCAAGCACGTGACAGGCAATCAATAAATATTCGCAGACTGAACAAATGCACGAACACCCGTAAAATCCTGAACGGTGTCCTCATTGAAGCACACTGAATGCTTAGCGTTTCTCTGCCTTTTCCTCCCCTTCCTTCCTAAACATAGCTTTGAATGCACATGTCTTGATTCTCTTGTACACCCTTTCAGGTGTGAAGCAGTCCGAGGCTACTATGATGTTCAGATATAACCGGCAGAGTATGACTTTGTCTAGTGAAATCCAAATTCCAGATTTTGATGTTGACCTTGGGACAGTCCTCAGAGTTCGTGATGAATCTGCTATGGAAAAAAAGTCTTACAAGCTCACTTTGGACATCCAGAACAAGAAAATCACTGAGGTCACTCTTACCAGCCACATAAGGTCTGAAGGCTCAGGGTGACCTGATTTGAAGTCTTGGTTCTTTCCTTTCTTCCTTTTGAGCTTTAAAACTGACCAAACCTGGGGTGTCCCCAGTCTGTGCTCCAAGGGGCAGATAGAGCCCTCAGCATTCTGACCCTCTGTACAATGTCCAGTTGGATCTTCCTACCATTCATTGGGCATTTACTATTCATCAGACACTGTGCTAAAGGAATTATCTCAGTTCTCATAATAAACTGCAACATAGGTCTGAGTTTCCCTGTTTAATAGATAAGAAAATGGTGCGCAGGGGAGTTAAATAATGTGGCCAAAGCCACAGAGCTAGTAAATGGTACATCAGGATTCAACCAGGTTTCGAAAATCTTGTCTTTCCCCCATACCTTCCTGGAAAGTCCTGAATTTGTGCTGAAGTCGGCCTCAGAAGTTAATGAGTTCATTTTGGGGGGCATTCATGTATCTCCTTTTTATCGCCACAAATGGTTCTTCTGTTTGATCCCGTGTGTCTCTTTGGCATGGGTAGTCATTGACATCAAATGATTTTTTTTTTCCCAATAGCTACGACAGAAATGAAGAAGGCAAAATCAAAGGTGTTATTTCCATACCCCGTCTGCAAGCAGAAGCCAGAAGTGAAATCCTCACCCAGTGGTCTCCCACAAAACTACTCTTCCAAATGGACTCGTCTGCTACAGCTTATGGCTCAACAATTTCCAAGAAGCTGGCATGGCGTTATGGTATGTCCTTCCTCTCGCCATGGGTACTTCCAGAGAGCACCTGGACATGGGTTAGGGGCTGACCTAGTACCACTGACAACTGTTTCATACGTGCATTTTCAGATGAAGAGAAGATTGAATTTGAATGGAACACAGGCACCAACGTGGATACCCAAAAAGCAGCTTCTAACTTCCCCCTGGACCTCTCTGATTATCCTAAAAGCTTGCATATGTATGCCAATAGTCTCTTGGATCACAGAGTTCCTCAAACAGACATGACTTTCCGGCACATGGGTTCCAAATTAATAGTTGTGAGTACAAATCAGTCAGTCAATAAATACATGGTTATAAGGACTAATTACATACTCAACCCTGAGTTAGGTGAAAGAGGGTATCCAGAGATGGATAAGGTATGCTTCCTACCCCAGAGAATTCCTGAGGAGCGAAGAAACACTCACGGGTGTTTAGTTACCCAGTTACACCAGGCTGTGTGTGATAAATCCCTAATGAATACTACTAGGCAGAAGAGTTTACTATGCGTATAATATCAAAGGAAGCTTTAGGACCCTGGCTAGGAGTTTGACTATGTTATATATTCTTTTTATAAAATACAGGAAGAGATCAATGACTAACAGCCAAAATTCACAATTTTCTGTGATTTGCTTTTCACCTTCAGTGCATCATCCTGCTTAATGATTGATGTGTCAAATATGGATTATCACCTAATGTTAATTGTACTTGGAGGCCCATGCACCCATACCCATTGCTCTAAAAACTTCTATTGTTTCATAGGCAACAAATACATGGCTACAGAAGGCATCTGGGAGTCTTCCTTATGCTCAGAACTTGCAAGATCACCTCAGTGGCCTAAAAGAATTGTACCTCCAGAAAATGGGATTGCCAAACTTCCACATCCCAGAAAACCTCTTCTTGAAAAGGTAAAAAAAAAAAAAAATTTTCTTGAACCATGAAAAGTAAATGAAAGATTTCACTTAGCGTAACTTAGACTGTTTATAAATTTACATTTTTAAGGGAAATAATTTAAGCATCTTAAGGAGATTAATAATTGTAGCATAAGCACTGTGGCATTTTTGCATTATTGAACATGGGATCTGATGTGAACACCAATCCAGTCGGAAAGAACCTAAGGAAGTAACTGGGGGGTTCTGGTATATTCACCCAAAGAGGTTTTACTCGCTGCAACCTGGATTTGAAAGCCATCTAATTTTCCTCCGTTGTAAGTGAACTCCCTTTGTTCCAGATCAAGATATGCTCATAATTGGTTGTGGGGATTTGAGAGTGGCTAGAGAAATTGCTGACTTCAGGATGGCTGTGGAGCTCTTAAGGGTCAGAACAGCCCTGGAGCATTGCAGGAAGGCAGTGTCCCGAGGGGATATTCATTTTCGCAATATAGCCCCATCCTTGTGGGGAAGTCAGTTCCAAACTGCTTTGTCCACTTCTCTATTTCCAAAAATACATGGGATGCTTTGCTTTATTTCATGACAGAAAAAAAAAAAAAAAAAAAAGAGCAGGAGCTAAAAACACTGTAGTCTTTTCTAGATTGACTATTCTCTGTATGATCTTCAGGGTTAAGAAAACAAGTGATCTGGGGGTGCCTGGGTGGCTCACTTAGTTAAGCATCCAACTCTTGGTTTTAGCTCAGGTCATTATCTTATGGTTCATGAGTTTGAGCCCCATATCAGGTTCCATGCTGTCAGTGCAGAACCTGCTTGGGATTCTCTCTCTCTCCCTCTCTCTCTGGCCCTCCTGCTTGTTCTCTCTCTCTCTCTCTCTCTCTCTCTGTCTCTCTCAAAATAAATAAAAACACTTTAAAAATGAAACAAAAGGTAAGAAGTGATCTGTGTCACGTGGGCCTTTCCATAGTCTATGGCTGAGCAGCAAAATTAAATAGGCCAAGTAAGTGTAAAACAGCTGAAGTCTACCAAAGTCTACTAAAGATAAGAGGAAAAATTGTCAGCTTCAGACGACCCAGGACTCTCTTCTTTCACTGCTAGTATTTCTGACCAACAGTCTTCTTTGTGCTGTACAGAAGATAGGCCCGTGTGACCTTAGAAATGGACAAGGCTTATTAAGCATCCTCCCACTGAGGATTGGGGTCCCAGATAGGCAGTGCTAGTCCCTGTTGGAGTCATGCTATCAACAGTTCATTGCTTACAACATTTAAATTCTGCTCTTGTCCTTTAGGATAACTTATAATAGTCCAGGAGCAGAGTACATATGCATATGCATAATACATAGTACATATACATATGTAGAAGCATAGTATTGAGAATATTACAAAGTGCTTTTAGGTTTCTTGTGCCAGCTCTGTGAGGTCAGCAGAAAGGGTACCGTTAGCCTCACGACACAGATAACATCCCTGTGACTCAGGGAGTCAAAAACACAGATGTGTCATCATCACTCAGCGGAAGCTAAAACTGTAACCCCCTATCACTGCTTTCCACACCTGCACCTTCCACATATCCAGCTTCCTCATTTCAGTTTAGCAAATATGAAGTATCAAGCGTCACATGTGTGTAAGATACTAGACGAGGTGCAGTGAAAAGATAAAAACCAGTTAAGGTATCATCCTTCCTCCCAGAAGACACCATGTAGACACTGACAAATGAACAAAAACGTACTGGCTATGTAGGCAGAATTGTGGCATGTTCTTTGAGACTGATGTAAAGGACTGACTCTTGGAAGGATTTTGAATGGATTTGAGTGTTTGATGAGCAGAGAGGTAAAAGGCACGATTCCGGGCACAGGGAGTAGCAGGAAGAAAAGTGCACCATTGCTTGGAAGGTCAGATGGCAGAGAACTTTGAATTCTTGATGCCTGACTGTTACAGACATTGTCCTTATTGTTCATTTCAGTGATGGCCGGGTCAAATACACATTGAACAAGAATAGTGTGAAAATCGAGATTCCTTTGCCTTTTGGTGGCAAATCCTCCAAAGATCTAAAGATGTTAGAGGCTATTCGGACACCAGCCATCAACTTCAAGTCGGTGGAATTCTACCTGCCATCTCAGGAATTCCAAGTCCCCACTTTTACCATTCCCAAGTCGTATCAACTGCGAGTACCTCTCTTGGGTGTTCTAGACCTCTCTACGAGTATCTACAGCAATTTGTACAACTGGTCTGCCTCCTACACTGGCGGCAACACCAGCACCAACCATTTGAGGCTTCAGACTCAGTACTACATGAAGGCTGACTCTGTGGTTGACTTGCTTTCCTACAGTGTGCAAGGTGAGCCGTGGTCGGGCTAATTCATCACAGGCTCTGGCGGGATAGCCTCCTCTGGGAAGGAAAAGACTTGGGCTTTCTTACAGATGTTTTCCTTGCTACTTGGGAGCCTATTTATTCATTCATCTAATAGAAGTATTTATTAAGCATATAATATGTACCAAGTATCCTACTAGGGCAGTAACAGAGAAAGCAGATAGCTAACTTGGCAATGAAAATTCAACGTAGGAGGTGCCATGATAGGGTATAGTGGATAAGTATAAGGCACAGAGAAGCCCTTGATAAGGGAACCCAACAAGATCTGCGGTGGTCAGGGAAGTCTTTTGCTTTCAGATTTTATACTTGTGTTATCAATGGAGGAGACTTGTACAACTAACCCAGATCAGTGGAAGTTTATTTATTTTGGTTGGGGGGAGGGGGACTTTATTATTGAAAGACTCCGAACATAGAAATTGCTCTGGAAATTTTATTACTTAATGTAACTAATGTGTTTTAATTTTTATGTCAGGATCTGGAGAAACAACATATGACCACAAGAATACATTCACATTGTCATATGATGGGTCTCTACACCACAAATTTCTGGATTCAAAGATGGTATTCAGCCACACAGAAAAAATTAGAAACAATCCAGTCTCAAAAAGCTTGCTAACATTTTATGCTTCTAGTGCCTGGGGTCCTCAGATGTCTGCTTCAGTACATGTGGACTCAAAAAGGAAACATCATTTGTATGTCAAGGAAGTCAAGATTGATGGGCAGCTCAGAGTCTCTTCATTCCATGCCAAAGGCACATATGATCTATCTTATCAGAAGGATTCTACCACTGGCCAGTTAAGTGGAGAGTCCAACCTGAGGTTTAACTCCTCCTACCTCCAGGGCACCAACCAGATAACAGGAAGATATGAGGATGGAATTGTCTCCTTAACCTCCACCTCGAATCTGCAAGGTGGCATCATTAAAAATACTGCTTCCCTAAAATATGAGAACTATGAGCTGACTATGAAATCTGACACAGATGGGAAGTACGAGGACTTTGCCACTTCTAACAAAATAGATCTCACCTTCTCTGAACAAAATGCATTGCTACGTTCTGAGTATCAGGCTGATTACAAGTCATTGAGATTCTTCACCCTACTTTCTGGAACATTCAATTCCCATGGCCTTGAATTAAATGCTGATATTTTGGGCACTGACAAAAGTAATAGTGGTGTTCACAAAGCAACACTAAGGATTACCCGAGATGGAATGTCTACCAGTGCAACAAGTAACTTGAGGTATAGTCCACTGGTGCTGGAGAATGAGCTGAATGCGGCACTTGGCCCCTCTGGAGCGTCTGTGAGACTAACAACGAATGGCCGCTTCAGGGAACACAATGCAAAATTCAGCCTAGATGGAAAAGCTGCCCTCACAGAGGTGTCCTTGGGAAGTGTTTATCAGGCCATGATTTTGGGTCTTGACAGCAAAAATATCTTTAACTTCAAAATCAGCCAGGAGGGACTGAAGCTTTCAAATGACATGATGGGCTCTTATGCTGAAATGAAGCTTGACCACACGAACAACCTGAACATTGCAGGGTTGTCACTGGACTTCTCTTCAAAACTTGACAACATTTATAGCTCTGACAAGTTTTATAAGCAAAATTTTAACTTACAGCTACAGCCCTATTCTCTTGTAACTACTTTAAACAATGACCTGAAATTCAGCGCTCTGGACCTAACCAACAGTGGGAAATTACGACTAGAGCCCCTGAAGCTGAATGTGGGTGGGAACATAAAAGGAGTCTACCAAAATAATGAAATAAAACACATCTACACCATTTCTTATGCTGACTTATCCGCAAGTTATAAGACAGACACCGTAGCTAAGGTGCAGGGTACAGAGTTCAGCCACCGGCTCAACACAAACATCGCTGGGCTGGCTTCAGCCATTGACATCAGTACAAACTACAATTCTGACTCACTCCATTTCAGCAACGTTTTTCACTCTGCAATGGCGCCATTTACAATGACCATCGACGCACATACAAATGGCAATGGAAAACTGAGTTTCTGGGGAGAGCATACTGGTCAGCTGTATAGCAAATTCCTGTTGAAAGCAGAACCTCTGGCCCTTACTGTCTCTCATGATTACAAAGGATCCACAAATCACCATCTTCCATTGAAGAGCAGCATCAGTGCTTCTCTTGATCACAAAGTCAGTGCCCTGCTCACGCCGGCTGAGCAGACAGCCACCTGGAAACTCAAGACCCAGCTGAACAAAAATGAATACAGCCAGGACTTCGATGCTTACAATACGAAAGACAAAGTTGGTGTGGAGCTTAGAGGACAAGCCCTGGCTGACTTTGCCATGCTAGACTTCTCAATTCAAGTGCCGTTTTTCCTCAGTGAAGCCACCAACATAATCGATGCTTTAGGGATGAGGGATGCTATTGACCAGCCTCAGGAATTCACTGTTGTTGCTTTTGTAAAATATGATAAGAATCAAGATGTTCACACCATCAACCTCCCATTCTTTAAAATCTTGCCAGAATATTTTGAGAAGAAACGAATGGTCATTATAATGGCACTGGAAACCATACAGAGAGAATTGAAAGTCATCAATATTGATCAATTTATGACGAAATACAGAGAAGCCTTAGACAAACTCCCACAGCAAGTTAATGATTATCTGAATGCATTCAACTGGGAGAGTCAAGTTGCGAGTGCCAAGGAAAAACTAAGTGCTTTCACAAAAAATTACAGAATGACAGAAAATGATCTACAAATTGCATTGAACAATACCAAAATCAACCTCAATGAAAAACTATCTCAACTACAAACATATGTGATACAATTTGATCAGTATATTAAAGATAATTATGATTTACATGATTTTAAAACAGCTATTGCTGATATTATTGATCGAATCATTGAAAAATTAAAAACTCTTGATGAACATTACCATATCCATGAAAATTTAGTAAAAACAATCCATGATGTATATTTGTTTATTGAAAAGATTGATTTTAACAGAATTGGAAGTAGTCCTGCATCTTGGATTCAAAATGCGGATACTAGGTATCAAATCAGAATCCAGATGCAAGAAAAATTGCAACAGCTCAAGACACAGATTCAGAATGTAGACATGCGGCACCTTGCTGAACAGTTAAAACAACAGGTTGAGGCTATGGATGTTAGAGTTCTTTTACATAAGTTGAGAACTACAATTCCATTTCAAAGAGTAAAAGAAATTATTGAGCACATCAAATACTATGTTATCCATCTCATGGAAGATTTTGTAGTAGTTGACAAAATCAATGCTTTTGGAGCCAAGGTCCATAAGTTAATTAAGATGTATAAAATAGACCAACACATCCAGGTTTTAATGGATACATCAGTACAGTTGGCCCATACTTATCAGTTGAAGGAGACTGTTGAGAAGCTAAGTAATGTCTTACAACAAGTTAACATAAAAGATCACTTTGAGAAATTGGTTAGGCTTATTGATGATGCTATCAAGCAACTTAAAGCACTGTCTTTTAAAAAAATCATTGAAGAAGTAAACAGATTCCTTGACATGTTGATAAAGAAATTAAGGTCATTTGATTATCACCAGTTTGTAGATGAAACCAATAACAAAATCCGCGAAGTGACTCAGAGAATCAATGGTGAAATCCAGGCCCTGGCACTTTCAGAGAAAGGTATAGCACTAACACTGTTTGTGGAGGACATCAAGGCCATGGTCTCCGTCCATCTGGAAAACACAAAGGACATCCAAATAACCTTATTCTTTGATTGGTTACAGGAGGCTTTAAGTGCAGTATTTTTAACTTCCATGAAAGCCAAATTCCAAGAGACTCTGGAAGATATACGAGACAGAGTGTATCAAATGGACATTCAGCAGGAAGTTCAGCGATACCTGTCCCTGGTTGGCCAGGTTTACAGCACACTTGTCACTTATATTTCTGATTGGTGGAGTCTCGCTGCTAAGAACCTTACTGACTTTGCAGAACAGTATTCTCTCCAAGACTGGGCTGGAAACCTGAAAGCATTGGTAGAACGAGGGTTCACTATTCCTGAAATCCAGACCATCTTTGGGACCATCCCTGCCTTTGAAGTCAGTCTCCGTGCTCTTCAGGAAGCTACGTATCAGACTCCTGACATCATAGTCCCCCTGACAGATTTGAAGATTCCATCAGTTCAGATCAACTTCAAAAGTTTGAAAGATATAAAAATCCCATCCAGGTTTGCCACACCAGAGTTTACTGTCCTTAATACATTCCATGTTCCTTCTTTTACCATTGACTTGGTAGAAATAAAAGTTAAGATCATCAGAACCATTGACCAGATGCTGTCCAGTGAGCTGCAGTGGCCAGTTCCGGAAATATACCTGAGGGACCTGAAGGGGTTGGACACCATTCTTGCTGGAATCACTGTGCCAGACTTCTATTTTCCAGAAATTACAGTTCCAGAATTCATAATCCCAAATCTTGATTTAAAAAATTATCAAATTCCTGACCTTCACATACCAGAATTTCAGCTTCCCCACCTGTCACACACAGTTGAAGTCCCTTCTTTTGGCAAGCTGCATGGCATTTTGAAAATCCAATCTCCCCTTTTCATACTAGATGCAAATGCCAACATTCAGAATGCATCTACTTCAGGGAACAAGGCGGAGATCGCAGCTTCCATCACTGCCAAAGGAGAGTCCAAATTAGAAGTTCTCAATTTTGATTTTCAAGCCAATGGACAGCTTTCAGACTCTAATATTAATCCACTGGTTATGAAGCAATCCATGAGGTTCTCCAGCAAGTACATAAAAACAGAGCATGAGAGTGAAGTGCTGTTTTTTGGAAATGCTGTTGAGGGAAAATCAAATACAGTGGCGGGTTTACACACAGAAAAAAATATGCTGGAATTTAGTAATGGTGTGCTTGTCAGGATAAACAATCAGCTTACTTTGGACAGCAACACAAAGTACTTCCACAAATTGAACATCCCCAAATTGGACTTCTCCAGCCAGGCTGAGCTGCGTAATGAAATCAAAACCCTGTTGGAAGCTGGACACGTAGCATGGACTTCTTCTGGAATAGGGTCATGGAAATGGGCCCACCAGACATTCTCAGATGAAGGAGCACATGAATCACAAGTTAGCTTTACTGTGGAAGGACCCATCACATCCTTTGGATTGTCTAATAAGATCAGTAGCAAGCATCTAAGATTAAGCCAAAACTTGGTTTATGAATCTGGCTTCCTCGACTTTTCTAAATTTGAAATCCAGTCACAGGTTGAATCCCAGCATGTGGGCCGCAGTGTTCTAGCTGCTAAAGGCACAGCATTGCTTGGAGAAAGGAAGGCAGAGATAACTGGTAACCATGACGCTCATTTAAATGGAAAAGTTATTGGAACTTTGAAAAATTCTCTTTTCTTTACAGCACAGCCATTTGAGATTACTGCATCCACAAACAATGAAGGGAATTTGAAAGTTAGTTTTCCATTAAAATTGATAGGGAAGGTAGACTTCCTGAATAATTATGCACTGTTTTTGAGTCCTAGTGCCCAGCAAGCAAGCTGGCAAGCAAGTGCCAGGTTCAATCAGTATAAGTACCATCAAAACTTCTCTGCTGGAAACAATGAGAACAGCATTGAGGCCCACGTAGGAATAAATGGAGAAGCCAATCTGGATTTTCTGAACATTCCTCTAACAATTCCTGAAATGACTCTACCTTACACAGTGCTCACCACCCCTCAGGTGAAAGATTTCTCCTTATGGGAAAAAACAGGCTTGAAGGAATTCTTGAAGACAACAAAGCAATCGTTTGATTTAAGTGTAAAGGCTCAGTATAAGAAAAACAAAGACAAGCATTCCATCCCAATCCCTTTTTATGTAAAAGATTTCCAGGCAGTGAGTACCCCAAACAATATTTTAATTCCAGCCATGGGCAATATTACCTATGACTTTTCCTTTAAGTCAAGTGTCATCACACTGAATGCCAATGCTGGACTTTATAACCAGTCAGATATTGTTGCTCATTTTGTTACTTCCTCTTCTTCCGTCACTGACACACTGCAGTACAAATTAGAGGGCACCTCTAGTTTGACAAGGAAAAGAGGCTTAAAGCTAGCCACAGCTTTGTCTCTGAGTAATAAATTCATGGAAGGCAATCATGACAGTACTATTAGTCTGACCAAGAAAAGCACGGAAGCATCAGTGACAACATCTGCAAAAGTCCAAATTCCCATTTTGAAAATGAATTTCAAACAAGAACTTAATGGAAATACCAAGTCAAAGCCTACTATCTCTTCATCCATTGAGTTAACATATGATTTCAATTCTCCCAAACTTTACTCTACTGCTACTGGGGCAGTTGACCACAAGCTCATTTTAGAAAGCCTTACCTCTTACTTTTCCGTTGAGTCATCTACCAAAGGAGACATCAAGGGTTCAGTCCTTTCACGGGAATATTCAGGAACTATTGCCAGTGAGGCCAGCACTTACTTGAATTCCAAGAGTACTAGGTCTTTAGCGAAGCTGCAAGGGGCGTCCAAAGTCGATGGTATCTGGAACCTTGAAGTAAAAGAAAATTTTGCTGGAGAAGCCACTATCCGACGCATCTATGCCATCTGGGAACACAGTACGAAAAACCATTTACAGCTAGAGGGCTTCTTTTTAACATCTGGAGAGCATACAAGCAAAGCCACCCTAGAACTCTCCCCATGGAAAATGTCAGCCCTTGTTCAGGTCCATGCAAGTCAGCCCAATTCCCTCCTTGATATCAATTACCTTGGCCAGGATGTGTCCCTGAATGCTAACTCTGAGCATCAGAAGGTCAGCTGGAAAAGTGAGGTCCAGATTCATTCTGGGTTTTTCCAGAACAATGTACACCTTTCCAATGACCAAGAAGAAGCACGCCTTGACATTGCAAGTTCCTTAAAAGTGTCTCTGTGGTTCCTCAAAGACATTGCCCTACCAGTTTATGACAAGAGCTTATGGGACCTCCTAAAGCTAGGTGTAACCACCAGCATTGATAGAAAACAGTATCTTCATGCTTCGACTTCTCTCGTGTACACCAAAAACCCCAATGGCTATCATTTCTCTGTCCCTGTGCAAGAATTGGCTGATAAATTCATTGTTCCCAGACTGAAATTAAATGGCCTAAGTTCAGGTCTTGTCATACCTACATTCCAAGTCCCATTTACTGATCTTCAGGTTCCATCCTACACATTTGATTTCAGTGAAATAAAAATCTACAAGAAGCTAAGCACTTTGCCATTTGCCCTCAGTATACCAACACTACCCAAAGTGAAATTCCCCAAAGTTGATGTGTTAACAAAATATTCTGAACCAGAAGATGCCTCAGTTCCCTTTTTTGAAATAACTATACCTGCATCTCAGTTAACTGTGTCCCAATTCACCCTTCCAAAAAGTATTTCAGTTGGCAGTGCTGTTGAGTATCTAAATGAGGTGGCCAGCAAGATTGCAGACTTTGAGTTGCCAGTTATTACCATGCCTGAGCAGACTATTGAGATTCCTTCCATCAAGTTCTCTGTACCTGCTGGAATTTTCATACCCTCCTTTGGAGCACTGACTGCACATTTTGGAGTGGCCTCTCCCCTGTATAATGCTACTTGGAGCACTGGTTTGAAAAACAAAGTAGAATACGTTGAAACATTCCTGAATTCCACGTGCAGTTCAACCATTCAGTTCCTGGAATATGATCTAAATGGTAAGAAAATGTCCTGACTCCTCTTATAGATGGTATATATTTGCAATGAGAGTTGTGAATAAATAAGAACATATTGTATGTGACCGGAAGCACAATTACTCTCCATAGCAAAATTTTAAAAAGAGAGAAAGATACATACCCCACACGTAAAAACCACCCTGTAGAAAACCTACTGGCATTCAAGGGGAATAGATTCAAAGAAAGTATATTTTTTTCTATGATGATTTTTTAGGACCAATAATATCTCCTTCTATTTTTTTCTTAAATGTGGGCTGCATGTTTCAAATATGTAAAGCATATAGTTAAGATAGAATTCTCCTGGCTTTTACAATGAAAATACTTATGTCCTGCGGTTACTAATCTAACGAAATATAACATCTCTCCTCTACAGTTGTGGGAACACACAAAATTGAAGATGGTGTGTTATTCTATAGGACAAAGGGAACATTCACACACCATGACATCAGTGCGGAATATAAAGAAGATAACAAATATCGAGGACTTTGGTATGGAACTTCTGTGGAAATCTCATGCCTTTTCAAATCATTCTGATTTTTTCCATGTCCATACCCCTTTCATGATGGCACATCTGCTTTTCTCCTTTCAGGGACTGGAAAGAAGACATTCGCCTCGACATCACCAGCCCAACATTCACTGATGTCCATCTGCACTACCAACTAAATAAGAATAGCCTCTCCTCCTCAGTGTCCTCCCCAGCCATAGGCACTGTGGCCTTGGACTTGGAAGGCAATAACAATACCTTAAAATGGAACTTGTATTACCGCCCTCAGGTGAGTCCCATCTAATGGATTACTCACCCCAAGAGTGAGTAGAGAATTTGGGCAGATCAGAAAGCCTCTCCAGGCTTTCCCAAAGTAGATGAAACCAAGCAATGAGCAGGTTCAACTTTTTCTCTGAGAAACTATTCTCCAGAATGTATTACAATGATTTTATTGATTATAATTAGATGCACACACAATCCTATTTCCACAATTATTTTATTAGTTTTCGGCAAATTTATAAAGATGAGGTTATGGAGCACCTGGATGGCTCTGTCAGTTAAGCATCCAACTTTGGCTTAAGTCACAATCTTGTGGTTAGTGAGTTTGAGCCTCACATCAGGCTCTGTGCTGACAGCAGGCCTGAAGCCTACTTCAGATTCTGTGTCTCCCTCTCTCTCTGCCCCTCTCCTGCTCACATTGTGTGTGTGTCTCTCTCTCAAAAATAAATAAACGTTAAATTAAAAAAAAAAAGAAAGATGAGGTTATGTCTCATCACCTAAATCATGAGCAAAGTCTGCCATGTGCTGAATACATTTTTCAAATAGTGGTTTCCAAAGTATCTGAGGCTTCAGAATTCTTCCCCACAATAGAAGTGTTAGTTGAGATATGCCAAATTTCTCTGATATACTCTACAAGCTCTGCTGGGCCAAATCAAAGATGCTATTAGTAAAGAAGAAGCAATCAGGTTCTACTGCTAAAGTTTGTCATAAGTTTGGAGAATGAATGGCTCCTGATACTGGTATTCTAGGGCTCTGCTAGATGAGCTCTGGGATTTTTCCTTTTTTCTACTTCTCCTGTCTCTTTCTCCACTTTTTCCTCCTCTTCCCCCTTCCCCTCCCCCTCCTCCCCGTTTTCCTCCTTTTCCTCCCCTCCCTCCTCCTCCTTTTATAATCTTCAGTTCTAAGAAAGCCTTAATGTTAAGTGTTACTATGTAAATGCCATGCATAATTTTATTCTTTTTGAGGCATATGATAAAGAGGAATTAACAGCAGTGAACTTGTTTAACCATAAGACAAACACATGAACTGACATATTAAAGATAAACCCCCTTCAGAATATGAAAGATCCTCTAATCTTTACTTTTAACTGCTAATGAAGTTTCACTATAGTATATTATGTAATCAGGATAATTGAAAACATCTTTTTATCATCCTTTTTTTTTTTCTGGTTTTAGTCCTCTCTGGATAAAAAACTCAACATATTCAAAACTGAGTGGCGGTACCAGGAATCTGATGATAAAAGTCAGATCAAAGTCATCTGGGAAGAAGAGGCAGTGTCTGAACTACTAAGCTCTCTCAAAGACAATGTGCCCAAGGCCACCGGGGTCCTTTATGACTATGCCAACAAGTATCACCAGGAGTACACAGGACTCAATCTGAGAGATGCTTCTTTAAAATTGAGAAGAAGTCTGCAGAACAGTGCTGAGTGGGCCTATCAAAGCACCATGAGGCAAACTGATGAGGTGGATATGGGGCTCCAGAGGGTAGCCAGGGCCACCACTAGAACCTACCAGCAGTGGAAGGACAAGGCCCAGGATCTGTACTGTGAACTGTTGGCTCAGGAGGGCCAAGCTGATTTCCAGGGACTCCAGAATAAGGTGTTTGACAGATTAATGGAAGTTACTCAGAAATACAAAGACATAGTCAGTCATCAGGTTGACTCATTGATTGCCTTCCTAAAGTTCACCAGATTCCAGCTCCCAGGAAAAGCTGGGACATACTCTAGAGATGAACTCTTCACTATGGTCATGAGGGAAGTAGGGCAGGTGCTGTCACAGGTATATTCAAAAATCCATAGTGGGTTAGAAATACTGTTTTCCTATTTCCAAGACCTGATGGAGAAATCTGAGCTAATCAAGGATGTAGAGATTAAATTTCCTTTTAATTCAGAGAGCTATAAACTAAGAGATGTTGTCTTGGAGTTTGGGAACCTGTTGAAATCTTTATCACAAAAGATCCAGGATGCACTTAATAACCTTCAGTCTATCAAGACTACAGAGATGCTAAGTCATCTTCAGAGATATTTAGAAAGAGCTTTCCAAGAGATAGAAGAAGAAATTCAACGCTTAAAGGGAAAGAAATTTACTTATCTCATTAATGATATTCAACACGTGATCAATAGAATCTTCAAAAAATATATTCCAACTGCTTTTACATTCCTGAAAATTAACTTTGACAAGTTTAATGAACTTGTTCAAAACCAACTCCAGGAAGCTTCTCAACAGTTACAACAGCTCCATCAGCTCATAAAGGATCTTCACAAAGAATATGTTGATCCAACTGTGGTCAGCTGGACATCAAGGTATTATGAACTTGAAGAAAATATCATCAGCTTGATCAAGAACCTAGTGGATGTCCTTATGGACTTCCATTCCAAATACACTATCAGTACTGCTGGTTTGATTTCCCAACTCTCAAATCAAGTTGAGCAGTTTGTGCAGAAAGATATCCAGGAATACCTTAGCATCCTTACTGATGCAGATGGAAAAGGGAAAGAGAAGATTGCAGAGCTTTCTACCAGTGCTCAGGAAATAATTAAAAGCCAGGCCACTGCAATGAAGGAAATCATTTCTGATTACCACCAGCAGTTCAGATATAAACTACAGGATTTTTCAGACCAACTCTCTGATTACTATGAAAAATTCATTACTGAGTCCAAAAGATTGATTGACCTGTCCACTCAAACATACCACATGTTTCTGAGATATATCACTGAATTACTGAAAGAGCTACAATCGGCCACAGTCAATAACATGATCCCCTCCATAAAGGTTTCTCCAGGAGAATTTACTATCACCTTTTAATTTCTTATGCAATTCTCATTTATTCTTCCATTCCTATTAAACTTTAATATAGTAGGGGGAAAACTCAAACTGTATGTATTAATATAACTATACAGTGAGCCAGCCTCGTGGCAAGCAGCTGACTATAAGCAGAAGCACACATGAACTGGGTCTGCATTGAAGCTGGCGTCAGACCGCTAAAGGTCTCTGAACTCTGGGAAATAACTTTTTTTTTGCAAGTTAAAGAAAATCAGTATCTGAGTTGTTTTACTAAACTTGGGGGAGGGAAAACAAATAAATGAATTCTTTATTGTGTATCATAGCACTCAATTTGGCTCAATCATATTGAAAGATAGCAAATGTCTGGCATTTCAAAACCTGTCAAAGAATACATACTGAGTTTAGAGTAATAGAATAAAAGGGGAAGGGAGAATTTGAGGAGAGAAATATTTTGCCACCTAAAAAATAAAAAGGTAACTGATATCAGGAATTGTATTTGCCAACTGAAAAGGAAAAACTATTTGCAAAAGCTTTCACATAATTTGATCCCAAGAAGCATCTCATTTGTCTTCATGTGCCGCACAGTCTTCCTCACCCACAGTCTGCTCTTTCCAGGCAAGCCTCTCTGCTAGGCTGAGATCAACCAACAGGCTTTTTATTTCACTTAGCCTGCCAGAAATTGACAAAGGATGACTAGGAAGTCCTGGCCCCCAGGGCTTCATGATAATAGGGACCTCAGATGTCTCCCTGCAGCTTAGCCAGGATCCATTCAAGGCACAGAAAGTAAGTGTGGAAAAGGGGGCATGGGGATATGTACTCCTAATATTTCTGGGATCAAGCATACATTTATGTTCTTGAATTTCCTCATTTCTCCACATTTAATATCTAACAATCCAAAGTATAATCAAAACCCAAGGATTTCTCCTGCCACATCCACTTATCTCAAGCTCTATTTTTAAACACTGGCAACCCCCAGGCAGAGCATCCAAGCTGAGATCTATTAAGGGAAAGCTACAAAGAACCTATGTATCACTAATATCTTTGGGAATATCTAATATCTACCATCACTAATATCTTTGGGATACCTTTCCTTTCAACAGTGTTGAATAACAAAAGAAGGGTGTGACCTTTGGGGAGTAGGAAATTGGAGATTACTAGCCCCTCCAAGTCCTATATGAGGTTTGTTTGGAAAAGACCCTCTACATCCAAAAACGCCTTCAACCTCCACCATATTTCATAAAGCTTTCACATTCCCTTCATGAAGGTCACTGTTAAAATACACAAGCATTACCTGTAAAAGAAAAACACATTCGCGTATTTCTGTCTTAACAGGATTCTTTGGAACTGAGGAGCCAGAAAGAGTCCTAAAGAGGTAGAATATATGGTAGTGATGAATCTTGTACTCAGGGAAAGTCTGTTGGATAGTCAATCAATGGATGGCATTGATTCAATGGATGTCCATCTGATGGGTGGACAGGTGGATGGATGGATGGATGGATGGATGAATGGACAGATAGTTGAGAGAATTGATGAGTGGGTAAATGAAGGCTCAGTTCCAAATGTGATAGCAGGAGGAAAATTAGGCCCAGGTCCCAGAGCATCACATGAGCGGTCCTAGGCATAGTCCTAGGAGAGTTTCCCTGATGAGCAAGAATGTACTGAGTAGCAAGAATGTACTAAGAGTTCAGACTGAAAGGTGGTCTTGACTTATGGCTTAAATTGGAGGGGGAAGAAGGAATCCAAGGTATCTGGTATTCATGTAACAATATCTGTATCTAGGGCATGAGAGAAAGAAAAAACACAAATTCAAAATGACCATGTAATCGCACAATGCGACCTATTCAGTTCCCTGACTGGTATCCCTTTATGAGGTACTCCTGGGTGGCTTAGAATATCTTCATTATGCCATCCATAAAGGTGGAATAAGAGATACTTGGGAGGGCTTGGACTTTGCTTTGTTTCTTCTTTGGTCTTCTACTACAAATCAGGATACACCTCTGGGTTCAATTACTGGCTACATTCCTTATTTGCTTATAGCTTTGTACAACTTATTTCCCCTCTGTGAGCCTATTTTCTTAACTACAAAGTAAGGCTAGTATTTATCCTACCTGTCTTTGAAAGGCTATTCATAAAAGTCAGTTGAAATAATAGATATGAAAGAGCTTTGCAACCTTTAATGTTGTACAGATAAGAAGTGCTATGATTATTAGGTGACAATGTAAATGCGTTTATGGCAAGGAGCTAGAATAGAGGGAAGGAGACCTATCCGGTTCAATAAACATTCATTAAATGCTTCTATACGCTAAGCACAAAGGATCTAGAGAGGAGATACAGGTCATTAAGATGCAGTTCCTAGATATCTGTCCATTTATCAATCATAGGTGGAATGTGTTCTCTCCTGATGGGTATAAACAAAGCAACTACGAGGGTCTATAATAAGAAAGAAGGAGAATCAAGAAGTTTTCATGGAGAATGTTGGAATGAATCTTGAAGATACATTGACAAGTGATAAGGGAGAGAGGGTATTCTACATGAATAAAAACATGAGGAAAAAAAGAATAGGTGGGTGTGTTTGAGAGACACTGGATCATCTAGTGGCCAGAGCACAGGAAAAGTAAGGGGAGGCGGGATTGGAAAGGCAAGATTGGCAGTATTGCAGAGAGCTCAAAAGCCAGAGTTAAAGGTGGTAACTTGTTTGCTGGACAAGGGCATCCAATGAGAGTTTTGGAGCAGGAAGGGTGATAGGAGTTGTGATTTAAGAAAACTGATAGGATAATTCACGCAAGATAAATTGTAATGGGATGAACACGGATATGAAGCTGTGCCAGGGTCCAAATGAAAGATGCTGAGTGCCTTAGTTACCCAAGTCATAGTTTCTAGGAATGGTGAGAAAGGATAGAATATGAGAAGCATCATGAAGTCCTAATTGATAGAACCAAGGGGCTCATTGTTTAGAACAGAAGGGATGGGTTCAAAAGCTATAAGAAAGGGAGCTGCCTTGGCAAATCTCTGGAACCAAGAGGGTACCAAGGGGTACAGGGGACACCAGAAGAAGAAGGATCATGCAGTTTTGAAACTGCATGATCTGTAGGAGCCATGGGGCATCAATAGAAACAGGAGGAATGTGTTGGGGGCAGATTATTGGTGTAAGGCATGGACTCATAGACTATCACAGCTGGAAAGCAACTGTGGTAACTTTCAAGTTGCAGTGGTGTGCCTAAGCAGAAATAACTAGCAGGATATTAAGCTGCAGATGTGGGCAAGAGAGACAATATTCAAAGGAATAGCAACAAAGGAGAATTTTAACTGAATATTGTATTAATTTTATGACCTTATAGGTATCTTTAGAAACTTAACAAGAAAACAGAGTTTGTTTTTCTTGTGCAATTAATTAGGTATTAGCTTGAGACTGAACCAACATATACATCTAACTTTTTTCTGAAGAAGTAATTTAAATTTATTGTGAGAAGAAAAAAAAAGAATTAAATATTTTTTATGAAATGTAATCTTTTGTCAAATTGGTTTCCATAAAACACCCAGTGCTCATCCCAACAGGTGCTCTCCTCAATGCCCATCACCCACTTTCCCCTCTGCCCCACCCCATCAACCCTCAGTTTGTTCTCAGTATTTAAGAGTCTCTTATAGTTTGCCCCTCTCCCTCTCTGTAACTTTTTCCCCCTTCCCCTCCCCCATGGTCTTCTGTTAAGTTTCTCAGGATCCACATATGAGTGAAAACATATGGTATCTGTCTTTCTCTGCCTGACTTATTTCACTTAGCATAATACCCTCCAGTTCCATCCACGTTGCTGCAAATGGCCAGATTTCATTCTTCTCATTGCCAAGTAGTATTCCATTGTATATAATAAACTACATCTTCTTTATCCATTCATCAGTTGGTGGGCATTTAGGCACATGTACCCCAATGTTTATAGCAACGCTTTCAACAATAGCCAAACTATGGAAGAATGAAATATTTTACTGCAATTTTTTAATTGTGGTGAAATATATGTAACATGAAAGTTGCCATTTTAACCATTTTTAAGTGTACACTCAGTAGCATTAATTACATTCACAATGTTGCACAGCTATCACTCTTTCCAAAACTTTTTCATCATCCCAAATAGAAACTCTGTACTTATGGAGTAATAATCTTTTAAAAACATACTATGAAGATGCCTGGGTGGCTCAGTTGGTAAAGCATCCAACTCTTGATTTGAGCTCAGGTCATGATCTCACACTCCTGAAATTGATCCTTGGGTCAAGCTCCACACTACGTGTGGAGTGTGCTTATGATTTTCTCTCTCTCCCTCTGCCTCTGCCCCTCCCCCCTTCGAGCACACATGAGAGCATTCTTTCTCCTTCTCTCAAAAAACAAACAAAAATGCTATCAGATGATGTGGAAAATCCTACTATAAACACAGATATTCTTTCTGTAAAACCAACCTTTCAAACCAAAGGAGAAGTGAAATAATGGAGCCCAGCCTGAGGCCCTGGAACTTTGGAAGCATGATCAAGCTGTGTGCTTTAGTTTGACTCCCAGTATCTGCTTGGAGTAGTCATGCTGTCCCCACAATATTGTAATTAATGGGTTAACTGGGAGTGGGCCCCACCAGATGCATTTAAAGCTAACTCCATTTTTTTTTTTTTTTTTTTGCTTTTCACTTGAAGACTGGTTAGTTGAAGAGCCCAATGGCCCTTTATTGGTGAGCTGAGCAAAGCCCCCTTGACTTCTTATTCTAGGTCCCCTTCCTGGCCCTAATTGATGACTTAGTCCCCATTAAGTCAGAGAAGGGACCAAGCTGGCCCTCAAATAAAGCCTGCAATATGGGAACCAGAGTGGACAAACAGATGTTCCCTCTAAAAATGTCTAATAACCAGAGATAAACGTGCAGAAACAGACCCTACCTCTTAGCTCATCTCTCTGTCTTGCTGTTTCACATTAAGAGGTCAGCTACAACTCCCTTCATAGCACTCCATTTGTTGGTGGGTTGGTTGGGGGGTCACCAACAAAAAAACATTCCAATTCCTCATAAAAGTTGGTAGGGTAGATACACATGTTTCTGTGAGGAGAGGGCCCTGCCCTTCTCCTCCTATACAAACTGGCTCATACCTTCTTTAGGTCTGAGCAGTGCTTCAGGTCAGTGATACCAGGGACACTAATGCACTAAGATCTGACCTTTGCGTCAATTTTACACCCTCAACTAGCACCACTGAGGCCCAGTTTCAGGTGAGAGGAACAACTCAGGCCTTGGAGGTGGCCTGGTCCATGACCTGTAGATTCATGTCCTCACCCTTGTTTTTAAGCTATGGCTAGGGCTGTGGCTATGCAGCATGCACTAAGCTGCACTAAGAAGAGGTATTTAGAGTTTAGACTCTAAACTAGGGGAAGGGTAATCAGCAAACCACCCAACTTCACCAACTCCCCCTGGCTCCCCAAGTGAACTCCACTGCTTCTCTGCTTTTCCATCAAGTGGGATCCACTCAGGCTGACATGTATGTCCCTCTAGAGCAGTGGGGAGGCCAGAACAGCTCCAGGAGCCATTTATAGTGGGGCTGTGCTGGTTGGCTGGGCCCTGTGGTCATTAGAACATTCTGGAATTCCATGATGTACTAGATGATCATAGAAACAACAGCAAGAATAGGGTAAAGTGTTGCCTATAGCTCTACTCAGCTGAATCAGAGAATCCTGGGGCAGCCTGTATTTCCCTCTTTTCACACAAAGCCTAAGCACTGGAGCCAAATTCAGGCTTTACCATTCATGAGTTCTGTAACCTCAAGAAAGTTACTTGGTTTTTCTAGTTTCACCTTTAAAATGGAAGAACAGGTTGAGCTATTCAGAGCAGTAGTAGAAAGTGGTTTCCTCTCATTCAGAGGGATGTAATGGAGATTAAATGAGATAATGTATATCAAGTGGCTGGCACACAGAGAGTGGATAAATTAATAGTGTCCTATTGGCAGAAGTAAAAATGAATGATGTGTAGTTATAATTATACACAACTATTTAAAAGGATTTTGCAGATACAATATGGAATGAAAGGTAAGTCTCAGGAGATTAAACACAGCACAATACCCCTTTAATAAAGTTAAATCAACTAAAACCACATAATTTGTTTTCTAGGATTATAGTTTTAAAGAAAGTTAATAATAGGGGCACCTGAGTGACTCAGTCAGTTAAGCGTTTGACTCTTGATTTCAGCTCAGGTCATGATCTCACAGTTTGTGGGATCGAGCCCCGCACTTGGGCTCTGTGATGACAGCATGAAGCCTGCTTGGGATCCTCTCTCTCCCTCTCTCACTGACCCTATCCTTCTCATTCATGCACTCTCTTTCTCTCTCTCTCAAAATAAATAAACATTAAAAACAGAAGAAAGTGAATGATAAACTCAAATTCAGGATAGGTTATACCTGGTGGAGAGGGGCAGGGGAAAGGAAACATATATTAGAGTCCTCCAGGAAAAATGGAACCAACAGGTTATGAGAAATTTACTATGGGAACATAGTAAATGGAGAACAAGCAGTCCCAGGATCCGTCATCTGCAAGCTGGAAAACCAGGGAAGCTGGTGATGGCCAAGTGTGAAGGCCTGAGGATCCAGGGACTGGATTCTCATCTCCTTGTATTGCTGTTTCTTTTATGCATACTGGGAAAATCCTTCAGGGCCCAGTAAACAATGTCTCTTAGCCTTCAAAGGCTGTTCCAATCATCTCTAAAGCACACCCGGGCCATGTACTTGCATTGGTTTCTTATTTCTTGCTGCCCCATGTTGTTGCCCCAGACCAAACCCTGAAATCAACCAGACCATTTGCAATGGGCTTCCGCTAAGGCCTTGTCAGTTTTCGTTTAAGTTTTAGCTTACTGGCTGGGGAGAAGATGGGCCCAGCCCTTCTTGGGGGTCCACCGAGTGTGCTGAAGCAATCATTCCCTTCTATGAAGTCCTGTGAAATAACTCACTCAGCACTGGCATGCACTGTTTGTAGACTGACTAACCATCTCGCTGAAGTGACACTGAAGGCTTTTCTGTGAGAAATAAGGGAGATGATTCATTTTCAGAAATATCAAATAAAAGCTGTTCTGTCTAACAATAGGTTTACAACCTATTGGAAATAGGTACGAACCCTCCCCATTCCCCACAATGGAGTCCCAAACCCTTAGACATTTCTCTTCCCGGTTCTTCCGAGGGCTGGTTTTTCTTGGGCTTTGCAATGAGCATGAGCCAAAGAACAAAGGGAGGAGGGACTGAAAGTCTCTGTGTTGCCTCAGGGAATGTACTTCTCTTCCAGTCAGACCACTTTTTTTGCCTTACATGGGCATAAGGGACCTCTGGGTAAGGCTGTAACCTCTGTAGTACTCAGCCAATGAGGAACTAGGGGCGCAACTTGCATGCTAGGAGATAGGCTGCCTGATGAAACTGCCCCAGGTGTGCCTGACACCCACTCTTGCAAGAATGTTGATTAAAGCCTCCTTTCAGTGTGTTATGAGTCTCTGGGTCCCTCCTTTGATAGGGTTGATTGGGCTTATTTCTAACATTTTCCTCTCACAAAAGCGTTTGGATGGTGGGAGGAAGGAGTTAGAATCCATGAGTCCTTCAAAGAGAGACTATCCACGTCCTCCAAGGAGGCTGAGCTGCCGGTGGCTGCTCAGGGTGGTGGTGAGGCAAAACTGCCCCGTTGTTTCCTCTACAACTGCTCCCAGCCCTGGAACTGCCCCTGTCCCCCCAAGAACTGGCCTCCTGCCTCCTGACCACCCCTCCATGTCCTGGGAAGCCCCAGTGGAAATCTAGTCTCCCAGTTCTCCATCCAGCCAGTGGGGCAGTTGGCGGTTTCTGGGGAGACCTCCACTCAGAAGTTCCTCCATGGTTGTCAGGGGGCCTGGCTCCTGCTCCATCTCTGTTGCTGACCTAACTGCCTCTGTGAACTGGAGGCACTGCCCTTAGGGTCCTCCCCATACTGACAAACTGTGGCCTGAATATGACCGCAGTGTGCCCTATTTTAAGCAAATCCTATATACACAGAATGCAAGCCTAAAACTTACTCTGCAACCAAGTGTTGGCAGCCTGGATGTGCCCAACTTACCCAGCCTTCAAGATCTCCCTCTTTAACATCTGAATAAACCAGTTGGGCCCCATTTCACATGCTTTCCGAAGGCTTCTTAACACATGGCTGTCCTGTGAGCCACGTGCTTCTGTCTAGGTCTCTCACTCTCTCCGTCCATCCCTTTAACTTTCCCCAAGTCCTCAAACCCTGTCTATCCTACCTGGCAGAGGAAGACTCTTGTCACTGTGGAAAGAGAAATAATTCAACTCTTCTGTGGTTATATCTAGGAAGGGGGTGGGGTGTCATGTTTTATAACCAACAGGCCCATTGACCTATTTTCACTTAAGAAAAAAACAAGCAGTTTTCTTACTAGGAGACATTTTTCCTTCCTTTTAGGTCAGCAGGTTCCAAGTGCATGCAGCCAGCTATAAAATAATTTTTTTCACTCTTCACAAATAAAACAAGGCAATGACTCATCCTACCATGTTTTTTAAAGAATCTTCTTATCAAAAACTCTGCACACAATTTTCCTGGGACAAAGTGGATTGGCAAAGGCAGGCCCCCGTGTACTTGCTTCCTCCTAAGAGGTCAGGATGAGAACCCTGCTCAGGGGAAATTAGTAAAGTCTTTGGTTTCGCTGTAAGAGTTGGGTCCTGGGGATTCAAGTTCCTGGTAGAACATTCTCTGCCTGTTCCTTTTCTGTGCCTAAAGAAAGAAAACAGATGGGAGATGGTAGAGGATAGAATTTGCAGGAATTTTCTGCTGCAAAAAAAAAAAAAAAAAGTCACCTAGGTTGTAAGCTGATTTCTGAGCCAGTCACAGCCTTGCCTCAGTTTACATACACATTTACTAGCTTAAATAAGATTTGGGTATTCACTTTGATAAATCAAAGTGTATTTGAAATTTACAATATATGAGAACCTGGTGGGTAATGCTCTTGGAAAGCAGTTTCCTCTTCTCCAGTGAACCATTGTACCTAAAATGAATCTTCGTTGCCAATTTCACATTTTTTATGGAGTGTGCTTCACCCATAGTCATGTTGGTACCAAGCCAAGTCCTACTGAGGCTACTGGAAGCCTATATGTGGTAAACCCACCTTGTAGCAAGAAGGATTTGGTTCAATTGTTACAGAAATACTTCCAGTCCGGGAAATAACCAATCAAGGGCAATCAAGCAAGTTGCTTGGTATGCATGCATTGAGCATTTTCCTCACAGAGGCCAAGACTGACAGAGGAGCAGGAGGTGCTTACTGTCACCTCCTCATCACGGACACATACATGAGAGCAAGTTTTCCTTGGAGAGTCAGTCACTGATTCAGGCTCCACCCTCGCCTCCAGCGAAGGCTCCTCCCGCCCCCTTGGCTATGCATCATGCTTTGCCACCTGCCTCCGGCGGTTCTTACTCCTTGCCCTGTGCCTGAAACACCCTCCCTGACCCTCTGTGGAAATAGTCAAGGTTTTCTCAAGGAAGCCTTCTAAGACCAGACAGCTCTGGCCTTGATCACCTCTCTGCCCACAACGGAGGCCCACTCCACCTGACACGGGCTGGGATGCCACCACACTTCAAGCAGCCCCAGCCTGGGTCACTCTGGTCTGCAGGCCCTCTCCTCAGAGTGGGGATGAGGTTCCTCTGTCCACTTTGGGGACAGATTTTGGTTGTGCTCCCCCAAGGGAAGCCATGATGGCATTCCCCAGCCCTGGATGTGGCCCTGCTTCTAGCCAGGCAGCAATTCCATTGTGGTAGAAAGGGCAAGTCACATCAAAAGGAGCCTGGACCTTGAGAATCATGAGGACCAGGTTCTCATTCCAGCTCTGACCCAAGGCTAAGAAGTCACATAACATCCAAGACTCCCGTTCTTCATCTTATAAAAATATCCCTCTCTCAGAAGCATAGGAGCATCTGGTGAGGGCTGACAGCACTGCACACTCAGGCTTGCACACCGCCTGGCACGTGACAGATGCTCAGTGAAGGTACGTCGAATGGAAGAAGGATCCTCAGGAGTCTATACTTTCCCAGATCAGTGACCCTTCCCCTTGTGGGCTCTGACTTCAGGAACGAGCCTGGCTCACATGCTGGTCCAGCTCAGGCCAACTCCCTGCACTATCTTGATTCTTGCAGAAACTTTCTCTTGTCGGACAGAACACACGCTTCCTGTCAGCTTTTATTTCTGTGAGGGCTTGCTGACGAGAAGGGCATTCTGTTCTTGGAATTTCTTGTTAAAATATTTCATTTAATTAAGTTTTTACAACCAGCTCTGCTTTGTGTCTGTCAGAAGGTAGGGGCCAGGGCGGCTCTCTCCTCAGCTCTCTGGGAGGCCAGGTCACAGAGACTCTGGGGAGAGCCGAGCCCAGGCCTGGGGGCTGTGTCCCTAGGTCTCCAGGCACTCCTATGCAGCTACAGGAGCTGGGATCATCAAAGGGTACATCTCCATAGCAGGCCCCACCGGAGACCTAAGTGGAAATCTCTCTCAGCCCAAGAACTGCGCCGTGTCTGTACCATAAGCACAATCCAGAGAAAATGTGCTGTGGATAATCTTAGCCACCTGTTGGCACCCCCCCCCAAAACTCCGGTCAAGACCCACACCTTGTCTGCTTCCTTCTCAGGACCCTCCTTGGCCCATTCTTCTGGTCTCTTGAAGCCTCTTCAGGCCTTCCTCCCTTGGGAGCCCTACCCAAGTCCTGTGGTTATCACTGATTTTCTCCTCCAGCCACACACTGCATGGAGATGGTATCTCCCAGGCCAAGCTGGTGATTCACCCACCTTGGTCCCCTACCATTGCATACGCCCAGGCCACAGTCAGAGCACCCCTCCTTCCTCCCCAGGCCCCAGCTGGGGACCTCGCTGTGGAGGCCTCAGGAGGTGAACTCAGCTGAGCATGTCCTTCCTTCTCTCCACAGAGCCCAGCTGCCACCAGACAGGGATTTGTGGTCAGGGATGTGGCAGAAGATGCTATTCTCCTTCACTGGTGTTTTGAAAGGTTACAGACCATGTGCGCCTAACAGGCAGAACATGAGGTCACTTAGAACAGAGGGAGAGAAGGGGACCCAGGGGGGCTGGTGGGTTTGTACGGAGTATTCTCAGCAGGGATGTGGCTGCACCCAACATTCGGCATGGAGCCTTGGTAAATCTTTTTTACAAGAGACAAACCAGTGCTTCCCCATTAGTCAGTCTCCAGTATTCCACGGCAAAACTCCCCACACCCCCTCTCCGTCCCCCTAACCACCCCCACCCCCGCCAGTGCTACTGGAAAGCTACTGCTCCCAGCCCTGGTCCTAGCCTACAACCGACCCATGACCCATGCCATGGGGGCATGGGAGGTGGGCTGCTTCTGGGCCCTTCCCAGCCCACCGCCAGGCTAAGGCCATGCCCTGGCCTGTCACAGGGTGGCACTGGAGGCCGAGGTTCTGCCTCCATGGGCTCCTTCCCCCTAGCCGTCCGTCTCCTGACCTGGCCCATACCTGGCCTAAGGAAACCACTGTGGCCCCTCGATAATTCCAGGCTCCTTGTGGGTTGCTAAGAGCCTGGCTGCCACCTGTCAGGAATTTGCGGTCAGGGATGTGGCAGAATGCGCTGTTTTCCCACACTCATATTTTAAAAGGTTACAGACCATGTGTGCGTAACAGGCAGAACATTAGGTCACTTGTCTCACTTAGAACAATAATCCGTTTTGCTAGGGGTCAGGTTGACACAAAGAATCTGTCCAGACCAGGTCTCTGGATGGGACTTAGCCCTCCCCTCAAACTAATGAAATTTTCAACTCGTGGGTACTTGAGTTAATAAAGTGTGCCACACATCTGCTCCAGCCACTGGCAGAAGAAAGCCCTGGGGTTCAATTTTGAGATCACTGACATAATGTTTGAGTGGCCTCCCGCCGGCACCCGGTGGGACACCAAATTAAGGAAAGCCGCACAATGAATGTGTGAGAAAAAACATTAGTGTATAAACACAGAGGCCAAGGCTCCCCAAGGGGAGGGTGAGCGAGGGGAGGCCTTGGAATTACAGAGAGAGGGTCAGTGGGGGCTACCGCTGGGATTTCACGCCAATGGCCCGCAGGTAATGAGTTATTTTAAAGGAAATTGGCACCAACATGATCTTAGGTCAAAAAGATGAAAAAAAGTAAAAAGAGCAATATTTTCTATGGCTGTTGAATTAAGTGCTGAAGTATAATGTGAGTGATTCTAAACAAAATAAAAACCTGGAGGTGAGAATATAAAACAGCCCCAGGAGAGGTTACGATTCAGGCCCAGGGACCCCTGAGAATCTAGCCACTCCCGCCCCCTGTCACCGCCCTGGCTGGGGCAGGACCGTCAGGTTGGATTCAGGCCTGCTCTCGGCCAGAGAGAAGGGAATCCATCGCCCACTGGGACAGGAATGCCTCACTGGCTTTTCCAGCTGCCCACAGACAGAAAATCAAACTGAAAATCCCTTAGGATATGTGCTTCCTGATGGTGCCCCTCCCCCAGGACTCACAGACTCTGAAGAGGAAGAGGACAGAGGGCACCCCGAATTTTCTGTGGTCTTTCCTTAGGGAGAAGGGAGAGGCCTTCTTATTTTCATGGCCTAGCTCCCAGGAAATGCCATGTGCTTGCTCTGAGGTCAATGCAGGTCAGCGCTGAGACGTCCTGCTGACACCTCCCTGCATCTCCCCCATCCCACGTGGTGGGAGGGGGTGGGCGGGAAGGGGGCTGAGGGCTCCCTAAGGCCTAGGCTGCAGGTGGGGTCCTGAAGGACGATGCAGCGTCACCAGGGCGGGCCAGTGTCCCCGCCTAGACACAAATCCAGAGGCTCTGCAGTCTCAGGAGAGCCTTGCCCGGGACAAGGTGAAGGCCACACTGAAGCCCTCCAGGCTTGTCCAGCCTACTGCTCCAGGTGCTCTGCCGGGCACTAAGGTCCCAGCGCGGAGCCAGCTGGTTACTTATCTTTAGCTTGCCTACCATGTGCTTTGGGGCCCTGTCCCATGGGGTACACAGAGAGGCCAGGGTGAACTGAGCACAGGAGATGAAGAAATAAATCTGCACTGGGGGGTGGTGTTCAGCCCTCCTGACACATGAGGAAAAAGGGCTCAGCAAATGTGGCTCCCAGGGCTTTGCCTGCCTCCGCCCCCTTTCCCAGTGACATGCCACATCTTGTCTTTCCTCTTCCTCCGGGAAGTCTTCTCTGACCCCAGACCCCCAACCTGCAGGGCCCTTCCAGTCCTCTGAACCATCAGCCCTCTCCTCTCCTGGCTGTGTGGCCAGCCTGGCTTTCACACATCTGGTCCCCCCTGTAGCCTGTGACTGGGTCCCAGGTCCTTGGCAGAGGCGGGGGGTGGGGCAGCAAAACCTTGTAGATCAACTTTGGGGCAGAATTGGTCCCAACTACAAACCTTCAAGAATGCTAGGAGCCTACCCACCAAAGGAAAGCCATGGCCCCTCTCTCAGTGAGAATTTAGCAAGTGAGAGGAGAGAGGCTGGGCGAGGTTCAGCCGGTCCCCATGAGGGGCCACATCATGATTAATGATGCTCCCCAGAGGCTCTCCGAGCAACTGCACATGGCCGCCGTGGAATGCAGAGCAAGTGCCTTTCCGCGCAGCCCAGCCACGCCGTGGAGCTCCAGGGCTTTCCTCTCTGCTGGGAGAAATGTCCACGCTTACAATTTCCCAGCACTCAGCCCAGATCTCCCCCAGGGGAAAGAAGAAGCTTTGTCCTCCAGTCCCATCTTCTAACAGAGGACACAGGAAAAAAACAGACTCCAGGGTCCAGCCACCCAGATCTCATTCCAGCTCCCTCCTGAGCCAGGGATGTGGCCTTTTGAGGTCACTGTATCTCCATTCCTCATATGTAACATGGGGATGATAATAGCACCTACTTCAGAGAGTCCGTGTGAACATGATAGATATCATTGTGTGTCAGTTGCTCAGAGTAGTGTCTGACACAATGAAATGTTGTATAAGTACGTGCTATTTTTATTATCCAATTATCTGATTTCAGAAACTTGCTACTCATTGAGAACCATCTGAACATCTCATGGGACAGCAGCCTTTACCTACCTCGTCAATCGCCAAAAGTAGCCATAAGTTTCTGTAACGTTCAGCACCCAAGATGTGGGGAGGCCTGGCCTCACCTTAGTTTTTTCCTCTGCCACTAATTTAAAGGCAGCATCTACGCAGGCCTCATAATGAGTGGAGGTTTTGCAGGTGATGGGGCCGGTGTAGCCGACACACCTGCACAAGCCAGCCAAGCCACTGCTGCATCCAGCAGGGAAGGAGCCCAGTGACACCCTCCTCCTTCTTCTCCTCTTCGCAAAGTCACTAGGAGCCTGGGTTGCAGGGAGGGTGCATGAACAATGGGAGCAGACATCCACACATTTACTTTATATAACGAAAGGTGTGTGTGGCACCACCATCTTGCAAGGTCCAAGGGGCAGCGTCAGAGCCCAGGGCTCAGCAAAGTGAAGAAGGCCTTCCCAGCTAGAGGCCCACTAGCCTGATGCCTCAGCTGGTTCCTCAGGCTGCTACCCCCAGGGTGGCCTGAGGCCAGTCACACGTCACACTTCTGCAGACCACAACACTCCCATCTGTACAATGAAACGGTTGAACCAGATGATTTCTAAAGGCCTTTGGGTTCTGACGACTACAGAGGGGTCCCTCCTGTTACCACCACCACCACCACCATCATCATCGTCATCGTCAGGAATTTATCTCTAATTACTTACTTTGTGCAAAACGGTGTTAATAGTTTTAGAACAAACCCATAGTAACATATTGTGGTTTCTATGCGGACTATAGGTGGGGAAACTGAGATTCAGAAAGGCTGAATAGCTTCACTTTCGCAAGCTATAAACAGAAAAGTGGGCTTAAAATCCAGGTCTACATGGTCTCCCAAACCATATCTGGTGACATATACGATGTCATTTTCATAATAACAATGATGACACCAGTGGTATTAACAACTTCTATGTGGCAGGCACACTGTGTTGACATTATCTCGTTTTGTCTTTACACCAACCTTACGTAAAGGTAGGTATGTATGGTCGTCCCAATTTTCCAGGGGCATTAAGTAACTTGTCTAGAGCCAACAGTGTCTAACATGGAAATCTGATTCTGTCACTCCCTTTAATGTCCAGAACATATTTCCTTAATTACTCACCCAACTTTATTTTTGGTGTCAGCAGAACTGGTGTTCTAACCATTAGCACAAAGAAAACTATACTGGTTATTAAAATATTGAAATACACCTGAACCAGTTGGTACATGGCCACTGGCCCAAGCTCCCCATTTGTTCCCCGCTCTGTCCCAGTCCTTGCAGCCCCTTCTAAAGGGATCCATGGGCCTCGCCTGAACTCTAGTCATGCTGTGTTACTGACAGTGTCCCTTCTGATTGGCCAGTGCCCACATCAGGCTGGGTGTCACCCCTTGGTGACAGTAACCTATGTACATGCACAGGCAGGTGGGCACATTCCTTACACTGACACCTGGCCCAATGCATTGTGCACAGGGGACATGGAAACTCAGAAATGCCTATGTTAAATTAATTAAACACAGAAGTCATCAGATGGAGGTGGTTGTGATGATGCTTTAGCAGCTGACATATGCAAACCACAACCAGCCTACGAATGCCTCAAGCTTAAGATATCAAAACCTAAGGACAACCAATCACAAGCAATGAGACTTTCCCAAACAAGGCAACTACTTCAGCTATAGCCAATCAAATAATTTCCTTACTTTGCTTCCAGGTCTTCTCTATAAAAGTCTCGTGACTAGTTCTGTCAGCGGCATGTTCACAAGCACTTCTGGTTTGGCACTGCCCAATTTGAATTGATTTTGCTCACATAAACCCTTAAAATGTTTAATATGCCTCAGTTTATCTTTTAACAGCAGGCCTCTGCCAGGTGTCTATGTACAGACACCAGGCACATGCACATGTACACACACAGATACACACATCTGCAGGAATGCACACACACACACATCTGCAGGAATGCACACATACACACACACATACACACACGAACAGATGCACCACCCCCATACATACCCTGGTTCATCCTTCTTGGTGCCTACCTGTAGCTACCAGGGATACCCTTTCCAGGCTTACTGCCAGCCTCTGCTTCTGGAATTCTCTTTCCTGCTCCATGTTGCCTTCTTTGAAATCCAGGGTAGTGCAACTTGATCTGTGGAGGCAGAGAGGGGCTCAGTGACAATGGTCAGATGACTGCTCTGACCCTTTGAGAAGGAGGGCCAAGAGCAAGTGTTTTTTCAGCCTGGCCTACAGCTCTTAGCACACGCCAGTGCTCTGATTGATAGACATGACCTCATCTACAAGAGAAGTAGCCTGGTCACAGGCAGGCAGGTGCTATTGCCAGCAGTCTTCAAGGTTCTGGTAAGTCTACACACTCAGCTTCTTGCCACAAAGAGAATGAGGAGGCTTTGGTTTCACTGGCTCCAGGTGAGCCCCAGCTTGGCATCGGCTTTGGTGAGGGTCCAGGGCATTCCCCACTTGGCCTGATGCTCTCCATGGGGTGCTCAGAGACACCCAGGGAGGATGGCCTTCCTGTAATAGTGATAGAAATCCCCACGAATGCATCACAGCACTTTCCTCTCAAATGAGCTCCTGTATAGGTGAGCCTACACCTCTTGACCTGAGCACAAATTGGAGGCTCCCTTAGCTCCCTGCCCCCCACTCCAGCCAGAGCCAACATGGTGCTGAGACAGGCCCAGGAGTGGAGAAGGGCTGTACTCGTTCATCCAGCAAACACTTAGTGAACACCTTCTATGTGCCAGCTGCTCTTTTAGAAGAGAACAGAACACACAAGTCTCTTGATTCTGTCTGGAGTAGCTCTGCCTACAAGGCTGTCCCCTTATTCCCAAGTAACACAGTGACATTTTGGTTATTGGCCTCTGTGACTTCTACTGGGGCTGCAAACTTCCCTTCTATTCTGCAAGGTATTTGAGTCTTCAAACCTCTCATATCCCTTCTGACTTAAATTTGTTTGCCAGGATACCTTCCAGAGACATCTAATGTCTCATGGCCAGGATAACAACTGAGCCTTCAAGGAAAGGCCTGCAGTGTCTGAGTATGGTGGGCACAGCAGCAACTGTGGTCTCTGCTGGACAAAGCGCTCCCTCCCAGCACAGGTTCCAGGCTTGAGTTTCTCCAGGGAGTGTCTCACTTCAGTAAGATGCCCTGACACAAAAATCACACAACCTGAAGAACTTCATCCAAAGTTTGGCTAAGGGTCCTCTCTCATGGGGAAGTGCTCTTCTAGTGGCCCATGTGCTGTCTCTGTTTCATTCTGTGTGAGTGGCCCCTGAGAACTTCAGAGGTGACCCTGATGAAGGCACAGGGCCTGACTGCCAAGACCAACAGGGCTGTTTGGGGAGCCTTCCAGGCAAATTTCTATTCTCCAGTTGTTCACTAGAGGTGCCACCCCTGGACCAAGCCACTCCCAATGGGGGCCACCCACCTGCCTGTAGCCTGAAAGAGCCCTGTGCCCTCCCTGTGTGCCACTGTCATGTCCCATGGCATCCTCACACCCAGGGCAGGAGCAGGCACAGAGTAATGGCCTCATAAACCTACTGATTGTATTTGTCTCCAGCAGAATCAGCTCAACAAAGGCAAGATCTGTCTCAGACCCTTTCCTTTCCTGAACCCTCATGTGTTCTTCCCCCCACCACCCATCACCTCTATACTTGTGCCTGCTTTCTCCAGGTGGACATCAGCTGAAGGAGTCAAGGCAGGGAGCCAGTTTTCTGCATAGCTCCTGCCTCCAAGGAGCTGGATTGAGTCATCCCCACCACTCACCTCCACTTCCCCATGCAGCTGCAAGCCACTCTGAGCAGAGAAAGCAGCATCTGCACACCGGCTGTCCCTAGCCCAAGGAGACAGATATTCTATATGTAGCCCTGAGGTCCAGGCTAAGGCCCACTGTTGGCTCCAAACCAAATTTCCAAATCAAGTTAAAGCTCAAAATGGGCCAAAAATGCTCAGCCCAAGAGAGAGATTTACAGAGTGTTGCCTAATCCATGGGTGTTAAGCTGACAGCGCCTTCCTCACTGGATGGAGGACCAGTATGGAGCAGACCCTAGAGCTACTCTCAGACCCCCAAGTCCTCTCTAGGATAGGGAGAGTCTGCCCTAGCCTCACCACCCAACTCTGCAGTTCTCAGGGGCTCTCCATGTGCTGGACCACAGTCACTGTCCCTGACAGCCAGCTGGACACGAGGGAGTCTCAAGAATGGCCAGTGGGAGAAAACTCTGCTACAAAGCCTGCTGAGCAGAATTGATTTTTTGCTCTCTCCCCCATTCCTGCACTTGGAATAGCACAAGGAGGAGAAAACAAGCACAAAATGTTGCTTTGACTCGCCTACAATTTCCCCAATTACCTTGCATCCCTGGAAAACACACTTAGAAAAATTCAGCAGCACCCCCTCAATAACATTAAGAATTTACACAACATAAAGCATTGACATGACTGCATTGAGGCCTGAACTACATACCCTGTGATCTCAATATCCAGAACAAGGTGATCATTTGGCTAGTGTTCTCTAATGAGTGACAAGAGCCATATTGTTTCTGGTTCGTTTGGGGTTTTTGTTTGTTTGTTACTTAAGTCCCCTTACAATGTTTTGTTCATGCCACACCAAGAAAAGCCCCAGATGTTCAGACCAGCTGAGAAGAACGGCATCCTGGGCCAGTGAGAACTCAGTGGTTCACAGGAAATCTGCAGAACTAAACATAAACCTGGGCTGAGGGCCCCATGCCACACAATCTGCTAAGGTGAGTAAGCATTGCTTCCTTTCTCTTCCCAAGGCTATTGGTGCTGGTTGTTACTGTGGTCTTGGCTCTCTCTCTCTCTCTCAGGTTCTTCCTGCTTCTAGCTCTTTATTCAGCTGTCTTCCAATGCCAGGGCAATAACTTTTGTGGGGATGAAAAAGCCATGGCACCATCTAATTTATCAAATGTCCAGGGGGCCTAAGAAAAATACTCATCTCCATCTGGCAGATAGAGGGGTATCAGGAAATATGGAACTGGGGTATGGGCAGGAATTCTCTTTCAGGTCATAGTTCTGCCCCAAGAATCCCATGAGATCTTGAGAAAGTCTCCTTCTCCTTCTAGTCTTCAGTGTCCTTAGTCTCTTTGGAGGGAGGCCAAAGGACAGAAAAACTCTGAGGGACCCAGAGAGCTGCCCGGTTGGAAGAAGATGCCGAGGTAAATGGAGCCCACCTATTGACTAATTGGTGAGGCTGTTGTCCTGGCTAAGGGGCGAAGCTAGAACCCTTCTCCTCAGCCCTTGGAATCCCGCAAGTAGCCAGGTTCCCTAGACCCACATGGAGGTTACAGGGAAATACAAGGTAGGAGAGCCCAGGCAGGAGCCCTTTCTTCCAACTCTGGGGCTCATGGCAGACTTCCTAAGTCACCGCATGTAGCAAACTGCCCAGGACAGCAAGCCAAGCTACACCTAGGCTTTTCTCTCACCCTGCAATTTGCACTCCTCCGTGAGGGAAGTTGGCTAGCACGGCCCAGCCCTGCCTACTCAGTGCAGGCTTCTACAGGACAGAGGTCCAGCCAACCAGCCCTGAGGCAGCTGGCATGTTCTATGACTTTGTCTGAGCCATCTGAAATTTTAGGGTCATAAAGACTAAATCATCATAACTCTCTGAGAGTGAGAATGAGTGATAATCTCCACATCCTGGGATTCTCGCCATATTCCTTTGAGTTGCCAGCACTGTGACAACCACATTGTCCTCCCTGCCTTCCTTCCACCCTGGGAAACAAGGCTGGAGATGTGTTTGAGAATCAAGCAATGGGAAATTGGGCTCCAGAGAGACAGGTGGAAGGCAAGTGGGGAGCAGGGGATTGCTCACCCACACGAGGCTAGGAAACAAACTAAGCCAACACCTTCCAAATCCTCCCTTTGGTCCCTTTGCCTCAACTGAAGTCCCAACCATGAGGATTCCAGAATGTGCCTCACAGGCATCCCAAGACCCAGGTCCTTATTAAACATTACCATACTCATTTGGGCACAATCAGAAGTTTTAATCATCTTCCTTATGGGCAATATCCCCTTATGGGGATAGATCATTTCCAGATGTGATCCAACATACAAAAAAAAAAAGCACACTCATTGATTAACAAATAATTTCTAGATGGTGAATACACATGACTAGCAATTCCCAGTTGCAAGTTCCATCAAATTTTGTTTGAGTGGTAGAAAAAGCCAGGTGTACCCCCAGAGAAGTCTATATCTTTTCAGTTGAGTCTATCTCTTTCCCAGGCTGGCTCCAGGTACATCTGTTTCTGACCAGATCAAAGAGACGCTGGAGAAAGAGCTCTGGCCTTTATCCCCTCTCCCACTTTTATTGATGACTTCCCACAGCCGCCATGTTTCAAGGCAAGGGCAAGAGTAAATGATACATGGAGGAGGAGTTCAGAGCTGCCAATCCAAAGAAAGCTGTCAGTCCATGCTGTACAACAAGCTGCCTATGTGAATTTCAGGAAGACACTTCAACTTGTCTGTTGTGTTTATTCTTCATTCAGCTATTTGATTTACAAACATTTTTCAATCACTTATTGTCACTAGTCCCTGATTATCCTATGCTGTGTATGCCCTTGCCCACAGTAGACATTGCTAATCAATGGCTGCACACTTTCCCAAAGATCCTTCACTTGATGCACCAGGCACCCCCTAAAAATCTACTTCTGCCTCGGGTAAGGACTCAGTACAAGTCTGGTAGGACTTGGTGTCCTCAGCTGAGCTGGCAATTCAACAAAAGAGGCATATCCAGGCACAGCTGCTCCAGAAGGCAGCCTAACAGCAAAGCCACAAGGCAGTGGGAACTTAAGATTCCAGAAAGGGAGGAATTTGGGCTTGGTGTTGGATCCTGACGTAGGAGCTTATGAGTCCAAAGAGGGGGTGTCCATTCTAAAAAGAAAATAAGAAAACTGAGAATTTGGAAGGATGACCCAGAGCCAGTCAAAAAGCCACTGGACTGGCTTTAGCTCTAAGCAAACTTAGCACTGGCAGCTGACTCCTGTGCACATGGGGACCCACTCTGCTGCTTTCTGTGGCCTTCCAGAGCCCCTACAGCTCCCCTAGATGCTCCACATTCCATCAGTTAATTGGTTTGTTCCTTCCATTCTGCGGCAGCAGATATCACGTGACATTTGCATTATTCTCAACCCTCTTTCAAGGGGTATCAATTCCTCCAGTGACCGTAAGTGATTCTCCGTTCCTGCATGTTTCACGGGGCCACTGGAAGGGCAGATGCGCCTATCAGAAAGGAAAATGTCTGCATCTTGGGCTGCAACCAAGCCACAACTTAATTTCCTCCTCTGGCTGCACTTCTTGAGAAGTAAATATGAAAAACGGGGCTGGGGTGACTTTGTCTCAGATAAATAAGCCACACTCTGTAGCTGGACAAACAAGGTTCTTGGCTAGAAATAAGATATTCTTTGGCTGGCATCTCCAAAACGTGACAGATTCTTCCCAGATGCTATTTAAAGCATGCTACAAGCTATCCTTGCCTCAATGCATTGCCTACGCCAGACTAAAAATCAGGTAGCGTGCAAACATAGCACAAGCAATGCTGACACTGAAAAACCTAATGTTTTCCAAGCACATGCTAGAGAGCAATCATTGGGAGAAGCATTTTGCTGGCGTTTTCTCACTCAATGCTCACTGCAATCATCTGAAGTTGGTGTTATTATCCCCATTTTAGAATAAGGAAACTGAGGCTCAATAAAGTCAAGCAAATTGCCCAGAGACATAGTTAATAATGGATGCAATAGAGGTTTGAACTCAAGCCTAACCTCAAGAGGCACGGTCTTAATTGCCAAAGGCCATGTCTATGGGCTCTCTGTCCACCCCTCTCCTGGCCACCCCATACCCAGAGGGTCCTGGCTGAAGCTTGTCACCATGACAACAAACACTGATCTGGGCCACCATGATTCAAAGATGCTCAACAAATCAGAACTTTCTGTACTTCTCCTGGGAAGTCTGGTGGCCATTTTCCACAGGTGGAGACCTCTGGCTGACAGAGGGGCTTGAATGCCAGATCTCAGCCTCGGTAGAGTTGTCATTGCTCTGAGAGAGAGACAGGCATGTTTTTGATGAGCACAGAGCAGGCTGAGAGGAGGTATGTGGCTGGTTACTGTGTCACAGCAGGGAAGGAAATGCAGTGTGAAGGCCAAAATATAGACAATTGACAATGTGTTACTTTTACAGCCATAAGCCAATGTTTCAGGCAAAGCAGAAATTCTATATTGAACACACCCCTCTGTCAAAGCCCAGGATGATGACTTTCAAATGCAAATATAAAATAACACACAGAAATTTGTCATGGATCTCAGTTAATGACTCTCTTTTGCCCTCCAGATATATCCATTACCACTGGCAGGCATTTCCGGCCATGATTTCTTTCCAGCTTCTACCTCTCTACATTAGGCCAGTTCTTCATTTCCTGCAGAACAGTGGTCCTTATCCTATGGGCCTGGTTCTATATCATATCCCAGAGCTATAACAAGAGGTCCATGAGGCTGTTTGTACATTAATGCCTGGAGCTTTAGTATGTCTTATTTTGAATAAATGTTAACTATCTTTTTAATGCATATTGATGCTGCTATCACTGAAAGACACACATTTATTTCAAAACTTTCTCAAATTTGTTTTTTGTTTTTTTTTTTTAATTTTTTTTTCAACTTTTATTTATTTTTTTGGGACAGAGAGAGACAGAGCATGAACGGGGGGAGGGGCAGAGAGAGAGGGAGACACAGAATCGGAAACAGGCTCCAGGCTCTGAGCCATCAGCCCAGAGCCTGACGCGGGGCTCAAACTCACGGACCGCGAGATTGTGACCTGGCTGAAGTTGGACGCTTAACCGACTGCGCCACCCAGGCACCCCAAAACTTTCTCAAATTTGTGGTAACTTAGTTATTAATTAACTTTTCAGTTAATTGGATTGTGAAAGTCCATCAACTATTCTGTGGGGTTTTTGAAACGTTTTGACATTAAAAGGGAATCCTTATAATCTCCCAGACACTGAAGTTCTTCTCAGATTTTCTTTTCACAAATTATTTTATGGACTTCAAAGGGCTGGAAGGAAATCCTTAAAGCTACAAAAAGCACAGAGGACACCTGTGGTTGATTGCAAGAATCAACGCCATCAAAGGTGGCTTCTCCCATCAAAAGGTGGAATCTATGTCTTCACCTGGTGATTGAGTTTGGCTAATAGAACTCAGAGAGCACAACATTACAGAAGGTCCAAGCCTGGGCCTCAAGGCTTCCATAGGCTCCCCTGGGACCTTGCCACTTCTGTAATATAAGAAAGTCTGGCTTTGCCTGATGGAGGATAGGAAAGCAGCTTGTAGGGCCCTGCCACCTCTGGGGACACTATATTCTTGACCTTGGCTAACAGTGACCCCTGTTGTAGTCAGCTTGGGCTGCTATTACAAAATACCATATGCTGGATGGATTAAACAACAAATATTTATTTCTCACAGTTCTGGAGGCTGAGAACTCCAAGACCAAGTTACTGGCAGATATGGTCTTTAGTGAAAACCTGCTTCCTGGCTCATGGGTGATGTCTTCTCATTATATCCTCACATGGCACAGAGCAGAGAGGAGGGAACCAAGCTCTGTGTCTCTTCCAACAAGGGAACTAATCCCATTCATGAGGGTTCCACCCTTGCAACCTGATCCCTTCCCAAAACCCCACTTCCTAATACCAGCACATTGGGAGTTAGGATAACAACATACGAATTTGGGGGGAGACACAAACATTCAGTCCCTAACACCTCCTAATGGAAAAGCTGTCACAATTGCCAAAGGAAGGGGTCTGAAATTTCAGAATGAAGTTAGGAGAGTTAACTGCACTTAATTTTTGGCATCTCCTACCTGTTTGCTGCACTCAGGCTAGCCAAACAGGAGATGCTGCTTCAGCATCTGTCCTTCTTCCCCCAACTCTTGCGTATCTCACCCTGTGTTCCTCATGAACATGAGTTTGTTTCATTCTCTCATTCCTCCTACTGGGATTTCCATTTTGACCCATTCTGCCTAACTAAAGTTGAGATTATACCCAACCATTTTCAGAAACAGATATTTTTTTCAGATCTTTTTCCATAATAGTTAAAGTCCCTAATGCAATGGTGAGCAAAGTTCCCCAGGCCATCTGACCACTTCAGGAGTCTAGGGTCCCTGGAGAGCCAGTCAACAATACACTTAAATCTTCCAGTTAAATCATGTCAGAATTAGTAATAAAGACACATGTTAAGAAGATACATGTTCCCATATTGTTATGGTGCTAAATCATCTCTACAGTCACCTGTTGTAGGGGGTAAGAACCAAAAGACAGTCTTCCTAGGGAAAGGCTCATCCTCAGATTACAATGCTCAGTCTCTGGCCCAGATCTTAATCTAGGGCCTTCTCTTTTGACTATTCCAAAAGCTCCTTTTCCTCTTATGAGGTCACTGTCCATCAGTAAATACTTGAACCAAGGAACCACATAATTTGGGAACAGGCTTCTGAGAGAGAAAATCAGAATTTAGATAAAGTTTGCTTTAGTCCAGAACCCAAGTAGCTGGGTGGGCCAGCCTCCCTCTGTGGGACCACTGCCAGTCCAACCTAGTAGGGTCTGGCCTCTTGCTGATACAGAAAATGGAGGTTTTCTTTAAAAAATGAAATAAAAATTTCCCTCAGAGCAAACCTATATACTGGTTCCAACTACCATTCTCAAGATACAGAGGCTAGGAGTGGAAAGTGACCCTTTTTGTCCATCCCACTGACTGCCCTGGTAACAACTTCCAAAAATTTGGATTCAAAGATATTTTGGGGGTGCCAGAGTGGCTCAGTCAGTTAAGTATCCAACTTTGGCTTAGGTCATGATCTCGCGGTTGGTGAGTTTGAGCCCAGTGTCGGGCTCTATACTGACAGCTCAGAGCCTGGAGCCTGCTTTGGATTCTGTGTGTGTCATTCTCTCTGCCCCTCCCCCACTTGTGTGCTCTCGCGCTCTCCCTCTCTCTCTAAAATAAGTAAATAAGAAAGAAAGAAAGAAAGAAAGAAAGAAAGAAAGAAAGAAAGAAAGAAAGAAAGAAAAGGAAAGGAAAGAAAAAAGAAATGTATTTTGGTTATTTTCACAATAATATGGGCAGCTACTCCTAGGAAGGAGTAAGAGCTCATGGCCAAAGGAAGGAGTGTCTGTGTCATAGTAATTGTCACCATGTGTGTCAATTCAGCATTATGTGAGGCCCTGGGTGTCCCCACAGCCCCACAGGTCAACCCTATCAGGTTCTGCTCACTGTAGCATTAGCATAAACTCTTCATCTGCCATTGCTTCATAGGGGTGACCCCTGACTGTTCACAGGAAAGTGTCAGCTCAGACACTGCTACCACCTCTCACAGAGACCTCAAAGCTAGCTCAGGTCCAGGCTATGACAAGCAACAGATCTTTTGAGACCAACCAACTCTGTGCACAGACCTGTCCTGGGTGCTGCTAAGCAAAGAGAAGAAAAAAATCATCATCATCACTATCATCACCACCATTACCACCGCCACCACTGCTGCCACCACCATCATCATCACCATCACCATCATTATCATCACCACCACCACCATCACTATCATTATCATCATCACCATCACCACCATCATCACCATTACCACCATCACCCCACCACCACCATCATCATCACCATCATTATCATCACCACCACCATCACTATCATTATCATCATCATCACCACCACCATCACCACCATCACCCCACAACCATCATCATCACCATAACCATCATTATCATCACCACCACCACCATCACTATCATTGTCATCAACCATCATCATCACCATAACCATCATTATCATCACCACCACCACTATCACTATCATTGTCATCATCACCACCATCACCCCACCACCACCATCATCATCACCATCATTATCACCACCACCACCGTCACCACCATCACCATCACCACCATTACTACCATCACCACCACCACTATCATCATCACCATCAGCAGCACCACCACCACCATGACCACCATCATTATCATCACAGTCACTATCATCACCATCATCATTACCATCACCATCATCATCATCACCCCCACAAAACTTACATAGCGATCACTACATGCCAGGGAGAGTTCAGTATTAACTCATTTAAGCCATAGCAACTTTATGGGACAGGTGTTAGCAACAGCCCTCTTTCACAGGTGATGAAGTTGAGGCCTTGAGAGATTAACTGGCTCAGGGTCACCAGGTGCTAACAGTAAAGCTGTAATTCCACCCCAGGCAACCGACACCTGTGTCCGTGCTTCACCCTTCTGGGGAATGATTTCCCATGAAAAGAAATGGACTTCCTGCCCTTGGGATGGATGGAAGGTTGAGACCAGCACACAAGGAACAAAGTGAGAGCAATACAGCAGATGGCTGAAAGAGGGATGCAGGGAGTAAGGACTGTAGCAGGCAGAAAGATAGCCTACTGCTAGAGGAAGACTCTCCACCTTCCAGCCACAATATGGTAAAGCTTCTACTGGGTCAGGCACTGTGAAAGTCCTGGGGATATCATAATTTCTCTTTAAAAGTTGTCACCTGTATCACACTTTGTCCTGAGACATCACACAGGATATAATGACTGAGTTAATCCTAAACTTGTCCTATTGGGAAGAACTAAATCATCCTCCCAGAGCACAAAGCAAGCTTGGTGCTTTTTGGAGTTTAATACAGGGAAGGAACAAGGAGGGTGGGAAGAGGAAGGGGTTTAGGTTGGCATTCATGGGACCCCCCCCCACCACCTCACCAGGCTACACAGTGGACCCTTGACTAAGAACCTAGCTGACCCATCAACTTCCTATCACAACTGTCACTCCCTTGCTTGCACAAAGATATTTCCAAAGGACCCAGGCCTACACGTTCCTAAGGAAAGGTATTTCATATCCTTAAAGCCGAGCTCCATTTCTCTGGATCTCAAAACAAAGTTGAGAAGTTGGTCTTAGATTCACGAGCAGCTCTGAGATAATAGGACTTGGGATATGAGTTGCCAAAAGAAAATCCAGACCAGGAAAAACAGTGGCAAATGGTAAGTGCCAAATAAAAGAGACTGTGAACTCTTGAAACTCAAATCAGCCCTTTGAGAGATAAGACAGTAATTAGCAAGCTAATTGGAGCTACATGTTATTTAGTGCTTAATATTTACCAGATTCTGTATTAAAATTTACACACAAAAAATCATATTTAATGCACATTTAACACTCACAACCACAGTGCAAATTCACCTAACTTGAATAAAGTCTGACTTTTTGGATCCGCTTTTAAGAGGACCATCACATTCAAAGGAACCTCTGTGGAGCCATTAAAATGATAGAACAGACTCCATCAACACTGTAGTCCCTCAAGGAAATACCAAAGTGGCATTACCGTCCTAACGCACAGGGAACCTTCTTAAAGATTGTCTTTCCCCAGTTCCCTCTCTTACCATGGCTCACATGCTTGACAGATGCCCTGGAATCCTCTTTCTTCCCTCAGCCCAGAGGGAAAGAGACTCACTCCCAATTAAGTCTGCATGACTCTATCTCCTTCTCTGCCCTGGTTCCATCTTTGTTCTTCAGCCAGCACCTGCCATTTGCAATGGAAATCCTACAAGGCTCCATGTTTTACCCTTACCCACACCCCCAAATCTGGGTAATAAAGATCCCAAAACTATTAGGCAAGGATAGCAGACGCTTCTTAGCCAGCAAGGGGAGGGCAGGGGGAAGGTAGAGACAGAGTTTTGGTAGCTTTTTGACCATCATAAATGAATTGTGAGCCATAATTTACAGATAAGAACGAGGCTCAGAATTAAGTACTTTTTCAAAAGAAGCTAGTAGTGGATTTGAACTCAGGTCATTTGCAAACATATAATAAAAAGCTACAAATAGCTGCCACTATCCAAATGCTATTAGTTCATGTGAAATAAATGTGCAGTTCCTACCACTCTTTCCTGGGTTGATACACAAAATATCCTTTCCCGTTTTTTAATTTTTTACCTCTGGGATATCATAGACACAGAGACCAACCTACTGCACACACACAGACCTGTGCAAACACACTCACCACAACCCACACTCACGCATGAGAAACATTCCCACGACCTCACCTACCGTGGGGGTGAAATCTCAGGCTGCCTGTATGCTGGCCATTGGTAGCCTGCTATTGGAAATGGCTCCTGAGACTCCAGCATTTCTGCATTTACCCTTCTCTGCTAATTTGCAAGGAAGCAAATTCTTTTCACCAGCGTAGAAATAGCCCTAAATATGTTTGTGCTGCAGGAAAGGAGGCAGCTGACCAGCATTCAATTACTGGGGCCAGTGCACGCAGGCCAACCAGCTGGGGCACATCTTGCTACCCACTGGGAAAAGAGAAGGGAGGGTGGGGGTTGCTGCCTCAGAGAAGTGGGGTTTCTAAAAATAACAAACACTGTTATATACAGTGTTCTGTTATATATAACGAAATATTTTGAAAAATAATGATTAATTTTTTTTTCCCTTTTGCATTTCCTCATGCATGACATGTGCTTCAGCCAGCTAAGGAATACACTAGTTGGGTGAGGTAGACTGGGGGAGGCTGGTGTGGTTATAGCAGGAATGCAGAGAGAAAGAGTTCATGCTCAGCTCATATTATTGAAATATGATTTCGTAGTAAGATCATAGCCTGAAAGCTAGGCATTGGCAAGAGAGAAAAGATGTTCTAATCACTTTGGCTTCTATTCAACATATTGACAACCAGGCAGGCAGGCAGCAGTAGTTACTGAGCCTTTCTCTGTACTATTCCAGAAGATTTGTTTTGTCTTTAAGAAACTCAGGGGACAGAGGCACACCACAACCAAATAAACAGAGGTAAGATAATACTAGGTGTCGATAAGTGCTATGAACAAGATAAAATAGGATAATGGGATGTGGGATGTGTGTGTGTCTGTGTCTGCATCTGTGTCTGTGTGTTAGAAGGGGGCAGAAGGCCTGTTTTACTTAGGGAGTTCAGAAAAGACTGTTGTGGAGGTGACATTTAACCTGAGATTTGAGAGATGAGATAGCAATCAAGCAAAGATCTAAAGAACACTGTTCCAAGGAGAAGTAACAGCAAGTGCGAAGGTCCTGAGACAGAAACAAGTTTAGAAAATTGGAGAGAAGGACAGAAGGTCATTGCTGCTGGAGTATTATAAATGAGCAGAATGGAGAAATAGGGAAAGGAAGATGTTTGCAGAGGGTAGATTCTATAGGGCCTTGAGACTAAAGCAAATGATTTAAATTTTATTCTTATTACACTAGAGATCCATATTGTTTTAAGCATGGAAGTGACACGATCTAATTTATACTTTAAAAAGATCGCTCTTGTCACTGTGTGGGGAAAATATGTCAGGTTTTCTCAGCTACTGACCTTTTGGGCCATGTGATTCTTTGTTGGGGAGGGTGGGGGGGCTGTCCTGTGCACTGTAAAATATTGAGCGGCATCCCCGGCTTCTGTCCACTAGATGCTAGTGGCACCTTCATCACAGTAGTGATGACCGAAAATGATTTCCAACATTGCCAAATGTTCCTTCGGTGGGGAGGGACTGACCCCAGATGAGAACCTCTGCTCCATGGGGACGCAAGAAGTCAGAATCCCAGTTAGGAGCCTGTGTCTCCCAGTTCAGAGTATCTGTGGTCTGAGAGAGATGGTAGTTTAGATGCTGATGGTCTCTTCCTCTTCTTCCAAGGGCAATAATCCCATTCAAGAGGGCTGCACCTTTTTGACTAATTACCTCCCAAAGACCTCACCTCCAAATACCATCATATTGGTGATTAATATTTCAACATATGAAATTGGAGGCTCAAAAACATCCAATCCCTAGTCACTGGTCTAGGAAGATGTGATTAGAGATGCCTGGCACCCCACCACCATCGAGGGGCTTGGTGCCCCCCCCCATAGACATGACGTCACTTCATGTAAGAAGCACCCACAATGCCTGTAGCAATTGAGCTGTCACCAAGCCAGCAGGCAGAGACAGGCCACAGGGAGTTGCCCCTCCACAGTTCTTTCCCCAGCAGCACTGACCTAACTGAGATAATTGGGTTGAGGGGTAGTAGTATAAACAGTATAAACTTTAAACACTAGCTTTCTTAAGCTATACTCTACAAAATAGAGACCACTCAATTTTGTTCATTTGTGACTTTGTATTTGCGTTTTACTGAAATACATCCTCTGTGCATAAAGTAGGACCAACTTGTGACTCCATGCCTACCTTTCAATCTGGCAGTGAATCAGAAACCCAGGGGCCAGGTGCTTCCCTTGGCTCTGACCCTTGCTTTAGACCCTGAATGAGGTTCTTTACCTCTCTGGATCTTCCTTTCTTAGGGAAATGAAGGGATTAAACCTCAAGCTGTCTAAATCGTCCAGCCCTACCCACCTGGGCTTTGAAGAATGAACAAGGTGTGAAAGCACGCTTCCCACTCACCCTCCATAACTGTACACAGTGCGGGTGAAGACAAAACCAGCCACCTACTCCCTAATTCTTCAGTCCTTAATTCTTTGACCTTCAGAAAACGTTGGGTCCGCTTCTCCTCTGGCCGTCATTCCTAGCCCTGCAGAGTTGGCCTTGGGGATTAGGACTGGTAAGGAGCAGTAAACCGGGAAGCCTTAAGAGCATCTCCCCTGGAGGCTGGGAAAGCACATCAGAAGGAAGGACCCTGTTTTCCTTCTTCCATTCTCTCAGCGCTTCGCTGAAGCTGAAGGGAATGACATCACAACAAAACAAAGTTGCCAAGACATACTCTACAATAATGTCCTCACATGGTTACATTTTCTGCAAATTATAGCGTTTGGAGTATAAATCAGAGTAATTGTTTAAATCAGAGTGACTGTTGAAACAGATTTCCAGTGATCAAATCAAAAACGCAATCATTCTTGTGGTTCCTCCGGTGCTTGGAGCCCCACATACTTCTGAAACTGTCGGTTGTCAGTTACACGGACTGTTTACATTAACATGCTGCCCTACAGAGAAAATATATATTTTAAGAAGAAAATGTGAATCCAGGGTTACAAGAATGTTTCTGAAACAGCTAAGTCATCTTGTTTCAAGTAAAACCAGATGTTTGCATCAAGAGAAAGCCAATCATTTCTTTTAATTATGCTCAATGGTCAGGCCACCAAGAATACCCACATGTGTACACATGAGCCGGTGGAAATCAAAGGCTTTGTGACAGAGAAAGCAATCAGCAACTCCCAGACCACCAAATGGCATCCCCAGCACCAGCTCTGGGCACTTTTTGAGTTCTGAGAGTCTTGAGCCAACATACCAAACAAGGGCAGGCTTAGGGATGGATTCTGTAATCAAGGCTGAAGTTCACAGAAAATGCACCTCAACAGTTAAACTGTCCTCTTAAGTGTCCTCCCAGGACACTTCTTAATCACCAAAGACTCAGGAAAGCACATAAAGGCAGAGCCCATTCCTCCTGTCTTATCCTGAAGGAGATAGATACATTTGGGGTGATGGGGGGTTGAGGGAGGTGCCATCCCTGCTTGCCTCCACAAACAGTGGAGGAGCCAGAGTTCACAGAAGCTTACCTGTTAGCTTGGCCTCTTCTCTGATGCACCCTGAGGTATGATGACCCTGGGGAAAGTTGTCCAAGTGTCTGGCAATGACATCCTGGACAGGTGGGCAGAGGGGAAGGCTTTGTAAGCGTCAGCTTCCCCCTAAGGTCCAGGCACAATCTTAGAGAAGGTCCACTCTCCTGAGCAGACATCACTGCCTACAGGGTGTCTTTCCTGGTGGAGTCACAGAGTCTTGATCTAGGAAGATCCTTTAGTCAAAATGTCCCCCACAGCCAAGGAGAGTGGCCATGCCTTTGAGACATTCCCCAAACACAACCACAGTACCTGAGCCTTCCCCCAAGTAGATGGCAGGTCCTGAATATTTGTGCTAAAGGATACTGCAGAATCTAAGTATTGCTCCTAACAGTGCTATAAAAACACTCCTTTTAAATCTGTTCCCCAAACTTCATTGCGTAGGTACCAGCCTCACAGTATCACCACATACTATTATTACTTTTCTTTAAATTAACATGCCTTTTTTTTTGTTTTTACTTAAATAGCTTCTTTAGTCTTTTCCTAAAATATTCATGAAATCAAACTAAGATGTGTTAGTTGTATATCCTTTTAATATGTGTTAAAACAAATAAATTCCATTAAAATAAATGTCATTAATGGGGCGCCTGGGTGGGTCAGTCGGTTGAATGTCCACTTCAGCTCAGGCCCTGATCTTGTAGTCCGTGGGTCTGTGCCCCACGTTGGCCTCTGTGCTGACAGCTCAAAGCCTGGAGCCTCCTTTGGATTCTGTGTCTCCATCTCTCTCTCTTTCTCTCTGTCCCTCCCCCACTCATGCTCTGTCACTCTCTGTCTCTCAAAAGGGAATAAATGTTAAAAAAAAAATAATAAATGTCATTAAGTAAATTTCCACAAAATATATACCATTAAATAAATTTGTTAAAATAAATATATGCCATTAAAATAAAAACACTTATCCATGTCTTGGCTAAAATCATGTCACACGTTGCCATTGCTACTCACCCATAGCTTTTGGAAATACAGCTCTAAATTATTGTGTAGAATTCTAGTGTTTCTTCCAAACTCTGAATCAATTTCTTTTGATACAGGTATCAAGGCCATACCTGTATTCTTCCCCATGATTCCATGAGCCCTGAAACCAGCTTCCAGCATGGTGTTTCCTGATTGGAGAATTAAAGCCCCTATTTCATTTGTTCCAAGAAACAACCACCATTTCCCATCAAGAGAATGAAGAAGGGACACTTCTCCATGATTCGTCATGACAGGGTGTGGACAAGAACTCAAATACACATTCTAATGTTTTCTTAAAGTCTTCACTTGTAGAAATAGGGATATTTCTATTTTTTTTTTCTAAAGGGACCAGCATGGGAAATTGTAAAGGAAAGCAAATCTTCTTTATTATCTTCTTAAGCAAATATTATTATTAAACTTATTAATATTATTAAAATAATATTATTTAAAAATTATTATTAAGGATTCTGCTTTGAACTCAGCCTAGAAGTCAGAACCATGTGCATGAAGCAGGCCATTTGGTAATCACTTCTAGGCTCGGTAGACTGGTGACGACCTCAAAACAAAGCCATCATGGGGATTCGTGAAGTCGGAAGACAAGTGAATTGTTTAAAGATACAACTCTCCTACTTTAGACCCTCGGATCCCCATAAGATGGGGGTTTAATAACATAAATGACTGTTTTGAAAAGTGCTTTGACTCCATTTTGCCAAATGTTTATTTGGGTCTTTCCATCTTATCAGTTAAGTACCCAGACTTGGCTCCAGGCCACCTATCCTGTCCAGTAATAGTGGGGTTCACACATCCTATTGCTTCGCACAACTCTGTGACTTCACAGCCCAGAAGCATCACCTGAAGTACCCCTGCTGAAATTCCACCCACCCATTCGTCCGTTCAATCTTCTAACAAACAATTGTTCAGTACCTCTTAAATGCAATGATCCAAGCTATTCGCTTTGGAGGATTTGAAGATGCATTACTCCTGCAGACAACTGACCTTTTTCGATGCAGAGACAGTGCCAGGAGCATTTAGTCTTCTTAATTTACTAGAAGTAAATCTCAGAACAATACAGCATACTGTTTAAGTAAGAAATTTCTCAGAAAATCACTTCTCTTGCAGGAGGTTGAGTCAACGACTGAAGGGAATTTAATTAGAGCTTTAAATGGAGATGCAAATAGGTTCTGATACCAGGAGAAAAGGAAGAGGTTGAGGCAAGTGGCAAGACAAATAAGTTGCATGCTATAAACCTCCAGTCTCACTCTTAGCAGCTCCAGAAAACACTGTTCAGACCCAGCAGATGCATCCAGAAGACCTGGCATATAGCAAAGTACCCTAAAGCAGGTGGACCCCATCAAAACTTTGACTACATGGTAGGTCCCCTGGGAGGAAGCCTCAGCCCTCGGTGCCACTTGCTGTTTCTGATGTTTGGCAAAGACACTTGCAGGAGAGGAGACCAGCTGTGGGCAGTCAAGAAGAGACAACACCATCTTAGGACCCAGAGGCCTCATGGCTGCCCACCCCAGAAGCACCGACCTTCAACCTGGCCACCCCAGGCAGGGCCCTACAGCAAACTCCTGCTGCCAGTGAGGCTGGTGAGGGCTGCTACCCTAATCCCATGGCCTAAAGCCTTCCATAGCCCAACTTCCCACACTTTGAAAGAGTTACTCAATATTCAAAGGTCTGTCCTGTCCACTGTCACACGGGAATATTTCTCGAGGCAGGGGCCTTTAAGGACACCTCACAACGCACACATTGAGGTACTATATACTCCACCTAGGAGTGAAGCTCACCTTGTCCCTTCTCACAGGCAAACAGAATCTGGAGAGCCACAGGCCAATCAACAAACCAAGTTGGAAGTCAAGGGCTGCAGCAAGTTACGGATCTCACCGCCAGAGGGCAGCCCTACACAGGTGCGCAGTGTCTCTCCCCATTTGTGAGAGGAGAAAACTAAGGTTGGAGGAGGGTTTAGCAACACACACAAGAAGTACAGGATAGATCCAGGCCCAGAACCCCAGCCTCCCACCTCCCAGCCAGCACTTTCCCACTTGCCCCCAAGGTGTCAGGAAAGGGATGTTTTGGATGGTTTATGTATCTTTATTTACAGTCAATGAAGTTGGCTGGTCACAGCTTCAGCATCTCCCCCCACGCCCCATGGGATCCCCCACAATCTCTGGGATGCCCTAACCTTTTTTTTATCTTGAACCACGGGGAGATATACATTGCACATTGCAACCCTCATTTAGTATTCTATAAATCATACACAAAACTGAAACACATTTTTTACAAAGTAATACCTATATTCCTAAGACAACTGTACTTGTCCTATGTCTTTTTTTTTAATGTTTATTTATTTTTGAGAGAGAGAGAGACAGAGAGAGACATAGAGCACGAGTGGGGCAGGGGCAGAAAGAGAGGGAGACACAGAATCTGAAGCACGCTCCAGGCTCTGAGCTGTCAGCGCAGAGCCCGACCTGGGGCTCAAACCTGTAAACCACGAGATCATGACCTGAGCTGAAGTCAGATGCTTAACCGACTGAGCCACCCAGGCGCCTCCTATGTCTTTTTTTTTTTTTTTTTTTTTTTTTATGTTTGGCTACATTAACTTCACTGCCCACTAATTGGTTGCCAGTCCTAGTTGAAGGCTGGCCTGAAGAATGGCCCTCCAAGGAAAGTAGGACACTCAAGTCCAATGTAGTGTCATCCCTTGTATGACCTGGGTGTCACAAGAACTTAGGAGGGTTTCTCCAGTTGAAGAAGGAGAATAACAGGCAAACCTTGACCTAACATTCAGCCTCACTCCGTCCGTGGCATTCTGCCATTCATTCCCTCAGCAAACATGAAGCCACCACCAAGAATTCAGCCCAGTCCTGAGCCGGCCCTGCCAAACAGTGATTCCTACCTGCAGACATCCCTGGGGCCAGCCTTCCCCTGCAGCCTGCAGGTCCTAGAAGCCATGTAGGGTCCCCATTCAGAGGCTCTGTGTGAAAAAGAAGACAGGGATGCAGGGGAATAATCTGAGGCCAGAGGGTCAGAAGACGCTCACAGCCTAGGGGCCTCACCAGGCTAAATCTGCAGCAGGAAGTTTTTGACTGGAGGCCAGAACCTCAGGGGAGGAGCCCAGAGGCAGAGCCCCCAGGATGTTCCCTCCTGTAGCCAAAACATGCCTCCCCCAGACTCAGGCAATAGCCCCCTCCCCCTGGGGGAGGGCACAGCTAATAGATCTGCCCAGAAAGTGCTTCCTGACACTCTGCCAAGTATTTCACTTGCTCAGTTTCATCCCCTCACTCCTAGCATGTTATTTTATGAAGGAACTCAAAGGAGGAGACATCTATCACTGATCAACCCTCAAGTGATCCTCCAGTCCATCTTGAACCCAAAAGCGGTTCTCAAATCCAGTTCCCTGATGTCTGGGAAGATTCCTGGTGAGGTCCCACCATGGGACTAAAGCTTCCAGCGTCATCTCTGATGGGGCAAAATGCAAGACAATAAAGAAAATTCTCCAAACCCTGACTCGGACAGGGAGCCCTAGGGCCAGGGCTCTGCCCCCTGAGGATGCTGGTTCCACCCCCAGCATGGGCCAGAGTCCCTGACTTCCTGTCACCTCATGGTTCTGCAACTGTGGCCCCAAAGAGAAGAAAAATGACTCCAAAAGAGTTGAATCAGTTCATTGCAAGTGGTATTTATTGGGTGTCTATAGGGTACAAAGCAGTGAACTTAGCATTGAGGGAAGGAAGATGATGAGTTCATCCCAGTCCCTGACTTCAAGTTTTTCCAGTCTAGTTGGAGAGCTAAGCCAAACATTGGCTTGGGTAACACCCTGGCAAGGAGCCTCCTGGCCTTGCTGGTTCCCACTCTGTTCCCTCCCTGAACCCACACTTCACTCACCTACTGTAGGATTGCATGTATCCACTCACCTGGTTGCTGCTCAGATAGAGTGTCACTCCTTTGTGAGTAAGTCAGAGACAGGCTACCTGCTGGCTATCAAAACGAAGGAAAGGGCCATGAGGCAGCTTCTATGAGGTGGAAAAGGAAAGGAGTGGCTTCAGCTCTCAGGTCTCCGGAAAGGAACACAGCACTGTGGACAATTTAATTTTAGCCCACTGTCAAACTTATATAGAACCAGGAGATAATAACTCTGTGTCGTTGTGGCAATCTGTTATGGCAGCAATAGGAAGCTAATGCAGATGTTGGCCATTTCTTTTGGAGCCAGTACCCTGTTGACATCCCTCCTCTTCAGAGCAAGAGGAGAGAGACATCATTATATGAGACAAGGCAGACTTCTCTGCAAAGCCAGCTCCACAAAGAGAACTATCTAGTTTTAGTGGGGAAGGAATCAGGAGCTGGTTCTTGAAGAGACAGAGGGAGGTGGCCAAGGGAAATGTGAGCTGGCAGAGGAAACAGATCCCTAGCCCACCCACATGCAGCCCAGGAGCAGGGCACCTGCGGTTGCGTGCCCAGGGAAATGTGGACAGGAAGCACCCTAACCCTAGAGGCCCCCATACAGAGCAGGCACGCAGCTGCCAGTGGAGCCAGCAGCCTTCTAATGAACCACGTGGCCCTGGGCAAGAAGCCACCGGGGTGGCAAGTGGTCACATGTGAGGCCCCCGGTTCTCCCATGCTTCCGCTTGGTTGCAAAGCCATGAGGTTCTGATATAACACAAGTGAGGAGGAGAAGCCACGAAAAGTGACAGATACTATACATCAACTATGTCCAGGGGCCGTTTTACTAGATTTAGTTGTGCTGTCAGAAGATAGGGAATTATGACCTCTCTTGTATGCCTTCACAACCTCTGAAGCCCTGGACCAGGCAGGGCCCAGGAGTGACAGCAGGTACAGGGGTAGCACTCTCCTTTCTGCCCTCTCTCAGACCAGACTGGCATTGCTCACACCTCCCCACCCCTCTCTGCAAACAGGGCACAGGGTGGGTCATCGGTCCTTTCAAAGTCCATGACCCAAAGGTGGGTCATGAGTCCTTAGTAAGTAACGCAGAGGAGGGTGAATAACTGCGCTCTGACTCTGAGGCACATTTAACTTCAACCATCCTAGCAGCAGTGCTGGCTCCGGGGTGAAAGGAGCCTCAGGGAACCAGGATGGCTCCTGTGGTCATCAGCCACCAGCCCTGGCCAGCTGCACCCAGACATCATCACACTGGTCCACGCTGCCACTCTTGTGCCACTGCTATCACTGGGGACACTGGCACCCAGTCCCAGCCTCCATATGTCATGTCACAGCCACCCTTCTGAGTGCTGACCCCTCCTTAGGGCATTATCCTGGGGTGGGGGCGGGGGGACTGGGCATCCATTGCTGTTCCCAGAACCCAGAGCTTCCTCCTGCCCCATCCAGACTCCAGAAATCTCCTTCAAGACCTGGTGGGATGGATGATGGGGAGTGTCTCCTTCTTTAAGTTTCCTGCAAAATGTCTCTCCCTCCCTCTGCCTCTGTCCCCCCTCCCTCATTCTCTCTCATCTCTCATTCCTCTATCTCTATCTCTTTCTGTCTCTCCCTCCCTCCTTTTCTCTCTCTCCTTAAACCCTTGAGGCTCTAGCATAATCTCGTCAATGGTTTTAGACATTTCGGAAACAAAATCCAGGAAAGAGAGTGTCTCACAGATGACTTGTGCTTTCAGACAAGCCACAAATCCCCCCTGAGGAAAGAAGCCCACAGGCTGCTAACTGCTTGAAAAGGGGATGGAAAATGGCAAAATACAGGGAGGGACAAAAACATAATTAAAATGTTAAAAGGTTGCCCTGACACAATAAAAATAATAGCCATCTTTTTGCAGCTATTTATTTAATAACTCGTGACCCAGGGCCCACTCTGTGCCAGAACGGTGGGTGCTGGGGTACTGTGGTCCACACAGAGGCTGGGCCCCTGCTTTCATAGGCTTTCCTTCCGGGAAACTTCAGACCACAAACTCTTAAACAAAGAAACAAGGAAGCATCCATGCCATGCAGAGGACAGGGCACTCAATGGCCCAGAGCTGGTGACTGCATTAGATGGTGGGGCCGGGTGGGGGTGTGGGGGGCAAGGTCAGAGGCGGCCCCTCTGATGTTTACACCTAGACCCGAATAATAGATCACACACATAGAACAGGACTCACCTTTTATGTGCTGAGCACCTTCCATGTGCTGTTCTATTGAATTCCCACAGCTGACCTATGGAATCTACCTTGTCTCCATTTTACAGATGAAGAAACTGAGGTTCTCAGAGATTAAGTTTCTGGTCTGAGATAACACAGCCCGCTGCAGAAAGCAAGGACCAGACAGATGCGCAGTCTATCTGGCTCTAAAGTCACATGTCCCCTACTCTGCTAGGAGAGACTAATTGCATCCCTCTTGGAATTTTCCCACATGTTCCAGACAGAAATTTCTTTCCCACTAGGTGCTGACATTTCAATCTTTCCTCCTCGGTCCCCTGGAAAGGGCGACCTGCAAGGCGGTTTCCATGCCCACCACCGCCTCTCATGGGAGAGGACGAAGGTGTCCACCAGCCACCTGGACTGGCCTCGCTCTCGCTGCCTGCCACCCTTCTCACCGGGGCACTGGCCTTCTTGCCCCTTCCCCTGGGACCCGGACCATCCTCCCCTGCCCCCACCCCCACCCCCTCCTGGGCAGCCGTGTCCCACAGGCCGGTGGCTGGGACAGAACTAGACCTGTGTGCTGAGAGGAGCCTCAGGTGACTGGCCAGTGGTATTGAAGCCTATTTTTATTCACACACAAAAAAATCTGTTCTGTATTTTATTCAGCTTTGGGGCAAGGAGAGGTCAACGCTCTTCACCTCTGCTGTAAGATGAGAATACGGCAGGAAATGATATGACAGGGAAGCCAGCCCAGGAGAGGGAGAAGGGCAAATTACAGGGAAATTAAAAACCTGTGTTCAGATCAGAGTGGAGGGTGTCAAAGCTCCCCTTCCAGGGGGCCCTCTTCCCCAGGCCGAGGGCCAGCTAGATGCCTCGCTTGACAGACTCCACGTGACGGCCGCTGACTCGGATGCTGGTGGCCCAGCACAGGTGCCACCCGTCCTAGCCTCCAGAAGGAGGTCCTGGCTTCTGCCCGCTACACATTACCTGTGCCTTCCCGCTCCACAGGGTCAGTGGAAGGGACTTCGCCAAGGAGCAGAGCCCGACAGCCGGGTGTGCCGGTGCATGGTCCGCCTTCGTCCTCATCGTGGTTCCTGAGTGACTTCTGTGAGCAGGGAACAGGGTCCCCAGCCATCAAGTCAAATGAACGTTAGTTATTTGGAACTCAGATTAAGCAGCTCTCTGTTCCCTTGCTCGCACAGAGGCATGACTTCAGCTCTTACCTATCCTTCAAATGCCCCTCCTCCACATAGCCCTCCCTGAACTGGAGCAGAGACTATGGTTTTGGTCTCAGCATCCCAACAAGTGGAACATGCCAGGCACTTTTCCTCTTGGCCTGCTGGGTGCAGAGACATAATTTTAATTGTAACCGAAAAATAATCACCGAGCACCTGTTATGTGCTGGGGCATGCTGCTGGGTCTAGGACACAGCACAAGTTCCTGCCCCCAGAGATCCAACAATATGGCAGGCCGAGTAACTGTTCTCAACTCACTGTAGCAGGAGGCAGGGAGGGGAGGGCAGGACTGATGTTTCCACCAGCCGTGGGAGCCCAGAAGTGAGAGGATCCGGGTCAGCTGATTGGAAAAGGAGGCATCGCAGCGAGGCCTTAAAAGGTAGGCAGAATTCTGTTCTGTTTGGTTTTGTTGGTTTATTTTGTTGCTAAAAGAAAGACAGTGGCGGAGCCCTGGAGGAGAATGGCATCCCAGGAGGAAGGGAACTTAAGCAGAATCACGGGATGGAACGCATAAACCCTGGGGGCAGGGGGGTTGGTGGGGGGAACAGTGGGGAGAGCTGTGAGTCAGTCTGCTCCGGCTGCCTCAACAAAATACCTCACAAGGGTGGCTGAAATGACAGAAATTTATTTTCTCACAGTTCCAGAAGCTGGAAGTCTGACACCAAGATGTCTGCAGGTTGGTTTCTCCTGTAGCCTCTCTCCTTGTAGACGGTCACCTTCCTCCTGTGTCCTCACACGGTCTTCCCTCTGTGTGCACGCAAGTCTGGCACCACTCTGTGTGTCCTGATCTCCTCTTCTTATGAGGACACCAGTCACCTTGGATATATGGGTCACCTTGGATATAGAGGTCACGGCCTCATTTTAACTTAATTACCTCTTTAAAGGCCTTATCCCCAAATATAGTCACATTCTAAGAGACTGGGGATAGGGACTGGGGATGTGAATTTTAGGGCAACATGATTCCGCCCCCACAGCCAGCATGCTTGAGGAAGAGCATGCATGGACAGGAGGAGCTACATGGTAGGGAGACAAGGAGAACCTTAGGTTGAGGGCAGATTTCATAATCTCTTGAGCGCAAGACTAATTACTTCATTTGGTTTTTATGCTAAAGGTTAGTGTTGCCAAAGCATGTCCCATACTCTGCTGTGTGCTAATAGATGTTAAGCAAACAAAAAGACACAGTCCACAGCCAAGTCTGGGAAACCAGTGCCTTCCCTGCAGGTCTTTTCAGGGCCCCTAGGTGGGCCAATGTGTGTTGTAAATCCTCAAGACAGAAGCAAGATCACAGAAGCCAATTTTAAATAACACCTAGTGTGACAAATACTGTAGTGAGCACTACTGAAGGTCTTGGGGAGCCGGAAAGATTTTTGAGCAGATGAGAAATATGATCAAATCTTAAGTTGAAGGCTATTGCACTGGGGTTGAAAAATCTTGACTGTCAGAGATGGTTGAACGCCAGCAAGGGGGCATGGGTAAGTTCTAGAAGGCTGGGCTTCTGTGGGTAGGGTAGCCTATGACTGAGCAGAGCTCTCTGGCATTCTAGGAAGCTGTTCTGCTGCCTCATCACCCTTTCCACTCAACAGGTATGAATTAGGCCCCTACTGTGTACAGACCCTCTGGTTTCCCAGCCTGCTGGCCCCCCAACCTAGAGAGCATAGCCCAGTGCTCACCTCCTCCCTCACTGTCTGTGTCTCTGGGCAGGTTTTCTGTCTCATGTGGATTTGGGTCCGAGGACTGACAGCACCAGCCATCTGGGACCTGATACCTTGGCCCCTCTCTCCTTCTCTTTAATCACACAAAAGACCTAGGACACGTATTAGGGTAACTAGGACAGTCCTGGTGCCTCAAGGCTGAGCTGAGGTCCCACTGCTCTGGCCCAACAAAGCAATTACAGGGAATTCAAATACATTCCTTTTGGAACAAAGACTTCTATTTTCCGGTTCCCAGGTGGTATAGACACATTCCTGGAGGCAGTCATTCTCAAGAATTCAAGAGGCTCAGTCTCAGCTGAAGTCTCGGGGAGATTGCAAGTGCTGATTTGGGGGAACTGAGACCCAAGCATCGGGCCCGGGCAGAGGAGACTGGTTGGATGAGAGCAGTAATGAGGCCGCAGCTGGGTCTTTCTAGTCTTGCTCCTCAGGAGGAGGGTGGAGCCCTGCAGGAGAGGGCCAGGGCCCAGTGGGAGGGAGTGGTGTGCAGAGCTGGAGGGGCAATCACGGCAGGGAGCAGAGAGACCTGGGGTTCAGGGCACTTGGCTGGTAGTAAAACGCCCCCTCTGAGCTACTCCCCCAGGGCTGCTAAGAATCTAAGTGACATATTTAGATGTAGCGGTTTGTAATCGGGGACTTTTTGATGCGGCCCCTTCCATACATTAAAAACTTTTTTTTTCTTTTTCTGCTGTGCTTTTGTCAAGTAATATATATGATTCATACCCCTGTCTATTACCCAGCCCCCAAGCCCCACCTGGGTGCAGAGGGAGCTCTTTTACCCATATTGCTAGTAATTACAATTAAAAAAAGAAAGAAGAAAGAAAGAAAAATGAAAAGAAAGAGCTGAGTATTTCACAGATACCTTTTATACCACTACAACATGTCCCTATGTCAAAACGGTCCCGTCAAATTGTCAGGTGTCTTTCAGGGTCGAGGGAATTCCTCTTGCCCTGCACCCCCCACCCCTCAGCACCCACGGGCTTCAGGAAACTGGCTAAGGCTGTGGGGTGAGTCTGGCCCTGAGGTGGGAGAGCGCCCTCCCCCCACCCCCCACTGCCCTCACTGGGCTTTCTTGGTCATTCCTGGGTAGCTTCACAAATGAACAGCCTACCTCCATCCAAGTACCCTTTCCTCACCCAGCCAGCCACTGGCATCTGCTGGGGCTTACCCACAAAGGTTCCAACGGCAGAAATGTACACAGCTGTTTCTTCCTACTGGGACCCATCTTCCCTCCGATCCTATGGGGGAAAAAAAAATTAAGTACCCTGCCTACTACCAGGAGCTTTTCCTTGCCACAATCAAGCCAATGGCTTTGGATGTCCCAAGTGGCACAGAAACCTGAAAAGACAGCAGTCCCTTGGGCCCACATCCCCTCCTCACAGTCCGTGACCAAACACCACTACCATGCAAATGGCAGGCAGCACAATCTGGTTCAGCTGCTGCCTCAGATAATCCCATGGGACCGCCCTCCTGAAATGTGGCAAGAGCTCTGCGGGCTCCCAATCTTGACCTTTCATCTTGGCTCCAGGCAGGGAGCATCCTTCCCCAGACCTTAGTTTCTTCATTTGTAAAATAAACTCTACGATTGCTTCCAGTTCCCAGAGTCTATAATCCTGTTCTCCTATGGTTGAACATATGTAATGTTTATTTTGGGGGAAAGAGGTTTTTCTTTTTTTTGTTTTTTTTTTTTTTGGCTTTGAAAGTGTAACTTCAGACTAATAGTCCTTTTGGATGACATCACGCTAATTCAAGGCTAAGTGAATAGTTAAAATATCGCTGTAGCATGCTTTCTATGGGGAAAAGAGAATGGGGAAAATTCCTGTCCCCCAATACATATGTTTCGAGCACAGACTTTCTTTCTCAGCTTTATTTCTGAAATGGAATTTTGCCCCTTTCTTCCAGACTAGAGGGACCGGTCAGGGGACCCCCTCCTAGGTCCGCCCAGAATAGAGATGCTTAGGGTTCTCAACAACAGGGTCAGGGGGCAAACAGGTGGTGAAACAGGAAGTGAGTGAGTCTGGAGACAAAGAGAAGAGACCAGACTTCCAACCAGAGCCTGGTGCTTTGCCTCCAACAGTGTGCTTCCCCAGGGCTACAGCTCCTGGAGCTCTGGGGGAACTTCGGGCAAAATTCGCACAGCTGCTGGGGCCAAATGGGGACAGATGGCCATTTAACCCTTTAGGCATCAGCAACACCGCCTTGCAGCTTTGACACCTGACCCATGCCAGGGCCAGGGGGCGGGGGAGCCAAGAGGGCAAGCACAGTGGTACCAGCAAATGTGAGCTAACCTACATTCTGTTTTGGAAACCAGTTGATATCAAATAGAGTCGGATTAATGTGGTTGATCAATGTAAGGAGTTGCTACTGAGAATGTCAATATCTACCCAGACATTTCGGGGTTTAATGCCAAGAGAATGCTCTGAGAGGCAAAGAGGCAAACAGGTACTTGAGCAGACTTCAGGCTATTGAGCAGGGTAGGTGACATTGCCCAAGACCTTAGAAGTTTCACACTTTGCCCTAATTACAGGCTGTGCAGTAAGGCTGGCTGGGCTTCGGCGGGGCAGAAAGCTCTAGTATTTCAGAGCCTCGAAGGAGGGCAGGCTTTGCTGGCATATGGAGACTGATGACTTTTGGAGGCTCAGGAGCTATTTTCAGGCCTTTTCTGATGTGAGGCCAGGAAATCATGCTGTGCCCCCTTGCTTCTCTCTGCAACTGGCCAGGACATCCCAGGAACGGACCCCAAACTCCAATCGTGAATTGCTAGGTCACCAGAGGACACCAATTAATCAGACTATTTACAAAATCCTGTCATCACACGCCAGAGGGAGCAGGCCAGCCGATGCCAGTGACATTCTGTGGATTTCTTACAGCATGTTTTGCCCATCCTTTTCTTATTAAACATTCAAATCCTCTTTACGTCGCCTAAAACAGGACTCTGTTGTCTGCTCACCCGCTGAGTGCCTGTAATCGAAGACACATGCCTGGAGCCACACTAGACTGGATGTCCCCAGGGCCCAGCTCTACTACACTGTTCACAACACACACAGAGACACACACACCAGGCACGCATCACGCAGATGCTGCCAAGTCAGAGCCTCCCCCGAGACTCAGTCTCTCAGCCTCAGCCCCAGAGGTTTTAAGCTGTCCCTGCAGAGCTGACCCACTGTGGCTCCAGTACAAAACAGGTGTTACTACGGCAGGTACCAGCCCTTTTTCTGTATGGACAAACTGAGGCCCAGATGGAAGAAGAAGCAGCTGGCCCTAAGTCACAGAATCCTGCTTAGTAGTCAGGCAAGATTTGGGGCTAAAGCAAAGATAGGTTTCTGTCCCTCCCCACAGTAAGGAAAGGCACTCTTCCTGGCCTGAGGGAGCCCCAGCAGCCTGGGCCTGGCCTTAGTCTCTACCCCAGTTCGGAGACTGACCACTGATCACCACCACCTTCCTTACACTCACCAAGTCAGTATGTGGCAAACCCATGACCTTAGCTATAAAAGCCACATCTGATGGTGTCCCTCTTGCTCAAAGGTTCAGAGCCTGGTTCTAAGTCTTAACGGTGCTGTGCAGAAGCTGGCTTGTCCTGGCTCCTTGCCAAATGTCACAAATCAGGGATTTTTCTTTTCTTTTCTTTTCCTTTCTTTTCTTTTCTCTTTCCTTTTCTTTTATTTCTTTTCTAGAGAATGGTTTATCAGTACATCACTGCTTGCCAGACAGGATCACTCTGACTTCAATAAGATCCCAGGCCTTTGTGGGCAGAGGGGATTTATCTAAGGGTTCATGGTTGTAAAAACTGAAGCTAACTCTGGTAAGCTCAAATATGATTTTTAGGAAGGATATCCAGTAGCTTACAAAATCCATAGGAAATATGGAGAATCAGGATCAGGAAACAGGCTGGAATTCAGGGGGACTAGGCGGAGTGTGGCAATCTGGGCCATGGGAGACTCAGCCTCATGCCGCTGGATGCTCATCACGGTCCCTGCAGCCAGAGGGCCCTGGGCCTGGACCTTTGGTGAATTCCACCTCTGCCAGAAAGAATTGTAAATAGCTTCTGCTTCTAGGCATCTTTGGCTCCAGTTCCGAATGGATGCATTTGACTGGCTGACCTTTAGTCATATATCTGTAACCCCCAGCGGTCAGGGTCTTGAAGAGAATTCTCAAACCATTTCTGCTTCCATAGCAGGAGGTGGGAGGTTCACAGATTTCCCAAATCCCACAGGTTTGCAGATTTCCCAAACAGACAAAATACTAAAAATGCTTACTATAGAAACACTCTCCTCAGACCTATAGACTGATGAGTTGATTGGTCCAAGAATCCTCCCCTCAAATCTGCTCCCACCCTGACAAGAATGTTTCCCCTCCTCTTCCCACTTACTTGGGATTTTACAACCTAAATCTTTCTTTTAGCCAATAAAATCCTTCTCTGAAATGGAATAACCTTCCCCATTCTTCCAGGGCTCAGGTGGCATATTAGTCATCAATTTAATCTGACATTTTCCTTTTACATCCTTGATTCAGCTCAACCAAGAGAGGGGGAGCCACTCGTAATCACATAATTAATATGAGTTAAGTGTGGATACTCCAGAACAGCAGGTAACCCAAGAAATATTCCCATGTGGCTTTGGGTTATGATGTATGAACTTTTAATTATAAAGAGAATTAGAATTGCCTATGTAAATTGTGACCACAAAATCACTGGAGATAGGGCTGCCATAGTGCACAAGTTCAAGAGTGTCTTTCAGCCTATAGACTATAAAATGGATGGTACCCCTTGTGCAGTGCACATCCTGTGCAACTGTATAAGGTAGCCCTGGTAGAAGCTATTCAGGGCTTTCTGGGCAAGAAGAAAAGATAGCTAGGAAGAAACAGCAACCAAAGATCACATCAAATTGATCACATCATTGGGAGAGGAGACAGTACAAGATTTAATATAAAAATTTTAAATATACACACAGCCCACAACTATAGTAAAGGATCTTCACATTCATCCAGACCCACCCTAAATTTGTATAAAAAGAATCAGAGAAGGACCAAAGGATTTCTCACTGTTAATTATGCTTATGAAAAACAAAGACTGGGACCGTTTTATTATTTGAGGACGAGCTGGTGGGAAGGGGGCGGGACTGCTGGCAGGCAGGTGGGAGCGCACTGCGCTGCTCATCAACCTGCCCTTCAGGCTGTGAAGTCACAAGGGGGCTGAAAGAAGAGAAGCACATCGTTCACCCTGCTTCCCCAAAGGCATGTTCCTTTATAACATGTGAAAGGAACTTAGGGAGTAACAAGTACCCGATGCAGGAAGACTTTGGTCTCTAAGTGGTCCCACGTTTGCAGCCTGTTGTTGATTTTACTCAGAACTGAGGAGGCAACTCACCACTTTTCTCTTGGAGGCCGTGGTGACAGGCCGGTCTCGATTTTCTGGTCATCCCGGCAGCCCACGCATGCTCAGTAGGAGTCTGAGCTCGGCCAGGCCCAGGCTACACAGCAGACCTCAGGGCCATGCAGCAGGGACTCAGGGTGAGGAGGCATGAGGGCCCATCAGCCTCACAGCTGAGCTCTCTAGTTCGGCTGGAACCAAGCTGGGCTTGGACCTCTGAGTCCAGAGAACAAGCCCTTGGCTTGTGGTCACCAGATCTGGGCTCCAATCCTTCTAACCACCCAGCTCACAGAGTGGCTGAGAGAGCCCCTTCCCTTTCTGGGCTCCAGAGCGAGGCTACGCGAGCTCTTCCTCCTCCCTGTCGTGGCCACTGGAGTTGTCATGCAACTCTAGAGACTGACATCTGACCCATTACTGCACCCACTGAATGGCACCAACCCAAGTGCAAAGATACATGGCCTTGTGTTCCCTTGTCCCTCCTTCTGCCACTTCCCAAAGTCCCATTCCAGGAGAAAAGTGGTCAGAGTTGCCTCCTTAGTTCTGAGTAAAATCTATCCAGGCTCCTGGTAACATGCCCTACCAGGATTAAACACAACACATGAAGGCAGGTAGGTACCTGAAGAAAACACACAAAAAAATATTTGATAATCCAGCAGGGTGGGAAGGGCTTTTTACACATGACACAAAACCTCCATATCCACAAAATATGAGATTAATAAATTTGACTTGATTTCCATAGCAAGAGGAAAAATACCAAACAACAAATGAAAAGATCAAGGGAAACCTAGGAAAAGTATTTGGAACTCATATCATGGATAAAAGATTAATTTACTTAATACTTACAAAGCTGGTGTGGTGTTTGAGGGAGTCTAATAAAGAGCATCTTTTTTCCTTCTGAAATTCCAAACCAACTCGTAGTAGGCACAGGAGTAGGAGGATGAGGACCCAAATATCAGCTTTGTACTGACAGAGCTATTGGGGAGCACGACTTCGGTGGGCAGACCATGGGTCTCCTCATGCTGGGCCCCAGGGTGAAGATCTGCCCAGTAGATCACAGGTTCTTCTGCCATGCCTTTGTTGCTAAGCCTACCTCATGGCCAAGGGCCCCCAGGAGCACCTGTACTATGCCAGCAGGCAATCCGAAAGGGCAGGGGGTGAGAGGTAAGGAGTATCCACTTCCTCCTCCCAAACTTACTAATCAGACCATTTACACTTATCGATGTCCTTTGACTTGGAAATATAAACCCATGGAGTAGGCAAATTCCCTCCTCTCTTCCATCAAGTTCCAACATTATCAGTAGAAAAAGCCATCGTACAACAGAAAAATGGGAAGAACATGGGGGCAAGTCCCCAAGACTTGAGGGTCTGTAAACAAATCAGGCTGGAGGAGATGCTCTCTTAGATCCCTCTGGGCCCAGAAGATGAGTTAAAAATTGATCTCAAGACTTGTCTTAGTCAGCTCGAGCTGCTATAGCAAAATACTATACACCATAGACTGGGCGGCTTAAACAATGCATATTGACTTCTCATTGTTCTGGAGGCTGGAAAATTCAAGATCAAGGTGTCAGTAGGTTCAGTGCCTGGGAAGGGCCCTCTTTCTGGTTTGCAGACAGCTGCCTTCTTGCTGTGTCCTCACATAGCCGAGAGAGGGCTCTGGTCGCTCCCTGTTCTTGTAAGGACAGGAATCCATCATGGGGGATCCACCCACATGACCTCATCTAAACTCATTAATCTACCACAGACCCCACCTTCAAATATCATCACACTGGAGATTAGGGCTTCAACATATGAATTTGGGGGAGATGCAAACATTCAGCAGGGCTAATAGACAAGTAGAGCTGCTGAAAACCATCTTGAAAGAGTATACTGTGCTTATCACACACCCTCGTTACAGCACCACCACCCCCACTCCCTTCCCTTCTGTCTGACCACCTGCTTGCTAGCTAAAGGCGTGGACTGTGATTCTGGGGAACCTCAGTCTCTCTTCCAAGTCTCCATTCCCAGACCATTGCGTAGCCTGAGCCTTCACACCCATTCTTCAGGGAGAGTGAGGACTTTGAGCACAAGCCAGAGGGTAACTGGAAACCCCTTTACTCTTGTGGTTCCCAGACCCACCCCCCTGAGGACCTGCATATTCCAACTTGTTATTGTACTCATTTGCTAAAGCCAAACAAAGAACTTGCACCTGAAAAACACTGAAACTTGTATGGTACTTGGAGTTCCAGGGTATAAAACTGGAGGTTAATCTTACACTCCCGCACAGGGGAGAGAGACGAGGAACCACAGGAATAGCTTTCCAAAGCACACAGCTGGCCCTGGATATCTTCCCAGCTCTGCCGGAGGAGGAAGGGTGGGTTTTTCCCCAAGGGCCAAGCAGCCAATGCCTCCCCAGGCAAGGGGTCCAGCCAGAGGAATCCCATAGCCCAAGGTCCCTGGCCATCCTGAAGCCTGGCATGCAGGTCTGGTGGGAAGTTATGGCAGCCTGGGTACCTCCTACCACCAGCCCTCTTAAAGAGCATGGCTTATGGCCCTCGTGACCATGCAAACCGCCAAAAGAGACGCCTAAGTGATCAGTGATCCAAGCATCTATTACTGCTCAACAAGCCACTCCAACCTGAGAGTGTTAAACAATAATCATTTATTTTTATTATTTTCATGGTTCCAGAGCTCAGCTAGATGGCACTCCTCCAGGTCCCTTGCGTGGTTGTGGTCAGCAGAGGCTGGGGCAGGAGAAAGTCTTGAGGTTTCCATACATCTAACAGACAAAGACACCGGGACTTCAGCTGAACATCCCCGGCATGGCCTCTCCACGTGGTCTGGCCTCCCTTACTTTAGCCTTTATTGAGGTTCTGCTCTGTGATGTGAGGTAAGGGGGGACAGGGAGGTGTGGGCTATGGTGTCTACCCTCCCTGAATTCAGTCTCCCTTGGAAGATGGAGAAACAAAGTCACAAAAAAACTAAAGAGCCACAGGAGGTAGCATGAGGCAGGCAGTGTGGGCAGAGGAGGAGAGGAGTTTATTTCAGCCCAGAGGAGGGGTGATCCGCCAAGACAACAGACAGTACGCTAGGAGTATCGCGCAAACTTGACACCAATGATACTGCCTCCACTGCCCCCGTTCTCCCCCCTGCTGGTAGCAAGTGCATTAACGTTGTTTGTGTTTTGTTCTCTGTTGCTGTCAAAGTGGAGTAAATACAGCAGGTCAATTAGTGTTTGGCCCCCAAACAGGATTGGAGGAAAGTGTCTAGCGTGACCTGACTCTCCCTCACCTTTGACCATTCATGGCTCTCCTGGGGTGTTGAAACTGACCCACCTGAGGGTGGCAGAGAGTCCAGAGCTGGTACTTGGGATGCAGGGACCAGAGCTAGCACAGGAGGCCCTGTCTAAGGTACCCAGGAGCTGAAACAGCCCAAGAGGGATCTAAGCCAAATCCCTAGACAGTACCGACCATCACTCAGCTTGGCAAACCAAGTTCATGGGATGAGCCCAAAGCGAATGGGCTAGCTTGAGAGCGAGAGGAAGCCAAGGGTCCAAGATAGGCTGGGACTGGAATTAGACAAGGGTCCCATTATGAGCAAGGGAGCAGTGTGTGGGATGTCTGGTTTTGACTTCACTGAACTTTAGCCCTGTGGTGTCTGGGTGAGTCAGGTGGTCTGCCGAAGAGCTGGATTTCTGCTTACCCAACAGCAATGACGGTAAGGATTCAAGGGGTGCCTACTGGGTGGCAGGCGCTCTGATAAGAAGGTGCTGTGCAGATTTCCTTTCATCCTCTTAACGGCCCTGTGAGGCATTACTTTCCCCACTTTATAGATGAGGAAACTGAGGCTCAGGGAGAGAAAGGGATCTGTTCACGATCAACAATTAACTGTGAGCCTCGGCAGTCTGACCGCACCCGGGCAGGTGCTTTCTGCAGACCCACCACGTACCCCACCATGAGCCTGAGATGGCGGTGCTTATTTCCTGCTCTTCCCAGTGAGAAAACAGAAGGTGGGGTGTGTGGCCCACCTGGCAAGTGGCAGAGCAGGGATATGAACCCCTTCTAACTCCCCAGCCTAAGCTCTCTATACCGCCCCCAAAGGATCTGACTTGGGGTGGGGGGTGTCCTCCCCTGCAGCCCAGAACGGTCTGGAACAAAGTTAAGGAGGAAAGAACGCAAAACAGAGCTCCATCCGCGCGTAGCCCCAGCAGGGGGAAGAACGTGGCTCGTTAACAGAGGTGAAGGGCAGGGCAGGGACAATGCTAACCATATGCCATCTCCCGTTTTTCACTTTAAAAAAAAAAAAAAGAAAATCACCGTATCATTTTTTTTAAATTACCTGTCCTGAAGAGGGAGAGGAGCAGGTACTCCAAAGAGCTACACACCTGCTTTCCTCACCGTCTGCTTCCAATCTGTTATCTGGCCTGGCACATGTCTCCTGTTCCTGGGATGTTTTAAGGGGCCTTCCTAGCTGGATCCAAAGAAAACATTCATTTTGATTACAGAAAAGAGGCGCATCTGCTAGCCTGGATTTGTGGGAGAGCCCATAATCCCTGCATTTTGCCTCCTATTAGCCCTCTTCTCCAGGAAAGAAATGTCCTGCTCTTTAAAGTCAAGGCCATAAAACTGTGACAGCTCGCTTGCAAACAGAGCTGATTCTGGAACATGAAACAACCCTTCAGATAAAATATACAACTCAGGTGTGGGAGTGAGAGGGCCGAGGTCTTAAAACCGAATCAGTTGTGAGTTACATTTCGTTTTATGGATCTATCTGGGCCGTTCCCTACTGTAGAACATCACCAGTTCCAACATTTCGGACATATTTCCCATTAGCCCTTTATTTGAAATTTTATGCGTCCCCTCATAAAAACCTTCAGCAGATTAATGTGCTTGGGATGTTTATTTATAAGTACAGCTGGTCTCCCTTCGAGTTGCTTTTATTGCTGGGTCGCCTCAGCGTGCCCTTTGTGCAGCAGCAAAATGGTGGGATGGCAACCCAGCAACCAGCATTATCTCTGAGATGAGGAGACACATGGTGGGGGTGGAGCCAGGGGGAATGGAGGGCATCGGGTAGCATTTTGAGGTTTTCCATGCAAGGAGGCCCTTGGGAGCCTCCTTCTGCCTGACTGACATTGTCTCCATCTGTGGTGGGAATGGGCTGCGTGGGGATGGTGGGTAGAAAGGGAACCTGCACGACTGTCCTCATCTCCCAGGGGGACCTGTCCTGAGGACCGCTCCCTTCAACGCATGAGGACTGATAGACTTTGTCCAAGCAAGAGCTATTCTCCTCTGAGCAGAAGAAGTGGATTGAGTACTGGCTGTGACTGCACTAATCCTGGGTGAACCATCACGACTTTGTTTTCCAGACACACGATAATCAAATGCCTTTGAAGTTTCTAAATTTGTACTATTCTTTCCTTTATCCTCCTGCTTCAATATTTTCTCACAAAAGATGGGCATTCTTTTAAGCCAGGTGTTTATCAGTTCGTGTGTGTCATTTTATTATTGAAGACCACCAGGTGGTATGTTCTTATTGTACATTTGGCTTCATAGGTCTCCTACATTATAGAAACACTCTTTAGCAATATCCTATCAAGTACTCCCCCAGCTTCTGCCATCTCTGTCTAGGACTAAAGGCAACACTGCTCTTTGATTGTTAGAACATTCTGTCTTCTATTGGCCTATCTCTGGGACCATGCAATCTATCTTCCCCTTCCCTTTGACTAGTCCCCCCAAATCATCCTTTCCCTAGACAACATGTCCTGGTGCCCCCCATCATGCTCTGACTCAGAATCCAAATGAGTGTTGGCAGGTTAAGTCTGTTCTACCTTCCCTGGACTGGTGGGTTGTTCTGTCAGTGAGACCACCAGACCAGACCATCTGTCACACATACCAGCCATTATGCACTTAGGTACTCTTCGCAAAGACCATCACTCAACTCATGTTTCTGGGCTTCAGAGAGAGAGGTTTTATTATTATTATTATTATTATTATTATTATTAATGTTCATTTTTGAGAGAGAGACACAGAGTGCAAGTGGAGGAAGGGCAGAAAGAGAGGGAAGAGAGAGCTATTTTTTATCACTCAGATACCTTTTGATTACCCAGACATTACCAGAGGCAGCAGACATTGAAACCAAAGAAAGAAAAGGAAAATTTTACACCAAATGACAAGAGACTGAGATTTGTCTTGCCCTTGCTCTCAGAAATGTTTAGTGATGTCCAAAGCACAAGAAAATGCAATCCAAGCATCAAATATTAAAAACCATTTGTGTGGTCTTTGGAGAGACAAATACCTCATTCTCCAGAACCTCCTATGAGTCCCTCACCTCCTTACTCTGGAATTGGTGCTCCAAGGTCCTCTGAGTATCAAGAAACTCATGCCATCCCCTCAAATTCCAGAGACCAAAATGGGAAGCAGGGGGAAAAAGCAACTGCGGTCAAGGCCTCAGGTCATTTCAGAGAAAAGATGAACAGTTGTTGTCCTAAATAATCTCTTCAAAATACTAATTATTTCAACAAAGATGTTTCCCTAAGACTTAAAGCTTTTCATTAATCCATGACAAGATAGAAGGTCCTGGGAAGTTGGGAAGAGTAGAGACCCATCCCTTATGCACCTGGGGCCCAGGTCACACCACACTTAGGTACCCAGTGGGCAAATTCAGTGCCAAAGTCCTGATAAGGTATTCTGATTTATACACAGCCTCACCTACCTGGTTAAGCTCCTGGGTCCAAGTCCAAACTGGCCAAACTTACAGATTACAGTTCCTTAGGATAGAGGAGATCTTTTGTAGGAAAAGTGTGGAAGCAAGGCTGGGTTATTTCCCATGCCAGCCATCACCCTGTCGGGCACTCCAGGCAAAGACCAAGGATGCTCTGGACTCTCGGAGGGTGAGGACTGTGACTTGGGATGGGTGCGGAAGATTTCTGGAAGAAGCAGAGGACTGAGCAGGGAGGGAAGTTGAAGAGACAGTGCCTGAGAAACATGCCTGTGCCCTTGGAAGGGTTACAGTGTGTTTTGATCTCTCCCATTATGCACCAGGGCTCACACCTGCCACTCCCTCTACCCCAGTGCAGGACACCCCCCACAGAATTCTTGGCTCTGACCTCAGGATAAATAAATCCTGAGAGGCTCCTTCTTCCAGCTAGTATGACCCAAGAATGGAGTTCTTTTCCTTATAATAAGCAACAGAACTACAGTCCTGTCATTGGATTCCAGAAACTGCTTTGGAGCCCCGACTGAAGCAGCTTCCGCCAAAGTCAGATGGCTCACACCACACCCGGGGAAAGGGAGAGTCACACTAGGAAAGATTGCTCAGGAGACTGGCAAAGACAAAGCTTCCTTCCAGAATTGCTTCTGACAGGAGGTATAAACCTGAGCATAGGACAGGTTAGGGCTTACTGCTGCAACTGTTGATTTCATCGATAACCTGAACGTAAGGGACTTTGGCTGTTCTCTTCCACCTGGTCCTGAATTGCAGACTGACAGGCAGGGACAGACCCACACAGAGCAGCAAATTCTTCCCCTGTCACTGGACAGGGCAGAAGCCCAGCCAAATCTCCCAAATAAATGAGAGTCTGTCCCAAAGCTGGGACTCTGAGAACTAGAGACAACTTTGGGAAAAGGTCCCAATGCTCCCACTCTCTTCCAGGCCCAAAGCCTGCCTCTTATCAGTCTCAAATATCTCATGCTGCTTGCTGTGTGCAAGTCCCTTCAGTGAAGGCAGAGAGAGCTAACAAAACTCTTACAGGAAGTTCTCACACGCGCATGTGTGTGCACATGCACACACGCTCAGCATAATGTGTCTTTAGAGCATTGTTCCTCCTCCAACTTACTTAGAGGGAGTTAATTCACCTGCTGACTAAGGCTACTTGATGTATCTTACTTATGAGGAAACAGAGCCCATCACACTCCCACAGACACTTCCCTAGCCAATACAGAGTGTCCGTGAGAAACACCACGCGTTATGTATACAGGGATGTGCAGGCCTGTGCGGGGCCAAGGGCCAACATGACATCTCAAGGAAGGAGGCTCCAAACAGATGTTGGGATTACATATGTTCTGGATATTCCAGTGCTCCCACATTCTCCAGGAGGGTGTGGGCAACAGCTGGTGGCACGAGGCCTGGAGGAAGACAAGTGGGGAACATGTCTCCATGCGGTCAGGCAGGAGTGGTTGCAGCCTCTAGAAGTGGCCTGGTAATGCTTTGGGGGTTCAGAATGCTGCCCAATTGCTGTCCCTCTCCTACAGGGAGGGCGACTAGTGGCTCTGGATCCTGTGTCCCACATGGTGCAGCCTCCCGCAGCTTTATCTTCTGTGAACAGCCTCTTCATCTCTGATTCAAACTCCACCTGCCTCAGACCCCCAGGTCTGTCCTCGTGACCATTCTTACAGCCAGGCCACTTCTGCTCTGATTTTGTATAGTCAATTTTTAAAAAATAGGTTGTTGCACAGTTAACAAGGCTGCAAGCGTTTTGTTTGCTTGCTTTTATCAAAAAGAAAGAAAGAAGAAAGAAAGAAAGAAAGAAAGAAAGAAAGAAAGAAAGAAAGAAAGAAGGAAGGAAGGAAGGAAGAAAAGTAAAAAGGACCCATTGTATTATTATCCCTTTAACATGTGCAGGCTATGAGATTTATTATTCCATCCCATCTGGCCAGATTTTTTTGAGATTATCTCTAAACAATATACAACGACTAATGGAATGTAGGGCAGAGTGTCAGCCTCATAGGATCGCGGGGAGAAGTACGATCACAGGTGAGAAGAGCTTCGTAAATGATCGCGCATTGGGCATGCTGAAAGTTTTACAGGATTATTCCCACCAGGCCCTGCTCTCTGCAATCTGGACCACCATGGCTTTCTTTCCTGCCATGGGGGTGTCTTGCCTGGACTCCAAATCCTGCCTACTGGAGGTTGACCAGAGAAGGTACCACCAGCTGCTGTGAGGCCTTGGGAAAGTCACTGCATCTCACTGGGGCTGATGCTTAGGGAAGGGGCTCCAGACTTGTCAAAAGACAAGATGGCTCTGAGTTTCCTTCCAGCCTTACATCCTACCAGTCCCTGGTCCTGCTTTGTGCATCGATCCCCTGGGGAGGACAGGTGATTCTGCAGGTTTTCAAGTATAGCTGACCTGACCTTTCACATGGGTGCGGCCAGATCTAAATGGGGCCTATAATAGTCACACAAGTGAAAACAGTCACCTCCCTTGCAGGTTCTGGGCTGCAAAAGGTGAAGGGAACTCCGTGAATTCTCTAGTTCATATTTCACTTTGGATTAGAAGAAAAAACCGCAGAAAAATAAACCGTGTCAATCAGCCCTGCTGTGTAAACAAGTGGTTGATGATAACCCATGAGACAGTTTGCATTTCTTTATGGAGTGGCCAGCGACAAAGATCCAAAAACAAACCTTCTCTTTTACGGTTATTTGGAAAAGGAACAAGGAAACCATTTGTTTTACCTCCGGGAGCTGTTACAACTAGCCCCTCGCTCCCCAAAAAGCCTCTCAGCACAGCAAGCCTGTGGTTCTTCTACGGCTTGGAGCCAGCTCTAGAGTCCACCAATAACTGCAGGGGCTGCGGTAAGGCCCCCTGAGCCCTGGCTCCCAGAGGTTCCCACCCTCAGAGGCAAGGCTGGGATCTCCTCCTGATGACCTTGCTGGCCCACAAGGCACCTTTGTGCAAATTAGGGGAAGACAGTCCCTACCTTTCAGTTGCAACTCTGGCTTGGCAGGCAGACAGAACCTTTGCAGTTAGAAAAAGGTACCCCTCTCCCCAGCTCAATGGTCTATCAAGGGCCAGATAAAGTTTTTAGGCTCTGCAGGCCAGAAGGTCTCTGTACAACTACTTCACTCTGCTGTTTGTCACATGAAAGCAGCCATAGATAACACATAAACAAAGGGCTGTGACTATGTTCCAAAATATTTTTATTTATAGAAACAGGCCATGGACCTGATTTGACTCATGGGCTATTGTTTGCCAACCTCTGCTCCAGACGGACGCAGTCCAGCACCAGGGCTTGAAAAACAGACACTGGCTAAAACTCATCCACTGCTCATCCTTTTGATTGGGTACCCTTGTGCACAACCTACACAGTTCTACATGGTGGCCCTGCCTCTGAATCCCCAAGATGCTGGGGACCTAAGGGGACAAACTTCTTGCACCTGGAATGGACCACCCTAGTGTCTTAGCATCCCTGAACCCCCACCAGCTCTCCCCTGCTCCAACAGCCTCCAGATCACAGGGTCACACCAATCAGGATGCCAATGCTGACAGACCCAAAGCCCCTTCCTCATTCCACTGAGTGGCCCCAAGCCAGTGAACTGCACTGAACATGGCTTTTAAAACCAGACTTCTACGACTTGAAGAGATAAAAACAAGGTCTGCAAAGACAGGAAATCCAGCAGAGCCAAATCACAGGGATTCTCACATGAGCAAAGCAGCCTTTCTCCTGAGACCTCTTCTTTGGCAAAATACCAGTTAACTAGTGAATAATTGGTTAAAGTGAAAGATTAAGACAGTTGGCAGAAACAAGTTATTTCTGGACATTTTCCACCTTTTCCCCCCAACCAGTCTTCCAGTTACAATTAAAATATGGTGGTGGCTTCATGCAAACCATGGACAGTCCACAACCTGGCAATACAAGTGGACTCTTCAGAAAACCGAAGAACAGCCACGCATCAGTTCCCAGGAACCGGTCTGACTTTAAGTGGAATATTCTGTTGTATTACTCACCCTTCATTTGACCTTCATAAGTATCAAAACCTTACTATCCTGTATCCTGATATTTAATTCTTTCCTGTCATCTAATGAAGCCACATTTGGTTAGAAGGTCACTTATCATTTACAATACTGAGAGAGACATATTTCAGGGAAGCTCCTAATTCACAGCAAGTCATGAAATTGTGGACAAGATTACAACATGTACTGGCCTAAAGAAAAATGGAGGCCCTCGGACTTAACCAGGCCTCTCTGGGATCACACTAAAAGAATGAAAAAAAACTGAGGGAGGCTGGCATTTCTGCATGAGCTACAGAGTCTGGCTGATGTCACTCTAAATTCAATTATCTAAAAGAAAGTGTGGATTAATGTTAATATATTTTACAAGGTTCTATAATTTATCATCTTTTGTTTTTCTTTATGAATAACAGATTTTCCCTCAGTTAAAAAGCACATTGGGGGTTGGTTGGATGAAAGAGAGACCAAAAGCCATTTGATTTTTTTTCCTCAGTGGACAGGAAGGCCATACAAATTCTTCTCCCCAAGATAGCTTGGCAAAGTTTTGACAGGGAGAAGTGTGAGAAAGTGCCTGGCAGAGACACAGATTGCAGATGTGCTCACACTTCATACTGGGTGAGGGAAACCAGGTGACTGGAACATTCTAGATAGGAATGATGTTTGATGATTACTCCAAACCTGCCCTGGCCCCAGAAGATGAGGGTACAGACCTATCTGAGAAGCAAGAGGAACTGTACAAACATCACCCAGAATTCAGCCTAGGTAGACACAAGACTGCATGCAAGGGTGAGGATTTGATGTCAAGGATATAGAGATATCCAACCACATCTTGTTTGGGGAAGGCAAAGCCCTTTCACATAGTTCACTCATGACACTGCTATATTCTACCATTATCTCAGAACTCATGTCTGGCAGGGGACAAAGTTTACCCAAAAACCTCTGATAGCAATGCTTCCTGCCACCCCATGCTCCCTCCTTGCCAACAAATACCCAAGGGAGGAGATTTCACACTGGCCTCTTGCACACTCCTGAGGCTGCACCATGACGTCACTGATGCAAATCTGGTCAAAGGTAGCTGTGGAGGCCCTAGATGTAAGACTGTGAAGAAGTGTTGTCAGTTCTCTTCTCTGATGCAGATGTGACAACAGAAGAGAGGGAGCTCTGGAAAGGGGAGAGGATGCTCCCACTCAGGCCAGGGAGGCATGCATGGGAAGGAGAAAGGGCTGTCGAAGGAAGGGCAGAGGGGGGACATCAGAGAGACCGAGTGCCAGACTGGCGAGCTTTTCCCACAGTGATCAGGATACATTGTATTTTCCAAGGATGATTTTATAATAGGATCTACCACCCACATACTTTTCCGCAATGTGATCTTGGCACTCCCCCACCCCCTTGAATCTGAAAGGGCCTTGACAGCTTTGATGAATAGAATATGGTGAACATAGCACCAGACCAGTTCAGCTTCCTGCCCTGGGCACGCTGGCTCCTGGGATGCTAACCCTGGAAACTCAGTCACCCTGCTATGAGAAGCCCAAACTGCTTGGTTCAAGAGGCCAAATGTAAGTGCTCCATTTGGGTGGACACCTCCACTGAACTGATGGCCACATCAACTTCTAGTCACAGAATCAAGCCTTGTTATATTCTAGCCCAGCTGGACCTTCTGATAATGACAGGCCCAAATACCATCTGACTGCAGTCACAGGAGAGATCCCAATGGGGAACCATCCAGCTGAGCCTGGTAAACCACAGAACTTTGAGAGATAACAAACTGTTGTTTAAAGCCACTAAGTTTCAGAGTGGTTTGTTGCATATCAATAGATAACCAAAATATATGGTATGGTATGGTATGGTATGGTATGGTATGGTATGGTATGGTATCGTATGGTATCATATGAACACTGACCAATCAGAATTGATGCTGACTGGCACTGGGCTGAAGCAGAGTCCTTGGAGACCACATGCTATGTCAAATGTTTATCCTTTAATTTCTGGGAGAGAGTCCAAGGTGGCAGAAGGGCTCTCAGGGAGATTGGGACAGTAAGCATTTCAGTATTTTAACACCAGTCATGGACAAACTCATGAGCACTAGCTGGGCATCATCTCTAGCATCCATCATGCTAGAATTCATACCTAAATCCATGCTGGGCTGTATCACATATGGGAAGGCAACCTATACCCAGATCAGGACACGTAAGTAGGTGCCACTCCTAGGACCCAATACTTCCACCATTTTAGAAACTTTTTTGATCCATAATTGCACTTGGTCTTTACAATGGTCTTGAGAGGCGGATGTTACTGGCCTCCACTTGATAGATGAGGAAATATGAGGTCTAGAGAAATTAAGTAGGTATAGAGGCAATAATGGGAACTATACTGGTTGGGATTCTTGATTTCTAATTCTGGTTCCGACACCACCTCAGTCTGGGACCTTGAGCCAATGCTGTGAATTCTTAGAGCCTCCCCATCTCTCAAATGAGAGAAATGTAAATAACCCTAAGGACCCATCTGGCATCACCATTCTCTGACTTTGTAGCTTGCCTGGTTACCAGGAAGGGGACAGCAGATTCACAACATGGTCTCAAGACTCCTGACTCCTTTTCCAGTGCTCACATGACTGCTCCTACAGCTGCCTTCCTAAGACATCTCAGCATCATTATACAATGGGGAAGCCAAACCCTATCCCCAGCTCCTAGATAGGAGAATGTCTTCAGATCCACACCCAGATCTGTTTGTGCCTCTGGCCCTGGGCCTTCTGCCCTGATATACAAGAACAAAATCCCCACTTTCATGCTTTGTAGGGGAGTACATATGGGGATAAGGAGAGAGGAGGATGGGGAGAGAGATGAGGTGGGGGGCTGATTCTGAATCTCAGCCAGATCTGCCCAGTCTAGCTCTGAGTAAATCCTGCAGCCACCACACAGGAAGCTGCTTATCAGGGCAGACACTGTCTCCTTCAGGGGTCCAGGGCCCCTGTCCTGACCTAGTCCTAAGGCAGCATCAGGAGGTGATGAATCTCTCCTGAGATTGTGTGGTTTCCAGGAAAGCATTCCAGAATCTGAAATGGGCTTCAAAGGAATGCATATCTGCTCACTCCCTCCCTGGCTGGGAACCAGCCCAGGGCACCTTATTCTTATTAGGCTGGAGATGTCTTGGACACTAAGCTTGAAAAATGCACCAAGGATTCTGACACAGATGGGGAATGGTGCAGCTATGCAGAAAACCCCATTGTTGGCAGCCCTAGACTTTCTCTGAAAGCTTTTTTTTGGGCAGTAATTTAATTCCTCTCCATTTCACTTTTTCTAGCTTTGAAATAAAAATGAAAAAAAATGTTTTTGGTCTTATAACCTTCCTATACCTGTGAGGATGAGATTGAGTGGAAGCTGAAGCATCCATTACCTGATCAAATGTGCAATATAACAAATACTAGAATCAAATGTGAAGGAGAATCTCCATGAAGAGAACAAAGAAGAGCATCCAGAATAGGCTGTCAGAGAAAAGGAGGGCTGAAATGAGAACTAGGTTGAAGAATCCATAAAGATCAGGCTGGAATGAGCAAATGTGATTGAATAGGTATGTGGCCCAACACCCCCTGTTCCTCCCTATCCGGAGTGCATATGTGTGGTGAGCGTGGTGAGCATGGTGAGATGGAGCAGGCATGTGGGTCATTATAGCAACTGTGAAGGGACAGGTTATTTTTTATTTATATTATTTATTTGCCCTCATCTGAACCTGGGTGTGAGGCTTCCAGTGGGTGTCCCACCCTGTGATGTTTGGCTTTTAGGTATCAACTTGACAAGATCACAGTACCAAGGTATGTAGTCAAACACCAATCTAGGTATTTCTGTGGAGGTAATTTTTAGATGACATTAACATTTAAATCATTGGACTTGGAGTAAAGCAAATTACTCTCCATAATGTGGGTGGGCCTCATTCAATCCATGGAAGGCCTTAAGAAAATTTGATGTCCCCCAAGAAAGAAGGAATTCTGCTTCCAGTCTGCCTTTGGATTCAAGATTGAAACGTCAACTCTTCCCTGCATTTCCAGCCTGTTGGCCAAACCTACAGATTTTGGACTTGCCAACCTGAATAATCACATGAGCCAATTCCTTAAAATAAATCTATCTCTGTATATCCAAATCTAAATCTATATCAATATAATATAATATATGTAGATATATGTCAGAGGAGAATAAAAAAGAAGTGACTGGAATGATGTCTGGTTGGTGATAAAGTAGTCTCTGAGCAGATGATGAGATCCCTGTGGCAGACTCATTTATAAGCACTTCTGCCTCAGCATACCCAGAAAATGTGGACACTCCACCAACACCTGTTCTCTGCCCTCCTCTCCTCTCCCTCTACACATTTTTCCTGGTTGGTCTAATCTTTTATCTCTTCAACCACATCCCCTTCAGGGACAATCTCCAATCCTCTATCACCAGCCCTGACCTTCCAGCAGAGCTCCAGCACCATGTACCCAATTGCTACTAGACAACCCATCTAGAAGTACCACTGGCACCTCCCACTCAACATGTACATCATCCATCCTGCCCAAAAACTTTCTAGCTCTTCTGGTGAATGGCATTATCATCTATGCAGTTTCCCAAGTTATTACCTTAAGAGTCAAGGATGACACCTCTATCCACCCCAACTTCCACATCTAATACTCACTAAATCCTGCAGGATTCTCTCAGTGATAAAGTCACTGACCTAATTCAGTACTTGTCTGTGGCTTGAACTACTCAACTAGACTCCAGCTGATTTCACTAGTCACATCTACAGTCTATCAACAGGCTGCCCCAAGTTACCGCCCTTGGGTTTAGACTCTTCCTAAAAGCAGTTATTTCCTGACTTCTCAAAGGTGATGAGAATATACTCGTGTGAACATGTCTGGCTCAAGGGTGGATACATCCAAGTAGTAAGGCATTTTGAGTTAGGCTCCTGCAGGCATCTTGGGGATACATCATTTTTACATTCTGAGGTTTGCTCAGATCCTTTGGTCAATCTTCCCACCCCAGTTTGGAGAGCCTAAGTGGCATCTTCTTTCCCTCAAACCTACCAGAGATTCCTTCTTGGCACAAGAATGGAGGCAAAGAAAGATCCTCCAGATGACCTGGGTGGGCTTCAAGGTGCATTGCAGAATAATGTGTCCTCTGGGGGACTTGGCCTGAGCTATCAGCACCTTGGAGAGCTCCAGCTCTGACCTCTGTTGGGGAGCTAACTGGACCATAGTCCTGGATTCTTCTGAGGTAGGTGGCAGGGAGAAAAAAAAAGTGTTGATGCTGAGCACCTCAATTAGCCAGATACCCAGTCCAATAATTTCAGGGATACCAAAAATACAAATGGCCCTGAAGTCACCCCAGAATTGGGTTTCAGGTGTTCCACAGCCTCTGCTCAGGTGGCCTACATGAGGTTGGTGGTTATGACCTTAAATTATGGCTGAGTTAGTTTAACACTGACGACTAGTGCTCCCCAAGTTTTTGTGCCCAGACTGCACAGAATTCATCAGCTTTTGTGATTTTGCTTCAGGTTAATTGCCAATGAAAAGACAAGCCACTTTTGAATTACCCCCATCTTTCTGGACTATTGCCATTTGTGCTTTGTGGAGACTATGCCTGCCATTCCCACTGTGGACATTCCAGCATCCTCAATCCCAGCACCACTGGATGAACTGGGAAGCAAGGACATCAGGGATGTGGAGGCCTCACCTGACCTCTGGATCAGTGTCCATTTGGGGGAGGAGGTGTTGCCTCTGATCACATGCTCAGGAAACTCTGAGGAGATTCATACGCTGGGTCAGTCTCTGCCCTCCTCTTTTCTCCTACTGGACCAAAAGCCTCTAAGCCTGGAAAAGAAAGGAGTGGATCTCCAAGTAAAGATAGCATACATCTGTGGAGTGACAGAAAATGTCTTCACTCCCTGGAGATAGCACAATGGTTCTTCCACTCACCTTTGCTCCCTCAGATCCAGCCCTGTCCTGCCACCACCCTCTCTCTCCAATCTGCACTCTATGTAATATTCCTGCTGAGTTTCTGAAGCTGAGCTATTGCAGCCTCCAATCTGCTCACAAAGTGTTTGATATCTCCGGTGCCCCATGCAGTTTTTGCAATAGCTCAGACATGTAAATAGGGCTTTTTTGTTATCTCTACTTACAAATGAGTAACCATGTCTCCATGGAGAGCTTAGGCGACTGGTCTAAACACACAGCGTTCCTCACTCCAGTCAGGTACTCTTTATAATTTCTTTAAAACTTCCATTAGACCAGGACCCCCACTGTGGTGCCCAGAAACACTATAGTGTGAGCTTGTAATGCTGCCAGTGGGAAAAAAATAAAAGTAAAAAACTTACTTTTTGAAGATTATATTCATCTGTCCGTGTTTGTCAAAGTCCATCTGTTATTCTCTACCTCCAGAGCACAAGCAAAAACCCAGTTCACTGGAAGCCTGTCAACAGCTTCCTCTGAGGTTTTGGAGATTTCCTGGGGACATTTCCACCCGCTCACACATAAAGGTCAACCAAGGCTCCAAGAGAAAGAGCAATTCTTTTTTAAAAAGACTCCCTGGCAAACATTTTGATCCCTGTTTATTTTGCCAGACTTGCCTTTAACTCTTCAGGTACAACCTCCTCAGAAAGAAGATTTGAATCTGACAAAGGGAGATACATTCAGCTTTACCCTTGGCTCTAAATTGCCTGAGAGACGTGGCCATACAGAGATGTTCCTGATTAGTCAAGGAAATTGGTGGGTGGGTGGGGCCTCACCATCCACAGCTGTGATCAGCAGCAGCTGAAATGATGCACATTTTGGTCTCAAAAGATTAACGTTTTCCTTCAAATTTGGTTATAGTACATCACTCCATGTTGTATCTTTAGCCATACTGGACCAGCCAAAACTCAAGGCCCTATGGGGTACCCCATGTTGAAAACCAGTAAGTTCACATTCCTCTCACCCTCTTCCATTATAGTTTCCTGCACCTATAAACAAATGCAGCATCATTCAGAATTAGCAGAGATGATTTATAGGGCATGCACACCTTATTCCCTATTAAGGAAAAAAAATCTCTTCATTTTTGTTTGATGACTCTTAAGGCCCAATTAGAATTTTGTTTTGGATAATGGATGTGTTCTTAGAAGTGTGTGGGTAAATCACTTTCTGTACGTGTGACTCTAACCCTACCTGAAATGTGCTCTTTAAAAAAGCTCAGCTCTGAGCCTTTTAACAAAGAGAGGATCTCTGGTGCAAATTGAAGAATGAACTTTCATCTTTATTAACTCAGGATGGTCAGACCCAGGGCTACCCTTGTCCTAAGGGGCAGGAAACAACCTCACCTCAAAATGCCCAGGACTGGGCTCTTTCTTCACCTGCTTTATCCTGGGGCAAAATAGGTCAGGTGGCCTAATTCTTTTGTTACTTTCTCTCCTTTCTTCTCTGTGATCCTGTCCTATAATTTCAATTTCTTAGGACCCACATACTATTCCTGCTCCAAAGGAAGAGGTAATGTGGGCCACTTACCCCAACACAACAATCAGACCCTTAGCTCCCTCTTCAGAGGTATCAGGATTCCCACCCTCCATCCCAGCTAGGGAAGAAGAGGCTCTATGGCCTAGGAAGGGGTTTTGAGCCTTCTTGTATGAGCAGAAGGGGGAAGACTGCCTGAGGACAGGGGACAATAAAGGAGACCATTAGCCTGTTCTCTCTGTAGGTAAGAATAACCCCAGAAAGGGCTGCCTTAAGACAAGAGGGGACACTCTTAAAATGCTGCCTGGAATTGGGTGCTGAACACCTGCCAGACAGAATCAGGGGTCAGGAGTAGGAGCTGGAAGAAAGCAATTCTATGTTGAGCATCCAACATACTCCAGAGCAAGGCTTTTTCTGGCCTTCTTTGGCGAAGAGTGGGAAATTCTGGGTCCCTGTGTGACATCTACGTCTTTGTCAAGGCTCACTGGAGAGGTGCCATCTGTGAGCTGGGAATTCATGGAGGTCACTACTGCCCCACGCGAGAGGCACAATGTGAGATCGACCCAGCCAGGAAAAGCAGGAGTTGGGAAGGAAGCTGCACAGCTCTTGATATTCAACCCGAACACTTGGAAAATGACCCATCATCTTTGCCTTAAACTTTTCCATACGCACAACATTATTAGAATTTCTCCTTAACTACACAAATCATCCTCAGGATCCGGGACAGCTGGACGAAAAAATGTTTTGCTCCCCACCCTTTCCCTTGAGTTCCTATAATGAAGGTGCTTAGTTAACACAAATTACCAGCTTTGCTTTTTACTTTTCTGACAGATGAGCAAACATAAAACCATCATCAGTATAGAGGCCTGGCTAACCAAATCCGTTTCAATTATCCATCACCAGGGCAGAATTCTCTTGCTGAGATGGGAAGACACAGATGGAGATTTCCAGGTTGCACTATTAGCTCAGTAAGCAGCCTGTTTCATGCTCATCACAGGAGTATAAGAAAGCCTTAAATATAAATCAAACTATGGAGTTGGGGTATCTTATTAGAAAGCACATAACAAGAAAAACACTGTTTTACTCAGACGAATTAGGAGAGATCAAGAATATAGTTGAAAGAGCCCTGGCGTTGTAGGGGCAGGAGACCTAAGTTCTCACCCCAGCCAACCACCTATTCTCTGTATGGCCTTGACATGTTCTTGACACATTCCAAGCCTCAGTTTACTCATCTGTGTTATAAAGAGGTGGACTTAATCAGTAAGTCATATCACACGCTCTGGGCCCTAGAGACCCAAGTTACCTTATGGATTTCAGAAATATTTTATTTCAAAATTTTCTATTTTAAAAATATTTTTTAGGGGCACCTGGTTGGCTCAGTCAGTTGAGTCCAACTTTGGGTCAAGTCATGATCTCATGGTTCATGAGTTCGAGCCCCATGTTGGGCTCTGTGCTGACAGCTCAGAACCTGGAGCCTGCTTCAGATTCTGTGCCTCCCTCTCTCTCTGCCCCTCCCCTGCTCATGCTCTGTGTGTGTGTCTCTCTCTCTCTTGAAAATAATAAACATTTAAAAAAATTTTTAAATATTTTTTAAAGTTTGAGATTATAAAATAAATACCTTTGTCAAGTTGATTTATTATTCATTCACTTATTATAAGTGTGAAATTTTACAATAAATATATTTCTCAATGTGATTTACTTAATTTTGTTAATCAATAATAAATACCAATATATTCCTAAAATAATGCTCTGTCTGCTCGGGTAGCTTAAGGTTCCATATAAAATTTCACTTGAGAAAAATGGCTCCAGTCCTTTATAAATTTTTAAAACCACTAGACTAATTATCTCTAATTTTCCTTCCAGCAAGAGGATACTTTATTCAAGTCCTTCTCTGGGGATAGGAGAACTGTATGACTTCAGGAAGTTTCTGGCTTAATCAGAACATTCATAAGAAAAACAAACAAACAAACTTGATTCCCGCATCTACAAATTTCCCTGAAGAGTTCCTGTGCTCCTTCTCCACGGTGGAGGAGTCCTGTTGAAGCAGATTTCAAGGCAACCGTAGTAAGTAGTGCGAGCCCATGCTCCAGTCTGTAACTGTGCAAGACACAGAGAGCACGAGAAACATGGGTTCCCCGCCATGGACCTCACAGCCTGGTTGCAGAGACTTACCTGTGAATGGCTGACAATGGCATAGGCAGAACGTGGTCAGGGAGTGAGAAGAAGCCTAACCTTGTCTGACTACTCTGTTCCAAATGCTGTAGCAGGCATGACACACAAACCATTTTATTTATTCCATTTATTGCTAATGCATTGTTATTGCAATGTTTTTTCTTTCCAACAGATAAGGAAATCAAGATGGCTGGTTACCCAGGCAGTGAGTAGCAGAAGCAGGTGTCAGATTGTCACCACCCTTCACCCCCAAACAGCTTCCAGTCGGTGGTGGGCAGCATCATAAGCCCTCAGTGTGGGGAGGGGAATCCATGAAGATCATGGCAGTTAGGGAAGGCTGCAAGGAAGAGCTACCATGTGAGTTGGATCTTGCAAGATGAGGGGAAATTCTCCAGGAAGCAAAGAGAGGAAAAATTTCCCAAGTTTCTCAGGTGGCAGAGAGCATCTTGTGTAACAGGGATGAGAAGTGTGAGTGAGAACACAGGGATAAAGCAGGTAGGGTGGTGACCTAGGAGCAGAGCAGAGCTCCCCAGGGCTAGAGACTCAGCCTGGAACTCCAAGCTTCATGCCACCCTGTGCCGCCAGGCTCATCTTCCTCCACCCTGGCACAAGGACCCTAGCAGCCAGCAATTCAGGCTATCCTCTGTGCTTTTGTGTCCCCTCCTCCATCCACCTGGCAAACTCCTTTCTAGCCCACTCCTGGGAAAGTCTTTCCTATCCTTCCAGACCTTGCCAAAGACCATCTGCTAGATGCACCCATTCCTGATCCCCCTCAACCAGATGCAATGTCTCTTACTTCTGAATACCCACAGTTCTTTTATTGGTTCAAAGCTGTGCCTCAGTGGATGAACACACAGTGAATGTTTCTCGGCAAGAAACATTCTCTGGGAGAGATACTGAAATGGCGGCTGGGGTATCAGCCTCAGTAATATCTCTACATCAACTTCACATTTCAACAACCAAAACCCCCCGGCCCCTGCTCCTTGTAGCTCTAGACTTCCAAGTCCCTCCCCCCTGGAACTGTGGAGCCAGGCGTGGCCCTTGTAGCCTGCTCCAACTCTTCTGTCTGCATTTACAGGACATTTCCTGGGCCCTTGACATAGAAATGGCTCTATGGCACCATGGTGGCCCTGAGCACCTAGGAGGCGCCGACAAGTGTTTGCTGAACCCGACGGAACTCTAGTCCCAGCTTTTCCCGGGATATTCCACTCCTGTGCATTATGCATCTTTTCAAGCAACTCAGGAACCTCTGACAATAACCGTATTAGTAACTTGCAGGAAACTGTCATCTTCAGATTAAACGTAAAGTTAATTTTTCTCAATGTTTCTCCCAGCAGAAAAGGTTTTCATTGTCACCACTGTTTCCAGACAATTGCCCAACAGTTTCAGTCTGCCTTTCAGACCGAAGGCCCAGCTCAGACCACACAGCACAGCTGTCCTCACCTAAGCCTCTGCTCCTGTATTCCCTCAGCTCTCCGGCTCCACCACCCAGCCTCCAGGCATCTACCCTCCTGGGAAATCTGCAGACCAAAGAGCTGTTTGAGTCCTCTCCATCCTAATAAATTCCATCTTGCTGGCCAACTTCTTGCATGAGCTCTGTCCCTAAATGGGGGTCTGAGGGTAGAGTGAGTACTTTCTCTTTCTCTAAGATCCCCATGGCCTGGCAGAGAACTGGGCTCTCGGAAGTGCTCAACAGAGACTCATCCTATAAGCTCTATTTCCTGTGCAGACGTGGAGCTGGAGCCCAGACCTCTCTTGGCCTGGCCCTGAGGGAAGCATTCAGAACAACCCTCCGAAACAAAGCCTGGCCTTGGAGGCCAGCTCGGCATGCACAGAACATCAAATGGCTGGACATGAAAGGGCTGAGGAGGATGCTTGCTGGAGAGGCACTTAGCCCGGAAAACCTGAAACCATCTACTTGACTGAGGGCCGCTAACCACAGCTTCAATGAATGATTAATGATTATGGCCAGAGCTTATTGCAAACAGGCATGTGACAGCAGAGCCACTACCCACCCGCAGGACCTGCCCGTGTGATTGATGAGCCACCGAGGGGTGCAGAGGGGCTGCAGGGGGAATGGGCCAGCTCAGCCTGCAGCTGCCAGGGAGCACCCATCCTTGGGGGGAGCTGGAGGGACACCAGTGTTTCTGTTCTGGGTGGCGGGCTTATCTCATGTCATACAAGCCAACCTGCACTGACCATCCACCTAGGTGATGAGGAGAGGGCACAAGGGGCCTGGGCTAAACTCTGATGAGGACAGAGGTGCCAAAATGGATGATATGTGGCCCCCGGCCTTGCAGTGTCTCTATCCAGAGTTGTGCATCAAGAAATAAAACTCTACTTCCAGATCCACGAGAGAGTGCAAGGTGCTTCAAGAGACAACTGAGGGCTCTGTGTGGACAAAGCAGGTTGTGTGGCCCAAGACACCTCCTCCAGTCCTCCCACCACTGCTGCCAGCCAGAGACCACTTCCCTGAACCTGAAGTCACTTTTCAACAGGATTCGTAAATGAGAGAAGAGGTAGCTGAAGTTCCTACTCTCATGCTTTCTCTGTCCTTCACCAGAGAGGTAAGTTAGCCTTGTGTCCCCACCCTCTCTACCCCTCTCAACCTGCACCCTCTAGAATGGCCAAACCAGGGTTTCTATGTCCCCTTCCAGAGCCTCCTCAGTCAGAAGGCAGGTCCTGACTCAGACACATAGAATCGGTACAGACCCGCGGATTCCTTGAGCACAGACTGTGGGATCTGGCAAAGGCACAGCCCTGCCTTCAGGAGTTTGTAGTCTCATTAGTGAGGCGAGCTTGCCTTGTGTGAAACACAGACAGAACAAAGCATAGCCCCCAAACATGCTGCCAAGAGAGAGTGAGGAAAGGGAGAGTGACGTTGAGTGAGAGGCCATTGAGGGTGGCCAAGGAATCTGAGAAGGGCCTGTGAGGCCCCCTGGGCTGCAGGCCTCTTCCCCAGCAGAGCCACTGTCCAGTCTGGACCATCTCAGTGCCCAAGCCTACCACTTCCGACCAGGGTCTCCAGAAGCACCTCTGAGCAGACATGGGGCAGTGGCAGCAAGTAAGCTCAGCAGGGACCTGTGAGCTGGCTCTGAGATGACCCAGAGAGCCGGCTGGAAGCCCAGGACGACCCTTGTGGGGGCTTGGCTGCTCTGCAGACTCTGGCTCCGTTTCATCTTAATACACTCCTGCGTGTACCTGACATTGGATACTCGTCCTAGAGCATACAAATCTAATAAATTCTTGGCTCCTGCAAGTTTCTTTAAAAAATATAAAAGAGGATCATATATAAAGAAGTTGATTAATATACACCCTGGTAAAACAGCCTGGAACATCTGTGTATTAAGTTCATTTATTAAATTACACCAATCTGTATTTTAATGAGTGAAAGATACAGTACTTATTCTGTCATCCATCAAAATAAACTCAGGAAATACTTAACATTATAATCATTTTTCTTGTTTGAACACGAGTTATGAAATATGAATCCCGCACTAAGAATGCTGGACTTGCCATCATGATCAAATATGTTTTCACAGGTGCAGCAAATATTCAGTTTTCATTTCTCTCTCCAACTGTTGAAAATATAAACCATGCTTTCTAGTTCATAGCTGGGTAACATTGCCTTCCCTTCACATGGCAGCCATTATTGCAGACTTACTACCCCACCGTCTTTCTTTCCCCATACTCCTCCTAAAGTTGCTTAGTAATGAAAACACAGGCTTCTGTGGGGGCCCCTCGACATGGGCTCTTTTGGCTTAGGCTGGGCACTGTGTCCCCTTTTCCTCCATCCTTGTGGCACTTATATCCTGTTGATTAGGGACTGAGTTGCAAAAACCATTTGAAGGAAACAGTACTTGTTTGAAACACAAAAGGCAGTGGGACCTTGGCTTCACTGTAGACCACCCCCCCAGCCATGGGGCACACATGCCCACTCCTTCCCACTCAGTGACAGTTCTATTCAGACGAGGAACAGCTTTAACATGGACTGGAGCTTCAGGAGAGAGTCCAGGCTTTATCTGCGTTCAGCTCTCCCAGAATCAGAAATCCCAGGACCCACGGAGCAAGACCATTAACAAAGAAGCCAAGGTTGCATGAGCCAAGGACGGTGCTGGCCAGTGGCCAGTGGGAGCTCATTGAGACCCAGGAGCCTGGAGAAAGACTCCAACTGGGTAAGCTCCTAGGTAAAACCACAAGAGGAGGCTGAGGAAGCCCTACTATAAGCTGGCCAGGCTTGCGTCTGCTTAACTCACCCAGTGGCTCCCCATTGCCAGAAGCAAGGTCCCTGCCTATCTCTTTCATTTCATTCCTGGCCACCCCCACCCCAGTCCCCCAACAAACATACAAAACAAAGATGTAATGGGGATGGAAAGACAAAAGGTCAAGGGGTGGGGGTGAGAAAGAGGGTTGTGGGACATGGGACAGGTTGAGAGTTGGACCAGTTTAAGGAAAGTCTTGTGCTGGGCTAATGGATTTTATGCTATAGACAATAAGGAGCTTTTCTTTCTTCTTTTTTTCTTTTTTCTTTTCAATTCTTACTTTAATTCTTGGCATATTAAAAAAAAAAAGCCCAAGTCCTGAGCTGTGGACATTAAAAATGTGAAACGATGAATGCAACCATTCAGAGTAGTATAACCCAAAAACAACCTCAGTAATACAAGATTTCCTTCTCATGCTTTTAAAATGTTTACATCTAAACACTCACCATTCTAAACAACTAAACTATATATAAACTTCCTTTTGTGGTGAGGAACATTTATATGTTTATCCGTTGTAAAGCTAAAAGGGCCCCCAACCAATTCTGCTCCCTGGATAACACAATGCTAATAAATAATGAGGAGCTTTTGAAGGGATTTGAAAATTCAATAGATATGTCCAGATTTGTGTTTTAGAAATAAAGTTTACTTGGGATTTAGTGTAAAGAAGAGGTGTTTGGGAGACAGCCCTGAGCAGGCAGAGGCTAGTAGGGCACAGAGTAACAGAGGCAGGTGTGTTGAGCTGGTGTGAAGGCCACAGCAGGACACCTTCTCCCCTATGCAACCCAGGGATGGCCACAGTAGGTGTTCAGTAGAGCTTCCTCAGGAATGTCACTGATTACCTGGGTTCTCAGTACACACAGGTGCAGACCCCTGCTCTTCTGTGCCCAAGGAACCCCCAGTATCCTCAGCCTCGCCTTCTCTCAGGCCCTGAATCTGTTTGGCCCATGACCTGGAGACCTGCTGATTCTTGCAGGGGCTAGCCTAGGGAGGTACCAGCCTAAACCCTTCCCCCTCACCTACCCCATACTCACCACCATAAAAGCCCTGAAACCTGAAACAGCATCCTCCTGGATAAAGTTTCAAAACTCCATTGAAAGATTACAGAAAGTTACAGACAGGCAGTTCAGGGAAAGGAAACCATAACAGCTCACTCTCAGGGTGCTTTTCAGAGCAGATATGGCATGGGCACTGACCAAAAGAACAGACTGTCTGAATCACGGGGGCAGGGGCAGGGAGGTCCCCTGGGGTGCTAGACACCCCTGTGGATACCGGATTATGGGGAGATCCAGGGGGTCCCAGTGGAGGGGATGAGTGGGTTGGGCCAGGTGTTGGGGAGCATTTGGGGGTTCAAGCATTGGCTATTTTAACATCTGGTTCTAACTGGCTGAATCAGCTTTGCTAATGGGCACATAAAGACATTTTCAAACTCACCAGTAATCAAGGAAATGCAAATCAAAACAGCAATGAGATACCACTTTCTCAATTCACATTGCAGGGAGATGTATGCCCAGAGTCCCATTCAAGAAAGGACTTGCTTCCTACCTTCAAGGTTCAGGTTTGGCCTCAGCTGTCATGGGCACAGTGGGAAAGAAAGGCCTGACCACTTCAGCCCAGCACATGATGCTGATGGGCAACATTCACTTCACAACTTCATGCAGGGTCGGCCATGACTTGCCCAGGCTTCCCCAGGCCCACATCACAGCTCAGCCTCTCCCTCTACTCAATCTTACTCCTTCCTCCTTCCCTTATAGGTGTTGATCCCTAATAAATACCTTCTTACTCACCAAACTCCATCATGGTGCCTGTTGCTGGAAAATCCAGCCTGCAAAACAAGGAAAGTCAATTCACACACTGTGCTAGTGATAGAATACATTGGCAGAGCCACCTTAAAGAGAAATCTGACAATACTTAGTGTGTATGCTCCCTCAACCTCAGCCCTCCTGTGCCTGCATGTCTACTCCAGAGAGGCTCACTGACCCATCCACATGGATAGGCGGCCAAGGGTGGCCAGTGCAAGACAGGTTAAGGGCAAGGGAGCTGTCACCAGGGAAATGGGTGTATAACTGTAGCAAACACCCAATGTTGGGATCCCATGCAACTGAATGTATTTGTATATAGCAACACGTGGAGTTCTCACACACAGCATTGGGTGAAAAACAGAAGCAGAACCTAAGGCAAGGATCTGAGGGTAACTAGTTTGTGTGGATGGTGATCACAGGAAGAACTCGTAGGTGACAAGGGAGGTGGGATGTGGAGAGGAAAGACGGGAGGGAAGGGAAGAGTTGGTTCATGAGCAGGGCTCTTCTGTGGGCAGCTGGGCCTCCCTCCCACTGAGGATCTCAGGGGAAGAGCCTCGAGCAAGCCCAGGGTTGTAAGAAAGCTGGGTTTTATAACCTTCCTTGATTGACGACTGCTCCCAGGGGTGATGACCACCCGGCACTTGCAACCTGCCCCACTCCTACAACAGAGAAAGTTCCCCCGAAGTCCCAGGAGAATAAATAAACACTCAGTGACAAAAGGATACGGGGGACACTAGAAGCAAATGCTCCAGGAAAAAAAACTGAGATTTATAGCACAACACCTTCTGCGAAGTAAAAGCACATCATGCAATTTAAACGGCTATCCATGCATCTAAATGAAATTGTGGAAGATGGTTTGGAAGTCCATGCATGAAATGCACGGAGTGCTGTTCTCATTACCTACTGTTCAGCCCATTGGTGAAGGAAGGATCCCCTGTACTAAATAGTATGAGTCCTGCACACACAACACCTGACACGGGACAGACAAGATGGACAGCGGTTTATTAATCATGTGTACTCACAGCCAGGGGGAAGACACTGCACATGACACAGGGCCATCCGGGGCTGCACTTGGGAGCACAGGGAACCCACAGAGTCTGTAGATAACACGCATTTATTAACTGAAGGGTGGGGTGCCCCTGGTCTCCAAGGGAGAATGTGATTGGCTTGTTTGAATAATTCCACAGGCTGGCTGGGAGGTGAAACCATTAGATGGAGAACCAAATGGGGAGCAGCTGGTCCAGCTGGGAGGGGGACTAGCCAGGAGGAGAGACTTTCCCGCTGGGTGGGGACATGTCTGATAAGAGCAAGGTGGGGCTCTGTGAGGCTCAGAGAAGTCAAGGCAGCACACAGCATTTCAGGCCTTGCAATACAAGCATGTTCCTGCAGAGGGAGAGAATGGGACAGAGATGGAGGGAAAAAATAAAACGAAAGGCCTTTATGCTAGTGTGACATGAACTGGGGGCATATGTATACTTCAATTCTGTAAACTTGAGGCCCTCAGAAATAAATAATATTATTAAAAACAACAAGGAGCAAGAAAGAATGGGGTTTGGACTGGGGGAAGGGATGGGCTAGGCTCTCAAATGCAACAAGGCTACAGGCCAGGGGCCTGTGTTCTCAGCAGAACAGAAAATGCTATTTGTTACAAACTGTCCTGGGAATGATTGCCCACTGAGATAACAAGAATAGAGGCAAATAAAACTTCAAACAGAGTTTAATGGCTAAGCTTAGCCAGTTGGGTGGTAAGGCTGACTGCTCTGTGTGTGAGCAGCGTGGAGTGAGTGGGCAGGTGGACTGAGGGGCTGCAACACGGCTCAAACTTGTTTTCTCTGTCACTCAGACACTTTCCCCAGGAGAAATGTTAATGTTACCTTCTGGGGTCCACAGGGAGCACTGAGAAGACCTGGACACCTAATAAAATATAAGGAGGCAGGTTGTGATCACAAAGCTTCTAGACGCCAGGGCTTTTCAGAAACTTTGACAGGGACAGGCTGACATCAGCCACTGCAGATACCTCGGCCGGTTGGTAGCACTGACAAGGGGATAACGAAAGGAGTGTGGATCATCACAGCACCATCTGAGATCCAGCAGGAAGCCAAGTTCAGTCTGCTGCACCCACATATCTAGAGTCCCCAGATCAGATAGAAAAACCAACTTTTCTATCAAGGGAGCCCCGCCAACAAGAAATAAGTGGTCAATCAGGCTGAAGTGAAGGATTTTCATGGAGCCCGTACCCAAACATGTGGGACGGTTTCCTCCCTCTTGCTAGCTGTGAGCAATGAGACAGACTTATGGTGAAGTGATTGTTTTTTAGGGACGTTAAGATGGTTCCCAGTGACATACTACCTCCACCCACTAAACAGACTCCATTATTCATTCATTCACTCGACATGTATATATAGCATACTCATTTGCCTATCTTATAATAGGGAAATGAAACAATATCATTCATGGTTCTTAGTGTAGAAGGAGGCGGGGGGAGCAGAGAGAGCATAATAAAACAATGACCACACATACATGCACACATACAGTTGTCACCAAGCCCAAAATCAGCAGAGAAATTTGATTCTGTGGGAGTCTGAAGGTGGGCCTCAGGGTCAGGAGCTCAGGGAGATGGAAGGAGAAGGAATACATTCTAGCACAGTCCCATTCTAGAATATGTAGGATCCCATAAAAGAGCTGTTCTGGATTGAGAGACACTCACATTCATATTCAGCCAGTAGGCATTCATTTATCACTGGCTCTGGATTGAGTCCATACCTGCAATGGTGATATGACTCTGTGAGCACACCAATCTTTCAGAGGATGCATAAACAGTCCTAACTCGGATGATCTGGTGCAAAGTTCAAAGTTACCCAGTGAAGGTGCTCTTAACTCCACCCAGGGGGGATTCAACTATACCCCAGAACCCCAAGACACTTCTCCCCCTAAGAGGCCCAGCCATACAGAAACACTGAATCTTGGAAAGGGCTCCAGGATAGAAAAGAGCCAGTTATCACCCAATTTCCCTGTGCTCCATATCTGTAGCAGCTGTAGGCCTGGTTCACAGCCTCAGGGATAAACTGCTAGCCAACTGCTCTTGGGCCATGGGCCCTGAGAGTCAGGGGGTATGTGTAGCAGGTCCTATCTCTTCCATTGAGGTGCCTCAGCCAAGCCACCACCACTTGAACTTCACTCTGCCCAGCCCAGCTCAAAGGGCATTATGAGGTTCCAATGAGGAAATAGGAAAACAAATTCTTTGTTAAATGCAAAGTTCACACACACCTGAATGGTTAGAAGCAGCCATACAAAGCCAGAAACCCTAAGGACACATAGGTGAGAAAATGGCTAAGGAAACATAGGCATTCTTCTCTACCTAATGCCACCCCTACTCTGTCCCTGTCTCTATTCCAACACCCAGGCAGATGACTGCTTCTAGCCAGGAGATAGTCCTGCTCAAGGTAATATGAAATAGTACTTCCCCTCTGCTGACCTGGGGCACAGGAGAAATGGAGAGGCAGGAAAACAAGAATGGCCTGCTATGGGAGCCAAAGACTCATCTTAGTGAAGATTTCCAAATTTAATCTCTGACAAAAGGAAATGGTCAGGACCAGATGTGCACCTTGTTTGTGTAGATTGTTCCCTATCTTAATGGAGCAGAAGAGAAGCTTTAAACACTGAAGATGGAGGAGGAGAGGGGAGAGGAAGCTAAAAATACTAAAAGGCAGTCTGAATAGGTGAATCTCCTGCTAACTTGTCTCCTTTTCTTTATTATGGAACAAGGTTTATCCCCTATCCGGCCTTGAGTTAGATGGTCAAAAAATAAAAATACGCGAATCTCTCAATCTTAGGAGGAGACTTAAACAAGTGGAGGTGATGGGGTGCAGAGTACATTTGTATGGAGAAAAGACTGGCAGAGTATATGTCAAACCCTAGCAGTGTTCCATTTAGGGAGACAAACTTTCTAAATGACTGTGTGAAACTTTCTAAAATACCTAAATTTGGCATTTTGTGGCACTTTTTCTCAGAATAACAGTAGATTCTTCACATAAATGGAAACATAAAGTGCTATTTAAGTGTGGTCAAAATTGAAAGAAATTGAAGATGATACAAACAAAGAGAAAAGATATTCCATGCTCATGGGCTGGGAGAATAAATATAATTAAAATATTTATAGTACCCAAAGCAATCTACAGATTTAATGGAATCCCTATCAAAATACAAAAAGCATTTTTCACAGGGCTAGAACAATCTTAATATTTGTATGGAACCATGAAAGACCCAAAGCAATCTTGAAAAAAAGGAACAAAATTGGAAGTATCCCAATCTTAGATTTCAAGATAAACTACAAAGCTGTAGTAATCAAAACAGTATGGTACTGGCACATAAACAGACACATAGATCAATGGAACAGAACAGAGAGCCCCAAAATAAACCCACAATTACATGGCCAATTAATCTTTGACACTGGAGGCAAAATATACAATGGGAAAAGATAGTCTCTTCAACAGATGATGTTGAGAAAACTAGAAAGTCACATGCAAAAAAACTGGACCACTCTCTTACACCATACACAAAAATAAACTCAAAATGGATTGAAGACCTAAATGTGAGACCTGAAACCATAAAAATCCTAGAAAATAACACAGGCAGTAATTTCTCTGACATCAGCCATAGCAACACCTTTCTAGATATGTTTCCTGAGGCAAGGGAAACAAAAGCAAAAATAAACTATTGGGACTACACCAAAATAAAAAAACTTCTACACAGTAAAGGAAACAATCAACAAAACTAAAAGGCAACCTATTGAATGAGAGAAGATATTTGCAAATGACATATCCAATAAGGTGTTAGTATCCAAAATATATAAGGAACTTACACAACTCAACACCCCCAAACAAATTAATTCAATTAGAAATGGGCAGAAGACATGAACAGACATTTCTCCAAAGAAGACATACAGATGGCCAACAGACACATGTAAAGATGCTCAACATCACTAATCAGGAAAATACAAATCAAAACCACAAGAAACAACAAGTGTTGGTGAGGATGTGAAGAAGGAATCCTCATGCACTATGGTTAGGAATGCAAACTGGTGCAGCCACTGTGGAAAACAGTGTGGAGCTTCCTCAAAAAATTAAAACTAGAACTACCATATGATCCAGTAATTCCATTACTGGGTATTTACCCAAAGAATATTAAATCACTCATTTGAAAAGATACACACACCCCCATGTTTACTGCAGCATTATTTATAATAGCCAAGATATGAACGCAGCCCAAGTGTCTATTGATAGATGAATGGATAAACATGATGTGGTGGGGCACCTAGGTGTCTCCGTAGGTTGAGCATCCAACTTTTTAAAAATTTATTTACAGGATTCTTTTTATTTTATTTATTTATTTGCTTTAATATAATTTATTATCAAGTTAGCTAACATACAGTGTATACGGTGTGCTCTTGGCTCCAGGAGTAGATTCCCAAGATTCATCACTTACATACAACACCCAGTGCTCATCCCAACAAGTGCCCTCCTCAATGCCCATCACCCATTTTCCCCTCTCCCCTGCACCCCCTTCAACTCTCAGTTTGTTCTCTGTATTTGAGTATCTCTTATGGTTTGCCTCCCTCTCTGTTTAAAACTATTTTTTTCCCCTTTCCTTCCCCCATGGTCTTCTGTTAAGTTTCTCAAATTTCACATATGAGTGGAAACATACATCTGTCTTTCTCTGACTCATTTATTTCACTTAGCATAATACCCTCCATTTCCATCCACATTGTTGCAAATGGCAAGATTTCATTCTTTCTCATTGCCAAGTAGTATTCCATTGTATATACAAACCACATCTTCTTTATCCACTCATCAGTTGATGGACATTTAGGCTCTTTCCATAATTTGGCTATTGTTGAAAGCATTGCTATAAACATTGGGGTACATGGGCCCCTATGAACCAGCACTCCTGTATCCTTTGGGTAAATTCCTACCGGTGCTATTCCTGGGTCATAGGGTAGATCTATTTTTAATTTTTTAAAGAACCTCCACACTGTTTTCAAGAGTGGCTGCACAATTTGCATTCCCACCAACAGTGCAAGAGGGTTCCCATTTCTCCACATCCTCTCCAGCATCTATAGTCTCCTGATTTGTTCATTTTAGCCACTCTTACCAGTGTGAGGTGGTATCTCAATGTAGTTTTGATTTGTATTTCCCTGATGATAAGTGATGTTGAGCATCTTTTCATGTGTCTGTTGGCCATCTGGACATCTTTGGAAAAGTGTCTATTCATGTCTTTTGCCCATTTCTTCACTGGATTATTTGTTTTTTGGGTGTTGAGTTTGGTAAGTTCTTTATAGATTTTGGATACTCTTTATCCAATATGTCATTTGCAAATATCTTCCCCCATTCCATCAGTCACCTGTTAATTTTGTTGATTGTTTCCTTTGCTGTGCTGAGCTCTTTATCTTGAGGGGTCCCAATAGTTCATTTTTGCCTTTACTTCCCTTGCCTTTGGAGACATATTGAGTAAGAAGTTGCTGCGGCTAAGGTCAAAGAGGTTGTTGCCTGTTTTCTCCTCTAGGGTTTTGATGGTTTCCTGTCTCACATTTAGGTCTTTCATCCATTTTGAGTTCATTTTTGTATATGGTGTAAGAAAGTGGTTCAGTTTCATTCTTCTGCATGTTTCTGTCCAGTTCTCCCAGCACAATTTGCTGAAGAGACTGTCTTTTGTCCATTGGATACTCTTTCCTGCTTTGTCAAAGATTAGTTGGCCATACATTTGTGGGTCCAATTCTGGGGTCTTTATTCTATTCCATTGGTCTATGTGACTGTTTTTGTGCCAATACCATACTATCTTGATGATTACAGCTTTGTAGTAGAGGCTAAAGTCTGGGATTATGATGCCTCTCACTTTGGTTTTCTTTTTCAACATTACTTTGGCTATTCGAGCTCTTTTGTGGTTCCATACGAATTTTAGGATTGTTTGTTCTAGCTCTAGGAAGAATGCCAGTGTAATTTTGATTGGGATTGCATTGAATGTGTAGTTTGCTTTGGGTAGTATTGACATTTTAACAATATTTATTCTTCCGATCCATGAGAATGGAATGTTTTTCTATTTATTTATGTCTTCTTCAATTTCTTTCATAAGTTTTCTATAGTTTTCAGCATACAGATCTTTTACATCTTTGGTTAGGTTTATTCCTACATATTTTATGGTTCTTGGTAAATGGGATTGATTGTAGATGGGATCAATTTCTTGATTTCTCTTTCTGTTGCTTCATCATTGGTGTATAGAAATTAAACCGATTTCTGTACATTAATTTTGTATCCTGCGATTTTGCTAATTCATGTATCAGTTCTAGCAGCTTTTAGACATAGTCTTTCAGGTTTTCTATGTAGAGTATCGTGTCCTCTGTGAGGAATGAAAGTTTGACTTCTTCTTTGCCAATTTGTAGAGCATCTGACTTTTTACTTCAGGTCAGGTCATGATCCTAGAGTTGTGGGATTGAGCCCCGTGTCGAGCTCTGTACTGAGCGTGGAGCCTACTTGAGATTCTCTCTTCTCTCTCTCTGTCTCTCTCTCTCTTCCTCTGCCCCTCTTCCCCACTCGAGCTTGCTCACTCTCAAGGGGATATTAGCCATAAAAAATGAAATCTTGTCATTTGCAATAACATGAATGTATCTAGAGAGTATAATTCTAAGCAAAATAAGTTAGAGAAAGACAAATACCATATGATTTCACTCATGTGGAATTAGGAAACAAAACAAATGAACAAAGAAAAAAAGAGACAAACCAAAAAAGACTCTTTTTTTAAATGTTCATCTATTTTTGAGAGAGAGACAGAGTGTAAGTGGGGGAGGGGCCGAGAGAAGGGGAGACACAGAATCTGAAGCAGGTGCCAGCCTCTGAGCTGTCAGCACAGAGCCCGATGCGGGGCTGGAACTCACAAGGTGTGAGATCATGACTTGCACTGAAGCCAGATGCTTAACCGACTGAGCCACCCAGGTGACTCTTAAGTATACTCTTAACTATAGAGGACAGAGGGTTACCAGAGGGGAGGTGGGTGGAGGATGGGTCAACTAGGTGATGGGGATTCAAAGTACACTTAACATGATAAGCACTGAGTAATGTATAGAACTGTGGAATCACTATATTGTACACTTGAAACTAATATAACACTGTATGTTAACTACGCTGGAATTAAAATGAAAAAAACTAAAGTGTGATGAAAGCCATTTGCTTTGGTCACTATAAACAGGCATGGAGGTGTGCATGGGGTATCTCTGAGAAGACAGTAGACATGTGCAGGAGCTGGCACTGGGCACACTCAGAAGCCTTCCAAGCCGAGCAAAAGAAATAGAAAGGCAATCAATCACCAAAGAGGCAGATAACCAGAACGAGAAGTACAAGAGGGACTCATGATGGCAGGTCCCGAATACTGAATGATATCAATTAATGTGACACTATTGTTTTAAACTAGAAAGTCCTGTTCACCTGAGAAATGTTGCTGTTGTCATCACTAGTGGGGATGGGGAAGGAGCCCTCTCAAGGTCCAGGCATACAAAAGGGACAGAAACTCCGTCAGGTTTATAAAAGAACTGAACTGCTGCCCCAAATCAGGGAAATGGGAAATGGCAGCAACTGTCATAAATACCAAAGAGCTAGAAGAACCTTACAGATCATTCTAATCCAGTCTCCTCATTTCCCAGGGAGGAATCAGGGACTCGGAGAAGCTTGGGCAAGTGCTGTGGTCACACGGCAAGCCCTGCTAGAGCCAGGACCAGGATCTCGGTGGCACAGAGCTCACTGGCTCACACCTGTCATGGCTGGGGTGTGCCAGCCCCACCAGCCACGCAGCCCTGCTGTGCTGTGAGCACGCCTCCTTCAAAAGTCAGAGAGGCAGACGTGGATCCCAGGTAGCAAAAGCCCTTCTCACCCAGATTCTGAAGACAGGGCTGGACTCTCAGGAGACAGAGCAAGGACAGAACTCCTTGCTTGAGGCTCAAACATGAGCTGGCATCTTCCTCTGGCCACAGGGTGAGGGTGTGTGTGAAGACAAGTGAGTGGACACTCCTGGATGCTTTTGTCATGCTAGCATCACATTCACTAGCACCTGGGCTCGGCCATGTGGCCCCTCACCCCAACCACCCCTAGGCAGCCCCACAGCTCTAGTGGGTTTCCTCCCCAGAACGTGGGTGTGGGAAAGAATTATGGAACCATGGGTAGAGGTGTGGGTGGAGTGAGGCAGAAAGGAAAGGTGGGGGAAAGTCTGGTTTATACAGATCCTACAGCAGGTTTGGATCCTTGCTCACCACTCAGGTGTGAAATTCACCTGTTTTTCTATGACTTCATGTTTGAATCCCACTGCACAGGGGCGGCAGAAGCTTGGTCTCAAGCTCCTATTTTCTCCAGGACTGTGTATTCCAGGAAGTTCACTTAGGGCTAGGGGATGGGGTGGAAGGTCACTTAGAGGCCATCCAGGCATCCTCCCTGCTGGTCATCAGGTTTCAGTCCACACAAGTGCTCAGCAGGACCCCTCATTCCAGGCAGAAATCCTTTAGATCTGACTATTCCATTAGCTTTCTTGTGCTGCCCATGAAGGCACAGGACTCATTTTATGCCCTATTGGAGCAGGAGAGTCTTCCCAGATGGAATTGCCAACAGGTAGAGCACAGAACTCTCTATCAACCTTCCTTCACCCAGGAGGGCCCTTCCTAAAGAGGACAGGAGTGGCCATCTCTGCTCTTACTGAGGATGTCCATCTCATCTAATCTTCATACAGAGGCCTTGCTTCTCCCTTAACAGTATCAGCTTCTCAGGAGACCTAGGTGGCTGAGTCCGTTAAATGTCTGGCTCTTGATTTCAGCTCAGGTCATGATCTCACAGCTTGTGAGTTTGAGCCTCTCATCAGCTCTATGCTGACAGAAAGGATCCTGCTTGGAATTCTCGCTCTCTCCCTCTCTCTCTGTCCCTTTCCAGCTCATGCTCTCTCTCTCTCTCTCTCTCTTTCAAAATAAATAAATAAACTTAAAAAAAAAAAAAGAATATCAGCTTCTCGGGGTGCCCGGGTGGCTCAGTTGGTTAAGTGTCCAACTCTTGATTTCAGCTCAGATCATGATGTCAGTTCATGTTGGGCTCTGCACTGACAGTGTGGAACCTGCTTGGGATTCTCTCTCCCTCTCTGCCCCTCCCCCACTTGCACACACTCTGTCTCTCTCTCTAAATATATAAATAAACTTAAAAAAAGAGCATCGGCTTCTGGAAACATATGTGAAGACAAGTCTTCCCCTTCTCTGTTTCCTGCTTTTCCCATGCCTTTCCTGAGGCACTGAGCACAGCACAGCCTAGTTGTTTAAATTGGCTGAGTGGGGAGGGAAGGGCCAAATAGATAACTACAGGGAGAAAAAAAAAAACCACATAAGTCATAATGTTGCCATGTTATACATCCCATTCGTACGTATAGGATATGGATATGCAAGAAAATCCTTCATGTTTGCTGAATTTGTGCGTGGGAGTATCACTGAAGAAGCTGAAAAGAAGTGGGAGAGATCAGGCACTTGGGCGAGATGGCATTAGATGTGAAATTCCTCTATTTCTGGTCTCTCCTCAGCAGTAGCGAAGCCCCAGTGTCATCTGGAGGCTGAGGGCAGGGAAAAGCAGGCATCCACAGGAACGTGGCAGACACACCTTGCAGTGCTTCTGGCCAAAAGGGTGCCCCTCTGAGATGACAAGTTACAAAAAGATGTCCTATCCTCTACACTGACACAGTCTGGGACCAGAGAGCAAGGCCTGGCAAGCAGAGGAGGGCTGCATTCCAGCCGGACAAGCCCCGTGCCCCACCCACGCCCCTTCCCCACCCTGGCCACACACTTTTAAGCCTCACACCAACCTCATGACTCTGAATGGGAGCCGGCTACTTTTCATTACAAAAAAAACCATGTTGTGTTTTAGATAAGATTTCAAGGGAACCTGTTGGAGGGCATGGCTCTATACTTAATAATCATGGGTAGTTAAGAAATTCAAAATAGAAAACACCAAGGTAATCAGACATTAGCTGTCTGAGTACTTGGTTTATGTTGGTCTGTTGTTTTTGTTAAAGAAGGGATCTCCACCTCTCAGGTAATGAGCCAAAGCTTGAGAACAAAACATTCAAAAAGTTCTATGCCCAAAAGCTTAGTTGCTACTATAAATGGTTTTCACGTGTTCTATATCTGCGCTCCTCAATGTCAACACCACGGGACACTCTATAGGGAACACAGAACTTTAGAAATCACCTCCCAAGGTTACCAAATGATAAACAAGAGGAGAGCAAAGACTAAAGTCGTTAAGCCAGCCTCTGCACATGCCCAATTTTCTGTTAACCCTGATCACATCTGAAGCCAAAGCTGCTTCTAATCAAAGGTGGTTGCATAGCTGTTATAATACTTTCCATATTGGACATTTTAACTAGTACGTGGTGTATCAGGAGGCCTGTGCATAAACAGACTGTCAAGTTGAGCAGATATGCTCTCTCTAAGGAAAGTCTACATAAAAAAGTTACGATAAACCTCCAAGAAACCTCCCTCCCTCACTCACAATGACCCAGTGGAACACTGCTGAGCAGGTTGCCAAGTTGACCTGATTGTAGGCTGCCGTTCATGCTATGGAAGTGAACTGTTCAACTGAGGAGCTTTCTAGTATCATCTGAACCACAGAACATGAAAAATTACTATATGACTATTCTCCCATTTTTCCAAGGATGGTATAGAACTGGTATCATTATGAATGCACACAAGAGAAATTAGTTCAGTATACACTCCTGAGGTTGCTAGACCATCAATCAATGAATGAAAATCCAGCAGAGTGTTACGGAGGGTGGGAGACACTGAACTGCAGAGTGTTTATGATCTGGTTGAGAAGGTTCTGGTTTTACACACATAACCAAGAAGGAAGAATGTATTCTGGCTGTGCAGAATGGGCCCAGATGGTAGGGTTACTCAGTGGGCCACCACACAGGAGGCAGCGTCTATTGCAAGGATGATGATGCTGGTGGTCAGCTCAGCTGTCATCTGGCCTCAAGTTCCTCCAGGATAGAAGACGAGAGAGAGGTGAACACTGTGCAAAATCATTTAGAAGGGACAGCAATCAAACCCTTTGAAAAGCATGACTAAGAAATTTTGGAAAATGTGAGGGTGGGTTCAATGTCAATGAAGGATTAAGATAATTTTTCACAGAAGACACAAGGCCTGCCATGCCTTTGAAGGAAAATGTAATCAGCACCCGGCTATGGATTGTTTCCATGTGTTTATTTGTCAACAGCTTAATGAAATAATGCAAACGCGGTGAGGATGTCCCAGCCCCAGATCTTCCAACTTGGGGTGCTAAGCAGCCCACCAGGCTTGAGGGAGCTGGGCTCTATTTCCTTCTCCTGCTCCAGAAAAGCCTTCAGCTCTCAGAGGCAGGTTGATAGGGTTTCACTTCAGCGGGGACTTTGCCTTTTCTCCTCAACAATACTTTTCTTGTTCTGCCCCAGCACACACAGAACTTGAATGCCTTCTCCCCTTTGCTGGGGCCTCCTTCTTTTATACATAAAATGGTACAAGTTCCCTGTCATCATAGGGTTGGGGAAAAGGGCTTTTCTAAAACAACTGGTGTGATAACAATTGATAGATCTAATGTTTGCTCCATCCAGGGGTCAGCACTCTAACCCTTTGGTATCACGGAGAGGATGCTACGTTGGCAATGCTGGGCTCTCAGACCTGGTAATAGGCTGATCCAGGATAAGAAAACCAACATTGGCCATACTCATCGACTAAAACCTGTAATCATTTTTAAAATGTTTTGTAGTGAATTCGTTAGATTGTAAGGACGCTTTTATCTGAGACACGCTCCTTAAGTCAATCTCCTGAGGTAGTAGTGGGGGGAATAGAAAAATTATTCAGAATAATACAGAAAAAAAGCAAGCACAAGTTTGCCTGTCCAGCTCAATGTTTAGTTGTATGTAGGCCATAAATTAGAAAGAGGTTCTCACCTAGGGAAGGCCCAGTATTTTATGTCATCCTGACATTTCATAGGGAACATTTAATGAACTAAAACATGCTCCTTCTCCAAGGCCCTGATGACACAATCCCCATGTCTTTCCTGGTTGGCATGCTTCTTGTGCTCCATTATCAACCATCTAAGGCTTTACAAACACCCAAAAATGTCTGTCCATTGCTAGGGAATGATTTCCCAATCTGCCTCTGAAAACCAGTCACTTTAAATCTTCATTCATTGATTTATTCATTCATCACTCATTCATTTGGCTATCCAAAATTACCTGAGGACTTTCTGTATGCCCTGAACAATGGTAGGCATCAGAAATAGATGTACCGACCTCAGCGAACATACAGTCCAGTGGCTGAGGCAGAGGTTAACAGATGATTATGGCAGATGCAAAGAAATTAAATGGCAGAAGCGCATACAGAGGGGACACAGAGCAGGGGTTGTGAAGTTCACTCTGTCAGGGATAAGAAGACCTCACAGAGAGGGGAAGAGGAGCAGGAACTATCCAGAGAACCATCAGTCATTCCCAGGAGTTTTGATTTTCCTATTCCCCATTGGACCTAACCATACAACAGTTATAATTGTAAGGATTCTAAACCCTCAAAAATCCTTCCCTAAGATGCCAACAGTTATTGCCAGGCTGGCTGACTGTAGTCACGGTGCTCTGGCATTGGCAAACTGTTGCTGGCTGTTCAGTCGCAAGGCCCTGAGTCAGCCAATCCCAGAGAAGAACTCTTGTAGGCCCACCCTCGTTCTACAAAGATCTCCACTTGTGACAGGACCTATGTATTCTCAGTCATTGTATGGCTGTATTAATATCGGTTATTGTTCAATTTAGAAAAGAAACAAGTGGGGCTCTATGGGCCTTTCCTCAACTCCTACTCCTGCCCACATTTGTCCTTTGGCCTCCTTCCCCTCCCCCCTAGGCTGTTGAAAGTCTTCACTTTAGGGGTGCCTGGGTGGCTCAGTTGGTTAAGCGTCCGACTTCAGCTCAGGTCATGATCCCGCAGTCCATGAGTTCGAGCCCCGCATCAGGCTCTGTGCTGACCGCTCAGAGCCTGGAGCCTGTTTCGGATTCTGTGTCTCCCTCTGTCTCTGACCCTCCCCCATTCATGCTCTGTCTCTCTCTGTCTCAAAAATAAATAAACATTAAAAAAAAAAAAAAAAAGAAAGTCTTCACTTTTGCTCTGCACTTCCCTGAACACAGTGATCTCCTCCTCCTGTTTTCCAGAACAGTGGATTACAAAGTAGCTAGAGAACCAAGCCTCTTACTTACAGGAATTAGGGAGAGGTTTGAGGACGGTTCAAAGATAGGAGGACAACAGATTTTCCCATATATGTAGGTCATCTGTTTTGCCTGTCGTTAGTTGGGGATTTCTTCTTTGCTTCTTAAGAACTATAAAATTAACTTATCCATAGTCTATGCATTCAGTCACCAAAACTCCCAACTTGTCCAGTTTGAACCAGACATGCTTCACCTGCAGCTTTGGGATATGGGTGCTGGAGAAGATCCTCTGAGGAAGGATTGATTGCATAGTACTCTCTTGAGCCTCTCTCAGTTGCTCTAGGCCCATTGTAGCCTTCACTGCGGGGACCTGGCCGAAGAACCAAGAGATTGTTCACAAGTGGTTTGAAGAACAGAGAGCTGCAGCTGGGTTCTCAAGGAGCTGCAGTATCCGAGGCAGAGGAACAGGGTCCTACCACAGACAGTGGTTGGAGGGAATGAAAGGGGTAAAATGCATCAGTCATGCCAAAAGGATGCACTGGTGCCATGTGTCACATGCCCCAAGGAGGCCAGATAGACAAGGCCTGAGTGGGTATCCACTGGATTCACTGATCAGGAGGCTGCTCACAGGCTCAGCAAGAGCAGTGCCATAGGCCAGACTACAGTGACTCAGAGTGGACAATGGTGGTGACAGTTGCACAGGGAAGTCAGCCTCCCCTGGGGCCACCATAAGGCAGCCTATGAGTGGGGCAGTGGAAAGTTCAAGACCACTGTGGTAAAGCTGGCGAAAGCGCTCACCTAGAGATATATGAAAGGTCCCCTATTTTTCATACCGAGTTCATCAAGTAACAAAAGGGGATGAGTCTTCTACTCGTGGTCACTTGCTCTCGTCCTGACTCCAGCTGCTAAAGTATCTTTAGAAGGACACATAGACAAGTGCTCCTCAGCCCAGAGGCCAGGATGTCAGGCCACCATAGCTGGGGAGAAGCCAACAGAATTCTGACTGGACCCCCAGGCTCGGCTTTGGGCAACCAGACACAGGCCTAAGGATGACCCCAGGTTGGCAGCACCCCCAGCAGAGCTGCTGGGACTGGAGGGACCTGCAGTCACTGGGACCCATTACTTGGGCTTCCTGTTCAATCAACCAGGACAACACACACCAGGCAGTGCCAGTGTCAGGATCCCCCCTTTGGTTTCTGCTTTTCTCTTTTATCATCCCATGGTTGTTGTGATTGCTGTTAGTACTATTACCATCATCATCATTATTGTGGTTGAATCTGACCCAATGGGATTTGGAGGCCAACATGGAACACTGATGCAGCACAAAAGCATTTTTTTTTTATCTTGCCTCCCTCATATATTAAGTTTCAGTTTTATGGGATTAAAACCAGCTGAGGTCTGAGGGCCTCCTCAGGCCCACTTGACTACCTTCAGGCGTCCTGCTGTGGTTTGCCACCCACAGCGGCGAGGACCCTTCTGGGATGCAGACATCAGGGCCTTAGAGAGGCTGATAGGCGGGTGGTCTGGAGAAGCCTCTAATTAAAGTTCTTCAGACCTGCAGCCATGGGACCCTAACCTCTGCTTCTCAGTGTCTGAACACATCTCAAATACCAGACCTTTCACAGGACTCTGAGGGACAGAAAATCCAAAAAGTCCGGGGTCTGCACTGAGGGAGGGCGTGAGGGCTAGTACTGGGCTGGAGGCTGGACCTAGCTCACAGTCACCCCAGTTCTTCAGATGGCAAGCGTCTGTGCTAGCCCAAGGGAGGAACAAAGGGAAAAGGGAGCAAGAGCCACCATCGTGGTCTGGGTACAACTGTATGAATAACCCCCTGGGAAAAGGAACATAAAACACCCCATTCTAGAGTTCTTTTTCAGGAAATTATGGCATCATCCCTGGGGCTCCCTGGCAGATCCGACGTACCTTGTGGCTGAAGCTCACAAGTAAGCATGGACACCCCTTCCCTCCCCCACTTCCCCATTTGCTCTCAGAGGCCCTGTCAAGGCTTCCTACACTGAAAGTCCCTCTTTGCAAAACAATCCCCTGTGAGAAATGTTCATTCATTCAATAAAATACATTTATTGGATTTCTCACATGCACCTGCTTAAAACACAACACCGCAAAAGAACTTCAATGCTGAGTGCCCCTGGTTTTCACACTGAGAATGAGTTTCAGATCCCTATCTGATAGGTAGAGAGCCAAGGGTATGGGGTGGCAGAGTGGTAGGTGGGTAGCTCAGAACAGGATCGAGCCTTGCCTGCTGCACTCAAAGACTTCCCAAATTTCTTGGGTGTAAAACTCCTCTGATGTCATAGCAAACACCAGAGCACACCTTGAGGCTACTTTCAACTTGGGCTTTCTGGAGGCTGTGATAAGTGTCCCTGGAGCCAGGATTCCAATGCAGGATGTCCTGGTTCCAAAGCATTTGCTCTTCCAGCTTTACTTTGGGCTAAGTTCTCTTTTGCCTGCTCCCACAGATGTTCCTGGGACAGCATCTATCCTCTGGTTATCTTGGAAGATGTGTGTTCCCCCTGGATGTGCTTAAGAGGTGGGCTGGAACAAGGAAGACTGCAGAAATGAACACGGCAAAAATTAGTCTCTATTGGGCCACAGATAGATCCTTGCCCACTGGGCTCAGTTTTGGTTCTTCTTTCCTAGAGGGAAAATCCACACAGAATCTAGGGGCCAAAGGACACCATTGTCAGAGAAGCTGTTGGCCTCCTGGGTGCTCCAGTGGATGTAGTGGGAAGGAGAATGGATAAAGCAGAGAAAAGACCAGCCCTATGCTAGGAGAACTGCATATCACTGCGACATACCAGAAAGGAATAGAAACTGGTCTCCTACAGGAGAAACAGATTTAAGAATAAGAGTAACAGCCTTTTTATGAAAGGCATGAAGTGTCAGATCAGAAGAGAGGCACAGCAAACTGAAAGAAAAAATACAAGGAAGATACGAAAAGTGAAGAGGAATTATATGAAGACGTTAAGAATGAAGAAATGACTGATACAAAAAAGATACATTGTCAGGGAATAGCGAGCTTCTAACTTGGGTTTTCTCTAGCTTCTCTGAAAGTTAAGCCTATTTTCACAGACTATGATGGAGGAGGGCCATCCAGCCTTCCTCGAGCATGTGCATTGCAGAACATCAGTGACACTCAAAAGGGGCAAGGATAGAGTCGAGTCTAACTGGACCCCAGTATATCAGACCAGACCTTTCATCCAGTCAGCTCACAAATGTATGTGACAAATGTATGTGGATTCATGTCATATTTCTGCAACTTACAGCCTTATGGCTTAGGGCAAGTTTATTTAAGTTGTCTGGATCTTAATCTCTTTATCAGTAAAATGGATTTGTTACCTACCTCAAATAGTCATTGTGGGGTCTACATTAAATAAGATAATGTTATAAACACCTAGTAATATACCTGGCACTCACTAAGCCCTCTCTAAATGTGGTCATTCTACTTAGCCACCTGGATTTCTCGCATTTAATTACATTTCCTGGAGCAAAATATCCAAGACACCTCAAAAATTAGAGTGAACTTAAAAACCAGGCAAAGTCCAGTTAACATCTACAGATATTCAGCCATGCTTCCTTATAGTGGTTTGACCAACCTTCAAATGGCCAGAAAATAGATCCCACTACTCCAAGCCCCCACCACTATTAAATAATGTTTAGGTTATTGTTTTAGGCTACTATCCCTTTGATATGGGACTCTGAGCTTGCAAATGGCATGCTGCAGCCAGAGTATTAACAAATCCTGGCTTATCTCTCGCCTGGATGTGGTGAATGGTTAGGACACACCATATCACCCTCTGTGCTCTAACATTGCTGCCATTTAAATTCTGTAGTCAGAATTGTTTCAGGAGTGTAATATGTAATATGGGTTTTGGTTGAACATGTAAAGAACTTATACATACCTTGAAGATAAACTCTTCATTCAACAGGCTTACAGCGATGAAGGCAGAGTGTTCCATAGCACAGACATTAGAATTCAGGAGTTAATATGTAATATGGGTTTTGGTTGAACATGTAAAGAACTTATACATACCTTGAAGATAAACTCTTCATTCAACAGGCTTACAGCGATGAAGGCAGAGTGTTCCATAGCACAGACATTAGAATTCAGGAGTTAATATGTAATATGGGTTTTGGTTGAACATGTAAAGAACTTATACATACCTTGAAGATAAACTCTTCATTCAACAGGCTTACAGCGATGAAGGCAGAGTGTTCCATAGCACAGACATTAGAATTAGTTCCTTACTGTTCTTTGTATTTTCTATTGAGGCAAATGGTTTTCTCAATGGAATTGCTCCTCTGAAATGGTATGGGAATTAGAAAGGAAATACATATTTTTACTTTTCATTCAATTTTCCATAACAAATATAAGTAAAATAAGATCTATATACATGTAATGTACATTGTGTATACACAAAATACTATGTTATATACATAATGTGCTATAAGGATATGAAACACATGTTATATAGTATGTATCTATAAAAAATATTGTGTATACAGAAAATATTATGAAGATCACATAGTAACTGTGGCAGAGGCAATAATGCTAACCATGCAGTTCATTTGCTCTCCTTCTAGCCTATCTGGTAAATGCACTTTGGTCATAAATGATACTTGTCACTTTCAGATCCAATTATAGAAGAGCACATGTGATTTCTCTATGCTCCTCTTTTCTTCTGCTTTGGCAAATGAGATGTGTTCCACATGGGTATAGCAACAAGACGGTGGAGCATCCATCGGCTGGATGCCAGGAGCAGAGCCCCCTCTCCTACCCAATCTCTTGGCTGACTCACAATGAACAGGTAGCATGAGGGGTAAATCTTTGTTGTGTTAAGCCACTGAGATGCTCAGATTAATCTGTTATCCCAATATAACCTATTCTATCCCGGCTGACATAGCAACTATTCCTTGGAATTCTCTAAATCAAACCTCAAGTAGAGCTTTGAATGCAGAGTAAAGAGTAGCAGGTATTAGAAACAATGATTGCATTTTATTGTCCTTTTTCAATTTGCTGTTAAAAATCAAGTAATCACTCGATTTTATTAAAAATATTTAAGTGTTTTCCTCTTAAATCTGGATAATCTTGTTTAAAATTCCAAACTCTTTTATCTGGATGAAGTTTAAATGCTTTTAAGTCTTTAAGTTTCCTCTTATTTCTAGACTATCTTTCAAGCAAAGGGACTTTCCCTAATAACAAATAACAACATTTCCAAATCTAGTGAGGCAGAGGCCTTGGAGTTGTGTCTCACTCATACTAAAGAAGGTATTTTTATGACATTAAGATAATTGAGCTAATTCTTATAATGTAAAAAAAAAATAATAATAATAATAATAATGAGAACAGCAGCCCTCTGCCAGCATCATGGTTTATAGGAGACAAAACGAAATGGTGAAAGAAACATTTTTCACAATTCATCCACCCTAACTGGATCCAAGTGATACAGGAGTAAGCAAACACACTTCAGTGGTTGGGGTTCAAGACTATGAAGTGGGAATAATGTACTGCTTGCTGACTTCCTCATTTCACAGGGATTTGCTGAGGATTAAATGGTTAAAACACTTCGAAGATGACAAATGCTTAAGGGCTAGGCATTATTATTATCTGAAACTATTATTACATCAATTCCTTGTGTAATCAAGTATTATTATTGGAAGCACTGCAAGAAAAGCTAATCTTTGGAGATTTTCAGCTCTATTTGCAGAACAAAGGGGCATGGGTATCATTCATCCTAAGTACTTTAGACATGTGAATCAAGAGTATCTAGACAGTGAGTGAGTATTTCTTGTTTGCCCATATTTCAACTAATAAGAACTTTGTATTTATTGGCATGACCCAAAAAGCAATATGGTACTTTGGGGAGGAAAAAACTCACAAGATTCAGATTCTAGAATAAGGTAAAACTAAAATGGAACCCACCCAAACATTTTCAGCTGAGATTAAAACCCCTCCTGGCTATTTGAATAAATTGCTCTTTAAGTAATTAAAACTGTAACCTATGGTCTTTAGTAAATTCTAGTAATTTCTCTGTAGTCAATTTCAAGTATTTTCTAGCTGGCTTCTTTCCAAAGAGTACACCTGTGTGTTAGTTGAACAATGTCTTACTGAAAGATGAAATTAACTAATTTTGTTTGATTTGGATCTTGGTTAAAACTCTGAAGTTAGATATTTATATGCAGAGCCACATAAAGAACACTAGCTTAAATTATTCCACCAGGGACTATAATAAGATTTCCATTTAGCTAACAGAACATTAGAATATGCTTAGCTAATGAAAACGATTTATCTCTGTTTTTCTATCAAACACAAGAGTTGGAGGAGGAGCAAAGAACTATTATTTTAAGTATAGAACTTCTAGTGTTTTAACTTTCTTCCCTTTCCTGCTACATCTTCTTCCTAAACTTATTCACTTTTGTTTCTGAACTTTGAAAAGACCTTGATCTATTTTAATTCATGAAACCCAATAAAACATTGTTTTGACTTTAAATAATGGGTCTTTAATGCCTTTGATCCCCCTTTTCCATGTAAAGTAAAAGCCTAATGATTCCTATTAAATGGAGGGAATAAAGTTTATTCCAATAACTTTTCATTTTATGAGGGTAATTTAAGTTTTCACTTTTGTGCATTAATTATATGGGATGTCATAAATGTTGGAAGATGGGATTTGTTTATGTTTCCAGTTTTGATCTCAGTTAGTTTTTGCTTTGTATGGAATTAACACATAAGAGCACAGGTCCCACCAGCCACTCCTGTCCCACCTCAAGAGTACAGGTGTGTGCAATAAGAAGCCGGTCCCATTCACAACTGTACTACAATTCCTGAACAATCATACTTTCCATGGCCCCACAATGGCCTCCAAGAAGCCCCCATCTTGCTGTCAGAACATGCAAGCTCTCCTCACACTTGGATATGTGGGCTTTACACAGCCTTGAGGAGAAGAAATGTGGCTGATTACCCCTGCCACCCATGCTCTCTGGGGCCCAAACATGGTCAAGACTGGGAGAAATACTTCAGTTTATGAAAGGAGACTTCGAATTGTACCTCTGTGCCTCTTATATCACCTCCCCAGTTTTTGCAAACTGCCTTGGGGAGTAATAAATAGTAATAAATGTTTGTGATTTTTTGAAAAGAATATTCAGGGGTGCCTGTGTGGCTCAGTCAGTTGAGCATCTGACTCTTAATTTTAGCTCAGGTCATGATCCCAGGGTTGTGGGATTGAGCCCCATGTCAGGTTCCATGCTCAGTTTAAGATTCTCTCTCTCTCTCTCTCTCTCTCTCTCTCTCTGCCCCTCTCCCCAGCTTGCACTTTCTCTCTCTCTAAAATAAAATAAAATAAAATAAAATAAAATAAAATAAAATAAAAATTCAATTCTACAATTAAAACCTTAGAGAAACAAGTAAGAAGGATAAATAAAACTAAGTATAGAAATATGTATCATGTGAGAAACATTTAAAAAAAAAAAAAAGTAGAAGAAATGTATACTAAAACAGACTGGAATGGATGCAAGGCCCAAGTAGGCACTTAATATTCATGAGGCATGTGATCCATCAAATTTTCATGAGGCACTAAATAAGTATTCATGAGACCTTTAATTAGCCATTTGGTGGTAGTCCCATTTAACCTCCATTTGTTCTCGATGCACCACTCAGTTTGCATGCTCGTTCTGCAACGGTAGTATCCATGGGACACTAGTGATCCACAGGACTAAAGTTCAAAAAGTAGTATTTGCATCCTTGCAGGCCATGTGTTCTAAAACTTTAAACATATACATACAAGAAAGTCCTAATTGTACTAATATATATAAAGAGCTCATATAACTCAATAAGAAAGTATAAACAATAAAAATTTGCAAGAATTACAAACATGCAGATTCACAGCAAAAGACATATACGTTAAAGCATATTTTAGAACTATTTAAGATCAAAGAAAGAGAGAGTCTTTCAGATGTTCTCATAGCCACTCTCTTCTAGCTTCTCCAGTGTTGGGTTAGGACCAGGGAAAGGGCGGGGGCGGGGGGGGGGTAGCCAATGGATTCTGCACCCTCTTCTCTGTGGGCTATTGGGACAGCTTGATGCTGGCTCTCCTGTCAGCACAGTGCAGTTCCTTGGAAGGCTGTGTATTTTTCAACTTTTATAAGGTTCACCAAAACAGTATTTTTCTAGGCATTCCCAGAGATGGTTTATGTACGCTCCCTTATACTCTTAGATTTCATGTGGCTGCTTCTGTTCCAGTCCTTATCCTGGAAAACTGATGTCTCTGCCCCCAAGGTTTCCCTACTCTGAAGTCATGGTGTCTCCCAGCCCAAAATGAGGAGAATGAACCACTCCACATTCTGCATTACCACCACATTCTGCATTTTTCACACAGATTCAAGAGAAGTCAACAGCCACAATTCTTACAAGAAAGAATTCTGTTTTGGACCCTACTCAGGAGATTCAGTTGCAGAAGAAACTAAGGACCTCATCTAGATAGTCCCATGGTGTGATCCACAGAGAAACTCTTAGGGTATCTATCTCTCCATCCTTCCTTCATTTCTTTCTTCATTCTTTTTCTACCTTATCTTCAATGTATAGCCTTGCCACTTAAAGTGGGGGGGGGGGGCAGCAACATCGAATCACCTGGGAGTAGTTATGAATGCAGAACATCAGTCCTACCCCAGAGCAACTTCGTCAGAATCCACATTTTAACAAGATCCTCTGGCCATTCAAAGGCATATCGAAGTTGGAGAGGTACTGATTTCTAGAACACAATTTCTGGATTCTCCTGCTCCAGTTTTTCACATCCACATTCATGCTTAGCTGGAGTGGTTCTAGAAAGAAAAGCTTTATTCTTCCTCCTTTCTCCATCAGACTCCACCTTATACAAAGCTGTCCTTGGCAACACTTTAGTCCTATACCCTTCTTTTCCGTTTTCTGTTACCCTTTCTTGTGACCTTTGGCCTTCCCTTCCTGTTGATAAATGTCCACTCAGGCTCATTGGCTCCATTTAGCTTCCTCCCAGAGAGGCTAGAAACATACTCCAAGGATCAGCTGTGGCTAGCTTGAAGGACCTCACCCTGCCTCTTCTAATGCCAGATGTAATTTAATCATTCCCAGAGTTCAGAGGTTTATGACTTGTTTCTTGTAGTTCCAAATGTGCGGTCAAGATGCCCTGGTGTTGAGTTGGCAGGACTAATGGCTTATTTAAATATTTTCCAATTCTGCTCTTTCAGACCACTGCTTCCATGTTGCTATCACTTGGAAATATGAATTTAAGGAAATCATGAGGCTCATGTCAAGTTTGTCTTTAAACTTTTATACTGATTAAGTCAATATTCCAGCAGTTTCCATGAATTAAACCTATTCTGAAAGAAAGAGTATCTGGAATTGGGACCCAAATCTTTCCATAGGTTCTTGGATGTACTTTGTGAGTGTGATTTTGTTTCCTAAACATGGAAAGAAAATTATATTTGAAGTCCACAAAGTTAGAGGATGACTTTCTGTGTTTCTGGGGTACTTGGAGAATCCACCTGCATCCACAGAATAAAGTGCTTTTATCTGAATGCACACACATACACACAACTGCTATACCTTATTGTCCAAACTTCTTGTCCCCATCCAAGATGGAAACATACACACACACACACACACACACACACACAGGTTATCTCTAGGAAGAAAAATCGACTCTAAAACAGGTGATATTACGCATCTTATAGGCATTGGAATATTGAGGACAATTCAGCTTAAAGACATCACTTGTTATACAACTCAAGACAGTTGATACTGTGGTTTACACAGGCAACAAAAGAAAAACATAGATAAACTGGACTCCATTAAAATTAAAAACTTTTGTGCATCAAAGGACACTATCAACAGAATGAAAAGGCAACCATGGCAAGGGGGAAAAATCTTTGCAAATCATGTATTTGATAAGAGGTTAGTTAATATCCAGAATATAGAAGGAATACCTACAACCTATCGACAGAAAGGCAAACAGCTCAATTAAAAAATGGGCAAAGGCTTTTAAAAGACATGTCCCCAAAGAAGATCTATAACTGGTCAATAAACACATGAAAAGATTCTGCACATCACTAGTCATTAGGGAAATACAAATCAAAACCGCAATGAGATACAACTATTAGAATGGCTGTAATTAAAATGTTTTATCCCATTGTCTATATAAACCACAATTTCTTTATCCATTCATCAGTTGATGGACATTTAGGTTCTTTCCATAATTTAGCTATTGTTGAGAGTGCTGCTATAAACATTGGGGTACAAGTGCCCCTATGCATCAGTACTCCTGTATCCCTTGGGTAAATTCCTAGCAGTGCTGCTGCTGGGTCATAGGGTAGGTCTATTTTTAATTTTTTGAGGAACCTCCACACTGTTTTCCAGAGTGGCTGCACCAGTTTGCATTCCCACCAACAGTGCAAGAGGGTTCCCGTTTCTCCACATCCTCTCCAGCATCTATAGTCTCCTGATGTGTTCATTTTAGCCACTCTGACTGGCATGAGGTGGTATCTGAGTGTGGTTTTGATTTGTATTTCCCTGATGAGGAGCGACGTTGAGCATCTTTTCATGTGCCTGTTGGCCATCTGAATGTCTTCTTTAGAGAAGTGTCTATTCATGTTTTCTGCCCATTTCTTCACTGGATTATTTGTTTCTCGGGTGTGGAGTTTGGTGAGCTCTTTATAGATTTTGGATACTAGCCCTTTGTCCGATAGGTCATTTGCAAATATCTTCTCCCATTCCGTTGGTTGCCTTTTAGTTTTGTTGATTGTTTCCTTTGCTGTGCAGAAGATTATACACAATGGAATACTACGTGGCAATGAGAAAGAATGAAATATGGCCTTTTGTAGCAACATGGATGGAATTGGAGAGTGTTATGCTAAGTGAAATAAGTCATACAGAGAAGGACAGATTCCATATGTTTTCACTCCTATGTGGATCCTGAGAAACTTAACAGAAGACCATGGGGGAGGCGAAGAAAAAAAAGTGGTTAGAGAGGGAGGGAGCCAAAACATAAGAGACTCCTAAAAACTGAGAACAAACTGAGGGTTTATGGGGGGTGGGAAGGAGGGGTGGGTGGGTGATGCGTATTGAGGGCACCTGTTGGGATGAACACTGGATATTGTATGGAAACCAATTTGACAATAAATTTCATAATAAAAAAAATGTTTTAAATAGTAGGTACTGGTGAGGATGTGGAGAAATTGGAACACTTGTGCATTACTGGTGGGAATGTAAAATGGTGCAGTCACTCTGGAAAAGTCTGTTGGTTCTTCCAAAACACTAAACAAAAAATTACCGTATTGGACCAGCCATTCCATTCATAGGTATACACCTGAAAACAGGGACTCAGATACTTGTCTGCCAATGTTCATAGTAGTGTTATCCACAATAGCCAAAAAGTGGAAATAACCTAAGTGTCCATCAACAGGTAGACAAACAGATAAACAAGATGTAGTATATACATACAAAGGAATATTTTTCATTAATAATAATAAAAAAAGAATGAAGTTCTGATGCATATTACAATGTGGGTGAAAACTGAAGACATTATGTCAAGTGAAATTAGCCAGGTAAAAAAAAGTATTATATGATACACTTACATGAAGTATCTAGAACATGTAAATTCATAGAGACATAGATAAAGTTTACTAAGAGTTGGAGGGAGGGAAGAATCAGTAATTATTGTTTAATGGGTAGGTCACTAGATTCATACAGACAAGCCATACACTCCTCCCTCTGAAGAAAGGAATCTCAAAGAATTTGGGGCCATGTTTTAAAATCACCACACCCTCGGGGCACCTGGGTGGCTCAGTCGGTTGAGCATCAGACTTCGGCTCAGGTCATGATCTCTCGGCTCCTGAGTTTGAGACCCGTGTCGGGCTCTGTGCTGACAGCTCAGAGCCTGCAGCCTGCTTTGGATTCTGTGTCTCCCTCTCTCTCTGCCCCTAACCCACTCTCATTCTGTCTCTGTCTCTCTCAAAAAAAATAAATAAACATTAAAAAACAAATTAAAATCACCACACTCTCAGGAGTGGGTTGAATTGTGTCTCCCAAAAAGAGATGCCCAAAATCCTAAACCTTGGTACTGTGAATGTGTCCTTGTTTGGAAATAGGGTCTTTGCAGATCTAATTAAGTTAAGGGTCTTGGTATGACATTATCCTGAATTTAGGGTAGGCCCTAAATCCAATAACTGGTGTCCTAATTAGAGAAAGGAGAGAGAAAGTTAAGATGCACAGCCATAGAGACATGGGAAAGAAAGCCATGTGAAGATGTAGGCAAAGACTGGAGTTATGACAAGCCAAGGAATGGCAGGACCAGCAGAGGTTGGGAGAGGCAAGGAAGGATTCTTCCCTAGAGACTTCAGATGGAACATAGCCCTGCCAACACCTTGAATTCAAACTTCTGGCCTCCAAAACTGTGATAGAATACATTCCTGCTGTTTTAGGCTGCCAAGTTTATGAAAATTTGTTATGGCAGCACTAGGAAACTAATATACTACACCTGTGAAGAAATGAAGAATGGCGTAAGTTTTTAGCTTTTACCTCTTCCAGTCAATTTGGGGATTTGGAGGGTGCTGCTGTCAGTAGAGAATCTCTCTCCTCTACTCTTCTTACAATATGGCAGGGTCTCTGATACAGCACTGTCTACCTTTGACAATCCCTGGTGGCAAATCAAGTTCAAGAGCCCTCCGGCTGTCACTCTGCTCATGATATCCCCATTGTTCCAAATAAGAAATTGTTGATTTTGCCCCTCAGGATGGGCCATCCACTTTAGAGAACTCTGTTCTGCCAACTTTCTCTGAGATATCCAGACACACGCATCATCTCATGGTTCCTCTTGCTCAACCTCCACTGCATTTCCTCATAGTTTGTGGTTTGAGGTTATAGATGTTTCCTTTTTTGTTGAATATGGAAATATGCCTGATTTTTGTTTTCGTTGCTGCTTTGATTTAATCTCCAAGATGAGAAGGTGGCACCATCTTAACTTTATTCTGCCATTTAAAAACCCACTTAAAAATCATCCCATCCCAAATTTTGATGTTCTACAGAAGAGATTAGCAAACTCTTCCTGTCAAGGACCAGACAGTAAATATTTTAGGTTTTGCACTGCAACTACTCAATTCTGCCACCATAGTACAAAAGCAGCCATCGACAATATGTAAACAAAGGAGCATGGCTGTTTTCCCATCAAACTTCGTTTATGGACAACAATGTAATATAGTAGAGACAACGCGATGTGATTTTCGAGACTGGATCATGAAAGGCATGCAGTTTCTGTCCTGTTTTTGGAGACACAGCCACTGTGTAAACAGTCCAGCCACCCTGGAGAGTCCAGCCATGTTGGAGAGTCTTTAAATTCCTTAATGAGATACTACACACAGAGACACATGAGGGAAGCTCCTCCTCACTGCCACCAGCACCAAATATTTCTAGCCCTGTGCTCTCCATCACCGCCATCACCAGCCACATGTGGCTATGGAGCACTTGACATGTGGCTGGAGCAACTGAAGAACCGAATATTAAATTTTGGTTTACTTTAACATCAGAGCTAATGTAAAATACAACATAACTAATTTTTACACTAATGGCACGTTGAAATGGTAACATTTTGGATATAGTGGGTAAAATAAAATATGTTAAAAATTAATTTTACCTATTTGTTTTTCCTTTTTTTAAAATGTGGCTACTAGAAAATTCTAAATTAATTATGGATCACATTGCATATTTTTTAAATATTTATTTATTATTTGTTTGTTTTAAAACCATTAAAACCAGTATGATTAACATGGTGTTATATTAGTTTCAGGTATACAATATTGTGATTTAAAAATTCAATAAATACATTACTCAGTGCTCATCAGGATAAGTGTACTTTTAATCCCCTTCACCTATTTCACCCAGCCCCCTTCCACCTCCCCTCTGGCAACCAGTTTATTCTCTGAGTCTGTTTTTTTTTTGTCTCTTTTTTTTAGTTTGTTCATTTGTTTTGTTTCTTAAATTCCACATATGAATGAAATCATATGGTGTTTGTCTTTTTCTAACTGACTTAATTCATTTAACATTATATCCTCTAGATCCATCCATGTTGTTACAAATGGCTAGATTTCATTCTTTTTTATGGCTGAATAATATTCCATTGTATGTATATACCACATCTTCTTTATTCATCTATCAAGGGACACTCAGGCTGCTTCCATATCTTGGCTATTGCAAATAATACTGCAATAAACATAGGAGTACAGATACCTTTTCAAATTAGTGTTTTCGTTTTCTTTGGGTAAATACCCAGTAATGTAATTGCTTTATATTTCTATTGGAAAGAGCTTCTCAAGCACCATCTCCGGGTTCAGGAGCCCAGAGCTGGGGACCTGAGCAGATGTCGCCCACCTCACCAGGTAAGTCACATGACCTTCCACAGGCCTTCCATGCCTCTTTTCTGTCCCCAGGCATGGAACAGACCCCAAGTTCACAGTGGGTCCTGGTGGAAGTTGAAGGATACTTTGCCTGATGTTTATTGCTCCTTTAGAGCACTAAGGCATTTTAGAACGATTTTAGTTGCTTGCTTCAAATACCTGCTAGTCTCATTATTAACTGTGTGATCTTCAGCGTGTTACTATCCCTCTCTGAACCCCTTATTCTTCATGTCTAAAATAAATGATTTATTGTGAATCCATTGAACCCACCCTACTAGATCTGTGAACTTCTTAAAGATGCGACGTGATCCCTACCTGGCAGACATGTCCTGAGGATCAACTGTCAGGGTGTAAGTAGCCCAACATCTAATGCTAAATAAGCAAATAAACAATATTCAGTGCCTAAGGGTTCTGAAGGAGCAGGAAGGAAAAGCCCTGGAGAAGACAGTAGTAACTGAAGAGTTAACATCTGTGTGTGTGCACGTGTTTGTATGTGTGTGCACGCATGTGTGCACACATATGTATGTGTGCATGTGTATGCTACTTGAGGGGGATGGGGTGCAGGAAACCAACAATAAGCAAATAAACAAATAAATACATAACTTGGACTGGGGTCTGTACTGTGAGGAAGAATGAAGTAGGACAAGGAGTTACTGAGCACCAGGGTGGAGACGCTGGTTGGGGAAGGCTTCTTGCCACAGGGACCTCCCCTGAGGGTCAGTGCCAGCCATGTCTCCACTTTGTTAAGTTCCAGGCCTGCAGGGATATAGCCTTTGGGAAGAAACCTGTCCTTTAACACTGCCTCATTTTACTTTTCCTGTATCCACCTACACTGTTTCTTTTTACTCCAAAAACTTTCGTGTAACCCCAGAATCACCAGAGCAGTGCAACTTTCTAAGAAAACAATTTAACTAAAGCCAGTTGGCCTAAAATCAATCCCTCTAAAGTGAATTTGCATATAGGCAACTTGCTCAGGGGTTCATGCACCAGATGCTCCTTCCACCTCCCTTTTTTAAAAAATAACTATTAGAGCATTTTCTATGAAGTCAGTCAGTTCTAGCCTCTTGTGAAATTTAGGTTTTTGCTAATTGCTTTCTGTTTCAGTCATTTGCTAAAGGTATTTCCTATTTTCGTGTTTCTGATAAGCATGTATGTGATTCTTCCCATATGATTCATCAAACGGATCACTTTTGCAATTTCTACCTGGTTGATTCTTTGTTCCTTTATACCTGTGTGTCTCTCTGGGATTACCTACACAAATCACCCCTCCTGTGTTTGATGCATTTAATGCAGATTACTACTGAGACCGACACAAACCATTCTGCAGAAAGCTTCCTAGTGGAAAGTTTATACTATGTGCTTCTAACTTCGTAAAGTGGAAAAATAAGATGACAATACCCATGTGGGTGTGCCACACATGTCCACAGGAAGCCCATTTGGCAAGGGTGAGTTGCCATAGCCCACATGTGTGGGCAGAGCCTGGGCCGCAGGTTTTCTGACTCCGAACTCAGTGCTTCAGTGAAGCATTCTACGCTGCCTCCATTAATAATTTTCCAAATGTACTGATTATGCTGCTAATTAGTTAAATAAGACACAGCTGATCTACCATTTGCTCAAACACGGTCTCATTTGAACTTCCAAAATGTCCTTTCTTGTTACCACTACCCCTTTAATGATGAGGAAACTTGATTGAATGAATGAACAAATTAATTACAGAAAATGGAGTTTATAAACTTAGTCCAAGGATGGAAAAAAAGAAAAACTGAGGCCAGGAAATCGTTGAACAAAGTAACAAACAAACATCCTCCTTTAGAACATCTAAGCAAGTTGTTCCCAGACAAGGGAGATTTTGTACCCCCATGGGCATCTAGAAATGTCTGGAAACAGGGGCGCCTGGGTGGCTCAGTTGGTTGAATGTCTGACTTCAGCTAGGGCATGAGCTCACAGTTCTTGAGTTTGAGCCCCACATTGGGCTTGTTGCTGCCAGCCTGTCAGCACAGAGCCCACTTCAGATCCTCTGTCCTCCTCTCTCTGCCCTTCCCCTGCATGCACACTCCCCAAAATAAATACATATTTAAAAAAAGAAATGTCTGGAAACATTTTTTACTGTCACATTGGGGAGAGGGTGCTAGTGGCATCTAATAAGTAGAGACCGCAGATGCTGCGAAAACACCCTACAATGCATAGGACAGCCCCCTCCCACGAAAGTACTACCTGGCCCCAATGCCAATAGTCGCTGAGGCTGAAAAACCTTGACTTAAGGGCTGCATGTTCAAGGAGGTAAAAATGCGATGTACGCTGAGGACAAACTGATCTTGAAGGAAATGCTCTTCTCCGTGTAACCTGTTTTCCCAACAGGGCCTTTACATGTTTTGCCATTTACGGCCAAGCCCCCACATCAGAAAGAAATCCATGTTCCTCTGTCCATTTTCTCAGCCTGCAGTCTTGGGTGAGGTTCTGTTTTGCTTGTCTGTTTTCTCTGGCACAGCCCCCTCTCCACCAAGTCTCTTTAAATGAGCTTAACTCTGGCTCTCGGTGGAAAGAAAGGCCATTATAGCCTCAGGCTTTGTCCCTGCTCCCAGACCTGTTGTCTGCTTGTCTGAGTGAGGCTCCCCGGTCAGCCAGAGCGGGTGGGATCTCTGGCTGAATCTATTCCCCTTTCAGACAAGGCAAGCCCAGGAACCAACAGAGGCAAGGGAGGGTTTTCTATTTCTTTCCATCTGTCCTTCCAACACCATGCTCCCCATATCTCTGGTCTTCCTCTTCTTCTGTCTTCCCTCCCTCACTCTTACAGATGACCTGTGATATCCTTATCCCTGGTTGTCTGGGCAGCCCGCCCCATCAGTGTCTAGACCTCAGGGCTCCTTTTTTTTCTTCCTTTTAAACCTCATTCTCAGATAGGGTCTCTCAGCAAAGAGTCAAGATGCTGATGAGTGATAATTAGTGTCTGACCCCTTCCAGGCAGACTAAGGACTTTGCCTTAGCTCACAGGCTAATGGTGGGCTATCAGACATTCTAACACAAAGTGCTTCCCCATCCTTCACCCTGCCAGCTTTCAGATCTCCTTTCTAGCACTAGGAGGAGAAGAAGGGATTGTTCATGCTCAGTAGAACAATGGAAAACATGCTCATAACTCCAGGTGACCCAGCCGGCTTCTAATGGTGCCTGCATGAAACACAAGGCTGTAGACCCTAAGTCTGGTCTCCTCAGTAAAGAGACACCGGCACCTGCTTGGTGGGGGTGAGGGGCAGAACCCTCACAACATATCCCATGTTCTTAAGCCAGTGTTTCTCAGACAGGAGAGTGCATCAGGAGCCCCTCTTTTGCTTCCAGCAAAAGGCAGCCAGCCCAGCAACCCAGAAGGGGACTGCTGTCCTCCACTCTGGGGAAGGCATTCCTCTTTCTCCCCTTCAGTCTCTGGTGCTTGGAGCTGCATGGTTTGATGCAAGTTGGAGTCCTCACCAGCTCTCCCTGGTGAAAGCCTGACTTGCCCTCACGCAGTCAGCATCCTCCTCGGTGAGGACACTCCCCAGCAGGTGCCCGCTCCTCCTGGGAGGGCTGCCATGCTTCCATTTGTTTAATGCCCAGATTTCCTCTCATTCCTTCCTGGCCTGGGAGGACTCCAGTTGAAATGGCTCACATTCTTCCTCCAGGTTCTCACTCTGTTCTCTTGCCTCACTAAGTAAAGGTAATTATAAAAAGGCAATACAAAACTTAGAATTTCATCTCAGACAAAATACAAAAACATTTAAGAAATGGCCTGAAGATCCCCAAGGGGCCCTCAGTCTCGAGGGGAAACAGAAAACCCAGTTAAATACAGTTTGAGAAATGCTGTAGTGGATAATGTGCTTGCTCATGAGGCGGCAAGAGCCCTGAGGAAGGAGAGGCTGCCTGGGTGGGGTGACAGGGGGATGGGGCGAATGTCAACTGCCCTCATAACTAAATGACGTAACATCCTCAGGTGAGAAACAGGGCCTGGCTGGCTTTACTTCCCATTGAGTAAATGACTTTAAAAATCAGTGTTACTTAGCATGCAGTGCCACGTTACCAGAATATCAAAGTTTGGAAGTGATTTTCCATATAATTCAAGAGGTAAAATAAAATCGAGAAAATGTTAAATTTTTTGTTGTTGTTTTGGCCCAAATTATGCTCTACTATCTATGTGCTTCTTCAGCCTATTGAACTTTACCCTGAACTAATCATTCTCTGATTCCAGGTAAAGTTTTAACATTACCTACTACTGGCTCCACACCATGTTTTCACAAAGTAATCACGGCCAAGTTTACTTCACTTCACGCCAGCTGTGGCAAAGTAGGACAATTACCTAATGCACGCCCAACAAATGAGGTGACACTTATCTTAGGGCCTGCCTTGATGTTATCACTGCCATGGTCATCTGATGTTATTACTGTCTCCATCTAAGCCTCCTTAACCCAGCTGGCCACTCCCTGCCCTTTCCTTGAAACTCCCACAGCGATGCTACCACACTCCGTCCAAAGTTTTGCTTTGCTTGTTTTGTTTTCACAGGACATGTATGTGTTTCCAATAACTTTTTAATTTTTAAATAAGTGAAGCAGCAAAGCTCCCAAAAGTGCATTGGTTTGGGGTGTTCTCCATCCACAGATTCAAGGCATAATAATTAAAGATCATGGGGATTATGACCAACGATGGGTTGTCCTATTCTAAATTAGAAGTAGAACCAGACAGACTGACTCGAGAGAGAGCCTGCTCCCTCTTGCACCTCACACTAAGCCCTCCCAGGATGGCTGTGACCACCATAACACAAAGCAAGCACTCTGGAAGTATAGGAGAAGCAGTGATTACTAAAATCCAAGGAGATACTGAAAAATTGGGAACCTTAAGGTTGGGTAGGATTTCAAACAGTATAGAACAGGATAAAGGGCCCCCAGGAAATGGAACAACGTCTCCAGCCTGACACCATGGTAGAGAAAGACCTGAAAAAACAAATTAGCTCATCAGTATTGTTGGAGATGGAAGCTCTGGGGTGCAGGAGGGCACCGAAGGAGAGGCTAGGTAGTTGGGTCAGAGAAGACCATGAAGAGCTCTAGATGATGAGCTGGATGTGGACTTTATTCTGTGTGGATTCCAATGATAAGTGACAGGTTTTGGAACTTTAACTAGGACATTTGCTGCCAAGAGGAGAGGAGTGGGAGGGGAACTCTGTAGCAAAGTGAGCAGATCGAAGTCAGGTTGGATTGGTAGAGTAGGGCTGAAATGCTGGTATGAAGACAAAGCCAAAGCCAAAGATAAGGCAATGCATATCAAAATATTTTCCCAGTGCAAGGTCTAAGGTAGTCACTCAACAAATATTTACTGAAGTTGATGGTTCCGGGATTTGGAGTGTAAGTGACTGGTGATGACATTCACTGGGATCAGGAAAAGAAAACTGGGCACTGGGAGGGAGATTGTGGGGTAAGCCATGGGCATGTTGCGTTTGAGGTGCTTAAGAAACATCCAGGTGGAGATGACTAATTGGCATTGGAGATACAAATCTGGAGCTCAGGAAAGAGGTGTAGGACGGAGAGGAAATCATCAGTGTTTAGAGCATAGGTGAAATCACAAAAATAAATGATATCTTCTGATAACCGGAAACTTCATGGTTCTTCTGGGATTCTTGTGTTTGCTCCTTTAACTGACTAAAATTTATCATTTTCTAAGAGCCTCCATTGTACAACATATGGGAAGAAGATATGGCTCAGCCCACAACAAGCTTGACATACAGCTCATTCATGTGCACACATGTATGCAAAGAGTTACCTGCAGTATAATCCATAGGTAGCACTGTGTTCTGGTGACACATAAAAAACAGGGAGCCTAGTTCTATCTAGTAAAGATAAAGGTGGGAAATCATGGAATTGTTCACAAAAGAAAAAACACCAAAACAGAGCCTTGAAAGCTAAATGGGTCTTGGGGATTTCTTTTGTCATTGTGGTGACTGTTTTTTCTAGGCAGAAGGGGCCACCTAAGCAAAGATGATAAGACACCAGGTGGCCTGAGTTTGAACTGTTTGAAAGCTGGAGCAGTGTGCCAGAAAGATGAGTGTGACATGACTGGATCTGTGTTTTGGGAAGGCACTTCTGGTGGCAAGTGTGGACGGTGGATTAGAGCCTGCAAAGATGCCTTAACTAAGAGCTTCGTGACAAAATGCCTTCCTTCTCATCCCTTTGTCTGCTTCCCAAAGGCCTCAGGAGGGCTGGGCTCCGAAGACCCCCATTTGTGAATGAGGTGAACCATTAGAATAGGCTTAGACCTGAACGTACACGTGAATGCCTTCGTGGCCAGCAGAATGCCAGGCAGGTACAGACACAGCACTGGGGGGAATAAAAATAATGCTGCTCAAGAAAGTAGCTCAATGATTTGGTCCAATTTGTACTTACAAGTTGGTTTATCATAAATGAGATTTCTTCCAATCATTACTAGTTTTGCATTTAGCTTCCTAAATCCCCTCTGTTTTCTAAAGAATTGTTTTATATGTCAACACTGGCCCTGGGTCCAGCCACAATCCCAGCCCCAGCCCCAGCTATAGGGAAAATGCAAAGCTCCTAACTTTGAGGGACCCAAAGGGAGGGTGCCTAAGCTCAGCATAGATGCTCTTGCCAGGCTTTCCACTCGATAACTTGCATTTTAACAACTGTTAACACAAAACATCATGCTACAAAATTCGAGGGGATTTGCAAAGAAACTTTCTGGCCTAATATAGTCCCTAAATTGTATCTGAGAATATGGGATCAGGATTCAAGAGTTTTAACTATCCAAAACCTTTTTTTAAGTGCTGATTTAATTGCTCTTATCTTTAGCTGCATTTTCACACATGTGCATTTTGCACATATGTAACCAAATGAACTGGAGGCTGAATTTCTAGAGTAATTTCTTAAGAGCCAAGAAATGAGAATGGGGGATTTTATTCCACAGTTCAAGATGTACCAGCCCTAGCATGTCTGGCAACAGAGAGAAGCACAGCCATAAAAAGGACTGTCCTGGGGCATCTGGGTGGCTCAGTTGGTTGGGCCTCTTACTTTGGCTCACCTTATGATCTCACATTCATGGGTTCAAGCTCCACATCAGGCTCTGTTCTATCAGTGCAGAGCCTGCTTTGGATTCTGTCTCCCTCTCTCTCTCTCAAAAGTAAATAAACATTAAAAAAAAAAAAAAAAAAAAAAAAAAAAAAAAAAAAAAGGACTGTCCTTTGCAGTGCTGGGATACCTCTACCTGTGAATTCTCTCTCTAAGCATAAAAATGCATTGTTCGATCTGGGCCTGGGAAAGTGACCTCCATCCCACAGTGGATGATGGTGTTAGACCAGGTTCTGCATCAGAAAATTTTCAAACAATGATGACAGTCTAGCATGTGCCTTCTGAGTCCCATCTCTGCCTGCTTTCATTCTCAGCATCTCCTCTCCTCTGGTCTACAACTAATGCCTTAGAGGGAGGTTTCTGAAATTTCCTACTAAGTAGCAACCCACATTGACTCTCCAGAGCACTGCCATCCATCCATCCAGTGCAGAGTGTGGAAGAGAGGTGTTTCCTCTAGGAAACCCCAGCAAAGCCTAGCAGGACTTCCACTTTCACTGCATATGGGAGTGTATGCTGAGGGTCTCCCTAGTAAGAGATCCTACTAAGAAAAACACCCTGCTAACCAGTAGAGTCAGTGTTACCATTTACTCCCTCATAGGGCTTTATTATTCCACAAAGCTTATTTCCACCTTATATCTGAATTGTAAAAAGACATTTTAACCCCAGAAAGTCTATTATAATGTTCACCAAATTTACTACATTTAAAAAATTTTGTATATAAACCTACCATTTGTAACAACAGATGAAAGTGAACTTATTTACCCCTTTCTTTCTTACGTTTTATTTTCTTCCAATGTTAGAACAAGAAAGAGCACTGGATGAAGAGGCCAGAGTTCTGTATTTCAGTCTGAACTCTGTCAATAATGCTGGAAACCTCTGAAGGTGAATCAGCCCTTCTAAGGTTCAGATTCCTGGCCTCTCAAAAGGCACAGAAACTTTCTGAGCCACATGCCCCACAAGACTGTTGTGAGCTTCAGACAGGAACGGTGTCTGTGAAAACAGTCTAAAACCCATCGTGAGCCAGAGCAAAGAAAGGGAGCCTCAGATTTTCCACAGATATTCCACATCAAACATCACATCGTTTCAGTGTACTTAATTTCCTTTGATATTGTCCATAGCTTTGGCCCTAAATAGTTCACATTCTTAGAATTAATTTAATAATAATCTGATAACTGCTTGTGCTTCCTGCAATATTTATAGCCAACTATGAAGACAATAACCTTCTCACCTAAGAACTAACGACTATGATGGTTATTATTCCATATTTAAATCCACTTAAGTCGTGTAGTATCAGACCATCACTGAAACCATTTCAGATCTAAGACATTTGCCAATGTGTCCTCATGTACTGTCTGCTCCTGTTGGATCATTCTTTGAGTCCACCAACACTGACTAAGCAAACACTCCACAGAGAGCTAGCCACAGAGACCATGCAGCTGCTGGGAACTAAGAATTGAGTGAGAAGGGGGATAATGAGGAGCATACCTTATGGATAGTAAAATTTTTGGAGCATTTTGAGAGAAATCTTTTTTTTTTCGCAAACCTTCTTTTCAGATTTCCATACTTTATCATTAAAAATGACAACGATTGCCAAAATGTGTCTTTGGCAGTAGAGATCATATTTGGTCTAGTAAAAATCTTAGCAGCTTTGTCTTTTAACCAACAGCTCATCTAAAATCTTTTATCAAATTCAGAATGTGAGAGAAATTACAGTGAAATCTGGAGAGCTGGAGACCAAAATCAGCTGATAGAAAATTAAGTTTTGCTGCAAGCAGCCTCCTGTGCAAAAACATCTGCTCGGAGCAATGTCTGTGGTGCTGAATGCAAAAGCACCAGGTACAAGGAGCAATGATTAAACTAGATCAAATCCAGGAGTGTGTCCTGGGACTAGAGAGAGGGGTTTTCCAAAAATCTTGAGTTTTGTTTTCATCTATAATTGTGCAAAGAAATAGAAATTCCATTACGTGAAATCTGCGCACCTTTTTGGTTGCATAAGAACCATGTGTACAATTACTATGAGCTGTTATACCTAGTCAATTCTAGATCACAGGGAAAGAAGCATAGATACCTTGTAACAATAGTTAATGATCTCCTAATGAAGTAGCATTTCTGCACTTCATTGATAAGGACAATTTAAATATTTGTAACTGGGGGTGCCTGGGTGACTCAGTCAGTTAAGTGTCTGACTTACGCTCAGTCATGATCTCATGGTTCGTGAGTTTGAGTCCCACATCGGGCTCTGTGCTGACAGCTCGGAGCCTGGAGTCTCCTTCAGATTCTGTATCTCCCTCTCTCTCTCTGTGCCTCCCCGACTCACACTCTGTCTGTGTCTCAAAAATAAATAAAATTTTTTTAAAAATTAAAAAAATAATTATTTATAACTGATTATTTGAGTTTCATTTATCCATTAAACAAATATCTGTAATGCTGAAGAGTATGCTCCTATTTGGGTTTATATCTTGAGGAAAATTTGAATTGTCTTAATATTTGCTAACCATGTCTAGAATTCAAGCATCATATTTTCAAATTAAGCTTGCTTTTGCTTGATATCTTTCCTTTAAAAATATATAGACTTAGCTGAATAATCTATATTTTATTGTATCTTAAGCAAATACAGAAGGAAGCTTTTAGGAAAAAGTTAGCATGCACTGTTTTCTTTTTCCCAATAGCTTTAGAGGAAAATAGTGTGATCAGTCAAAAGCAAATGACTGAAAGGATTGACAGGTTGTAATACTGTAGGTCCAGGAATTGGGGGGTAAAGCACACTGTCTTCTTCAAGGACTGCAGAGAAGAGATTAGCTCCCTGTATTTCTAGCAGCATGGTAGAGTCAATCCTCTGAATGAAACACCCTGCTAAACACCACTACAATTTCTGAATAAAATATTTTAAGCACTTCTTTAACTTGACAAAAGGGTCAGGAATCTTCAGAAGAAGAAAAAAAATGGGGAACAAAATGAATACCAAAGTCAGCTAACTGAAACCACATAAGCACTAGAACACATGTGTGAGCTCCATTTTCACTTCGATAGAGAAAAAAAAAAATCTTGCTGCAACTCAAAATCCAAAGGCAATAAAACTGGGAGAAAATATTTGCGACAGTATCACAGATAAAGGGCTCCTAACTCTAATTTTAAAGAACTTCTAAAATTTGGGAGGAAAAATGGGCAAAAACACAGACAATTCACAAAAAGAAATACAAAAGTGGCTCCAAAACATATGAAAAGGTGTTGTCCTTACTCATGATAGGAAGAATAGACGTTAAAACCACACTGAAATGCCATTTCTTACCCAATAGATTAGCAAAATTTGAAAACGTGGCAATGTGCTCTGCTGGCAAGGCTATGGTTAGTTGATGGTTTCATACATTGCTGGTGAAGCTTCAAAAGGGAAAAAACCCTGTGTGAAGAGGAGTTTGGCAACATGTAACAGAACCACGTTATGTTCCTTCAACCCAAAAATCTCCCTAGAAATGCTAGAAATTTACCCAGAGTATCCTCTAGGATACACTCTCTAGGTTGCATGCTCCAACAAGGTGCATGTGACCCTTCGGGTCTTAGGGTAATTCTATTTTTAATTTTTTGAGGAACCTCTACAATGTTTTCCTGAGTGGCTGCACCAGTTTGCACTCCTACCAGCAGTGGAAAAGGGTTCCCTTTTCTCCACATCCTCGCCGACATCTGTTGTTGCCTGCGTTGTTAATTTTAGCCATACTGACAGGTGTGAGGTGGAATCTCTTTGTGGTTTTGATTAGTATTTCCCTGATGATGAGTCATGTTGAGCATCTTTTCTCATGTCTGTCAGCCATCTGGATGTCTTCTTTGGAAAAGTGTCTGTTCATGTCTTCTGCCCATTTCTTCACTGGATTATTTGTGTTTTGGGTGTTGAGTTTGATAAGTTCTTTATACATTTTGGATACTAACCCTTTATCTGATATGCCATTTGCAAATATCTTCTTCCATTCTGATAGTTGCCTTTTAGTTTTTGTTGATTATTTCCTTAGCTGTGCAGAAGCTTTTTACCTTGGTGAGGTCCCAGTAGTTCGTTTTTGCTTTTGTTTCCCTTGTCTCCCGAGACAAGGTCAAAGGGGTTGCTGCCTATTTTCTCCTATAGGATTTTGATGATTTCCTGTCTCACATTTAAGTCTTTCATCCATTTTGAATTTATTTTTGTGTATGATGAAAGAAAGTGACCCAGTTTTATTCTTTTGCATGTTGCTGTCCAGTTTTCCCAGCACCATTTGCTGAAGAGACTGTCTTTTTTTCCACTGGATATTCTTTCCTGCTTTTTTGAAGATCAGTTGGCCATACATTTGTGAGTCCATTTCTGGGCTCTCTATTCTGTTCCATTGATCTATATGTCTGTTTTTATGCCAATACCATACTGTCTTGATGCAGCTTGAAATCTGGAATTGTGATGCCTCCAGCTTTGGTTTTCTTTTTCAGGATTTCTTTGGGTATTTGGGGTATTTTCTGGTTCCATACAAATTTTAGAATTGTGTGGTCCAGTTCTGTGAAGAATGCTGGTGTTATTTTGATAGGGATTGCATTAAATGTGAGATTGCGTTGGGTACTACAGACATTTTAACAATATTTGTTCTTCCAATCCATGAGCATGGAATGTTTTTCCATTTCTTTGTGTCTTCTTCAATTTCTTTCATAAACTTTCTATAGTTGTCAGAACTTTTACCTCTTTGGTTAGGTTTGTTCCCAGGTACTTTGTGATTTTCGGTACAGATGTAAATGGGATCTGTTCCTTGATTTCTCTTTCTGCTGCTGCATTATTGGTGTATAGAAATACAACCAATTTCTATACACTGATTTTATACCCTGCAACTGCAAATTCATGTATCAGTTCTAACAGTTTTTTGGTGGAGTCTTTCGGTTTTTCCACATAGAGTATCATGTCATTTGCGAAGAGTGAAAGTTTGGCTTCTTCCTTGCCAATTTGTATGTCTTTTATTTCTTTTTGTTGTCTGATTGCTGAGGCCAGGACTCCCAGTACTATGTTGAACAACAGTGGTGAGAGTGGACCTCCCTGTCATGTTCCTGACCTTGAGGGGAAAGCTCTCAGTTTTTCCCCATTAAGGATAATAGCTGTGGGTCTCTTGTATATGGCCTTTATGGCCTTTATGATGTTGAGGTGTGTTCACTCTATCCCTACTTTCTTTTTTTTTAATTAATTTATTTAAATTCAGGATTTCTATGTTAACTAACATACAGTGTAGTATTGGTTTCAGGATTCATCACTCAAATATAATACCCAGTGCTCATCCCAATAAGTGCCCTCCTTAATGCCCATCACCCATTTGGCCCATCCCCCTGCCCACCTCCCCTCCAGCAACCCTCAGTTTGTTCTCTGTATTTAAGAGTCCCTTATGGTTCATCTCCCTGTTTTTATCTTATCTTTCCTTCCCTTCACCTGTGTTTATCTGTTTTGTTTCTTAAATTCCACATATGATCCCTACTTTCTTGAGGGTTTTTATCAATTAAGGATGCTGTATTTCATCAAATTCTTTTTCTGCATCTATTGAGAGGATCTTATGGTTCTTATCCTTTCTTTTATTAATGTATTGTTTCATGTTGATTTATTTGTGAATTAAGGCAAACAACAGAAACAAGAAACAAAACAATAGGGCTTCTAAGAATCTTAAGGGCCTTGTCCCATTGACTGCAGTCCCTCAGGGAGGTTAGGTAGAGGAGGGCGTATCTAGAGATTTGTGAGTGAGACTTTGGTCTAATGGAGAGGCTTATAAATTGATACAAAAGCTCACATTTTTAAAGGAAGCATATCAACTTAGACAAAAAAGAGTGATACTCAATGGGGTGCCTGGGTGGCTCAGTCGGTTGAGCGTCCAACTTCAGCTCAGGACATGGTCTCAGGGTTTGTAGTTTTGAGCCCTATACCGGGCTTGCTGCTGACAGCGCAGAGCCCACTTTGGATCCTCTCTCTGTCCTTCCCCCACTTGCTCTCTCTCACCCTCTCTCTCTCAAAAAATAAATAACAATATTAAAACAAAACAAAAGGAATGTATGATACTCAAGGAATTGTACCTGAGGGATGGTACCCCACAGAGGACCTTCGCCTGCACCTGGACCTGATCTAGATGGTGAGATACTGACTTCAAGCTGATTTTTAAAGGGATGAGAATGGATGGTCTTAGGGATAAGGGATGGATGTACTTCGCACATGGAAGGGGTGACAACTCTTATGGCCAGAGGGCAGACTGGGACAGGCAGAGTCTTTTCCAAATATGGGAGCAACAATACTGTCATTCCATTTGCCCTCCTCAGAATGTGACTTTGACTCTTCTCTCATCAATAGAAGAGGTCTGTAAGAGGGTTTCCAGATGTAACAAGTGAGAAAATACAGGAAACCCAAAAATTTTTTTAGTATACGTATGACCTGAAAGTTGCATGGGACACACTTAATACTAAAAAATATTGTTATCTGAAATTCAAATATAACTAAGCATTTTTGTATTTTATCTGGCAACCCTAGAATTTCTCCCCCTTAAGTCTGGGCGGGCTTGTGATTACGGTTGAGATGATGCTATGTGAGTTCCTGGGCTAGGTCATAAAAGGTGGTACAGCTGCCTGGTTCTCTCTCCTAGGTTGTTTGCTGGTTGGAACACAGTCACTATGCTGTCAGTCACTAGCCTGTGGTGCACATGGACAGGAATGGGGCTGCTGGTCAATAGCTCTGGCTAAGCTACCAGACAGCAGCTGGTACCAGCTTGCTAGCCATGTGTGAGAGTGATCTTAAAAGTGAATCGTGGGGTGCCCGGCTGGCTGGGTCAGTGGAGCGTGTGACTCTTGATTTCAGGGTTGTGAGTTCAAGCTCTGTGTGGTGTAGAGATTGCTTAAAAAAAAAAAAAAAAATCTTTTAAAAAAAGAGTCAATCTTTATTCCAGACCATCGCTGAGCTAGCCTAGCTCTGCCACTAAGTTTTAGGGCTGTTTGTTTTTTGTTTTGTTTTGCTTTTAGGTTTCATTTATTTATTTTGAGAGAGAAATAGAGAGCATGAGTAGAGGAGAGAGGACAGAGAGAGAGGGAGAGAGAGAAAATCCCAAGTGGTTTCCGTGAGCAGTCAGTATGCAGAGCCTGATTCGGCGATCGAACTCATGAAGCCATGAAATCATGATCTGAGCCAAAATCAAGAGTCAGTTGCTTGATGGACTGAGCCACCCAGGCACCCCAAGTTTTAGGGTTGTTTGTTATGTAACAATAAGGTAACTAGAAAAACAGGTCACATGTTATATCAATCAGGGTTCTCCAGAAAAATGAAACCCAACAGTGTAAATATATACACACAACATATAAAGACAGAGAGAGAGAGAGAGAGAGAGAGAGAGAGAGACAAAGAGACCAAGAAGGATTAAGAATTCAAGGAATTGGCTTAAATGATTATAGAGGCTTGGCAAGTCCTAAATTTGCAGGGTAGTCCAGAGGCTGGAGACCCAAAGAAGAGTTGCAGCTGCCATCCAAAGTCAATCTTGTGGTAGAATTCTCTCTTGCTTGGAGGTAGGAGGAAGCCAGTCTTTATTCAATTAAGGCCTTCATCTGATTAGATGAGGCCCACCTACATTATGGAGGGTAACCCAAGTCCACCAATTTAAATGTTAATCTCATCCAAATAACATCTTCGTAGAAATTATCCAGAATAATGTTTGACCAAATATTTTGGCACCATGGCCCAGCCAAGTTGACATATAAAATTAACCATCACACACATTAAAGGCTTGTAGCTCATGATTTGTCTAAACCAGCATTTCTCTTCTGGGCCCTAGAGAGGTCTTGACACTTTTGTATATATGACTTTATAGGAAATGACAGAAGTACACGTTCTCTGCTGCCAAAATTTACCATGATTGGCATTGAAATTGCAACTCTGGGGTGTAACATTCATTAGATGACAGAACAGGTTTGAAAAAATCCTTTTAACACCATATAGAAAATGACCCACGTGGCAGGATCTTTATCAGAACCCCATAAACTGTGAGAGGAGGGCAAGTTATAGCCTTGATAAAAGGCATATGTGTTTCCAGGCTTTGACACTAATGACTGGAGTCCAGAGATGAAAATGGATGGGAGGGTTAATTAGTACTGCCACCTCCCTCAGTACTTCCACTTACCCCTGACCTGTGGGAATGGGGAGGTGAGAACATGCAGCGCTGCTCCAGCAGTGTTTCTGCAACATACCCAACAAGGGGTGGACATGACAAGAGCATCTCTGCCCATCTCGCAAGAGTCACATGGTGGGTGGAAGAGTGTATTGCTTCAAGGAGGCCTTTCTATTGGTCTCTTACCTCTCCACTGTTGTACCTTATTCTGGCCACATTCCTTATCTTGCTTAGCCAAATCAACTTCCCCTCTTTGACAGAAAAAAAAAGGGGGGGTGGGGGGGACTCTTCGTGCTGTATACCAGAAAATATTTAAAAGCCTAAACCCAAGGTCACGAAACTTTTGCTTTCACTCAGCACAAGACTTACGGACAAGGACACTGCCTTCCTTCAGAGGGATTGTGAATGCCCTAGAACATCAAGTAAGAGGTATTTCCACACAGTGTGATCTGGTAGAGTCCAATCAAAAGCTCTGGAAAGAGGGGCACCTGGGTGGCTCAGTCAGTTAAGTGTCTGACTTCAGCTCAGGTCAAGATCTCAAGGTCCGTGAGTTTGAGCCCCATGCCGGGCTCTGTGCTGTCAGTTCAGAGCCTGGAGCCTGCATCGGATTCTGTGTCTCCCTCTTTCTTTGCCCCTCCCCGACTCGTGCTCTGTCTCTCTCTGTCTCTCAAAAAATGAATAAACGTTAAAAAATTTGTTTCTTAAAAGCTCTGGAAAGAAAGTCACAACTACCTCTGGGGCCACTGGTAGCATGTTGACTAATGCAAGCGAAATTCTCTTTAAGAAGTTGGCTCCAAGAGCAAGTGTCATGTCTCCTCAACTCAAGGGATACTCAAAAGGAGACTAGACATCCTGTGAGTACTGACTTAACTCCTTTATGGCTCATGGATAGTGAATACCTTGGCTGTTTGCTCAACTGAACATTGAATGTTCTCCAGATGCCATCTTTCTTCTTCTCCCATGGTCCATCCCATTTTCCCCAAGCTCTTCCCTAATTAATCGTATCTTCTCCCTTTCTCTCTCAACCCTCCTAGCTTAAGAAACGTCTCCAAGTTTTCTCTTATCATATAGGCTTCCAGTCTACAGTCCAGGTCCTAGAGGGGAATTCCTCCCCTTTCACTGAGACTTAAGAGTTTTGAAACACAAAAGCAAGGATTGCCTTCTTTCTGCTTTCTGCCATGCTTTCCTACCCTACTGTAGGGAATGTGGAATGTCCACTTGACTGGGTGGGAGAAGGGCCAGAAGAATACCAGGAACAAAACTGGATTCATTATTATTTCAATAGCATGATACCACAGCATGCTGGTTTTGAAAGCAGGCCGTAAGTATGAGACACCAATGACTCAGTCAAGGCGAGTGGCAACTCAGCACATTCCATTGGCAGCTACACCTGGACCCAGTGTTTCTCCTTCAAAATGCTGCTTATTCATTCATTCATTCATTCATTCACCCACTCAATGATGTTAACATTTTCAAATTTATTTTGTTAGCTATTTTTTCTGAGAAAAGGGAGTGTGATGCATAAAATATCTAATAAAATAAGTAAAGAAATAAACCTAATTTTCAGAGTCAACATAGGTCAGAAATGATATTGAATGAGTGAGCATCCAAGTTCAAATTATCATGTTGAACTGAGCAAATACTTGTGAAGAACAAAGGAAAATATCAGAACTGACTGAGGAGCACCAGGCCTTTCAGTGCAGTCAGTGCTGATAGAAACAAACATCATCCATATGCAGGTAGGATTACATATGGAAAATCCACAAGCCTCTGAACTGAGCACCTACTGTAGTTAAGGTATTTTCCCATCAAAGCTTTAGTTACAAGTATAGTGAGACATCAAGGGAAGATTACAGTGAAAATAAAAGCTACTTACCTTCAGGAGAAACTTCTTGATCGATGGAGTTAGGGAGTGGGAAGGACTTGTCTTTTGGAATCTCATTCACAGGAACTTGAACAAACAGATGAAGAAGTTACTAAAATTGCCATTCTCCCAACATTTACTATTTGTGCTATGGCTCATGAATGCCCTTGCAAATTAGATTTTTTTTTAGGGGTGCCTAGGTGGCTTAGTCAAGTTAAGCATTCAACTCTTGGTTTCAGCTCAGGTCATGATCTCATGATTCATGGGTTTGAGCCCCATGTTGGTGGCAGTGCAAAGCCTGCTTGGGATTCTCTCTCTCTCTTTCTCTCTGCCCCTCCCCTGCTCATTCTCTCTGCTCCCCACCCCCACCCCCCACCTCTGAAAATAAAATAAACTTAACTTTTTTTTTTTTACTTTTTAAAAAACACCTGTGGCTTTCTTCTCCATAAAAATACACAAACACACAATTTTTAAAATTTATTTTCTTTCACTGAAAATTGGTTTGTTCAGTGACCTGATATTAATATTGCATAGTGGGAAGAACATTGAATTGGCTCTGTCACTAACACAGGCAAGTTCATGTAACCTCTATTGATCTCAGTTCCTCATCTGTAAAATGAGAAGATTGGATTAAATGACCTCCATATGTCCTTCTATTATGATGTGTCCCTAACTGAAGGGAAGTTCAGTATTCCTTAATGGAGGGTCTTGCATTAGAAGCAGTACTCTTGGTGAAAGGTGTGGCTGGCCCCTTGATTCACTTTCCTCACTCTTTCCTCCTGAGTTCTCCCTTAATTCTTGTGGACCCTGGATGATTCTTACAGCTACCATCATACTGACTTCGGAAGGACTCTACATGGACACAGGCCCTTGCCTTGGCACCTCTGAATACTACTTAGATAGGGAAGAAACATTTAAAGTGGAAATACACAGAAAGGGCAGCATGCATCTAGAGTGAATCAACTTACAAGCTATGGCTTACTCACTTTTACTCTGTGATGCACAACAAGGGTCCCACTCAGTCTGGGTCCCCATAGGCCTTCTCACCTAAAAGTATCCTTATGGGAACGTAAATTCCTCATAGCTCAGGCTCAGAGAGGATGAGAAAGGCCCAGTTATTTATCAACTGAGTTCCCCCTTACAATTGTTCTGGTTTTATCTGAAGACTTTGCCTGGTCTCTAGATGATAGACACCAAGATGACCTTCTGGGAAGTCTCCACTCTTACCAGTACCACCAATTCAAGGATCATGCCCTGACAGAACTCAGCATGATAGTCTTGTTATTTTAGAACACAACATGGGGCGACTGAGTGGCTCAGTTGGTTGGGCGTCCGACTTCAGCTCAGGTCATGATCTCATGGTTTACAGGTTCGAGCCCTGGGTAGGGCTCTGTGCTGACAGCTCAGAGCCGGGAGCCTGCTTCAGATTCTGTGTCTCCCTCTCTCTCTGCCTCTCCCCCCTCGTGCTCTGCCTCTCTCTCCTTCAAAAATAAATGAACATAAAAAAAAAAGAACACAATACAGTAACCCCAGCTCTCCTCCTGTGAAATAACAGAGTAGGGGAGATATATATGATAAGACACCAATGTTATAACTTTGCTAGTTCTCATTTTGCAGATGCATTAGTCAAGAGTTGGTGAATGTAAGAGAAAACCCAACTAAAGACTGCATTCCACAAGCATATTTCAAAAGCACGAAGTAGATAAATAAACTTTTATCTCTCAGGTAAAAGAAGTTCAGAGGTACATAGTCCAAGGCTGTTAAGACAGCCTTACAGTGCCAGTCTCAGATTTTTCCATCTTTCTGCCCCACCATCTCTAATACATAGTGTTCATTCTCATGAGAGCCTTATGGTCCAAGATAGGTGCTGGAGCTCCAGCCAATACACCCATATTGCAAGCAGTATGGAAATATAACAGGTCAGTGCCAGATAACTGTCTGCCTTTTGAGATTTCTTAGAAGTTTCACCCACCATATATTTGTAGTTTATTGGTCACTTGGCCACAATACATTTGGAAACTCGGCACCTGACACCCCAAATAAAATTAGAAATCCTTTATGAGGGAAGGAGAGAATAGATATTGGATTGACAGTAAATTAGCCATCTCTGCTTCAGTTGGTGTGTAACAAAGTATAGTGGGAAATCTGGAGGATGCTCCAGGCAGGTAGAAAAGGCTTCCCTGAAAAGGTTTAGCATTTGAACTAAAACAAAAGAATTAATTAGCCTCCCCAGTTGGTGAAGGCCATCTAAGACTAAACAAATAGATGTGTAAATACAAAGGGATCAAAATACAGCTTGTAGAAAAGCTCTAGATTTTTAAAACTCCTACAGCAAGGGAGAAAAGACCAGAATGGAAGATTAGAGCCAGAAAATGAAGACCTTGTAAGCTGAATAGAGGACTGTGGGTTTCATCCTGTAGGTAAGAGAGAGCCAATAGGCAATTTTAAGCATGGGAGTGACATACTCTGATTTGCACAACTGTAAGATTATTCAGCACTTACACTAGGATATGTCCATAGGTGAGTGGTACAGGGGAATTCTCTCTTATAAATGGCTCACCTCAATAGAGAGTCACTAACAGATGTGATAAGGACATCTTTGGTAATGGGGGGGGGGGGAAGGAGGAGCAAGGCAAACAACTGGGCTAAAAACACTTTCCAAAATTTCCTTGCAAAGACAACACACACATACACACACACACATACACACACTGACACACTGCACATGAAACCCAGTATAAACACACTCCAAATCTGCGGAAGTTGTCAGGGAATCTTGGGACTCAGATAAACATAAAGGAGGGAAAAAAATAAGAGAAGGATAAAAAAGTCACAGATCTAATTCTGATCTATTCTTTTGTTCTGTCATTTACAGATCAGTCTCCCCCACCACCACTTAAATTCTATCTCACTCTTAACATAATGGAGAGCCAATTTTTTAATCAAAAGCCATTTTTAGGATCAAAGAGAAACATATTTCTAGGCGGATAGTATGTTAGCTATATCTTGTAATATCATATGGTGAGGGGTATTCAACTAAAATTAGAGATGATATTTACTGAAATTCTCAAAAAATCAAATGCCTCCAAATCCAGGGGGAGGCAAATTGAATCTTTTTTCTTTCAGGATATTTTTCTCAAGTACTAGCGGAAGTGCTAATGAGAGACAGGCCTCCTTGCCATCCAGTGACAAATGTAATAGGTTACATGAAACCACAGAAAATGAGTCTATTTAAAAATGTCAGATACAACACTAAAGGAAAACTCGGTCTTGTATTTTTTCCTCTTGATCATGGTCTAATAGAGACAATTCAGAAATGATTTCTTCTGAACTTGGTGATATTCATGATTGAAATAGTGTTGCTAATGATAACAATGTGTAGAATTATTACATGGAAAGTACTAATAATGCAAATCATATGGTCTGTAGATGCAGTTGCCCGCAGATTATTTTTTTCCTAGGCATATTTGATTACTCAGAGATTAGCATACTAAAACTCAGATTTGTACTAACATATTGAGAATTGGGGTTTATAAGAACAAAATTAGACATTTAAAAATCGCTTCTTAGCCTTTTAGCTAAGATCAAGTGTAAAATTAGATATTTAACCAAATTTTCTTATGCCAGCTTTGCCATGTACAATAATGACAATACAGAGAAGAAGGTATTGAACCAAAATTAATATTTTCAAATATTTTTTTGATCTTATGTTTTTGCTTAGATCTACTACAACAGTGTTCTGTAACCCATAATATTAAAATAATTGTAAAATTATAAGTACTTGCTAAATAAAAGTACAGCTCTTAATCTGTGGTTTCAAAATAAGATGCATATTTTAGACTCTTTAAATATTACCTGACTTCTTGACTATGGCCTCAAGAAAAAATTAGAACATTTCTTTTTCCTATTTAGAGGAATTTTTTTAAACTATCTTCGTATATCATGCTGATAGTTACAGGAGACACTTTTGTTCTGGAAGAGACAACATTTATAAAAATATGTTACTAAGATTATGGGTCATTTCCACTGGTTTTGAGGAATAATGAAGTCAGAATTTTTAAATTGCAAACAAGTAGAGCCAGTGTTTTCTTTTCTTTCTTTCTTTCTTTTTTTTTCGTATTATTAGCTTTCTAGAACCATGTCCCAAAGGTGATGGGTATAGAGCAAGGAATTTTCTCAAAGAAAAAAAGTTGTAACAGAGGAACTTTTCTGACCCAAGACTTAGCATCAGACAAATCACGGCTATGACTACAGATGTGTCATAAAAGCAAAGACACAACTATAAATTTTTGTAATAATTTAATTAGCAAGAATTGCATCTGAAGCCCCATAAAACTTACTTATACCTTATTTTTCAAAAGATGTTCCTACATTATATCTAGGTATACATGATATATAGTATATAGTATATAAAGGTACATATGAAGGAGTATAGAATATATACCTATATGCGTTTGTATATATATTCAGTACATGCTATAGCAGACAGTTTTGCTAGCTTATTCTACAATAACAAATAACTCAAAAATCTCCGCAGTTTACAACAACAAAGATTTATTTCTTGCTCCCATTACATGTCTTTAACTGATTGGTTGCACCTCTATTCTGTATCTTCTTCATTCTGGGACCCTGCTCAAATGAACAGTCCCAATATGGGACATACTGATCTTGGGGTAGAGAGGAAAGACAAATGGGAGAATCCTTCAATGAACCATCTGTTAACATTTCATTGTCCAAAACAAGCCATATAGCCAAGCTTGATACCAATGGGTCACCAAAACCAAGTCTTTCGGTGGAAGGGCAGGAAATTATTGGGAATAACTTTGTTGCTTAAATGACTTCCTGAAAACATATTTATCCAAACAATAGATCACTCAACTATCTCCTTCACAGGACAACAGATCTCTCAACTGGGCACATCTGCTTGTTTATCAAATGACTTTACTCATCAGAATCATGGGATACAAGCAAAGCAAAGCTCAGGGGAAAATTCATAGCTAAAAAAATTTATATTTACAAATAAGACTCAAGTTAGGAAAAAGAATGCCAAGGAAAGCAGAAGGGAAGAATCATAAATAACGCATATGCAATAATGAATTTAAAAGGAAAAAACATATAAATCCAAGAAATGTTTTTTCCAAAAATCTTAAACCTACATTAACATAAATCTTTAGGTCATCTGATCAAGTGAGGAAATGGGCAATACCATGAAAGCACAAAAGTTGGAAATGATAAGGGAGTAACCACAAATAGAGGAAACTGCAAGATTCATAAGCGAATATTTTGCTCAACTCTTAGTAAATTAACTTGAGAAACTGAATTAAAAGGGTGGTTTTAGGAAAATATAAATTGCTGTTAGTTCCAATACTACTCAAATTATTCCAGAGCATAGAAAAAAAAAAAAAAAAGGAAAGAAAATGTCTAAATTCTTCTTATGAAGCTAGTGTAATCCTGGTAACAAAAACCCTAAAAGAAAGCCACATATTAATCCCACTTACGAATACCAATATAAAATCCTACATAAAATATTAACCAATAGAATATAGTAGTGTATTAACATAACATTTTATGATTGTTTATGTTTTTGAGAATACTCCCAAAATAGTGCCCTCCATTTTCATCAGGGTTCTTAAAAAAAATCTGAAGACTAGGAATAGAACATATGGAGACCAAAACATCATCTGGATTTCCAATAAAGGCTATATTAGGGTCCACAGTTGACATGTTAGTCCAAAGGGGCTGCACAGTGAACCCCAGAATTAGATTTACTCAAATAGCATTCAGTTAGGGTGGAGACTTGCCCAGGTTATATCATGGAGAAGCAAAGACCTCCTACATGCTGTGGGAAGCTAGCTCGGAGAAGAAAACAGAAATGAGCTAAGCATGCCCGGTTTATTCTTCCAAAACTTATATATCATGCAAGTCACTCCACTTTCCTGGGGCAGAGAGAAGAAGGGATTGAGAGAGGCCAGGAATATTACATTCATTTAGATCCTTCACCTTAGAGAGAAACATTGGAAGTGGAGAATACATTTTAGCTTTTTTAAAAAAAACAAAAAAATTCATTTGGTTTGACCATGAGTCTATGGTCTACATCCCTCAAGAAAGAGACCCATAAGGAGAGTCCTGCTCTTACCCTCACGAGGCTATTCCACCTAGAATTGGGTGATCTGGGGCTTCGATGGACAAGATAGATTTCTCCCCCAGAAGGCTATGAACTGGCCCAGAAGAGTACATTATATAATAAATCCAAAGCCATGCTATCCTCAAGGCTGAAATTTTATTCTCCATTCTTTTTTCTATCTTAATTTTTGTTCCTGCTGTGCTAAAACAGAGGTTATGCAATCAGTTTAAATGACAATCTTAAGGTACTCCAATGGTAAAACACAAATCCTTTTGTTGTCTTAGAAGCCCCCAACTGGAACCTTGAGGATGCAGTCAGCTAAATCCATTTTAGAGAAATTCAAGAAATTGAATAAGAACTGGGTAATAAAAAGATATTACTGAGTTATTGTTAATTTTATGAGGGGTGATAACAGTGCTGCTGTTTCTGTTATTAAAAGTCCTTATCTGTTAGAGACTCACACTAAAATATTTAAGGTTAAAGTAGTATCATTTTAAGAATTCTCTTTTAAATGTTTCAGCAAAAAAAGCAAACAGACAAAAGACAGTCAAGTGAACATACTGTAGATGTAGTAAGTGCTAGACTGTTAGAGATGTTCAAGGTATCTCAAAATCCCAGGAGCCTAATTCTGCTGCCTAGGAAAATTAGGGCAGTGTTACTTGAGTATTGGAAAATGCATACAGACTTTTCTGGTCTATTTGGGGGTAGGGTTACCAAGGAAGGCAACTGCATTCTAAACACAGGACATGGGATATGTAAGGGCACACAGGTTTGGATGTTGAAATACACATGGAAGAGCTCAGGGCAATTCATTAGTAAAAAATGTGCACAACCTTAGTGAAAACATATAAGGTACAAAGTGTTATTTGTTTTGATTGTGCAGAGTTATGACTAGAATCAACTTTTTTCCACTGGATCATGCCATTTCAGACCAGTTAATTTTGTTAAATTATCTCATCTAGAATGCCATTTTCCTTTTCCTTTATGAAAATACCAGCTATCTTTCAAGACAGGACTCAAGAATTCCCTTCAGTCAAAAGCTCTCCTTACTCAACATATAGTTAACTGAATTCCTCCTCTTCTGACTTAAGAGCATGCTACTCACTGTGGCACTGGATGATGAGCTCGTCTACAATATCAGGACAGTTTTATGCGGGATAATCTCATCTCCTGGGCTAGAAAAAGTTAACTCAAAGCAAGTCTAGAACAATACTTAAGATCTTATAGGACTTATCTGTGGGGCATTTCCCCAGACACAGGGAGAGGGCCAGATGTAAGCAGTCAAAAGTTCACACATCTACTCAACTCCCACAGATGCTCTTTGGGGTTGATATTTCAGTTTTACTAACCAGGAACAAGAATCACCCCCAAAATGAAAATGAATGTGGTTCTATGACCTCCTTAAATGTTACAAAAATGGGTAATGCCAGAACTAAAAGCTGAGATCCTTTAGTAATATTGGAATATTAACATTTCTTTTAAAAATTTTTGTTTTAACTTTGTTAATTTCAGTTAAGAATTCTAAAGAAAAGCACGAATGAAAATGGAATCTAAGAACGGATTTGAACTCTATGGTAACAATGTGACTACATTTTATTTTTTTTAGGAACTAGGCTATGAAAAGACAGGCAAGCACGACTCTTTTAAAGGTATCTAAATCCAAGAAGGCAAAAGTTTAACAGAGAAACCATAATGCAGGGCAGGAGAAGAGTAGACATTTTAGTTCCTCTGTTATGTGGTACCCAGGATCACAGAGGGCGGTATCTCTGATGGATAATTTAGAGAGCTGAATTGTAGGCTTGGGTCTCATTAAAGCTATTAAATATGTTAGCTTGGTTGGTTTAGGCTGAGAATAAGATGGCTTTGCAATTTTTAAGATCACAACATAATGTCTTTTTAAACTATAAATTAAAAAAAAACTAACACATATGGCTAAACCCAGAGAAAGCTCAATATTAGAGAAAAACATAGATTAGCTGAGTCGGTTGGCTTTCTGTCAAGACTAAATACTTGTCAAAAGTCACATCAAGCAGGAATATTCAGCCAACGACAGGACAAAGGTACACTGAGGGGAAATATTTGGTGGAAGAGAAGGCATAGTGTTTTGGCAATAGCTAACATTCTGAAGCTTGAAATCTACTTGTTTAATATTGTTCATTTGTTTACAAAACAGAAATGATCTAAGCCTTTATTTAGTTGGTATATTCCTTTCCTATTGCTGCTTCCACAAATTACCACAAATCTGTGGCTTAAAACAACACAAATTTACTCTCTTATACAGTTCTGGAGATCAGAACTTCAAATTCAACTTCACTGGGCTAAAATTAAGGTGGTGACAGGCTTTTGTTCTTTTGGGAAGATGTAGGAGAGAATCCATTTCCTCGCTTTGTCCAGAAATTGGCTACCTACATTCCTTGGTTTGTGGCCCCTTCCTGCATCTTCAAGCCAGCAGCATAGCACCTTGTTATCTGTTTCTTTGATAGAACTGTTGCTTCCACCATCACATTCTCCTTTCTGATTCTGCCCCCCTCCACTTTGCTCTCCTATGGCCCCTTGGTATTACATTAGGTCCACCTGGATGATCCAGGATAATCTCCCCATCTCAAGATCCTTAACACATCTTAATCACATCTGCAAAGTCCTTTTTGTCATGTAAGGTAACATATTCACAGGTTCCAGAGATTAGGACATGGACATCTTTGGAGGACCATTTTTCAGTCCACAACTGTTCAACAAATGGATGATATGGAAAGACATTTTGATTTACGAAAAATTCCATTTTTATTTTCCTAGGGAATTTCCATTAAAGTCTCCAATGAAAAATAAGAAGGAATAATTTGTAAAAGTAACAATATTACTAGTCCACAAAAACTAGGTTGAACAGAGCAATTCATTTCTGAGGAATCCAATAAAATGGAAACATACTGTACTCTAAAGGAATATTCATGTGTAGCTAGTCCCAATCTCTACTTTGTCTTTAATTTATAGTGATAGCTGAACTACATCTCCCATATTTTTCTTATCCTCACTGTACCCTGCCCTGACATTAAAAGCTTCCTTATGATGTGGGTTTCATTGAGGGGAATTAATGGGTCATATTGATGGATTAAAATGAAACATTTGGAGTTGCAGTTACATTATGTATGGTGAATGACCTTGAAAGTCTTAAAAATATTATTTTAGTCTCTCTGTAATATATATACATATATATATATATATATATATATATGAGATGTATCAAATATCTAAATGTTGATGTTTGCCAGATTTAAAAAAAAAAATCATTCTTTTTATAAGCAATGAACGCAATGCTATCATTGAACAGTACTTTTGCAAGAATTTCCAAGTCTCACAGCTCAAGTGTGCTGGCTTTTAGGGCCATCTATCTCTTTGGGTCTCTGCATAATTAAATGCCAGCTGGCACAGGATAGCTATAATATAGGAGTTAAATATGGTTTTATGAATGGTTTAGCTATTGATTTTTAGCTTACATTTAAGATAAATAAATCACTAAGTGGATCAGTTTTCTTGATCTAAGGTATTTGAAAAGATATTAATGTGGATCTCAGGGTACAGCAGAGCTATCCTATGGAGGCTGCATGAAGCAATTGTATGTTTCACAAGCTTTTAGTATTATCTATACTTAAAAATTCACAAAGAGGGGCGCCTGGGTGGCGCAGTCGGTTAAGCGTCCGACTTCAGCCAGGTCACAATCTCGCGGTCCGTGAGTTCGAGCCCCGCGTCAGGCTCTGGGCTGATGGCTCAGAGCCTGGAGCCTGTTTCCGATTCTGTGTCTCCCTCTCTCTCTGCCCCTCCCCCGTTCATACTCTGTCTCTCTCTGTCCCAAAAATAAATAAACGTTGAAAAAAAAATTAAAAAAAAAAAATTCACAAAGAATAAAATTCACTATTAGAGCCAATGGAAAACCACAATTCAAAAGTCACTGATATTTATGACTAGTGGTTCTATCTCTAGAACATATATTAAGAACAAATATTAGTTTTCTTCTACACTTAGAAAAAAAACTTTATTTTCTTCTGTGTCTTTGCTCTTTTTCTTCCTCTCGTCCCTTTTTACATAATCTTCAACCTACATATCCTAGTTCAAAGGGGGTCTAACCAAGATTTTCAACTTTATGTGCAATGGAATAATGAGGAAGAGGGGAACATATTCTACGACTAAGTGCAGGTCCTTCTGACATCCTTATAACATCCACCAGAAATATTCCTTCCTATCATAAATATCTAGGTGTTAACATTTTTCTGTTTCAATCTCACTGCTATTGTGGGCTCTCCATCCCTTCTGCAGTGTCCCCAACTACTCTCTTACTTCCATGAAAGGGTCCTCAACAACTGTGGCAGTTTCTAGGAGTTATCTTCAAGTGTCCCCACATAGCTGATCTGGGCCATATCAGAAATGCAGCCAATTTTCCTCTCTTTCTCATCAGCAACATCGCCCATGAAATGCCAAGAGGCTCTGACGCTACCTCCACTGCACTTTCTTCCTTGTAAGGGCTGCATATGGTTGACAGTCCCCTAAAATCATTTCATATCCTTGGACACCGTGCAGACATTTCTGTGCTCAACAAGAGACATATTTCCTTGGTATCATATTTAGTCATGGTAGTTCCTGAGGGGAACTACTTTGGGATCCCAAAATCTCTCATAGATTTTGTGGGAAAATTACTTCTGTCTGCTTCCTGCTATAATCCTTCTCTCTCTAGGACTCAGACACGAATTTGAATGGATAGGGCAAAAAGAAGACTATTATCTGAGACCATCATCCTGAACTCTGACTTCAAATTTCTCTTCCCCTTCTAGAGCTATATAAAGTGTTTGGCACAAAACTTGGCATGTAATAAATGTTCAATAAATATTAGATGACAAAAGTCTCTGTCTCTTCTTTTGGTCATTTACATTCCTTAGAGTTCCATAATTAGTCTATTCGACATAAGCCTCAATTTACATTTTAAAGGTTGCTTTCCATAAATGATTCCTTGCCACTCAGTCATGAAGTTAAATAATCAGAAAACCTTGCATCGCATCTTTTTGTGGACATTGCTACATCAATAAAATGTGGAGTCCATTCCTGAATGTTCTTATAAATGAGCCCCTGGATGTCTCTAGAGTAGATCAGCCACTGGCCAACAGCCAGTGAGGAACAGTGACTGGCCAACAATCACATGACTGAGCTCAGCTGTGGATTCTCCAGCCCCAGGGGAGCTTTGAGATGTCTGCGTTTCTGACCAATGAGCTTGGCTGCAACCTCATGAACGACTTTGAGCTAGATCCTCGCATCTAGGCTACTCCTAGATTCCAACCTTGCATCTAGGCTACTCCTAGATTCCTGAGCCTCAGAAACTCTGTGGGATAATAAATGCCTGCTGTTTTAAGCTGCTATGTTTTGGGTAATTTGTTAAGCAATAATAGCTTGTTAAGGAATAATAGGTAACTAATGCACTCCTTACTCTTGATTCTTACCCTTTTAGCTCCCCATCATCAGACATTAATGCCTTTCATTTGTTTATTGTGTTTCTGTGAGACCAAGTGTTTTCTCTTTGGATTGCCTTTGTGTCCTCAGCGCCTGGAAGAGTTTGGAATGTAATAGGTGGTCAATAAACATTGAGTAATGAGAGTCTAAAATTTTCATGTAAAAGGTTAAAATTTTTCAATTTCATATACTGTTGTTAAATCAGTGTACAATTGTCTAATTTTTTTTTTTTTTCAAAAATTTTTTTTTCAACGTTTATTTATTTTGGGGACAGAGAGAGACAGAGCATGAACGGGGGAGGGGCAGAGAGAGAGGGAGACACAGAATCGGAAACAGGCTCCAGGCTCTGAGCCATCAGCCCAGAGCCTGACGCGGGGCTCGAACTCACGGACCGCGAGATCGTGACCTGGCTGAAGTCGGATGCTTAACCGACTGCGCCACCCAGGCGCCCCTACAATTGTCTAATTTTATAGCCATGTGTGTTTACAGTAAACACTCTTGTGGAATGTTTGCCTACTCCCTATGATCCCCTTCACTGGAGCAGAGGGCCCCTCTGTATAAGGTACAATATGACCCCTAGTCCATGTCACTGATGATTGGACGACTGCTAAAAACCAGATCCAAGCTGAGCCAATCTGAAATTCTCCCTCTGAGTATTTGGAATTAAAATCAAGAGAGTGAGAAGAAAGAGCCTCCCTGTGTGGCTGTTCCTGTGTGTCAGTCTGCACAGCCTACAATGTACTGCCATAACCACACCAAAATTAACACAGAGGTGGATTTCTTTCTTCTATGTGTTCATCCCAGGATGATCAGAAGGCTTTATGCAACAGCAGCTACTCAAGGATACAGCCTGTTGGGACAGACACCATCTTGAATGTTGTCATCACTGTGCCAAAGAAAAAGCTAAAACTTTGAAGGATCTCACACAAGGAATCAACTGCTCAGCCTGGAAGTGACATAACATTTTTCCTCACAACTCATTGGACAGAACTGCTCACATCCTCTTGGTCTCTCTCCTCCTCTCACTCTCCCCCCAAGTATAAAGGAAGTACATTCCTAGCAAATGCCTAGAAGGTAGGAAGTAGAAACTATTTGAACAGCACTAATGACTCCTCATCTAAACACAGATTGCATGAGCCATGAACAGCCATATACTTTCAGGTAGCCTAGGGATTGAAGAATGATGACAAAACAGATGTCCAGAGAGAAGTGAAGTCAGGAGAGAATTCTACCTCAGTTCCCAACTGTTTGTTTTTCTTTTTCAGGTCCTGTTTCAACTTTGTACTGAGATCTGAATGCATTCTTGCCCTTGGAGTTGGAAATCAATAATTCTATGTGGGATATGTTAACTTTGAGATGCCTATTTGGCTTTCAAGTGGAGATGTTGGGGAGGCCATCTGATCTATAAGCCTGGAACCTATGGGAGCAGTTTAGGCTGCCGATGTGACTTTGAGAGTTGTCTATAAATGGTATTTAAAGCTGTGGGGGAGGAGGGAAGCATTTAGATAGAGCAGTGGATGAAGGATAGTACTCTAAGATACGAGGCAGCTAATATTAAAGGACAGTATAGAGGTTTCTCAAAAAATTAAAAATATACCTACTATATGATCCAGGAATTGCACTACTGGGTATTTACCCAAAGAATAAAAACACCAATTCAAAGGAATATATGCACCCTATGTTTATCACTGCACTATTTACAATAGCCACATTAGGGAAGTGGCCCATGTATCCATCAATGGATAAAGAAGTGGTGGCATATACATTCAATGGAATATTATTTAGCAATGAAAAAGAATGAAATCTTACCATTTGCAACAACATGGATGGATCTAGAGTACAATGCTAAGCAAAACAAATTAAACCAGTCAGAGAAAGACAAACACCATATGATTTCACTCATATGTGGAATTTAAGAAACAAATGAACAAAGGAAAAAATAAATAAAAGAGACAAGCCAAAAAACAGACTCTTAACTATAGAGAACAAACTGACGGTTATCAGAGGGGAGGTAGGTAAAATAGGTGAAGGGGATTAAGGGTACACTTACCATGATGAGCACTGAGTAATGTATGGAACTGGTGAAACACTGTATTGTACACCTGGAACTAATATAACAAATATAACACTATGTATTAACTACACTGGAATTAAATTTTTTTAAATAAATAAAATACACGCAGGGAATGAGAATGAATGTAAGAATTATCTTCCACTAGATCTTCTGGCTGATTTCTTACCATTTAGGTCAGTTCAGATACTTGCCTGACTGCCCAACCTAATTTAGCCACTCTCTTTCACATTGTCCTTTAATTTTCTTTTATTACTTTCTTCTTTCTTACTTTCTCAATTATCTGATGTCCTTCAAGAAAGCAAAGATCCTTCTCAGAGAAGATATTTACAAATGACATATCAGAAAAAGGGTTAATATCCAAAATCTATAAAGAACTTACCAAACTGAACACCCAAAAACAAATAATCCAGTGAAGAAATGGGCAAAAGACATGAATATACACTTTTCCAAAGAAGACATCCAGATGACTAACAGACACATGAAAAAATGCTCAATGTCACTCATCTTCAGAGAAATACAAATCAAAACCACAATGAGATACCACCTCACACCAGTCAGAATGGCTAAAATTAACAACAGGCAACAACAGATGTTGGCGAGGATGCGGAGAAAGAGGATCTCTTTTGCATTGTTGGTGGGAATGCAAGCTGGTGCAGCCACTCTGGAAAACAATATGGAAGCTCATCAAAAAGTTAACAATAGAAGTACCCTACAACCTAGCAATTGCCCTACCTGGTATATATCCAAAGGATATAAGTGTGCTGTTTCGAAGGGGCACACGCACCCAATGTTTATAGTAGCACTATCAATAATAGCCAAAGTATAGAAAGAGCCCAAATGATGTCCATTGACGAATGAATGGGTAAAGATGTGGTGTGCGTATATATACGTGTATATATGTGTGTGTGTGTGTGTGTGTGTGTGTATATATATATATATGATGTGTATATGTATATATATATACATATATATGTATACATGGCATAAACATATATATACATATACACCATATATACACATATACACCATATGTATATATGTATATGTGTGTGTATATATATATACATATATATATATATATATATACACACACCACATCTTTATCCATTCATATGTATGTATATGTATATGGACACCATATGTGTATATATATATATATATACACACACACATATGGTGTGTGTGTATATATATATATATACACATATATATGTACATACACACACACATATGGTGTGTGTGTATATATATATATATACACATATATATGTACATATACAAACATACAATAGAGCGTTACTCAGCAATCAAAAAGAATGAAATCTTGCCATTTGCAACAACATGGATGGAACTAGAGGGTACGCTGCTAAGCAAAATAAATCAGTCAGGGAAAGACAAGTATCATATGACTTCACTCATATGAGGAATTTAAGATACAAAACAGATGGACATAAGGGGAAGGGAAGTAAAAAGAACATAAAAACAGGGAGAGGGACAAAACATAAGAGACTCTTAGATACAGAGAACAAACTGAGGGTTGCTGGAGGGGTTGTGGGTGGGGGGATGGGCTAAATGGACAAGGGGCATTAAGGAGGACACTTGTTGGGATGAGCACTGGGTGTTATACATAAGGGATGAATCACTGGAATCTACTCCTGAAAACATTATTGCACTATATGCTAACTAACTTGGAGGTAAATTAAAAACAACTAACTAAATAAATAAACAAACAAACAACAAAAAAGAAAGCAAAGATCTTTCTCTCTTGTCCCTAGCATCTGAAACAATACCTAGCACACAGCTGGCAATATATTTTATATATATATATATATATATATATATATTTTTTTTTTTTAAGAATAAATAAATGAATGCTGCAGTGCAAATCCATTTCACAAAAATATTTTGTGGATGATCTGTTGTAAATGCTAGAAGTGATGACAATTATACATATTCTTAGGTACAAATTACTATACATCAAGACGACTGTCCTCCCACCAAGCATTTCTCTATGACTACCATGTAATGCAGAGCCATGAAAAGAGTATGACCTGAGAAATAGCAGTAGCAGCAGCATTATCCCTGAATTTGTTTGAAATGCAAATTCTAGGCCCCACTAAAGACCTACTAAGTAAGAATCCCTGTTTCAACAAACTCTCTAGATGACTCTTATGCACACTAAATTTCATAAGCATTGATGGAGGATAAAACTAGAAAAGATTATTTGATTTCAAAATACCCAGACCTTCAAATAAATTAATACATGCATAAGAATATTAACACAGTCTTTATTCAAGGACTGCATGGAGCATAATTTGCAAGGAAGTCTCTTTCTTAATTAGACCTGGAAACCAGTGTGGAAAAAGATACTCACGTAAAAATTCCACAATGCAAGTTTACCTGGAATAAATGCCAAATGGATCCTATAAGCCTCACAGCACACTCCACTCCACTACTTGAGCAGAATCATCTGAACACAGCTTTACAGAATGCTCACCATGTCTCATACCCTATTCTAGACCTAGAGAATACAAAGATAAAAGAAGGAAGGGGTACTTGTCCTCCAGGACCTCACAGTCTAATGCTGAAGACAAATAAGCAACCTAACAGAATATAAATGGTGATATAGGACTAAAAAGGAGGGACCTCACCATACCTGGGGCACCAGGGAATGCCATTCCAAAGTGAATCTTGCATCATATTTTGCAGTTGGGGGGGTGGTGGTGGAGGGATTAGGGAATGGAGGAAGAAGAGCATACTGGACAGAGGGAAGAGTGTGCACAAAACAAATGAAAGCTTTAATGAAGACAGCACGAGCATTCCAGAAACAGCAAGAAGACGTGGAAAACAATGAGGCTGTTTCAAGTAATCAGGTATAGAAGAGTAAGTGCTTCAACAATAGCAGAGGGAGTGGGCACTCATCCAAGCATTATGTACCATATAGAGTTGTAGAATCCAGCTCTGCCAAGTGAGGTTGGACAAGTTAATTTTCTGTGCCTTACTTTATCGTGCAGATAAAAATGGAGATAATCATAGAGTGGCCATCAGTCTGGAAAGAGATTTTTGTTTTTAAGTGATTGAACTCTCTTGGTTAGGTTTTCTGGCATAGGCTTATTTAATGAAATCAGAGACATAAATCACTTGAGCAAAGCACCACAAATGTATTCACAAGGATTCAAAGAAAGGCTGCATTAGTTAATCATGTTCATTGAAATGCACACACTGAGTTGTGCATTAGTGATGAGAAAAAATACCTTGAACATATCATGTAATGCCATTGCAATGTAATCACTCATTTAGTTTGTGTATTTGTGTTGCCAGATTCTATGGTCACATGTTAATACTGACCTCATTGGGCTGTTGGGAGGATTAAAAATGAGTTAATTCATAAAAAAAAAACAAAAAAAACAAAACAAAAAACAAAACCTCTTAGGAAGTGAGAGGCTTTTTCTAAACTCATTAACTATTGTTATTAAGGAAGTAAAACTGAAAAATGGAGAGGTAATGAATAAGAGGTACCAGTCCACTGCTAACAACCCATTGGATGGTGGTCCTATCACTGGAATGTTGAATACAAAAGAATCAAAGCTTGTTTCCTAACTGTGGGTAAGATTACTGGTTTGCCAGCCTACTTGTCTGCTTCCCTCCCTGGCTATAAAACGACGTCACATTCACTACTGCATTTTTGGACAGATGAACACGGATCAGCTACTATGCGCTGGGTACTGAGAATGCAACAGTTCACAAGATCAGTGTAACTGTCTTCACGGAGCTTGGGTACGTTAAGTTCGAAATATCTCTGGAATCGACATTTTCCACATTTTTCTAAAGTGTGGAGTAGCAGAGGCTGGCCCTCTTAAGGCTAACAAACAAGGTCCACTGAGAATCAACTTTCCTATGTATATGGGTAAGGGAAAGAAAGAGACGAAACCATTAACGGAGGAAGGGAGGACAACGCGATAAGGGAAGAAGCAAACGAGATTGACTGAAATAAGAGGAGGATAACATTCAAATGAAAAGGAAGACAAAGGTCCAGAACAGCTACACCCTCCCGACGCTCTCGCTGAACAGAGAACACACGCCCCAACCCATGCTCAAGAGCCTCGCAAACCTGAGAACGGCGCGCATCTTCAAAGGACCGCCTCTCCGCAGTGGTGCCCGACGCAGCGCTATGACGTAAGGGTAGACGGGACTTCCGCTCCGAGTGCCGCCTGAGCAGCAAAGTTGGGATAGAGCCTGCTGTTTTCTAGGCTGACAGGTGAGGCATTGCCTTGGGGGGACGACTTTACGCGAGAACCGACAGGCAAGCAGGCACAGGGGAGCCAGAGACCTTCCTCTGTGTGGCTTCTCGTAGAGCCTGTGTTGCCCTGGGCCAGACGGCCCGCAGGGCGTAAATAACTGCTGCGACCGCTCGAGGTTCGGATCCACTCTGATGCTGTCCCAGCAG